>NW_024104998.1:3719885-5087981 GCF_003945595.2 Pipra filicauda | reverse complement strand
AAATGTAACAGTCTTTAAATCCATGACTATTAAGTTCATTATGTTTTAATTTGAAAATTGGACACTCAGTTTTTCAAGGATTTATGGCCTTATCCTGTACGCACTATAGTCAATGGGAGTTTTGTCCTTGGCTTCATTTGAAACAGGATTAAGTTTTATGATGTAATGTTTGATCTCCAAGCAATGAATTCAAGAAATAACTAGATCTTAGTAGTTATCGAGCTAATCAGATCAAAGCTCTACAATTTTGAGAGAAAGGAGAGTGCCAGAAATTCAGGGCTGCTGAATGCCATATGGAGACACGGTGGAAAGCATTTCTGTGTTGATAAAATTTAAATCACAGTCAGAACCATTCTAAGCTAACCTACGCTGGAAAACTCTTGTCTGGCTTGCAGAGCTGAGCAGCTCTGAAAGACTGCCGTTTCATTTTAAATTGCAGTTCCAAACTGGTACTGAGCTTAAATGTTACATCGCCCTGGGGTCAATTTCAGAGTCAAATCTCTCACCAGTTATAATCTGGAAGTAAAATCTGTTTGGAAACACTTGAATGCTGGGGATTGACAAGTTTGAACACAGGCAGGTTCAGACTTTTTTCTTTTTTTCCTTCTTCACACTAATGTAAGGCTCCTGGGAGTGAGGATGGGGGAATTGGCAGTATCTCTACTATATTCATTTTCTGGAACAGGAAATTTTTCTAAATGGGAGGAGCTTTGCAAATTAATTAGCTTGACATGGTGACGAGCACTAGATTATGCACATGAAGAAAACATCTTTAACCTTAATTGTGCTTTAATGTGGCTGATTTCACAGCTGATGTGACCATGTTCTGCATTGACTTACAGTGCTTCTGAACGTAGTCGTGTGTGTAAAATGTACAGGTTTTGATTGAAAGGATAACTTTGTTATGGGGGATATACTAAATGCTGTGCTGTTCAGAAACCCAGATGAGCTTAGTTAACTCAAACTGCCAGCAAGTTGATTTGTTATCGAATGACAAAAATGGATTGCAATGCTTCCTCTTTTTATGGCACTGGTAGCTAATTGCATGTTCTGCATTGGTACAATGTAACACAAAGACGGAACAGAGATTCAAATTTGTGAAATCTGGGATTTAAACCTGAAAATAACTAGCCTGGGAGACAAGCCCAGAGAATTTTTTCTGTCAAACTTGCTGTATAACATTTATTAGCTATTACTTTTCAATGGAGGGTGAGGGACATTTATTGTAATCTTTCACCTTTCTTTGCCAGAAAAAGGAGCAGTAGTTTTAGTTTTCTCTGAAAACCACCAGGTTCCCTGTACCCTGCAAAAGGTTTAGAGAGCTGCCAGAGCCACAAAAGCATTCCTTTGACATCTCTAAGCAATGGTTTGAAAGACCTCCTCCTCCTTCACACACCCCTTTACCCCCCATTCACTGTGCCTTCCTCTCCTCCTCCAACCTGACCCCAAGGGGCCACTTGCTGGAGGCTGTGCCAGAAGGAAAATGCAGATCCTTATTTTAATTACCCTCAATGGGTGGGAGAGCTGTTGATACCCCACCAGTACCACTCGTGTCAGAGATCTGCCCCATAAACGCATCTCCTATTGGAATTATTGAGAATTAAATGTTTACTGCAATTGAATACACTGGTTTTACAAATCCAGAATTAGGTCTCACCTTCTCTGTAGTAGAGGTGTGGACATCTCTCAGTTGGCACTTCTGCACCATGATGCCACTCTGATGCTGATTCTGTCATCAGTCTTCCACTCATTTTTGATAATCAGATGACATTCACATACTTTAGTTGTCAGTAGGGAAAGTGGTACTTGTCTCCCTGGGCTCCTGACAGCAAAGCATAAAGCCACTTCCTACATACAACATAATGAACTGGAATCTCTCCTTCTTCAGAAGGCCATATCCTCCTACCAGTTGCATGCACAGAGCCTGGACTTCCAAATGCATGCTAACCCATGGCCTTTACACAGTGCTATTTCTCTTGGTCTCCATTGGAAATAGCTATCCAGGTGGAATCACTCATGAAATCCAGATTTCTTTTTTCATGTGTGTAGTAGCTTTCCAATATCCCAAAAAGATTTCTTTGGAATGGGTAAGAATAAAATTCTTGAAGAATTGAACCCGTTGATTTGAGCTATTTCTCACATCCCCAGAACAGCACAGAGACAGCCAATAGACACATATACAGGTAGGAGTGTAGCAGGAATATCCAAGTGTTTGCAGCACTGGAAGACACTGAAAATGTGAAGGGGTCTGAAAAACTGGTATTTAATGCACTGATCTTCGGAGCCTTCACAATGAGGTATTGTTAGATATAGGATCTGCTAAACAATGAGTCCTTGATAGCACATAATACCTATTCAGAAGCTCAGCTTTGCACACTTGCTCTTAAAACATCCTTAGCTTAACTTAAATTTACCTTTGTTGCACACAATGCACATGTGACAGACGGATGCATTCATTCATCTATTTTATTTAGATCTTTGACAGGCTTACCTACTGTCTGCTGTAAAGCTGAGATTCTTAGGAATTCCTGAATCAATGCTATTGCTAGCTATTTGCTTTTGAAATTGTCACTGTCAGATACTTCAGGTGAAACCGAAATAATATTGAGGTAAAGTTAGAAAGCTGGAGGTCTGTGAGCAAAACCTGGTTTTGCCTAGTTGCCTTTTGTGCTTGCCTTATATTCCCTGCGTGGACAGTTTCTCCTTTTGAATAAGGAATGCAATTTACAGCACATACTGTACTTCATCTACCAGCCATTAAAGATCAGAAAGTACTGCTTGTTGTTAGCAATTAGTTGAGCACCTCCTATTACTGCAGGCTGGCAGCCAAGCTGGCAGGTCCGGAAAAGGTATGAGAATCCAGGATGCAGTACCCTGCCTGTACATAATGTACTCTGCCAGCCAAGCAGAGGCTTTCCACCATAAGAGGCATTCCTCTAGTGTGACGGCAAATGACAGCGACAAAAAATGGCAAAGTTTCTCACCAGGAGCACTCTGTTCCACTTTAGTTTCTTAACCTGGAATGGCCTTGTAAACAAAATCGCTTTTATAAACTTGCCTACTCTGTCAAATGTTGCCAATGTCTTCTACAAACACCTGAACAAAAATGACTATTTGAAAATATGAAGCCTTTTGAAAAATCATAAATTAAAAAAAAGGAAACTGCGAGGCTCCAAAACCTATAGAAATGTGTTTGGGCATTTTTTTCAGCTGATTTTAGAAGAGTTGTTAATTACTTCCAAAATCTAAAGAAAAGTTTGGAAACAGTGGTGGGTTTTATATAAAATGTGTGTTTGAATTATAGCTGTTTATGGTAGTTTCTGGAGATTCTCAACTGGAAAAATATTTCCTGGAGGAAGTTCTGAGATGCTGCAATTCCAAAGAGCAAGTCCATAGTGTGGCCAGAGAGTCCCTTGTAGTATTTAAGGTTTTAATTAGAGGTAAACACTACTTACCTGATCTGCTACAAACTCTTCCCAGGAGCTAAGTGGTTCACGATTCAGATTTCTGCCACTGTAAAGTGCAATGCTAATGGGGGAAAGAGGGAGAAGAGGAAAGGAAGGATTGCTAAGCATACAAGTTCATGCTTGTCCTTTGGACAAGCCTGTTCTTGCTTCCCTAAGAAGACAGTTTGCACAGTAGTTGAAGTAGGAGTGCCAAGCTAACCTTTCAAGGAGGGGAACTGATGCAGTAGAAGTAATTGCTGGCGTGATTGGCCAAGGGACCATCACAATGATCTGAAAAGCCCTTCAGGGTGATTGAAATTTTGATCAAGCACAAGAGTGAGAAGGAAGTAACGCATTTGCCTACGTGCCTTGCTTAACAGTTAACATAATAAATGGAAATTAAAAGTAGAAGCTGTGGAATCTTCTGGGAGCAAATTTGTTACCTTCAAGACATATGGAAACAAGAATCTTAGTTCAAAATTTGAGCAGAAGAGATTTTGCTCATGGCTCTCGGGAGCCTTCTCATTCACAGTCATGCCAATTTATGTTCTGTGGTAGAAAGACAAGACTGGCCCAAAAGACAGATATTGCTAGTCTTTTGATAATTCACACTTATTCCTCCCCTCCTACAGTGCTTTAAAATGACACTAGGTATTTACATTTTTGTTAGTGAAAAATAAAGGCTTGCCTTTTAAATGGCCATCCCTTTCTGTTACCAAGCAGCCTTATTATCTGTGATTGAATAGGGTGAAAATCACTGGCATGTAAATAAGGTACTTGGTCAGGTGCCAGACAAAGAAGAGACTGTGGATTGACATGCACAGCCACCAAGGGAGAACCAGCGTCAGACACTGTGTCTTGTCATGTCTTGTCTTGCTTGGAAGGCTCGAAGTCATAGAACCATAAATCACAGAATCATGTAGGTTGGAAAAGAACTTTATGATCATGGAGTCCTATTGTACACCTCACTGTCAAGTCCACCACTAAGCCATGTCTCTAAGTGCCACATCTACACGTCTTTTAAGTACCTCTAGGGACGGTGCCTCAACCACTTCCCTGGGCAGTCTGTTACAATGATTGACAACCCCTTCTGTGAAGAATTTTTTCCTAATATACAATCTAAACCTCTTCTGGTGCAACTTGAGGCCATTTCCTCTTGGCCTGTCACTTGTTACTTGGGCAAAGAGACTGATATCTCTCTACAACCTCCTTTTCAGGTAGTTGTAGAGAGTCATAAGATCACTGCTCACCACACTACCCGGCCCAGCCTCCTTTCCTCCAGGCTAAACAACCCCAGCACCCTCAGTCTCTCTCAATCAGACTTTTGCTTCAGAATCATCGTGAGCTTCATTAAAAAGGGCTTGTTTCTCTTTGTACTCTGGCTATCTCTTTTTCCAAGTCTAGTAGATTATTCTTGAAAATTAGAACATCTTTCCTGCTAAATACTCATGTATTTACCTGTTTGTAGGAAGAACATTGCTTCATTAGTTAAGGATGAGGCTAAGGGCTAATGTCTGTTTATTTTTAGAGACTAAGTTAGCTGCATTAGAATTTGTCTTTTGTTTGCTTTGTTTACACAGTATTTTCAGACCTGGTTTCCTAAAGGTCTCCTTAGAGGAGAGTTACTGAGGCTTTGAGCATAAATCTCAGCCACTCTCTGTGCAAGGTTTCACCACCTTTGTGGCACCTTCTCACAGGGATACCTTTATTATCACTACATCCTTCTTTGCCTTCCAGTCTCCTCGTGCAAACTGGAAATGAGAGGGCCGGAACTCACTGTGCCTGGGTTTTACAGTGCTTTCACCCTGCTCTGGATATTAAAGGCAACTGGAAAAAAGTCTGTTTGGATTATCAGAGCAGAAGTTCACATAAACAACAACTTATCAGAGATCTGTGTTGTAAAAGAATCACTTGAAAGTACTGAGGAATATCACTAGAGACATATTTCATATACTTTATCACTTATTGTTTTTCAGCTGTCATATTTGAAATGAAACCTGAAGTGTTTTGAATAATTTCTTCGCCAAAACTGCAAAAGCTTTGGGGAGTTCTTTCGTTCAAACCTCTGATATAAGTATATGTTGCTTTTTAGGGATAGCTGAATAATATTCTCATCAACTGAAGTAAATAGGATTGGCTGCTTTTTGGCTATGCCTTGCAGTCTTCTGTTAATTATCTCACACCTCTTTAGAAAGTAAAGGTGGTTCTCCTGTATCCTTTAAGATAGCTGCAACATAGGGAAATCTGTCTGTGGTTGCACAAGGTGCTTGTGATGGATCAGAAACCCCAGTGTCAGTCACTGAAGTTCTTGATTATCCCCCAATCAAGAATAATTCCTAATAGAGAAATGCAAACTTTCCAAACTAAGTTCTCACTTCTGTTGTATAGTTTGGCTCACTCCCCCACCTTTCTAGCTGTCATCCTGCATATCTGTGTGTGACTGCTTGTGGATCCTGCTCCTGTACATCCAGCCTCTCTTGTACCCAGGACTGCCTTCCGCTGCTGAAAAATTCAAGTGCCTCTAGCTCTAGAAACTTTGCACCCTCTTCCTGAAGCTCCACACTGTAGCATGGTGGGGACATGCAAACTTAACTGATAACCAGTTCTATGCTTCTCTGGGGACCAGGTCAGCTCAGAGCCTCCAGCCTGCCTGTCTGCCTCCCCTGGTGCCTGCAGCCACTGCAGCAGATTTGGCACCAAGCACCTCTGATCACTGAGTTCCTTGCTTATGCCAAAAATATTAAAAGGAGTCATCCTTCCCACGGAAGCATGACCTGTGAGCATATGTCTTGATGTTCTGACTGTCCTGATGACCCTGAGCATCCCCTGGGCAAATCACTGGCCCCATGGGGCTGGGGCAGCTGCTGCCCTAAGATTTCCCAACACCTGGAAAGCAGAGGTGAGGAAAGGGAAGAGAGACATGAAGGAAGGAACAAATACACTGCTGCCAAAACCATGTAGTGAAGCATCCTCTGTCCTAACTCACCTGGTACTCCGCTATGCACACTGAATCAACACTGTGTGATGAGAATGCTGCAGAGCTGGAAAAGAGGACAGCCCTGGGAAGCCAGAAAGGAGGGGAAGGAAACTAAACGTGGAAATTAGTGGAGAAGCAAAATCAAGGTGAAATTGTTCAATTTCTCTGTTGCAGTCTGTGGTCTTATTCAGTCCTCCTCGTAAGAAACTGTATCCCACTTTGAGAACTGCTTCTACACCAGGGAAGGAAGAGCAAGACTGGCATCATGAGGATAAGGGCCAGGGCAGGCAGAAGCAACTGGGTTCTTGTTAGTACTGTGAGTCACTGTTGTAGGGGCAAGGCCAGCATTTTGTCTGGGGAAAACATTTTCCTTTAGGGTAGGGGGCAAGGCAGAGCTGGCTTTATTGTTGGATCTTGCAAAACCTACAGAACTAGGGAAAGAGTTAGAGAGACTAGCATTAATTACTCCATTGTTTGTTCTGTGACTGCTGGAAATCTCTGTGGCACAATGAAAGTATTGGAGTGAGGAGTAGGGCCCAGGGCCCAGGTTGCTACGGCTAAGATAATCAGCCTAATATTAGTTATTTGATTTTGTTTGTTTGTTTCTGCATCCTCTGAAAGCTACAGGATTTCTAATTACAAGTTCAGACAGTGAATTGTGGAAATCTATGTGGGACACTAGGCAAATCTGCTGCCTCAACCCTACCAGTAAACATACTCTGGGGAGCTTTATATTTGTAGATAACTGTTTTGTCATTGTCATAAACCAGAAACTCAATCTATCTTTGCATTTGGTCACTGCTTTAAGGTGATCATAGCCTGTCCCTGCAGGATCCTGCAATTGCTTTAGCGTTTTAGTTCCTACTCTCCTTAACTCAGAGTCCCTCTTCAATGCTATACTTAGGCTTGATTAACATGATTAACTTAGGCATGATTGACACACTATATATTAAGACATTTGAAGTTTTTTGCTACTCCTTTCAGCCTTTGCTGAGCTTTGCATGCTACCTTCTGCTTCAGCCAGTTCTAACCCCAGTTTTATAGCCCATGAAGCCCAACCCTGTCAGTGCTGGTTGTTTCAACACCAATCTGCATCTTATCCACTTCAGGCATCTCTCTAAGTGCCTGCCTTCATCATAGACCTCCAGGTATTGTAAAATTCAGTGATAAAGCAATCTTTTCATCTCCCGTTGTGCCCAACTCTAACTGTACAGTAAGGTACAGCACAAGAAACTTTTGTTTGTGCGAGACCTCAGCATTCATTCACCTTTTTTGGCTTAGTTTTCATCCTCCTGTAACTCTGCATGTCTATTAATAAAATCAGGTCTGTCCTGGACACAGTCTCCAACCTCAGGGTGTGACTGTAGCCTGGTTATGAAGATGATGGCAGAATAAGCAGAGCTATATGCTTTGAAGTATATTTTTTTTACCACTGTTTATGTTGCAAGCTACACAGAGGCACTCAGCTATGATTATGTCTTAGCTCTGAGTGTCACAAATGTGAAGACAGTTCACTGCTGGATCCTACAAGCCTTACAGTGCTAGAATGAAAGTTCAGTCTGACAAGCAAGAATATTTTGAGGCAAGTTTTAAAGTATAAAATTTTAAAATCTTGGTTTCAAGTTAGGGCTGGGTGAAGTTTCTCAAAATGGAAGATGTGTGTTTGTGCTAGAGTCACAGCTAGAGTCACAGCTCCTCTACATACTGACAAAGGAAGTTTTCTTGTAGTGGAGAGATTTCGTATGGTTACCATTAAATAATGGTAAGTTCAAATTTTCTGTAAAAGAAGAAAGAAGAATTGAGATTGTTACTGGATGCTGTATCATTGGTCTTGCAGGAAGTACTGGGGTGGACAACAGATTGAAGAATTTTGTGATAGTCATGAGTTACGTGGACTTTGAGTTGGGTTTGGGCTTAGGTTTAGGATAACTCCAACAGCGGTAGCTTTACAGTTATACAGATAAAGCTCTTAGAGATAAAGTGAACACCAGAACCATTGCTATATTTAAAGAACAAATATGTGCTCTTTTAATTTCTGCCATAGAAAGGATTTCTGTGCTGCAATGAGGCTATACTGGGGACTAAGGTAAGGATTTTGGACAGCCAGAGCTAGATATATTTCTGAATCATTCAAATCACTGCAAGGATGTGGGCTTTTGCTAGTCATGAGAAAAGTCTTCTGATTAGTGTTTGGGCAGGTACAAGTCACTGGGATAAGGTTCAAGGTTAGTGTGTGCCTAAACACGGCTTTATTCTCCCTCCATTTGCCTGTGGACAACAGCACATGCACTTCCTGTTTGTGACTTTTCTAAAAATGAGTCTTAACGGGAATAGTTCAGGTCTGAAGGATCTTCAGGTTCTGAGAAAACTAAAATCTCTGTTTGAACTATGTGGCTCTGCTTCTGTTCATCTGGAACTTGGAGATATTAAATGTTGAATGGGAAAATATCTAGAAGGCAGTGCCCAGCTTAAATGCTTGGGTTTGACTTTTCAAGAGTAAGCACTGCAGCAGAACTGTAGCTGTCTTTCCTGGTGCCTCTTTCAGATGTGCTTATTTTGTTAGAAAACAGCTTAATTGCTCAGGGTGAAGAGTTAAAGTTTATTTTTATGCTGCTCTGTTTTTAGCTGCAGATTGACATAACTGGCTAGTAGTGGAAGCCCCTTTGTATGAAACATCCCTTATCGTATTTGTCCCTCGAGCATATTGTGTGCCAAATTATCATTCCTAATAGGCTGGTTGACTTTCTGGACAGAGGAAACATCTTGATAAGTTTGCTAAATATGTTATGTCAGAGAAAGTGTATTGAGGATCTTTTATCATCCGCAAAAGGACACACTCGGTTCAGCTCTGAAGTGCCAAATTTCCTAAGCTCACCTGTTGAGCAGCCTGTTATTCACAGCATCTGATTATCCAACTGTGTACACTTGGCTGCCATTTTTTTCAGAGACACTTACGCAGTGGCGTTTTGCAATGACGTCAATTCTTTTCCTGTCTGACCTAGAAGACTACAGTGACTCAATGTTGGCCAGGCAGCCTTAAAGATTAAATCGAGGACACTAGCTTAATTACTTTAACAGTTCCTTTAAAGGATTTCCCAAGAATGAGATTCATGACAAATTGTAGCTTAGGGGATTTTAGTAATTCCTGAAACTGAAGCTAATGATGCAACCCAAGATATGCTCTGCGTTCCTGTTGATACGCTGAGGATTTTTTAAAAGAATAAACAGCATTGTGAAGACTTTTGTGCTAAAAATCCTAAATGCATTTGGAGCCTAGTTCTGGTGTATGAATTTGTGAAATGAATCCTGTTAACCCAACTGCAATACCTTACCCAAGAGCTGCAGGATTTGGCTATAGTGAAGTGTTTACAAAATATATTCAAAACTTTCTTGTAATAGGAACTTGTCAAAAAATAAAAATAATTATCACTGTTAAATGTTCACACTTTTCATCTAAAACTATCTTTAAATCTTATTTTCATCTGAGAACTTTGCTATGCAATTTGGAGAAGCTGTATTTGCAGTTGTTACTAAAGTAAGTACCTCTGCTCATCCCTTTGCTAATAAGCACAAAAAACTGGATTCTGATTTTTGCTACTCCTGCATAAATGAGAAATAAAGCCTGTGACTTTCACCCTAGTGTTCAAGCAGTACTTTAAGTGCTTTTATAAAGTAATTGACATTTACTATATCTGAGCAGAAATACTGTGGGGTTTCTAGATTTTTCACATTAAGGCATTCTCTTTTGGTGTTATGTCATCAAGAAATGGAGTCAAATCTTTGGCTCAATTACAGTGGTGTATTTCCAAAAAAACTTTACTAAAGTTAATTAATTTACTCTACACTTATACCGGAGCAAATAAGAGAGTTTATTATCAACCTGTTTATCATTATGATTGGAAATGACAATTCACCACAAGTTTGATATTTGCTACTTCTGCATAGATTCTCAGTATTTGCAGCTCGTAAAGAAGAAGGAAGAGAATCTACTCTTGGAGAGCTGGAGAGAAAAGAGTGTGGCTAAGCCTAAGGATGTTTTTGGGACTTCTATACAATGCTTAAGACTTGCTCATCACCTCAGAAAAGCCTAAACCGCTTCCATCTTGAAGTTCTCCTATCTGCAACCAAATTGTCCTTCCTGTAGACTATAGAATAGTTTTGGGGAAAAAAGTAAGGTAATTTCCCTAAAAATACTTTACTGAAGGTAAATTAGGATTGAGAATAATTCATGGTGATTAAAACATAATGTTGCTCATAAGAATGCTACAGGTAAGTAAGTCCTCAAATCCAAGGAAGTCAGGATAAAATACTCTGAACGGGAATAAATACGATATCCTTGAAGCTGAGGTAGCGAGATCCTCATCCACAAGTCAGAGGTGGAGGGGATAACTTTGAAAGTTTTCTAGATTTCTGTGGTTACTTTTAAATTAAAACTTTTAAGGTATTTGGCTTTTTATTCCATAGTAGGTATTATTTGTGCTATTCAAAGCATAGCTTCCTAAGACATATAGTGACAAACTGAAAGCAGAATGCTGAGTTGGAATGCCTGGCCAACATGTCCATAAAAAGGCAAAGGAAAACCAGTAGTTCGGTATCATCAGTGAAAGGTGCCTTTTTTTTGTCTCTTTCATTAAATTTAGTAAATTGTAATTATTCAATATTGAATTTATGATAACAAATCAGATACTGAAATTATTTACAATGGTTATAAACCCTAGATAGGTATGTTTTAGCTTGGTATCAGCCTACCTCTCAAAATTATCTGAGAAAAGATACCTTTCACAATGTGTTAGCTTGAAAAGTAGCCCCCCAAACTAATAAAGAGAACAGTCTCTCCTCCCGGGAATGGGGTCCTCTGGCTTGACCAGGTATTTTAAGAATAACCTGAAAAAAACCCAGAGTACTATGAAATACCCAGCCTATTTACCTTTGATAAGAGCAACAAGAAATGCAAAGAGAATTGTTTGCTCTAGGGGAGAGGTAGAGCTGGATGATCTGAAGAGTTTTATAGCATAGTGTGTATGGCGTATCCTGAATTCCACAGTAGCTCCATTTAGCAAGGATGGAGATTACTTTGAGATTACTTCTTTCCCAGAACTGAATAGTTACTCTTGCTGCCTGCAACTTCTTTCATCCAGAGCAACCATGTTTGACCCCCTCAGTAACGTTTTTAGAAAGTATACTATTAAAACAATGTGGTGATCCCGTTAATCTCATTATATCCAGGCATTATGTAATTTTTTTGTTTGGTTTGGTTTGGTTTTTTTTATTAAATGACTTCTTTTGAAAGAAATAAGTATGTGAAGGTATAAAATAAGTGCTAATCTTGGTTTTAACCTGCTTATGTTGAAAGCAATAGGGGGAGAAAAATTTCAAAGCTGCTGTCCTGAGATTCAAAGGAGTTGCCTTGGACTTCTGTGGGAACAGACGCAGAGGAAAAGAGCACTTTTGAATAGTTTAGTATCCCGGGAGCACACTAAAATATAAAAACTAGCTTTGAGGAAATTGCTATGTCCTGAAACACAGTAATTATTTCAAAGCAAGTAACATGAAGGAGTCATAAGGAGATGGCCAAGCTCAAAGTCATGAAGGTAGCATGCACGCCATCCTGGGGGGAAACAGAGTCTATCTAAAAAGATTTTTGCCTTTCTTTCTGACTTATCATACAGATGTGAGGTATAAACAAAGAGTAACCAAAAAGGATTTAACTCAGGAATAAACTGATATATGACTCTTCATGAAATATTCCTATCTTCACAGCTATTGTGCTCTTTATCTAATTTCCTTGGCTATCTGATCGGAGCTGTTTATTTCACTGTTGAATTATTGCTGCAGTCTGAGAGGGCGCTGCTTTAAACAATGGAGCTGGTCAGCAGTGTTAGCAATTCATTTCCATAGTATCTAGCCCTGTATGGGTCTGCAAAGGCTGGATTTGCCCTTGGAGCTTTCTCTCATACTGGATAGCTTCTGTAGATATGACCAGAACAGCACCAGAGCTTAATGAGGGCAAGACACATACAGTAGTGGGCTTTTGTGTGATGAATACACTCGATATTGCTTTCGGATATGTATTTACTCCCGATGACTGTTAAATTTGTATTATAAGGTGCTTGGGTCCTGGTCTAGTTGAAGGTATCCCTGCCCGTGGTAGAGGGATTGAACTAGTTGGCTACTAGAAGTCCCTTATAACCCAAACTATTCTGTGATTCTGTGAATAAAAGAGAAACTTCCAAGAACACAGTGCCTCATGATTTTCTAGGCATTTTATGGAATGGTTATCTCCCGGTTTAAGCAGCAAGGAGTTAGCAATAAGGAGTTCTTGTCTGAAGCATCCTTTGTTACCGAGTTGGCTTCCCTAACTCTGTCTCCAAAGCCTGTATTTACTGGAAGTCCTAAAGTAGTATTGCTATGGTGACTGTGGAAGGGAGAAACAGGCAGAGATCCCTCTCCTTGACTTTGTATAGTTATGACTAAGCAACGTCGCTCTCACATAATTTAAATCCTGGACTGTCTGAAGGTTAGGAAATTATTTGGAACATAGTTGTATTTCCACTTGCAGCTTACCACCAGGGACCCAGCATTTGCTGTGAGCCATCCACCCTGTACCTGCACCGGTCTGCTGAAGCCCAGGCCACCAGGGTGGGACTGCCTTTGGCCTGACAGCTCAGCACAGGCTAGTGCACTGTGCTCACATCTAATGGTGCGGCACCTGCATGCAAAAGGCACAGAGAACTATGACAGGGTTGGGGCTGCATCTCCTCTTTTTGCCTGACTGCATTTATTACATGGCATGATGCTCAACTATTTTTTTAAAACCTGGCAGACCTGGACAGTATTTCTAGTAATAACTGGTTGGTGTCCTATTATTACCTTTATGAAAAAATCACATATACAGGCACTACCAGTATGTGATCTGAGGCTTTAACCTGGTGCAGGTGAGGCCCCTAGCAGACAGCATCAGGGGTTGTAGAATAATAGAATGGTTTGGGGAAAAGACCTTAAAGTTCCAACCCATCTACCATGGGCAAGGACACCTCCCACTAGACCAGGACATGTTCCAGGTTGTACTCATTGCTGATCGGCCAAGTCAGGAGGTATTATCTGTAGCAGTTTTCCAGTTTTCTGTGAGTTTAAAACTGGCTATAACAGAGTAGAAGACCCTTGAAAGTGCCCCATGACAAATTCAAAATGTTGATGGGCCAAGGTAGTCGCTGAATACAGTTGCTGCATACAGTGGAGCAAGTGTCCACTTCTCCAACATCTGGAAGCATGTTACAGGAAAGCTGTTGGCCTTAGGTTGTATTCCTGAACTGTAGAGCAAGCTCTCAAACTGCTGTCCCCGGTGAGGGGATGTATGACACCAGGAGGGAGGTTTGCTCCAAAGGGAGCAGTAAACAAGCTTCCAGAGAGAGGCTGAGCCCTGCCGACAAGCTCAGCTCCCTGCCTGTGCTGCCTGGGGAGACCCACTGGGACCTCGTTTGTTGTTTTATCTCTGTTGATCTGACACCACAGGCGGGCTGGAAGGTCCTGTTTCTCAGCTATTCTTAGGGATTTTGACACCTGCTATAATTATCCCAGTGGTCATTTGCAGGGGGTCTAAGTGTTTCGTCCTTGTGCATTGTTCTGGAAGGCAGTTTCGACTGCTTCCCTAGACACTTCCAGACCTAGTGAAAACAGAGGGGAATTTCCATGAATGCAATGAGGCTGCATCCTAGTTAAGTTTGGACTGGCTTTGACACTAGTTCTTTCTTGAGGAAACTGTCAGTGATAATCAGTGCTGATCTGTAATCAACCTCACACGCTACCTACCCTGTGCAGTGCCTGCATCTTCTCTGGTTTTGGACAAAAACAAGGCTTTAAATACTATCAACAAAGGAGATTTAACTGGGTTTACTTTCCATATGAAGAGCTCTAAGTGGGTTTATAATAGCTTACTTTGTAAATATGATTCCTCACAGAAGTCAAAATTACTGAAGTTTGCATGAAGGAGACTAAGGGAGGTGGCCACACTACCTATAAAATGACATCTTTGGGAATTATGAAGTAATATCACTTGTTTTTCAACCTGAATATTATACAGTACAAATAGGAAATAAAGTATTATTATTGGCAGTGAGAGACGACAAACCATGTTTTTTTGCTTGTACACAAATTGTTTCCACATTTCATTAGCATCTGGAGTTATTCTGCTTCTTTCCTCCCCTTGGGGACAAAAAGAGGAACTTGAGCACATAGTGTAACCCCTTCCACACCATCCTCTCACTGACTGCAGAAATCCTTTCAGAAATTTAAAGAACTACCATGATTTATCTGACTGTTGCTTTACTTCATATTCATGCAGGATTTAGAAAAACATCAGGCAGGATGGAGATAATTGCAAATGAATAATTGCAAAGAATAGAAAGGGATAGATGGGTAATTACAGAGCTTCTCTTAGGGACAATATTACTTGTCATTAAATTTGATGGACTGATTTTCTTTAGCATAAACAGGCAAATGTGCCTTCCTAAACACTTAAAGTTACTTCCTAAAAAAACATACATTTTGTTTAGGCATAATTAACCTCTTCTGAAAGAAATAAACTTCTGGTTGAAGTAAAATCCCTGGCTTAATTGCCAAGAGTTTCATGTGGATTACAGAAAGTAAATAACATAAATTTTCAACCTCTCTGATCAAGAAATAGGACAAAAACAAACTTATTTGTTATTTTGATCTTATAGGAGTATATTAATTTCCTTGTCTTTCAGTAATATTACTTATTTTGTGATGATTCCTAAGATGTACTAACCCCAGACTCTTGCATCTGAGCAGTCAAAAAACACTTGACGAATCTGAACCCAGATATAGATCAGTATTTTAAATTTGTCTCTGAAACTAAACCAAAACATTTCCCTGAACTTTAAAAGAATCAACTTTCAAGATGTTTCAGCAGCAGTGAACACAACATGACAGCAAAGAAATATAAAACTTCCAAGATGCTTATACTTGTTGTTCAATCATTTCTCTGTTCTTTGCCTTTGAAATGGATTAAAATTCTGTACTAGGCAATCTGGGGAGTACCTGCCCTCAGGGGCAAATTTGGTCAGATTGCTTGGCCTTTGTCTGGGCTCCTTGCTCCAGCACTGCTGGAGTTTCCCATGCAGTCACACTGGGGTACTGGACATTGGGTGCATTGCAGCCCAGCTCACCTGGGTTTGTGGGCCATGCTCCTGTCCCCAAGGGACTGGGGTCTGGCTTACAGTAGTGTGGGACACTCCGCATTTGAGGCCCTCACAAGGCCCACATAAAACAGACTCACTGTGGATCAGGACCATGAGTAGGTCACTTCAATAGTGATGTCCTAAAGAAAAAGACTTTCATATTTTCTTGATGCTAGAATCATTATGCTGGATGTCCTCATTCCACATATGTCCAGTCCTTGTAAATCCTGGTAATAGGAAAAGGCAGCATCATAGAACTGTCATTTACAATAATAACCAAAGAAAAAGATTAAAAAAAAACCCCAATAAGATAAAAATATACCACAAGGTAAATCTGTTGCTATGCTGCCGTTGGGTGATGGAGCTTCCATCGACATTCCCTTGGCAGTGCTGACTTGTGAATAGCGTACACATCCCCAATGCCTGGCAGCATCACTGCAAGGGCATGTGTATGTGCGTGCGCTGGCCCACACCACTGCAGTCTGCACACAAAGATAATTTTTCCCCCCTCAGGGTCGCAAAGAGCAACTGTACAAAAGACTTTTTTTAATAGAATATGTTCTTATCTTTCGTAAAACATGGACCCACCCGACACTTGGACTGGTCTGTGGGCCCCACCCTTGCCCTTTTGTTTGGAGCCTCGGATCATATGATGGACTGGGTTAGTAAGTTGCTGTTTATGTTCTTTAAACCTCATCTATTTTGTTTTACAAGAATATATCACGCTGCTCACGACTTACTTGCGCCATAGTAGGGAGTATTAGTGGGTAGCAGGGAGTGGGGTCCAGAAAGGGGAAGGAGGATGTGACACATTTGTTATGATCTGCCAATGTTTTCAGGCTTGGGGTTGGTGACAGCACGATGTTGGCATTTTAAAAATTAAAGGACAGGAGCCTGAGCTCACGGTTCTAAAAATCAGGAGCAATAGCACTGAAATCAGAGCAAAAATCATGTGCATTAAATCAGAATCATGCCTTTGAACTCCCAGGTTTTTAAAGAGTCTCAATGTGTTGTTATCAGATGGTTTATGACGTTTCAGCAGGCACCTGGGGCAGGCAAAGTGAGTGTCCTTGGCCTACTTCTGATGCTTCCTGCTTTGATCCATTCACTTCACCAACCAAACGCCAGTTCACAGTGGTGTATCTGCAGTGTTTCTGGAGCCCAAGGCCTGGCACTGGAGCTCTAACACAGACTCTGGAGGTTGTGAGCTATTGATCGTGTTCTGGTATTTACCACTAAGCACTTTTCCCACACGACAATGGGCTACTAAATCAATACGGTCAGACTCCGTGCTAGACACATGGAGGCTGATGGCAGGGGCTCTGTGGAGCCAGCTGTCACAGAGGAAGATCTGAGAGGAACCCTGTCTCCAGACATGTAACCCTGTCTGTCGCAGAGAACAAACCAGCCAACCCCAGCACCCTGAAGGAGAAGGGCTTTGTGCTCTGGCTTAGACAACAGAGGAAAGTAATGAGGTGAGGGATGGCAAGAAAGGACAGGCTTTCACCCAGCTCTGAGAGCAGGGTCCAGCATTACCCCTGACATTGCTGTGTGAGGGCACAAAAGTTACAGCAGTTCCTTGATTGTGCAGAGGAGTCCAGGTGAGGGCCAGATTGCACTGGAAAGTAAGCTGTTGAATTAGCACTGATATTCACTTTGGGCTGATTTTGCCTGCTGGTTTGTGAGTCTTATTTGATGTGGTTTCTGTCTGAATCATGTTTCAAACAACATCACAGCATGGTGTGTTGACTGGGATGGCAGCTTGACATGAAAACCCTCCTTGCTTCCTGCCACCTCTCTCCTACCACTCAGCCATGGCACTGACCATCACACAGCTTTTCTGAGGATGTATGGGATCCCGGGGGAAGGAGGGGCTTAAGTAAGGTGGGACACCCAGAAACTATTGGCCTGACTGCAGATCCATGAGGCCAATAGCAGCCGATGGGAGAACCTACCATCTCAGTCTCTTCACTTCATGGTACAGGACCAGAAAGCCTTAAAACAGTGGTTTTGGAGCCAGGGATTTTGGAGGTGCCTCTGGCATAAATAAGGTGTGTGGCAATGAACTTGCCATATACAATATGGAAAAAGTCCTGCCAGAAATGGACTGGTGAGGAAAACAGCTCAAACCCTATGGAAACAGAAGCTTTTACTGTAGTTTAAACATGTCTCAACATGTTTGTGTATTTTCTGCAGTGTCACTGTATCCCTCTCCCAAACACCCCCTGTGAAGCTATTGTCTCCCATACAAGGTGTCCTGGGAAGATGTCCCGAGGTGTCCCATTGGTCCTTTGTTTAAGTGCTTGTACTGTTGCAGGTGTTGTACCCAGACCTTAGACCTCCGAAGTAGAGAGTCCTCCACTGCAGCTTATTGGAGCTAGAGCCAAGGATCCAAGCAAGTACTAGCATTCCTAGCTCTAAATTAGTGTGTAGAAGTGGCTGGAGACTTCCACTGGGTGCCTGCCCTGGGTTTGGTGAAAGCTTTCTGAAGTAGAGACAATGCACATGAAGCCTTTTATGCTCTACAAAATCCTCTACCAGTTCTAGCACTCACACACAAAAACCCCACTTTATATTGTTTAGCCAGATACTAGGCAGCATAGCTGATACTGGATAGTCCTGCAAAATCCTACATCCTAAACTTGGTCAATTCCTATGTTTTACCAAAATATCAGATTGGTTTATAAAATAGTAAGATAAAGTACGCTGAAAACAGACAACATTAAGACTTGCTTGCGACATATCTGGTCCTACCACAAAAGGATTCGTAGAGTAAAACGTAAATTATTTACCAGAGAGCTATAAAACTCTAAACAAAGTATTGCTGTGTCAGTCCTCTGGTTACCTGTTTCAGAAGGTACCTTTTCAACATTTGTTCCAGTCGAAGCCACACTTGATTTTGGTCTGGCAAGATAGCTGTGTTAACAGTGTGCTTCCAGGTATTCATCTGGGTGGGGTGAAGAGCTGGACACCTTCCAAAATTCTGCTCCATACTTTATTAACACCCTGAAACCTAACTTGTAAGTCCTACAAAATAGGGGAAAATAAGGATTGGAAGGGTAGGGAGAGAGAGAGAGAAAAACAACAACCCTGTAGTATTTGAATCTTTTTACCATAATAAAATTCCAAATGAGGTTTCTGTATCTTCTGTTTCATATAATCTTATAAGATTATATTTCATATAATTTCATATTATATTATAAATATTATTTATAAATATAATAATATTATATAAAAAATATAATATAAAAATTATATAAAAAATATAATATAAAAATATTATTTATAAATATAAATATTATTTCATATAATCTTATGACTTAGAATTTGCTGCAGTTCAAGTGAAGAGAGCTCATGGAAGTAGATCTGGTGCTAGTAAAGAGGGAAGACTTTAGGAAGCTTCTGGCATAAATAAAATAAATGATGATGAAATAAACATAATTTTGAGAATGCAGAGCCTGCCATACAGACTTCTCAGAATATTTATTTATTTATTTATTTATTTAGCCCCTTTTGATTGTTTCATGTTACCATACAGAAATCATCTACATCTGCTTATTGTATTGGAGATACAGCCCTTGCATCCCGGTACCTCTATACTCAATGGGACTGTGTAAAAGCACACTGTGGCTGGATCAGAGAGTCTGAGATTTATTTTTCTAAGGGCAGACTCCTGTATATGTCCCCTTAGTCACATTTTCTTTCTTGCAGGAAATGGTAGTGAGAAACATGAAGCATGTCAAAAAGGAAACCATCCATTTAGAAAAGCACTAGCTATTTGTAGAGTTGAAGTATTAAAAGCCAAACTCTGCCTATTTAGTCACATGTGGGCCAGTGGAACAGTTTTTAGATGTTGTTAAGAGAACAGTGTGAAAATAAGCAAGCCCACAGCCTAGATACCATCCACTTGCCACAGCAGATGTACTTAAGAGGGATCATAGTTACTGCTACCTTGGTTGACACGTTAGGGATTACGCTGGATATTTGAAGTATGAGCTCTAGAACTTGAACTAAAGATAAAAGACATATATACAATGCAACAATTGCATACCCTTGGCACTGTGTACATAAGCATATCTGCAATACTTGTCTTTTGCAAAGTGCCTAGATAACTTCTTTTCCAATGCAAGGAAATGGGCTTGTTGGACTACCTGCCAAGAAACATGCCTGGTATGTTGGATCACAGAGAAGAAAAGAGGGTAATGTAAATGGGTAAAATTCAGGGATTTTGTAAGTAGCTATGGGGCAGATTGTGACTGGTCTTCTATTAGTATTTTATAAAGGCACTCTCTGTTTAGGATCTATCCAAATATTCTGAAGGGTCATTTCATTTTTTAATAACTTTACTGTAAGGATGTCTTTCATAGGCAGGTTTACGTGTGTCAAAGCACTCAGAAATGAGTGCGAGAGGAAGAAGTTCCAAACTTGCTCGTGAGCAACACAGATATGTCTTACATAAAGGTTTGCTTCTGTAATTTCTTTTATAAGTTTTTGGTCATGTTTTTATAATGCTGTATGAAGTTTCATGTGGAATATACTTTAAAAAGAAAAAAAATAAGGAAGGCAGAATATTTTCATTGCTACAGCATTTTGTTACCTTCTCCTTTTGATGCTCCAATGCTTGTCTCACAGAGCTGTCCTTTTTGGCCATATTAGCCCTGTCCTGCTACATGACCATATACAGATTATGTCCATCACTAGTCACACACTGAGTACTGGTTTATGTTTTGTCACTAAAAAAAATTGTGGACAAACTGTAGTGGTTCAGAAACTGCCTTGAGAGCACCTTACCTGTCTCTTAGCAGAAACAATTGCCCCAGTAGATGGAGAGCAGTCCTGTCCACCAGGAGCATGAGTCAAGGACTTGAACCAGAAGAAAGACAGGGGTAAGACTTCAGGGGACCAGAGCTGGGTAAATACTAGTGCTCCACAGATAGCACCTTCTGGTGAGTTGCTAACAGATACAGGAATGTGACTGAAAGTGAATGAGTTAACACATTTGGAGGAGTCAACATCCCTCAGCAGGAAGGTATTATCCTTCAGAGGAGGAACAGTAGCTGTATGTGTTCTGCTCTGTTGTAGTGTTAAGGACAATGGGTTAGTTTAAATTATCTTAAAGCATGCTATTTTGATACCTTGCTTCTGTAGGAGCAAGACCAGATTTTGCATCAGTTTTTCAAGGAGATTTAAATTATTATAGAGTTTTACCATGGTGGTTTTTCTTTTTTTCTTTTGAGAGGATATGTCCCACTGATTATCATAGGTACTTTGGCTAGTTGGTCTCATTTGGAGGACTACACCTCAAATTCGAGGCTTTCAAATGCAGGATGTTTTGAATTAACCTCATAGGTTTAGCTAGACAGAATTTTTTCTTTTAATGGGATTTTTTATTCTTGCATGACTCTCATATAGTTGAAGTGATTTCATAGTGACTTAGCAAAAGTGTCAAGGAAGTTCACTTTTTAATAGAATGAAAAAAACTACCCTGAATATGGTAATCCTTTCTAGTGAAAAGTGTATGAAAACAGGGATTTAGAATAGAAAGTTTTGCAGAATTATCATTAACTGGAGCAATCATCGTAACTCTTTGTAGTGTGAAATTTTCATTTTTTCATATTCTGAGTTTTTGTAGTTTTAAAATGGCTTTTTTTCTTCTTTATCTCACATCAGTTAGTTAATTTATCTGTGGTAAATCATATCCCAATTCCTTTGCTCATCCATTGACCTATACAATGACTTAGTTCTTAGATCTCCTAATCATGAATTGAATAGCATTCTAATATGCTTATTTCCCAGGAGGCCTAACTATATAACCAAAACAGTCTTTTCCAGGACTGCTCTACTGAATCTACCATCTGCATGTATGAAAGGAAGAGAAACAAGGTACTTAAAGTGCAAAGAGATACTATGAGACCACTAAATGAACAACATCCATCCATTCATCTATCCACTGGGTATGTTTTTGTTTGTGTTGTCCACAGAAAGAGAGATTAAAACATCTCACAGGCTGCAGCAGATGAAGATTAGAAATCTATTCTCTGCAACTCCTACTAAGAATTACAGAATAAAAGTTTTATGTAAAAATAGAGAAAAGGCACTTTTCTGGGTAGAAATGAGGTCTTGTTTTCATGTATAGATTTCCCTTTAGGGAATGGGATCTCTGGTCCTGATTTTGAGAGATGGAATAAGACAACACATTACATAGGCCAGCAAGCAACTGTACAAACTATTAAGACCAGTTATGTAATATGGAAGGGAATTTCAGAATTTGATTTTCCCATCTTAAAGTGAAGAACTTGATGGTTGAGAAAGATTTGTAAAATCATCATTTGAGGGGACCCACTTGCATGACATGAGTTTATTAATCTTTAAAAATGGCAGAGAGAGTCATACAACTCAGGTTTAATGCAGAGGAGAGGATTGAACAATACTGTTCTTTGATTTTCCAGTAAATCAAATACAAGCAGTGCTATGTCTGTCTCAGTTATTGCTATGCCAAGTGAATTCCATATTGCTGCCTTCTCCCTGTTCTTGTGTGGCATTGTGACTGAAAGAGATGTGCTGACCTTTGGAAAGAACCCTTCTCCCGTCCTGCCTTCAATCTTTCCTTTCCTTGCTGAGATGATGGAGGGAGAGGGTGGTAGTAGTTCTCTCCAGGCTGCAGCTGGAGGAGCAGTCCCATACAAGTATTGTTATTTTTCCTGTCATGTTTGTTGGGGTACAACTTTCGGTTTATTTTTCTTGTAGAAAGGCAGGAAAGCCAATCTGGAAAAATACTGCTCACATGTCATCATTAATTACTTGGCCGTTGTGCCAGGCTTTGGCTTGCTGACAGTTTCAAGACTGGGAGTGGGTGAACCAAGCTGCAGCCAACCAGAAGAAAGAGGGAAAAAGATCTTAATCTGACATGGACTTCATTTGCCCTCCCTTTTTTTCCCCTCCATCTTTTGCTCTCCTTGGGGAACCATTGCTACTACTTCTCACAATTAGCTCTCCCCATTCTCCACTGGACTGCCAGTCCCTGGCCTGTGCAGCTTTCTGTCCAGTTTCTTCCACTCATTAAATGTAACATCTAAGGAAATCCCTTAGCCTTAAGAGGGAAATGCCTTTTGGGAATAGATGCCTTGCCCCACCTTCAGGAAAGAAGATAAGTAGTTTAATCTATAACATGTGTAAGAGTAACAACAAGGCTCATGATCCTGTAGACTGTTTTCAACACCTATTTTTAAACTTGAGCAGTTTCTGAAATTACATCTATAATACACTTGATATCTTAAAAATCATTTAACTCATCACCTGAAAGGGATGAATATTGTTCACACAACAGCTCAATATGCCTGATATTGCTAAGGTGGGAGATATGGGGGGACAGAAGGTGATTGCATGGAGGGTTGCCAGACAGGACTCTTCTCTTCCTGACAGCACTTGAGAAATCCTGAACCAAGGTTTGCAAAGCAATTACAAGATGTGTGAAAAAAGGTTCGGTGCTGGTACAGGACAATCCTGAAAACTGATCTTGTGTTACTGGCTCAGGTGTTTATTTGGTGGCCCTTAACACAGTCAGGCTCTGAGATTTTCAAGATTTTCAATAATCTGGGGATTTTTTTTTATGGTCACACTCATTTAGAGTTAAACCAGAACTCGAGTGTCTTTACCTGTAGTGTTGGTCTTCTTTGCTGTGCCTCTTAAGTTGTTACCCCATGGTGCTGAATGCTGCCTGGGAAAGGTGGAAATGTAGGTGCTTGTATGTGGCAGAAACTAATGTCATACATATGGTCTCAAAAATGTGACTGGGCAGTAAAGCCAACACAGTCAGCACGTTTAAGCAGTGAGTGCAGTCTGTAAGGCTACAAATTCCTACTCTTTCCCTTCTCCTCAGCTGATTTTCCAGCAAACTTATTCCAGAAAGCTGTACAGTACACCAAGAGAAGAAGTTTCCCTCCAGATGCCCTTCTCCCAGATCCCAGGCTAAGACCTGGGAGAAAATTTTATTAATCTTTCCCTCGTTGCCTTAGTTGACACAGATGTGAAAATATACACTGATGTACTGCTGAATTCCCACCCTTTTCCTCCTCTTCATTCAAATCCTTCACTCCCACAGATTTCTGCACAGCAGAAATCTTCTTGCATACCTGACATTGATGACAACATCCCTACTGGCTATTATAGAGCATGTAGAAAAGAACTTGAAAAGAGTTTGCCAAAAGCTTGATTTTAATGCACAGATTGTAGCTTTACTTCTTCAGTCAGCTGGATGACATCTTGCTGGTTGGACTTCTGCGAATTAAGAGGCTATGTTCAAACAGTGTCCTCTGAAATCTGTTTCTGCCTTGACATTTTTCTCTTTGCCATACACAGAGATTTTCCTGAAATTCATGGTTTATTGGTGGAAGCTTTGTTGATGTTGTTATTGTTTTCATTTAAGATAATTTCTGTTTTGAGGAAAAAATCTAAATAGTTCAGATGAATTTACAAGAAGATCTGAGAACATCAGATAACATTAGTTCATTGGTGCTCTTCTATGTGACAGGAAAAAGAGCATGTTTCTTTGTGGTCTGTGCTGAAAACTGAGCTCAGACTGAGAAACCTTTTTCTCTCTGTCTAAACCAACACTAAACTGTCTAACACTTGCCAACGTGGATTTAGAATGTATTAATTAGCTAAAAGAACAAGAGTGTGATAGGGAGACAGCCTCAATTTTGTGCAAGCTATGTCTAAGTTCTGAAAAGGGTATATCTGGGGAGCAAGCACAGTTAACCTGTGAATTAAGTCTGTGTAGACATAATCAATAAAGCTGAGAGTTAGATACTTCATTAGTGACCAGCACTGCTTTGATTTAAGAATCCTGTATTACCTAGTGATAAAATGTGCTGCACTGTTTGGGTTTTTAATCACTGGTTTTTTTAAATGTACTTTAAAAAAAAAAAAGTACTTTCTGTGGCTGGACAGATCTTCATGTGTTTTGTGCAGTGTTATATTTCAGCCATGTAGGAAAAATTGCAAGGCTGATTGAATATTAACATGGGAAAGACATTTTAGGGTTAGAGAAAGGGAGATGCAAATTTGCAGCTGGTATTTAGCAGCAAGGGGGATCCAGCAAAACTCTCAGCTTTTAGGCAAGTGATGCAACTGATAATGTAGATCTGTTGTTATCAAACTGCTATCAGTATCATATCAGTACCTATCCATCTCAGTATTTATAACCTGCTAACAACAGGGAAGTGATGTGGTCTAATGACCTGAGGACAGGACTAGGAGCCAAGAGGAAGTGGGGAAAGGAAACTGCACAGAAGAACTTCTCTGAACAGGATGTCTGGTCCTGCTGCAGCCCAAATTTTGTCATATTTTCCTTTGGATTTCAGTACATCTTGGAGGGTCATTCTCCTGATTCATTAGGCATGTTTGCAAACTACAAAATTACATGGCTGACCAGGGTATTAGTTGCTCAGAATTGGTCCCTTCATCATGTCACCTGGAGTAATGCTAAGTGCCTCACTTGACAGAGCATTCAGGTCACAAAGTCACTTTGATTGCAACTCTTCAAAGTCTTAGTGTTTGAGATGTTTGATGAGTTCCTGGCCTTAATATACACAGAACTTTTATGAAGCAATGTTGTAAAAAGGTTCTTTTGGCCAGGATGTGTGTCAGGTAAAGGCAAAACTAGACAAATGGATCAGGGAAGGTCATTCTATCTTCTAGAAAGAGCAGCATGGAAGAAGGTGAAGATCTGTTTGTGAGATAAGAATGAGAAAAGAGTATTATGTGATGAAACAAATGATATCACAATGAAAATATTTGCAGTGAAGTTGTTAACAGATGGTAGGAAGATGAGAATATTTTTTTTGTTGTACTTTAATTTAAATTCCTGTTGTTTTCCTTACAGTGCCAATAATGTTTTAGCCTTCCTTGTTCTTTTACTACATGGGATTCTTGCAGAAGAGATGCTTTGTGCTACACGTCACTTTTATGCTGTGATACCTGTGTTTGTTACATTCTGGAATGTGTTTCTGGCAACTTACCAGGCACGGCTGGAAGGAGGCAAAGAAAGCCCTTTTGGAGGGATAAGGGTAAGGCCAAGGACTGGAGCTGGTAAGTATGGGCATGAAACATTCTTTGCTACTATTTTTTGTGAGTTTGTAAACAAAATGGGGTTCCTAATTAAAGCAACCACTAAACCGTTTAACTTGCATAACTAGAACTGACTGAATAGATTGGCCCAGGTCTCACTGACCCTGGCAGAGTGACAGGGTAGATGAAATGTTCAATAATTTCTCCAGAGCATTATGTGCAAATAGGCTTTTCTTTAACAGCAGGCATGCATGTCTTTTCCTTCCACCTTCCTGCTTATTTTATCAATCAGTAGATCTTAGCTAGACAATGTGAGAAATCATTACTTTTTCTTCATCTTTTTGTTCTTACATGTCAAAAAAGGGATCAGATGTTTATACAAAAAACATGATTGTATTTTTCTACAAGGGATGCAAACCTTGCCATATGCTACCTCTAATTTAGAGGTCTAGGTGGAAACTCTTTCATGTATATACACTGCGAGCAACTGGGATTTCTTTAATTATTTAAAGTATTTGATTTGTACTCCCTTTCAGATGCAGGATTCTGGGTGTATCCATGACCTATTTGGCATGTTTGAGAGACATCTCAGCCCCTAATAGTATGAACTAAATATCAGTAACCTTAAAACATAGAAAGGACAAGCAAAAAGTTAAAACAAATAAACACTATGCTGCTACTGAGCTTGGCAACCCATCTTTATACTCCGTGTGTTCTGGATTTTGGTAATAGTATGCAGAGTTCACATAGCATTTCCTTGCAAGCATCTCAAAAGCACATTAAAGTACCACAGTAAGTGCCTTTAGAACAGCAAGAATATCTGTGTGCTTTCTTGATTTACTTCCTATGAAAGTTCTCCAAAACACTACATATTCCAGTTAAGACCTTAATTCCCTTAGTCCTGTAACTGTGTTGGTATGAGTAGGGAAAGGATAAAAGAAAAGGAGAGAAAGGACAGAAACAATGGGGCAAGCTTTTACTTCACTAGTAAGTGAAGGTCAAAGACGGAAGTAAAGGAGAGAGACATCAATTCAGGGAATTGAGGGACTACTTTTAATGGGAACCAATTAGTGAATTTCTGGTTTGTTCATTCATTGTGGTTTTATCTGTTATCTTTCTAACGTGAATTCTGTTTTGAAGAAGAATTGAATGCCAGGTACTTCAGGTACACATGTGCTAAACTTCAAGACTGAAAACAACACCATGGTATTTATGGTATTATGGTATTATGGTATTATGGTATTTAAGGTTAAGCATGAGTGCATCCTCTTTTGAGGGTAGCATAGAAAGGAAAGCTGGCTGATGGACATTAACCTTTTCCCATAAGTCTCAGGCTTGTAGTTTAGATTAAGAGAAAGATTCATTGACTGAAGAATCTCCTATTCAGTCCTCATGACATAATATGAGAAATGCCCTGCAGGGTCAGGGTATGGTCTGTGTCTGCAGTCTGACTCCATTGGGACAACAGGAGATGCTGTTTGGTGGAGCCCAAACACATGCTTTGATGCTTTCCCCTTACGCTTCCCAACAATCATGGTTGCTGCATGAAGGATGTTTAGGGGCATATTTCTGCCTGTTCCCTTCAGAACTTGTTTATGAAGCTGTTTCCTGTGAATTTGACTAACCCCTTTTCAAACCTACTGCTGCTGCCTGCCTCAACTGCAGCAAATTCCCAAAGTTTACTGCCTGCAGTGCAAAGAAATATTTTACCTCTTTTAAACCCATTTCTAATAGTTTCAATAAATTTTCTTTCATTCTGCCACTGTAGAACCGGTAGTTAACTATTTCAGCTTCATCATATGCACCTTAACCACTGTCTTTGTGATGACCTTGATCACATTCCCATTAGCCTTCTCCTCCCCAACCTAAAGAGAAACAATCTTTTTTTTCAGTCTCTCCTTGTAAGGTAATCCATTTTTTTTTATCTAATCTGCTTGCACTACATTAGAAGCAGTTAGGTCTAGTCTCAAGGTGGATTTGGTAATGGTATAGCTAATGGATATTAATAATTATTATGGCAATGAAAATATTGCTTAAGTGTCTGCGTCCCAACCCTGTAGTTCCTTGTCTTCTGAAAGTAATATTTGGAGGTTGGTGAACTGTCTGAGCCTAATGATTTCTGTTAAGGTTCACAGTAGCTAGCAGTTCCCAGAGAGGAGTTCTTCTCATAGTTGTTCTCTACTGATTTTTGCAGGTAGAGCAGAGTCAGTGCAAAGACACCTATTTTTTTTGTGCTTCAAACATGGCTTCACATTTTTAAAAAAATCACTTTGGAACTCTAGTTAAGGAAGCAGATAGTTCAAAAGTAGAAGGTGATTAAGGTTTCATGCCATAACCATGGCTTATATCACTGAACACAGCCCTTGTCCTAGTTTTTCCAGTTTACAGTAGTTGAAGACCTCCAATATATTTGTCAGGTAGCACTCTGTTTGTATGGAGTTATATGGCAATCATTAAATAGCTTATGCTCTCAACTAGCCTAAATTACAGATCAAACAGATCATGCATTAAAGTTCTGTTAGCATCATCAATTCCCAAATTAATAAACAGAGGCTACTGTCTCTTCAACTGTAGACCCCTCAGAAGGTCCTGTTTTCTGCAAAGACAAAACAAGGAAATTGAGCTATCATCCCTGCCTTTCAGTGCAGCACGTCCTCTGTCCTCTTGACAGGTAAATCTTCTGAATGTGTTCACCAGGGCTGTGATGTTTTACATTCCTCTTGTAACAGTGTGTGATCACAAACGAATATGAGATACTCTGGAGCAGTACAATAAGGATCCTGTTTGTTTGCTGCTATACTGCCAGAGAGAATATTTTAGCACCTGATAGCACTGCATAGATTAGGCTTGAGAGGACATCCATTCCGAACTAAACCAATAGTAATCTACATATTTTCTATTCATGTCTTCTCCTTGCACTCTGCACCTGATTCACTTCTAATCAAGAAGGCATTGTATTGGTGTTGCATGTATAACCAGCATGGTGAATGGACTGTGGATTAGCTTTGCTTTCATCTCCTAAACTTTCTAGAGTAACAGCAAGCTAAATTAGGGTGAGGATGCATTCTAAAGCCTTTGAAGTACTTGTTAGTAAACAGAATGTATCAGTGCCTCCCTAGAAAATATCATGCCTTTAGATTTCACTAAATCTATTGCTTTTTATTAACTGGGTATGTCTTTAGCAAAAAGTAACTAATTTCAAAGAATGACGAATTAGCAATGTCATATACATTCAGAGACAATCTCTGAAACATCACCTGGAAAATGTTTTTCAACTGTGAAATGTGTACCTTTAAAAAACAAAGCAAAACCAAAAACCCCAAAACTATAACTTACGTCTGTGGTTTATTTCTTAAAAAACATAAATATGTCCATAACAGCATCTGTTCTAGGTCAGAACAGAGTCTGCTTAACATGGTATCCCATTTCTGGCAGTGGCCAAAAGCAAAAGCCTAAGAGAAGCTATAAGAACAGGGCAAACATATATCTTGCTTTCCTGAATGCTCTCCCACCCTCCAAACATTTGAAGCTCTGGGATTTCCTGAGCTAGATATGGTTTCTATGTAGGTAGTAACCCTTTATGAATTTCTCTTCCTCTGGCTTTCTCAGGTTCCCCTTGAACTGGTGTAAGTGGCTTCCATTCAGAGAAGCTTTTCAATTTCAACACATTTAAAGACTTTTTTGATTCAAAAATTAATCTGCTTTCCCCCCATTTATGGCTTAATAATATAAGGCTGTTAAACTCCTGCACAAACTTTATCTGTCTCATAGCCTTAGTGCTGTGATGACAGCATTGCCACTACAAATTAGACAATATAGTGAAATGTCTTTTCTAATGATATTTAAAGATATTCATACTGTCTCTTTAATAGCAGGAAGAACATCCACATTCCCCAGTTTTAGGCATCCAAATAAGGTTTTTACTTACTATTTAATCTGCTTAGACTTGCATTTTATTCAGGAAGAGGAGTTCTGATACAGAATTATGTAAACTAGAAATGCAATGCAGTACTCTAAATTGTCCTTTGGAGCAGACACTCTACTTCTTGTAAAGGGAATTTATGGAGAACAGCCAAAAGACTCCAGGGTACTTGATGTGAATACTTCCACGCATGACAACAAGATACAATGGCTTGACTTAAAATGTATTTTCCTAGCATAAGAGGAGAGACAATTTTAGGTAAGCAGAAAAATCCAAAAGAGTCTAAACAAGTGTGCACCAAGATTAATATTATTGTACTTATAAAACATAAAATGAAATTTCTGAAGACCTCAAGACATCAAAAGCTTGTGTTGAAAACTGTTGTATTTAAAGGTATTACGTAAAATATCAGAGGGAAAAGTAAAACAAAAAAGAAAAGAAAAAAACCCCAAACTCCATCATATAGAATGATATCTTCTCATTATCTTTTCTACAGCATTCTTAGATTAAGGATGCAAGAGAATAACTTTATAGAGGGAATATTTTTTTTTAGGACAACTAAAGAAATTGAAAAGTCAGGCAATCTTTCAGACACATGAAAATTCTAAAAGAAATCACATCTCTGCCTGGTATTTTCTTTGGTTTCTGACTATATAAATTGTTTTAGTTTTTAGCCTAGTTTTAGCAGGAACACTATTTTTCCCTGCACAGTTGAAGGATACTGTTTCCCTTTCTCCAACTATTTTCTGTCTCACCTCTCTGTTTTCTAATTGCTGTGTTCTGGTTAGTTAAACTCATTCTTTCCAGTACAGTGAACCAAAACATGTCCCTAACACTCTGCCTGTGTCATGAGCTAGACACTAAGAAAGGCCCTAGGAATGTGCTGTAAGGAAAAAAATGGAAGTCTACTTCATCAGAAATTTCCAAACCTTCTATGACCAGAGATGATTTCTATCTCAGGCTGAGACTAAGGTAGGTGTCTAAATTGGGGGAGTGAATCTCCCTCTGCATCAAGGACCCTTGGAGTAGATAACTATCCTTAGATGACCGAATTTTGATGAGATGACTCCTGCTCTTTAAGTGCAGGCACCTAGACCTGTGGGTCTGTACCAGTCCTGTGTTTCTTTGTATTTAGTAAAAATATATAGAATCATGTATTCACATAATGGCCTGGGTTGGAAGTGACCTTAAAGATCATCTGGTTCCAACCTCCCTGCTTTGGGCAGGAACACCTTCCACTAGACCAGGTTAATCAGAGCTCCATCCTACCTGGCCTTAAACTCTTTCATGGTTGGGGCATCCACAGCTTCTCTGGGCAACCTGTTTCAGTGCCTCACCACCCTCACAGTGGAGAAATTTCTACCTAATGTCAAATCTAACCCTATTCTCCTTCAGTTTGAAGCCATCCCCCCTTGTCCTGTCACTACAAACTCTTGCAAATAGTCTCTCTCCATCTTTCTCGTAGACTCCCTTCAGGTACTGGAAGGCCAGTATTAGGTCACTTCAAAGCCTTCTCTTCTCCAGCTTGAACAATCCCAACTCTTTCAGCCTTTCCTCTTAGGAGAGGTGTTCTGTCTCTCTAATCAACTTAGTGACCCTCCTCTGGACTCACTCCAGCAGGTCAATGTCCTTCCCGTGCTGAGGACCCTAGAACTGGATGCAGCACTCAAGGTGGGGTCTCACCAGAGTGGAGTAGAGGGGCAGAATCACCTCCCTTGACCTGCTGGCCGCACCGCTTGTGATGCAGCCTGGGACACATTTGACCTTCTGGGCTGTAAATGCACATTCCCAGCCCATGTTCAGCCTCTGATCCACCAACACTCCCAAGACCTTCTTGGCAGGGCTGCTTTCCATCTGTTCATCCCCCAGTCTGTATTGATACCAGGGGTTGCCCCAACCCAGATGCAGCATCTTGCATTCAGCCTTGTTAAAATGCACAATATTCCCATAGACCCGCTTCTCAAGCTTGTGAAACTAAACTCCCAGTAAGCCTGAGCAGAACTAGATAACCACGCCTGAACGTTAAAGTTTTATGATGTGTTGAAAATTCATCCAGTAAGAAAACAAATGATTTGTCTTTAGATAAAATTGCTTATTTGATAAATAGAAGCTAGGACTACTTGGCAAAACTTAGTACTTTTAGAGCATATTTGAATATAGCTTTACGATCAGTGTCCACATCAAAAAGAAAAATGAACACACTGCTGTCAAAATGCTGTTGTTTAGGGGCAGTCATATACCAACATTCTGTTTTAACATAAATATTAAGTATGTAGTAGCATGTACTAGCAAGGCATTTTGAGAAATCAACTGCATGGAATAGATGCCAATGAATCTTGCCCAAAACAGCATGGTGATTTCTAATTGTTATTTAGATTCTCTTCTTAATTAGTCTCTGATTAATGAATGAAATTATACATCTACACAGTGCGGACCAGCCTTTATGCTTAATACATAAAGGTCATGATTTTTAAATTGAAACCCTAAAAATTAATCTTCTAGAAGTTGACATCTGTTCTTCAAAATTAGTATTTGTACATCTTTTTGAACAGAAGTAGCATCTGTATAGGTATTTTAAGCAGAATTTGAAACTCCAGGGTTTGAAAAGACAACCAAAGTCATGGATATATTCCTAAAAATGATATTCCATTTTCAATTCATGGGAGAGATTTTTTGGTAATACTTTTTCCTTAGTTGCTCATCCTCTTTCCCTAAATGCACTAAGGTTTTGAGTTTAGAAATGCTGAAGGACAACACTTTTGTAGGACAGACCTGCTGATCTGGGACATATATTATTAACCCCAAATTTGAAAAGCCAGGAACAGATGGTGGTGACGAATAAATAGTGAATTTCATACAAAATGTCCACTCATACTTGCATTCAAACTAATATGTTGCTCTCAGTTTGGACAATGGAATATTTTTCCTCAAAAGACCTAAATTTCATTAATAACTTCTGATATAGTCTGATAGTTACATTCATTTTTATTAAAAGGAAGCAGTATATTGGCCACTATTCCTATCATAGTTAACACAGGAAGAAAGCCTTGGGAGGTTAAACATATAATTTTATACAAAGAGAGTGAACTTGATTGGGCACCTTCTGAGCCTTTTGGTTTTAAAACTGAAGAGCAGAACTCCACACTTCAGGTCAGGCTTCTTGCTGAAGTGTGATTGTCACAAGTTTTACACTCTTTTGAAAGCACAAGTTCATTTTCCTGTTATTCTGTGGGTGAATTGCCATCTGAGTCAGGAAAGAAATTATTTCTAGGATGGAAATACAGCTGAAGTTGTTGATAATCAAGATGTTCAGCTGTTTTACTGTGGCTGGCGGCCAAGGACTAAAACACTTCTGCAGGAAAAAAAAAAAGGAGTTAGCAAACATACATAACTACACAGAAGAAAGAAGGAAGTTTCTCAAAACCTTATAATATGCTAAGATTTTACTATTTCTACAGAATATACTGTCCAGAATTTCCTTCCCTATATCGTAGGGCTTTCTGTGGGGTGGAGGCCAGTTTCTTTAGGAGATTTTCTCACAATTTCCTTTCTCCTACCTGTTCTGAGTGACTCTCAGAAGGAATCTATTACATAGGGAGCCTAGGGAGGCTGTCATCAAAAACCTAATTCCAGACCTGAAGTAGGTTACATATGTACAAGTGACATACATATATATATATATATACACACACACAGAGTTCTCTGTAAATTTGGACTGGCCTGTAGGTCTCACTATAAAACTAACTATAAAACATATAATAGCAAAAAACATATCTGGCCTGGAGAAAAAATATCTGATTTTGTGTAAGTGATGAAATTTGGACATTTCTTATCACATTGGGAAAAAAAATCCAAGCATTACTCAGTCTTTATTTTTTTTGTATTGTATAATGTTGTTAAAATAAAATATAAAATTATTTGATGAATCTGAACAGAAAGGCATAAAAGTCCACATGAGATAAAAAAAATACATTTTAAAAATACATTTTAAATATTTTTTAGAAGTACTGATATTCATGTGAAATGCTTTAATATCCATAAATCAGTATGTTCTGGCAAAGTGATAGAAAATTTCTAAACAGCTGTTGATTAAAGTTAGTGGCACATATCATTTTTACAGAGCCACAGAACATAACATAACTCATTAAACAATGTCAGTCCCTCTTTACAGATAAATTAAATAAAGCAATTAGTGTGATAATTAAATGAACAACAAGTCCCAGTGGCTTGAAAGATTTCTGAACTCTGCTGCCTCCAAACAGAAGGCAACTTTATGCTGAAAGCAGCTAGGAAGGAACTTTACCTTGAGTATATTATTCTATAAATGGATCTTTCAAGGTTTCTTAACCTCTCATCTCACACCATAATACCTGCCTTTTATGATTATTACCACACTGATATAAGTAGACTGTTGACTTGCTTCAGTTTCTCCCTACTGCAAATTTAAAAATGCGTTATATGATGCATTGTCCAACTTCATTTTTTATACTTTGCACAGTAGGAAAATATGGATGAGCTAATTTTTTCATTAATGAAATCCCCTTATGCCAGATATTAGAGCCACTGAAGTACAACCTTCATCTTGGCAACTGTTCATGTAGTATTTGGAAATGGTATCATCAGTCTTACATTTTCATATTTCTGGTGAGTTCACTTAATTTAAATAGCAAAACCCCACATTTGTGAGTTTTAAGACACTGTAAAATAAGATTCTTCAGAGAATAGAAATAGAGTCCTTGTCATTCTTGTCTGAGAGTTATCTAAAAGAAGTTGTAGGGGGACAGATATTTAGTCTTCATGATATGCAGTCAGGCGTACTAAAGTGATTTTATTACATTCTCATGGTTTTATTACATTCTCGTGATTTTAATCATAGAATATCCTGAATTGGAAGGGACTCAGAAGGATCATCAAAGTCCAACTCCTGGCCCTGCACAGGACCATCCCCAAGAGTCACACCAGGTGCCTGAGAGCATTGTCTGACCACTTCCCTGGGGAGCCTGTTTCAGTGCCCAACTGCCCTCTGAGTGAAGAACCTTTTTCTAATATCCAACCTAAATCTCCCCTGACACAGCTTCAGGTCATTCCCTCGGGTCCTGTCACTGGTCACTGGAGAGAAGGGATAGGTGCTAACCCCTTCATTTCCCCTCATGAGGAAGTTGTAAACTGCAATGATTTTGAACAGTTCAGCTCATAAGTGGGGCCTTTAAAAGTATATACATGTTAGCAGAGAAAAGAATGGAGGAAGTGCCAGGAGAAGTTTCCCATCAGAGCCATGGAAGCTGGAGCCCTGACCCCAGTTAGCACTGCTTACATGCTGCTTACTGCAGCATGTGTCACTGATCGTGTATGTGGGCAGTGGATGCAAGACTGTGCAACCCCATCACCAATCCAGCCTCTGGCACCCCTGAAGAACCTCACAGCTGCCTAAATATAGCTTGCCTGCTCTTAATGATGTGAAGACATTAGCTTTCAATTATCTTTTTTTTTTTTTACTAGCACATACAGTGCTCTATTATGATGTGCTTTTTTAAGGTGTTTTTAAGAAGGAAATGTTTTTCTCCACATATTTTAGCTCAAACTTCTATACAATATTTCTATTCAATGCTTTCAAATGAATAAAAAGGCATTAGTAGAGTAAACCTTTATGTTTAATGGCAGGGGGTAAGAAAAGGGGGGGTGGAAATCAATCTTTCCTGAAAACAAAATACAGCAATAAAGGATACCCACGCCTGAACACTGTTGGCTGCTTTATGATTTTTTTCTCAGTTGAAACAAAGCTGTATTCAAAACAAAGATAAACATATCAATGCTAATTTTATATAAGACTCTTCCTTGTATAGTAATTTCACCTATTCTATTCATATAGCAAAGAGTAGGATTTCTTTGATCTCTTCCTGCCATCGATGTTTTGCCATTTAGGCTTCTACTTAATGTCTTTTGTTCTGGTATATATTTGCTAAAAGTGACAGATCATTCTGTTTATAATCTACATAACTGTCTATATTTCTGCCAGATGTCAGCTACTGTTCTTTCCTGTTACAATTCTCAGGAATATATCACACTAAATAACTCAGTACCAAACAACAACAAAAAAAGTGATGGTATCTTGTGTTCCCATGTGAAAATCTCAGTATGAATGGAGAATATTTAAGCTTCACTCATAATTACGTACTGAGAAAATAACAAAAGAAAGGTGATTTCCATGGAGAAGGATTTCTCTCAAGATGGTCACACTGGTAGCATTAAGTAGATGAGGTGTGGCCCACATGCCTGTTATTGCTGGTTGGAATGAGGAATGATACTTCCATGCTTGGATTGGTTACTTACTTACTTCCCTACCTGCTTAAACATCCCAGGATGGTTTGACTGACATTTGCTTTTCTACCAAGAGATTGCAGCTGCAGCATTCATCAGTCTTCTATACTCAGTACTGCCTTATGGTACCAAAATCTCTATTTTTGCCTAATCAAGCATAGGAAAGGCAGTAAACTACCTGCCTTTTGTTTAGGTGAAACTAGGGTATAAATGACAAAAAGATATCTGTGACTTCATCAAAGGGATCAGAGAAAATTTTCCAAATTAAATTGTGCTCTGCTTATTTGATATTTGTTACTGCTTATCACAATATCATTATCACCTATTTTTTTAGGTTTTATATATATTAAAAAAAAAACTAGGAAAAATAATCTCTTTTTCTGTTACCTGTATGCCCAATTGATGGACCATTTCAGATGGTGGTTCTGTGGTTTCAGTGGTTCTGTGGATCATACCCACTGATGGACATGGAACCATCAAACACAGGCGGATAAGGGGGGGGGGTGTTTTCAACACTTACCTAAAACTAAGTCTGGTGAGAACATTAATCTCATGCAGAACATCATAAGCTGTTTTCCCAAATGTTTGTGTCTATCTGTGATCTGCACCAGATGTCTAGTAACTTATAAGTGAAATGTTAGGGTATTAAATTGAACATTCTTACATGGTATACCCACCTAGAAGTCCTCCAGCATTATATGACCATAGCACAGCTGAGTGAGGGATCCCATACTCTCAGAAAGGGGGCAGTTTATCATGACCTTTTTCGTAAGAACCTTTCAGCTCAGTGTGTCTTTTTCTTACCAACCATGGTTTGCAATATTCAAATGTGATGATCTTTGGTATATTGTGAAAAATAGCATTTTTGAAGAGGTGTGAGGAATGAGCTCAGGGTGCAGACAGGAGGAGTAGTCCACAGGGTGTATAAGAAACTGTTAGGATTTAGTAAGTCTGTAGGTATACAGTTTCTTCTTCTCTTTTCAGAAAGCAAGATAGTCCAAGCATCCTTGCAAAAAGAGAGATTTTTCATTAGACACCTCACACTCCACTGTGCAACCTTGGTCTTCATTTGAGTGGAGAGAGTGTGTAACGTGGTTGATGCTAGAATGACACCTGACAACTTAATTTTCACTTCCTCATGGAAAGTTTGTGAATGTCGTTACTTATTTTGTTACTAGAGTTAGTTTCCACTATATCAACATAGTGTTCCAAATTCCAAACCAAATTCTGATGGCAAACAATATACCCACTAAATCTTTCACCATACAGTTTTATACCCCTCGTTAAGCCAACTGCAGTCTTCAAGTGGGAGGAAAAGGGGTTTAATCTTCTACAGTGAACTAGTGTAGGAACCACTTTGGGAATGCAATGTCATTCAGTATTTTCTTCTCTCTGGAAAGGTTCAGACTGATGGGCTGTGGTAGTTTAGCTTTGGTGGATTTACATATCCAGAGGTGAGTACCTGTGGTGAGGCAGCAGAAGGGATGTGTGCCTGCACCTCAGCCTTTCTAGTTCATAGTGCAATACAGTGATGTGCAGCAGCCTTGACAGCTGTTTCGAATAAGATGCTATAAACTGGAGTTGCTAAAGAGTGAGTATGTGCTCCGGGGATAGTTATCTCTGGCAGACAGCGAGGAGAGTCAAACTGTTGTCAAATCTAAAATTGCTACCACCATATCCACAAGTGCACCTCTGACAGAGTCTTTAACAAGGGAATGATAATGGTTAATCCAGCTGTTCAGATTCTCAAAAATGGCGTTTTTAGTTGAGATTTCTTCTGATTCATTAAATAAGGCATATTTTCAAACTGTTTCTGTCACAACACACAAGAGAGAGTAGGTAAATAGCTGTACCGGGTCTGAAAATGTATTTTACAAAAGAAATCCAATAGCTATGATTTGAACCGAGAAAACCAACTTATGTTTCACTTTTAGGAAGACAACAGACAGGAATGAGAAAATCAGGGAAGAGCCCATAGAACTTAGTCTATCGGACTAAAGAAGTTACACAATGAAACCATTTACGTAAGCTTCATTTTTAAGATATTTCTAAAGTATCCTCCAAACACCACGTTGTTACATTTTTACAAGATCAGTGCATTTGTCCTGATTTTCATTTGTCCTGAATTTCATTTCACCGTATCGTTTTTAATCAGGTATTACAGTGAATGTTCTAGAGTACCTGTTGCTGGGTGCAATCTTGTGAAAATTGGCTTTTAGCTGTCTACTTGGAAAGGGAAAGGGATATGTTTGTGAACCACAATACTGAGAAGGACTGTCTGTTTGGCAAATTTAGATTTGCACAGCATATGTCTGTCTCTAGCCTAGGACTCTGCTACCTGTACATGGAGAAAAGTACCTGTAGAGGGCAAGTAAAGCAGTCTGATTTTATTTATGGGGGAAAAAAAAGGCAAAACTTGCTGCCTTTGAACATAACACTTGCTGTAAACAAAATATTCTTTTCATGATATATTAGGATTAACTTTATATAGCTGCTACATACATAGAGAGCTTTATGCATAAAAAATTATAGCTGGCAGAGCATTTAAAGACCTTGTTAGCTCTGACTTGCAGGATTTTTGGATACACTTTCAGTTAGTTTATTTTGGCTTGCTCTTAAACTGTACTTCGATGTTCAAGTAAGTGTAAAAATTCATTTTGGGCTTCAGGTGGAACAACCCAATTTTGCATCAGTTCCGATTCAATAAAAATCTCTGGATCATGCCAGAAATTGTCCTAGGTTTGCTCAAAACCTCATCTAAAGTTGGGCCAGGTTTTGTCAGGCTCCACTAACGCTCCCATTATGGAAGTGCTACACAGCAATGTTGTGCAAGTTTGTTTTTAATGGCAGCAAAAAAGATTTACTTTTAGACAAACATTCTACCATGAACTAAATTCTTCTTTCTGATACTTCTGTACAAAAATGATTAGGGAATGGATTATAAAACTTGTGGATTTTAGCTCTGTATTTTCACTTCCCTAGTGAGTTTACCAACAAAATAGTAGTTCATAAGTTAAAGCTACCTCCCAGTCTGCTTTTTTTTCCTCAGTGATACTTATTCAACACAGGAGAGGTCTCACTGACCTTGGCAGCACAGGTAGGTAATATTTTTTACAAAGTGAACTTCTTTCCAGCAGGAATAAGCTTTGACTCTTAAAAAGGATGAAATGATGCAGTGTTTGAGATGTATTTTCAGTCTTCTTGAGTACTGAATTTTTCTTTACGTTCCTATTGAAATGGTCGCTTTTGCTTGGGTTGGATAAACTTCTTGGTTATTCTACCGTAATTTAAGGGAGTACAGTTAACAATCCCACTGGTTAACTGGAAATGAGTTCCCGTGCACCTAGCTGGGCACAGATCCCAAAGCACGTGCACAGGTTTACCACTGTGAGTAATTGTAATTTTAGACAGGTTTTTGGAGCTAGTACTATTTTTGATAACCTGCTTTCATTAAATGCAGTGGGCAATGACTTGCATCATTTCTGTTTTGGATGGCCTAGTACAATAGTAAATTGTTTGGCTTCCATTTAACTATATAAGAATAAAATAGTAGCAACAAAATTGAAGTCTTTCTATGCCTGAAAGTCATAGCACCACTGAGAAGTGGCCATATATTTTTATATTAACTGACTTTAGGATTTAGTGACAAATACTTGGATGGAACACTTTTCTTTTTTTCTGAAAATTATGATTTTTCAAATAAGAGGAACATGTGAAATCCTATAAAATTCACAGTGGGACCAAGAAAGACACTAACACTTTTCAGGCTACTTGATGTTACATGAACAAGACAATAAGAAGAATCAGTGAGACCTAGGACAAATATTAAGCACTGTCTCTTTCATCATGATTCCTGGCTCTGCTCTGTCTTCTCCTTCATGGCTGTTCTAAGATGCTCTCTTTCAGCATTAGTCATTTTTACAGACATAACATCTCAGAAGTCAGATTGCCAGGTTTCCTCCAACACCCTCCCCTCCCCAGTATAGATGAACAGGACAGCAAGAACTTCAGCATCAGTAAGCGAAACAGGAAAAGAATGAAAACCCTAGTAGGAAAGTGGTTCTCCTTCACTTTGTCTCTCTCTTTCTCAAAGGAAAAATGTCTTTAATTCATTGCAGCGTGGAACAGGAGTAAAACATGAGTTCTCTCATTTCATGGGATGGGAAAAGAACTTGTCAGCCCAGTTTAGCTGGACTCATTAACCTACTTGGAAAACCTTTGGTGCTGTAATATAGAGCAACAACCTTGGACTTTTCAGTGTAGGTGGCTCTTTTACAGGCCAAATTTTGTCAGACTTTTCCATTTCTCCTTAGGTTGCTCCCTGACCCATTTCCCATTGGGAAGTGTGTTGGGAAGCAGGTGATGTTGATGATGTTTGGAAACATGCTAGTGCAAACCAAATGCCTTGAATTCAGCTCTGGCATAATGGAGTAAAACCAGCATTAAAACCATTTCCTTTGATGTGCCCAGGGTCAAATGAAATTGCTATAAACAAACCAGTCTGCATCCCAAAAGAAATGTTTATATGAAATAGTACTTTCCCTGTTACCTTACCCTCCTTCCCTCTTCCCCTTACAAAGCTGCTAGAAGCAAAAGGCAAACACAGCAAACAAGGAATTTGTATGTCCCCAATAAGTTTAAAGGGACAATAGCTGGGATTTTACACTTGTAGCTGTTCATGTTTGGAAATAGTGCAGTTGTTACACAGCCTAAATACAAGAGGCTCTGCTGCTCCCTTTGCTGTTCAGTCCCCTCTCAGGCCTGATAGTGTTTCCTTCCTGACCTCTCATGGCTTCCTGCTTCTAGCCTTATCGCAGCAAAAAACTTGACACTGTACTGGCTCTGCCACTTGGAATGAATTTAAATACAGTAAATGGCAATATCCTTACCTTTACATTTACAAACAACTATCATCTGCAGATCACTCAGTAATTTCCTACTGATACTTTTTTTTCTTTTAGATATCTGAAATAGAAAAAAGAATTAGAAAAAGAAAAACATGCACAAAAAGGAAAGTTCTTCCGTTTCTTTTAGGTTCACTTTTCTGCAATCTGACAATCCATTTCTCAGGATGCTGAAATCAACACTGCAATAACTTTAGCAGCCACGTATCTGTATAGGTCAGTTGAGGAATACATCTCCTTGATCTAAACACTTGAAAGGGAGAACGTTGCAGAAGTTCAGTATGTAAAAGAAATTAAGGTAGTGCATCAAAATCTAATGTAATTGCACCCCCTGTGCAGCAATAGAATTGTCCACTTACACTACTGGTTTTACCCTCATACCTTCATAGGAACTAAAAAATGCAATACCATGTGCTTTTATACCTCATATGACTGTAGGGATGTCAAAAGAACGATGCTACCACCTTTAGTTGACCAGATCCAGATGTTATTCCAGACTGGAATAACTATTTTAAATGAAAACACTGGATTTGCTAAACAGAAAAGTGCAGTCCCCCTCATAATCTGCCCAATTACCCTCACAGCCACATGGAACAAGCTAGCAACATCTAAATGTAAGAATAATCTGTTGTTCACATACTTTTAGGAACAATGGTTTTTACAGAACTTCTCATATGTATAGAGACCATTTTATTATCATATTTCAGGATCAGAGGAGACTATTAATAATCAGTAATCCAAACTCTGGCATTCATAAAACTTAAACATCATCAGCTTTCAGTCTGATCACAATCATAAAGACTTCAGAATATCACCATGTCACATAATTTAATGGGTAAATTAAGGAGGCATTTAATTATGTTGAGTTCCATTGCTTTCATTTCAACACTTCATGGTTTTCCTGATACAATAAAGCACTGTCTACTATGAAAAGTGTATTCCTTTTGTACATATTTGTATCCCAAATACTTCACTGTTTCCTTGAAAAATTCAATTGATATTTTTTTTAAGTCCCTTTCTTCAAGGCCTATTTTCCAACTTAAAATTATTCCCTTACTTTTAAAAATTTGGGTCCAAATCTTTAATGTATTTTTTTAAAAACAGAACTGTACATAATATTTGATTGGTTATTTCGTTAATACCATATGCAAGATGTGATATTGGCATTTTATTCTTACTTAATATTCCCTGTTATTTGTAGATTTCTGTGTTGCCTTGGAAGCTTATATTTCAAATAAAGTAGGCTCAATTTTAAGACCCTAAATGGGCAATTAATATTTAATACAATTTAAATCTGTAGTATTATTTTGTTAATTTAATCTAGGATTTTCAGTGTCAAAGAACTAATTTCTATATTTATCTCTATTAGGAAATAATGGATTGACTCCACTGAAGTCAACTATGCTAGTCTATAAGCATATTAGGTAAAAATAAAAGGAAAATTGATTCCATTAAAATTCTGCATCAAATTGTCTATGATCAATCTATTTAAATTTTAGGGACATCTTAGAATATATTAACATAATTTTGAATTAAAAATTTAATTAGATTTAATTGGTTTTAGAAAATGTATTATCTTAGCATCACTCAAGCAAAATAATTGGAAAACACTTCAAGGATGGGAGTATGATTGATGAAGGAGTTATTTTAAAATTAACTGAATTCTTAAAATTAACTTTTCATTAAATCACTTGATTATTTGGAAAATAACCTTGAATATTGTGGCGGTTTTGGTCTCCGCGATATAAGAGAGATATTAAGCTCTTCGAGAGCATCCAAAGGAGAACCACAACATGGTGAAGGACCTTGAGGGGAAGCCACATGAGGAGTGACTGAGGTCACTTTGTCTGTTCAGCCTGGAGAAGAGGAGACTGAGGGGAGACCTCATTGCAGTTACAACTTCCTTGTGAGAGGAAGAGGAGGGGCAGGCACTGATCTCTGCTCTGTGGTGACCAGTGACAGGACCTGAGGAAATGGTCTGAAGTTGCATCAGGGGATGTTTAGTTTAGATATTAGAAAAAGGTTCTTCACCCAGAGGGTAGTTGGATGCTGGAACAGAATCCCCAGGGAAGTGGTCACAGCACCAAGCCTGACAGAGTTCAAGAAGCATTTGGACAATATTCTCAGGCACATGGTGTGACTCTTGGGGATGGTCCTGTGCAGGGACAAGAGTTAGACTCGATGATCCTTGTGGGTCCCTTCCAACTCACTGTATTCTGTGATTCAGTTATTCTGTGACTTGATAATTTTTTTCTTAAGCTGTAGATTTGCAGGATAAAAAATACTATATTTTTAGATTATACCTACTTATCTTTATACGAATTCTTTATAACCCATATTCAGCTGAGTAATATGGGTTAATTAAGAGATTTCAGTAAATTATTCTACATGGGCATCCTCCTATCACATAATTTTTTGGCCTTGGTAATTTTGAATGCCTAAGTTTGGCCTTGTTGATTTTAATAAAAGATGTATGTCTGCATACACACACATGCACACACACATATATGCATGTAAATGTAATTATATTCCTTTCTGTCTTCTTTTTCCATATCACCTTTTGATAGTATTAATTAATAAATATCACTAGGGAACAACTGTATTTTCCCACATCTGTAATTGTGTTATGAGACATGTGAATGCTTTTGGAATACAAATATTTTATAGTAATAAGTAACAATGAGTGGATTTATTTCACAGCCTAAGCTTGGGTGCAATCTACCAATGTATGTGATAAAGCAGATTGAACTGGCACCTCAACCTCCCTTCAACTGGTAAAAGAAAGGATTCCTGAGTGGGAGTTCCCTGAGGAATCTTTCCTTAGCAGAAAAAGATAACAATACTTTAGAGTCATAATCTCATCCAGTTTAGGCATAGCCTCCTTCCTGATTAGTCAGTTGGAATACAGTAATCAGTGACGTCATGGTAATGATGAGAGAAGAGCATCTGTATTAAAATACCCAGAAAAATGGTCACTCCAGAGGTTGGATTCTCTAAAATCAAACTTTTGACTGAAAAATGTTGTTTCTTTTCAACTAATTTTGTAGATAAACTATTGAGATCATTAAAAAAAAGGAATGTGCCTCAAATATCTAAGAAAAATGGTATTGAGTGGCTTAAAATCTTCCATGCTCTCTTAAATGAGCCTATCTGTAAAATGTCAAAGCTTGAAGTTTTCCAGGAACTCTTGCATCAGCTTGAGGGATAAGGTTAGACAGAACAAGCACCATTTAAATGGAATCCCATTTATTTCCACACTTGTTAAGCAAAATTCCTAAGTGATCCTTATTAATTCCACACACACTTTGCTGACCAAGTTTTGATTTTGGTAATATAACATGGATATGTTGCAACACTTGATCCAAAAAAGGAGATATAAGATAGTCTTTTTAAACAATCTAAAGAGTAACATGAAGAGAAAACATATGTGCTTTCTGCTCAGGCTAGGTATTGGGCACATCTGTCCCATTACTGTGCCCTTCTCTAGTTTTCAGTTGTGACTTTCACCTTGCAGTTGTATTCTGACCTCCGGATCCCAAAGCCGGGTTCAGTATGAGAAGAAAGACTCTGTGTTTGGTCTTCCTTCTGGTTTGTCCCAGATGAATGGATGGAAAGGGGTGTAAAAGGAGGAATTTAAGACTATCCATACACTGGCCAAGGAAGACGAATTTGCATCTGGGCAAATATATTGTTCTTCACTGAAAAAATCCCAGAACAACCAAACAAAAAAGATCCCACACAAACAAACAAACCAAATAACCCAACAAACACAAACCAACTCAATACAGGCTGAAATTTGAAACTTATTGCCTTTGTATTTTGTGTGGTATGGCCCTGAAAAAGTCCTGTGCAGCTTTCAATAAACAGTACAAATGCATCTTTTTGGTACAGGTCATTTGTTCAATTAACAAAAAGTCACCACAGTCTTCAGAAGTTATGCTCACAAAAGAACCATGCAGTTAGATTCTCTGTTTTTATCTATCCAACTGCTTATGCAACACCCATCACTAAAGTATCTGATAACTGCATAGTCATACCTGGATTTTATTTTCATTAAATTCTCATGAGGAAGGGAAACAATCCCCATTTTGAAATAAACAGACAGTGATTCACTGACTTTCTATTGAAAGTTAGTACAATGAATTGTCGTTTTGCAAAGGCAATATTATAAGGGGTTGTTAACCTAAATCACACTATGAACCATAGTAGTTGCTGGTAGTTGCTGAAATTAGACCACTTTATATACCTTGCTATATGGAAGTGTTTTTAAAAAAACTGGCTCCTGTTACAGGTACTGAAGAATTCTGAAATTTTATACTTTTATCCTATAATGCATGCAGTATGTTATCTGTTAAAGGAAGAGTCTTTCTTGTAAGACCTTTCTTCCAAAGCCAGAGCAACTGTTATAATTAAATGAGTAGTTTTGTACAAATGTCTGTGTTTTAACTCATTGGACACAATAGAAACATGTAAAACAAGGTAAGCATCATATCTGTAAAAGCTAGATAAGGCAAAGGGATTTTGAACCGTTCTAAAGAGAGTACTTCATGTGACAGTAGCTATTTAGGACAGTTTATGTCATTGGGAATAGGACTGAAATTAATGTGGATTTTTATCATGTCTTACTGTATTTCCCTCCAAGTACTTATTAGTAGTCTTATTCTGTGCCAGAATTCCGTGAGTTTATTAATATTCCCTACACATTGTGTTTGTTTCTGTTTTTTAAAGTTATTGCCAGATTATAGCCTGTCTGTGCCTGATAGTGGTTGTGTTTGTATATGAGCACAGGGTCATCTGATAACAAATTGTAGCACTGTGCGATAAGCAATGTTTAAAATGGGTACAAGCCAGAAACCTATGGCTCCCAGTATACTTTTAGAAAGTCCCATCAACAAAAGAAAGAGTTCAAGGTATTTCGGAAAAGGTCATTGATTACAACCAACTTCATGATCGTTCTGGATGTGTTCCTTCCTGCAGAGACATAATTACATTTGTTTTACAGTCAAACTTATTTTCGGCTTTGGGCAAGGACAATTGCGCTCAAATCTGATTTTTCACGCACATGCACCGGTTTAAGAGAGCTGTTAGCTCTGAGTCAGTGAAGTAGCAATAATGGCCGTGAGGTCTTGTTTGGACCTCTCAAATTTAAATTCATAGCATAGCATTGTGAGTAACTGAAAAGCATTTACCTTGCAGAATGCTGACCCTGTTTTCTTCCAGGAAAGCTATACTGGAGTATCTTCCAAACACAAGGATTTTTCCTTGTCTTTTACTGCAGGAGTTCATACCTCTATGTCATTTCCTCTTTCTACTTTCAGCTGAAGTACAGAATTTTCTGTGGAAATCACTGCTGTTGTAATCCAAGTGAGCCCATGATCTCTTTGAGATCCTATGAGAATTGGACAGTCTCTGCCTTTTTTTGAACTATTTTACGTGTAGTGGTGATAAATATTTTGAACCTAACTCAAAAACACAAATGCACATTTTAGATAAAAAACACACTTAAGAAAAAAACTTTATATTTTTGTACCAACTTGTAATACCTAGGAAATATGACAACATGTATCTGTAAGGCTATGGTCTTAGCAGCAGGTAATGGGTGCCTCAAGCTTGTAATATTTGGGATTACATCCTTGTTTGTGGTCAGTCTGTTATTAGTGTCATATCATGAGAATTGACATAGATAGGAGTGGAAGTAGTATCCAGTGTGAACTGGACCAATACAAACAATATTTCAGTTGCTTTCAGAGACTTTATGTTCACTGGAAGCCTTTCTTACATTAGGTATGTCTTTATCTACTCTATTACAGTCCCCGTGCACAGCCAATGAGGACTGAGGCAATCATCTGCCCCAGTTCATTAATTGAAGACTTCGGTGTTTTGGGTTTTGTTTTGCTTTGTTTTGCTTTGCTTTGTTTTTTTTAATCTTGTACCTTAGAAATGAATCTGTTTATTAGCAACTTTACTTCTACACTGTTTGGGAAAAAGATGTTGATCAATATTTTTGACAGTCAGTGGGAAAATGCTGTCAAGATCTGGAAAGTTATTTGGTCCAGAAAGACGATATAAGACAGACTTCTTTGCTTTCCTTTTAAAATGACAGCAGTTTGTGCAGATGCAAATTTTTTCATCTTCCTTTTAATTAAATTTTACTATTACTATAGGAAAAAAGAATTGTGATTTTATTTGTTTTCTCAATTCTTTAATGTATGAAATACATAATAAGATTCTGTTTATTTATGTAACTTACAGCCATCAAAACTTTTCCAGGTTTTGGTTGTTTGTTTATTGGGTTTGGTTCTTTAAAAAATTATACTTCTTTCAAGACATTGGGACAACAGAAGTACCAACAGATTCTTTTCTGATCCTGTTGTGCATTTCACTATTTGGAAACAGATCCTGTCCTGTCCTGAGTGCCATGCAGTGTCATGCCATGCTCCGGCTGAGTGATGACCAAAGGAATTGTCCAAATCAAAAGAAATACAGGGAACACAACAGATATGTCCTTTCAACAACACAACTGGAAAGAGGAAGGAAATGCCAGCAGAGGTAATGCCCACATCTGTGTCTACAACGGCAAGCAGACCCGGCCTCTGATCTGACAGGAATAATCTGTTCTCCTTACAAAGCAAAGCATATTTCAACCTCCCAAAACAACCAGGAAGATCTATATATATGGTGTAATTCAAAGTTTATTAGAACCAAAGGGAAGACATACTAATTTCAGGATGATAATAACACACAATCTACTCTGAAATCATTAAACCACCAGTATTGTATGTTCTTTTTTTTAATCATTTGACCTGTGCATTTTGCTTACATGTTTCAGCCTTAAACTACTCCATATCAGGACTAGTTGCTACAGTTTCCTCTGCAAACTCCTTTTTTTCTTCATTTCTTTCAAAATAACGTGCCATCCTTCCAACATAAACACCAAAGGGAAATAGATGAGCGAGTATGTAATCACAAAACTATCTCAGGCAGCAGGCTTCTGAAATGTGTTAAAACCCCAACCACAACATGCCTGTGTTACTGCCAGTGTCTGATGAATATCCTTGCCATTTATGCTCTCTTCTGGTCACTTCCCTTGTAATACTTGAAATATAATTAGCTTTTTAAAACATAGTTACCTATAAAATAACTACAGTCGTTGTGCAACTGTCCAAAAATAAAGTAATACATTGCACATAATATCCAAAATGATTTATGCTAAGTTCTGCCTTTGTTAAGCAAAAGACAAGTGTGAAATAAAATAAACTTTATGTTCTTTTTCTTTTTTTTAATTGCACAAAAAATCTCAGGAATTTCTGTTGCTGCTTTTTCCTTCATTTAAATATTTATGACACAAAAAGGGATACTGGGTGCCAAATTTTTAAGTACCTACCTTAACATGATTTTTTAACAACAAAATTTAATTAGAAACTTCCCACACAATCAATTTTGTATTCAAATGGTACATTTGGGGGAACGTGTGGGAAAAAAAAAAGAGGTCAAATATCAGATTTTAAACACAATGTTCATGTGCCTTTGACACCTCTATGTATCAGTGTTAATTTTACTTTTTATGACAGCACCATGTTTAATCAGAGTGCACACTTGTAACACATTGGATAGAGCAGAGGAGTGCTCCCACTCTGTCCAGTGACCTGGCAGCAGCTGCTGGGCCTCTAGTGAGGATGGCAGCACACAGTTCCAACCTTTCAGACTATTTCCTAGAAAGGAGATTTTTGGATGGATTTTTCATGGCCAAGATGCCCAAGGTTAGAAAGTGCAGCCTGTTTTCCACGTGGGTGATATCTCAGCTCTGGCAGAAGGCAGCAGAGCCCAGTTGGTGCCCAGCAGCACCTCAGATGCTCAGACGCAGCATGGCCAGGCCCTCCTTCCACCCTCAGCATCCACTGGCAGCTGGGCCACTCAGCGGCTCCTCTAAGTCACAGCTCCCTAAGTCACCTTCGTGGTGCAGGTGAATGCTCTAAAAGACACCAAAACTCTTGATAACTCAATACATGTCCTACTTCTGCTGTTAGGAAAACTTCAAGAACAGATTTCGTAACAAGTGTAGTTTCATAGCCTAAATTTTGTCATGGATTATAAAGCTAGAAAGCAGAATAATCAGATTCGAACACCTGTGAAACACATGGTACCTTTTGCTGATTTGGGTGGGTTTTTTTCAAAACTGATGTACTTCTAGATAAAAATACCGATGAAAAATTAAATGTGTGTGATTTATGTGCTAACAAAGGATGGAAAGAAATTAACAGGATGGCAAAATTGCAGAAAAATTTTTAGAAGGTACAAAATAGGCATGACCATCTGATTTTTTCCTTTCACTCTCCTCTGACATATTCCCCTTTTGGTTGCAAACTCCTTCTTCCTTCCATCTTTTTGTCTTCGCAGTTGGTCCATAAAAATATAGATCTGAAAAAAATCTTTTTATATCTTTCTTTCAAAAGCTGAAATTGTAGTCACTGGAATCTGAAAAGAGATATAGGTAATCTGAAGATAGATATAGATACTCTTTAATTTTTCTTATTATACCCTTTTTTTAACAAGGTTTTAAATTACCATTTGCCACAGTTTCACAGCTGTTTTGTGACACGTGTATCTCTACTTCTAATGCATATCAAAGGGAGAACTGTAAGGGTGCAAGTTAATAAGTTCCTTGAATTTCTTCTCGGAAAGACTTTTATCTCTGTCATTTGTGGCACATACAATTTGTAAATAAACTGGAGTTTTCACTTCCCTGCTTTGTTATTGAAAGCTATGATTTGGAACTGGAGCCATTCTGTCCCTCTGTAAAAAGACACTTGTTTATGTGTTGTCTAGAATATTGGGGCCTGCTTGCCAGAGGATGTACAGTAGATGTGTCATCTCAGCACAGTCTATTTTGTCTGCCCTTGCCCTGCTTTAAACAGTTGGGTTGAGAAATATTTTTTTTCCCATGGCAGATTTTTGCCAGTACAATAGATAACAGGACTTTATGCTTTTACTCCAATCCAATGCAATAAAGTTTTTTTTCAGTTATGGTTTTTCTGCATAAAACTGATAGCCTCATTTGACGTTATGTCTATCAAGAGTAAATTTCTGCTTATAAAATTCATTTGATCCAAACTCTGTAATATATGGTGTATCAGAATACATAACATCTTACTGGTACTAGAAGCTAACAATAGCATGGAAGTACTTTGTTTTGGTGGGAGTATCTATTGCTTGTCAGCTAACTTATAGAAAGTTAGCATTTTAATCCTGCAGGAATATGATCACTATCTTCTTCTTACTTAAGGCTGCTTACCATTTTGAGTCTGTTAACTAAATGCTGTGATAACTCAGACCTATCCCCTAAAATGGCACTGCTAAAGTAACAAAATAAGTGAGGGACAACTATTTCAGTTGCAATAATTGTGAATAATTTGCCCTCTTCTGTAGGTCTAACATTCATAGCATAATTAAGGTGAAAATTAAGGTTAGGAATCTTCCTCCACTCAGCTCAGACCTCATGTGGGATCCAGTCTGATTCTTTAGTGAACCAGATTCAGCAACCCAAGTGCACAGTTCTTCGGAAAAAGGGCTCTTGGAAAGTGATGTAGTACCCCCATTGTAATCACACTGATGCAAAATCTGTGTTAGGTAACACGTGTTCTTCATGGCACATAAGAATCTGAACTTTGAAAACAACTGGGTGTTTTCTGTAAACAGTGAAAAATATAGAGGGATTTAAAGTTGGAGTTATATTTCATCTGTCCCCAGTATTCTTCAATACTATTTGCAGGACAACTGCAAAATTGTATTTTGCTGTAAAAGTAAAAATATTTATGACTCTTCAAATCTTTGGAAGTGATGAGCAAAACAGCTACATCATAGAGTTCACACAAGAGTCCCAGGTGAAAACAAAAGGTGAATTAAAATTGTCTTTCTATAAAGCAATTATGACCTACTAAACTGTAAACTTTTTGGAATAAAAATTCTTTGGTTTGTATTTGTGTTGGTTCTCTCACCAGATCTAGTAAGTGCTGCTGCCTTATGACTAGAGATAATTATTTAATAAAATCCCTTATGATTTCACTGTTTTTTAGATTTTTTTCTACCTTACTGGAAACTGATTTTCACATTGAATATTTTTCCTTCATTGGAGAAAAAGAAAATACCCTATAAGAGCTTTGTTTTCTCTTTAACAATAGATATATAAAATCAACAGGTTTTGATGATGATTACAAATAACCATGTTTCACTAAAATCACTCAGGTTCAGTTGACCTGTCATTTAAAAAGTACTGTTTTCATTTTGACATAATCTTGAAACTAGGTCTCATGCCATGAATCAGTGTTAAATCAGGAGGAGGCATATTTTAAAGTGACAGGTATAATTTTCAAACACAACCTCATTGTTCTAAATTAAATAATTATCTGAGGACATAATCTAGCACTCTTTAGTTGGATCCTGCTTGATAAACTCTCCCAAGATGTCTTTTTTTAGTGCCTTAAAATGTGTTTCACCTGGAATAGGTATTGAGGAACACATTTAAAAAAAAAAAAAAAAATTAATTGTAATATTTTCTCAGTGATACTGTGCTGGTGACATTTTAAAACAAGAAGTGAAGGAGGGGTTTGCTTTTCTGTTGTTAAGATGCAAATAGTTATGAGATAAGTGACGGCTTACTTTTTGTTTTCATGGGTCCTCTGGTCTTCACATGAGAAGCATCTGAGATTATTTGTTCAGATGACTGTTTTTCGAGGTACAAAATCATATACTTTAATACATTAATCTTTCTATTTTTACTGCTTGAAAAAGTAAGTGTTTCTAAATCAGTTTTGATGTATTTCTTTTATGAAACACTGGTCACAGTGACAGCTGAGGTCATGGCTGCTGTTGTGGTTAGGCAGGACATTGGTGGTCCCTAACCAGTTCTGTAGCACTAAGAGAGATTTTCTTTGCAGAGCGGATTTACTTTCTCTTACAGTGTTCTCTTAACTTTGCTTGATGTTAATTCCTATGATATCAGTTCAAGCTGCTATTTATTGAGACTTGACCTGAGAATGCTTAGCAGAAAAAAAAAAGAAAAAAAAAACAGAAAGAAAGAAATGGTTCAATATGGGAACATAAATAGGAACATTTAGTAATTGGCACTCAAAGAACCTTGATGTATTGTAAAGTTTCCTCATTTGCGCTGTGTAAGGTAATGTATCCTGTCCTAGAGCAGGTAATTTTGCATAAAGCTATGTTAGGAGATTTTTTAATATTTTTAATTGCCTGACTCCTCTAAGTTAACCTGGGAAACATGACAACACTCTAGAAATAAGCATCTTATTCCATCTGATTAGTAAAAAAGATACTTACAATGCTAACATCACAAAATTCACTGTGAATTTGCTAAGTCTCTACCTTATCCACTTCGCTTTCTAAATGTTTATTATGCACGTGACTGGTCTGAAAAAGGAATGTTAACAGCTGAGGTACTACTTGAAAACAGTGTTCAGTGTTGCTAAATGAGGAAAGAGACTTGTTTTCTAATCCTAAAGGTGTGAGTCTGGAAAAGATCAGACTCAGCTAACTGATATGTGCAACAGTAAGAAGGCATAATTAATTTCTTGGTGTGAGTTAATGTCACAAAAATGAGTAAGTGGTAGTGCTTGTATTTTCTAATCATAAAGAATAGATTTTTATTGCCAGTCTGCAGTAACCATTATATATAGTGGTATTCTTGTATTTGCACATATAAGATATCCTCCAAACGGATGACAGAGTTCTAGCCCAATCTCTTCTCTTCAAACCCATCCAAAGAGTAATACATATATTATTTTTTTCAGTGCCTAAATGACTTAATAACTTATGTACCTAGATTTTCATCATAGAGTCTTGATGGTACATATGAAAAATGCTATTAAACATTTTGACTCCCCTAATGGCTGAAAGCTGCAACATTAAAAAAAAAAAATCCAAATAGGATTATGCCTTTATCATTCTAGTGAACAGCAGCGGATTGTTTCACTGAGAGCCCAGATTGCTGGCAGAAGCTTGTGGTCATTAGACACAACCTGCCAAAACTGACTTTTTACTAAAGCAAGGTCGGAAAACCCTAGAAAATAAATGGATAATTTTTGTTAAGTCTGACTAAATGGTACAACTTGTTTAGCTGTTTTTTTTGTTTTATCTTGTTGGTTTTTGTTTGGTTTGGGTTGGGTTTTTTGTAGTAATGTTTGTGGTTTCACATAGTGTGAGCTCTAAGTCACACTGACTTTCAGTGAAGTTTGAATTCTTCAGTGCCTAGGACACACCTGAAGATGGAAGTTGGTTTGGGAAATAACTCAGGTAGCTTTGAAAATAAGATGACTTAACATTTTGAAAGTGAAATTCCAGTATGCTTCCTATGGTCAGTGCTGTCTGAGGCACAAGAATGAGACTGACATCAGAGTACCATCCAGTGTCAAAATATCTCTAAAGAAATTCAGATACCAGTTGAACATGGAATCATCATTTTTATTCATGTAATACAGAAAGATAAAACACAGTTGTGTTGCTCTGTGTTTTGAATGTGTTGCTCATGTGTTTTTTTTTAATACTGGAATGGCCTTTGTGTGAATTTAGGTTAATTATAAAAATAAAATATTATATCACAAATGAAGAAAACTGTGGCATTCTCCTTATTGTTTTATAACAAACAGGAAACTGGAGTGGTATGGACTTCATGCTTGCTGCACCAAATAGAAAAGTTTACAACCCCTTTTAGGAAGTGTTGTATTTAAGACACATTTTCAAATTGGCGGTTACTGAAAAATTACTGCATTTTTTTTAAAACTGCTATGCATTTAGCATTTGGCTCAGGATTGAAGTTATTCTAAGTCTCTATAAAGTCTTTTAGAAGCTCTGTTTAATTTGAGAAACTTTTTCTTGATCAAGCAAGCAGAATCAATATATAAGATGTCGCTAAGATCCTGGAATGTAACTTTAAGAAATTACAACAGTTACAAACCAAGAGCCAAATCCCTGCCTTACACAAAATGTACCAGTGATAAATGAAGGTCTTACTGACCTAATAAAATGCTACAGATTGATACTCCTTTTGTTGAGCAGCCTGTAATTTCATTAATTTTGTTGACAGTAATTATAACAAGTTGAATTTATGGTAGCCATAAAGAAAAGTTAGTCAACCACATGAAAATGTCAGCATGCTCACTTTGGTATGAGCAGACTGAAAAGTTGGGTTTTTTTGGGGGTAGTGGCTGCTTATCTGCTGTCTTCATACAGCAGCTGTGTTTGATAAAAATTTGTGAAATCTAGGGAATGGTGCTTTCAGTGTTCCCTGTAAAGTTCTGTTTGTAAAATTGAAAATAAGTTCTTGTAGACTTGTGACTTTGGACCTGTAGTGGCATTTCTTTCTTAAAATTGTTGAGAGAGTAGCTGAGAACTGTGTGACACATCAAGCTACTTATTCAGCTGAATTGTAAGAACTAGACTTTGAGTGAGGGTTTTCTGTTCTTCTTTCTGTATGTGTTAAAGTAAGAATGTAATGAAACCATGCATTTTTTGAGCCAAGCAAATTGCCGGTTCACTGATTTGTTGGAGACTTGCCTGTGCTGAGAATACAAGACCAGGCCTGCTTATATTAAACATGTGCCAAAATTTCTGTATATACTTGTGCAAAAATTAACACAGGTTGCTACTGTTGGAGAACTGTACAAACAAGCAGGGGTAATGCTACCAGAAGTTTCCTTTCCTAGAGCAGCAACTCCTGTAAAGAATACTTGTGAATATGAAAATAGCACATAGGACCATGTGCCTACTTCTTCCAAATGAGCATCTTTTCTAAATAAAATTATGTCCTTTCTTAGTATAAACTGGAAGGGAAGACTGTGGACTTTAGGCTGAAATTAAGAAGTTAGAGGTTTGTGCCTCTTAGCTAGAAATTAACTGGAGATAACATATACAAAAATAGAAAAATTAAATTTCATAAATGTTCCATTAGAAGATTGCCTTTGTACTAGAGATACTACTAGGTGGTAACATATTTTCAAATTTCACCAGTCCTCAGAGACTAATGAGCATGTCCTGAAAAAAATGTAGGCAGATACATGAAACTTTAAAATAAACTCCAGCAGGTCAGCAAAGTCAATAAAACAATTTTGGTGAGAAAATTGTAAAACAAAATTTCTAGAAGAAAAATACTTTCAAGAGTAAAACATTTACAATGCCATGTCTTAAATATAGGAGAAAAGAACGATTATCCACTACTGCTGTTCCCAGGACTTGATTGTGCTGATGCTCAGCTATAGGATACGAGACATTAAAATAATAAAAGAGTATGTGTAGGATCCTAAATTTTGGAAAATTTAAAAAATCTCAAAATCTTCGTTTATTTTCCATACTTTTACCTCCAGTACAAAAACATGTCTTTCTTGCTAGTTATGTTGGACAAATTCAGTCAGTCGTTTCTTCTGTCATTAAAGCTTCCATAGTGTAGCACATTTTGTTATTTCAATGTAAATAATGGAGAGGCACAAAAAATCTCAAGGCTTATGGCTGTATTTTAGTGTGTGAGAGCCTTTGCAAGCAAGAGTCTCTTTCCTGGGAAGACTTGGAATTTGATACAATCTAATATATTCCACTAGTAAAATCTTTGTATCAGAAATGCTCTTTAAAACTTTATGGTATATAAACCTATATAAATAGGTGTATAAACCTACATAAATGAAAATTGAAGGGGAAAATCATCTGAAGAACACTCTTTGTTATGTTGGTGAAAGTTGTTATTCCCAGAGTCCTGGTTTCCAGGAGATTACTGATTTTGAAGGCTGAGTTGGAATTACCTGTCCCTGTACTCTTTTTTCATGACTAGCAGCACAGAAGTTACCTTTCTAACAGATAACAAAATGAACCTGACAGTGGTAAAGTTTGTTTTTCTTTTTTCTTATGCTCTCAGCTTGGATGACTGTGCTCTGGAGGAGAATTCAGGCAAAAATATGGAGGTTATATTTGGGTCTTTCTGAAGAGGCTTTTAATTTCTATTTTAACTTGATGAACAGGAAAAAAATTGTTTTTAATGTTTCATTGCAGTAGATACTGTCTTCCAGCTTCATCTATCCAGTTCAGCTGAAATACATCAGCCTTGAACCTTCCTTGTTGCAGTAGTACAGGGATTGTAACAGAACAGTAGTACAGGAAAGTGCCAATTTATTAACTCTTGTTTTCTGAGCTTGGTGGTATCAAACCTTAACAAGACTTTCCTAAAGCAGACTTCTTGCTGGTGGCCTGTCTTCAATGCTTCTGCAGTTTAAGAAATTTAAATTAAACTAATAGTACTCATTACAGAATCACAAAATCAACTAGGTTGGAAAAGACCTCTGAGATCATCGAGTCCAACCTTTGACCTGACACCACCTAGTCCACTAAGTGACAGGTTATCTTTACTCAGTTCAATGCTACAGTGTAGCATATTTGGAAACTATGAAGATGTAAGCAGGACAGAAAACTGGCTTTGCATTTTAAAATTTTCTGGAGTCCTGAGATGGCTCTATTTATTCAAATATTACTACTAAACAAATACTTGCTATGAAAAGAGTTCTAATATTTTAGAAAATGGGTGTGTCATCAATAGGGTCCATCCTGCACAAGCCAATCCTTCGGACTGTAAAAAATATTTTAAGATGAAACACTGATTGCTATAACTTGTTTCATAAAATCAAACAAAACATTTTCCACAGCCAAAACATTAAATGTTTTGTGCATGGTCTCCAAGGGGCAATTGTAACTGAAAATGCCATTTCTAGCCATGAATTGTATTAAGCTGTGACCTGTTCATAGACTGTGCAAAATGAGTGTTAATTCATATGTATCTGCAATTTATTATTTTTTTTGTTGCCTAAGGAGCTCCCCCCGGTGCAATTGAAAACAGCTTTAAAGGATGGTATTCAGTTTACATCTGGCAAGTTAACCAATGTGTATAATTCTAAATGTGAATGTTGTTAAAAAAAGAAATAGTTACCCTTGGACATTTAGTGTACAAGAAGAGTAAACTGGCACTGCCACATTATAGGTGCTGTTTGGAGCAATAGAAAACTTGGAGTAGTGCCTCTAAAACTGTTTCAGTTAAACCTGCATTACTTTATTTCCATACATTGTAATAGATAGACATTGTAATTCTGCAATGTCTATCACCAAGTGTATGAGTTAACCTCCCCCTCGCCTGATTTCTTCATGCAGACAAGGTATTTGAAAGTTTGTAACTAAGCATTAGAATGTGCCTTGGCAGGGCTCCTATGGCTAGACACACAACAGATATAAAACTATAGAGCACACATAGAATGAAATCATCATCTATTACAAATTTGTTACTGTTTACAGCTTACACTAAGCAAGGATATGGTCTGTGTATAGCCTTGTCTTGAATCACAGGAATAATGCTGAAAAGCAGAAAATACTCATCCTCTAAGTGGTTCATTTTGCCTTTTGCCATTCAAATATTTTTTCGTCACCTAAATTTGCATTCTCAACACTCTACTTCGTTTAAAAAGAAAGTTAATTTCCCTTTCTTCACTTATTTTGTTAAACTTTTGCACTATTATTTTTATTTTTATCAATATTTTTATCAAATTTTTTCACTAAAAAATATCATCCTTCCCAAAAGTGATAGAAATTAATTTCTTTTTATACATACTGTGATAATTTTAGCATGTCCTCTGTATTAGTGAATCAGCACAACTGCATCTTTCATTGTACTGTGGGGTCATTTTTCCAGGTACAGACTCCCTGGGAAGCACAGTCACCCTGCAAGCCCCAGTTCCTGCACTGGCATTCAGAATTTACCTGTTCCTAGAGGACCAGCATCCTCTCTGCTCAGTTCCAGGTATCTGTTACAGGGACTGAAAGATGACCAAGTGCAAGGCAGAACTGAATGCTTTTTCCCTCTGCCATCATCCTACAAACCAATATTTTTTTCAGTTTCTTTCCCTCATCTCTTCTCTTATGTAAGGTCAAAAGCAGAGGAAAGGCAATGTCATGATCCAGGGTTCCAGGATGGCTTTTGCTGCTATTCAGTCACCTCAAGACTATGCCACTTCTTTAGAATCTTTGTTCTTATCCCAGGCAGCTGTTAAGATTGTTAATACTTCTGTGTTTATTTCTGACAAATAAGATACTGAGTTTTGAACCAAAATAATGAAAAACATCTTCATTTTAAATGCGGACTGCAATGTTAAGAGAAAAAATTGCCCTGCAGAACACATCTCTGAATGGGCAGCGAGCCCAGAATTTTATTTTTCTTCTTAGATCGTGTCACAGTGATCACACTGAAATTGATCATATTTTGCACTTCCTCAGGCCTCAACCCTCAAACCTTCCACTTAAAGGAATGGAAAAATTTCCTCTGAATTTCTGTGTTACAGCAGAGTTGGTTTTTTTTTTCGTATTTTGGTTTGTTTTTTAATTTAGTCAGAATATAATGAATCTTCTGAAGGTGAGACTTTTCCAAATCTGATCAACAACTACATTTTTCATCATGCTGTTGTGTTTTAAGATTTAATTAATACTAAATTGTGATGATCTAGTAGCTATATTATTTGGCAGAGGGACTTGAAATTTCAGTTGTTCGGAGGGAGGCAGAGAATTTCTGTGGCTCTATACCTCTTGTACTATTCATAAGTAGAAAATAAAGAATTTCAGATGCATGTAGTTTTCACCAGATTTTTAGCTAACTTAGAGTCTCTGCTGTTACTGAGTGTGCCTCAAAATATCTGCCACTAGTCCTGAGCTACATGAGTTGGACAGAGACAGTTCTCATGCTTTTCTTCTCTTCTTTCTGGCATCCTGGAGAAAGGAAGGCAAGTTAAAATGCAAAGAGTTATGGGGTAAAAGAGAGAGAGACCATAGTGTTATAGAAGGGACAAAGGAGAGTAATAAAAGAAGAGTATAAAAACTGTATTAAATTATTTAGAATTATAAAGCACATTTGTAGGTATTGTATACTGTGTAAGTGAAAGGTCTATAGAGTAATCAGAACAGTCTACAAGTTGCTTTTCAGAACCTGGAAAAAAACCAGTGCTGTCAAGTTTACACATTTTGCCCTCATATGGAAGGTTAATAATTCTTCCATTCACCCTGCTTTCCTTGCTCCCATCATTACAGTCCACAAGAGGGCTTAGTAGCTTGGGCTTTCTTCTGGTGTTGCTGAACCTACTAGTGGGCAGATGTGGAAGAGGCAATGGTACTGGATGAAAATATGGGGCACAGACCACAACCAAGTGTGTGTGGATGAGTGAGGAGACAGCAGAAAGACTGGGGTGTGGAGAATCAGAGAGGTGTGCTGAAAAGAAGAGGAAATCTATGAAAACCTTGGGAACATGCAAAGAAAAATATAGTTGTTATGCTGGTGTCCAGCTAAAAAACAGTTTGAGAAATATTTTTAAAATTCTTTTGATAAACTGCCTCTTGTTTGTAATTACAAAACATACTGAAGCTTTGGTTCTCTAGCTTTATTCTGATCCTGTTCTGCCATGTGCTCTGTGGAGCTTTTTGTTCCTGATAAAGTGGCATGTGGTCTTTGTTACCTGCAGATCTGAATATTGATTTCTTCTCTGTAGTGTGCTACTTCCTGACAGTCTTGAATCCACCAACCACTGCAAGACATTGATCACAAAAATTCTTTGCCAATCACTTTGGTCTAAAATTATCACTCAAGCTGTCACACCTGAAGCCTGTGATGCTCTGACTGAGACTTCTATGGGTGAAAGGGCAGAGATGAAAGAATTCCAACTAGCTTACTGTTCTACTCCTTCTTGAGCTCATGACAAACATTTATTTTTGCACCTGTTCTGTTCCTTGACTATGACTCCTTTTTATTAAAGAACCTTCCTTCTTTTACCATTCCAGTCTTCATCTGTTGGCAAACTACCAATTTTGCTAAGGATTTTTTATTTTGTCTCTGCAAGTTTTGGCAAGATGCTGTTAATAAATTATATAAAATATGATAGAACAAAATCTTCTGTATTTTAATTTATATACAAATATAGCCTGCATCATCACTGGTGCTGTGCAATGCATTGTAAGAAAATGGCTTTCTGAGTTGCTTCAGAACAGATCAAAAATCTTCCCAAAATTACAAGGTTATAACTGAAGTTTCTAGACTGTATTTGCATTTAGCATGGACTGAGTTGTGATTTTTGTCAAAATATAAAAATCTACATTTTACATCAATGAAATAGAGTGGGAAAGGAGAAGGATAGTATTTTGTGACCTCCCTTTAATAATTCCTTTTACTTTAACTTTTATTTCAAATCAAGACAAAGAGTTTTCAAACACTGATTTTAAGATATTTAGCAATGTGGATCCTTGGTGAAATGTAGTATATGAGTAGATCAATATTAAACTGCAGTTCAAAATTCTTTCTGCAGCAGGCTGCAGAAAAACTATCAGTTAATAATGGTAGTGACCTTATTAATTCCTTGTTAAAGGAATTCCTTAACTTAAGCCTTACTTAGGGAATTTGAAAGATCTGGGTTTATTTCTATTTGGTCTCAGATTAGTTAGAAATCTTCTTGACTCTACAAAGCTCATATTTTACTTTAAGTTCTTGTACAGAGCTACTTCCCTTCAGCAAAGTATTTTGTATTATTTAAGTCATGTATCATTTATTGAAACACAAGTTATTCTGCATTTGTTTAGAATGGATGATAGAGTTGTAAGACAGAGCAGGAGCTTGATATGTTAAAGCAAAAACTACCACAATTGTTTAAATAGGATTCTTCCTGGACAGAAAAAAAGTGCACACGATAAAATGCTGTATTCAGGCAACTCATTAAATTTGACTGCATTTTAATCTGTTCAGTACCTAAGGTTATAGTGCCTCTTGCTACCTAGTTCCTTGGACTCCTACCACTAATAATAGTGTATGGTAACTGTCAAATTTGCCCTTGAATTGCACGCTGAATTTTAGAGTTCGCACATATTTTTGAGATGAACAGTTACACAGGTATATATACGTAGATATATCGTGTTCCATCATGTGGTTTCTACCTGGTCTGCATAGAGGAAGAAACAGAGAGCAGAGAGTCATCAATTGCTTTAGGACCAGCAAGCCCGGAAGGCTACACCATGGACAGCCACTGCTGCGGTCTCTGCTTTCACAATGCAGATCAAAGTGTGATAAAGTGTGTAGGTCACGGTCATGAGTACCTGAGTGCTGACTGCTGCATGGAAGTTGACGTTCTCCACTAGCAGCCACTGTTTGTTTTTTGCTGTTGACTCAGAGCTGAGATGTTGTGTCTTGTTACCAGCTCTGCACGGAAAGTGTCACTGCCTTACTCTGTGCATGCAAATATTTACTGGATCTTTGGACAACCAGTTGGATCAGTGCAAAGGAGACAATCAGAGGAGTGCATACATCAGGGTTACTATAGGGTCATGTCTGGGCTGCTACCAGGTTTTATATATCGTCACTGCATAGAAACAATAGGTGTCACAAAAAAGAGGTTAACCCTTTGGGACTTCATCTCTACTACAATTTTTATAGAAATGGAGAAAAACCTCTATACTAGTTTCTTTCTCTCAATTGTTCAAAATAAATGATGACTTTTTTTGTATTAATTGAACAATCATCTCCAAACATGACTTTCAAGATGTGTCAAGTTGTCCTACAGAATTACTCTTTTTTTTGTTGTTGTTGTTGATACATCACTCTGAGTATTTTAATATGTTGATACATGTTAAAAAAATTATTTATTTTTAATGTTACCTTTTCTAGTCACTTTTTAATGACTGTATTGGTTTGGCTGAGAAACCTGAGATGATTTAATTGCTATTATATTATTCTAGAATATAGATAACCTGTTTTATTCAAACCAAGTTTTAAATAAGTTGTTTTATTTTCCTTTGAAGCCTTTCCCTTCTGGGTGCCACAAGACCTTAAAAAATTTGATGTGACACTAAAATATTCTTCACATTTTCTTGATTACAGAGCAGCTTGAAAACACTAATCCTAGAAGTTCTAAATTCAAAAGACAAGTAACATCCCTATTTTTTAAACATGGAATTTAAAGCTGGTGACATTGTTTATTTTTGCGATCTGTCTCAGAATGTGAACTTCATCAAGCTCAGGCATAACAGATTGAATTTTGAGGCTTTTGATATTTCACAATATATGGATTATAGCTCTTGTGGACAAGGTCATACTCTATACAGCCCTTTGGTAGATCCAGGCTAAATGCAGTGCCTTAAACATAAAACCACCTTTGCACATGCTGTTTAGGAATTGAAGTCTTGCTGTTATAATGATTTTACTTACTAAAGGCATAAAAATAGTGTTACAAAAATTAAGTGAACTCCAGTTATGTTGCTAGCCAGAATTATTGCTGTATCAAATATTACTGCTGTACTGATTAAATTCTTATTATTTATTAATAGACTTCTGTAAAATATTTGTATAACATAAAAACAGGAAAGTAATTCAAGTGTGAAACACTCATTGTTTTATTATAAAATTAAGCTATGAATAATAGCTTAATATTGTTCGAGAAATTATTAAATGTTAAGGAAAAAAATAAAAATGGATATATTTAAGGTTGATATATAAATCTGTCCCTAGTCTTACACCATTTTCCATCAATTTTAATAAACAACTCACATTTTTGAAAATGTAAATATTGAGATTCTTACTGTTTAGCTGTACCTTCTGTTGTTCCGTTTGCTGCTTTTTCAAAAGAATGCTTAAGGATATCCTTAAATCCAGCATGATCAACATGTATGTAAATGCATAATGTATCCTAAAAGGTATATGAGGTGTGCTCTTGGGGAAGCTGCCTGGGCTGTAAAATGATGTTTCTCTGGAGCAAAGGTAGCAGATGTTGGCTGTGCTGTATTGTATTTTCTGATTGGTGGGTTTTCTTCACATAGATTTTGTAAAGGGAAATATTTTATTAAACTTTTAATATCTTTGTTTTACTGTTACTGAAATTCATAATTTAAAAACATACCCAGCACAATGTCTGCTCTGGGACTTGCATGTTTTTTTCAGAGAATGTAACACCATCAGAGCAAATGATGGGTGGGAACACACTGATGCCACATCCTTGAACTCCTTTGTGTGTTAAGAACAATGTCTGTTTTAAACAGAACATATATCTTAAATAAACCTGGTAGAATTAGAAGGGGTAAAAACTAAAAAGATTGTACAACTTGCCTGTTAAAATTCATCTTTTATTCTATATGACGAGTGTCGGTGACAGTGATTGGCCACTATTTAAAAAGTGAGAGGAATGTAACGTGCATTTTGGGGTAGCAAAGTATGACTTTTCCCAATAATCCTGTCATCAGCTCATTTATTGCTTGTGACTTTAAATAGTTCCCTGAGAGCCCAGTGTGAACACCAGTACCAGCATAAAGTGGAAAAAAAAAAAAAAAGAAAAAAAAAAAGAGGGGACTCGTAAAGAAGAAGTCATAAAGTCTGGAGCTCTCGCCAGATTTCCTTTGGAAGGTGAGGTGTGGCCCAGGCTGTGCGTGGAGCTGCCGGAGGACCAGCCGCCCTCCCCGCAGAGCCCAGGGCCCAGGCTGGCTGCGAGCCAGGCAGCCAGACGCCAGGCTCTGGGCTCCCAGCACTGGGAGAGGCCGCTCAGCCTCCTCATACAATGGTATTATCTCAGGCCAACCACTGCTGCAGAAACTCTCAATGCTTCCTGTCCTTAGAGCAGCGGCACAAACTGTCCGCTTTCCAGCCGCTTGCTGACACACTCACCACCACTTGGTCGCCAGACTAGCCGTATAAATGTCTAAAGCTACCTCTTTCCTGGGATTTACAGATACTGCATGCAGTAATGCATTGTATTTTTAGTCTCTTCTGTCATGATCGACAAGATCATGAGTCACGCAGGGAAAGAGACTAAACTTCTGTTTGAGGTTCTATAAGACCAGTAGAGTCTAACAGCAAAAAGAATATAAATTCTTTAATAATCAAACACTTCTTTGCAAAAAAATGTCAATTTTAATATGTAAAGGGGGCAGGGTATTTAAAATCAATTCTTCTGTTGCTTAGCTTCATTTTAATTATAGTAAGGATTTTAGGAGTTTTAAGAATCATTTAATGTGAATCATAAAATATGCTGAGTTGGAAGGGACCCATCAGCATCATCAAGTCCAACTCCTGGCCCTGCACAAGACAACCCAAGAATCACATCATGTGCCTGAGAGCACTGTCCAAACACTTTTTGAACTCAGACTGGTGCTGTGACCACCCAGTTAGAAAAGGTAGAAGACCTACTGAAGTGCCAATTTGAATGTCAATTTTTTTGCAGGTTTCATTACAAAATGGGAAGTGCTTATAACTACCAATATTTTGGTATAAGTAAACATTTTCAGCAAAGAATTTGTCCATACAAAAAATTCCATGTGTTTTTATTTGTTTTCTGAAAAGCACCTGAAATAAAATTTGAAGGTTGACTGTAAAACCATTTCTAAAGTCACATCTGTGGCTGCTTCTGGGTCAGATAACACACAACACTTGTATGATTCTTTCCTAGCTATGAACTTTAAGAATATGTAATATAAAGTATCCTCAGACTAGGATGTTAACGTCACTTTGGAGTGGAGAAATAGTTCGTGAACATAAGAGCTCTTATGTTTTTGTTTCTGTACTTTGAACACATAAGTGATGCTAGTTTAATGACTTTATCTGTCTGAAAAGATAATCTCCGGAATGGATGGGTGTTTAATATATTCATAAATTTATACTTTCCAGTCATAATAGGGACTTCACAAGTTAGTCTGATGTCCAGCTTCATGCAGATGTCTGCAATGCTCACATATGCCAGACTGGTGATAGTGAAACAGCTTAGCTCTCTGCTGAAGCATGTTAACTGCCAAGTCTGCTTGGATGAGTTAGAAACCATAGCTATCACTTTCTAGCTTCATTGTCTAAATGAAAGGCATAGCTTATCTCGTGGGAAGCCACAAGCACTCCTCAGCAGACAAGTTAGATCTAACTTAATGACAATAGGAAAGCAGCTTGGTAAAATTTTGTTTTGAATTTTTTTTTTTCAGTATGAACACTTATGATGCTTCTTTCCTAATGAAAACTTAAAGAGGTCTTCTTCACTGGTATATGAAATTCTTCCCTCTTGAATTTCTGTCAGCATACCAGTCTTATCTATGCATAAGCCCAAACAGTAGTTCTTTAAATCTTTGTCTAACTGCCTGATCATATGAATGACAGTCTGTAAGAATAAATACATACATGACTGATATCCCCCTTAGAATGTATGTCAAAATCAAAACCCATACTTACAAGTTCTATAGAAAAATAGTGACATGTCATAAAGGGGAAGTGGTACTTATCATCTGAATAATTAATCTAAACTGATTACAGAAACATGAATTTTAATTAAAGACAGCAAGATTTATTTGTTCCGTCTGCAGAGTCCATTTTAATATACGAATTGTGTTTGTAACTACCTCTCCTTCTTCTGTCTATATATGCCTTTAGTTCTTTCTGAAATTGGCATGTTTGTTCACTTAAATGCACTGGAGTTCATTTTCATGTTGCCAGTTTGGGAACTGATAACACAGGATTCAGCACTGCCTACCTGGAAGCTTAGTTAGTCTTAGCAGATGATGTTGAACTTTGTGTTATTGGGCTGTACTGATACCTGGCTTTTGCTGTTTAAAGCTAACTCATGTCTGTCAACACAAGCTAGAGCTACCTTTTGATTTTTATGTAGATATATGTCGTGACTACCTTTATGCCTGTATAACATATTTATATGTTATACATGTAAAATACAATATTTACTAATGCATTTCTGTGCATTCTTAGCTATTGTTTTAAATATTTAGCTAGGAGTAAAGGGCAATCTGATCCTTTAGAACTGACAGCTCTATACGATATGCTAGACCTGACCTGAGGCCTTTCAGTCGTGTATGCAAGCTTAGTTTTTGTAGCACTTGATGAACAGACATGGGGAAAAAAGAGGAAAAAAGGATATGGAGGCATTAGTGAAGACTTTGAAGCTCTGAATGGAGAAAATCAGAATTTCAGATGGGAAGTGTAAGTGATTGGCTCATAGTTCAGAGAATGGGTATGAAGAGGTGCATGGGAAAGCTGGTTTCAGAGGGCTATTAAAGACTTGGGGACACTGCAGACAGATATAGGCCTCCCTTGGTCTCATTCTGCTGAGATTCAGGATCTTTATCTGTTTGAGCATTTCCTGACCTTTCCTTCCAGTCTTCTATTGGTTCTGACTTCCTGGGCTGCTGGGAAGAAGGAATAGAATTAATTCTTACTGTGAGGAAAAAGGTACCATCAGAGAGAGAAGGATAGAAGAGGTAGAAGCATGGACTGCATTTACCTATCAAGCCTGTTTTCTGTCTTGCTTACAGCAGCGGATGGCAAAAGAAAACAGTGAGTGTTTGATTATGGAAGTGAATTATTAAGGTCAATAAACTGAGGTTCTGAAATGAGGATTTCTTTTACTCACACAAGTTCATGTTAGTGTGGTTCCCAGCTGCTGTACTACTATTTTTGAACTATTTCTTATATCTGCTTAGCACTCACATTAATAGCTATTATAATAACGATCAGACTTTCTATCCCACCTTTGCATTGTCCTTGGTTCAACTGCATACAGTGTTGTGCTGTATATTTTCACAAAGACTTCAACAAGTGTGTTGAAATCATTGCTGATTAGGAGCAATGATAACTTCTGGTTTTAAAAGAAGAGCTTGTATAACGCTGCTTAAGCTAGAGATCCTTCCTCGGAATAGAATATTTTTCCAGAGAGGGAATAATAACTTCTGCTGACTTTGTGTGATTGTCAAAACCTTTCTAGACTTGAGTATTACTCACCTCTAAAATCAAGTCAGGAAGGGAAGTTATTGGTCATTACTATTTTCAGTCAGTTAAGACTTGAAAGATTTTAATGAGAAATTGCAGGAATTCGGGGATTTTTTTTTAAGTTTTGGGTTAGACTTCATTTTTTTAAATAAAATAATAATAAAAAAAGAAGAGTTATACAGTTCTTGTGAGATCTCATAATTACAGATAATTTAGACTGTCAATTTTATGGGTGGTCTGATGTTTCTGTTTCTGATGCTTCTGTTATTGGGGTTTCCTGCTTTCATGCTATCTTCCATACCCAGGTCAAGGACAAGTGCAAAAGGCAGTGTTCATGTGACTGATGAAGTCACTTTAGGATGATTCCTGCTGCTTAACCAGTGTCTATGTCACTGAGTTATTATTATAAACACATCACTAAAAATTAAGATAAGAAAGAATGAGGGAATAAAGGGAAGAGGATATGACTGAAAACTCATATTTCTGAAAATGCTCCAATAAACCCATTCTCAATATATGATGATAGAATACTTGGAACTATTTTAAAATGCCTACTCCAGATTTATCTCTACTGAAAATCAGAACCTGGTAGTGTCACAATATGTGAATTTGGCCACTAGCTTTAAACAAATCCATTCCATCCCTCCACCCTTTCCTCTTAAATATCCCTCCTTAAAATACACTGCTTGCAAAAGGCTCATGTCTAGTTGCCATGAAGAGATTTGTTTGTCATTTTAGTAATTGATCATCTAAATGCAGCACTTGTTAACTTTAAAAATAAACTAACATAGCACTTAGACATTGCCTATATTAGTAATTTCTGAACAGCTTCACAGTAAACATACACTTATTTTATGCTTTGCTTCTTGGTCTGTACATGTAAATACAATGTGTGTTGCAGAATTATTCTTAGATGAATACTTAGATCATAAGTTTTGGGGTGCAGCAGTCTTGTTTTCATCCATTGCTTTATGAAGCACTAAATTGAAAATAATATTTATTGAAATCATTTGAAAGAATGGTAAAAAGCTGTTTAAAAACTATACAGAAACTTTACAAAAGCTTGTTTTAAAAAGGTTTGACTTTTTTCTTTTCGTGGAAATCTGGAAATCTCAGGCATCTTGAGAGATTCAGCTAAATGTGGTACATTTGGGTGCAACAGTCCTGTGCCCATGCAAAGGACAGAATTGAGGTGGTTTAGTGAAGGAACAGAGAACTTTTTTACCTGTCTAATACTGTTTAGATAACATTAAAGCACGTGTAGCTGAGCTATGTGTATAGGGTTATATCTCTGAAATACAACATGCTGGGAATTATTCATGCTAAGGTTATATAATTATTATATAGTTATATAATTTAGGATATTTAAAAGTCTGGGAGAAGCTGTGAATGCCCCATCCCCCTGGAAGTATTCAAGTATAGGTTGCAGAAAGCTTTCAGCAACCTGGTCTAATGGAAGATGTCCCTGCCCATGGCAGGAGTCTTGGAACTAGATGAGTTTTAAGGCTCCTTCCAAGCCAAACCATTCTATGATTCTATAATTCTTGGTATTTCCTAAATATGACTACAAGTTTGACAAAAATGCTCTTTAGCCAGGTACTAAATGAAAATTTATATATTTTATTTTTTCTGAATGTATTCTGTCATTTTAGAAATAACCTCATAATTGTAATTGTTAAGCATAGAATTTGAATTATTAAAGCTAGCTTTGTCTGACTAGATCTACAATCCTACAGGAGCTCAAGCTACTAAGTGTTGTCTGGATTGCCAGTTGGTACAGTTTTCAACATATTGTATCAATTGCCATTTTAAAAGGTGATTTCTTTGATACTCTGTTTTGTGACTGAAAGGGTGTAACAAACTATTGCAGAAAGTAAAGAGGTAACTCATAACATAACTGCATATTTTGATAGGAAAATACATATTAGGGACTGTGCTGTGCAAGGATTAGTTTATCAGTCAAATGTGGAGAAGCACTACATGATTTACATTGCAAATCTTTGCTTTAGTTGGATAACGAACATAGAGTTTTCATCCAAATTAATACAGAGATAAGTCTAGATAATGCAACTACAGTGGGTGTAGCTGGGGCTGTTCATCCTGGAGAAGAGAAAGTTGCATGGAGACCTCATATCAACCTTCCGGTATCTGAAATGGGCTACAGGGAAGCCAGAGAGGGACTCTTTGCCCGAAACTACAGTGATAGGACCAGGAGTAATGGGTACAAACCGAAAGAGGGGAAATTGGGGTTAGATATTCAGAGAAATTCTTTACTGTGAGGGTGGTGAGATGCTGGAACAGGTTTCCCGGGGAGGCTGTGGATGCCCCAACCAGATGCCTCAACCCTGGCACGGTTCAAGGCCAGTTGGGATCAGGCCTTGAGCGACTTGGTCCAGTGGGAGGTGTTCCTGCCCATGGTAGGGGGGATGGTACGAGATGATCTTTAAGGTGCCTTCCACCCCTTAACATTCTATGATTATGTCTCCAGTCTCCCAGATATTTTCAGAACTTGAAATGGAGAGCAGATGAGGAAAGGGAGTTCAGAGCTGAGGCTTCTAGGACTCTATTTTACATACAAACCAGAGCATTTAAAATATTTTATTTCACTTCTGTGGGAAAGTATCTAAAAAGAGGGATATGTGTCATATCAGAGGGACATTGTATTCTTTTGGACATTACCGTTTTCCACCTTTGTAAAATTTGTTAGATCTTGTTCAACTTTAGTGGAGTTTATAGTCATTATAAGGTAGTATTTTTCTATCAGTATCAATAAGTGGTTGCCTTCTGTGGTAGTTTTAGCAGAAGTAAACTACCAGTGTTTACACTAAAATTGAGTGTACCTTTAACGTTTTAAAAGAACAAGCCTTTATAAACATATTCAACTGCAACTTTACATTAGTAATACCATTTGCACACTTAACCACACAGACACATTTTCAGGTTTGTTGCGTGTGTTGTAACTGAAACCCAAAAGCCCGTGTTTGGATAATACTTATTATGCAACTGTTATCACAGACTCTATTTTTCAAAATCAAGGAAATAATCACAAGCTCAAAAGAATGAGTGTAAAACAGAACAATCTGGTAGAATTAAATGCATTAATCTTTTTTTAAAGATCTAGATGGAAAAATATCATTTATAGTAATAGGAAATGTCTCCTATTTCTTGCATAATATTAAGGATACTTAAAACCTGGTGGGAGAATAGCATTTTAATAAGCTTTTGCTATTAATAGTAAGTTTATCTCTTCTTACATTTCATCTTTGAATAAGAATGTGGCAATAGGAAGCAATGAAAAATCTAACCAGCCACTTTGAAGAGCCTGTAGAATGGAGGTGATGATGAGGCTCAAACAGATAAGAGAATTCAGCACAAGAACGAGAGAGAGATGGACAAATGCCAAGATAAACCAGTAACATTATACAGAGATAATATATCACTTTTTTCATAGATTTACACTTATTCACCTTGGGATACTCCCAATTATTTTTAGGATCTTACTCATTTCCTAGATGACAGATTAGAAGCATTATATTGTCAAGTCCTTGTGATTAGGGAAAGAAAGTTATGGAAAACCCCTGTGTCCTTCTGCTTTCTTTAATGTCCTAGAATATAACTGACATGTCTCCATACTTCTAGACTGAGGTCAAGAATTGTCCAGCATTTGGAATCATAACAAATAGGCTTGTCCATCCAAGAAGTCATAGTTAAAGTATTAAAGGCCTTGCAATAAAATATGATTTGGAAAAGGTCATGCAGACACTGTTTGCCATTCTTAGTAAGCAAGGTGATTGTATGTTTCAACTTTCACCTTTAAGCCAGAAATTGTGAGAGTTGACCTCAAATAAAATAATGTCACGACTAAGAATATGTTATTGTAACAGCACCTTTATCTTTCATGTTGCTGTTTATAGCTAGATTTAAAGATGCTATTTCACTTTCTAAACATCAATGCGTTCTCAAAACAAAATCTTACTCTGACTACAAAGTTCATACTTTAGGCTTTTTATATGGAGACTCACATGCCTGCAGCACTGAACTGTCTCTTATTTTTTATATCATTCATACAAGCAACTCAACAGCTTTTTAGGAGGATTTTGCCCAGTGTCTCAGAGCAGCCTTCAGCACATCTATGCTGCACAGGACAGATGCTGGGTTTTTTTCTGAGGTTTGCAAAGTGCAAGGCATTTCACAGAAACTTAAAGAGCTGGCAGTCTCTCTCACTTTAGATGTGACAAAAAAGAAAGCAGTAAACAAAAGATGTTGTGGGGAAGGAAAGTCAGAGGATGTGATTATAAGATGTAGTAATGCAGGAATGCTTAATCTTGGCACTAAAGTAATCAAAATGCAAACCAAAACTCATATGTGCATGAAGATAAACTTATTTTTAGATTAGAAAGCATCTTTAGATGAAGTCTCAGTGAGTCTTTAAATAAAAATCCTCATTTTGACCTTTTAATTGGTTACTCACCTGTAGTCAAAATGGTAGTTAAAAAAATTCAAAAAGCAGCTTGACAAATGGAAGTTGCACATGTTCTTTGTGAAATAACTGTCCGTTAAGGAGAATGACAAACAGAAATATTTAATACAAGAAGGGAAAAGGAAATACTTCCACTTCACCTTCCCAGTAGCCTGCTTTAGTTTGTTATATAAGAAGCAGATATTACAGGACCTTTCTGCTCAGGAGACACATTGCCATCATGAAGGTTATTTTCAATAATTTTCAAAGCTCTCTCCCACAGAAGGCTTCCTTTCTCCCCTACAAGTGGATAGTTGGAAGAGAAATTTTCCTACTCACTATTCAACCCCCCAAAAACATTTACCTGAATCAAAAATGATGCAGATAAAAGATATTAAAATCTTAGTATTTTAATGGTTGTAGATAGCCTTTCTTTCATATGAGACAGTGAAAGTTGACAAATTAATTTGTATTTTTCTGTTTCACGTTCCTGTCAAGACATTGCATACTGTCAGAATGTTGCAGGCATTTCAGGGGAAATGTCTTTACTTATTCAGAAATAGTTTTTCTTGATTTTGTGAAAATTTTCTTTTACAGCATGTGCATTTTAAACTAACTTGTGGTCTGTTAAAGGTTAAGAGAAGTGCAGTTCCTAAAAGTATTATTTTTCCCTTTTATGGATGAGCACCAGGCTTTAAGACATCAGTGTAAATAGAGTTTCCTGTTCCAGGGAAGTTTGGCTACTGCAGGAGCCCAAAGGTCCTTTGGGAAAAGCTTGATAGGAACTATGAGTTGAATGTGACCTGAGGCTCCAGGAACCGAAGAGCCAGAACTGAGGGAAACACATTTCACAGCCCTTTTGTGCAATCTTAAGTCCCATAAGCGCTTCTGGGAAAGTAAACGCTTCATCATACACACAGTATTTCTTGCTAAATAAGTACTTATGCTAATGGCTTTCAGAAATCATTCTGTTATCTGTAGATCTGTGACTTCTTTCCTTGAATTTTGTTGTAACTTCAAAAATATCTGCAAATTTGCAGAAAGGCTAAGCAGGAATAGGAATGCTAAACACTTCTCCATGGCTGGTAGGCACCATGCAGGATCGAGTCCAAACTGCAGTTTTGCATTCCAGATTTTTAGTAATTTTCTGAAGAAAATAGACTTGAATTACTGCATGAATTCTCTTTTGTTAGCAATGTTAATTTGTCAGAACTACATGTTTGTTTTTTCAGAAATCAGTATGATATTTATTTTCCTCCTTTGTTCACCCTCTTCCATTTGCAACTGGGCAGAATTTGTCCACGTGAAGAAGGAAGGAGCAAAGTAAGCTGGGTGGGTGAGATGATTTAGTGATGCAGAACAGTCATCACACATCTATGTTAAGGATTGTGTAATTGTGTAAATATCATTTTACTGCATTTCTGTCTTCATCTGACCAGGTTGTAATTGGACTTCCACCACAGATTTTCCAATGTGACATGAAGTGAATCATACAGCCTCTAATTCTATTCTGTATAATTTTAAAAGGATTAATAATACTCAGTGTGTTTTTTTTTTCTGGATGAGTTTTGGAAAAGAAAGGCATTATGCCCTGTCTCTAAAAGTACAGCTGTAATGCAAAGAATTTAAACATTAATATAATTCAGAATATTTGAGGAACGGCACTCAATTGTTTATTTAATGTTTTCATTTGTTTTCATAGTTCTAAGTTTTTTTTCTCATTTAGCATTATAAAAAATAATGGTTTAAAAATAAATTAACACTATTGAAAAACTTAAAATATATTTTGAAAACATAAAAGCAGATAAACTGCATTAATAGAAGGGTTTGGAATGAAGTAATGCATTCTACCTTTTCTTCATAACTATTGTATTGCAAGAAGTTGTCCCTTGAAAGTCATAAGTAGAAATTAATTCTGTTAGATTACCTCAATTTGATAATGCTGAAATTAAACAATTATCCTTTCTAATGACCTGAACTTTAAAAAATAATGATCTCTCTCCTTCTCCAAACTTTGGGTATGTTAGGTAGTTCATCTATAAGGGTTATTCATGTGAAGAAAAACATTGGGTGTGTGCTTTCTAAAGACCTCTGTAAATCAACAAAGCTATACATAGCACAGTCTGATGTAATTACCAGCTGATATTTCTGCAAAGACACTCCAAATGAGAGAGGAAATTCCAAACTTCCTTATTATTCCAACATGCTGAGCTTGATAGTCAATAAAAGTTTCCAAGTTTTATTTAGTGTATTGGTGGCATTTGTCTGGTTCCAGTGGCAGGTATCTTTTGTTTCCTACTCTTTGTTTGCTATTAACTTTTCATTAGTGTTGCATTTCTGAAACACTCCATTTTTATTATATAAGGTATAGCAATCAAGCCATTTCCACTAAAGCATCCCAGCTACATCTCATTTTGCCTCACGGTTAGTAAAAAGCAGTGTTACAGTTAATGGTTTCTCAGAGAGTGTGTTGGCTTTTTTGGATGGAATTAGGAGAGCTCTGCTTTAAGGATCTTGTTTTAAAAAAGAATATTGCATGTAGAAACGGGAGTTAAACCTAAATATTGCATAGCTTTGGGATTTCTCTTTTCAAGCTTTGGTACTATTCATGTAAGTCAGTCAGTTTCTGCAAACCCAGGCAATCCAACCTGTATAATTAAAAAAATTAAAAAAAAAAAAAAAAAAAAAAAAAAAGAAACCAAGTTGATGGGAAAGAAATGTGGTTAGTAAACAAACAAAAAAATTGTAATGTTGGTATAATAGGGAATGAAACAAAAGCAAATTTAGCATAGTCGTGTTAGTGGCTGGAATGAGTATATGATTAAATATATCCCCTTTAACCAGAATGGGCCTATATTTAAACAAAATAAGAAATGTATCATCCTATTCCTAACACAGAAGAAATACACAATTGAGGAAAAAATACTAAATAATCCACATAGATGTGGCTAAGATGTCATAGAAAAGCAATAGCCAAAGATTGATTAATAAATAGTGGAACATATACTCAAAGAGAAAGATTTAGTGGAAGACTGTCTCTTACCTGGAAGGAAGATAATTGTTTTAAATTTGGTATTTAGCTCCTACCTCTGCTCTCTGAGGTGCAATTTTCAGCTCTGTGCTGGGGCAGTTTGTCAGCCCATTGCCAGCTGGATAACTATCAGCCAAGCAGATGTACCTTTTTGCATCTTTTTTTCTTTCTGTTTAGTAGATGTGACTCCATTTTAAAATTTTCCCTTGTTTTGTTTAGTGCATAAAAGTGTCAACATCACCTTGAAGCCAAATTGAGATGTTGAGATGACAAGGTTAGGACATACGAGAAGATATATAGTATACATGGAATGATATTGACAGAATTTACCTTCCAAAAATGCAGAAGCTGTTTAATTTTTCAGACATGAAAACATCCTAGAATTGTGGTGGTGGCAAAAATGAAAGGCTCCCTAAATTAGCTCTCAGATTCTTTTTGTTAACTTATTGTGTGGGTCTGCATATGACAGTTGATTTTCATTTCCTTTTGTTTTATTCCTTCTCATATTTAAAAGCAAAACATTCCATTTCAACTTTGTCAGGCAGATGATCAGTTTGCACCTTTGTGGCATGTTTTACTGTTATTAACATAGGTGCTCCAAAATAAACATCAAATTTCTGAAGTTGGAAGTTTTTCAGGATTCTCTGCATGCATTACAATCCTGGATAAAGGCATGTTTGGCTAAACCTGCTTATCTTTTATGCAGATAGTCTGGTTGAAATTGCTGTACAGCATTGTTGGCAGGTATTTCTGAAACAAGAATGTACATATATTGTTCATAAACTCTTTGGATTAAAATTCAGTGATCTCTCTCCTAAAGAGCCTTAGAACAAGTTTTTTATCAGAAAGTCATACAAACAATAACACTTGTCAGAGTTCAAGAAGGCAGATTTGAACGTGGGGATCCAATTTAAAAGCTAGTTTTCATAACAACATGTGTGTTAGAGTATAATATTTATTGAAGTAGGGCTGAAAGATTTCTGCAGAGGCTTGACTTGTCAGATTCTGTGATACTTGCAGAAAATATATTCTGTTTGTGTAACTGTGTGATTTATTCTCCTTAAATAGAATTTTCTATAGAATTCTTCTTTATTAAGACTTATTAGAAAATTAATCCTGTGGATTATCTACCATTCCATTTTCACACTATTTTTTTATAAATCTGTTTCAAAATATTTCATGTTGTCCTTGGTCATAGACACAACTTCTCCAGGGAAGGGGTGTTTGAGCATGACAGTCTGCAGAATGAAACTCTCTATCTGTACCCTACTCTGAGCCACCATGTTACTCTCATGTCCTACAGCTTGAGAGAAATTAACCATGTCTTTTAAGAACTATCACTGGCAACTAATCTACTTTTCATCATCTGGGATACTGAGCTCCCTTCACTCCTTCAAAGATGCAGTGTGTGTTTTCTTATTCCCATAGTGTATGAAAGAAACAAAATTCCAGAAAAATATTGTTTCAATGTCAATTCCACCTGTTTCAACAATAACTGTTGTGTATTTCACATATTCTGTGCAGTTAAACTCATCACTGTCTTGATTCCAAATACCTGAGGGCAGTAGGCTGAAATAAAATTCAAACTTAAGGTCATAGGATTCTGCAAGGCTATGTTTTTATGTGGAGTTTGGCATTAGTCTCTTAGCAAGTGGAAAAAGCAGATGCTGTGGAACATAAGTATAGCAGTGACTTATTAAAACTGTGACTATTACCGGAACTATTTTTTCCTTAAATTACTGTACTCACAAGTTCTTGGAAGCATTCTTGGTGTGGTCCATGTGAGAAAAAACCAAGTCACTTATTTTTAAGACAACTAAAAATTCTCACTAGAAATTTCTGTACAGTAAATCAAGATTCAATCCTTTCCAAATAGTCAACAACATCCCAAATGGCAATTTATTCTTCCATCGTGTTTATTCCTATACATCCATCTTCTGAAAAATACAACTTCTGCTACTTTAGTTGCATCATCACAGGCCACCTTTATTTTCTTTGACTCCTCTAATTATGGGAAGCCTGAGAAAGCCGGCCTTCCCATTCCTCACCCTCTTCATTGTACATCAGAAGGTGATATTCTTGTCTGCCGCAGTTCAGACAATGTCAAAGTGGAGAGGGGAAAAAAAAAGGAGAAAAAGAAAAACAATAACTAGGGCTGTCTGCCTGCCCATCCTTCCACTGTGTGAAAAGGGAGGGTTTGAGGGAATATTTTTCATGGGATAGGGTTGCACCACGACTTAAAAAATTAAAATATATTGTTTAGATACCTCAATAAATGGAGTGATTTTGGGGAGGGAGACTTTTAGAAGCACTTCTCAGTTATGCATTGCTGTACAAAGAACTGGTACCAAAGAAATTAATCTTTTTTTCTTAAGTAGAGATACAAATGCAAACAGGGCTTTGGCTACTAATACTCAGATTCATAAGCACAGTTTTAGATTCCTGCATTTAAAAGATTGGCCAATAAACCTGGGCATATTTTTTAGTGCTGTGAATTTCTCATTAATTGAGTTTCTGTAGTGTTAGTTTGTAAGGAAGACTTCTCTATTTAATGTCTGTGGCTGTTCATCTTGGGAAGAGAAATGCACTCCTTGGGTAGAAAAATGGCACCTATTTTCCAAAATTCTTAATTAAATGAAAAATAGTTTTACTGTTATTTTACCATTTGATTATAATTAGGGTTTTTGGGGGGAGTTGTGTCTGTGACTCAATATGATTGTATCTTTTCACTGCTGAGAAATTTTTTAACTGTTTTAAAGTGTGTGTCTAAAATGGTAGTTATACATTAAGGTATAAGGTAACTTCAAAGACAGCTTTAAGAAAGAAATACAGATTTAAATTTTCTTTATCTTTGTCACAAAGTTTATTTGTTGATTCTGAAGGAATTAAATTGATAAATGCAGGGCTCAGGTAGCACCCTGTGACATTTTAACCTGGGTTCAAAGCTTCTCTTGTGGTTTAGCTCACTCAGAGAAACTTTGATGTTCTTACATTCATTCACCCCTCATTTGCTATTGTCTTAAGTATTTACCTTCTGGAGTTTATTTAGGAAAGGTATTCTAGGATGTAGCAGCGTATCTTAAAGCAGAACTGTGGTAGGATAGAGATGCTTACAGAGATGTGAATCACCTGTGATCTGTCATGTACTTACATATAAATTACAAGGTCGATACTAAACATACATGATTTTGGATTATTAAATGTGAGGAAGAAACTATAAGCTTCCTTGAAAGATATCTCTGTCATTTTTTTTTAAATGGTTTTCAAATTTGAGTATTGATTTTAATTTTTTTAACTCCAACATTTGAATTAGAAAAAATCCTTGAAAGTAATTTGAAAAATAAACTTTTCAGCATATAGTTACTTTTTGTAGCCCTTGTAATTTTCAATATTAATTTTTCACAGCTTTGTGTGAGCAAAGTAATATGTATGTGCAGAAGATTTGGTCTGTCCTGTTCACTGGAAATATTAAATAGTTCATGAGCCATTTGCTATCAAAACTGACTGGAACACCTGCCTTCTCTTCATTGCAAGGCTGACCTATGGGACTAATATAATTTATGCATGAGGTTGAAAATTAAACTAGGAAGAAGTAGCATAATCAGAGTATGCAATGTGAAATCAGAATTGAGCAGTTACAATGTTTTCTCAAGGGGAGAACTGCTGAGAGATTATTTGTTTGCATAATTCCTGAGTAACAGATTTATTTCTTCTATTTTATTTTAGAAATTATTTTTTTTTTCAATTCATAAATGAACAAAGCTTATTATGAAAATGAAATGGTAAAATAAGGATTTAAGTATAGAATGAAGAAAAATTCAAAGATAAATATTAACATAATTTTTCATTTGAGTTCAGAAAACTTAAGAATAGAAGGAACTTCAGGGGCTTACTAGTCTGCCCCATCACAGGTTGCTCAGACAGACTCCAACCTGGACAACTGGCTCTAAGTAGCTCTGCTTGAGTGTCACCAAATGCGATAAAAGAAACTTATCCAACACTAATCTGATGCGAATAAGCAGACATTTCTTTATTCAGCATGCTGAGAACACAGGGGATCACTCCTCCAAACGTGTTCTCTTACTGACAAAATCTATTCATTTTTACACTTTTCTGTTACATAAGCCCGTTCTTAAATTTAACCTCTACAATGATTGGTTTTGTTAGTTTTATAACTTTATTCTAAAACAACCATTGGTCAATTTTACTTAGCTCTACTGATTGGAATCTTTGATACTCAAATCAAGATGGGAAGGGTAAGGGGGTTTCCAAGCAGCACAAATGGTCCAATATCTTCTTGGTGAGGTTTCCGTAGTTGCATACGTCAAACACAACACTCCTAACAATCCTATACATCATGCCTCACAATTTTCTTCCTTTTAATCGCAACTATTTCTTCTATAAGATCAAATCTCAATTATTTTATCAGACTAATTGCAATATTTCCCCCCTTTGAAAGTTTTGAAAATCATTTCAATACTTTCGTTATAATCCTAAAATTTGCTTATGTTACATCTATACTCTATTTCATTCATTATATATTTGTGGTAGTCTTAGAATTGATTCCTTTTCATCTTGTTGTCTACCCACTGCTTGGATAATCATCCAATTAAATGCAGTCTTACTGTTTATTTGTTTCTTTAAACAATAGTAAATCAAAATAATTGTTAAAAATATTATTAACAAGATTAATGCAGTATTAACCAGTGATCTTGCCCATGAACTCAGATTCCATCCCAGTCCACTAAAGATTTTATCTATCCAACTTTCTTGCATGTCTTATTGAAGCTTGTATTTTTTTCTATATTTTCTAACAAGTCCAAGCCACGTTCTACATCTTGTGTCACATTTGTAATGTGTATGTAACAATGATCAATTCTATCTTTCAAATATCTACAAACCCCATGTTCTTTGAGTAAGATCATATCTAAAGCCGTTTTATTTTGTAAAGGCATGTTTGAAGTTGCTTGTAACTGCTAATTTACATCCTTGAATCCCTCCCTGGTCACATTTGCCAGGCTTTCTAGCTGTCCTGTAAGTCGACTTATCCATTCTCTAATCCTATATGTTGCTAAAGACAGGAAGACTCCAAGGTCCAGCCAATTTTCACTCTCATCAAACATTCATGCCATTCTTCATCTGTTTCTGACCTTTTTACCTATTCCAATTTCAAATTTTCTAATGTTCCTTTAAAAGGATCTTTCTTCCAGATTGGACATAACGTTGGCATGCCTCATGTTATTCGCTTTACTTTACCATCTAACAGTAAAAGAATTGTCCAAGTCCCATCACTCCTGGCCCAAACTAAGTGTCCTGGGCTCCTAACTGTACATCTTCTGCAACTACACATGGTTCCTCTTTTGGGTTTATATGTCTCAGTCAGTTGGAGGCTATTTTTAAGACCTCTGCAGAGACACTCCTACTTTAAAGCAGCAGATAAAGGGGGAATAGCCTGAATTATCATATCAAGAGTACTACAATTATATATCTTTTCACATTTCCACCATGACATTAGATTTTCTTCTTCTCGGCATGAGGTTTCCTTATCACCCACAACTGATCAGGTTTTAAAAACTAATCCATCCCAAGTAAAACACCAAGAAGCCTTAGACATGTACTGAAATTGAGATAAGATTGTCATTGACCAAATGGAGTCCAAATTTTTCTCCTTCCCCTGTGTTTGATTAGTTTTATCACATTTCCATTCCATGATCATTTGGTTCACATTTCTCTTTATTTGTTCATCATAAGAACATCATCTTATGTTCCAAGATCTTCTAATTTTGGCAAAAACAGAATTTGGTAATTTCTCACAATCAGCTCTACACCCTGGAGACTTCCATTGTTTCCTAATATTCTCTATTTGTTTCTTTCATCCAATTACAGGTTTCTGTTCACAACACGTGGTTTTATTTTTATGTTCTAGAATAGTCGAAGTCACAGTTAAGATTCCCCATGGAATGGACTCACCTACTGCTGTTAGTATTGGTAGGCAAGCAGTAATTTGTGACATGTTCTGCAAATTGCCAAAGTCTTTGATTAATCCTAACATCAAATTTTCTTCTTGGGTTTTTCCTGCGAGGTGTATTTATTGTTCTGTCTCTGTTTGTCTTTTAATCCTTTCTTTCTTGGTCCGTGTTGGGACAACTTTTTCTGAATGACAGAATTGGCAAATAAAATTTCCTTGCTCTTTTTCTAATTCTAAACAGCATCCTTGCTTTGAAGTTCGGAATTCTTTACTAATCAATTCTTGTGTTGGACTTTGTAACACTAAGTCATATTTTGGGCATTTTTGTTCCTTATTTTCAAGTGGAAGACAACAAAAGTCATCTCTACTCAACAAACAACAGCATTGACCTGCATTCTTCAAGGTAATACAACGTACTTCTGTGTCATTTACCTCTGACTCTCATTTTAGGTGGAATTATTTTCTATCCCTTTCCTAGTTCACTTGTAGTTTATCAGGATTAAAGTCTTGAATCTGTGTAAAATCACATGTCAGCTTCAGTGGATTTCCCCATCTTATTGATACTTCTAGTTGTTCAGTTTTTGCCTCAACCCAGGCTCCCACTAACATTAATTTCCAAATCAATATCCATTCTCCCCAGACTTCAAGGTGATACATAAGATTAAACAGCATATCTAAAAGTCAGTTTTGAAGTCTTAGGATCCCTATTAACAATCTTCCATGCTGGTGAGGCTTTCTTCACTCTAGTATAATGTATCCACGCTTCTGATTCAGCTATCTTAATGGTAGTAAAAGTAGTTAACAATCAGTTAGCAGGAGTTAACAGTACTTGAAAAGCTCCTTTCCAATGTTCCTGGAGAGGTTCAGAAGTCCATGTCTTCTCATAATCTCCTGGTTGGAAGTCATGAACTGGATTTTCCAAAGTTAGCGGTCGATTCCGCACTGGGAAGTTTCTCAAAGCTGTCAAAGTTTTTCCTAAAGAAAGCAAATACTGATATAAATCACATTTCCCTTTTACATGCATTCCCACAGTAGGATTTGTAGATTTGTATGGTTTCCTATACAATATTTCATAAGGACTAACACTAGTCCTTGTCTTTCACTGTACCCTTATTCTTAAAAGGGTGAGAGTCAATGCCTGTGGCCATTTAAGATTGGTCTCCTGACATATTTTACTAATTTTCTTTTTTATATTCTGATTCATCCTTTCTATTTTTTCACTTGATTGTGGTCTCCATAGAGTATGTAAGTCCCACTGAATTCCCAATGCCTTGCTTATATCTTGAACTATTTCTGCCACAAAGTGTGCTCCTCTATCTGAAGACATCCCTACTGGGACCCCAAATCTTGGAATTATTTCTTCTAATAATCTCCTTACCACTTCTCTCACTTGATTGGTACAACATGGGAAGGCTTCAGGCCACCCATAAAAAGAGTCAACTAATATCAATATCCTCCTGATCTAGGTAACTCCAAAAAGTCAGCTTGCCAATTGTCTCCTGGTTCAACTCCTCGTTTCAAACTTCCTAATGGTGGTCTTTTTCAATTAATTGGATTATTTTTCAAAGTAGTTTCATATGTCATGGTTATAGATTTGATAATTCCAAGCATTTTACAGAGACCACAGTTCGTTTTCTTAATGCTGTCAATGCCTCTGCTCCCCAGTGACATTCCTTAGGTTTTATTTGAGCCAATTGTCTCATAACTATAAGTAGGACCACCACCTGTCCTTGTATATTCACTAACCATTCTGCCAAATTTTTCCTCACATTCATTAACTGTCCCAAGTTTTCATCTCCCTCTGAATATTTAGGTTGTTCCCTAGGTAATTTTACCTCTTTTGTAGGTATTAATGCCATTTGCATTGAAGTTTTTGCCACAGTCTTTCTTATCCTATCCTATCCTATCCGCTACTCTATTTCCTACAGCTTCCTTAGCAGTTCCTGTTTGGTGTTCTTTACAGTGCATGATTGCCACAGCCTTAGGTTGTTGTACCGTTTTCAAGAGCTCTGATATTTCTTCCTTATACTTAATTGATGATCCTTGAGCTGATAAAAGTCTCCTTTCTTTCCACATAATTCCATGTGCATGGATTACTTCAAATGCGTATATTGAGTCAGTCCATATATTGACCGATTATTCTTTTCTTAATTCCAAAGCTCATATTAGCACTATTATTTTTGCTTTTTGAGCTGATGAGTTTCTGGCTAATGGTTTAGCTTCTATAATTAGGGTTTCAGTAGTTACCTTATATCCAGTGAAGCATCCTTCATGTTCTACATAGCTACCACCATCCGTAAATAATTCCAAATCAGGATGAGATAAAGGAGCGTTCTTAAATCTGGTCTACTGGAATAAACATAATCAGTTGTCTCCAGGTAATTGTGTTCCACCACGCCCTCTGCCTGTAGAGTATTCAAAAACACTGCAGGATTGACAATGTTAGTAGTTTTTAAAACATCATCTTGTTCCAACAATACAACTTGGTATTTTGGTGTTGTGCTGGGAGACAACTGATGGCCCCCCCTAAAACTTGAACATATGAGGTACATATGCAGTCATTTTAGGTCCCAAAGTTAACTTACATGCCTCTTGAATCAATGTCACTGTTGCAGCCACTGCCCATAAACAACTAGGCCATCCTTCACTTACAGTGCCCAATTGTTTGGAAAAGTATCCCACAGGTCTTTTCCAGTTTCCAAGGTATTGCATCATATTGCATCAGTACCCCAATGCAATATGTTGTATCTTGTGTACAAAGAGCTGGGATTTCTTGGTTAAATCCGGCAATCCTAAAGCTGGTGGTGTCATCAAAACCTGGTTTCGGTCTAGGTAGGCTCTTCTCCACACAAAAGGTAGTCTTTTCAGGGTTTCGCACAGTGGTTTAGCTAGAATTCCATAGTTCATAATCCAAAGTCTACACCATCCAGTTGTTCCTAAAAAGACCTGCAATTTTCTGATGTCTTTTGGCTCAGCAATTTTACAAATTACCTCTTTGTGGCTCATCTCCAGTTGTCTCTGCCCGTGGGATATCTCAAAGCCCAGATATACAACAGTCTGTTTCACAATTTGAGCTTTATTTCTGGAAACCTTACAGCCGTTCTGACCCAAAAAGTTTAAAAGTTTAATCATTACCCGGGTACAGCTACCTTCATTTCCTGTAGAAATGAGAATATCGTCCATGCATTATAATATTAAGTGATTACCATTGAGATTTATTTCCTTTTTCCATCCTTCTATTTCTTTCACCAGTCAGTTCCCAAATATTGTAGGGCTATCCTTGAATCCTTGTGGCAGTCTAGTTTAAGTTAATTGGGTTTCCCGTCCTGTATAGGGATTTTCCCATTCAAAGGCAAAAAGGTTTCTGCTCTCTTTTTCTAGAGGTATAGAAAAAGAAGGCATCTTTCCAATCAAGCACTGTAAACCAGCCATGCTTCTCATTTAAAGTTGTTAATAATGTATATGGATTGGCATATCTTGCAAGATATTCAATGGCATGAATATCTTTCACTATCAGATTTATGGCTTGTAAATTTATGGCTACAAAACTACATTCTCCTGATGGTTTCTTAACAGGGAAACCTGGGATATTGTACTCAGATTCACATTCTTCTAAAATTTTATATTTTGTAAATTTATCAATCAGTTTTCTAATTCCTTCACAAGCTTCCTTCTTTATTGCTTTTTTTTTTTTTTGGCCTAGCTATTTCTTTTAATTCTATTTTAACTGGACTGGCTGCCTTTGATTTTCATGCAATGTTGGTACTCCACACTGTAGACATGACTGCATTGTCTACTACTTCCAATATTTCTGTTTCTTTAATTTGTTCCTGTAACATCATTAATTGATCCATCTTTGACTCAGGTATCTTTAATAAAATTTCTCCATTCTCAAAAACAATTTCTGCCTGTAATTTATTTAACAAATCCCTTCCCATTAGTTATATTGGACACTGGCACATAAAAAAGTTCATGCGTCTTTACTTTGCTATCAAATTTCATATTGAGTGATTCTAAAAAGAGATGATTTTCAGCCTTCCCTGGAGGATTCAAAATTTCTGTGCAAATTATATATAAGGGAACCTTTATCACAAAAATGTAGTTGTTCCTTGGAGGGGGCATAGCTGTAGTTTAGTAATTCACAAGTCAAACTACCCAGAGCTTAAAAATGCAAAATAAAAAAACGAAACAAAACAACATTTTTTCTCAGGGGATTCTTCATACTTATCTTTAATAAACTATTTCAGGTCCTAAGATAAGTGCCTGAAATAAGGCAGTATGAAGTCACTGTGTAAACAAAATTATAAAGAGCCCAAAGAAATTATCTAATAGGAATTTTAGTCAGTAGTACTTAGACAGCAGTAGAGTAACTATAAAACATTAATTGACAATTCATTATTTGCTAGTTTTATTTTCTTGTAATCAGAGATGTTGGTACTCCTTTAAAATCAGTCTTCAGCTTGCCATTGTGCTTTTTGTAGCAAAAAACATAGGTTCACTAATATTGGCTGTGTAGTCATATAAGAACTGATTTGTAGCAAGAACTGATTTGTATCCTATATATTGTATATATAGTGTATATGTATAATATATTGCCATTTTTGTTCCATATGTACTATTTGCCACTTGGCAGTTTTCTAGGATCAATATGGAAAAAAGTAATTAAGCTTAAAAGAAAGGAGAATTAAGCTGTAGTTCCAGAATAGCTCACAGAATGCACAGTAGCAGTGAAGGTTTGAGTTCCTCACTACTAAGTTTCTTTTGGGCTATTGATTTACCCTCTTCCCAGTTGACTGTAATTGACCTGGTATTGCCAATCCCTGACTAGACACCCTGCCAAAGACAAATATGCTAGGGAGTCCTAATGATGTTCTGATTCTCCCAGAGTTTTAACAGAAATGTGGGAGAAAGGGATTCCAAGACCAGTCTCTTTAAGTTCAACATAGAACTGTGCTTATAACTCAAGAGGGGAAAGAGAGAGGCACGTGATCCATGGCCTTTTTCTGCTCTGTTGCGACTTTAGACAAGTTAGTTGGAACACTTGTTTGTCATTTGAGTTTCCAAAGGTCCAGAACAGTGTTAGCAATATTGACTTTTCTTTGTAAAGCGTTTGTTGTGCGAAAAAATAATATATAAATGCCCTCTGAAGTGAAATGATATTAAAAAAGCTGGGTTTGAAAAGAAAGTATGAATTCTTTCTTTCAGAATGTCCTCAATTACCAAGTAAGAGCAGTAGGCAGAGGTTTGATAAACATGACTTTTAATTGATCATCTAGTGTTTCAGTCATATAGGAACTCTCAAGGAGTGTTGTATCTCCTTAGTGTCTTGCTTTAGTTCTTAATACAATGGCCATTTAAAATAATGTCCAGTTTAGCTTGTGACAAAGTGGTGAAGCTGCAGCTGCTTCTGTAATCTTGGTCTGCTCAGTTGTAGACCCTTGAAAATAGTCTGAAATGGAGTTTTCAGCTTTTTCCTTCCTGGACCTTTCTTCTGTTTAAACATGCAGTTATTTCATGGAACTGGAGTCTGGTGAGAGCTCCTCCTCTTAGATTTACCTAAAAAAAACTGGTTAAACACTTGGGATTGAGAACTTTGGGTTTTTAATAGTTTGTTGTAGAATTTATAGAATTGATTTTGGATGGTCTTAATACTGTTGACCTCATATTCAACTTTCCTTCTAAGATTCAAGCTGGTTAGCCATTTTTTAATTACTTTTAACAGAGCAGTGGATAATAATTGGTTCTCGAAAGAAAATTTTCCCTAGTGAATGTATTACACTTATAAAGCAACTCAGATAGATTTATTGATTCTGGCTGGAAATTCAAATTGTAACCTTGAACACTTTGTGATCTTCCCAGTGATATGTCCAAATTACTTCTGGTGCCAAGTATTATATTTAATTCACATTATTATTATTTAAATTCTTTCTGTAAAAATATATTTAATTAATTATTTACTAAGATATATCACTGATATTTGCAGAGCAGAAAAAGTAATTTTTTTCACAGTATCTGCTATCAAATTTTGTCATACAGATATGTCTTTCTACTCACCTCTTATTTCAGTATTGTAGTATAGATTCTGACCTACAACTATATAAATAATGACCTTAATGTATGGCTATTCTGTGCATGAAATCACATTAAATACATGTGAACCTATAAATACTTCTTGTGTGGGTAAAGATGAATAATAATCTATGCCTTATAAAAGTAGTCAAAAATCAGAAGTCTGCATCCTTGTCTTTGTAATAAAGGGATTTTTTTAAAATGCTAATTAAGCACACATCTTGGACAACCGTATACTTCACTATTATGTTTGAAGTTTTTTAAGCTGTGCCACTGCAGCTATCTAATCACTCACTGCTGCAGCCCTGCTAGTTTTTTGCCATAGTATTGTAAGAAAAAATATGTGTCATGCACCTCTTATCATCAGTACGGTTTTAATCCAGTAAATTCAACATACAAAAGTACACACGCAGCAAGCTGGGAAAGTATTTCTGCAAGGGCTGTGCAAGTAATCTTCTGCTTCTGTTTGAGGCAGAATCTGAACATATATCACAATCCACTAGTTTTCAAATACAGGTTTTTACATTTCCTTTTTATTGAAAATCTCTAGCAAAGGACAAAGGCTTTCAGTAATTTTTTGCTTTGAATAGTAACACATCCTCACTAATCATTTCACACTGAGCCAGTGGCGCAAAAGGCTCTAGTTTATAAACACAAGCATAAAATCAGTAATCCTACTACATAAAGTTCTGCAATTTAACTCTTTAGTGTAAAAAATAGCTATTGAACATTTTACCATTTTGTTTGTGCCTAACAGTAAGAGGTCTTTTGAGACATAAACCTTGTATGCACCTGTCAAAGGGATTCTCCAGATTCCATACTCATGCCTGTATGTAATTTAGTAACTTAATAACTTTATCTTATCTTCTTGTTTAAATTTCAGATTAATTTGGCACTGCTGTACAGTGAAGTTCTGGTAAGACAGTGTCTAGCCAGTGGCATGTTAAGGTTCAGTATCAATGACAGACCAGTGAGTCCCCATTAATACGGAACCCTTCCAAAGATAGGTGATAGAGCCCACCTTAGTTCTGTAGTAACACCTTTAAATAAAAATCAGTTGATTGTATTTCAGGATGTTTCTGAAGCTACAGGCTTCAAAGAAAATATGAAGAATTAGTTTGAAATAATTGGTACAGATATTAATTATCAACTTATGCACAACTGTTACTTACTCAGGTCAAATATTTGTTGCTCAGATTTTGCTATTGAAGTAGTCTGACAAGTGGCAGAAAATGTGTGGCTGCATGGTTGCAAACCTGAAGGGGAAATTTTAAAATTATTGCACTGATGGATTTGCTTTCTATGGAAAGGAAATAATCAATGGGACTTGATTTTTACTTATCAGTACTTCAGGTCTGTGCTGTGGCATCTACTGACTGCTGGCTAGCAGTATGAAAAGTGCTGAGGAAATGTATCAACCAGTAATTAAGAAACAAACATGAAGAACAAAGACACTAGAAGCAAAAGTAGCAACTTGATAATATTTCATGATACTGAAGGAAAAAAAGGACAGACACCAGGAGGTACAAAAGTCTAGGTAATCTTCTAGTGCCAGAAGCACATGCTTGCTGATGTAACTGCATCTCCACTAGCAAGGTTTTCCTGTTTAGATAGGCAGCAGGGAAGTTTTGCTACTAAAAGGATCTTGTGTTTACCTGGCTAAGATTAAAGAAAAAAAACACAACCAAAAAACAACAGCAAAACAGCAAAACAAAACAAAACAAAAAAATAAAACACAAAAAAACCCACAAAAAACAAAACAAAAAACCCAACCAACCAAAAACCCAACAAAAACAGAAAACCAACCAAACAAACAAAAAAACCCACTTTTGCATCTCTGTCAGGTTCTGAAAACTGCCAAGGGACCTCTGTATCATACCCTGTTCCAAACATTTTGTGTGCACACAGTCTGGTCTTGGAAGGAGCTGGAGGTCCTTCCTGAACAGGACATATTCCAGTGTTAGCTATGATCTCAGGCTTAATTCTGTGCTTAGTTGAAATGCAAATTATATTGTTAAAGTTTATCAATTGGACTTTAAAGAATGTATGAGAGTTACTAATACATTAGAAGGCTGCTTCTTCCCCTTGAGGTAAGGTAAAGTGAAAAGTGTCTTCCTTTCAAATAAAATTATTTTTCTGTTGAAAAGGTGAGAGTTTTACATGCAACAGCTTAGCTTAAAGTATTCAATAGCAATATATAAGAAATACAGTCTAACAAGCAGAAATAAGAAGGCCACCTAGGACAGTATAAAATGTTTACATCTGTCAGAGACATGCTGTAGGTACATGACTGGTTTCCCTCAGAAATGTTCTGTTTGAAAGGCAAATACATCAACTTCTTCAGTAAAGAACCTTTTGTACTTCAGAAAGTATTAATCAATCAGCTACAGAAATCCTTTACACTGTCCTTTCTTGTTCACCGTATGTTCATGTGACTCCTTTAGCTGGCAGCTACTCCTCCCGGCAGCTGTAGAGTTTTTAGCACGGTAGTTCAGAGGTCCCAGCAAAGGTAGTAAGGGAAAATGGGCTCCCTCTGGTGAGTGGTTGTCAACTGAACAACCTAGCTGTCTTGGGTTGTCTTAGTTCAGATTTTATCTTCGAATGGACTGTCACGGTACTTAAGCACCTGCATGTAGTGGCATATAACGTGTTCCTAGCAACTTTCAACACTCATCATCTTTATTTCCTAAAGTAGCACAGGGCTTGCAATATAAATCTTGCCATTTTTCACCAGCTGGGAGGGAAGGTTAAGAAGGTATCTGCTGGAAACAGATACCTATGGAAATATAGGTATTACAATTGAGTCAAATAATTTTGGTGTGCTTCAGTTCCAACTCTGGTCTTTGTATATGGCCAGTGTAGTTGGTTAATATTTCTCAGGCATTTCTCGGTTTATCCTATACTGAGCAACTTGTTACCTTTACTTTTTGTAGGATGCTGGTCTGAATCAAAGAAGCATTAATATGCTGTCCTTTTATAGCAAGGGTATTTATACACATGTAAGACCAGAAATTAAAGCTCTCTAGGAAACCACCTTGCTTTATTAATTCAGACCTCTCCAGGTTTAATGGTAGAGGTCTGTCAACACTGTACATCTTACCATCTCCTAAAGAAGATTTGACTGAATTTTTAAAAGCTGAAAAGGTCATTAAATTTCTCATTTAAACAAGGTTTCTAAATTGAATGTTCATGCAACATTTACATCTAGAACAGGCATCGCATCTTAATGGCACTGGTAAACTGGAGATAGCTGGATAGAAATTGTTTCAAATCTTGCAGGTTGTTTGCTGTGAGTGTGAGGATCTCTAGTCCTTGATCTGGCTACAGAGTAAGTTTATTGAAATTCTTGGGTCTTCCTTTTTAAGTTTTCAGTTCTGTGTGATAACCTCTCTCTCATCCTTTCAGTAAATACCCTTCAAAGGGTGTTGTGAAGATAAAAAGGTGATGTTAAGGGGACAGAGCAGGAGGAAATGGGACTTTCAGCCTTGGGTTTTTCTCAAACAGAAACAGGCCATGCAAGTGAAATAGGTGTGCTGAACTGCAGCTAGATAATTCTAAACATATCTCAAGCCCAGGTAATAATGACTGAATTAAAAACCCCATCAACTGGCATTCTTCAGCTTAGCTTGGAGGTTTGTGAAGCTCAGTTGTCTTTTTTATGTTGTTACTAGCTGTGCCAGGCCTGACCCAATGAGGGGCTGTTTCCTTCTCTTTCATGGCTCAGTGGTAGTCAAAGATGTTCAGAACATTGAATATTAACGGATTCTAGGCAGAGAAACTGTAGAGTTCATTGTGCTCAGTAGAGCAAGTAGATAGATGTATGCCAATGAAAGTCTTGTGAGTGTGGTTAATAGCGTCAGAAACATGATCAGACTGACTGCTTTGGATTTGGAGGGTGTACAGATGTCTTTTTGTTGTAATCTACAGCTTTAAATAATATTTAAGTGGGACATAATCGGAATTTTATTAATAATACTAAATTAATGTGAAAATAATTTATATGAAAATTAAAATTTATCTATTAAGAGTACTCAAGGAAAATAAATATCATAAAACTGAACAGCTGTAGCTATCAAGAAATGAAACCAAATTAATTTCTCAAACCTTCTATATGATGAAAATCAAGAGCATTTCCACTGGGCACTTTCTAAAATTGCAAGCTTAAACAATATGGTATTTGTCTTAGTTATAAAGAATGCCCTTTTTGGTCAGGTAATAGAACAGGTGTTTTTAAACAACGTTACCGTGGCTTCTAATTTCAGGGATTATGAATTTATTTAAAAAAAAATGTATCATATTGTCCATCTTGGAAAAAGGTTTTATTCATCTTTAATGTTGCTGAGAGTTTAAATCCATTCTTAATTTCTCTCTGATCTTACCTGTTCATCACTGATGATTCATCAGAATTGCAGGTGTCAAGCTGTTGACATTTGGATTTAGCAATTTAGTAATTTTATTAGTACTACTAACACACTTCTGCTAAATGGCTAGCATAGGATTATTTCCATATGTTAAAACTTCAGATCATCTCTTCTGTGGCCACAAGGAACTGACATATTGAAAGTAACTGCCCAGTTCCAAGCCCAGCTACTTACTCATTTGCATAATGTAAAAATTTTATTCTGGATGAGGATAAAGAACTCGATACTTTCATATTACTATGAAATATTGATGCCTACTAAAATATATATATATATTACAAGACTGCAGTACATTATATATAGTAGCATAGCCTACCTTCTAAAGAATATCCATGACATTCATTCTTCTGGCCTTGTTAAGGATATTCTGGGAGCTGTGTGATGCCAATGAAGAAATTTATTTCACTTCAATGCAACTGGGATCAGCTTTTTAACTGTACAGCTACATGACTTGCCCTTCACTAAGCCATCACTCTAGCATCTAGCATATCAGAATAAATCTTACTGTAGTAAAAGTTAGCAGGAACTCTGCTGACATAAAACCAGTATAAATACAAACAGAGGCTAGGCCAAATTGTTTAGTTCTGTTCAGATCCCTGACCTTTTGGAGTGGCTCCAGCATTGTGTAAAATATTCTTTTTTTCTTTTTTATTTTTTAATGACTTTTATGTACTCACATATGAAAACTAACAGGATTTCTGTCATTGAAAATTCAAGTGTATGGAGTTCTACCTGGTCCCAGCCATCATAGTGCTTCGTGACCCTATGCAACTCATTCTCAAATCGAATGGCACCAAAACCAGAATGAAGCTGGAAACTCATGTAATTCAACTGCTGGAATTTTATTTTACAGAGGAAAATGCAATGTCTCTGTGATCTTAGCCTCATTAATTATCTTTATATTAAAAGAGTAAATAAATTTATGAATATGAATGGGTGATGAGCCTTGGGTCATAACATTTTTAGCAGTTTGAGAAAAGTGCCATTTCTAGGCTTCTTCTGTAAGAATAATGTCATTTCAATATTATTTAAACTCAGAGCATTTGCCATTGACTTAATTAGAATTTGTTTGGGTCCACGTGTTATCTGTCTGGAATAGGTATTACAAAGGTACCTAGCACCAGTGTCAGTTAAACACGTCGTTTCCCATTTATTCCCATACATTTGATTTATGACTTCAAACAGGAGCAGGGAAGGCGTTACAGGCACCCTAAAGCCAACCCCAAGCATTCCCATTAGCGACAGAGTTAACTCCTTCCTAGGAGAAGACATGGTGGAGGCTCTCCCCTCCACCGCAGGTCCTCCAGAAAGTGTACCATCTGAATTCAGCATTAATGCAAACGTTCAATAACCTAATTGAAAAGCCATTTCCTTCAGATAAGGAAATTTTCTGACCATCAGTGCAGTGACAGGGCATGGTACATGTCACTATGAAGGAACGAGAGATGGCAAGCTGTGTGTATATATATATATATATATATAAGGAATGCATTTCCTAGCATCGAGAATAAAGGATGAGGAAAATGGAAAGGTCGTCCAGGGCTCTCTCTCCTTCCGTGAGCTCGCCAGACCCAGGGCTGAGCCTGGCCAAAGGCACTCACCGCAGTTTCTGCACTGGTCCCGGGGGGGGTTGGCTGCGGCTGAGCCCGAGGCTACAGTAGAGATAAATGCACGGCACCTCTCGCTGGCCCCTTTCAGACTTCCCGTCTGATCGGTGCCGGGGCTCTCCCTTCTTCAACTCGGCATCGCGGGGGCTGCGGGAAAGCGGGCCGCCCCGAGGGGAAGCCAGGGGGAGCGCCGGGGGAAAGGGCCGAGCGGGGAGCAGAGGGGCCGGGCGCGGGGAGACTGCCCGCCACGTCCCCAACCCTGCCGGCTGGGGCGGTGACTTGTCAGGTGGGACCCCGCTCGTGTGCGCTGGGAGGCGAAAGGGCTCTTACCTAGGAGTGGGAGTTCCGTACGTCCCGCTCCCCCCGCCGGACGCCCTTCAGTCCTAAAATGCGGGTACACCACTGCTTACCACCCCGCAAAGCGGCCGCGCACAGATGCCAGCAGCTCACTGTGCGGGGCCGTGCCGTCCCACAGCCTGTTGTCTCTTCCCGCAGCTGCCAAGCCCGCGGCGACGGGACGTGTTTCCACCGAAGCAGCCCCGCTACGGGTGCTACGGGCAGTGTGAGCCGCAAGCTTTCTTTTTTTGTGTGTGCGTTGGCTCGAAAGTAATTTGCAGATTAAAGTGAGGCAGAGGCGATAAAGTCACTTTTAAATGTTGGGGACTGTTACTTTGCTGTACAGTAATAAATGTTGTTTCGATGGAGTTTCTGAAAGGGACATTTTTCTTTTTTTTCTTTTTTTTTTTTTTTTTTTTTTTTTTTTTTTTTTTTTTTTTCTTTCCCATTGAATAGTGGATTATTCCTGAACAGGGCACTTGCAATCCACGCACTTTCCTAATGCAAAGTCCCGAAAAGTCTTCATTCGGGGAGACTTCTTGCACTGTGCAGCACTGTCCGGCTGGGTTGCTTTCATTTAGTGCTTTTGAGCTGCTTTAAAGAGGCAAAGCGTGTTGCCTTTAAATACACGTTAAAAAAAAGGCTCTTGTCTTGAGAAACTGCTCAATTTGCAGGAAACCCTCCGGATGTTTGCTGCTTTTCATGTGGCATTTGTGGTCGGCTCTGATAACGCTGGGAGCACCACTTCCAACACCGTATTCTGTAATGGACCTGAAATAGAAACACATCTCTCACCGGAGGATCCCCGCTCCGCGCCCCTGCGCTGTGTACCGGCGGGTTTAAAAGGTCAATAAATCAGAAGGATGAACTCTCGGCGGCATTGTTAGGTTGGGAAAGTTAACGAATGACCCCAGGAGTCGTGCGACCACGAAGGTTTCAGGAGTGGCACAAGAAGCTCTCTATTAAACTCTACGGGGAAGTGAGCTCTAAGCAAAGAGTGCGACTGGAGTCACAGGCAGTGCCGCGGTGTGTGTTTAAAGTTACAATTCGAAAATACCTAAACAGTCAAAACAAAAATCTAGGAAAGAGCTGAGATAATCTATCTATGACACTAGGGTTACTGAAAGGGTCACAAACTGCCAGCATTTTCTGTACAAACCAGGGAGCTTTTACTTTCTCGGCTTAGATTCAAAACACACCTTTCTTTCTTTGATCCCAGATCAATGAGCTGTAGAAACAGTTTCAACAAATCTCCCAACCAAAGTCAGCGACAGTTTGCTTAGTTTATTACCTCATGTTCATTATATAGAAAAACATTTTCTTTTCTGCTGAAAGTGACAACCCCAAAAGTCGCAGTAAACTTTATTTGTAAGCAGTCCCTCTACCCGCTGAACTTGTTCAATACAAGTCCTTGCAGGATTGTTCCCTTGGCTGACGAAAATATTTCTGCAAATTAGAGTGAAAGGGAGAATTTGGCGTTTTAACAAGAGCAGATGGTAAAAAAAGGTAACACTCTTTCCTACGCTTTAAACTTATAGCTTATCAATCTTGTCCTAGTCAGAAATGAGGCATGAGCTGGGAACTGCTCTGGGGATCAGTGGAAACGGACTAGGTCCCTTAGATCAGTGCGTTTTTACCTTCTGGGGTTTTGGTTTGCTTGGAAGTCGTGTTGCTTATCCCCTCAGCTGAGTATTCTGTTCTCTGCACTGAAAACTACACACATTTTCCTGCTGTGTGAGTTTTCTTCAAATACAATTCGGATTCTGTTTAATTCAGAAATTTTCTCCGGGTATGGGCCATGCTTCAGTGCATAAACGTGTCCCGAGGCAGCCGGCCTGGGATTGAGGGCTCTGAGTCCCGGCACGTCGAGTCGGGAAATATCACCACCTCAGCCATAAAACTAAAGCCACTAGCACACCAGCCTTAACCAGGTACGCCCTAAGGTAGTGTCCCACAGGTGCTGAACTAAAAACGAGGGGGAAAGCACTTTATTCCTAAAGATCTCTCCTGGTTATCCCCGGTTCTATGCTGATGGTCAGCTTTGCAAGCGCAGTATGTCCCAGGTAATTTATTTTACAGTCAATTTAAAATGCAAAATACTTTTGCAAGAACGTTGCTGTTATATACTAGTATGAGATCAATTTATGCACACATATGTATAGGTTCACCGGTTTAGCCTCCACTGCGTTTTACAGCGTCTGATATAAGGAAAAAAAGCGGGGCTGTTTGAATCACTGCCTCTCGTTGTGTTGGACTAGCGCGTATGTTTTAATGGGGAAAAAAATTAAAACTTATTATTTGATTTGGTTTAGGCAGATACTAGTCTTCTGGCCATGGTTTCGACTCCTCACAAAAGGGATAAATACAGGATACCATTAGGCTGGAAATATACCACTTTTTTATAATCCCTAAGAAATAGAGGGGAGCAGAAAGCACGAATGCAGAAATGCCTCGAGAATTATCTTGCCCGATCTTAGTCCCAGGCAGCTCCCGTTCGCCCCTGCCTTTTAGTTCTTTTTAGAATATCTGCTGTCTGTCAAGTGTAAAGGAGCAGTCTACGTTGTGCGAAACAGGAAATTCAATGTTAGAATAAGTTAATGGTGATTCTGGCTTCATTCATTTAATTTCGGCGAGAATTCTTACAATATTGGTTTATTTGATCGAAGTGGCTACCCAAACAAAGGTGTCCTTAACTAAATTAAACCTCTTTGATCTTCAGTTTAAAGCTCAGCGGTTTCTCAAATAAGCATTGATGCATTTAATAGCACCACATAACAATGCAAATATTAACCAAAGTGCCAGTTAAAGTGCCGTATTTTACATTAGTATGCATGCCAAAGAAGAACATAAATGGTACTGAGATAGAATTTTTGTTTATTCTGAATTGATGGACTTTTTACAAACATCTTTTTGTACTTATAGTTTATTTATTCAGGCAAATGAGAGAAGATAATGCAGAAGAATGATAAAGAAATGCAGCAGGCAATGTGTACTTCAAAGTTCAACTTATGAATAATAACTACATACAATAAATATTTGCGCTTTTGACAGACACTGAATATATTTATTAAGAGGTATGAAAAAGTGGGATAGGATATATTTCATAGGCTTTGCTCTGGGTTCATTTTCCTACTGTTCCACACAGTTTCCGTGTTTCATGGGTTTAAGAGGCAAAATATGCTACGGTAGCACTAGAGGGTAAGAAGATGAAGTGTGAGACACAGATGATGGCTTATTGTTCCGAAGCTACACTCCAAATCTGCCTACAGAAAAAGGTTATATCTCTCAGTGTATCTCGGCACGAATGGAAATAATCTGTCCTTTTCACTCCTTTCGTGTCTGCTCCGCTCAAGGATGGCCACTTCTGGTGTTGTCCAGACGGAGGAGTGTTTGCCTGGGTAGCGCACGGCCACGGTTGGCAGGTCTCTGTTGCCACTGCGGAGAGCGGGGCTGAAGCCGAGTGCTGCTTACCAACGCGCTGACCGTCCCCCGAACGACACCCCCATTGGTCCCATGGGGGCAGGGGTAGCGCTGCCCGCGCCGGACCCCGCGACCAGCCCAGGTGCCGGGCCCCGCCGGGCAGCGCCGCGCCGGGAGGAGCCCCAGGGGCCGCCCCGCAGCGCAGCGGGAGCCACCGCCGCCGTCCGGCTGCGCGCCCGCCCCCGCGGCCCCATTGGCCGCACCGCAGCTCAAATAGGGCCGGGCCGGGCGCCCGTCCCGACAGCAGCGAGAGGGGTCTGAGCGCCGAGTCCGTCCTGTGGCCCCGCCGGAGCTCTCGGCCTTGGCGGCGGAGATTGACGACGCGTCTGGGGCCGTCCCGCGATGAGCAGCCCCGATGCGGGCTACGCCAGCAGCGACGACCAGGCACAGGGGCGGTGCTCGCTGCCCATCATGATGCCGGCCGTGTGCCCGTGGGCAGAGTCGCTGAGTCCGCTGGGCGAGGCGAAAGCGAAGGGCGAGGCGGCGCCGTCGGGGGCGACGGGCGGCCGGAGCAAGAGCGAGGCGCGGATCCGGCGCCCCATGAACGCCTTCATGGTGTGGGCGAAGGACGAGCGCAAGCGGCTGGCGCAGCAGAATCCGGACCTGCACAACGCCGAGCTCAGCAAGATGCTGGGTGAGCGCGGGCGGGCGGGAGCGCGGCCCCGTCGGGTGGATCCGTGAGAGAGGAGCCCGGGAGGACCTCGGGGCCCGGGCTGCGGGCGGGGAGCGGGGCGACCCGTGCGCTGTCGGGCCAGGGGTCCCGGTGAGGGGCAGATGCCGAGGTGGTGGGTCCGAGGGCGAGGAGCGGGCACCTGGGAGGAGTTCGGGATCCTGGCTGTGGGCGGGGGCGGCGGCGGAGGTGTCGGGGCCGGGCGCGGGGGCGCCCCGGTGGGCGGCTGGTCTGACGGTGTTGATGGGTGCAGGTAAATCGTGGAAGGCGCTGTCGCTGTCGGAGAAGCGGCCGTTCGTGGAGGAGGCGGAGCGGCTGCGGGTGCAGCACATGCAGGACCACCCCAATTACAAGTACCGGCCGCGGCGTCGGAAGCAGGTGAAGCGCCTGAAGCGGGTGGAGAGCGGCTTCCTGCAGCACGGCCTGGCGGAGGCGGCGGCGTCGGGGCCCGGGCTGGGCAGCGAGGGCGGCGTCGGCGGCAGCGTCGGCGGCAGGATGTGCGTGGAGGGGCTGGGACTGCCCTACGCCGAGCAGGGCTACGGGGCGGCGGGCGCGGGCCACTACCGGGACTGTCCGCCGCTGGGCGCCGCGTTCGACGGCTACAGCCTGCCGACGCCGGACCCGTCGCCGCTGGACGCGGCGGAGAGCGAGGCGCCTTTCTTCGCGGCGGGGCTGCAGGAGGAGTGCGCGCTGGTGCCCTATGGCTACGCCCCGCACCCGGCGGCCGCCGAGTACCCGGCGGCGGGCGAGAGCCCGTCGGGCGCGTCGCTGCGGCGGCACCTGGCAGCCGGCGAGGCGCTGGGGCCGGGCGGGTCGCTGCAGGGGCTGCTGGGCTGCCCGGCGCCGCTGCACGCGTACTACGGGCAGGCGTGCCAGCCGCCCGGCCCGGGGCGCGGCCCGCCGCCGCCGCTGCCGCCGGGGCCCGTGGGGCAGCCGTCGCCGCCGCCCGAGGCCGCGCCGTGCCGGGAGCAGCTGGAGCAGCTGCCGCCCGAGGAGCTGCTGGGCGAGGTGGACCGCACGGAGTTCGAGCAGTACCTGCGCTTTGCCTGCAAGCCCGAGCTGGGGCTGCCCTTCGCCGGCCACGACGCGGCCGGGCTGGCGGCGCCCGACGGCGCGGGTCCCATCTCCTCGGCCGTCTCAGACGCCAGCAGCGCCGTCTACTACTGTGGCTACCCCGACGTGTGAGGGACTGGCTGGGGCACAGCACGGACTGGCAGAGAGGTGCTTGGCCCCCTCTCCTATTTATGTAATTTATTTTAATCTTGAGAACTGACAGGGTATCTGTGACGTGCTTGAGTTTTAAAAGGGCATGCACCCTCTCTCTGTCCAGGTGGTGCAGGTCTTACCATCACTGTCCGACAGTGATATGTAGAACTGTTCCTGATGTGGAATCATGATATTAGTGACACACAGGGAATACAATTTTTGAGATCTTGTTAGAGATCCATATGCTTTTGTATATTTTACAGAGTGCTGATTTTTATATGATGGATTTGTACAGAATAATTTTGCACTTTTACAAATAAAGGAAAAATAATAAAACTGGTCTCTGATATCTCCTCAAAGAGATCTTATCGACCTTTGTAATTAATTGTTACTGCCTTTTAGACTAATTTTACAATTAAGTGCAAGTCTTCCTTACACTAAGCATCAGTTCCTCTCACACTTTCTGTAGACGTAGGTGCCTAAAAATCGACTTGTTTTGTTTTGTTTTTCTTGAACAGTAGAAAAACTACATGAAAACTCCTCCCGATTTACATTTGGGTCTGGATCTGTTTTTAACGGAATAATGGACACACTGATGCCATTAAGAACAGCGGCTGAAGAGGCCAGATAAGCGCTGGTTTAAGTACCTCCTCAGAGAGAACGTCTTTCGTGTCCCTGTAGCTGCCTTTGCTGCGATGGGGGAGGGAAGGGGTGAGGAGAGACGGTATCAGATCTTCGCTGCGGAGAACGAGTGCCCTAAATCAGGATTCAAAGTAGGTGAAAAAATTCTACACGAGCCTCTAAGGGGGGAGGCTGGCAAGGAGCAGCCCGCTAGGCACCCAGCCACAGCAGAACCTTCACCCGTACCTCCCAGAATCTTACTCTTTCTCTCTTAAAGAAATCCCTTGGTCTATGTGTCACAGTTTCTATAGACAGAAAAAATTTTTTGCTTGAGAAACATGCATGCTGCAGTTAAACTTCCATGGGAAAAAAAAAAAAAAGACGTTTTCATTTGGATGTTGTTGCTGAGTCTCGCTGTTGGGTGGGACTGATAAATTAATTATATCTATTGCTTAAATCGGGGGGAGGAGGTAAACACTTATCTCGGTCGTTTGCTTTCTGAGATAAAGCTGTGGAACTGAGCCGCAGGGAGAAGGAGACGGGCGCAGAAGTGGCAGACTTGCTCACTGATTAACCTGTCTTCTACGAGGACGGGAAATTAAATCGCATGTGTTTTCAAATTACAGTTAAAGAGACTTTTATTTGTACCCACGGAAAATAAAATAAATGCAATCTGCTTCATTCAGTAAGAATCTAACACAGCCTTATTGGCAAAAATCGACTTAATAATCGTATACTATGAGTCTTGAGTTAAAAGGCATCTAGACCCTTCATATTTCCTAAAATAGTCTACCTTCTAGTGTCTTAATCTTCCCATTTTACTTTGTAAACAGTCTTCAATTCTCAGACATATACCTATCCTGCCACTCTCTCTTCTCCGAGGTGTACACGAGAGAAATGACGTAATTTTGAATGAGGTGCTACCTCAGAACAAAGACATTAAGATGTTTTCTTGATACTTTAATTTGAAAACAATTATTGCGTGTTCATAACATAGATACTTAAAGACAGTAAATAAATATGCATGAATGGTATTTCTTATTGGTTGAGTTTTCCTTTTATCATGGGGTTTTAACCTACAGGATTAAATTATTTTTGCCCTTTTTGCACACGTTCACAGCTTTCTGAGGGAAAATCACTTTGGTTTTGGAAATAAATCATTAATACTCTTTTGATAATTTTAGCCACCATTGCTTTTCATTTTCTCCTTAGATGCAGGTTTCTCTCCCGTCCTCTGTCCTTCATCTCAACTTGTCAGATAGCTGAAACCTGAACCAGACTTGATACTGTAGGAGGTCATGACAAAGGTTGAAAACATTCTAATCCCCCAAAATAATAATACCGGAAGTGATTTGCACTAAATTGAAATAAATATACTGATTTTGGTAAAAGGGTTGGCTGGCACAACAGTGTGCCAGTGTGAGGTGAAGATAGGCAGATCTTATAACCACTCTGCACAGAGCTCTTGCAGACTCAAATCTAAGAAACATTATTTTCCTGTATGCAGCCAGACATGTAGTTTTTTTCAGGCTGTCCCTATGAGGACAACTGTCTGAAATTTCTTTAATAAGTCTGAAACGTGGCAGGTTTATGCACTACAAATATACTCGAAGCAAAATTTTCTGAAGCTCTGTCCAAGCCCTATTTTCTATAAAGCGTCTTGACTTTCCAGTTCTACATGACAAACACCCACGTCTGTCCTGTAGCCCTTTGGAAAACTTCGAACCTTCCTCACACCCTATAAGTACCTGTGACAATAGGCACATTAAAAGAAGAACTCCAAACTGATTAATTTTGTTTAGCAGTGTCTTTCGCGGCACGGTTCTCACCGTCAGGAGGTGAAAGCAGTTGCTACGCGTCTCGGGGGGCTGTGGAGAAGGCTCTGTGTGCCATAGACCGAGGTGCCTCCTGGTCCCTTTGCTCTGCCGCACTCTTCAGGCAGAGTCGGGGTCTGCCACTGGCACTCCGATCCCAGCACTGCATCCAAGGCAATACTCTCCCTGGAAACCGCGGTTCTGGTTTACTCCAAAAAGTAAACCACAAAGACAGGGTGACATCTGCAAACGCCCCTCTAATCTTACCAAAACTATCTTTCTCCAGTTAAATAACGACACTAGCTGAGCAGCGCCTCCGGGACCCTTTCCACAGGAGTGCTCCTCTGAAGTTGACACGGGCCACTTACGCCCCAAAGCCCCAAAGGTATTAATCTCTTTTTGTTTGTTTGTTTGTGTGTATGTTTGTGGGGGGTTGTCCCTCTCTTATTAATTCGCCATGTTTCAATAGGTCCATAGTTACATTTCGATCTTTCTTACCACAGCCAAATCCCCTACGTTGGGGTCACACTACATTTGGAGGAGGGGTGGGTTTTTTAGCGGGTTTATTTGGGTGGGTGGGTTTTGTTTTGTTTTGGTGGTCTTTGCATGTGTGTGTGCTCTCTCTCTTCTTTAGGTATACGGGTAGAAAAGTAAGTAGGCCTAATGTGAGAAAAAGAGATTTTGGACCAAGGTGCTGAATTAAAGCCGGTTCAAGGTTTGTCAGGGCAGGTGGCCAGGAAGCCAGTGGGCGAGAATAACAAGACAATCCTTAATGCAGAGTAGCTGAGACTGGAAATGACAGGAAGCAGTGGTCTTATGCTCTGATAAAAAAGATATTAACTTAGAGAATTTCTGTCCATTTAGGTAGCTATATGCTTTTCTATCTAGAAATAATAGCTAGAAGATATTAGCAACAATACTACTGCAGAATTTCACCTTGTATACAAATTTAGTTTACTTATGTGGCAACTCTAGTCTTATTTTGGAATAAATAGCTCCCCTCATCCCCCCACCGCGATTCACATTGCCTGTGAAGGACAGAAACCCCTGCTGTTAGCATGCCTGCACGGGGTCTGCACAGCAAATCTCAGCCAGCCGCGCAGCCACGGCTGGCACGGGTTGGGCAGCGACAGGTCATTGGCAACCTTGTGACAAGCGATATTATTGTCATCAGGTGGCTGAGTGCACTCTACTGCTGCACCGAGTGATGCGTATGATGAACAGGACTGTAAGCCAGTAATTACACGCCCACATTTGCTTAACGTTAAACAGACAATTAATGTGTTGACTAATGAAATACTTGCGAGATCAGAGTTCAATTGCCCTGCTTCAGCTTTCCGTCTACAAAAATAGGAGTTTCTTTCACCTTCTCTCTGTTTGGAGAGAGGCTCTTAGATACGGCAGCTGTCTATGTGTCCAACAGAGTGCTCTGATCAGCCAAGGCTTCTCGCAAACTGCAGCTTTGTAATACTTTAAGTGTATGATTTTACCCTGAATTATTTACTCAGGAGGTCCATGGCATAAAGAGATTTCACCTAAGATATGAATCCTATCCCAGAGCAAATATTATGCAATTCCCCTTGTTCCTGCTGACTTCGCTTTACTGTGGATGTCGCTAAATCTATCCTCGGTTTTGTACATTAAGCTGGGAAGAAAAACTTCAAAGTCCACACCTTTTGAAGAAAAAAAGAAAATTATTGTCATCAAGAATAAGCAGTTTCTATACTGTAAAATGACAGGTTATGAATGCGTTTGCGCTGGTTCAGAGAAAGGGTAAGTTATTTGTTTCCCTTACCTGGTTTGAGAATTGCAAAGCCGCCCGGACCTCGCTGCTGTCGACCCTAACTCATGATCTGTTCGTATTCCGGGTTACAGGGTCCCATAGCTGCTTGTGACGTCCCAAAGATGAAGATCGGGTGGCATTACATGCTTGTGTTATTTCTGAAAGTCGTTTCGAAGACACTTTGTTTGTTTGTTTGTTTCAGGAGTGTGTGATTTGTTTGCCACTTCTCCTAATGTCCTTTCTCTGAACTGCTGAATTTCTATTTTTGGCCCTCAGAAGTCACTCGTACTCAGGGGAGCCTGCTGATGGTTATGACGATAGGTAGAGCTGCTTTAGGGGATAAGACCTATAAACTCACGTTGTTAGGTTGTTATGTGGTGTGAATGAACTGCGAGATGCAACTCACGTCGCTGCGCGATTCTGCTCGCCTGCCGGTGTTTTGACCCGGTCGGCTATCAATTGCCCCATTTCGTGTCTGCTGAGTAAAACCTACGGCATACTCGGGAGACTGGGCGTCTCCTGTTCCAATATTCGGCACCCATCTCCAAAGAGCGCTCTGGGCAGGGACAGCGGGCACCAGTTACCAGGTTAACCGGGTTGGTACGTGAGGCGCAGCCCGTGGGTGGATGTTCCACGGGGCAACCCGCCGCCGCTACCGCCCGCCCGGCAGCCTCCGGGCTGGAAAAGCCGCAGTGGCCTCTGTGTCCCGCTGCCAACAGCAAGAACAGACAGTGCAGTGGTGGGCACGGAGAAGTGAAATAAGGGGAGGGGGCCGTCGCGCAAGCGGCCGGGAAGGGCAGCAGTGAGGCTCCAGGCTCCCAGACAGCCCACTAAAAAGCAATGCGGACTTGTAAGACAGGTCCAGTCGCCGCTGTCCTTGAGGATGTAAAAATCTTCTCAAAAATCCTACTCCAAGTTACAGCAGGGAATTAGCTGTCTAGTTTTTGCACTGGGGAAATTTAAAATATCTATCCAAGGAGTACAAGTGATCCTCTTTTTTTGTGTATGTGTATGTGTGGGTGCTAAAAACCAGAGCAGAGTAGCTATTCTATATTGTGATAGGACAAGGGAAAATAGTTTTAAACTAAAAGAGAGTCCATTTATATTAGCTAGAAGGAGGGAGTTTTTTACAATGAGGGTGGTAAAACACTGGAACAGGTTGCCCAGAGAAGTTGTGGATGCCCCATCCTTTGAAGTGTTCAAGGCCGGGTTGGATGGGACTTAGAGCAACCTGGTCTAGTGCAAGGTGTCCCTGCCTATGGCAGAGGGGTTGGAACTAGATGATCTTTAAGGTCCCTTCCAATCCAAACTAGTCTATTACTTCCTGCAATATTGAACCTACAATATTGAGCTAACTTTTGTCTGAAGGGAATTATTCCAAATTTAGGCTGACATCGTTATCATTGAATGGATTGTTTCCCGAGTATGTATTCTGTCCCCTGAACTTTTCCTAGCCTGCAGGCATTTACATTCACTTTTCCAGGTTACATACCTATGTAGAAGATGAAGGATTAATTATTTGCCTTAGTGCTGCTCTTTGTTAAGAACTAACACAGGATTATATAGTCTCGACTTCAAGCAAAACACAAATACAGAGGTACCGGGAAAGAAACTGTAAGATGACTTAAATAATTCCTATATGAGTAGCTGGAGAGAGGAGGGGGGGTTCCCTGACGGTGCTCCTGCCCCTGCTCCCCCCCGAGGGTTACCGCAGTGCCTGGAGGGAGCCCGGCCCAGCCCCCCTCACACCTGACGAAGATAGGCTGGCACGGAAAAGCGCGCCTTATAGGAGGCAAAAAAAAGGGCGTTAATGACCGGCAAACTTAATTAATGAGGGCACGATTTTTAGCGGTTTTTTGGGGTTTTGTCTTTTTTTTTTTTCTTTTTTTCGCCTGTAACTTCACACCCTTTCTATTCAAATAAAATGTAATCTCATGTATCAAGGCATAGATACTTTCAGCTTGTAAGATTACGCTGCACAAGAAAGTTCTCCAAAAAACACATGCCAAGGTTGCAGGTCGCACGACTGTTCATTTACAGGCAACCTTTGCATTCATCCTGCATGAAATATGGCACTGATAACACATCTTCCAAAGTACGTACAGAGAAATAGGGTTGATGGTACTATAAAAATACAATCGAACCTTAGCTGAAATTGGAAGAAATATTACAGTTGATGAGAATGTCCCATTTATCAGGACCACACTCACAATGATAGCAGTAGGACACTAATAAAAATGATTTTAAAAAACCCTCCAACACCCTTATTTCGGGAAAACAAACAGCACTGTCTTCACAGCCTTTCTATATGTTCCGATGAACTGAGAGTCGACTTAATTTTGAACACGTCATGATTTAATAAAATCAACTTGCCAAGGAGGCAAAGCACAAAGAACGGAGGCAGCGACAGTGGCAGCCAGATGGGAAGAAGCTTCTCCCTGTACGAGGTGCTGCACTGCCACACGGGGAGCGCGCATGCAAGCAAGCATCTCTGCGCGGTTCCCACGGGGCAACTCGCAGCGGGAGCAGCGGGGGCGGCTCCGACCTGCCCAGGTGCCGGGCCCCGCCGGGCAGCGCCGCGCCGGGAGGAGCCCCAGGGGCCGCCCCGCAGCGCAGCGGGAGCCACCGCCGCCGTCCGGCTGCGCGCCCGCCCCCGCAGCCCCATTGGCCGCACCGCAGCTCAAATAGGGCCGGGCCGGGCGCCCGTCCCGACAGCAGCGAGAGGGGTCCGAGCGCCGAGTCCGTTCTGTAGCCCCGCCGGAGCTCTCGGCCTTGGCGGCGGCGATTGACGACGCGTCTGGGGCCGTCCCGCGATGAGCAGCCCCGATGCGGGCTACGCCAGCAGCGACGACCAGGCACAGGGGCGGTGCTCGCTGCCCATCATGATGCCGGCCGTGTGCCCGTGGGCAGAGTCGCTGAGTCCGCTGGGCGAGGCGAAAGCGAAGGGCGAGGCGGCGCCGTCGGGGGCGACGGGCGGCCGGAGCAAGAGCGAGGCGCGGATCCGGCGCCCCATGAACGCCTTCATGGTGTGGGCGAAGGATGAGCGCAGGCGGCTGGCTCACCAGAACCCGGACCTGCACAACGCCGAGCTCAGCAAGATGCTGGGTGAGCGCGGGCGGGCGGGAGCGCGGCCCCGTCGGGTGGATCCGCGAGAGAGAGGAGCCCGGGAGGACCTCGGGGCCCGGGCTGCGGGCGGGGAGCGGGGCGACCCGTGCGCTGTCGGGCCAGGGGTCCCGGTGAGGGGCAGATGCCGAGGTGGTAGGTCCGAGGGCGAGGAGCGGGCACCTGGGAGGAGTTCGGGATCCTGGCTGTGGGCGGGGGCGGCGGCGGAGGTGTCGGGGCCGGGCGCGGGGGCGCCCCGGTGGGCGGCTGGTCTGACGGTGTTGATGGGTGCAGGTAAATCGTGGAAGGCGCTGTCGCTGTCGGAGAAGCGGCCGTTCGTGGAGGAGGCGGAGCGGCTGCGGGTGCAGCACATGCAGGACCACCCCAATTACAAGTACCGGCCGCGGCGTCGGAAGCAGGTGAAGCGCCTGAAGCGGGTGGAGAGCGGCTTCCTGCAGCACGGCCTGGCGGAGGCGGCGGCGTCGGGGCCCGGGCTGGGCAGCGAGGGCGGCGTCGGCGGCAGCGTCGGCGGCAGGATGTGCGTGGAGGGGCTGGGACTGCCCTACGCCGAGCAGGGCTACGGGGCGGCGGGCGCGGGCCACTACCGGGACTGTCCGCCGCTGGGCGCCGCGTTCGACGGCTACAGCCTGCCGACGCCGGACCCGTCGCCGCTGGACGCGGCGGAGAGCGAGGCGCCTTTCTTCGCGGCGGGGCTGCAGGAGGAGTGCGCGCTGGTGCCCTATGGCTACGCCCCGCACCCGGCGGCCGCCGAGTACCCGGCGGCGGGCGAGAGCCCGTCGGGCGCGTCGCTGCGGCGGCACCTGGCCGCCGGCGAGGCGCTGGGGCCGGGCGGGTCGCTGCAGGGGCTGCTGGGCTGCCCGGCGCCGCTGCACGCGTACTACGGGCAGGCGTGCCAGCCGCCCGGCCCGGGGCGCGGCCCGCCGCCGCCGCTGCCGCCGGGGCCCGTGGGGCAGCCGTCGCCGCCGCCCGAGGCCGCGCCGTGCCGGGAGCAGCTGGAGCAGCTGCCGCCCGAGGAGCTGCTGGGCGAGGTGGACCGCACGGAGTTCGAGCAGTACCTGCGCTTTGCCTGCAAGCCCGAGCTGGGGCTGCCCTTCGCCGGCCACGACGCGGCCGGGCTGGCGGCGCCCGACGGCGCGGGTCCCATCTCCTCGGCCGTCTCAGACGCCAGCAGCGCCGTCTACTACTGTGGCTACCCCGACGTGTGAGGGACTGGCTGGGGCACAGCACGGACTGGCAGAGGTGCTTGGCCCCCTCTCCTATTTATGTAATTTATTTTATTTGTCTCGGGACAATTTTGCTAACTCTGTGTGGTCGGAAATATGCTACTATCCTGCAGGTTAATAGCGTATTTCGGACTGTTTTTCGACTGGTGTGACAGAATGTTTACATTTTCTTTTTTCTCTGTTGTCTTTGCCTAAGGTTCTCGTTATTCGTGTGTTATCAGCGCTGTTAGTCGTTTGCCCAGAAGACGTTTTTAGTAGTCTTCTTAACTATATCTTTTTTTTTTGTATTTCAGAAAAATAAATGAACGCACAGCTGTTTCTGTCATTCTTCTTGACCATGTGACCCTTGAGTGAGACTAATCTAAACTTAAATCTGTCATACCCTAAGGCGGTGTGTAGCAAATGCAGATAGGATTTGGCTCTTTCACCATGACAATGGCTCTAAAAAGGATCTCCAGGACAAACTAGGTTTTTTCGCAGGCTGTGGCTGTATTCACCTTACATAGCTGAATGGCTAGCTCTGTGCTGCTCTTTGTTTCTTGGAGTACCGAACATGTGACTGTACTTCTGTGATTTTTGTAGCTGATTTTTTTTTTTTTTTCCCCCTCTGGTTCCTGAGTGCCAGCTGAACTTTCATTCGTGAATTGGGGAAAAACTTCAGTCTTTACAACAAAATAAGCTAGGTAAGGTTGAGATACTAATTTTAAAGGGTACCTGGAAATCTACTGGATTTGGATAGTTGTAGATGTGACGGTGGTTTTCCTGTACCTAGTGATTTCTGTTAGAACCAAATGATTCACGAATAGGATTGGAGCTGTATTTATAAGTTATAATATTTTCTGCCACTTACTTTCAAGTCTCTTCATGCTATTTAGTGTGGTGGGGTTCAGGCTCAGGTTTATACTAGTAAGGAGAAAAATCTGCAGTCCAAACAGTCACCTCAGTTACTCTCACTCAACTGCCAGTATCAGTTGGTCATTAAAAGCAGGAGGTTTTAGCATGTTCAGCTGTACTGCTGTGCTGTGACTTTTCTGCCGGTGTAAGAGTGCAACTACATCTAGTTCTTATCGTGACGCTATCAGGTAAGCATGAAGCTATCAACACTTCTGATGTCTCTTCCATTTGGAAGATGCTGACTGGAGTTAAAATATCAAATTCTCTACTATTACTATAAGTTAATTTGCAAGTAACAGTTCAAAAGTGATATCAATAACTTTTTTTAGATAAGTGTACTTTATCTTGCATTAGACTATTAGACTACTAAATTGTGGGTGGAGAAATCTTGCAGTCATTCCATTTGCACAATTCATGCTTGGTTTTATAAAAATTGTATGACAGTGACCATTTTCTAAGCACATTAGGTACACACAGCCAACTATATGTTCAGACAAATCTAGTAAAAACATACTTGATCAGATAATTGTTTATTAATTCAGACAATGTAATTTTATTTAGGTCACAAGAAACCTTGATTATGTCCACTGCCATCAGTGACACTTTTTCACAGCATATAAGTGTAATATTGAAAAAAAACCACTTGAAGTCGTTGCCTCAGTGTTGTAACATCTTCTTTCCCCGCAACTTGACAATGGGAAAAGTGTGAAGGCCAGTGTCAGTTTTCTGATATTAGGGGATTGGGTGCAAGGTGGGAAATAAGACTGCATATATGTTAGTGTTTTAAAAACAACAGGCACTTTAATATGGAAAGAAATATTGAGCATGTTATAATTACAGGCTAGTAGAAATTTCACAACACTGAAAACCCTGTAGTTGTTCGTATTGGATTGTTCCAGTTGTGGCTCCTAGGTGACCAGCCTGGGGGAGGACCATTGCGGTAATCATACTCTTTCAGTTATGGACAGCTAAAACTGGCCACAAGGGGCTCTTGCTCATGAAATGGCAGAAATGTTATAAAAAATCCCTCAGAATAATAGCAGACTAGGTACTTAACACTGAATAGGTGTTTCGGTATATTGAAATAATATTAATTTTGTTTGTATTGCTTTTTTTCTTACATCGATTCACTACATGTGCCCTAAGACTCCTTTTTTTTTTTTCCCTCCCCTATAATACAGTAGTATAGCCTAGTATGTAGCTGAGTTATATTATAAAATTAAAAAAAAAATCCTCCAGTAAAAGAAGAGTAAGGAAGAGAAGTAAACTTACTTTAGGAAATCCCAAGGTATGGTTAAACAAATTCCAGAATTAAGGTTACCAGTGCAGCTCTAATTAATCTATAGTGAGTAATATTATTATATCAGTATTAATTGTAAATTATATACATATTTTCTGTGGAACTCCAGTGCAGTTAGTCCATATCTTGCACAGAAATCATACATGAAGATTGAAACCAAAATGCTCCCTAATTATAGCACTTACAGCACCTTTTCCTTCCCAAGTCAAATTTCCCTTGCCTTCAAGTTGTGGTTATGAGAGCTCAGTGCTTCTGCACATCATCTCAAACTGTTTGCTCAGTGAAATGAAAGAGACTGGTGCAATGCAATCCATCTAAAAGGAAAAATGTTATTGCACAGAATCTTAGTTTTTACAGGATACAGCTCTTCAAAGTATCATTAAATTGCCTTAACCTTGCAGTGACTCTTTTCCTGCCTCATTTGATCTCTGCTATTGTTGGTCGCTTTTACTCTTGCTGTTCGCCTTCTAATACTGATTTCTACCTAGAACTTTGTCCATCAGCTGCATGAAATGAAACAGCAACTGAGGAAACCTCATCAAATAACAACCTCTATTCTCCTATGCTATGTGAGCCTATATTTCAGCCTGCCACAAGAGGAAGAAACAAACATTGACAGTTGGTTTTTGAGGTAATAGTGCAGGACAGCAAAATGATGCTGGGACTCTAATCGGTTCAGTTCCCATTTTGGAAATAACAGCTGTTACTTTGCCTCTGTATTTTCTGTATCTTCTCTTTTGTTATAGTGTCCTTCTACTGTATTCTACCTAGTTCATGCTCCTTTTGTTGCTCACATAAACCTTTTCCCTTTGCTGTAACATGCTAACCACTCCCACCTGGTTTGTCTATTCTCTTGCCTTTGTCTGAAATTTATCTCTATTCTGTCACTTTCCTTCATGGTGTGACATTTTTTTTCATGCCTATTTGTTTCCTGTTTCAAGTTGCCCACTTCCTTTATCCTTACCTCTGCTCCTCAGTATCTCCTGATTCTGTTTCAGTCCCAATTCTGCCCTCTTTTCTACCTCCTTGCAACCTCTCATCTTTAATTTTATTTTTTCCTCTCTTCCCGCTGTTGGTTACTGCTGTTAGCCCATGAGGTAACTCCATCTTTGAGCTGTTTCTCCTGCCTTCCTTCTTCATGTGTCATGATCCAGTGCTGCTCATGGTTTTTTGAGTTTATAAGTTCTATTTTAGAGTTTCAGCCATAGACCTGGGCAGCTTTTCATGGAGGACAATGGTAATCATACCTCTGACACCGAGGGAATGCCTATCCCAGGCTAAATATTAATATTACTGCAAAAAGGTCCTAAGATTGATTTCATATAATTGAAAGAACATATTTTCCCTACCCTTATTTTCAGAAATACCTGAAGAGTTTTAGCTGAAACTTCTGTACTCTGCTGAAGCTAGCTATGTGGGATGAAAAACTGATGGTCCACATATGTTGCTAAAGCCATAGAAAGCTGACTTCATGTTCTTGAAATGGAAAGTCTGAGTTGACTTTAGTTGCAAGTTGCAGGTACCCGGACCACGTTCAAAATCATCTGAGTATAATACTCAAATGTATTTGGGCACTAAATTAGGAATGGGAACATCATTGAACTGATGTATTGATTAAAGGTTAAACCAAATATTTTTAAAACAATCCTATACAGGGATATTCTAATTTATCCCATATTCAAAGGCCACACTGATCATTTTCTCAGTTAAGTGAAAGGTGGTTAACAGCTTCCATTATGTCCACTGGATACCAAGGTGGTTTGTGTGGCTGTCTGGCTCCTTGTTGGGTGGCTGGGACTTGCCTGTGCAGCGCCTGCTTCTACACTGGTGTCGAAGCGTGGGCGGTGCAGACTGAGGTGTTCCTCACTCTGATTCATTGTTTTCCTTGAGCTGCTCCATGAGGATTTTATGGGCTGATTAAGTGGTGTACATGTCAATCTCTGGTGTGTCTTGTCTATCCTAATCCACTCAGATTATCTGAGCATGTTTCTGGGACTTTAAAGGGACTGTGTTTTCTTCTGTCATAATAAATCAAGCGTCATCATACAGGCAAGGCCACCAGTCTGATAAGCTGGAAATCAGGGTGGGAACTCTTAAATATTTTGATCATACATATAAAATAACTTTATTAGATTTCATTATTTATTTTTTCAATTCCTTAGAGCTGTTCTGCAGAGACCACATTGCTTTGATTAGTTTCTATGTTAATATAGTGACAGCAATGATATTCCCTCTGCAGGTATTATTAAAGCTATTGATTTTCTTATTGAAAGTCTTTCTTAAATTAATATGGATTTACAAACAAGAGGGTTATATTAAGTATTTTAGCAACCAATATCTTTATGGCTGTGTATGCAGTGATTACTACATTAATACAAATTGATTTTAAATTCTGGTTGCAGATTGCAGTGTGAAATGCAGGAGGCTAAGATAGCTAGTGGAGCAGAAACAATTTAACTGTGGCAGTGTAGTCCTAAATAATGTCCAATTTATACTTTTTATCAAGTAAATTATGAATAAGCACTTCATTTACCCCAATGATTTAAAAATGTATTTAATTAAGTGGGCACATGGTCATGTGGAGACTGGGGATTTCTCACTGGGTGTCTTACTGTCCCAGTAATACATTGTAGAATACTCTTTTATATTTTGTACTTTTTTGAGATTAAATGTGGTTCTAAGGTGTCTGTCTTAGATTTAATTAAATCATGAATATAACTTATATGTATCTCTACGAATTGGAATTGTCACAGCTCTTAGAATATTAATGACATAAGTTTCCATCTTTTGAGGTAAAGAAACTGAAACACCCAAAGGTCATGACATATGTCCCCTCTCACAGATAAAACTGAAACACTAATATGATGTCATGAGTCCTCCAGAAAAAGAATCTCAAAATTAAGAGCTTGAGGAAAAATACAGAACATTTCTAAAGCATATGTAAAAATGCCGTTTGAGATACCGGTAAATATCTGAAACATAATGGAGTTTCCAGGAATTTCACAATTAAACAAATTACAAATTTGTTTCCAGCTGTTCTCATGCTTTCAGAAAGCTTGTTTTAGGGACGCTTTTCACCTGTAGTGGGACAGTAACAAGCGAAATACAAATGTTTGAGCTGCTGAGGCTCTTTTGTTATGGCTATGTCCTCTCATTACTAAATAATTAATCTTTATATCATAGCTGTATTGTGATACAAAGTAATCCCAGGTATCTGACACTGAAAAATGCTGAAGTAAGGCTTTAGAAACAAAGTTCTCCATCAATATACATTTTTGCCATGTAGTTGTTTAAAGTAGGATTCCAACATCTTCTGGATTTTGATAAAGAACTGTTCGGAGAAAATAAATTTTCCTCCTTTTCTTTATCAGACAGAAAACTCTACGGAATACTCCATGAAATGAGTTACCAGGGGAATATTGTTATTGTTCACATTGAGGGTGGCTGCTCCATTTACCCATAGAGAATATATTTAGGTACCAGCAAGTCTTGGGTTCTATCCAAGGCATTGTGGAATTACTTTACGGTGTCTAATTTACTTTAAAGCTTCTTGTTATTGCCATTTAGAAACAAAATTTATCCTGCACACATCCTGTTTAAAACAAAAATTTGTCCTCTGCTGAAGAAAGATAAAGAGTATTAGAATATGTTTTTGTGGCTAAAGGTTGTGTTCGAATTAACTGGAAAGGTGAACCACTATTTGTGAATTCATGGACCTGAATTGTTTGATACAATACAAATCCTGGTTTCAAATGCACAGATTAGTATCACTGGAGAACAGCTAAGGAAGAGTCAGGTTATGTAGTCTTGATTTTTGTTTTATGCTTTTATTAATTTAATGAAAAGTATCACTTCTAAAAGTTATTGTGAGCTAGACTACATGCATTTTCTTGATTACATGCATATTCTTTCTATATATAAATGTATGATAATTTTGCTTGTGCAAAATCAACAGTGAAGACAGTGAATCATTTCCATGAGCAAGGTGAAGCAGATTTGTCATCAGAAGAATGCAATGTGTATGAATTTTTCGTTAGTTTGAATTGGGTGTGATGATTGAAAGTGTAATATTGAAAAAATACTCACTACTATTGACATAAGAACCTTGAGTCACAGCATACTGGGCTTGCTCTAAAAAGAATGGACTTAATTTACCAATGATTTGGAATTACAGGTTAAACCTGTAGAGAGGTTTATGCATGGAAAACTTGCTAGAATTTGTCAAGATACAAATGCTGTTGCTTCTATTCTCAGACAGAATTATCAAAGTTATTTCACTACAAATATTATTAGAGAGTAGAATGAGAAGACCCTGTACAAACCTGAGGCAAAAAAAGATCTATTTGCTATTCCTGAAGAAATCAAAGTAATGTCTCTGGGAATAACCCACTGTTTTGTACCTACTCTTATATAGTCTGGAAATCCCCCAAGGAAATGTGAAAAATAACAAGGCTGTTATTTTGCCGCTGTAAATTTAAATGCCTGAAAAAGATCATCTCCTTCAACCATTTCTTAGCATCCTGCAAGGAGTCTCAGAGAGACAGGGGATGTTTCATCCATGAGAAGAGTCTGATTTCCAATTACAGCACCTAAAGCATGCTTTAGGTGCTAACTTCCCAGCAAGTGTAGCATCACCTGTACTATGAATCATTACTGTGGGGGAGAGCTACCTCAATCAAGATGAGTTTGTACTGAGTGGTTGGCATATTTAGGTAAGTAAGCTTAGGTAATCACTTGTCTGTTCAGTATAATCTTTTCTGTAGTCATTTACAGTCTGTTCTGGTTGGAAGAGGCAGAAAACTAGGCTTTGTCTTTCAAAACTTACAAAAAAAATTCAGTTGTATTTAATGCCAGGTCAGGCAATTTTCCAAAACAGCCTGTTACTCAGTGAAACACTTTCTTTAGAAACTTGAGAGCCTTGACAAGATGGCAAGTAAAAGATCTAAATAAAATTTGCTTCAAGGAGATCAAACTCAGAGCACCACTTCTAAGAAATGAAAACACTTGGTTTGAAAATCCTGTGTCCTGTCTTGACCCTGAGTGACAAATCTGAGGTTACTACTTCATCATTTTTCATGGTGACATACCCAGTAACACTGATCCAAGTTAAATTACTATTTTTTGGATTTATTCCAGTTTTGCTCTGACAGTAGTGTTCATGGGGCTGTAACTGGAGTAACTTGACCGCCTTGGGTTTGTATCAGTACTAGGAGCTTTTTGTGGCTCATGGTGGACATGCAAATGCCTAACACTTCAAGTGGTCTGAGGGGTAGCTTTCAGCCTATTGGTGTTTACTAAATTGCTAGAGGAGCAGCTAAGTGCTGTTGAGGATTTGGGTCTATGCAACACTTACCTCTGGTGATAGTACCAGTGTAGCTAGACGGCAGCATCTTATAACTTTTCTGGAGTGAAAACTGCTGTCACAAATTTGGCTTCATGCTTTGCTCATCTTAAATGTGTGGAGCAGAATTCGCAACTCATCTATTATATTTTTTCATAACAATAAAAAAATCAAATATACACAATGCAGTCTGAATGACTGCTTTCCCTCAGCAAGCTTCATGCTGAGAATGCAGTTAGGTTGATGTGAACAGCCATGCTGCCTGCCTTCAGGGGAAGTCTTGCCAGGGAACATGACCACTAGATGACCAAGAAAGTATAAATAACACTCTACAACAATTTGTAGCAGCATACTCTGAATTTCTATAAATGAAGATTATGATTTAGATTAGATTTTATGATTATGATTTATGACTAGATTTCTTTGAAAAAAAATTGTGATGGGTTGTGTGTAATCTATGTTTAGAAGCAGAGAGTATTTTTAGGTAATTCTCAAGTTTTAGCAGAATTTGAAAAATCTGATGTAACAGATATCTGAAACTTTTTTTAGGCCTAAATTGGCCATGAATATTCTTTCATTGCTAACAACCTTAAAATGCTTCTGCCAGTCAGGATGAGGTATCTAGATTGACTTGGAATACCTAAAGTAATTCAGAATGACTACTTAGAATAGTTCAGTCAGTATGGGCTAACTGCTGTAGAGAAGCCACCTGCAGCAGTAACAGAACTTAGCATGTTCGGGCTTGTTCTGTTGCCTGACAACCTTGACATAATTGTGCTATTTCCTCTATTTGTGTAACAGTCCCTGGCTACAACACACAAGATTGTTCACTTGGGTAAGATTTTTCATTTTATTGTTCCCAAATGGCCTTCATATAATTTGCTGTGCACACACGACTGGTGTATTGCAGAAATAACTACCCAAATCCTAAACTTCAGCAGGACAGTTATCTACCCCATGTTATCCAGAATCCATTTGTTTATTATATTTTATTTTGAATTCATGCTAATAATGTAGCTTTTGACTTTACACTGCTAAGAATTTATTTTACATGCGAGAACTATTGGCTGCTTTTAGTCTCCTTTGGTTGTGATCAGCCAAGGGCAAGCGTGGCTGGAAGTGCACATAAGATTAGAATTTTCCCTGAAATGAAATATTAGAAATTCACGGGATTCCTTCTGCAGTGTAATCTAAACTGTTTCCCACCTCCGCAACCTGGAAACCAAGCAGTCTCCTCTTCCTCAGGGAAAGATTTGTTTTCTTCATTGCTGTGTTTCCTGTATTACTCACTTTGCCATTCAATACCTTCAGAACATGTTGCCGGCTGCACTTGGTAGTGACAAATGCGTTCATTTTGCTTTTAAACAAGTTTAGTGCTCATCACTGTAACTGTGGTGCTGCCATTACGAACACTGCTTTTTGGGTTAAAGTCTGAAGCATGATGTGGATGATCTGTAAGAATAATATATATATTTCATAATGTTATTAGATAACATTTTTAGCATTCCAGTTTTTTTTCAGTCAATGCGAATGTTTTTGAATTTTACTGATGTTAAAGGTCTGAAAGAAAAGCCAACAGACTTTTCTTATGATCTCCTATCACACATAAAATTGTATTCCTGTTTCATAGAGAGAAGTTTAACAAATGGCCTTTGTAAGCAAATATGTGTTGTGTTATGTACTAGTCTTTTCAGATGCTTTTTCAGACTTTCTGTTGATTTTTATTCGTAATTTAGAGAATCTTTACTTTTGTAAAGATTATAACTGTACATCTCAAAACAGGAGCAGAATTTTTAAATATTTTAAATATTTTTTAAATAGCCAGGTGGCAGTAAGATTACCTTTAACTTTGAATTGACATTACCAATAAGGTCATAGCATATCCCTGTCTTTTGGAAGTTTGTAATCATTCTGGTGTGCTATGTTCTCATCTGCAGCCTGAGAAATATTCTCTCAAGGTTTACAATATATTTTAATTGATGGATTCTGTGACCCAAATACCTTCCAAATGATGTTATATGTCTCTAAACTTGAGGGTCTGACACCATTTGAGATGTCCTAGAGGTATTCAAGACAATAACACAAGGCTGGCAGATATCACACAGGACCTGTTGAAGACCTTCATCCTTGTGGAGCAGCATGTTGGCCGGAGTATGCAATTGGTCATGCAACATAATTTGTCATAGATATGAAGTGTTCCTCGGTTAAAACCTGGGAGTGAATGTCAGTGTCTGAGCTAGATAAAGCCCAGTTTCTCATGTTACCTCTTCCTTTGTCTCAAGTGTTATGTGTAATTACCCCAGTTTGTAGATTTCCTGGAAACACTCCAAGATTCCTTTTATGCCAAGTGATGAATAACAATAAGTGTTGTGATGTCCTGTATAAACAAACCATCTAAACTAGACTTTTCATGCTTCCTAAATTAGAACTAGAGTAATATCCAGGAATTACAGATATTTTCCAGTATCTGTAACCTCCATGAGTTCTCATGACTTACTTTAAAGCAAGAGAAACTAACTGATTTCCAAAGTTTGCCCCTGTTATCCTTGATAACAGGAAGACAAACAGTGTCAGTTTTAACCATGAGTATCTCAGCCTGGAAAGCTCCTTTGTCAAACAAGTTTTCCCTCCTCTTACAGCAGGAGCAAGGAGACCATCCTCTGAAACACTGCACTGTTATTATAGCATCTTAAATACAAAGCGCTGAGAAAACACAACTAATGGAAAAAAATAACAGTAGTCAAGAACTGAGGAGAGAAATGATCCAAGTGGGAAGGTAATTAGATATATCTGCATTAGGCCTTTAAATCAGTAGTTTTTTATTGCTAGGTTTAGTTAAAATTTTCAAAACTGTTGTTATGCAATCTCCAGTTTTCTAAAAATAATGGTTTTGGAACTGGTGGAAACCAATGGTGGAAAAATCTAAAATCTGAGGTAACTCAGTGAGAATAAACATGGCATTCTGTTTCGCAACCTGGGAACAAAAAAGGACAAGCCTAGTGGTTTTCTCAAAGGAAAGCCTGACCTGGAAGGTCAAATCATTTGACCTAATGTTGATAGTCAGAAAGATATTAAACCAAACAGTTATCATTACAAGCAGTGAGAGGATAGAGAAACTAAAAGAAAACAAACAGATTTTTCAAGAACAAATTTTGTCAATTCACCACAATTTCCTGTTTTAGCAGAGTAAGTGTTTGAGTGTTTAAGGGAGAGGAACTATATGTAGCTTGATGATAGTAAAACTTGTAATGCTGTTATATATTACTTTCTCCTAAACTGAGGAGATGTGGTCCAGGTTAAATCACAATTAAGAATAGTTATCAGTGTCTTCACCTATAAACGGAAAAGTTCTTTCAGATGGAATCCTTATACAGATCCATTTCTTTACTTTTTACTTTTAATAATGAGTCAGATGCATAGACTCTACTTATAAAAGTTTTGGATTTTGTTAACCTGGTAGGGCTGCAAACATTATAAATTATAAGATTAGAAGCTAAAATTATCCTGGTAATTTGGAGAAATAGCCTGATATCAACAAGAAGAAATTCAATTAAGGAAAGCACAAATATAAATAAAAGAATAACTGACTTTATGCATGCTGTTAAAAAAGAGAAGGGAGAGAATCTTAAGTGAACCAAGCCACTTATCCAACAGAATACTTTGGTTATGAATGATTCAGTCAGAACAGCTTGAATAGTTGCTGTTCCTCAGTGGGGAATTACTGCAGGTCAGCTGAGGCATAACAACTGACTGCAGTTACATTCCCAGTCCCCTGCAGTGTAAAATAAAATACATTACCTTAATCTCTTTCTTTTTTCATCACATTCCTAATGATCTGAGTCAACAAAGCAGCTGTGCAAAAAAGCAAAAGTCATCTTGGCAAGCATGAATAAGAACATGTGTCACATCCAAGAGTTAATTGTTTCACTATAAGAAGTAGCTATGAGATCTCTAAGTACTGCATCTATGTTTGTACATCACACTTGAAGAAAGGTAGAGATAAGCTAAGGGTGGGGACAGAGATTTGAAAACATGATGTGTGAGTAGAGAGTGATGGCTCAATTTCTGCTCACAAATGAAAGGATGGTGATCAACTGTTCTCTTTGGTCATAAGGCAAAATTATTTGTCTCAACTTATTTTCCCCCTAATATAAATAAAGTACCATTAGTGTTTTCAATGTAAATGGAATTGTTCTAGATGTAAGCAATTGCTTTCACAATATAAGGCATGGTAAATGTGATCAAATACTATTTCAGAGATTGTCGCGACATGCATTTTGGTATTTTTCTTTATCAACAAAATGGCATGTTCTCAAAATGTGTTAACAGGATACAGTATGATAGTAGGGCTGCTCCCTTGTTTCTTGACTTGGATCTCAACTTTTAGGGAATGATGGAACAGACCTCAGGAAAAGAACTGAACTAGGTACAACAATTAAATACCACAGGGAGTTCCTATCTGTTGGATCCTCAGAGCATTCCTCTCACCTAGCTGTACAGTAAACGACTCCAGCACCTCTCTTTTCACTTCCTCCTGTAGATTAATCACAGGTACTCAGCCCCCTTAGACATCTTCCCCATTTCATCCATCAGTAACCTTCAGTAACCTCACATACTCTTCCCCATCCTGAGAACATCTGTGCAGGAGCAGGCACCTACTCTTGGCAGTGGTAGAGAATGCACTGTGTCATTCATGAGATGATGTGGATTTTGTGGAAATTAGTTTATTAAATAGTTCACATAGTATTTCACAGGGAGCACCACATGCTGCTGAATAACCATTCATCAGTTCCAGCATACATGCTCTGTATGACTCCATGTTATAACTTGCAGGAATATTTTCATATTAATATTTTCATTAACATGAAGAGTCATGCATGCAGGGCCACATCTTGTCCTTAGAGTGTACCTGAACTCACTGATCTCTGTAATATGTGGTCAGAAAGTTAGTCATCTATTGCATGGTTGTTTCTGCAAATTTAAAGTGAAATTTTTCTAAAGCAAAAATCAGACTCTGAATTTATATTTGATGTCGTACAGCATGGGAAATTGTCAGAACAAAATTGTCTTGGATTTTGTATTTTTACTCATATGACATGACTAACTGTTTTAAGATTATCAGTCTCCTGTAGCGAGTTCCTTACTAGCAAAGTGCTAGCTGTTGAACAGAGAAGGGCATGTCCTTATAATCATAGAATCATTTAGCTGGAAAAGACCTTTTATATCGAGACCAACTATTAACCCAGCACTACCAGATCTGCCACTAAACCATGTCCCTGAGTGCCACATCTAAACATCTTTTAAATACCTCTACATATGGTGACTCAACCTGGGCAACCTGATCCAATGCTTGACAACCCCTTCTGTGAAGAATTTTTTCCTAATATCCAGTCCAAGCCTCCTCTGGCACAACTTGAGACTGTGTCCTCTTGTCTTGTCACTTGTCACCTGAGAGATCAACCCCTACCTGGCTACAACCTCCTTTCAGGTAGTTGTAGGGAGCAATAAGGTCTCCCCTGAGCCTCCTTTTATCCAGGCAAAACCACCTCAGCTCCCTCAGCCACTCCTCATAAGATTTGTGCTCCAGACCCTTCACCAGCTCCACTGCCCTTCTCTGGACATGCTTCAGCACCTCAGTGTCTTTCTTCTTGTGAAGGGCCCAAAACTGAACACAGGATTAGAGGTGCGGCCTCAGGAGTGCCAGATATAGGAGTACTGCAGTAGCAGTTCTTTTTCAAGAAAAATAATAAGTGAATTGCAGTGAAAAATATCATAGCCCTAGAACTCTTTTCTACTGCTGATAAAACCTGCTCATTGCGGATGCTTTTCTTGACTTTACCCCCATGCATCTGTGAATTTTTTCATAGTCATGCCTTCTGAATAGGTTGAGAAACAGAGATGACATGGTAAGTCATTCAAGTTAATATCTATTAGAGCCAGAGACACTGACCTTGTCTGATGCACTCTAGCCATGAATCATAATTATTGCTGCGTTGTTGAATGTTCAGGCAGCAATCAGGGGAAATGAAATGACTGTGTATTATTTTGTGACGTGAGAAATGAATTATGGAAAAGCTGGACTTGGACTGTGTAAACTCTTCTCAAGTCTTCAAGCTAATTGTATTGCCATGAACATGGTTAATCCTAAAAACACACACACACCTGATAACCTACATGCACCTCAGACTAGGAAAGAGGATCTCACTTATTTGGTGAGAAAATAGAAGAAAATGTTATTGGCTTGCCTAAAGGTTTACTGGTTGTTTTCACAACTGAAAGCTTTGTAATTGTTGATTTTAAGCTTTCAGATGGCCAGGTTATCATGTTATGCTCCTAGTTGCCAATTTTAACTTACACACATTGCAGTAGGGAGCAAATCTCTAAATCAAACACAGTAGCTGAATCATATTAGAAAAAACCCAACAATATAAACAAGGAATTGACATAGACAATCACAATGGAATATTTAAGTCTTCAGGCAATGTAAGTTAGGAGTTTCTTAAGAGTAACACAAACATTTCAGATTGGATTAATTTAGTTGTTCTCATCATAAATACATTTGCAAAAAAACTAATATTATAATGTAAAGTTTTACTTAATGCAGATTTCTTTAGCTGGAAACTGGACTTTATAATACTTGACCACTTCTTTCATTTACAAAATAAAAATATTTTCTGATTTTTTTCTTAATTGTTTTATTAAAAAAAACCCCCAGCATTAAACTTTTCTGAAAATTACATTTTGAATTTTTTTTCATAATTCATGAATAACAGACTTCTTGATATTTCCTGTTGCAAAGATTCAACCTTCAGGTTAAAGCTTATTAATAAGAAACCTGAAAATAAAGTTCCTATTAATTTTAAAATACTCTAAGCTGCATTTATGGCATATATATGTAGAAATGATTTTGTTTGATTTGTGTTTCTCAAAAAATGAGAAACACATACTTGGACTCTTCAAAGTAAGACATTAAATTGACACAAATAGGCTAACAACTGCCAGTCAGTTTTGAAAACTTTGGTTTTTGTGTAACTGTTCTCACATGGACATACACATCACTACAACAGCTTATCTTTAAAGACCTTTATAATGCTTATGGAAGTGAGATGCTGAATTTAACAAAATCAGTGTTGTATTGTTTGAAATAGAGTAAATGCAAATGCTCGTCTTGTAGTATACCTTCATTTATTTTCTTTTATCTCTACAGCCAACTTTCTGTAATGTTTTTCACTTGGAGAGTGGCCACCTATGGTGGCTGTTTATCCCAATGTGTATGCCCATGGGTAGGCAGCTTCGTCTGTAATCCAAACAGAAATTTTCATTTAAACAAACCCAAGTCTGCTGATCCTATCTCAGCAGGTGTAAATTAAGAAACTTGTGAAATTGATGGTAGCTTAGGGGCTTGCAAACTCCAGAGCTAAAATACTTGGCAAAATTGCATTAGGAGACTATTCTAATTAACAAAGGACAAGCTAATCCAGAATAAGAGTGCAATTGCTGACAAATATATTTAACTGGTTTAAAAACATGTTCCAAGGTAACATATAAAATAGCATGCCCCAAATACAGCAAATAGAAAATCTATAATCACTGTAGGACCTTAGTAGAACTGTTACTTTTACCTTAAGGGATGAGGAAGTTTGTGCAGAAAATGAGCAGGGCCAGTGGGAGGGGGGACAATCAAAAAGCCTATTAGTTTGGCATGTATGGATCAAATATCATGGTTCTCAGGTTTCTAAAGTTTGTCTTCCATCTCTGCCATAGTATTCTTGTATTCATAGACCTCCCAGGTTAAAATCAGAAGTTAAGTTAGTGTTGAACAACTCTTAAGAAGATACATTTTCACAATGCCGCAGCATTTTTTAAATAGATATATAAATTAAATTGGTGTTACTAGCAAAGGTCCAAAATAGAAAGTTAAATAAAGTAATCCTTCTACAAATAAAATACACTTCTGTGAGAAGTTAACAAGTGGGATAGTGCAGAAAAATGCAGAAGGGAAAACCATTTTCTTTTTGTTTCATTCTTGATATCTTGTCTCTGTACATGCAAATTTTGGCAGATTTTGGGACTGAGGGCTATAAACCATAAAATGCTGAAGTCAGACTAGGTATGTTTATCTTACATGTCTGGGAAGACAGAAAAATTGCCAGGGACAGAAAGCCAGGAATTTTCTCAAAATGTACATCCTATCTTGCTTTTCTGTGCTTTGTCTGCAGTGTGTATCCTTTTTGGTAAAATAGTTTATATGTTGTAGATAATAAATGGAAATGCTGTAATGCAGATGAACAGTTATTTTGTGTAGTGGCAATTATTTTTACTGACACACATACTTCCATCCCATTTGCAGACATACATATAAACATAGACATTTATATTTTCTTTCTGTGTTTTGCAAGCCCCTTCCCCAAATACTAGACTGGCATCTGTCTTTAATAAGATAACAGTATAAAACAGTGTTATTGTGTTCAAAATGGGATTTTTTTCAGTAAGTTAACTACTCTGGGTTGTATCTTTAGTGGGATCTTTTCCTTTGTCTTTGCATTCAGCACAGTTGTTAAGCAAGTTTGACCCTTCTGCTTTACTGCAAAGCGCTGTATACAGCAGGAATTTTTCTGGAGACTTGCTAACTGAGGCCTTCAAAGTCAAATTGTGTGCCCAAATAAAGACCTTCAATACAATGGAAGGCTGATGTGAAAGAGAAGGAGCAAATGTGCTATTGGAGCATATTTGGGTCCTCCATACTGTTCTGATGGGTTGTGGGGAAACCCCATCTCCCAGTTGAGCTGGTGTTTGAGGCTATGGGTGATGTAGATTTGCAAGTATTGAGCTGGGTAGCTCATGTGTCATTTTAGGTCCAAAGTAGGACTTGCTGCTGCCCCACATCTTTTTGTTGGGAGCAAGAGAAGGTTTCCACTGCATAATTTGCGTGATACTTACATTGGACTTTGTGGGCCTCAGTGGAAACCCTGTTCCTGATTACTATCTAAATGATGTAGCTCATGGAGTTAAGTAAAATCTTGGCACAGTAGCTCCATGTGGTCTAATGTCACCCATTTCTCTCTGCTGCTGTTCTTGACTCAAGATCATTCCTTCAGACTTAGGTCCCACATCAACAAGCTATTTTGTATGCACAAGGAGAAACAGTTCTTTATCTTCGGAATCACCCGGTCTTATCAGGATATAAGTGTGGTACTACATACCCTGTGCCTCTTGCCTCCTGGAGCCTGCTGATGTGCTATGGAAAGGGAGGAGCTGAAGACCTTCAGTTTATGGCTGCTTTGGTGACAATTCTACCATGCCATGCATTTGCATTGAGTTAGATGGAAAATAAAAAATGAGTAGTTTTTAATGATGAAAAAGTGGTACTGAATAGAATAATAATTTCATTCAATTACATTATTAATAATAATAAAATGAGGTGGGATTGACATCACTTGCTGACTAGGTAAATATGGTTTTTAAAAGCATGTTGTAAACATGGAAACACATGTGGGTGTTTGCAGGGCTGGGGTGGAAGGGGGAAGCTTGAACAAACCCAGATTCTTCATTTCCTGGCATAACTTCTTGTGAAAAGATCTGTGGGAAACAAGGAATTTGCTACCCATCTTTACCCAGGTGGAAGAACTGTTTCTGAAGAAAGTTTTTCCACTCAATGTTGACCTATTCTGCTACAGAGCTAGGGTGTTTTTAGCACTAATAAAACATGGTACACATTCAGATTCCCTTCAATTTAATTTAGCACAAAATGCTGAAAAAGTTTAGTTTTCAGGCTGCTGCTGGGCCACCTGTCTTAGTTTCCTAGCCTTCTGGCCTCTGTCTGCCCTGTAGATGACAGATTAGCTGTGAACATCCTCTATAAAAGGAAATAGTGTTCTATAAAATTCACACCAGGGTTTCCAATTTAGTATCAGAGTCAGGACATCCTAAAATAAAATTTGTTTCAAAAATAGGTTGGGGGGGGTTGTCAGGGTTAAAAGCAAACAATCTACTGATGTCAGTTTATTCTGTGAGAAAACTTGCATGGAAAAGGGGTTTAGTGTCTTGTTCAGGTGCAGTAGCTTTTTGCTGATGGGGAGTAAAGCAAAGCAAAACAATAATAGCATGTTCCGTGAATCGAGTGTGATAAAGAAGAGTTCCTATATAGCAAAACAGGAAGTTTAAAAAAGGCCAAACAATTGATCTTTGAGGACAGGAACGATATTTATATTTTAACCTTTTTGTTTTGGCTTTAATTTAGAATTTACAAAGTGATGCAAATGATTACAAATAAATAGTGTTTTAGTGCATTCGATGCACAGATGTTCATATACATGTGAATGAACATGATATGAAAATATTTTAGATATTTAATTTTCTTTCTGCAAATGAAATGCTGAGAGTTTTAGCTGCTTGAGGTGTGTGAATCAGGATGTTTGTTTGCTTACACTGCTCGTTATCTTCCTAATATTTTTTTTTCTCTGAGTCATACTGTAAAACTTTTATCTAAGCTTTCCCAAGAATTTTATTCTAAGGACATTTTTCCCTTCCATTATTAAAATTTATTGCTTGAAAGTATTATTTTCCAGATATCAGCTATAGTTGAGAATGGTTTTTTTCGGAAGTCTATGCAAAAACAATTAACTGTCTGACATTGTTAGTAGTCTTTGGTCAAAGTTGAACTGTACCTTGACAGGCAGCTAATCCAGGCATTTGCATCCTGAATCCATTTATTTTTACATTATTATTACCATTTGTCTATTTTAATAAAGTAGGACAGCTTTATGTAATTCATAATTAGATGAATCTGATGCTGTTAATATAATTATAATTTTAAAACTGTGTCTGGTAGTGAAAATTACAGTAACATTTTATTGAATAATATATGATGTAATATATTAGTACATCAATTAAAAAATATATATTGCTTCAATATTCAACATTCAAAATAAACCTAGAGTCTTAGATATTTACTCTTCGATATTGGAAAAAATGAGTTTAACCAACAGGTAAGTACTGACACTTTTAAAATTTATCTTTTCTCTTCTGAATATTTGGCTTAAGCTTTCTGCCATTGGATCTTGTTATATCTTTTCTGCTAGCTTGAAGAATGTTGTAGTGCCACTGTTCTCCATCTGGATACTTAAAGAACGTGATCAAATCATTGCTTCAGCTTTTCTCTGTTAAGCTGAAAAGATTGAGTCTCTGTCCTGCACCATCAAACCTCTGAGTCACTCCAGTACACATTCTTGATATCTTTTTAGTTGATCAATGTTCTTTATAATATATTGGCTTGAAAACAGGTTATGCTTTGTTTAAAAAGAAGATGCAGCGCTGCCAAACACAGAAATAATGGAACTACTGTGATCTTATTTTGTACTCCTGCTTCAAATTTTAAACATCTCAGAATCACAGAATTCTCAAAGACTCCATGTTAATTTGATGATTCTTTTCAGTGTTTCCAGTTAGTAGAGCACAAGTAGAGCTCTTGTCTTTGTTCCTATGCATGAGTTTCATTTGCTTATCTTAAAATGGGTTGGGATTGCTTATGTCCATGTTACCATGTGATCTTGATGGCTCTGCATCAGTGAAAACTACACTTTCTGTCATTTGCTTTTTTCCTAGCCTTCACATCTCCTCTAATGATGTTGTTTTCTTCCAGAAGTGTAAAGTTGGAGGAGATAAGAACCAATCCTATGAATTCCCATTAAAAATACAGTTTATGTCCAGATACTGTGTAGTTATGTTAGTCTAGTGCTGAGCATATCCTGCTTATAAGCACATGCCAATGCTTTTGGATGGAAATTATACAACCAGCCTGGCTTTTGGCTGGCCATCACAGTATGAATGATGAGAGTAGGGGTGGAGTAAGTATGAAAGTGCTTTAATTTGATGACCTGAATATGCTGGACTGACACTATTTGTTACTATCAGCTGTACTTGTAATGACATAAAAAAAAATCTATCAAACTAGTTCCCATGATCTAATGTAAACACATAAGTTACCATATAATTACCATTTTTTATTGATTGAGTGCTGCTGCAGGCACTATTTTATTTTATCCAGGATTTTTAAGAGTTAACAGGCCCTATAATATTGAAGATATCTCAATTACATTTGCTATTAATGACACAGACTAACTTTTTTTCAGTGTCCTGAATATTTCATGGCATTCTGTGACCTGAAAATTATGAAGCATTCTTCAGAGTTCCTCTGCCGTTTGTTTTTCTCACTCATGGTCCCAATCTGTTGACCAAATAATATCCAACTTGTAAGCTTTGTACAGAAGCCTCCTTCAATACCACTGAAATAAAATAGAATTTCATCATCCTTATGGTATGACTGTGTCTGATTAGTCATGCATAAAACAGGTTAGTGAACTAATCATTGTACATTCCTGCTGTACCCACATTGTCACTGAGAATTTATAATAATACCATTACATTGTCTTTATTCTTAGTTTACTTAAAAACAATTCTCAATCTTTTATCGTCACATTTCTTTTATGATACTGTTATGATTTTTTATGATGGTTTTTATAACTAGTTTTCTTCTATGTAATTTTATTTACTTTTTGGAATATTTGTCTCTCAGATTGTGGCTTCCTGAGGAAGCCACATTTCCAAATTATTATGCCTTTTAAAAAGTATTTTCTTGCAGCTAGTGTCATGAAACTATGTTTAGCTTTGTGAAACTGGCCCTTTAAAATAGTTGATACAGATATAAACCTCTATACGCATATGCATGCACATGTGTACATATATATATGGAGGAGTCTTCTGCGGGGCCTTTGGCAACACAAAATATGAGGTTTCCAACAGGCTTTATCTAAGCCTTTGGTTTGGTCTTTAATTTCTGAACATAAATTTTAAAACACTGAGCCCTGTTTATGCTTGTTATCACTAGAGACAGTGTAATAAGTATAATTTTTTTTATGCAAAAAAAAGGTCAAACTTTTGTTATCAAGATCTAGGAACCATAAAGCTCACATTATGGCTCAGTTCTCATTATTGGTCCTGCTAATACATTTAAGATTTCTGGATGCTCCCACAAGACTTTGAAACCCATCTTTTTTTTAACTTCGGTTAGCAATTTCACAACCCTCTTGATGATGTGTAGGTTTTAGAGGAGGGTAAATAACATCACAGGAAACCTGCAGCCTCTCCGTTTGCACCTTGATTTGCTCCAAAGCTCAGGCAATACCTCAGTGAAAAATATGATCCCCCTCTCTGCTGGGGGTCTCAGAGAAAGCTACATAATAAAAAGAGTAGTTTAGCCTTGAAAGAACTAAATGAACTTCAGTAAATAACATTTCCTCTTTCTTTGGATGAGTAGATAACACCCTGTAGTTTGATACAGAGCTGTACGCTGCTAAAAGCCTTTTCCATGTCTTATTGAGATGCAGATTCAGCAGCAAGCAGTATCGCCGCCCTTCCCGTGCCCCAGGCACAGCACCGTCGCTCATCTATCCCGGGAGCGAAGGAAAACAGCCCTCCCTCCAGCCGGATCTGGGACTGAAAAGCCTTCAGCGCTTAGCCTGGCATCCAGTCTGAATCTGCTTGAGGGCATGGGCATCTGGCAATTGCCCAGGTGGTTTAGGATCACAGAATACATGATATTCTGATTTAGCCAGCCACCTGAGCTAGGCAAAAAACACAAAGAGGGAAATTTCTCTACTTGCTTGATTAGGATTGAAAGGCAGTAGACCCGTAGTATTTCCATTTCAAGTAACGCAAATTTTTTGTAAAAGCACAAATAAAGAGACCTTATAGAAACAGGGGAATATTGCGAAAGTAGAACAGCTCCTCCTTGGCCACAAGTGCTTGACCTCTTTGTGTCCCTTTAATCAGATGGCTGCGTTTTCACCTTTATTTACTTACTGCTCTTAGACAAGAACAAGGGCACCTTGATGCTGCGGGTTTTTTTGGGCCATTGTGTCCTTCTCAGACATTTGTTGCATCTGTTTCCTGTTAAGGAAACTTAGTGCTGCCTTTTGTCCAGCAGGTGGAAGACTTGCTGCAGTATGTCTAGCTCAGCAGCCAGGCTAAATATAAACATTTTTAAAAGAATACAGAGGGTTTAAGCCATCATGGAAAGAAAATGTTATTAAATAGACAGCTGTCAATTAATATGGGTTTTTTTGCTATTACTTTGTTACTCAAGGAAATTTAGTGATAGAGTAAAAACAAATGCAATATCTGCACCAAAGTTTAAAAACCTGAATTCAGTAATGAAACCCAGGATATGTCACTAGGGTAAATCCCAGCACTATAAATAGCTATGCAAGGTCTGCTGGGCTTTGTTCTATATTCATACTGTCATCACAGCTGTAGAATGTAACTCTTCTTGAGTTCAAGAAATACGCTTTCCCAAAGCACTTGCATTTGGTGGAATTTAGAAAGAGTTGCTTGAAGTTCAGTGGGACGGTACTATCAACATTTGTCTTTTTTTGATCAGGGGAAACACATTTGAAAAATATTGGAGGTATGTCTGTCCAGGGCACGTAGAGAAGGCTGCAGGACTTACTTAAGACACCTACTCCGACTTATGAGAAACTGAGCAGACAAGATACTGCTTCTGAACCTGTGAATATTACCCAACCTGTTGTGTCATGTTGATCATCTTAGAAATACTCTAGAATGTGTCTAGAGATGTCTGATACAAGCAGAAAGAGATGTTTACAGTTGCTTTTAAGAAATAATTGATCTGTGTGAAGAAATTTGTTTGTACGAAGTGGCAAAGAGTTACTTTAAATAATTTGTAATATCTGTTAGACATATTAAAATGAAGGAATGTATGAAGAGATGAAATAAGGTCTGTAGTGATATTTTTGGCTATGAACCTGTTAAATGTCTTATGTGATTGGTATGAACTAAAGGAAAAGATTGTAAAGGGATGTTTAATGGATATAATGATGTTAAAATTCTCTGTTTTAGCTATATGGTTATTTTGACAAATTAAACCTTAGCAGTTATACAAACAAGACTAACAAAACAGGTTAGTCTTCACAATGTACAACCAGTGAAAAAAAGAAACTTAGTACATTTCTGAATTGAGGAAAGAATCATTTGTTAGTAGGATTGTCCTGTGCCTTCAAAGAGCTTGAACAAGTTGATGAATGTAGTTCTGGGACAGTCACAGAGTATTCTTTTCAACCTTCCCTTTTCATTGAAGGACTCAAGAGTTCCTTGTTCTTCTACCTCCATCAGACTACTATTTCTAAACATGGTTATTTTTTCAGTTTTTAATCCCACAACCCTAAATACCAGCTGTCTTCATGCCTCTGGCTATTGAAAAGCAGATCTTCCTTGCTATCTTTCATTTGCCTTTGGAGTGGTCAAGCACCAAGTGGTCTCTTCATCCCAGAGAAGCCCTTGGTGTTGTGCAGAGTACTGGAATGAGAAATAAGAAAGAATGGAGTCAACAGACTTAATAATGTACATATACCTTGAGTACCAGTAATATGCTAAAAGTTGTGATCTTTGATTTCAGAGCTCAATGACTTTCAATATTTCAATGACCCAGTGACTTAGAATTAATAATTAGAGACAGCAACATCTTTTTCATACAACAGAGTGAAGTTATTTGGGAGATGAGGATGGTTGCACTGATTTCAAGTTGATTAACAAATAGTACAGTAAAACAGGATTTGAGGTAACAACAACATGTTGAGCGTCTTGAAAGGCCCTTTTTGAGAAAGGGAATGACAAAGATGATTTATATCTGTTAGACTGATGAGCTTGGCTGAAATTGTAGAATTAGGTTTGGCAAAGGGTAGGGTGTGAAGTTCTGTCGTGGCTCAAGCAAATATACTTGTTTGCCAAACCTGACTGTTTTTATCAAAGGTCTGCAGATATTACTCCTGAGGAAATTCAATGTAAGATGAAAGAGTTTCCCTTGCAGCCATGCTGAATGTCATGGCTGCAAGCTAGGTACTTTTTAATCTTCTTCTAGTTGTACAGAAGTGTGAACTAACTTTTCAGTGGTTTTGTGCATAAGACTATGATTACTCTTATGCTACTGTTTGCTTACCAAAAAATTAATATTTTGATCCTTTAGAATTTGTTGTCCTGGGGTAACAAAAATGCTGAAACTGTATGTGTAATAGGAAGGGAAACACATTAAGAATAGACTACTAAAAAGATATTCGCAGCACTTGCTGCAGTTCGTGACGTAAATTTTGGGTCTGTGGTAAATACGTAATGTTCTTCATTCAGGTGAATTATTGCTCATTTTACACGTAGTTTCTCTTTGACCTGAAAAACTACTTCTTTGTTAGTCACTCCTTGTAATGTGATGATATTCTATGGCTGAGCAGGCTGTTGTGCTTGAGCAGTCCCACTGCTACCTGGGTCTTGAGCGCACAAGACGGCTCACTCAGGATTAGAGTGGTGCCTCTGCGTCTTTTGGAATTAAAAATGCCTAATGAAAGGCATTAATGGATGAAACCTTCTGCTTGCTACATCTGATGGAAGTAATTCAAATGTGAGTTGCATGATTTGTAATGTTTGTATACAGACAGAAGCGTGCAACCATTGCAGATAACTGTGCTGAAGTGATAGGTATGCTTTTCTTCTTTTAAGAACAAAATATTGCGAAACACTTAGCAATTTCATTTAACTTATTACAGATGAACTGTTCTGTGAGGTGGAAAACACTGTACAGGCAAAACCCAAAACCTTTGTGGTACTTGCTTGTGGGAGTACTGTGGACTTATCTACAGTCATGGAAGATGATGTTTGTTTCAGAGAAAATGTTTCTCTTCAGTGGCAATGAGCTAGGAGCCCAGCTCTGCCCTTTCTAAGATGAACAAGCCTGGTCTTGTGCTGTACTCATGAAAATCATTTAGTAGGATTCTAGAGCAGGAACATATTTTTTTCCTTTGCTTGCCATGGCATGAAGCTTTAAGGATGTGAGATTGATATCTGTGATACGGATTTCTTCTGGAGAGGAAGAAGAAAGCATTCAGATCAGCATTTTTGTCCAGATACATATATTCTCTGAAGCAAAGAATGATTTATGAAGGAGAAGCACTTATGACACCATGGATGTCCTTTCTTAAACATTGGTAATATAGTTGTGTCTTGTTCCCCCAACAGTTAAGTCAGATGCTTTCTCTGTGCCTGCTCTATTCTTCTGCTGTTGGTTGGATTGAGGGATGGCATCAACAGAGTTATAAGGAATTCTGTGTTGTTTTAAGCACTGTGTTCCATTGTGGCACCAAGTCAAGCATCCTGATGGAGTTTAGTGTCTTCCAGACTATTTGACCTGTTTTAAAAATTGATGTAGGTGGATACAAAAGCCCTAATTTAGGGAGGAGTGGAGTGTTTGGCAGCAGATTCATCTGAGTTCAGTGTTCTGCCTTCTCTCTTAGCTGTTCTTCAACTACTCCAGTACACTCTGCTGCTTATATCATCAATATATCACCAATAAGGAGACAGAATTGGAACATTTGAGATTCACTGTTTCAAAATGTGTTGCTTATGTTTGTTTTGTTGCTGGCTGTGTACCTGTAAATGGAAGTTCATGCAGCATCTTATTGATCTGACTACTTGCTCAAAAAAAAGGTGGTATGTAGGATCTTTATTATTTAGAGCACAGAAAACTCGGCATATCATAAGGACAATGCTGATATTAATTTTAAAGTCTTTATAAATCTGCACATAACTTTTCAGTGACAAAGGAGCAACATTCTAACGTCGTATAAAATGTGTATGATTTAATGCAACTTGAAATCATGAATCTAAATATTTTTGGTTTGGATGTAATTCTCTTTTAGAAATTGATTTTCTTCACTGTTCTAGGAGTCTGTGCCGTATGGACCTGTCTTAATTTTTCTCTTCTTTATACTTTTATTGCGGTGTAGCAGAACCTTCAGAGCATAATTAACACATTTATTTTTGGTAGGGTACTTTTACAGGACTGTAGAAACAGTCTGTCCTGTATAGCTGCCTACACTACAGAGTGAACCAGAAAACTTCTTAAACAAACAAAAAACAACTGTACAGTTTAGCAGGGTGTATCTAAAGATTAACCATCATTGTTAACCATCAAATAGCCATCAAATAGCCTTCCTTCTCCTGTTACTTTGTTTTCATCTTTCTCACATTTGAAATACTTGCAGTGGCAGAGATTTGAGGTATAGCATCTGACAGGCAATAACGTCACTGTGCTTGTGTACTTCTATGTTGGCTTTTATGGGAATTACACAACTGAGACTATTATGCCATTCATTGATTTTACGTAGAGAAACTGTACCGTAGCTCTCTCTCTCAGTAGATTGAACAAATTGTCTGTTTAAATGCTTATGAATATCAGGGCGTGGCACAGGCGGGTGGCTCTCTGAGGCCCTGGCATCTGGAGCTGCTGGGGGACACCAGGGCAGCCCCAGGCATCAGGCGTCTCCCTGGGGATGGAGACCAGCCCTGCTACAGCTGCACTGGAGCAGAGTCTGACAACTGAGATCAGATTCTGAGACCTGCGCAGAGTGTGGGTCTTGGGTGAAGCTGGTCAGGGCCAATGAGCCCTGTTAGTGCCATAAAATCATGCCCCAGCGTTGAATAGCTCAGCAGGACTTGATTCTTCATGTTTTTGAGTTTTCTGCTCTTGCAGTTCTCAGGATAGACTCTGCTAAAAAGGCATGCGAAGAATTCAAAGCCATCTGTCAGTTTGGGAATATGGAAAAACACTATAATTTTGGTAAAAAGCACAGGTTTCTTCTGGAGGAAAACAGCTGCTATATGAGACTTATATCCTGGTTGCAAGAGATAATTTGAAAGGTGTTAAAAGTGCCACTGATTTTTTTATCTTCTGTCGCTTTGTAATTCACTCCTGCAAACAGGTATGACTTTATTTACTGGAGTGTGGGATGCTCTCTATATTAATTGCTAAATGGGAAGTGCTTGAGGGCCAAAGCCTAGCAGGGGAATGAGAAACTCCATTTATGTAAACCCTTGAATTTTTAGTGGTTAAACTGGTGCAGCTGTGCTTGAAAATATTTTCTTTTCTTGAAATTAAAAAATACAAACCCAGCATATTTGTTTCTAATATCAGTTGACTCTAATTGGAACCAGCAGACATCAATGCTTTCAGAATATACTTTTTGCACGGCCTCACTAGAAGTTCATAGAAAAATAACTGAAGGAATATTTTTGTTAATTTGGTTTATTGAAATAGAAACATTCTCTACGATAATGAAATTTCAGTGACAGTCTGGCAAAAGAGTATTTGCATCAGGTGTTTGCCCATATATACATTCACACTGAGCATAATCTGTTTACAGATTTTGAACCCAGTTTCTCATGCCTCCACAGTATTCAGGGTTTGAACACACTCTGCCCTCTGCTAAGTAGGAGTTGTCTCTTGGCAGAGTATATTAACTTGATGCATCAGACTTTCAAATAACTCCTCTTTTACCTTAACACCAAATTTTATATTTTCATTGTATTTTTTTTTACTTTCGTTCACATTTTTTCATTGCACTGTGTTGATAATGGGAAGGAACAATTTGTTTTCTGGCAACATGGATTATTTTTTTCCTTTTTTCCTTTCAGTTATTTTTATTTTATTTCATATTTTCTTATGACTTTTTCTATGTACTACTCTAAGATGTGCTTGCTACATGATAAGTCCATATATGGAGGCCACAAGGGATATTTTTTGAAATGAACATGCCACCACACTGTGCTATATGGCACAGGTGGCATGACAAAGATTGCTGCTGCTTTGAGTTTTTGTTGGAAACAGACTTTGATGAGGTGGTCAGTGCAGGTACTTTGTTATAGGTACTGAACACAGACTTTTCTTTGGTAATGCAGTCCCACACAGAGGTAGAACACTTCAGACTTCACTTTTGTTAGGGCATGTATAATTGCACTATGCATAGAATATGTTCTCAAGGGGTTCTGCATTTTCCTGAAAAGAATGCATGGTCACCCCTGGCAGAGTTTATCTGCTTGCAGATAGAGTACTATATCCATTTTTAGGACCCCAGTAAAATAAAGGCAGTGAACTGGGGTGTCTTCAGTGAAGGGCCGGTAAGGTAGCCAGGAAGGCAGTGACTTCGTTGGGACAGCATGCTTAAGGAGGAAAGGTCTGAATACTGATTTTGCTACAGCACAGAAGAAAAGCACAGCCCTCTGACAGACCAAAGAGATTTGTTTCCTGGTGCAACAGAATGAACCACGTGATTCTGCCCTTACTGCAGCGTTGGGACTCAAGGACGAGAAACTGCACTCTACATTTAGGATAGGACTTGGCTCAGTGAAGATTGCACTCCTCCCCTCACACGCTGGTGATCGCTCTGCAGGACCATTTCCATGACAGGTCTCTCAGACCATTACGAGATTTTTGCATTTATGGAATCATTATAGCTATTGTAAAAGCTAAATTATACAGCTGAGCCCTGATGCCATGGGAGATGCGAGAGTCTCTTTCACCTCCAGATGGCACTGTTTAAAAAAGCTTCTGTTTGCTTTAAGGCTCTTTGTAGAAACTGTCCATCACTCATTTCGCAACTACAGTACTTTGCATCATCATGCACAACAGATAAACTGGTTAGTAAGGAAAGCAGAGCCTTCTTGTGAAAACTGCTGATCACAAACCACAGATACAGAGAAAGCTCCAGGGTTTTGTCACTTTGTACCTATTTTCCATATTCTACAATTTCAGATTGCTGTTTTTCTGAACACATTAGTATTCTGATTGTTTTTCTGTATGCTACTTGACAAAGATTTTACTACAGGTTTTACATGCCCTGTTTATACGAAGTCATACTTACCTGGTGAGGGGGAATCAGAACAGAAATACGATTCTGATCATTTACCTATTCCAGACAGATACTGTGATATATGATCTTACATATATCAAATATTATACCCTTCCACTATCAGGGAAAGTCTAGAGCTGACATCTCTAAGCTTCTTAAAAGTCAAAATTCAGCATCTGAAAACCATGATATTAGAAAGAAGGATTTCTGGTTTTCAATTTGTTTGCATCCGGGTTGTCAGTTGTCAGGGCACTTCTGCATTAATCTCTTCAGAACTGTCCCTATGACGACAATGAGTGGAGTTGTAATTGTTTTTAATGAAAGCTGAAACTCTCACTTACCGTGGTATTTTTAAGGAAGACAACATGGGCTATGAAGGCCACAAGAAAACTGAGACAACTGGTTGTGTTGCCTAGACACAGGTTGTACACACAGTCACCTATTATACCTTTGCTTCTGTGATCCCATCTCAACAGCGGGTGCTCTATTTAAGTGGGAGAAAAATTTAGTTCAGATGCAGAGCTATGGTGTTACTTAGATTCTACTGTCATTTACTTAGTTTGGGGAGAGGCCACCTTATTTCTGCATTTGAAATAATCTGTTACTGGTCCACTGATGGAATACAGAGGTAGGATGTGGGAGGAGCTCTGAAGAGGATCAGACACTCAGTGGGGGAAGGAGGAATTCTTGCTCCATCTAAAAATAAAATCTTATGAGCTGAGCCTGCTAGCTATAATACTACTTATTTATTTTAATGGTAGATCACTGTTAATTTTGGAACTCTTAAAAAAAAATAGTTTTAATTTACTTCATGCTTCTCTGAAGTTTTCCTTGTCTTCTGGTGCTGGGAAGAAAACCTGTAAAGAATATTGAAAAGAGAAGAAAAAATACCTCTGGTTTTGGCCAGGATATATGCTTTGGTGTTTTGCTCTTCAAAACCAGACTCTACTTCAGACAAAAAGTTATTAATCTACACACTGAAATATGAATATGTTGTGTGGTGTATTTTAGGCATTATATTATACCCCAATTCACCAGCATGTTCCTCCGTTTTCATGTAATTGCAGCAATTTAAATGAAACAATATTCTAAACTACAATGCTTCTTAGTAATACATTATCACATCTGTCATGTAATTCAAAATGAGTAATATAGCTTTTTTGTTACATAATTTGGTAATTTGCATGGGCTGTTTGGCCTAAGTGTAGGACTTGGAACTACTCCTAAGCTCTCCTAAATCTGATCTTGGATTTCCACAGTTACTGAACCTTCAACAAGTCATATATTCTTGAAACAGCTAAGCCCTTTAACTGATATCTAACTTAAGCAAATAAAATCTGTACCATTATGGACAGGGGAATATGACTTTTCTCTCAGTCTCTGTACCCTCAAATACTTTATTTCTCTGGTGCCTATATCTCTGATTTTTCCATATTTAATACATCTAATACAGTTTTGCACGAAAATGTTAATAAACTAAACATGTTTGTGCAATGTTTTGGATGCTGTCTTTGCTAGTGTAATTCATCTATCTCATTAATAGGTAAAGTCAGATTCTAAGAGATACCAAACTTTTTATGATACCCATAAGCTGTTATGAGTACTGGAGATGTAGAATAAGATCTTAAATAAACCATGTTTTTAAAAGCTTAAATTAGATATTTCTCTACAGTGTTGAACTATATTGTGAAAGAAAATGTTTGTAAAAGGCAAAGTTTACAGCACAGAAGATAAATGTTACAGAGTATCAGTCATTTGCACACCATTCAAAGATTAAAAACTGAAACTATGATAAGGGAATAATCAGTCTGTTGCTTAAGTATTCAATATGTGTTTGCTGTTGCTATAGGTAGTATAGAAAATGATACTAAACTAACATCAACATTTGTTTTCAGCTAGGGCAAAAGCATTTGGAACACACTGTGGCTGGAACATGTGTGAACAGAAAGAAGCAGTATCCGCTACTTAAATACTGTCTATGTGACTTTAATTTTTCTCTCACATGTTATAACACTTCGAACACCTTGGTGGCTAGCAACTTGCTTTCCAGAGCATCAGGTAGTACTTCTTCTTTTACTTTTTTCCTGATTGTTCTTTGCATAGAGTAGTAATATATCAGAATGAATTTATATTCTGATTACACTGCAGCATATTATATTTGTGGTTGTTTGGCATTTTTAAGAGATTGTACAAAATATTTGCTTTTAATATTTTGACAAATGTTAATTTTTTAATGTATTCATTGTTCTACCTGACATTTTTTCTGTCAACATTAGAAAATATGTGTACCAGTACTTTTAAACTGGGCTAGGAAAGTTAATCACATTACCTCGTGTATGGTTTTCTTACTGATTTATTCCATCTCCACACGATCAGAGGCCTAGCAGTTTTCTTTGACTTCAGTAACAGTCTCTTTTTTCTGAAAAAGAGATTATTTTTATTTAGATGCTTAACCTTAGGTGCCTATATTTGAAAGATTTTGTGTCAGTGATTATGAATACACCTTCAAAATAGATCAGACTAAGAGAAACCACTTAAAAAAGTTATAGGGCATGTTTCAGATCAGCACGTTCTGTTAGAGCATAAGGTTGAGGAAAATATATAAATGAGAAAGAACAGCTCATATTTTACTCTGTAATTGTCAACTGCAATCTTACCTACCCTTCCTTTGCATTTTTAGTCAAGATGAAATACTTTACCCCTTTGAAAACTATTTTTTCAGAGTTGTTACAACTTCACCACTTGTACAACTCAAATGAAATAAAAGGTTTAATTCACAAAAATTTTGGCAACATTTTTTAAGAATCCTATCATTTCAGATATAGGCAAACCAAAACCATTGACTTAGTATCTTATTTGGTAAATTTTCTCTCATGTTTAACTGAGTTCATGAAAAAGATAGATTCTTATAATTGTGGATGCCAGCAGTGAGCCTGAGCATACTAATTGTCTATTTTGTCCTCTTTTTTCCTGCCACATAGTGTTATTGCCTCTTGGCTGAATGTGGGATTTACATTACCAAGAAGTGGTAGCTATCTGTCAGTGCTGTTGTACGTTTATAGTATTATAAATTCAAGTTCATGGATTTTTCCAGCCTGGCAAAATATATTAAGAGTATTCTGTCCAAAATACATGAGAACAACATTGCTGAGTGGCCAGATACATCTTAAAAATATTGCTTGCAGCATCAGATAAAAAGAAGCACCAAAGCCTCTGCTTTCTTTCCAGAAAAAAACCCTGGCTGAAAGATTTGCAGCAAAATACTCCATCTTTGAGTGTCACAAGCTCGTATTCTGGGAGACTGCACCTATGGCTTTGTACCTCCTCTAGGAATAGGAGTGACAAAATACACAAGCTGTGGCTTTGTGTGATTATTGGAGGAAAAAAACTTGAAAAACCTCTTGAGATGCCAGATATTTGCTTTAGAAGCTTCTTAATTCAGATATTGTGATACACATGCTGTATTAGTTGGCCTTTACTACTGGTTTCCAGTGTTCTGCTTGAAGTGTTCTGTACTGGGCAGCAACAGTTATATTCTTTTCATTGGAATTTATTAATTATTTTTTTTTAAATTACACAATTCTTTCTTTACCAGCTGTTCACAGCTTTCACACAGCACATGCTGATGCAGACCATTCTTGTCTATACATGAAAATGTAGTGTTATAACAGTATAAACAGTAACATGCAACATGCAGTTGTACAGCAAAGCCTACCTACTATTATGAAATTCGGGTCTTACCGTGTATGAACAACTTGTTTAACAAGGATTTTGTCTCAGCACCCACAGTCTGAATATAGAGAGGCAAAGTGTGATGAGGGGATAGAAGCTTTTTACCTGCCATACCCTCTAGATCCTATTTTTCAGTACAAGTGACATGGTTTAGGAATGTTAAAACATGAAGAACCATAAGGATTAAGGCTGTAAAGCAGACTAGGAGATCATCTAACTGGTGGAACCTCTTTGGCCAGGTTCTTTATTTTTGTTTTGTAGTGCATGAAGTCTGTTTACCATAAATCAATGCAGTATCAATTTATGGCTAACATATATAGTGGTTTAATAAGATGAAAGATGTTTGATTGAAGGAACTGCTCTGTGTAAAGAGGGAAATGTGTTGATTTTAGTATGACTGAATTGTTGTAATAAGTTCTTGTATACAAGCCTACAAAGTGCTAGGCTGGGAAAACTGTGCCTTTCCTTACATTAGGATTTTTGTCCTGATAATTCTTATGTAGAGATATTTGTATTTTGTTGTCCCCATTGCCACAGAACAAAGATGAAAGAGCATATTTGGATGACACTGTCGCTGAACTAACTTTTGGAGCCAGTAAATAAAAATGGAAACAATTCCATGAAAGATCTTAACTTTTTATATTGCTTTTGAGTGACAGAGACCTGACTTGGGGTTTGATTGAAAGTCAAACTGAAATTTTGTTTTTAGAAAATATGAAATTTGTACCAAGTAGTACAAAATCCAATAAGAAAAGCCATTAATCACTCCAGACTAGGCAGTAGAGAATGCATTTTGCAGGGATGTGAGCTGGTATGGACCTGCCTTATTGCAGAATTGAATTCAGCGGTACAATTTTATTTTGATTTTGCTCCAGCTATGTTATGCAGAGATTGATTTGGAGCTGACATACCTCTCAAAACTGAGTGTACAAATACAGCAAGTTTGTGTTTGCCTTTAAAGACAAACAGTTCTGGAGACTCCAAATGAAGTTCCTAGATACCTACTGTGAGACTGCAGACACAGTGGCTAGGAGGATTTAACTCCTATTGATACGCTTAAGAGGAAAATATATTCTACTTCTGTTGATTGTGCCTGAAGATGATTGCTAATACTAAGGGGAATGACATAGACCTGTTCATGCTTAAAGTGCTGAAGTTATCTTAACTAACCTAATGGTAGAAAAACACACAGTCTCAGCTTTTATTACCTTCTTTTCTGTGATACAAGCAATTTTATTTGCACATCAGAAAGCAAGTAGCTTATTTGTCCAGACATAATCCTTTAAAAATGTCCTAATGAGCCCCTCCTTTTTGAAGTGAATGTTCTGTTTGTGCCATGGCAACACAGGCTTTTGGTTTCTTTGTACGTATTCTACTGCCTTGGTATCACTTCTGTCAGCACCACATGCAAAATAAATAGTATCCTTAGAAACTGTAAACTAAACATGGGAACACCGTTGATGCCATATAGCTTGTGATTGCATTTTGTGTTCTGATATGTGATAAAGATCACCTGGGAATGACTTGTCGAGTCATAGTAGTACAATATTCAGTGACACAAATTGCCATCCATGAGATTTTACCTGAATCACAGCGCAGAAGACGTATTTGTTGCTGTGCAAGGAACAAATTATTTGTAATAGAACTATGACTAAAAATAGGTGATATCAAAACTGTAAGATTGCGCTCTGTTTTTCTTGTTTTCGTAATGAAATGCTTCAAATGAGTAAATAGTTGTAGAATTTCATCCTGTTTCTAACATGCACATGTTGTGTACACAGTTCAAACAGATAATGCAAAATAAACAGGACAAAATTTGAGGACATGTGAAAGAAGTATCTGCTGATGCTTTAAAAACAGTTGGTAAAATAGAATATGTTTCCCAAGAAACTGAAGGTGTGCACTGCAGCTTTATTGTAGTTGCTTAAATTATGGTATAACATTTTAAAAAAAAAATTAACTCTCATAATACTCTTTTCTGTGTCTGTCCTGCTCTCCTGAGTTATGATGGCCATAATCCTCTAGATTTCATGAAAGTCACTACATTCAGTTGCATATTTCAGGAATTCTTTTCTGGTCCATTTAATCTCTCACTGATCTTACTGAGTGAGCAGCTCACTTGGTTGCTGGCTGGGGTTAAAGCATGAAAGTGGTACATTCTTCACTATGCTGAAGAATAATAGGTGGTCTGTTCAGTTCTTAAAGCTAACTTGATCTGTGTTGTGCTGGTTCAGTAGACAAAAAGGAATAACCAAAAGGAATGAGCAAGAAAAGTAAAATAAAAAAAAGTAAACCAGGAATTATATTGAGAATTAATTACCACATCTCATAACTAGGCCAATGTAACTTTCAAGCAGCAAATTTGAAAGGAAAAGGTTGGGTTTTCTTCCCACAGAACTTGAAATTGTAAAAATCTTTGCCATAGCTGTCATGGATGCTCAAAAGTATAAACAGATAAAGGAAGAAATAAGGAAAAACTAATGGAGAATATGTTCATCAACAATTGTTGAACTTTATGGTCGACACCACTCAGTATTTGGAATTTGGCAAGTTAGATGGGCCAGAGAAAGTATCTGTAGGTGCTATTTTTATGGCCTTCCTCCCTAAGACTCTGCTGGCAATGGTCAGAGCTTCTCGCTAAGGGGTTTTTTGGTCTGGCTTAACCCCAGGGATCTTAAGTTCAAAAATTTTTTCTTCATAAAGATGAAAACCTTGGTTTTGCCATCCTGGTAAAGGAGGATAGTAGCACATAAACTGGGTATTGTTGCTGTGAATGCCCAGCTCAGTCATGGTGTTTTATTACAGTGACTTAAAGCCAACGCTCTTTCCTCCACCCCCAGGTTTTGTTGCTGACAGATGACCCAACAGGATCATTTTATTCGATCTGGATACCTAACATCTCTGCTGCTGAAGGACTTCTGAAGACTACACGTCAAGGTAGAGCTGTCTACAAGTTCCCTTCTACCACACATTATTGGAGTGAGTTCTTTGAAACGTAACACATTAGCACTAACCTTTCAGAGTAACATTCTGTTAAAGCAGCATATGCCATATAATTTCTGTTCTGTACATGCCTCTTCTGCCCCTTTGCCAAAGCACACTCTGCTGTGCTGTGTTTCATGTCATCATTGCTCATTATGATACATTCCTTTAGTAGACTGCAGGTAACTCAGTCCTTATATTTCAATGCCATAAAGATGTCATGAATATCATCTGTGCCTCAATAAGAACATAATCATCAGGAGTACAAAAAAATAATAGAAAAGAGTCAAACTGAAAAGACCAAAGAAAATGCAACAACATAAAAAAAATACATTCCTTCCACAGCTTCTATACCTACTACCTGCAGTTGAGAACAGCAAATCTGTGATACAGATTTTTTTCCAGTGATTTACATTTGCGAAGCAGTAAAAATGTTTTACTTTTCCTAACTGTTTGAATATACAGACCCACTAATCTTAAAAATAATTCAGCTTTGAGTTTGTCTTTTCGTACTTTTGACAACTCTCTTACAAAGCAGTGTTCTCAGTATGAGAATGCTTTGATCCTGTTCTAAATGAGTATTTACTCTGCATCTTTTTTAGTCTCTTCAGTCAGCAAAGGTCCTGTTGTTACGTACCGATCTAGGTCCCCAGATTCAGAGAGAAAATTTTGACAAATTCAGAACAAAATTATGTTTTGTTTTAGTACAAGAGTCAGTGTAATATATTCAATGTTATGTTTGCACTTCATTCTAAAATATATTTTGACCTCAGGTCTCTGCAGGAAAGTGCTGAGGGTTTTATTCAAAAAATATACTTCATTGTTCAAATCAGGAAGCTAAATTTCTATAAAATGCCAATATTTAGAGAAAGGAAAGGTAGAAGCAAGAACTAAGAGTTAAACCTTCATAATTTTACAAACCTTTAGAAATGGATTTCCTCATTCTGATCAGCGTAAATTGCAATTCTTTTCTAAAGAACAGTTCTATCAGCTTCTCAGAATCCCTCAAGGGATTCTCTTGTGCATTGTACAATTTTAGATAAAAGCATTTTATAATTTTTGAATAATTTAAGATTTTGTACTTTTAGAGCTACTATCCATGTGGTACTTTAGTAAACAGAATATGCAGTATGCTAACTGTGTAATTTTCTCCCACTTAACAACTTCATGTCTGGTTTAAGAAACTTGTTTAATCAGTTTGTTATATACAATTAATTAGATCAGAAATGTAGATATTTCTCCTTATTTTATCTTTCTGCATAATATTAACTGTTGTTTACCAGCTCTGGTTGTTTAACATTTACATAATTTTGTGTTTGAATTTTGAAAATGTTTATGAATTTGTATTTTGGCATTTTTATAAAAATAGTTAATGAAATAATAGAAATAATGAAATAATAGAAATAATAGAAATAATGTAGAGCTTAATTTATTATTTTTTCTGTGATTAGAAAACATTCAAACGCTGCTATGGATAAAAGATGAAGGCATGTTTTACAGGAAGCCTGAACAGCGTAACATCTCTAAAAGTTTGGGCAGGGGACAAAGAATGTTGTTGAGAGCTGCTACACTAGTCAGCTCATGCTAAGTTTGATAGTAGCTGAAGATGTTCAACATTGCATGTGATCTGCCTGACTTAAACTTAGGCTTTGATCTTGTTAATCACTTGAGAGTTTGCCTCCCTTTAATTTTGTCCTCAGGTAGGCCAGGCTACAAACATACAGCCATCAGATATTTAAGTCCTTTATTCCACTGGGTCTTTCTGTTAGATAAATTTGTTGACTATTATAATAGAAGTTGAACTATTTAGATAGTAGGAGCTCTTATATCATCACTGGGCGTAATTTTACATGTTTTGGTCATTTACAGCTCTACATTTATTATCATATTGCCTCAGAGGATTAAGTGGTATTAGTTTGTAGATAATATCCCAGGTAAGCAAAGCTGAAGCAGGGCAAGATGGATGTGATACTGGTGAACACGAGATACTGAGAAGCTCTTGCCCACGATGCAGTCGTCTTTGAGTGAAAGGTGCACATTCATCTTTAGCTTTGTATTTGAGGACTTCTGTATTCCTTGCTGATTCTATATTTCTTCTGTCTTGGTGAACTGTTGGTCTGTCTGTAGGTATGAGATAAACCTAGACATCATTGCTTGGGAAAGTTGCATGCTGCTGAGATCTCCTCAACAGCAGCATGTATTTTGAATGTGCCAGCTTGCCTTCTGTCAGCTTCCCATAGAGTTTTCAATCAAGTTATGTAAGAGACGCTTGATGGCCTGGTCACAGACCATCTTAAATACAGATTAAAGCAATAATGTCCTTCATATGGAAAAAGGATCTCTCTAACAAAATGGTTTAAATTGTGGGGGAAATCACAATTTTTTAGACTTAGTTCAAATATGTGAATAGAACAGCTTTTACCTTTCTCACTTTTCATCTTCTGAGGACTAGTTTCAGTAGAAAAGATACAGGTTTTCATGAGAAGAAAGCTTGTTTTTCCAATCTAGAATTTAGTAACAATTTGTAGTGTTGCATATAAAATAAAAACCTGTTTTAAAGCTTGTTATTAAGCAAGAGTCTGCATCATGCATACTTCTGCCTTTGGGAAATAAAAAACAACAGGTGACACAGGAAAATCAAAGTATTCATTGCAATATTGAGGGATGTACATACACTGTCATCACAAGTACATCTTCATAACTTTGATATGATGGACAAATATGCACATAGCAATTACATTTTGGACTGAAGGAAATTTAAGGCATTTGGTCAGTCTTGATTATCTTACTCAGACACAGCAAATTCCAGTTTTTGTAATAACTGAGTGGAAACTTAATGGAAGATGTTTGTCTGCATAATTTTTTTGCACATAACATGACTGTCAGTGTTGTACTTCTGTAGAAATCCCAGAACATTAGATTTACTTTATCACATCCTACTCTTGATGAATGAGAAATGCAAAGTATATTTCCAGCCTCACTTTTAGATAGACATGAGGTTTTGCTTGAAGTATGTCTTATCAACTAATAGGCAAACTTTAGACAAATCAAAATATATTTTGTGGTTTGGGTTGTGACGTTAAACTAGTGGCCTCTTTACCATGGCAAAACGTAAACAAATACAACTGTGGCCATTTCATAACAAGGGAGACCCGGATGGCTTGCTTGTGTTCCAATAAAAATTTTTTTCAAAGAAGTACACTCATAACAGTTTAGATGGTGCATACTCTTCACTTTCCAATTAGTCTTTCCAAAACTAACAGATCCAAGATTTGAATGGTCATTAACCCTGTTACTCGAGCTGCTCAGACACCAGCCTTTAAGGGCTGGGACTGCAGTTATGTCAGTGAGAAATGAGAATCAAAGTGTTGTGAGAATTGCCTGCAGACTGTTTAATAGTGGTTTCCAAATAACAAGAATAGAGGAAAAATAATTAACTAATTTATTCAGATTCTGACACAGCTTCTGTGGTCACAGGCTTGTTGCTGTTCTCAGACTAAGCTCTGTGGTCCTTAAATTCCAACAACTGTTCTACAAACCTATATCCCATGACAAATACAGAAAATTCCACTGGAACATAAGAAAAAATTTTCTTATTCTGAGGGGGGTGAAACAATGGCACAAGTTGCTCAGAGACAGCGGTTTCTCATCCTTGGAAATATTCAAAAGCCATCTGGACATGGTTCCAGGCAACCTGTTCTGCCTGACCATGCTCAGATGTGGGTTGGATTAGGTGATCTCTAGAGGCACTTTCTAACATCAACTACTCTATGATTCCAAGTCAAACCCCTTATGTCTTAGTAGTCTGTTTATAATGATCCGAATGGACCCTAATATTTCCTTGTTTATATGTCTCAAGTGGCACTTGTAATAAATGAATTTTTGATGGACAAGTAATTTAGTCTAGACATTAAATTATTATTAAGGTACTTTCTTTATTGTAAAAGGAAACAATATTCTTTATTCCATATTCATAATTCAGTGCATTTAACTTCATGTTCTAACTTAATTTTACATCTGTTTTGGAGTAATGTAAGACTATAACTGCCTTTTTAAAGCAAGAATTTGCACAGCATTCATAATAGTTGAGAAAGGCGTCTGCACTGGAATCTTGGGTCCTAGAGAGCTGGAATATTTCCAGAAGCATGTGAGATCCATATTTGTGTTATGATGTTCAGAAGCAGAGTCTTAAATATATTTACTGCTTTACAACAGGAGTTTCTAAGGTTGTCATCTAAAGTTTAGCTATCAATAATTAATTTGAACACATGGAAAAAGTTTATTTTTTTTTTCGTTATTGCCTGGTTTAAAAAACACTATGATCATTCATGTGAAATAAGTAAATGAATGTTTGTATTTATATGTAGTTAAAGAATATTGCTACCAATCACTTCTGAAAATTGAGCTGAAGTTCTATGTTTGTGTCACAGTAGTATTAATTGTCTTGAAGCTAACAGCTTCCTTTACAGACTGAGTCAGAGTAAAAACCTTATGAAAAATGTTGAAGTTTGCAAGTGAATACATAGGGAAGTGATTTATCTCAGCAGGGAGGGAGCTAATCTTTTTCCAGTTTTTGTCTGAAAATTGATGGGTTTGTTTCATAGATAAGGCTCTGGCATCAAAGGCAAACTGAAAAGAGGCGCTGCAAAAGGCTTATGGGTGGGGACAGTATTAGTCAGTTCTAGCACAGGAGCAAATTTTGTCATCAGTTATAAATATTTTGATGAAGTTAAGTGATATGAATAATTTTATATGAAATTTCAAAAGTATCCCTTTTTAGTGTTCTGTCAGTTTGATAGCAAAAATATGACTAAATACAGAACCAAAAATGACTGTGAAATAACACTTATTAGATTTATATGTTTTGAGATGTGTCTTTACCAGAGGTGGGGGCTGAGAGAGAAAATATGTCTGAGTATTGTACAACCCAGAGCATTTTGCAACAGAATGCATTCCAGAAATATTGCAAACTTTATGCTTTAACAAGTCAGCCTCATTCTTAGATATTAACAGAGAACTCTTGAAAGCACTAGGTCAAATTCATTGTTGGTATAATTTATTTCACTCAAATCTCTCCTTTTAGAAAGAAACAGCAGAGGATTGGAGGAGAAGCCAAATGAGATTCTTTTCCTTATATGGATTTTGCATCAGCATTTCTGTTTGCTGAAAATAACTTACTTTAGCTTTGCCTCCCTAGAATGGACAGGATTGCTCCCTCATGTTGCAGATCTCTTAGGGTTTTTTTCTGTCCCTATGAGGCAGCTTGTTTAGATACAACCCTTTCTTTTGTGAATATTTAGTTATGCTATAGGAGTTTCTACTTTAGGACATTAATAACAAAACAAAAGCCCAGCTAATGCAATGCTACTACTTCATCATAAACTCTAGGACAAAAATTTTTTTTCTCTGTATTTGTCCATTGACTTCACATTAGGATTCTGAACTGAACAGAATGTTGTGGCTAAATTTGATCCTTAGATGGATAAATATTTGCTCTGCAGTGACTTCATGGGAACTTACACTTGATTTTCTTTAAATAGAAAAAATTGCCTTTTTAAATTGAAGTATATTGGCTACCTACTGATGTTGTGAAGAGGAAAAGATTGAGGCAGTGATTTGACATGTTCTTTGTTTGTATAAAAGAGGCATTACTGTTTATCAGCATAAAAATATTAACCCTTCTTTTGACAATGTGCGGTAATCATTTTGAAGAAGTACTTTTAATCCTGATTTTTTGTTAGCTTTCTTTTAAACATTTCTGTTACTACACGTACACAATTCTAAAGTAATGTTTTAATTTTTCATGCATCAGTAATACTGAGTTACTTGTAGACATTAATTGAATGGCATGGTTGTCACAGAAAGATCCACTTAATCTTCCATTGTAATTTGCTCCAAGTCCCTGGGAATTAGGATGGTAGTGCCAGCTTATGTCAGCTGCCATGTGGCAGGCTCCCAGTTGTGCAATTTTTATTTTCTAATTTTAAATGTTAGGAAAAACAGCTAATCATGGCCTTTTCCCATCATACAAGCATTTTTGAGATTTCAATTTTTTTTTCTCATTTTAAGTGAAACCAGGGTTAAAATCTCAAAAAAGGAAAAAAAAGGGAAACTGGACACCAAAAAGCCCTGATAATTTCAAAATATTCCATTTAAATGATTTGATATGTTATTTTGATTATGATCTTTTCTTATTTTACCATTTTACCCATATGGTAAGTTTCTAAAATAAAAGTGCCTTCAAACAAAAGGACTGAAATTTCACTTAGAAAATAACAGAATATGGTATTTGACAGCTTCAATTTTTTTTTCTTTTGAGAAATTTTTTCTTTTCTTTCAAGTCTTGAAATGCATTGAACTGAACTTCCTCTGAACTGTTTCACCTTAGACAACTTTGAGTCCAAACCCCTTGGTTACAGTATTAGTTTCATTTACTTGAGTGAGATTACTTGGCCAAAGGACAGTCTGTGTTAGTGTGTGGACTTGTTGTCTGAAATCCTCCAGTACCAAATGAAATATTGCTGTGACTAGAGATTTACTATTATAAAAGTGAGGGTTTTAGCTCTGAATCCTTTGAAGATAACTAAAGCAAAAAGTATTTTCAGCCTCATTTGTCTCTTATCTGCATCTGCTGCCACCAGGCATTGTGTTTAAAAAAGGAATATTTATGAGACAGTAATTCTCACGAACACAGCTAGATGACTTGCACAAGTGAGGAGATGCAGTTTCTGAATTCAGGGATCTGTGTTTCTCCTGGGGAGTGGCAGCAGGTTAGCCACTGCTAAGAGCCAAACACCTACTCGGCTGCTCACCGACTCCCCCTGAAGGGACAGGGGAAAAAATAGAATGAGAAAACTGATCGGTTGAGATAAAGTCAGAGAAATTGCTTAAGAGTTACTGTTCTGAGTAAAACAGCTCTGACTTGAGGAAAAATTAATTTAGTGTATTGCCAATGAAAATAGATTCAGGCAGCGAGAAATAAAGACAAACAATGAAACATCTTTCCTCTCCCTCTTTCAGGATCAACTTCACTCCAGATCCTGACAACCACCTCCAAAGCAGTGCAGGGATGGTGGGGGGTATAGTCAGTCCCCAGCAGGTCCTCTCAGTCTCTCCTTCCATTTGATACTTTTCCTCTGCTCCAATGTGGGTCCTACCATGAGCTGCAGTCCTACAGGAAAAACCTGCTCTGGCACGAGGTCTTCCCAGGCCCCCTTTCAGGTCTCTGCTCCAGTCTGTGCTGTTCTAGGGATTGCAGGGGAGTTTCTGCTGCAGCACCTTCTCTCCTGCTTCTTCTCTCACATGGATATTTACACTGCTGTTTCTCACTCCCTTTTTTTTGTTTCCTCCCCTGTCTGTCCATCATTTTTGACCGTTCTTAAATATGTTATTACAGATGTGCCACACGATGGGTTCAGCTACGACCTGTCTTAGGTCTGTTGGAGATGATTGGAAACAGCTGTGTCCAGCACAGGGCAGCCTCAGCCTCCTCCCATTCCTCCCTGTATCCCCCCCTGCTACCAAAACCTTGACATGGACAACCAATGCATGACCTTGTTTGTTTGCAACCGTGACAATACTTTTAAAAAATAAGTCAAGGGATATACCTTTGTTATACAACATAAAAGGTAACATGGTCTAAGACTGTCGAGGAAGTAACAAACTTTGAACTTGACAGCATAAAAAAGCCTTCCATTATCTAATAACAGTTATCTGTCTATCTATCTATCTATCTATCTATCTATCTATTTATCTATCTGTCTGTCTGTCTGTCTGTCTGTCTATTCTATTTGGTCCCTTTAAAAGTTATTGTTACTAGCTGTTAAACATGCTTTTTGAAAGCAGATCAATTATGAGTCATTATTACTACACTTTCCCTGATCCTGTTCTCCAAATTTGAGATTTGTACTTCTGTTCTCGCTTGGACTGATCACAGAAACATTTGTATCATAATATGTCTTGCATATTCATATAGTACCTGTAATGTGATTGGGAGCATATGCAATACAGAATAAAATTGAATTATTGATAATAGATAAAAGATAAATAAAAATGTATCTGAACTGATACAAAACTCTGATGTATTTCAAATTAAGAAAATGCACAACTGCATTGGGGAAGGGTAAATAAAAGTGGTAAAATTCAAGCAAAACTAAGGGAATTAAGGGCCTAAACGCACAGATGAAGAATAAGACTAGGAGAGTTTTAAAGTTAAACCATATCTCTTTTTGAAAAAGTGTGTGGGGGAAAATCTTCCTTTCTTCCTTCCAAAGAAATATTTTGAATTTCTCACTTGATCTTCAAAGTTTACAAACATTGATCCAAAAATAGGGTGACCTTACAGACCCTCAATTTTCAACTAGCATACAAATACACCATTGCCACAGGTATTTCTGACCACTGTAGGTAGCATAGAGATCTATATTTGTGCAGCATTTGTGCTAGACCTATGTGTAATGGTTCTTCTGAACAATGAAGGATTTACTTATTTGATGAATCTCCTAAGTTAATAGTATACAGGTAATATTTGGAAAGGCAACAAAGACAAATTTCCAATGACTGTGAGAAGAACTTTGTAACTGAGCTGCATTCACATTAACTCGGTCTCTCAGAGAAATACATCACGAGGATCACTTGAACACAGTCTAAAGAAAATTATCTGGATTCTGCTGTAAGAAATATTTGTGATGTGACTAAGAGATGCATCAGTCTCAAGAATAATGCTTTTTACTTCTACCTTGCAGGAATATACTTCCAACTGTACTTTTTTCATGCAAGGATTTGTCCATTTGTTGAGGGGACTCAGTTATGGTTCTTGTTTAACACATTAATTTGCAAGCAGATAGAAATGGTTCTCACAAAAAAAAAAAAAAAAAGAGCCTATTTTGAATCAACTCCTTTTGTAGTATACAAATATAATGTTTTTAATTAGCACTCTTGTCTTACCTTCTTGCAGCAGCTATTTTAGATTACATCTTCAAAGGGAGCTTTTTTCAGTAAATAACAAGTTTATTATTTATTGCAAGATAAACAATTCCAAGTATGTTAGGAATTATCTCTCAATTTATATTTTTACTCTGAGAAAATTCTAGGAAAATTTTGTAATTTAAGGAATAGCAATAGCAATAAAAAGAAAGTATCTAAATGAAAATTTGTATTTTAGCCTTTAAATGGGGGGTCACACAAAAATTACTTTTCACCTCCATTCCTTTCAGTGTTTCTGAAAGGAGATAAAAGTTAAGGATTAGTATCCAGAAAACTCTCTGAACAAAGCCTACTACATTTTCTTTTTCTCCATAGTTCAAAAAGGTAAAAGAGTAGCTCAGTTCAGGTTGAGGTTATAGATTTCACAAAAATGATGCAATGACTACAGTAGCCTCTGATACCATCATAAGTGCACGGATGATGTGGCGTAACATGTACTGTGTTTTCCAAGGAGGAAGTCTTATTTCCATAAGCAAAATAAGCCTGAAATAGCATTAAAGCAATAAGACAGTCTAATTGCTTAGAGTCAGTTCGCGTGACCAGATTATAGTATGTCACTTCTTTTTAGATCAGTCTCTTCTAAGTAAACAGACATCCTTCAGCATCTGAGTATTTCCCTGTGGCAGTCTTCTAAGAAAAACACGAGAAGAGACCTATCTGACATCGCTCTTTCCGCTAGCTGTTCCCCGTGATTTATTTGAAGTCACAAGAATTGCTTATCTGCCGAGATAGAGCTGCAGAGCCCGCGCCTGCCCGCTTTGCTCCGTGTGGAGGGTCTATTGTTCTGTCACAGCACCCGGAGAGATTGCCGTAGGTTGACCTTGGCTAGTGACCTTATCAGAGGTGATTTTGCAAATACTGGGGTTTTTTTCAGTAACATTCAAATAACTTTTTGCAAGTTGCTTTTTTCTTTACGTGTTCCAAGCCAAAGCCATGAGGATTGTGATTCCAAGTAGAGGTTGCTCTGGAGAGGGGTTTTGTATTTCTGCAAATTTTTTTTCATTCTCCAAGGCCTTGTGCTGTCTTCTGACGCTCTGAAGACAGAGATGGCTGTGCCTGCAAAAAGAGAATGTCAGCTGCTGCTTTTCTGAAGAAAAGTATAACTGCATAATTTGCCTTTAGAATCTTATAGAGGCATGGCCAATATTTGATTATAAATCATACCTTCTTTGTCACTATAATAAAAACCTTTATGTCATCATTACCAAAAGATTTCAAGAGTTCACCTGAATATATCTCTTCAATTTAGCATCCCTTTAGACAGTACTAGATCTCTATAAGAATATTATTTTCCTTCAGTATGGTCTGGAATTCTAAACATTTTTTCTTGATCAGTGTTTGAAATTGTCAAGAAATAAAGGTACAATAACACAAAAATTAAATAATTAAAACTTGTAATTTTTTAACTTAGAAAATAAATTGAAAATAGATACTGTTCAATATTCAGTATAGCGAAGATAAGTGAAGATAAGAGCATGAATGCACTTCACAGAATAACACAATATAATGCAGCTGTATCCTGAAGGGGAGTGGAGCATCTGAACATACCTCCTTTTGAGATGCAGTCACATTCACAGAATCACAGAATCACAGAATGGTTCAGGGTGGAAGGGACCACAGTGGGTCATCTGGTCCAACCTCCCTGCTCAGGCAGGTTTATCCTAGAGCACACTGCACAGGATTGTGTCTAGACACTTCTTGAATATCTCCAGTGAGAGCGACTCCACACCCTTTCTGGGCAATCTGTTCCAGTGCTTGGTCACCTGCACAGTAAATAAGTTCTTCCTCATATTCAGGCAGAAATTCCTGTGCCTCAGTTTCTGCCTGTTGCTTCTTGCCCTACTGCTTGGCACAACTGAGAAGAGCCTAACTCAAAAACTAGTAGCTGATGGGAGAAAAAGAATTTTTTGTTTGTCTTAAGGGAGGGATAATAGTAGTAAGAGGGTGGAAGTTTGAAAATGCATCAACTTTCTGCCGCAGTGGAGCAGCAGAAGCAGAAACATTATAAATTTTTATTGACAGTCAGGCCTTTTCATCACTGACCTCTCCTTAGTTTTTAATAGTAGATGATATGTTGTCTTGTAAGTTGACTCGTCTGCTCTTTCTTGGCTTTGTATTGTTATTTCCCCGGAGAAAGACCACAAGGATCAGTGTGTGGGGTTCAGTCTGAATAAGTGAGGAAATGAACAGATCTTTTCCATTACAAGTTATGTGTATTGGATTTTATCTGTCTTAAGCACAAAGTAAATAATTTGATTTAATGTGCTTAAGAGATAGAAAAAAATACTAGGGGGTCTCTTATTCTTTAGCCTTGCCGATGTATGCTTTTAATTTTTTTTTAATTTAAATTTTAATATTTTATCTAGTCTAATTTCAGTATCTCACATAATGAAACTTTGAATTACTTTCTCTTATTTTACTGAGAGGACTTCTTGAAAACAGCAGCAATACTTTTTACCATTCTGTTTGATCATGTATTCATCTCACAGACTTCCTACTTACAAATATTTTTATGGCTTTTGCTAATTTAATTATAACTTAATTAAAAATTAATAACATAAATATGAAAAGTATTTTATTAAATTAACACCTCCCCCCCAAATCTTACTATTGAACATTTAATTAAAAGGAAGTAGTAAGTACCATTTTGTTCATACATAGTTTTTAGTCAGTATTACTGTGTGTAGAAAAATCTGTGTTGGCAATATCTGAGTCTTCATTTAGATAGAGAAAAAGACTGACATATGGAAATTTGCTGGTGATAACAGCTAATACAGTTTGATTATTTTTGAAGGAGGTGGACATTGCCTTTCTATTTTTTATTGATCATATGTCAAAAAATCTTTATTCATCTAATGATACCTTTTAGCACTAATTGAGATTAGAAACTGGCACTATGACAAAAGTACAGTACAGAAATACAGGCTGAATGTCTTCATAAAAAAAAATAATTCGTGCATCTAATTGGTTCAAAATTCAATATAAGTGTAAAATACCAGTTCTGCGTGTGAGGGAGTTTAGAGGAATGTACTTCCAAACAAAAATAAAATGAAAGGGAAACAACAGGCCTGGGAATATACAAGCAAGACACTGGAAAATGACAATTTAATCCAAAGGATATAAAAGTAGCTACAGATATTTGAGTAGAGTTCCTCTGTGTGTGTGTGTGTGTGTTTGTGTATGTACATATACTTAAATATAAACATACATATGCAGAAATAGCTACTTTTAATGTTTGTATATAAGTGTAAGTGAGAGTAAATGCAGAAAGGGCAAAACCAAGTATCCTGGAGAACTACAATAACAGAAGTGGTGACTGTCTTCAGGTTTAAAACTCATTGTGGGAACCCTGGGTTGATTGTAGGAACACACATTCAGCTCAGTTTTTCACATGTAGTTTTCCAAGCATGACAGTCAAATATAATTCAGTAGTATATATGTTTTCCCAGATCTTCTTGCTTCTCCCTACATTTAACATAACTGAGTGAGCTAGACTTTTCCTGGGGATTCAGGCACAGTGATAGAGCACTGGAGGTGGTCAGGTTGTTTCCTCTGGGCACCCTCAGGTCTGAGTTAGGTATTTTGTCCCCTGAATCCCGGGCAGATAAAAAGCCTTTAGGTCAGGTCTGTATTTGATACTATTTTCATGTCTGTCAAAGCAATGGGTATCTAAACCCAGGCTTAAAACTAGGAGTGTCTTGCCACTGGGCATTTTGAAATCTGTTGTGGAATTTAGATGTTCTACACTAGTCAGTCTTTCCTTATACAGAACCTAGACAGGAGGAGGAGTATTGAGCTAGTTCACCATTGAAGGTTAAGATATATGGACTCAAATCCTTGCTCTAAATCAGGCAGCGAACTGGATCTCTGGAGCAGTAAGAGAGCTCTTTAACTACTAGACAGTTATGAAGGACAGCAGCAGCTGGCTGCCTGGGCTGTAAAAGGGGTTGGTCAGGTTTCTTCAGGCAAGATCTGCAAAGCAGTGATGAGCTGTGCATTGCACCAAAGCTAAGACATTAAGCAGCTTAGTGTTGTCAGAGCTGGAGTAGTTGTACACGTGCCCAACAGCAAAGCTGTGCTATTAGCAATTTGGGAGCCTCAGGAGCCTGGGCTGCACAGGAGTGGGCAGCAGATCAGAACAGGGGTTTGAAGATGTAAATTTTTACTTTAAATTGTTTGTAGGAGGCAGAAGTGTACAATACATTTAAGCCTAGCTTTTTTATCTTTTTGGCCTCACTTTATGAACTCACTCACTCTAAGAATAACCTCTGAACTCCATCAAGGAAATAAGCAAAAGATTTCATTATGTCCTCCAGAAGGAATCAAAAGATATGTCCCTCATAGTCACTTAAGCTGCTGGAGCTTCAGGAGGCTTCTTCAGCTTATGCTTCACAATGTCTCTATGAAATAGGAAATTGCACGCGAGGCCATTGCGTGCAATTCCAGCTAGACAAACTGAGGCACATGTGGTAAAATTTCAAGGTAAGCTGATAACATCTTGACCAGGAAACTCATGTGCTGCCTTCTTAAGCCTTTTCTTTGACCATGCTCTTTGGGAAATGTAAAGAATAATAGTTATAAATTAACAGATTGGTAAGAAATACAAGGAAGTTAAAAGATCATAAAAAAACCCCCGAGAATGTGTGACAACCCTAGATGTCTTAATGAGTGAAATTTTCAGTAAAACATTAAGGTTCACATAGGAGTTTTCTAACCAATACAGGAAGAAGTCAATCTTAAGTATGCTGACAGAACCAATTAGATGTGCAGTTACTTGTAGCAATGTTTTTAAAAATCGTGATGTGTTAAGGTCAGTACACAGGTGACTGCATTTGATGAAAGGACTGGGAGGGTCAGGAAGGCAAATTCAAGGGAGAAAATGAATTTTTGAAATGTTGTAGAAGAAGAAAACTAGGGATATGGAAAAATTTCTAGTCACTCTTTTGCTAGTTTAAAGAATTTGAGGTGCTCTGTAAGCATCCACATATCACTGCAGGAGATTATGTAGATATAATACAAACAAATAAAAATGTACTCTAGGATGGCTCTTTTTTCAGATGCCCATACTCAGAAAAAATGAGAACGTGGTTGACCATTCTCTTTAGTTAGTATATATTACAGAACAGAAGGTAAGTGTAGATGGTTAAATACATCTGAGGCAAGAAAACAAGAAAAACTAATCTGAAAATGGTTATACCTTTAAATTTGAGATAGGCTGTACACTCCAGAATTAAATTCTAACCCACTTAAAGGTGATGGGTCAATTCATACTTCTGCAAGGCCAGAGAATTTTCATAGGAATCTGTCTTCTGAAGATAGTTTAGTGTTTAGATTTGAGTTAAATTTAGCGGTGGTCAAAAACCAGATCAGCTCAATGAGGAGTCTTGCAGTTCAGTTAACCATCCAGGCAGAGCTCTCTTGAAAGCAGAGCCCTGGTTTGGTTTGGTTTTGTTTCCCTCCTGAGAGGCATCCTTTTTTTTTTTCTCATTCTGCATCCTCAGCTATTGGTTATCAAATCTCTGTCAGAGAATTTAATGAATAAAAGTCTATGGGGATTAACTTGATAAGAAGTTCACGTATATCAAACAGTAAAATGCTGTTGTAATGCAATGGTCCAAAACCTTATCAGTGGTAACATATTAACAGTGGCACATTTTTTGGAAGGCTTTGCTGGAAAGGATGTAAACAGGCTGGGCACACTGAAGGGAACTTGACCCAGCCCCCTGCTTCTAATGTGATAATTTCCTTTTTAGCTTGATAGCAATTTCCTAGTTCTGTACCTTACTGAGCAAGTTCATTAAAAAATAAAACCCTTCCAAAATATAAGAGGTTGAAGGGACCTGGAAATATAAAGCACGTTATCAGCATTTTCTCGGGCCATAAGATAAACAGTAGTAGTTTAACTGGTGTAGCAACTGCCCTTTCTAAAAGAGTGACTCACACTTGAATGATAAAAATACTCAAGTGTTAACTGCTGCTCCATATGGCTCTGACTTAAACAAAGGATGTCATTCAAGGGCCATAGGATCGCTAGGCAGGGAAGGCCACATCACACAGAGCTCTGGCCCTGCTCAGACTTAGGATAATGCTGCAGAAAAGGTTTTTTATGTTTCTCAACCTGAGATGGTGGTTATCTACTAAGGAAAAAAGGATTTGTCAACAAACAAGCTAATGTAATTGCTAACAATTTTTTTCAGTTTCCTTGATATGATGGTCTTGAAAAACACTGAAGACTTGTAGATGGAGGTGGAAAGCGTTAGGTTATATTTAGGTACTTGTAGCATTTAATCAGTTCAGTTACTAAAGCGAAGTCCATAGAAAAGGAAGAATAATTAATCAAAATCAGAAAGAGTTGTGATTAAAATATTTTTTACAATTATTTTGATGCTGTACTTTTCTGGTCTTATACAATGAATTTTGGAGTCAGTTAGAAAATTTTAACTTTGAAAAGTTCCACTTGAGCTTTGGTTCAGCCCGGGGTCTGCAGGCCAGGTGTGCTCAGGGTGCTGGACTTAGACCTTTTGCCTCATAGAATTGAATTGCAGGTTAACTTCAGGCACTGGACCTTCAGCTGTCCATCACTGTGCCACTCTCTTCTAGAGGAATCGAAAGGAAAAGTTCCAGTGATGCCTGTGGTCATTAGAGTAGATCCTTTGTACTTATCTGATGCTGTGTTCACAAAGATCCAAATGTGAGCTTTCCTATTTCTTTTTTTCACTGAGAGGTAAGAACCAAAGTTAGTGACAGTCTCACAGTGATATGGTCATAATTTCAGTCATTGACCAGTCAATAACCCTTACAAAAAAAACAAGACTAAGAAGGATACTGAGTACAGATCAAGTGCTATATTTAGTATCAGAACTTAGAATTGAAGATGTGAGAGATAGACAGGCTTGTAATTTAAATATGAGAGTGACAGCAAATCAGAAAAATTGTAAATTTGTTTACAGTTACAATTTTAATTACTACTATGTTTCTCATGTGGCCTGTTTTTTCTTGCTTAAATTTTCTGAACTAGTTTTATATTACTCAATCTGTATTTGTGAATGGTTTATATATAAATAAAACTGCTCTCTAAATATTGGAGCTAAATTCTTATCACATCATTTACATAATTCCACAGGCATCAGTCAAACTGGCCACATGAATGGGTGAAAAGTGTTTTTGTGTCGGTAATGATTGTTATGGGACAATTAAAATTTTTTGTGGCTTAATTCAGGACTGAATTAAGCCTGAATTAAGCATAATTCTATTGAGGCTATTTTTACTATAAAGTTGATTTCTCCTATCTTTTCAGAATATGTGGAGTGTTTGCAGTACAAGAATGAGTGTAGTGGAGCTTTAAAGTTACATATGTCTGGACAGAACTTTGTAAGCCTTTTGAAGTCTTAGAGAAAGAAGGAGCATTCACATTATCAAATGGTGACACTTGATTATAATCTTCACCAGGTTCCAGAAGTATTATCTTTTGGGTCTCAAATTCTAGTGATACACAGAAGCTACTGATGGATTAGCTGGTTATTGAAAGTGGCTTTGCATGCCCTGGAAAGCTAATGAGGGTAGCAATGATATTTTAAATCCTGCAATATAAATTCATATTACTAATGGTTAAGTTATAAGACACCAGAATATAATTAGCACTTGTTCATCTTCTGAACAAGTGTAAACAACAAAATACTGACTGTAGTACATTAGCTAAGATAACTTAAGAGCCTAAATAATAATATTAATATATTATTAAAAAATCATATTTTTAACAAAATATCTGTGCAAGATTATCATTTAATGTTTTTATCTATGCATCTTATGAAAGTGGAACTGAAGTGGTATTTTAAAACTTCTATAAATTTTGCATTCTCCTCCAAGGAAACTCGTTACTGCATGCAATGGTGGCGTCTGCTGAGCAGTGTTTTTGTTACTCTTCTACACAGCTAGTTTTGAGAGCTTGATGTAATCCTGATTAAGCAAAGAAGCTCCAAATCAGATTATACATCTGGTAGCAATTAGATGGAACAGTTACCATCTGGGAACATAGTATTTCCACTGGAAAAAAGAAAAAATACCCCACAAAACCCCCACAGTCAGTGGTATAGTTAAAATATAGTTAAATGTAATCCTCCTGTCTCTTCATAAACTGTATTCACATGCATTTACAATCTTTGCCCTTTTTCCAACATGTTGAAATAAAGAGTGCCTCATGGATGACGAAACTCCTTCAGACTGTCATGTTTTACTGAATGTTGGGAAAGAAACTGTGGAACTATTTTCATTTTGACATCTGATTATAGACAATATATGAGAATCTTTTAGCACAAGGAGGATCAGTTTGATGAAATGAACGAACAAAAGCAAGAATTAATGCTAGCTAATAAGTAGAGAAAATTAATAAATAGTCTCAGAAGGTGAGTTATATTGTGTTATATCTTAACATATTAAAAATTCATATCACTAAAGGATTTAGTTTTGGAGGATAACCCTACTCTGACAAGAAGATGGATTAGGTGACCTACATTCCCCCCCCATTTTTATTTTATGTGTTTCTATGCATCTCTTGAGCAATTTAAGTAAACAGAAAATTATATAAATGAGATATTTAGAAGGTAAATAGAGTTTCAAAACCATATGAGAGGACTTGCTGAATGAGAAGTTGGACATTCTGCTCTGAACAATGGCTGCCTGAGATGAACCTGATCTGGTGATTCACATTAGCTGAGATTAAGCAAATGGATTATGATGTTTTTTCTAGCTGAGCATACTTAGAATAAGACTAAGGATGTTGTTTCATATGGTATAGACAACTACATGTACAATTCATAAATCTCTGAAAACAAGCTATACTCTCTTTTATTTACGTACGACTGTGGGTGAGTATGATAAAATTATATGCAATGCTTACCAGCTCTATGGCATTAGGCGTATTCTTATGTATTTAGAACAAAGTGCTCCACTTTATGTCTTTATAAAATTTGGCATCTTTATGCATAAGCTTTGAATGAGTGGTTTCGTTTATGAGAACACAGGGACAGGGATTAAATTCTGATTTCTGTTTTGTTTTTTTTGAGAATAAATTTCTTAGCAATATAGTTGTCAAAATATCTTAATAGACATTCTGTATTATGTAATATCAGCTATTTTTAATTTTATAATAATATCATTTAAGTATGAAAATCATTAGTATGTTTAAGATGAAATGAAGCTATTACAGTGTGATGACCTGTAGTACGAAAAAGTAACTTCTACACTACCTTAAAGAACAGTTGTTCATTGTCCATAGGTTGAACAATTGTTCATTGTTGAAATGTTTTCTATTTGTAGGATGCAATTATAAGGTATCTGAAAGATGTATAAGCAATTTCCACTATTGATATGTGTATTCTCTCTTTGTTTGTTTTGGATTTCAGTACTTTCACAGTGTCAAGACTAAGTTTAACAATTATCTTTATGTAAAATATATTTATTTCTCTTCCAAATGTTGATGCTTATGTAGCTGAATGTTTTACACAATTACAAATATCCAGATCAGCTTCTGAGAAGCTAATTCAAAAGTGATTAATATCAGTAGTCTCATGACAAAATCCACCTATTTTATCTCTGGTAAGAGTGAGTAATCAAATCATACAGTTAGATGAAATTCCACTCCATTTTCATAAAGGGTGAGAAATACAGTATAGAGTAGCTGAGAAACTATATTTATTTCTGTCTCTGGCCATTGTTGATGATAACACTTTTGTCCTCAGAGATCCTGAACTGCACTCTAAAGCTCAAGTCTCCTTGGCCAGTTAAAATGGAGCAACATTATGTTCAGTTCACTCAAGAACTTTACCACATTGCTGCTTTCATTGTAGAAGAACATCTGCTCTTCAAAGAGAGTAGGAAAGTTTGTGTTGCAGCAAGCAACAAAAATGCAAAAATGACCCTATATATTTCCTCTAGGAATATCAGTCTAAATGGAATGACGCATGAAGCATAAAATGACTGCTTCAAATTGGGTCCCTAGTCTTAACTCACCTGTCAATCTCTCAGTTTAGAAGTGCAGTGAAAATTTAGGCAGCTAATGAATAGATGTGTCAAAAAAGATGAACAGCTATAGCTCTCAGTGATTTCAGTTGGAGTGGAGTTCCTCCCTACTACACTAAAAGTAAACCATTTCACTAGATATGATGGACTGGGTTGTATAAGTTGCTGTAGCCAAACTTCAAAATTTCTTCTTGCATATTCCTTAAGTAAATAATTACTTTTTAAAAAATTTTTTAAAAAAATTATTTATTTTAAGTGGAATTGTGATTACCTAAATCAATCTTGGAGAACACAGTTCTAGTGGAGACCTGTTTGGTTATTTTTTCATTTTAGCACTTAGAATGAGTACAATTTACAGCATAAATAATGTCTTAAAAGGAGACATTTCTTCCTATGTTCTGATCATTGTTCAAAATAAAAATAATTTTAAAAGTTATTGACTCCTAGTAAAGGTAATGCACCTGTTCTGAAGCAGTGCATTATTGGAAAAGCTGTAAGAACAGAGTAAGGTAAAATCTTATCAAATCTGACTGTTTGAACCTTGACTATCTTGAAAAATAACAACTTTTTCTTATCAGTTTCAGAACTGATGTATGTAGTAGTAAAATAGTCAAAATACTGTTTTCCATAGCTTGATTAAGAAAAATATATAGTAGCCAGAGGAGATTGTTCCATTGGTCGATATGTCCACTATATCAAGGTAACATCATCAAATAATTTAATTTATATCATTTTGCTGACAAACATGTTTCCTGAGACTGCTATGTAGCTTTTCAGTAAAACTCCACTAAAACTCTTTCCTTGACACTGATTAGTTGACTAGCCATTTCTACCCTGTGTTAAGTTAGCCATTTAAAGAGTTGTCATTACAGAATCTATATATAGATTGGACTTTTCTTGTACTTAAGATGTCTTATTTGGTCAGTGTTTTTTTTCCTCAGTATAAATGCAAATATTGTAGTGGATATGTCTGGATATGATCTGTCAATTTATGATGCAATTTCACTCTACAGCGTGTTTTTTTGTGACAAGTGTAAGTAAATCAAGAGACTTTTCTCTGAATCCAGTGGATTTGCTTTGGTATGAAACTAGCACGTAAGATCAGAATGAATTGCATTGTCTTTCATTTTTGTTGTTTTGGACTGAAAAAGGCTCATGCCAATGCATGAGCAAATTGCTCCCTCCTAATAAGGAATTTTCTGATATCTGAAATATGAAAAGTTGTCATTAGTTGTCTTCATCCTCAAGAAAGGATGGACTGTCAAAGCACCTTCTTCTAAGGACAGGTCTCTTGTTACAAAATGATAAGAGATTTGAAATTACACTGGAGAGTTTTGGGAATATTTGCAAGCAGGGCTATGCTAACTTAATCTGATAGTATTGGAGTCTTTGTGGAATTTAAAGATAACAGCTTGGATTCATTTAAATGCAATGATTTTTGGCACAACTTTCTGCTGTTGGTTTCTTATAAATCTTCTTTCTACACCTTTCAAAATAAAGACTGTATTATTACTAGTTATAGGAAAGGTTTTACACCCATCCCCTCTTTCTTGCAGATTGCTGTCAAAATGAGCGAAACACCTTCAACTAGTTACTCAGTGAATCAGCCAAACTCCTCTGATAGTGAACAGAGTTTATCCACGCGCCATTTCAATGTTACTGAACCTGTTGTGGCAAAACGGATTTGCTTCTATAAGAGTGGAGATCCCCAGTTTAATGGGATCAAAATGGTCGTTAATAGCCGGTCTTACAAAACGTTTGATTCCTTGCTGGATAGTTTATCCAAACGGGTCCCATTACCTTTTGGAGTGAGGAACATTAGTACACCAAGAGGGAGACACAGCATCACCAATTTGGAGGATCTCGAAGATGGAAAATCTTATATTTGTTCCCATCAGAGAAAAATGAAGCCCATCAACTTGGAACAGGCCAGCAAAAAGCCACTGCCCTGGCAGATCAGCAGGCCTGTCAGTGCTCGTCGTCGAGCTGTGCAATTAGCAAGGGGGAATGAAGATGGATTTGGCCATCGAGAAAGAAAAATAATAACTCCCAAAAAGATGCTTGTTTTCAAAAATGGAGACGTAAGACTTAGGCGCACCATAGTTTTGGGAAAGAAAAATACCCAAACGTTTGAGGCCTTTCTGGATCATATGAGTGAGTTAATGCAATATCCAGTTGCAAAACTATATACTACTGATGGCAAAAAGGTAAGAATAAAGATGAGTACTGACAATTTTTTTATGATTGCTTCTAGATTATTTTAAATTAAAGAGATGATTTTATCCATTATAAGCTTTGAACATAGGCCTGGTGTAAAATCTGATGTGCTGAATTTCATGTTTCCTTTCTGTACCTTTTCCCCCTTCAGAAGACCTACTAGCTTGAAGGAAATATACTGGAATCTTGCAGTCAGAGAGGGTATTTTATTTTAAGCAAAAAGAAAAAACATTGTTTTTCTCTTATTTAGGCCTCTTTCAGGCATGGTCTTGATTTTATACTTTTACCCGTTCACACAGAAACTTCCTTTAGGCTTAGTGCTGTTTATCTGTGGTTTTTAATCTTTTAGAAATGTGAACAGTAGCATCTAATAGCCAGGTATATTTTTATCATTGCACAAACGCAGAGCGGTTTGCCATTAATGACTTGGAACTCTGACACCTGATTGCCTATCATAGTTTTCAAAACATGGACCAGGTTTTATACCACTAAACTCAGACAATGCAGCACTAATAATGCAGATTTTAATCTCACATAGTACTTTATATAATTTTATCTCATTTAGTGTTTTTTCTGAGTGTTGTTAAATCACAGAATAACATTTATGATTACACTTAGCCAACATTTAGCAAGAGAATTCCATGCAGAGCTCCAAGAGTTCAAGGGCAATCTCCTGTTTATCCTCCATTTGGTGAAATTGTGTATTAGGTTGGAAAACTGTTCATATTACCTACAAGTTAGTGAAGTGCAGTTTGTAAGGATTATCTTGCAATATATTTTGGAACATAAATTCAAACCAATTAGACAATGCTCTGAGCACCTTGATCCAGTCAGACCTGCTTTGAGTAAAGAGTTAGACTATATGACCTTCAGAAGTCTTTTCCAATGTATATTGTTCTGTGTCCTATCCAATGGTGGAAGTATGTGTTGACTGCTTGCGGTGTATTCTGAATTTTTTCCTCCAAATATGTCTTCATATGTTTACCTACCTCCAAATACATATTTGTATTTCATGGCTATGAACAGTCACTGTGCAACAATGAAACAAAATTACACGTACAAATACTTAAATTATAAGAAAATTCTGATCTGGATTCAAGTTACTTCTTGAAGTCATTTTCCAATATATTTATATAACAAGATATGCCCCCACAGATATAGGAATTGCTTTATAGGAATTGAAAAATCAATTCCGTGCAATGATATATATTTAATAGTCTGCTGCAAATGAATGTAGAGACTAAGAAGTGAAGATATTAAAGTTTGAAATGGATAAATCTCTTACATTATTTTTTTGTTACTACCCAGGCAGAAAATTTAATGTTACTTTTTTTTCCCCAGGTTCCTAATCTTCAGGCCCTGATATTGTGCTCTGGAGCTGTAGTCGCAGCAGGAAGAGAACCTTTTAAGCCAAGCAATTATGAAACTCTTGGGTATTTACGGCCTGCTAAATTACTTGGAATTGGAAATCGTGTGTACCCAAAAGCCAATGCCAAGTCAGAAAGTGAAAAGAGTAAGTACTTTGAAACTAATTTGCATTTTATTAATTTGTTTATCTCTCTTGGCATAAGACATAAACAGTGACAATCTTACTAGGATCAAGAATGTTCAAAAAGGCCAGTTGAAACTGCTTATATCTGGTATGACTCCTCTATAAGCTTAAGATCAAACTGTTAATTTTCTTTTGAAAATGTAAGTTTCTGCAAAGTACTTGACTAGTATGAATATTTTGTTTCTGACAGACTTACTTGGAACATGGATGCAAATCTATCTTTTATTTTAATTCACTTGACTGTTATTGTTATTAATTTTTTGGTATCACGGTTAATAATGACACTGGTAGGAGAGAAACCACAGGCTACTTCAGGCTCTTAACTGACTGAATTTCTTGACCAAGCATTTTTTCAGTTTTCAGAACTTACCTTAACAAATGGAGTTTTGGCTTGTCATGACTTACACTTCTTCTCTTGTTCCATGTTACACATAGACAGGAAAACCTGTCTCTTAAAGCATCCACTCATAAATTAATCATGTTTTTGAAGCTGCTTTTGTCTAAACAGTGTGTCATCTGTTTCTATATCCTCATGGCTACGATGTATGTTTTTTGGATAAGTTTGGGAAAAGATACACAAATATGTACTTTTCCTTTGATTAATCACAGAGTTGTGCCACTGATAAGGTCAGTATGCTAACACATATTCGGGCCATATTCAAAATTCACTGAAGTCTGGAAGTATTCTCATTGGCTTTGCTGAGTTTTGCACCATTGTCTGCAGTACTTATGCATAAATGTGTTTCAGAATGTCATAATTTAAGATCAGATTTTATAAGGAGTTCAAGAACTTCAATGTTTACTTCTTTGTAGAAGGTCAGGACAGGGGACTGGATCTGAACCCTTTATTCATGTGATAGTACACAGGGTAGTTAATCATATACTGTAGATTGTTGGGTTAAGCCAAGGAGAGATATATTCACCTTGACTGACATGTTTTAGTACAACCATAAGAACTAATAGGAAATGATATATTAATGGTCGCTAAAGCATGAAGAGGAAGCAAAGCCGGTAGCTCGAAGTCCAAAGAAGTGAGGGCCTGTGAATGCCTTAGGCTTTGGAGCTTCAAATAAGACTAGAGTTCTCTCATTAGAAAGAACCCACTGTAAAATAAAATTAAGTGAAGTATTTAAATGCTTAATTATTTATGAAAAATTTCTTATATTTCTCTCTCCAAACAATTTCTTAAATGAACAGCAAGATTAATCATGTTTTCCTCTGTACCTGCTAATGCAAAATAAATAAAAAAGTATCTAAAATAAACACATTTCATTAGCAACTTTGGTACTAATTTTTCTCCTTTCTTCTTTTCTCTTTCTTTGTTGCCTGTCTGCTGTCTCATCATCTGGATCCTTATCCATGATATTTGTCTGCTCTGCTTTCCAACTACTGAATGAATTTGTGTTCTTTCAATATAATTATTGGTAGTGAGAGGTGAAATGGACTCTAGCTCAAGATCTCAGATATTCTCGGTTTCTTCCGATAAAGGATCCAGCAACAATAACAATTCCAATGATAACAACTCAGATTCTTCATTTGTTCTTGACAGTCATAATGGGATAGAAGGAAATCAGTCAGTTACTGGTGAAGACTTATCTGTGGCACAGTATCAAGATGACATTGAGAAGTCCGTTCACCTTAATCAAGATGGCAGTGTCACAGTGGAAATGAAAGTTCGATTCAAAATTAAAGAGCAAGAAACCATTAAATGGACAACCACTGTAAGTCGTGCTGGCCTTTCTGATGACAAAAATATCTCAATTTGCAATTCTGCAATGAATGCGGAAGACTGTTTATCCAATGTAAATGCATCAGAATGTACAAATCCACAAGACACTCCGTTTTTGAACAGCTACAATAAAGAAGAGGAAGACTCATTGCAGCAATCCAATGCAGAAGTGTCAGACAAAGAATCAGACTCTGATTTAAAAACTGCTGATTGTAACGTCTCTGATCAGAACAATTCCGCAGATCTAGACACAAGCAATGTATCTGAGGAAAATATCAGGCCTCGCTTTTACAGGCCTCCCACCCCTGGACCAAGGCGTGTTAGACAAAAGAAAGCAGTAGTTGAAAGTGTCACCTTGGTATCTGAGAAAGAGGTTCAAGAGAAGACAATAGGACAGTTTTCCTACAGTGAAGAAATAGAGAATGGAGAAAAAACATCTGAGTATTGCATGGTAGCTCATTCAAGCAGAAAAAAATCAAGTGTCAGTAACCCAAAGTTTAGTGACATGAATGGCAATGGTTTATTAAAGCTTTCTTCAGAGAATATAAAAGAAGAAATGCTTTTTAAAATAAGCCATAAAAGCAGTGATTTAATAGAAACCACAAATAGGAAGACATTAGAAGTGCCTGACGAGGAGGAATTGGTACAGAATATATTGGAGAAATCAGTTGTGGGACAAGGTGCATATAGTAGCTTAGTATCAACCTCCAAAGCTAACATCAGTGGTTTCATACCAGCATCAAAAATTTGCCAGACAGCTAGACCAGGTTCAGCAGATCACATCCATAAGTCATGTGATATTAAACAAATAAAAAGATCACTGAGTTCTTTCATTACATATTCAGAGTTACGTCAGTCAAAAGAAGAAATAAACTGCAAAACTGCTGATTTTATACCTATTTCTCAAGATTCAGTGCATTCATCCTGTCCTGGACATAGCCAGATGAAGGTGACAGTACCTCCATGTAATAAGGGTCCTACTGAGAAAATAAATCCTACAACTGAATTCTTTCCTACTGTTACTGAAAGTGAGAATCAAATCAGTGTCCGGACTGAATCTGTGATGACAACACAGCTCGTTGATAACAGCCAATCTGCATCATCCCTCACTAAAAAGAAGAAGAAGAGAAAATCATCTGGTTTTTTAGAGCAAGGTGCATATGAAAATCAAAAAGATCAAGAAATTTCAGGGATAACTAGAAGTGAGGGAATGCATATCACAAGAAAAACCACACGGGATTCTGCAACAGAGGCTATGGATAATTATTCTGAAGTACCTCAGAAAAAAGAATCTGAATTTTTACTGAAAACCAATGATGGATCTGTCAATTCAGACAAAAACATATGTCCTGAAGATGAGTTGTATCATCAGCATCCAGTGGAACAAAATGGATCATCATCAAATAAAAAAAAAAGAAGTAATAACAAGAAGTTGACCAAGGTAAAATCGAAGTCAGGCAAAAAAAGTAGTATCATTTCGTCTGAAAAGAGTGAAGATGGTCTAATGACAGTTAATTCAAACAATGAATCTGAGCACAGTCAGGACACATTGAATACTGAGAAAGAAGGAACATATCTTATAACCAAATCTTTCAAACAGACACCTAACACATTAGTGACTTTAAAGCCATTGTCAGAAGTGCCAAAGAATCTTAGCTTTGAAAAAGAAAAGAATAATTTGGAAAATTCGCCATCAAAGAAAGAGAAAAAGCAAAAGGCAACCAAGAAAAATCTAAGTAAAAGTGCAAAGAAGTTATATATGTCAGAGAGTGCCATTACACTAGAGGACAGTTTTCAAGAGGAGACTGGTGAACATTCACTAGAAAACTATGTCCAATCTTGGCTGAAAAAATCATTATCAAATTCTGTCTTACCCCCTATAAAGAAAAAAGAAGGGATCGTTGAGAATAGCAATGCGTGTTTTTTTCCTGAAGAAAATATCAATACTTCTATAGATAAAGAAACAAGATTTATCACAAATGAAGTGCATATGACTGGAAAAAACCATCTGATTGAACATAACCTAACCAAAAAAACTTTAAAGCCTATTGGTGAATTGAGAACTTCAGAAGAATCAGCAAAAAATTCAGGTGAAACACAAACTGCACCTTTAATTCATGCTAATACAACTATAGTAGAAGCAGCCGAGTACTCACTAAAGTCAGAATTTCATCAGGACAGTAAGCTACACTTGTTTCGTGAAACACACGACAATGATGAAAAGATGGCAGAAGCTGATATTCAAGATACCAACCTATGTCAAAGAAAAAAATCTGAAGTTGCTGTTCAAGTTAATAGCACAATTGTTAATGAGAAAATTGGAACTGATGTTCAGAATAATTGCATGTCTAGCATGCTGCTGAATGAACTACAGTCAACTTTACTTGGTGTCCAGAAAGAGCATAGTGGATGTATAGGAAAAGCTTGCAGCCTTTCAAGTCTTTCTCCTTCAGGTTTTGGTTCTTCCTCCAACATGCTCCTAGCTTGGCTACTGGTACTGAATCTGAGAGAGAGTTTGATTGGGACAATCACAGATGATATGCAAAAAACTGCCTGTAGCTGTTCTGAAATATTTACACAGTTACAACATCTGAAACAAACTACAGTTACAGAAAAAGCTGATGAGCTGAAGGCTGTCTTCTCGCATTTTCAACAATCAACAGAAAATAAGTTATTACACTTCAAGAGGGAACTTGACAAGGAGGACTCCCCACATTACCATGAGAATATACCCATATCTGAAATTCATAGTTGTATACATCTGCATGAACATGAAGAATCAGATGAGCCTTGTGTTCCAATGGACAGTGTCAATTCTGGAGAAGCTCTAAAATTATCTGGGGAATTAGAAAACTGTTTTGATATACAGAATGATCTTTGCAGAGAAACAGAAATCTTAGACTTGACTGCTCCCAAAACACAGCTAGATGGTCAATATCCCAATCCTGATTCAAATACCTGTAGCCTTGCATCAGCTTTAGAGACTCATGAAAGAAATGAAGAAATACTGTATAGCCTATATGAAAAACCACAAGTTAAACCCACTGATGCATCATTTACTAATGAAGAGTCAGAAACTTCAGTAGAACCTAACTCGACAGTTCATAGTGTAACTTCTAATGATAAAAATTGTATTTTAGATCAGGATATTTCTGAATTAGAAGGTGAAAAAGATATTCTACATGTTTCTACTGATAAAAGTGAAGATGAGGATGTTGATCTGAAGTCATCAGGTGATGACAAAACCTCCAAAAAACAACCTCAACTTGCAGCCGACACCTCTGTAGAATATAATAATGAGGATTATTCTGTACAGGATGAAAAGGAAGATGCAGAAACTTCTGAGGAAAGCTCAGAGAGATTATCTACAGTCTCTCCGTTATCATTTCGTTATGAATCAAAGCAAATTACAGAATGTGACACGAGCGAAGGAGAACAGAAATTGCAAGTAGAAGAACTGGGGAACAAAATGTGTTCAGACACTTCTCAATTAAAAAAATGCTTTAAAAGTCCTGCTACGTCAGACTGGTCAGATTACAGACCAGATACTGAAGAGAGTGAATATAACTGTCAAGCATCCAGTGACTTGACCAATGAAAGTGGGGAGGAAGCAGCACTTGAAAAACAATATAATACTGGCTATGTGAAAAGAACTATTGAACGGCTTTACGGCAAAACAGAAGCTTCATTTAAGCCTGACTATCACAAAGGATTTCCTTATATGTCAAAAGTATTTAAAACAGATACGGAAGGATTCCACTCTGCAGTGGGAGAAAAAATAGTTTATTTTTCTCAAGAATCTATGTCTTGTTCTGCAGAGAAATCATCACATTCTTCGCTACCATTACAAGAATATCCAGCAAACACAAACAAAGATGACAGTATATCGAGAAGAGAAAATACTTTACCAACATCACAATCTACTTTTAACAGAGAAGAGATAAATTATGCTAATGACTGTGTAAGGGAATCTCCAAAGCAACACTGTCAACCTGGCATACAAGCTAGTGAAGATGAAGGAATATTGATAGATAAAGGCAAATGGCTTCTCAAAGAAAATCACTTGATAAGAAGATCACCACCTGAGCGGATTGGAATGTATGGTAATTTGGATACAACCTCAAATGACACTAACAGTGATGAAGTTCCATACTCTCACTTTGGAAATCTGAATCACTACCCAGCCCTTGATGAAATCTCTTCTTCAGAACTTGAAGACATGGTTAAACCCCCTGAAAATCTTTGCAACTACTTCAATATGCCTCATAATAGTGATTCAGACCCATTACAGGATGAGTTAAATACAAAAAGCAAGCCTAGCCGGAATGGTAAGATCCTTCCTGCAGAAAACAAAGAAAAGGTCAAATCGTCAGTCATGGCAGCTTCTACTTCCACACAGCTTGATACCAATTTTCCAGCTTTTTCATCTGTAGAATTTAGAATGCCTGATAACAAAGTGCATCCATTGGAAAAGCCTTTAAATGCTGAACCTGTACAGTCTCAGCCAACTGATGTTAGTAATGCTAATAGAAGTGCTCTTCAGGAAGAAGACTCTCTGGATAGACTCCATGCTATATGTGGCCAACATTGTCCAATACTGATGGTAACAGTAATACCAATTAATGAGGAACAGAGAGGATATGCCTACCAAAAGGCATCTGATATTGAAAACCAGCTGGGTCCAAATTTGCTGGCCAAAAAGAGCAAACATTTAGAATGGTCAGGTGAAGATTTAACAGACAAAATTAATCTTGTGACTTTGAAGAATAACTCTATCAATAAGATTGCCAATAACATTTTTAATAGGTTTTACGCTGATAACACCTTAGATTTTATTAGTAACTTCGGAATACTTACATCTGCAACTCTGAAAGACACAAGTAATTTAGGGAAGTTACATACTACAGAGGATATCAATGTAAAATCCATGGAATTCAGAAATTGTCAAAATTATGTATCCAAACACATACCCAGTGATCTTGTAATAAGCACAGCTGAGCTACCCAATGGAAAGAAAACAATGCATCAAACCTTAAGAATAAGTCTAATTCCTATTGTTGGAGAAAAAGTTTCTCCCGTGTTGGCAGATCCAGCAGCAGCCTGTCATTCTGAAACATTTCTGAAGTGTGATGCTTCCTTAAATAGCATTGAACATAAAGCCTCTGAAGATAAGAAAAATGAAAATGCCTTTCCTACAAAAGAAAAAGAAGAAGAAGAGGAAGAAGACAAAGAAGAAGTTTGCTTTTGTACGATAAACAATGGAAACAGTAAAGATGAGAAAGACTTGTAATGAAGATCTTGGAATTTCTATAACATTAGATTAGTGAAAGCATCTTCAGAAAAAAAATCACATAATAAACTGCTGAATGCCACACCCAATAAGACTCCCAATATGAATCCCTAGATAAATATAAATCACAATTGTATATCATTGCTGAAATACAAATATTACTTAAAATTTTATGGGAACCAACATAAGAAGAAAAGCTGTTCTAAGACAATGATTTCTTGGTTAATAGACAGTTTTCCTCTGAAATATTACATGTTAAGAGATAGTTACATACTAATAATCTAATTTTAGAGAAATAACTACTGCTTGTTAGAACAGAGGACTGTGATTTGAAATACCTACCTACCTGACTTTTAAGATAAGATTTCTATATTTCATGATATTTGAGAAGGAGTTTGAAAATTGTCTTTCAGTAGAAATGCTTTCCCTGGAAGAAATCAACTGATATGTTTAATTTCAAATGAAAAGTAGGAAATACTATTCAAATGCTGTAATACAATAGCAAGTAGGAAACAGAAGTCATGTTAATTTTACATAGATGTACATTATTAAATTGCTATTTGAGTTTTTAAGGGCCAACTGCAGAATAATTATGGGAGTAAAGAAATTTTTCAGTCTGTGTCTAGGATCATCCAGACACCAAATGAAATTTGCCTCTTTTACCCAGAGGGCACTAGAAAAGGGGCGTATTTAGGAACTGAGAAGAGAGACTGTTTGTCAATGGACTTCCTGGCTCCTCTTGCCATATTTCCTTCTGAGGCAGCACCACTTACTTAAAATTGTTCTAAATACATTACAAGTTTTAGTTGTGCATTCGTCTGTAACCTCTGTACTTTAAACACAGTCCATGTGTTTTTAGCTTTTGTTTTGTTTTGTTTTGTTTGTAAATATGTTGTATTGTGAGAATCAGGGTATATGCAATATGTTCCAGGATCTTTCCATCTGTTATTAGAATTATTTTGGATACCTGTTTACAGAATTTTTTTAACATTACATGTGCATCGTAAGCACTCATATATGGTTTACAATTTTCAGTAAATGACTTTAAATATAAAATTGGAAAATATTAAATGTATATTGTGATTAGGCAGAATGTTTCAGTTTTTCAGTTAGATTTTAATTCCTAATACTGCATGGTACCTTGCTTCAATGTCAATGAAGTCAGAGATGTACCTGAAGAAAAGTGTTACTTTTCAGCTAGACGATGAGAATTTGGCCATTCTGTACTCTTGGAGGCTGTGTCTAGAATAACTGGCACATACATGCTGTGATAAGCCGTGGGTCATGATCCTTTGATTATCCAGATTGGGGACCTAATAAAAGGCTGATGCAAATTCCTTTGGCCCAGAGGCTTTGGACTGTCTCCATGTGGGACAGAAAGCACGTGGAGGAAAGAAGTTGGAATTGAAGCAAAAGGTGTTTGCAGTACAGGTAGGAAACCTAGAAGCATTCTTTTTAGGAGTTCTTTTTAGGAGTCCAATGGCCCATATACTTCCCCATAAAAAACTGTTATGTTTCTGCTGTTTGAAGCAGTGTATTCCATGTAATAAACTGATGTTGCAACCCTAAAGCAAGATACATTGTCTAATACATTTCATACCAAATAGCTGTGTGTTATTCTGTATGCTGGCCTTGGTTCTGATGTTCTTCTGTTCATCTCCAATTTTTTTGGCATCCTCCTGCTCCAAGTGAAGAATCTCAATGCTATTTTTTATCCTTTTACATGTTGATACAGAAATAAAATATATGTTTGGAAAATGAATCTCAAAATTACTAGAATCCAACTGAATGTCATATAGCATTCTGAGTACCAAGTTTCTATGCTGTAAATAATATCTAAATGTGTAGACAGACAAATTAACAGGTATGTCTCCATCACTCACAGTCTTTCTGATTCACAGTACCCTGTACTGCATTCACGGCACCTTAACTTTATCAGATCAAGATTTAAGAACCTTTAATCAGATGCTTATTACTGAGTTACTGAGAGTTACTGAGCAAACTAAGCACTCAAAAGGTGAGATGTGAGGTACTCCCTGAGGTTACAATTACCAGACCACAGCAAGCAGTGAAAAGATTGTTATACTGACTGAGGGACTTATATAGAGTATGCCATTCTTTGAGAAGAAATTCAGTTTTTGTCTTGCCATTGTTAAAAAAAACCCAGCCAACATAACATAGATCACAGTCCCAGGAAGTTTCAGTTATAGTTTAGCGCCTTGCTAGGAAGAAATCACACAATTAGGTAAGTAAATACATATAATTACAAAGTCTCATTTTAAAACTTTTTCTCTATAGTCACTACAGGTTCCACTAGAGGGATGTTCTAGAGCTTGAATCCTTTTTTTGATATCTGTCTTAACTGTTTTCTAGTTTCCATCCTGTAGGGTAAAAGACACGCAGGTATTCTTGCCAAGAATTGCAAGGCAGTGGAATTAATAAAAAAAGGTTTATTTCAGATGCAAGGACTCCAGCCGAAAAAGGCAATACCTCTCCTTCTCCAAGGCTTTTTGTATCTTCTCTCTCTCCTTCCCCACCCTCTCTGGCCCGAGGAGGCCTTGTACATGTCTGCAAACATGTTATCTCTGTGCATACCAGGGACAGAGAGAGCTTGCTCACAGCTTCTCCGTGCAACTTTCTCTGAAATGCAGAAGGAAGAAAAAAAATATCTAACCCATTTGAGAAGGCATTTTACAGTCTTTCTGAGTGAAATCGAGTTCTAGTTTTCCACCACAAATTCTTCTGAAATTATACCTATCCCTATACATCCTCAGCCTAGTTAATTTATGTATACATATCCCAAAGTCATTATTGAAAGCCATACTTAGATATGCCTTTTCCTCCTTGATATCTGTCAACAAAATCAGACATTCTCTTAGCTTTTTGTCCTACATAAATATTTTATCCATTTCCTCTAATCATCATGGTTGTAATTTCTGAAATGCATAAGACATATTTTTCTTACTTGGAAGGATGTCAGAGGAAAGGAAGACTGTTTAATTGTTTAATGTATCTCTATTAAACAAGGAACTTGTCTTTTATAGCCCTAGTGATATCAAATATCATTAGTCTAATCACCATGTTAATCCACAGTAAGAATTATGAGGAATATTTAACGCAATTTTCTTACCTTATGTCATGGATTGAACCCCAGCTGGCAACTAAGACCCACTCAGCCACTTGCTTACTTCCCCCCACCAGTGGGATGGGGGAGAGAACTGGAAGAGTAAAACTGAGAAAATTCATGGGTTGAGATAAAGACAATTTAATAGGGAAAGCAAAAGTCACACACACAGGCAAAGCAAAACAAGGAATTAAATCATGACTTCCCATGGGCAGGCAGGTGTTCAGCGATCACCAGGAAAGTCAGGCTTCATCAGGCATAGCAGTGACTTGGGAAGACAAACGCCACCACTCCAAACATCCCCCCTTCCTCTTTCTTCTTCTTCCAGCTCTATATGCTGAGTGTGATGCCATATGGTATGGAATATCCATTTAGTCAATTGGGGGGGGCTGTCCCAGCTGTGTCCCCTTGAAGCTCCTAGCCTCCTTGCTGGCAGGGCAGTACGAGAACAACAAAAAGCCTTGATGCTGTGCAAGTGCTGCTCAGCAATACCAAAACCATCCTGTATTATTAACCCTTTTTTTCAGAATAACCCTGGTTTTCAGAATAAATCCAAAACCTAGCCCCATACTAGCTACTATAAAGACATTTAAGTGTACCCCACCAAAAACCAGCATACCTTAATGAACTAAATTAAGACAAGAGGTTAGGTACACCCACCTAGAGTAACTTAAATGTTTTATACTTATGTTTACCTATACGTATGCTTACTTATATTTTATACTTATGCTTATACTTATTTTTTCAGTTTAATGTGTTCAAGCTACAACAATTCCTGTAATGACCAAGTTTAACTTGTTGATAAAAGTGTCCCTCAGTGATACCATTTGCCTTAATTCCATCCAATTAATACGCAGCTTCCACAGGGTGAATGGTTTGGGTTGGAAGGGGCCTTAAAGACCAGCTAGTTCCAACCCCCAGGCCATAGGCAGGAATGTCTTTCACTAGAACAGGTTATTCAGAACTCCATCCAACCTGGTCTTAAACTCTTCCAGGGACAGAGCATCCACAGCTTCTCTGGGCAACCTGTTCTGGTGCCTCACTACCCTCATAGTGAACAATTTTTCCCTAATATATTTTCTAAACATGCCCTCTTTCAGTATGAAACCATTACCCCTTGTCCTGTCACTACATGCTCTTGTAAATATTCTTTCTCCATCTTGCTCGTAGGCTCCCTGCAGGTACTAAAGAGCCACAATTAGGTCACCTTGAAGCCTTCACTTTTCCAGGCTGAACAAACTTGATTCTATAAGCCTTTCCTCATAGGAGAGGTGCTCCATCCCTCTAATCAGCTTGCTGGCCCCCCTCTGGACTTGCTCCAACAGATCAACGTCCTTCGTGTGCTGGTAAACTTCAGTGGATTCCAAACAAGTTGTTACATCTACGCAGCCAATCACACCTTTGCAGAGATACAGACCCTTTCTTGGAGGTCTTTTTTAGCAGAGCTAATTTGCTTTGAGACCCTAATGTTTGATGTGAGTAGTGTCAAGGCTGTCATTACACAGCACTGCACTGAGAAGAGGTGATAGATCCTAAGTAAACAGAAAGCCATATTTAATACAATTTAATAAAAAATTTCAAAACTGCGTTTGAAAAGTGATCTACAATCATGCAAATCTGACATAGTCATATAGGACACATGGAGTAAAAGATGTGAATGCAACCTGACATTTCTTGACGTGCCCAGCACAGCAAACAATATTTGCCTGGTGTAATTTTGTGAAACACATATTTCTGTATTCATTGGCATGATATTATTTAGAATTTTGATTACTGAAATGCATTTTGTTTGAGAATCTTGAGTTTAAGTAATTCAGCGAATCTTTTTTATCTTTTGGTAGCTAGGAAATGGAATGTGTCAGTCCTCACCAGTGATATGCCATCTGCAGGAACAAGTTCAAAGGTTTATATTACATTGTATGGGGATCAAGGCAGTTCAGGTCCTATTTTTCTTGATGGAGACAAGGGAAAATTATTTCAGAGAGGCAATGAAGACATCTTCACAGTAAGTAATATATATTCGTTGTATTGCCCTCTTGCATTCTGCCAGATCATATGACATTTCAAAATCTATGTGATGAAAAGACAGCTTTTTGCATGGTACACATATCTAGAAAAGGTAAATGGGACTTAAATGTAGAGCTAAATTTAGTATCCTTTCTCACTCACTCATCCAAATCTGATTTGATCCAACATATTTATTATCTGTTTAAGAAGAACTACTGTTTAATTTACATAGTGCCCCAAAAAAATACCAAGAAATATAACACAACAGATAATTGTTTAGTTTAGAAATTTGAAACAGGGCTACAATATTAAAAATTAAATAAGGAATTGAAGAATTAGGATTTGGAGCAAATTTTTAATTTTGTTAAATACCTGCTGCTTTATTGAAGTAATACCAAATTTTATACCTGTAATAAATCTACTATCTGCAGCTGCTTCTGCCCCCAGTGCCACAAACAAATTCCTTCCTCATCAGTCTTGTGGCATAGTGATTTAAGTGATCCAGAATAGGTCCCTCATCACAATCTGCATAGCTTGAGTGTATATATGGAATCGTCAGGGATTGTCTCTGGCAGGTGTCCACTATGGGGCCATATGACAAACAATTGCTTCCATTATTAGTATCCAGCATAGCAAATCCCCTCTCTGAGAAAAGGTGTTTAATGGCAGCATTGATTAAGAGCTCACCTTTTCCACAATAGCCTCATGGATGTTTGGGATGCAGAAAATGCAATTCTTTACCCTCTTCAGCCTGATGGAGTTCCTCAGAAGAAGCACTCCTGATAAAGTATGTCATTGTCCATCTGTGATATCAAAAAATCCCAGGTTGAAAGAAGTAGACAAAACAAGTAACCAGTTCTCTGACAGATAAAAAGACCCTCTTCACAACAGATATCGTTGGCTCTTTACTGTTGTAATTATTGCAATTAATTTTACCTCCAATGACTTTTAAATGCAAAATATGTAGGCAGTCATATTGTTTGGGATTTAGGATTCCCCTCTCAGGCAAGTATGCATAGCACTGAACACAGTTAAAGAGAGCCTACTCTGAAATGTATAGAAAGAGAAAAGTCTCTCCGAGTGCGCTGTATACTAGATCTCAGCTGTGGTCTGTCCTCCCTGCTCTGTCTCTTTACTGTTTATAACACTGAGTTCAGGGAAGTACATGATACAGGGAACTCAGTTCACACCCATCTATACACTGTCAATGAAAACATGAAAATGAGTTGTACAGAAAACAACAGAAGGACAGAAAATCAAGCCTACATTATAATGAAATAAATTATACAGTGAGGAGGGAAGACACTCATGGCGTGCTTCCAGTTCCTTGAAGATAAGCTTTCTATTTCTACACTTAGGTTTATACTAGTAGTTTAATAACCTTCACACAAAATTATTCCCTCAGCACCCTGCTATCTGCACTGGACACACTCATCCTGCCTGCCCTAGAGCTAGTCTTTCAAATACAGCTTTTAAAGTTGGTTTGATTGAAATGATTTGTAAAAGGAAATATCAAAGCTGAACACAATTGTTTCCAAATTGTAAGGTATACACTCCTGGAGGGGTAGGGAAAAATTCAGAGATAGGTGGGTGGCAAAAATTATTTTGTAGAAGGTCAGTGGTATAAATGCTAAACTGAGCCAGGTTTTAGGGTCAAGACAGTTCTGCTTTTTAGTCATACATACAGAGTATATTCATCTCCCACTGAGGCTAATATTCAGTGGGGAACAGCTACAGTAGCATTCATTTAAATGGAATTGTCAGGCCAATGGGTTTTTTGAGGGTTGTCCTTTAGAAGGCTCAAGGTTCTAATGATTTTTTGAAGCAAAATAGTTTGGAAGCACTTGTTTAAATATCAGAATATTTAATTCCTCCAAACAAAAGTCTCAGTTACTAAGTGAATTTCTGTTGCATGTCTTTTCTGTTTGAAAAATGTTTTGTGTTTCATTAGTTGTATTTCTTTTACAGATTAATACTAGAAATATAGGAGATCTCTACAAAATACGCATAGGACATACAAATGCAGGAAATTCCCCTGCCTGGCACTGTGAAGAGGTAAAAGCAGTGAGAAAGAAGTTTATCTTTCCAAAGGCAGTCACTAGGACAGTGGAGTCAAAACATGAGTAAGAAAAAATCCCTGGGATAAGTATATTAGCATCATCAAATGCTTGCACCTTCATTTAAGGGATTATTTATGAAGGAGTGTTTTTGTGTGGAACTAAAGGCAGCTTATGATGATATGTATTGGGTGGCTGTTTACAATTTAGTGACAGCTGTACATTACGTTTCTTTAAAAATGTGTGGCTGGGCAGCAAGGAATACTGCTTAAGTTAGCTGCAGTTTCTACAGTCTTTCTGTGCTACAGAGTGCCTAGAGTTTGTTGAAACCCAGAAAGTCATTGAATCCAGTCTGGCTAAGTCATCTCCAAACCCATGGCTGATGCTGTGTCCTTATGCACAGCATAAATACCTCAGAGCTACATTGCAAATGTTTCTAATTCTGCGTCTCTGAGGACAAAAAGACAATAACAGGTTCTTCTCTTTCCTTATGCAGAAATTATACCTTGATGCAGGTATAGCAAATATAATAAAGCAAAGAGAATCAGCTAGTTCTGTTTCAAGCCTCAGTAGTGAAGCATAATATATGTTTTCGGACTGGAAATTAAAGTAGGTGACTTTTATCCTTAGAGTCCATGATGTACTATGTATGCCAATTCTATGCCAAGAGTTTCTTATCTTTCAGTTAAGAGGCAGCAGTTTATGAAGAGCTTTAGAAACAGCTGGTAAACTCAATGTTAAAATTATATTTCAAGTTATATGTATATCTATGTAATGTAAAGTGTCCACTGGAGTAAAATATTCATTGATCGGTGCTCAAACTCTCTGGCTATTTGATGCTTGTTTTTATCTGAGACTGCATCTCAGAAAGAAGACTAAGATCTGGACGATGTTAACTGAAGGTAACATCAGGCTGTGAGTTCATACCTCTAGCCAGTGGCTGTCTATTCTGAAATATCGTGTCACTGGTAGTATCCCTCTAAGAGCTTTCATGATAGAATTCTGGGGATTATATCTCTTTCAATTCAGGTGAGGATTGCCTGATTAGAAAACATAGGTATTTGTTTTTCTTGGAAAAGCAGAATGATGTAGCCAGAATATCATTTAAGATACTTTTTTCTTCTGTTTCAAGCTATTTTTTTTTCATAAATATGTGTGTGGAAGCAGTAAAAGGGTGAAAAATACCTCATAGCTTTGTTCCATGAGACAATGGGAGAGGTTACCTGCAATTTCTACAGTCCATCTGAGTTAAGAAACTAGAAAAGAACAGTGGGTTTTCTCTTATGGAAAAGGTTCATTTGTATACATAATCTTTGTATTAGAAGTTTTCGTTATTGTAAAATCTGACTCAACAAATAAACCTTTGCAGGTTTGTTGTATGTCACCATCTGTTAATAGAGGCTGCGCTGCCTGCTTTGTATAAGACGGACATTTAAACTGGGAAACTGAGGAAGTCTGAAAAAACAAAAGGAAAATGAAAAATGAGAACTTATTATTCTCCTTCTTTCCACCTGGGGTATATTAAATGAAATGAACAATAAAATTAAAAATAAAAAAATCAACACTTCAGTGTGTTCCATTAGTTATTAGCTTATAAATTTTAGTTGTCTCCTTATGGAAACTCAGTCAATCAGGCACAGTTTTTAGGACATGATTCATCAGCCAGATCATTCCCTCTTTGCAACTTTGGGCAGAAGGTCAAGGAAAAGAAGTGCATTCAGCTGAGCAGACCATACAAGTAACCTGTAGCAGGTTACTTTGTGTAGCAGAGAGCCAAAGGAGTACAGCCATTGATTTCTACACTTCTTAGAATAGAAACAACCTACAGACATTTAACATCATTGTTTCTTGGGAAATCTACTTTTTTTTTTTTCTTTTCAAGAAGAACTGCAATTAAAAGAGAGTGATCTGCAACTGCAGAGCTTTTCTGGTAGTTAGGTGCACTAGACCTCCCTCAATGTTCTGTGGTTCCTGTGTCTGTTACTGTACTGAGGTGATCTCAGGCCAGAAAATGTCCACGAAGGTGCTGCTTTGCTAATCTGAAATCCCTTTTCAAGTTTCATCAGTAGATGCTGGCAGGCCAAGATGTGTCAAGTTTTCCAGACAAGATGAATCTCTGTCTTAAAATTTTAATATTCAAGAAGCAAAAGAGAGAAAAATGTTTCCAGTAATTCTGGGTTTCTTCAGTGTTCAAATTAAGGAGATTAGATTCTGCAAAGCACAGAGTGAAACTACAAGTAGGGACTATTATAATATACAGCAGCCTCCGAAGTGTTTACTTTGATGTACAAAATAACCTCCTTCCCTCCTTCAGCTGGTATGCATATGGTCCTTTTGCTGCTGCATGCTAGAAGTTGGACATGAAAGAAAATTTTGTAGGGCACTGTGCAGGCCTCGACTGGTGTTGGGGCTAGCACTTTCATGGTTTGTTTATGTCACAAGCAGTGCTGAAGAATCAAAACCTGTTCCCTTAATTCCTGTTCTGATAAGAAAATAAGAAATAGAGCTGCAAGCATTGCCAAACTTTGAGAAGTTCCGTCTTTGGTAAGCCATGCCACCTAGTGCCAGCCCACGTGGATGTACCAGCTGGAACAACAGCTGTATTTTGTGGGAGTGAACCTGAGCTGATAAACCCTGTTTCTTAATTGCACAGAGTAACTTGAGTTACTCTGCCCTGTGCTTTCAAATCTTACTGAGTGAAAAGTCAGACTGATTTTTTTATCATACACAGAGCTCTACCTGCACAGATTTCAACAGCATCCCACTCGTTTCTGTTCTGTACCATCTGGTGTCAGATCAGCAAGTTAAATTGGAATTTTTTTGTGCTACTTAGGTGCAGTTGCTGAACCTTTCCTCAGGGGAGCAGTTTTCTTTCCCTGCACATCGATGGCTGGCCCAGGACCAGTCTGATGGGAAGATACCTGTGGAGCTTCCTGTTTTACAGCAGGGTCAACCCATCCTTCCAGGTAAGCATAGTACCACATCAACTAAGTCAGACTACAGACAGCTGTTGATAGAGGTGAGTTAATTGTTTTTCATCAGGCCTACTTTCTGGCTGCTACAACACTTTTTCTGTGCTGTTTTCCTGTGGTTACTGGGCATACTCAGATAAAAAGTTAAGAAGCACTGGAAAGAAGATGGGAGAGTCTTTAATGCTTTGAATTTCACAGATTCCTCAAGAGGGCTAATTGTTTGGTAAGATTTTCAGCATGTGTGTTTGGTTTAATACAAAGGCAATGGTAAAGACACCTCACATATATGTAACTACCATGAAGCCAGCACATATGAGTCAAATCACAAACTCTATTTTCAATAATTGAGGATTATAGCTCCAGTATGACTATTGTAGCTGCTGTTTTAGTTTCTTTCTGGTAAGAAATTAAAAGTGTAAGTGTGCCGTTGTGCTTTTTAATTTCTGGATGTGTAACAAAACTTTAAAAATATTTTGGAAGGCTATAAGTATTAAAATTTCCATTACTCACATGAAGACTGTAAAAGTGAATTGGCATCATTCTAAAAGTGAATGATGCCAAATGGTACAAAAATTATTGGGTGTTGCTGCTGTTACCCTCTTTTAATGTCTTTCTCCATTACACCAATCTCTGTCACCATGCTGGATGTTATTGCTATAGGATCTCTATGCTTGAGCAATGGGAAGGGGGTGGAAAGTCTGTGCTTTCTCTTCCCTTCTCTCCAAATGGCATTGATCCTCTCTGACCTAAGAAAATTACAAGGGCATAGCAAGATCAGTGTGTCCTAGGAGAGATATGGGTGAGGAAATAAGAATGCTGGGTCAGATTCCATCCTATAGGGTGTGATGCTAGAGGGGGAAGAGCCGTAATACCACTGGTATTATTTGTGCTGGGATTATCACCAGAATAAGATCCACCTGGAACATGCCTTCTTCTCTTCCCCCAAAAAATCATATCAACTGCAGTGGACAAAATTCATGGGATGTGAGAAACTTCCATTCCAAGTTCTCTAGAAATTCCAGAACCCCTTTTCCAGAATGTTTAATGTTATAGCAATGATTGGTGGTATGCATATGGCCCTTTGTGTTTAACTTGTGAAACAGAAATTGTAACAGGTATTTCAGTGGTAGCAGCTGTTGTGGGTGCACCTAGAGGAAGAGGATGTAAATAAATTCGAGGGGCAGAAGTCCAGAAAATGGCCCATGAATGTGGAGAAGCTTACCATGGTACAGTTACTCTTATAATAAAAAGGTGGGTGGCCTGGAGTTGAATTTATGCCTCTCTGTGATGAATGAACTCTCAGATTAAGAACCCAACAAGAAGAGCAGAAAACACAGGTTTGTGTTTCATTAGTATGTTTTAAGAGAAACAAAATTGCAGGAGAGATTTCCTCCAGTGATGTACTTAACATCTGCAAATGGCTCACGATGCGCTGTAGAGAGAGGCCCACCCACATTAACCACAATGACTTTTGATCTTGAATGGTCATGATCTTCATACCCTTGAGGGCATGAAAAGCCTCAGCCAGCCTGCTTCCTCACAGGTTTGGTCTCTCGGGTTAGGAGATTTTGGTATTATTATTGCAGGGGGACATACAAGCACACTGGTGTAAAGGTCAAGCACCTCCTAACCCATCCCTTTAAATAAACGTTCATTAATTATAATTAACATATTATATTGAAAACGCTCAGTTTCCCTATTTGCAGTATCTCTTCTTCCCCAAATGTTCTCTTGTTTAGATATTCTGGGACACTGACCTCAACAACATCCTAATTTTCAGGCTCTTTCTGAGTAACTAGTTTCCTTGTTTCTGAGATAGAGATACAATGGAAGATTTTTACTATGCAGTAATCTTTGTGCATAACAAGCTCAAAGGCACACTTACAACCATCCTCTCAATCTGCATTTTGTAGTTAACAATTTCTCCCTCACACAAGAGAAGAAGAAAAGAACTTCTCTGCATTTCTATCAGCTTCAGTGTAAGAGGAGTCATGCTGAAGCCTTTGGAGAAGACAGTTTCATCTCTGGCTTAGTAATTGAAAGGCAGCCTCTGTGTCTTTTTACCAATATTATATTTCTGCATGAGTCAGTGAAGAGGGAACGTAGGTTTTAACTTCAGAGAAGATAGTTTGATAACAGAACAGTAAAGAGGTCTGGATTCAATGTGAAAGAGAGATGATAAGAGGCACTTTAAAACCAATTTCTGAATAAAAAGAGGCTGAAACACTCTCTGATTTAACATTCTCTTTTTATTCAAAGGAAAAACATGGGAGTTAAACTGTTAAGAAGTATTACATAGAGACTTTGTTGCTGTAATGCTGGAGGACTGAGCACCGTTCATTTGACATTTTATCTTCTACCATTCTGCTTTTGTCCCCTTCTGCTCTGGTTTATAACACAAGTTTTAATTATATGCTGGGAATAAATCAGAGTTACACAGTGTTGGTAGCTGGCAGACCTTTGCTTTTCTTCTTGCAGAAACTGGAAAGTAGGTAGTTATTGAAGGAGGCTATTGTAGCAATAGAGAGGATTGTTGTGGTCCTAGACATGGGATTGTTGGTGTGGAGAAATGAATTCTCTCCCTCTGTCATGGTCTGTTCATGGGGAATCTGTTCATGTGAGTGCTGCAAAGAAAAATTTGGGCAAGTAAATAGATCATGTGGTGACCCGTTAAATGATATGGGTAAAATGCGGTATAAATTAATGGTTCCTAAATGAAAACTATTTTGAATATTGAGACAGGCATACTCTGGGAAAAATAGTACCTGATTATGCTGACAACTAAAGACTGCCAAAAGCTTCTGTATCTTAAATGTGGCTGTCTTTTACCCAAATAACAATAGCTGATCTGAAAATAATATTTGTTTTACCTTCTTCTTCTATCTTTCATAATTCATAGGTGTGGGTGAAAGAACTGAATAATCTTAACTGTAAACAATCTTAACCCTTACACTTTCTAATTTCAGAAATTATATGTTTGCAAATGTAATGTTCTACAGTTACAGAGAAAATTAGATGTAAAAAACACAGTTCCTTCTCTTAATCTCTATTCTGCACACTTTTCCATGAAATACCTAAAGGAAAGAATCATAGAATCATAGAATATTTCAAGTTGGAAGGGACCCATGAGGATCATCTAATCCAACTCCCTGCTCATCTCAGTAGTACCTAAGGCTAAACCACATGTCTAAAACATCCAGACATTCCTTGAACTCTGACAGGCTCAATGCAATGACCATTTCCCCGGGGAGTCTGTTCCAGTGATCAACCATCCTGTAGTGAAGAACTTTTGTCCTAAGGTTCAGTCTGAAATTCCCCTGACGCGGCTTCATTCTGTTAAGAGAACCACAATTTCCTAGGATGAAAACTGTAAGCATTGTAAATACTTATTATAAAGCTGGGATGATCCCTAGGCTTATGAGAGGTGAAGAGAAATGTAAAAAAAATGTGAACGTTGCTTGAAATTTTAAGTTAGCAATTTTAAGCCTCTATGCTGGATTTAGTAATAGCATATGTCTATGGCACAATACTTCAGAGGAGCTACAGAGCTCATCTCAAAATAAGCTATCTCTCATGCCAGAAGCAAAGTACCACTAGTGTTCTGTGTGGGCACATTAAAATAACCTGTGCAGACTGTTTACCCTTTTAGCCAGATTGCTACCATTATCCAAACCAAATTCTTCAAAGATGGCTTGTATAGTAACATGCACAAAAAACACCATGTAAGTAAATGAGAGATAATCATAAGAAAAATAAGGATAAAAGGAGAATTTGTAAACACTGACCAGCTGCTTAGCATAATTGCAGATATGGACTGATTGTGAATGAATTTTCACTACTTATTAAAAAGAAGACATCTGTCCATCAGAAGACTGAAATGTGGAAGCAACCTCCTTCAGAGAATTACAGTCAAGCTTTATAACATGTTTCAAACGGAAACTGACAATTGAGTGATAATAATGTTGATGTTGTTTCGGACCCAGTGGTTCAGAAATTCTTTTCTACTTGCAAGACAGAGAAGCACAAGGACATCTACACCTGGAAGAAGAGCTTGTGTGGCAGAAAATGAGGTTTTTCTCTCACCCTTTCATTCTCTTTGTCTAACAAATCATTCTTACCGTATGTGGGCATAAATTTTACCTTTCCCATATTTATACTGAGGATTATGATTGCAAGTTTTTATCTTAATTCTGAGTTTTTTTGAGTTCCTACATTTGCATTTTAGTGAACACAGTTTTATATTGATATATATTTTTATGTATCATAGTCTTTACTTCAGTTTCATTAGATTTTGACTCAAATTTAGTTTTATTTGCATTATCCATTTCCATTAAATAAATGATTTATGGAATTTAAGTCCTAGTTTTTTCCCTCTGAATTTATGTCCTTTAAAAAATTTACATCCTTTAAAGAATTTACACTTGGAATGTAGAGAGATGGTAGTTACCTCATCCCTGGACACATTCAAGGTCAGGGCTCTGGACAAGCTGCTCTGCACCTGCTCTGGACAGGGCTCTGCACAACCTGCAGTAATTGAAGATGTCCATGGTCATGGCAGGGGACATGGACTAGACAGTCTTGAACAGTCTCTTCCAACCAAACAATTCTATGATTCTATCCTGTTGCATGAATTACTAAAATAATAAAACAATGAAACTTTCTGAGTTCCAAGGCCCTAGAAAACTAAAATTATGGTGCTACATTTTTGTCTGTTTGGTTAACTAGTGCATTGAAAATGTTAATGGTTCTGTTGCTTATTATAGTTTTGATCTCACCGCTTATGATGAAGCTAATCTTGGATTTATATTATTTACTTTTCAGCTTTATGATGATTTCAAAGGATGCTGCAGGACAAAGACATACTATTGTGAAGTTTAATTCTGTTTGTGTTCCCCACAGTGACATCCTGGGACAAAAACCATAAATGTAACACCAAAGCAAGTTGTATATTATTTTACTGAATAGGATTTTTAAGGTTTTGTAGCCTGTCTTTGACACAGATGTATTTGGACTCTACAGACACATTCCCAGCTAGATGTTATTGTAACTGTAATAGTGTTTGTGATAAGAAAAGTTGTCATCTTTTATTGTCAGTGACTGTCTATGAAGTGCATGTGACAACAGGAGACCTGTGGAATGCTGGAACTGAGGCTGATGTCTATATTTCTGTCTATGGAGAAAGAGGTGATACAGGATCAAGACAGCTGCTCAGGTCACAGAAATCCAAGAAATTTTTAAAAGGACAAGTAAGCGAAAGACAGGGAATTTTTTGATATCTTTGGCTAGCTTTTATCTCTCAGGTGGGTGGTTATTCCAAAAAAGGTGCAATTAGAAAGGAGATAATTACTTCATTTGGGAAGCATTCCAATGGCTTCCCAAAATTCCATAATTAAGCCCAAAATACTTTCTCAAGTTATGCCAGTGCTTTTGGAAGTCAGAATTTTCATTTATAACATAAGTAAGCTGTGTACTTTTGTTTTTCATTCTTCTAAAAATTTGATTTAATATCGAATAATAAATGAAATTGCATTTTATATCTGAATTTCTAATGTTGAAATCTGCTGTAATTTGTAATGGTTTAGACTGTGAAGCTTTCAGCAGGTTTCTCTTTCCTGACTGATCACATTCATTTGAATGGAACTACTGCCATTAGCAAGTGATCAGGCTTACTTACTACTTCTATTTCAGGTAATCTGACCTTCATGGTTTGTTCTCACTTTATCATTAGCTGATATTTTAAATGACCTTGACAAAAGAGTTATAAGGGTCTATGGGTCTTCAGAATTTCATGGCTGAGGAATTCTCTGCTTTTTTAGATTTTACTGAAATTTCATTGATTGATTACAGACTGACATCTTTGCTGTTGAAGCTGTGCACCTTGGACATTTGTACAAGATTGTTATAGGACACAATGGTCTTGGATCAGGTCAGAAATCTCTCTCTCTAGTCACTGAATACTGCCTGCAAATTTATTAATCTTTTATTGGAAATACAATATGTATTTCTAAAACTGAATATGTGATAGCATTTTTGAAGTGAAAGACAAAGGCTTCTAAGATAACTGTTCAAATGACATAGTTACCTTATTGTATTATCATAGATTTCAAATATTTTGCGTTCATTTTCAAAATACTCTCGACCAATATGTTAAGGACATCACCTGCTAGTAATTTTTTTACTAATCCTTATGAAAAAACTATGAAGAGGGAGAATGTCTGCCTGTTAAGACATTGATTGTGTCTTGTATTAAAGTTAAAATGGGCTATTAAAATTTTAAATTGATTGGCATTATCAGTTGCATTGTAAAGATGCAGTTGAAGATTTTTGCTACACTAAAGTCATTAGACTTCCAATTAATGGTGAAACTTAAATTGCTTGCAGCCACAAGTTGTATTTTTCAAACTCTTGAGCCTAAATATTGTAAATCATAGCAATTCATTTTGAGCCATGATAACCTGCTATCTAATTTTGTTGATATTTTTATTGGCAAAACAAGCACAAGTCATACAATGACTTGTTAAGGAGGGAGGGATGTAGCCAGGGAGAGACCTAGCAGCCTGCAGGCCCATAACCAAGCCCTACAGTACCTAGAGCAGGTACTGTCTTCTCTCCAGACATCAGGGTAGCTGTGACTCTAGCAACCTGTCAGTAAAGCTACCGATTTTGCAGTTCCAGTAGAAGACAGCAAGCTATAGGAAGTCTAACATCATTAAATCCATCAATCTGTTTCTCACAAACAAACGTTTTCTTTTTTTACTTTATTTGTTCTAAGGAAATGGATGGTTTCTGGACAAAGTTGTAATCAAGGATCCCATAACAGATTTGGATTATACTTTTCTATGTCACAGGTTGGTGGTGTTTAATTTCGGTTAGATTCTTAATAAATTTGTAACTACTCTCAGTTTTTCTCCTGAAATGTCCTGTGAAGGTAAATATGTGTTTCGTAAAAAGTAAGCTGAAATGGTCTGATTCTTATTACGGCTCTCTGAGTTGTACCTGCCCCAAACCTCTGGTGAATTTGAACTAATGAAAAAGCAATAAAATATTCTGCCTGGAAACTTTCCATTCTTGCACCTTTTGAACTATTTAAGGCATGTTTTTTTCACATATTCCTCATATCCAACACCTTGTATCTGACACCAGCAGGTCCATCTGTTCTTCCATGTCATGCTATGCAAGGCAGAAGAGTGGGTTGCTGTCCCTCTAGCAAACTGTTCCTGGTTTACTGAAGTTATATGGAGATTAACATGGGGTTCAGTGAGCTCAGGATCAGACTTTAAGATCCTGTGAAATGGTAATCACAAATGCAGCCACCTGACCACATCTCTTTTGCTCATTTGCTTTGCAGCCTTTCACTGAGCTGCCACTTAATTTGAAGCAGTATTAACTTCCCTTCCTTTCCCCCTGGAGATGCTTCTGCTCTGAATCTTCTGTTCTATAACTCATTTCCAATTTTATCTATGCCTGATTAATTCTCAACACCTTGCAGAAAAATTTTAATCGATAAAGATCAGTGCAAATATTAGGAATGGTACAGTCCAGTCACGTAAGATTCTAGCTGCAGCTTGCCAGTGGCACCCCAATTCTATTTCCTCCTCTCACTTCTCTGAGTGAATAAATAACTGCCTGAGACAGCTCGGAGTGAGCGATGTGCACACTGAATCTGATTTATGTGTGAGTAAGGACTTTCTGCCTATCAGATACAGCACCTCATCCTTGCCTGACCTAATTTTGATTCTGTATTCTAGATGAGATGAACTGCTATGAAGAGATCTATAATGCTAGCTTCATACATAATTTAGGGAGAGTTCAAATCCATTTCAGGCAGAAAAATAGAGGGTATGTGCTATTTATTGTTAGAGCCTGATGCCGTGCTTGCTACTATACTCAAGTGTGTGAATGCTTTTGACTCAAATGGAGTTAGACTTAACTGACGTAAGTAGATGTGTACGATGGCATTGTAAAAATATCTTTCAGACATGGTAAAAGTGATGCCAGTGTTGGATTTGCCTCCTTATATCAGGATTTTCAGGGCACGGAACAATTTGCATCCTGCTGTAGCCTTCTTGCAGACGGGAAGAGCAAACATAGTGACCACTGCACATTATGTTATTGATCTGGTTTTATTGATATGAGTTCTCTGATTTGTATTAAATGGGTTAGGCCCTTGTACCTCAGTCCAGGAAAGCATTTACTTATATTTCATCAAGAGCAAGTAAGCAAAATAATTTTTTTGTCGATGGTAATCTCTTTTCAATAAACTGGATTTTTGTATTGCTGTTTGTCAGCCTTGAGACTTTAATACATTGAACAGTGAGTATCAGCATCCAAGTGCCATGTATACATTACTGTGGAATTAGGCAATCAAGCTTACTGCTGAAACAGGTTCTGGTTTTTAGGTGGCTGGATCAGGGGCAGGATGATGGCAATATTGCTAGAGAACTGGCTGTGACAGACGCCAGCACATTTCCAGGAAGTAAGTGAAAACTGGTGAGGAGGGGAACTCAGCCTCACTGTGACTGTGTCAAATGGAATGAAGAAACTCTGTAAATTAATTACACTGTTTTTGTCTGCACAGGACAAGAGCTGGAACTCAAGAGAGAAGAAACTGTAAGAATGTACTTTTTTATTTTGATTTAAAACATTCAAATTATGCTTTGAGTGAATCAGGTCAGTTGAATGCTTTGTATGATAAATTCCTGTGTATCATCTTCTCATAAGTCTTTTCTGTTTGTTGTTTACAAAACTAGTGGGCTGCTGAGAAGTGGAAATTTCAGAAAGGAAATACACTTCAATTTTACAACAGGCTCACCCATGGCTTCATTTGCCTCAACCCAGATAGCAGAGTGGATGCTCTTGGTGACAAGAAAAACAAATATGGTAAAGTATTTTTCATGTGGATTTGTACATAAAAGAAACAAGAAAGGAGGACTTTAATATAGATATTACTATAATGAATAGGAGTAGATAATTATAAAACTCAAAATTTTCCTTACTCAAAATATTAATACTTGTATTAATCTGTGTATTAATGGCTGTAAGAACTCAGAAATTACATGTCTATTTTACATAAAGATGACACACACATAAAAATTCTCATATAGTGTCTTGTCACTGGCTTTCTCTTACTAAAGAGAAACTTTTTGTCGTCTGCAGTTTAATGCTCCCACAGAACTCACATGGCAAGAACAGTTACTGTCTTTTGCACTTAGATCTATCTAAGCTAACAAATTCGAAATTCTAGGTATGGTTCATTAACAAGGAGTATATATATATATTTGTGTGTGTGTTTACATATAAATGTAAATTCATTTTATTCTATTCTTGTAACTGATTTTAATGGTAGTCTACCAGTTCCTCCCCTTTATCAGCTTTCATCCTACTGCGTTACTAACTTGTAAAACATATCATATTAGGCACACACATTTTACTACCTTTTTAGTGATGGAGCTGCTCAGCCTTTCTGACATCTTCCCAGGGTCCTTACACAGATCTTTTGGGAAAGAATAGAATCTTTCAGGACATGCCAAAGAGTGCATCAGGACACCACAGGAGTCCTCTAGAGACAGCTGCATCCAACAAATAGGCAACATAATGTACTGGTAGTTACTTAAAAGATCATCTGTTGTTGCTGGGAACAATAAAAATGGCACTGCTTCACCTTTCATCAGTATTTTGTAGCTATAAGAGGTAATTGTTTGGAAAATTGGCCAGATTTAAAATTTTAGAAGCCTTGAGCTACACAGCAGGATTTGCTTTACAAATTATAATATGGATATTGAGAAAATGAATTCTCTTTTCTTACTTGAGAACTTTATGTTCCCTACATCATCTGTTATTTATCAGCTAAATTCATTGCTATAGCCCAGTTCACTATGCTGGAGTTCTCAGCTCCTTTTTATGGATTTTTTTTTAAACATATACAATGATAAAAAGAAATTTGTTCCTTATCATTAGCCGTCAGGGTTTTCCTCCTCAAGGCAGCAAAATAGACAGCAGTCCCTAGATGCCCTTTCCTGAATGAATGAGAGAATTTATTGATCAGAGAGGTCAAACTGTGGAGTTAAACACTTAATTAATTCTTTTCCCTTGAAAATGATAAACCATTGATTGTAATTAAATGCAAGTATGAATTAATATACTTTCATGCTTCTAACCTTTTTTTTTTTTCATTTAACTCTTAGGTTTTTTTGATGTAAATGTCAAAAGGAGAAATATCTATATGTTCAGCAGTCATCAGATGCCACGTCTTGCTCTCGCTCTTGTCAATGGCCATGTAACTGGAAAGGTAGGAAATGCTGCTACTGATTTCTGTTTCATAGTTACATGTCATTGTCTGATTAAAAATAAAGTTTTTTTAAATCTGTCTAGTAAATAATTGTACTTCCAATCAGATAAGGAGTGAAAGATTGCAGAATTAAATCCAGGAAATTGCCAATGAATAGGTGAATTTAGACATAAGGCTTTGTTTTCTTATAGTTTACTTTTTACTCTTTTGTAGGGTATGTTAACTAAATGATTTGCTGCAGGAATACCAGACCATTCCAAGCTGTCATTTTTATTGGCTTGCCACATACTGACAAGCTCCTTGGAATGCCCTAATATATCCTATTATTTGGATAAGCATAAATCTACAGCTTGATTTAAAATGTTCGTTTTTCCTTTGTGTCTTTTCTAAGTAACATGCCAGTCATAAAGCAATTGATACAGTCCAGGGTTTGTTTTGATCCATTTTGATTTGTTTCATCCCATCTTCCAAGCCTTTTTTCTCATCACTTGCAGTATACAAGTAGGTAAATGGAGTTGTAGGATTTAGTTCCTTCCTTATGATCACAGAATCATAGAATATCCTGAGTTGGAAGAGACCCACAAGGATCATCAAAGTCCAGCTCCTGACCATACACAGGACAGCCCCAAGAGTCACACCATGTGCCTGAGAATATTGTCCAAATGCTTCTTGAACTCTATCAGGCTTGGTGCTGTGACCACTTCCCTGGGGAGCCTGTCCCAGTGCTCAACCACCCTCTGGGTAAAGAACCTTTCCCTAATATCCAACCTAAACCTTCCCTGACACAACTTCATGCCATTGCCCTGGGTCCTGTCACTGGTCACCAGAGAGAGGCAATCAGTGCCTACCCCTATGCTTCCTCTCATGACCATGAAGTCTCCCCTCAGTCTCTTCTCTAGGCTGAAAAAAACAAGTTACATCAGCTGCTCCTTGTATGGCTTCCTCTCTAGACCCTTCACCATCTGGACACTTTTTAATAGCAAACAAAACTCTCCTACTGATGAGGGAAGAAGCTGTTTTCCTTTCTCTTTTTCAATTTCTTCCCTTTATCTATGCAGTGAATAATTTCATAGTGGAAGCTGGTCCCATTCCTCTTTTACATGATGTACATGAAACTTTTTCTTCGGAAGGTAGTGCCTTGGAAATTAAAAATTTTCCTAGGAATATTTATTCTTTGAAGTCTTAAAAATGCTGAAAAATTATTAGATGATGTTAGTCAGAAGTACTTTCAGTTATTGGAGTTATTATTAGCATTTTACACAGATTAAAATCCTAGTTTTATTTAAATATGAGAATGATGTTGGAGTTGATAAAATATTTAAATATGTATTTTTTCTATTATGTATTTTATACAATGGGATCATAGAGTCTTCAAACCTGAACAGACAGGCATGGAGACTGTGTTGCTTTACTTTTTCATGTGAAACTTCTGACTCTCTAAGGGTTTTCTGTGAGAACAATACAGATGAATGAGGACTCAGAGGCAAGAGAAGGTGGGCTGGTGGCCAAGAGTTCCTGTGGTTCATTTCCTGTCTATGTCAGTTTTATACTTTTTTGCCATGTTTATCAACTGTGACTCTCACTCTCTCTAATTGAGGCACCCAGGTATCTTTCGTGTTATCATCAGATCTGTGTCCTCTCACAATGAGCTGTTTCACAGAGTCCACAATTTAGGCCTTAAGCATTAGGACTGCAAATCTGAGAAATATAAAAATTTTTGTACTAGACTGGTAGTATGGTTGGAACTCAACATAAAAACTACATTGCGATACTCTCTATTTTGGATTAGTTCATCTAATTTATTATTCCTCCTTTGACTATGCTAGAGCAAAGACAAGGCATGCTGTAACCTCCATGTTCACCTTCAACCAAATGGTTGTGCCATTCTTGAGTCAGCCAGCTACCCAGGTCACATTGTGACTTTCAATCTTCAAGGCGAAGTAGCTGATGAAACAACAGGATATGCTGGGATTTCCAAAGAGTTTGTTGTGCATGTCAAGGTAAGGTGGGCAGAGGGAAATTAAGAAGACGCTTCTTAAATTTGCTATTATAAAGCAGACTGTATCTAGCCAAGTGTCAGAGGTTTGCAAGCTAAAAGAGTGATCCTCTTCCACGAGGTGGAGCTCAACTACAGCTTAACAGGTAGGCAAGCATTTGACAAGTTCTCCTTCACTGCTCTCCTGGGAGGAGTGATGCCGATACTGCAGCTGGTACATGCAAATAGAGTGGGCTGTAACACAGGAAAGATGATATTATAAACTTCCTAGTAGAGCTTCGAAAAATAGGAATGTAGGTACACGCAGGAGAGCTGCTGTTGAGAAGAGACAAGTTCCTTAATTTGCTGCACTCCTTGTGCTCTGGGTGTTGTGCTGCGCTGCTGAGCAAGAAAAAGCAGGGAAGCTGCCGAGTAGGAAAGGATTTCCACTATTCTGGTTAGTGCCTGCACAGAAAGCAGCAAATGTTCAAAGACTGGAGGTATACTTGAGTTACTTGAGACTAACTCTTTTATGTTTTATACAAGAACATGCATGAGTAAGTGCTTAAAATAAAACAGTAGGAGCAATATCAGTATCACAGTTTAGTATGGAGAAAGGCTGTGCTATTCACAAAGGACTTCTTGCCTCTGATCTAAAGGGTGTGTTTCATCATGGTGCCATCATTCTGCTCAACACAAGTCTCTGCCAGGCTCTGTCCCTTAGACCTGATGGGAGCTGCAGTGGAGCAGGTCAGAAGCAGCAGGAATCCTACTGGAAGGTGCATAAAATTGGCTCTGGACTCTGTATGTTTGAAAGTGTGAGAAAACCAAGAATGTATCTGAAGATCAAAGATGACCAGTGTGATGGAACAGTAAGCAGTTCTTGTTTGTATTTCCCCCTGCAGATAGTTTTAGTAAATTGTTAGTGATAGGAGAGAATCTTTTTTTACTTGGTTGGATAAAAATGGGATAAAACTTTTTTCAGATTTAAAATGTTTCAGATATTTTCCTTCATTTGCCCAAGAAAAGATAGAAAAATATAGCAAGAGAAGCTGTTGGTGTCAATATGGCAGTCGATTGTAAAGATGTGATTATATTTTTAAACTATTGAGAATGTGGATGTAGTTAAAACTTATGTGCTGCAAGATAGATGATGAAGATAAAACCTATTAAAGAATAATTAAGATGTAAGTAAATGCATACTGCACTGACTTTTAAAGTCTGATTCTGTTAATCTAAGTTAAAATTCTCATATTTATGTGAGAAGTATTCTCGTATCATTTTTTTGGGGAGTTTAAGATAAGTGAGTATGAAACAGAGCTGTGTAAGTACTCAAATGTGAGGTCCATGAGAGTTTTGTCATTGACTCCAGTACACTTTGTTCAGAGATTAAAATATTTGATCCATATTTTGAATGTAGGCTTTGCAAGTATCTTATTTTTCAGCAATGCTTTCACCAATGGATCAGGAGGTCTGCATAAAAAGAGGGTTTGTGTAAAGGTTTTGAAATTAAACTTGTAAGTGCTATGAACTTGAAAAAAAGTTACATCTATTTAATGGATGTTATATTATGTAGCATTACCAAATCTGTGCTATCTATAAAATCTGTATATAAATACCATATGTTTTCTGAAATAGATATTTTCACATTCCTTAATCCTCTGAAAGTTGTTGAGGTGGGAAACTCCTTTGAATATATCCTAGAATTTGCCTAAATTCTAACATAAATCAGAATGCTTTCACTTGGTCCTTCACTTACCTAACTTATGTGATTAGTCTTTCTGGTCACAAAGGAATAAACAAGAATAAGGTGCAGGTATGCATGTAATAATGTAGCATGTTGTGAGGAATGTAAAGTTAATCTGAAATGTTATTGGAAAGTAGTAATAATTAAGACTTAAGAAACATCCAGCTCCTGTAGCTACATGAATTCGACTGTTTTTTTTATGTTTTTGTTTTCAACTTCTTAGGGCACAGGTGATGAATACTGTCACTTTAAAATTGAGAAGAATTTGGAAACTGGATCTATAAGTCTAGAATCAGTGCAAAACAAAGGGATATATGTTGGTCTCCTGCCAGATGGCCAAACTAAACCAGTCGTTAACACTGGAGAGAGAAATATTTTTTTCTACCCACAGGTCATTAAATGTATGTGATTTCTCAATGGTTTGTAGTTTGATTTAGAGATTAGTCTTTCTAATTTTCTAAGAAAATTCAAAGCAAAACTGTAAAAGTTATGTGGGCACAATTTTCCTTGTTGTGTTTCAGTAATTTTAAAAGTTTACTGTATGTACACTTAATTTCTGCCATGTATTTAGTTATCTTTACTTTCTTTTTATAATAATAAATTATGCAGAAGATATCAATAGTTTTACTAATAGATTTTTGAAAACGAGAATCAAAATAAGTGAAAAGATAGAGATGGAGTTGATTTCTTACGTGTATTCCCCATTCTGCCCACAGATTATGGAAGCCTGGGGGATGTTGTCTTGCTGCCAGGTGTACCATAGTCTTTCCTGATTTTATAGGGGAATTAGTAGTCTTTCAAGAGGACCTACTTGGCAATGTTCAGTTTCTTTTTTAATGATGTGAAATATATTGTAGTCCCCCACACTAGTATATTCATTATGCCATTCTTCTGTCCCATAATCAGATTTGAGAGCTATTGTGGTCAAAATGCTTCCTCACTGGGGAGCTCACCTTTTCTAGTCAACTAGCTAAGACTCAGAAATTATTTCTCAGCACAGTCTGGGTCACTGTCCCTGGATTGCCTGCTTGTCTTTTCTCCTGCAAGAGAATGATGTTTCTAATTTGGTGAAAAATTGGTTACCAAAGATAACCAGCTGAGATTATAACTGCAGGGAGTGCTATTCTACATAAACCATATTCTTATCTGGTGGACATGACTACAGAGATCAAGAAATGAAACATCTCATGGAAAGGCTAAACTGGACATCAGTTTGAAACTGAGAAGCTGGTCAGATTTTTTCCAAACACAAGTGGAACAAGCTTATCCTGAATGCAAAGAGAAAGTATCAAAACATACAACTAGTCTTACTAATTGCTCTATGTGTATTGTGATCAAGACACAGAGAAGCCTTATGAAAGTCACTGCAATGGCATTCCTACTGTTCAGTCCCTATTTGCTTCAAGGTGAAAAAAATATTTTGATCACTGTGTCCTCATAGAAATGAGGAAATTATTTTCCCTTGTTAGATTTTGGAAGAGCAGTGTTTTTGATAGAAATGTCACAAAATAAAGCTAAATGTTACTTTGTTACAGGCTTCAACTCTTCTGAATCCTTGTTGTTCAGTAAAAGGAATATAAAAAGGAGCTAATATTTTCTATGCCAGCAATAAATATTTTCTGTTTGCTTCATCTTAACAATATCAATTTGCTTCATATTATTCAAATGGCCTCTAGCAGTTTTCATTTCAGCATTCCCACTCTTAAGAAAGGAAACATCGTGGAGGTGGAGAAGTTTATTTTGAGGAAAGCTACATTTTAACAAGTCATTTTATTCATACATCATTGTTAAATTTTTACTTAGATTTTCAAAGCATGGAATGGACTTTAATTGGCATGCCTGATTTTTTTTCCACTTCTTGTGGCATTCTGCTAACAATAAAATCCTATTGCTTCTAGCTGTGCAATATATAGAGAAAAGATTTTGATATCTACTCTGTTGAATAATAATGAGATCTTTTAGTAGTTTCTGAGCAAGAAAAAGCAAAAGGCTTGTAGCTAGTGACAGAATTTATATTTCATTGTTTTAGTTGGCCGGGAAGAACCTATGGGAACCTCTGCAGCACCCAATCAAGAGAAGAAAGACTTCAGAGAATCTCAACTCCAACCAGGAAAAGCCCAGAAGCTGGTATCTCAAAGCCCTTCAACTCCCCCATCCTCCAGTAAGTGACAGGTTACAAACTAGTCGTGATACAGGTGTTAAGCCTGCTTTCTGTACATGCTTGCAGACACTTATCTCAAGAAGGACAATGAATGACTTTTCTAGATTGTTGAATCATGCAGGCATACATGCAACATAAAACACATTGCCAGTCATTGTTTTTTTAAGAGGAGGTTTATTGAAAAGGTAGCAATCAGTAAACTGAATAACTTTGCATTACTTTTTTTTCAAGGAACTAGTAATCTATCTGAGGACTATTTCCGTGGAAATTAAGGGGTTGTTATGGTGCAGAGGCCAATTTAAAGCTTGCTGAAAGTAATGGAATATTTCTTATTTATACTGTCTCGCACACTCATGTTTTCAGCTTTTTGGTTCACTGGAGAAAAGAAGACTTTGGTTCTTTGGTTCATTGCATTCTAGCTTTATACCTATGTTTTGGCAGGTAGGAACAGATAAACAAAGTTCTGGTCATCCTTCTGGAGTGATGTGTTTTTCTAGAATAAACTGCTTTCTTCTTTAGCTACATATTGTGGTTTAGAAGTAGCATAAAAGGTCTAAGACAACAGTTTTAGAAATATTCATCATCCTAGTAACAAAACAAAATGTGATTAAGGAACTACACAACTAAACAAAACAGGGAATGATTAATCTCTTAAAGAGTGAGGATGGTTAAATTCCAGACATAGGTGTGAATCATTATCAATTACTGTTATTTATTTCTGGCAATGTTGTTTCCGTTTTTAGCTCAAAACCACCCACTTTCTAATCTGTCAGACTTCATATTGTATCACTGTGTCACTAAGCCTTCCCAAAGTGTTGTGGGTTGTCAGCAAGTGATGAGATATGCTGTGTTGGAAACACATGGCAATAATACACAAGCCATTTAACCTGTTTTCAAAGCAGCTGGATGTTTTTAGGGTTGGATACAAAGGATCCTTTTATAAAAGCAATATCTGCAGTGAAATTGGTTACATAGAGTCTATAGCACTTTGTAAGTAGTTTTTCTGGCATTCATAAATGTGGACTCTGCTTGTGCTAAATAAATAGAAATATCAAAGGTACTCTGCCCTTCCATGAAAATGGTCATTTTTAGTAAGATATTTTCACTCAAAATTTCACTCAAAATACTTTAAAGGTAACTATCTTTTGATATGTACAGCTGAACCTTGATTTTTAAACTCATATTCATTAAATTCTCATTTGCTTTTTTTACTCCCAGTTAGCATTTGAAAAAGGGTGATGTTTGTACTGAGTATACAGTCCAGCAGTAGGCTTAGCAGTCAAACTCAGGGCAAATTAAATCCATCATTTTTATGTCTGTGTCTGCTAACCTGTGTTTTGGTTTCTGTTTTCACAAATAATAATTGATTTAGGATTAATTGAACTGGAAACTGTGCTACAGCAGTTGGGGCTTCTCCTGTTGCAGTATGAGTGCAATGTTCCTCAAGAAACTTCTTTCACTGTATAGAGAGGATGTCAGGTCACAGCTTCTACTTAACAGCTCAGGTGTCATTAGCTTCCATGACACAAAAGCAGTCTGTGACCTCGAGAACATCTCTGTGGTTTGGTATTAACAAAATGTACCTCTGAGAAATGCTCTCTGTATCCTCTGTGTTCCTTTCCTGTATGCCTGGTGTACTATTAGGTGCTGTTAATTTTTTAATATATTTTACTTACAAAAGCAAATAAGAATCAAATAAAATCTGATCTCATTTCCACTCAGTTAACTTTGGAAAGAATGATACACACAGGTATAATAAAAATACATCAACTTTATTGCCCAAACTTTTGCTCTAGAGATTAATTTTTCTGATGGTTCATTTTAAAAGTGTCACTCAATCAAACGGTATTCTGAGACAAAATAATTTTCTTTTTATGTTAGATTTAGGATAAGTAAATTTAAAAAAAGGTTATTTTTATGAAATAATGTGTGAAGGGTTGTGACTTCATCATTCTCATGCAGGCCTGTCAGAATGAATTTTTATTGCAATAGATTTACAGCATGGTGTCATGAAGTGTGTAAACTCTCATGACTAATGCAGGGTAACCATCAAATCCTCTTTTCAGACAGCAATATTTTTAGCCTGTAGCAAATCAATGCAACCAATTTCCATTTGTAAGAAGAGCCAGTAAATTATGAGGCAAAAAGCATTCTAAGTCTGTGAATTGTTTATGCATTAAAATTATTCCAAGTGGTAGTAGTTTGAGGTTGCAGTAACTGCTTTGGGTAGCAGTCACCAGAGTATGGAATTCTTGTCCTAAGTACATGGAGTAGCCTGGGATTCCTTATGTTTCTTGAATATCTGTGCATTTTATGAACATTTTAATCTCTTTGCTGTAAGAAAGAGATGGTTTTAGATAGCTGGAAGGAACTCTAGATTTCTGAGTTACAAGTAAGAAGTTAGGTAACTAAAGTTACAGAAACTTGTATAGTCAAATTCTCAAAAATATTTGTTATACCAGAGCAATTATTTTGTTGTAGTTCCGTTATTTCAATTTTTAAGAAGAAAGAAAAAAGCATTTGCTTAATATCATAAAAGTGCATTTGAGGAAATTTAAAGGGAACATGAAGTATTGAATCAACGCTTCTTCACTTACCCAATTTGCTTCAGCAGTGATTCATCAAGATGTGGGATTTATTGCTCATAAAAGTTTATTAAGAAGCAAGTCTCAAGGATTCAAACTTATTTTTTAATGCTAGCAACAAAGCAGAATCAGATAAATTTTGCAAATTTCCATCATAGGTATTGCTTTATTTTTTTAATATTTGTACTGGGCTTGGCTGGGATGAACCTTATATTCTTCCTAGCAGTCTGTCTGATGCTGTGTTTTAGACTGGTAACCAAAGCAGTGTTGATAACACACCAGAGTTTCAGCTGCTGCTGAGCATCACTTGCAGAGCAGAGTCCATCCATCTCTGCTCACTCTGCGCTAACCCCAACTGACCAAAGAGATATTGTCCCTTATATTGCCATGCTCACAAATAGAACTGGAGCAGAGTTTTTTCAAAATAGTCATTCCTCTGGGACTAGTTGGGTATCATTCTACTGTTAGTGAGGGATAGCTTTTGCATAGTTTGGGAGTTTTTTTGGTTTTGTTTTGTTGTGTGTTTTTTTTTGTGTTTTTTGTTTGTTTGTTTGTTTGTTTGTTTTTGTTTTTTTGGGGGGGTTTTGTTTTTTCAGGTTTTTTGATTGTAGGTTTGTTTATTTGTTTGTTTTTTCCTTTGATGTAAGGGCAGTTTAATAAGCCAAGGGAAAAACTCCATCCCAGAGAAACCTAGTGCAGTATTTTAATCAAGGAAATAAAAAAAAAAGACTCTAATAGCAGTACATAACTTATGTAGTGCAGCAGAAACATGCACAGTGATGTTTTGGGAATTCTTCAACAAATTTATATTGGTGGCATATTAAAAAGTCTCTTTACAGTCACATGAAAAGGAGTTCTCAAATTGAACAGTTTGGGAATCCCTGGAGGACACAGTACATAGACAATGTGTAAGTTCATTTTTTCAAATTTAGGATTTATATCTGCCTCCCGTGTCAGAATAGACTATAAATTCTTGTCAGCAAGTACTCCCTTTTTTGGGGAGCATTCCATGGTCAGTGGTTTAGTTATTCAAAAGTACTGTTCCAGCCATCTGATCTTTGTAAACTCCACTTTGACTAGAATACTCAAACCCAATTCCTTTAGCCTAACAGAATCTGTTTTTTCATATCACATATGCAGAGGTATAATTTGACATCTCTGCATATATATATATATTTCTCTTAAAGGTAGATAGAAAACCACTAGGTGCTATTCTAAAGTGAAGCCTATGTTTTCCAAAATTATATTTGCTCAGCCGTTAAAGCTGTGAAATTTATTCATAAAGTGGTTCTGTGCTGTTATTGTCTCATTCATGTACAGCCTGCCTTAGACCAAATGTTGGCACTGTATGCATACGTATGGTTAGGCAAGGATATATTGAGCTCCTTTTTGATTTATTTTACAGTATTTAGTTAATATTTAACTTGAAGAAAGATAATTTCCTGATTTTTTTTTTTTAAATTCGAAATGCAAATTGTCTCTATTCCCAGATATGTGACTCTGCTAATCATGTCCCAACACAAGGCATTAGAGGAGTAATTCTATTAATTTCTAAATGCCAGACTAAGGAATCAAAAATGTCAATTTAATGGTCATAGTTCTGCATCATAGCATCCTTACTCTACTCCAGAATATGTATAAAGACTATGATGATAATGCATGCGAGAGATAACTTGTTATTTTTCCAGTTGATTCTTGTTGCTCAGCTAATCAGCACATTTTGGTCTAGACAAGAAACATAAAACAATCTTTTCAGACTGTCTCACTTGCCATGAAAAAATACAATCCCCCTGCTGTTATGGCCTCTTTATGTACTGAAGTTACAACAGCAACTGGAAGTTTCATGTCAATTGTCGTCTCCCACAAATATTCTGTATTTCACAGAGGAAATGAGAAATCCCCAAGGTGGTGAGCATCCCCTTCCTTCAGATGATGAATGGAAAGTGTCAATACTGACAGGAAATGCAGGAACTGAAGCGAATGTTGCTCTCTGGATATATGGAGACAGAGGAGTAGCTGGACCAATAACTCTTGGCGAGGACAACAGGAAGCAGCTGTTTCTTCCCAGGCAGGAAGACGAATTTCAGGTAGCTAATGAAGGCTAAGAACATTATTTTAATGTAGACCTTTCCAAGGATTATTCTGTCATGTGAAAAGAAAAAATGTTTTTCTCCTATATATATACGCTATAAAATAAATCTGTATCTAATCTCCATGAATTGTGTATTAAATCAGCTTGTTATATATCGTAAGCAACAGAAGAAATACGCTTTCTTTTAAAGCCCCTCTCTCATATAGTTGACCAAAGGAAATAACTGCAGAAGTACATTGATTTCTTTAAGGCAATTAATTTGAAACTAGCTTTAAAAACTATTCATTTCTAGATGAACCGTGCCTGATGTAAGACTAGCATATCATTTAGTAATTAAATCTTCAGGTATACAGTTTTCAAAGCATACTATAAAATGTATGCTGTGGAACTGGTTCAATTAAGGAAGAAAACCCTTTTTAGTGCTGCCATATTATAAATGACCAAAGGGCCAGATTTACCCATGGAACAAGTAAGAGTCCAATGAAAACTACATTTGATCATGTCATGAAAACTCAGGGTTTATGCTATAATTTAAGGATGACCCCACCTCTATTGTAATGAGGAAATTGTGTCTAGGTAGGCTGAGAGGAAATTACCAAAGGCATTAAAATTTATGTTTTGCTTAGATCTTTCTGTCTGAGATGCATGTAACATTGCTGTCCTCAGCTAACTAAAGCAGAAGTTACATTCTTCACATTTTTTTTTTCTGCACTCCTCAACTCCTCTAATAAAAACTTGGCACAACCCAAGATTGTTAATGTCAATAATATTAATAATAATGCTCTCTATGAATAGGGCATAGGCAGGAAGATAACCTATCATAAAGTTCATTTTCTGAGCATATAGGCTATATATTATGATCCACAGTCAATCTTGTTCTCCTAATTAGTAAATAATTTATAAGCAATTTTGGGTAATGGCATGTTTGCAAAGTTAATCCATACATTCTGAAGAGATGGACCAATTTCTCTTCTCTAAAATAGATATGGTCCATTATGGCTGTGTGCTGCAGATATTGATCTTGTGAGAGAGCAGAATTTTTCTCTCAGCACCTGGAGCTACTACTATGATTCTTTACATCACCCTGACACTGTTGCTTTCAGGCAGGAAATGGCAAATGTCACTGAAATGCTTTTCACTCTTTAGTCTGAAGTAGATAAAGAAAGAAAGAAAAGGCCCATGAGTAACAGCTCTTTCTTCTATTTTTTCTCTTTAAGCTTTGTCCTGTACTTGTTTAACAGAGTAGGTCTTGAAATGAGGATAGGAATGTAAGACAAAAAAAAAAATTTCATCTTCTTCTTCTTACCATTTCCATAAACTTGATATGTTTTCACTGATATATTCTAGAGCAGAGGATACCAAATTTTATTTTTCAACATAGTCAACTTAATTGTAGCTCTGGCCAGGAGTTATAGTAAGAAAGCAGTTTCTGAAAGGCTGTAATAAGACAATTTGGAATCAGTGTAAAAATCTTTAACATTTCACTTTATCAGTAATATGCTCAACTATGAAAAACTTGAGTAGAACTATCCTGAGAAATGAAAACCATTCATATATGACCTTCCCTTTCTTATCTTACCCATGTAAGTAGTCATTGCCTGTCTAATCCTTCTTAGGATTGTGCATGAGAAAAATCAAGCTTACCAGAGTGTTTCTTCCGGAAGACCTCTACTTGTTTGAGGCAGAAATCACTCTTTTCATTCTGTGAAAGTCTGCTACATTTTGTTTTGTGTTGATACATGAAATTATCATGTAACTCTAAATTGTCATGTAAGTCTAAAGAGGGATTCATTAGAATAAACAGACAATATGATAACATTGTATATTCAGTGAATACCTGCTCTATGAATGAGAAGACCACATCCCATATTATTGAGAACTGGGTTAGTTTTTTTGTGAAATGGGGAAAAGGACAATAGCTGTTTTTTCAGTCAAGCTGAATATATACCCTTACTTTACTACTGCTTTAATCCCAAAGTCTCCGGGTCACCTCTAATAAGACTACTTTTAGAGAGAAATATTATGCAGCATAAGCAAGGCTATCAGAATCTGACTTAACAGAGCAAAGCAAAGTTAATTTTTTAATCCACCGGTAAAGAGAGGGAATATATTGTCACATCAGTGTTGCATTTATTTTGTTAATGAAATTTTGTTCATGAAATTCAAGTTGATGTAACAACTATACCAATACAAATAGCAGGTGTTAAACCCACAGATTCTTTCTCAAACAACCACCGAGAGATTTCAATATGCATTTCAATGTTCAGGAAATCGAAGTTAAAAGTTGTTTGATTTCAGAACTCTTTGACTAAAGCATGGCAATGCTGTGACTATAATGCGAAAATTTATTCTACAGAAGCGCAAAAAGCCAAAAGCTGATATAGGAAATGAGGTAATTCTGACCTCCAAAAAGAGAAGAGCACTTTTTATTAGTGAAGATAAAGACTGGGTTGATAATGTGCTAGCATGTGTTTCTAAAAGAATGAAAACAATTTTTGTACAATGTAAATAGGATGTAAATGATGGAGAGGAATAGGCTGTTACCAACTTTTTATGAATAGAATTATTATTTGAGAAATAGCACGATAACACACTTTTCCTTTCGTAGCAGTGCCTTACAAAAGATTTAAAATTTTTTATGTTTGCTTTAAATAATGGTTAAATTCAAAGTGGGCATTCATTTGAAGTTTTGAAGATAGAGTTGTTTGAAGATGTTAGTTTTCATAAGAGCACATATAATGCTTGAAAGTGCAAAGAAAATGTGAATGAATACAAATCATAGTCAGAAGGAAAAGGTAGTATTGGTGACGTCCAAAGTTCTGCAGATGTTCTGCCAGCTTTTGGGAGCTTACTCTTTTTATATCCTTCATTTTGACATACTAAGGTTTATGGTGATATTACCGTGTTGCATTATGAAAGATTTGTGACCTGTAGTTTAGAGGATATAATTTTGTATTCCTTGTTGCTCTCATGAATGACCCTGACCAACTTTTTGTACTCTTCAAACTTTGAAGAGTTCAAATATCTGCCAAATCATTTTCCTGGCAAGCATTGTGGTTCCACTAGGCTATGTCTGGTCAAACTGGGGCTCAGACAGAAATCTGCTCAGACAAAACATAAGCAGTCTCTTTTCTGGATTCTGTACCCCAAAATCTGCCAATCAAATATTATGTGCTGTTCCTGTACACTCAGATGCTACCATGGTTCAAGGAAATCTCAAACCAATGCAAAGAAATGTATGTAATTTTATGTAGTTATACATTGTATTGTTCTGACTTTATTCAGGTTGAAATAAAAAGCATTGGGAAAATCTACAAGATAAGAATTGAATTTGATGGATTACCAAATGAACAATCAGAGTGGAACTTACAAAGGGTAAGATTTTTTTAATGTTGATTTTTTTCCCATTTTATTAATTTTTATGTGAATTAAAGGCCCATCTTTCCATAAAGCCATAGCTTCATGAATCAATAAATGCTGATTGGGATAAGTTATTATTGCTTTGTGTTCTTAGGTTGCTTTAGAGATGACAAAAACACTGACACAGTCCATCTCCTAAGAGATGGAAATATGTAAGATTATTTTGCAATTATTCCTAATTCATGAAGACACCAATTTTATTGTGTCTTTTATTGCTGGGCTCAACCAAGTTTTACTTTCTCAAAGCTTGTTTGTACTGTTCAGTGTCTGTTTTAGCTATAAATTCCAGTTCTGAAAGATTGAAAATGATGCAGGAATTATTACATGACAACTACATGCAAGGAATGAACAAGGTTTGCTTAAGAGTAGGCTAAGTAACTTCTAATGGGCCCCACCACAGCTCACAATTATGATCATTTTCAAGGGAAAAAAAACCCTGCTAATTTTTTTCAATTGGGTGAATTAAGTCTTCTTCTTTGTTTTGTTTTAGCTCTATTTTTCTCGTGTTGTTTAGGGATGCTCACCAGATTTAATTTATGAGAAATTCTTGTTAACACTGACACCCATATAAAATTTATTTCAGAACTGGGATAAATATTTGTCTTCTGTTTCTTTGAATCTGTAAAGGAAACAAGTTTATTCTTTGTCATTTGAGTAATCTTAAAAAGCCTGATTTAGACAACCAGAATTAGACAGTAATAACAGATTTTTTACATTAACATAAAGCTCTCATCTGTAACTGTACCAAAATTGAATGTAAGTATAAATATTTCAGTTGCTCAAATGATTACAGGAGTCCTACTTTCCAGCCTGGTGATTACAAAATATTTCTTTAATATTTTGTTCCAAATTTCATGGGGTAAGTCTGGGATTTCAAATATTTCTTTTCACAGAGAAAAAGTAATCATGTTGAGAGCTGTGTTTTTCTGACAAAGCAGTTAATATTTGCAATTGTTATGAATCAGCAGGGGGAGCTCTGCCAATAAATATTGGAGATTAGGAATCAGTGCTGCCAAAGTATTTCATATTAGAATAAATACATGCTTTGGTGTTAAAAGCAGTGTTCATTTTACTTGACATAATATTTTATTGGGAAACTGAGAAAAAGGTATCTTTTGCTCCGATTTCCTAAGTCTTAGAATTTGGATATAAATACTTGTTTTCATAATTTTGTTTGCAAGGCTTATGCATATTATATGCACACTCGAAGTACAACTGCAGAAAGATAATTTTTGGCACTGCTTTCCTTTTGGTAGTCAAGGCCTATGGAAAAAACCTTTAGTAAACATTCTTGTAATTCAAGACTAATAAAAACTGTTTTCATAGAAGATAGTAATGACTTTTAGTTATAGGAAACAAGTAAGACAGCTATCAAAATGTACATAGGCAAATAGCTTGAGAATTTGAATTCTAATCGTCTTCAGAGGAATATATAGAGGGTGGTGGTACACAGGTTGTCTTTTTTTCTGCTGTAAAAGAGCCAAATATAATACAAATTGATTTAAGATTTCAACATATCCTCTACTTGCCAAATTTCAGAAGGATGTAGATGATGAGTTTCATCCTGTTTTCATTTTAAAATAAAAAATGTGTCAATCTTTCCACATCTTCCAAAAGCTCAGTCTGACCTAACATCACCTATCAGAAGATTTTCAGTCTTCAGTACTCCAGGCAGTGTTACATAGAGATGATTCATGGACAGAAATCAGACTTGGTAATATTTCTAATGGCAAACCCACAAATTTCAGTTACAGATTTGTTTGTTGCAAAGTAGCGGCCAAAATAAATATATTTTGATACTGCAATTTGTGTTATTGTTTTCTGAGATAGAAAAAAAAAAGTACAAAACCATGTTTTGCTGTTGAGAAGCATGGCACTGAAAAGAGTGTACTGAGTCATAGTTGGAATTGCTTCTTCTCCAGGTGACACTGCAACATCTAAAGAGCAAGAAAACACTGAATTTTCCAGCAAACACACGGTTATCAAAGAATTGTGATGGCAGAGGATTTCTCTGTGAACTTCCAGTAGTGGAAGCTGGAAAACCTATCTATCCAAGTATGTGTGTACAGTTATGTATATACTAATCATCTGGTTTTCAACATTAATGGCATCTGAATTGTGGTCTTAGCAGTCTTAAAAGCAGATAGTTGGACTCATTTCTGGAGTATATTCCAGAAAATTAAGTACAAATCAGACTTGCTGGCGTTGTTATCACTAAGCTATAATAGTGAGTAAAACTAATTGTGATTACATGTAACTTGCATTTTCTTCTTTTGGTTATTTTTGGAAGTTGTTTTATACCATGTTTATGTCTACACCGGTGACTTGGAGCATGCTGATACAGATACTGCAGTTTATTTGTGCATCTATGGAAAAAGAGGAGATTCTGGTCTAAGACTTCTGCATAAAACTGGTATGCCAGTGACATTTCAGAGAAGAATGGTAAGTCTGAAATACAATTTGCTTAGCCATAAAAGCATAATTAATAACTTATACAGGTCTTAACAGGTTCCTAATTAAAAAAAAAAAATCACAGAGGTTTATCAAAATAAAGAACTAAGGAAAATAGTCTTCTACTGATCCAGGAATTACTAGAGTGAATAAAAACACAGGCAGAAAAAAGGAAAGAAAAATTATTTGAGGCCCCCATCTCAGGATGATGAGAAGAACTGCCTATGAATTTAAAACATATCCTTTCAAGGTATGATGAGTTACAGCTGGCTCCAAATCTGTGTACAGAAATTGTTCCATGATGTCAGATCTTAGTAGATCTGTTTGTTATTTATTTCTTTTAATGTCTAATAATGTAGCTTTAATACAGGAGGGATCTGAAGTCATTTTTCTTTCAATTAATTATGTCTTAGCTCCTCCATAAATAAAGTATTTTTATCAGCCTGATTTTCTGCAGTATGGTTGAATTTCAGGAGCTACTAAATTTAGTGTTAACTCTGCCAGTAGCCTTCTTGTGACCTTCTATCAAGCCTGTTTCTTCCTTCGTGAGCTATTGAGGATTAACATTTGTATGTATAACCAAGAGTATCAAGCTGTTATTGGAACACTTACTTACAAAACAAAAAGCAATCTCTAAAATTCTAAGAATAGTGATAACCCACTGGGAAACTTCAAATGTATCTATACTATTTTAAAATCTATATTTTATGCCATTACTAATGTATGAGAGATAAAGTTCTATTCAAATTAAAATTCAGAATTTAAGTGGAATTTTCTGGGGGGCATTATTCTAGCCAGATTGATAGTAAATTCAGCTTATTATTTATACAGCGGCTAAGAGGAATGGTTCAAAGTGCACTTTGTTATGGAAATGGGTGAATGAGACAGTGGATTGTTTAGAGCAGCAGAACAGGGACTGGGATACCTCATTTTATGGCAGAGGCAGTTGAGTGCTGACTTGAACAACTTGATTTCATCCCTGCCACAGATATTCTACATTATATTGGACAGATCACTTAAAGCTTTGCTGGACGACCACTTTTTTCACGCTTATCTTTTGCTGAATAACCTGTTTAATTTTTTCTGAAGAGCCATAGCTGTAACTGAGATTTGTTCAAATAGAATTCTGCTCTGTACCTAGGAAGCTTTTTGAAATGTCAATAAATTCACCCCTCCGTTTCTCAGTTGAGCACCCAAAGCACTTTGCATCTTTGGCAGCTTTTGGCAATAAACTCCGTGATTTAACTATATAGGTAAATTGAATTAATATGAAGATGGCCTTTCAAAAAAAAAACCACCACAGATTTAACATTTATAGAAAACTGGGGTGCTTTGGAAGAAGTTCAAAGGTGAAGTCATTGGGGAAATCAGTTCTGTTTCACTGAGCTCTTTGGGTGAATTGCTGTAAATAATGCATAGAGTCATAAAGATAATGAGGATAAACAGAAATACTGAAAAACTGCAGTCCTCCCGTGCACACGTTGAGGCAGGAATCTTTCAGAGAGAATAGCTTGTGATCATATATTACCTATACACAAGGGATAACTAGTGTTGCACAGGCAGTCTCAATTCTGCCATTTGCCAAGGACTGAGAACTTTATAGATATGAATTTTCCAGTGTATTTCTTTCCTTCATTTTCTTTTTACTGAGAAGAGTGATCTGGACCATTACATTCAGAGAGAGAAATCTGTACACTTTTTACTGTGGCAGAAAATCATCAACCTGAACCTGATCAGCTTCATGCTCCTATGAAAACAATCTTTTCCAACTGTAAGCACAAACCTAAATGGATAACAAGGGGAGAGTGGCATGTCAAATTTCAGTTTCCTTCAGCAGAATAAAATGTAAATAGAGGAGGTGAGATAAAAAAAGAGAAAAGGATGAGAAAGTGTGTTTCAAATAAATATCAGCAAGGGAAATAACAGCTTCAACTCATTCTTATCTAGAGAAGAGTAATGGAAATGGCAAGGTATTGAAACAATATTGAAGGGTGTGTGCAGTGTTTTGGATGATGGCTGAAAAAAACAATTTATTTGGGATTATTACTACAGCTTGACTTCAGTTGTGATTTCTCATTTACTCTGATATGTCACTAAACGACATTTAACTTTTCAGATCCAAAATGTTTGGATACAGTCCAGCTGTCATTAAAATCAATGGGAATCTGTACATTGTGAGAGTTAATCAGGCTTTTAAAGCATGTCGGTTTTCAGCCTGCCTTAGTAGTGGCAAATTGCACAGTGCTGTCTCCTCTGTCCTCCAGGTCAATGTTTTTGAAGTGGAAGCTGTATCTCTTGGGAAGCTGCAGAAGGTGCTGTTGCGCTGTGAGGCCAATACCAAGCCCCAGTACTGGTACTGTGATAAAATCGTTGTCAGAGAAGCCTCCAGCAACTCAGAATATGTTTTCAATTGTGAAAGGTAGTGTTTACAATAACAATCTTAAATACTCCTCAGCATATATTACTAAAAGTGTTATGTCAGTCACTGTATTAAATGTGAGTTTTTTGGGGAAAGACAAATTTGGATTATTTTGCAGTTTCATTAAACCCATAACATGTGTTGTTCCAGAACAGATTGCTTCAGTTAATGTGCTGTATGGTCCATAGCAAAGGTTAAATGCTTATATAGCGTTTATGTCACTAGATTGCAGAGTACAGCCTTATCAGGATCAGTGCTGTAAGTGTGACTTACCGCTCAGGAAGGAAAGATAAAGCACACAAAAAGGTTCTAAATTAAGTGTGTTTCTAAATGGGAAAGAAAACAGATTTGCCGTGCAGAAGTAGCATTCACTCTCTTTATGAACAACAGCATAGCTAGAGAGAGAAATGTGATACCCAGAATTATTTTGTGGTTGTTCCATTTAGATTATTAAATGAGCATCTTAAAAGTCAATTGAGAAATACTGAATTTTGCATGTTTGGAGAAATATGGTAATCCCACATTTAGAGTTTCCACTTTGCAGTCTATTTCATGGCTATGTGCATCATTCAAGAGAAATGAAGGAAGCGTAGAGAAACAATATGACTATGTGACAAGGCACTAGAATAAATAATATTTAATTAATAATATTTAATAAATGCAGGTTGCCTAGTTATTTTGTCTGGATTTTAATGAATTTGTTATATAACCTTGAACAGCTTCTTGCAGCTCTTGGTGTCACATCCTCAAAAACAGGAATAAAAATGCTGTGTCACCTTGGTAAAACTCTAAAACTGAGATTTTTCTTCGATCAGTAACATATTTTTTAAATAGTAGTGTGAGACTGAGGATTTCTCTGGACTAGATTTGGATGCAGACCAGCTGTTGTTGCTAGCTGTAGTTACTACCTTTCCAAAAAAATATAGGTAAAATTTCCTAATGGAAGTTCTACAGAGAAGTTAGGCCAGCTTCCTACCTCAAACACAAAAAATGAACTCTGTGTCATAGCTGTCCTCCAGTGGGTAACATGGCTTAGAACCATGAATGGCAGACATTTTGCTGTATAATTCTGTGGTAATTAACACCAGATGTTGATCAGCAAAAATTATTCTGTGATAGACACTGCCAAAAAGAAACAAAAGTTGTGGCTTTTTTTCTAACTTTTCTACAAGGAAACACTGCCACTGAAAAAGGGTTAAAATAGGTCAGTGGTGGGGTGAGGCGTAGCTTCCATGTTGGCAAAATGTGAAGCTGAAAGACTGTGCTCTATTCAAGAGGGAGGAAAGCTTTGGCTCTTCAGAAAGCTCTTTAGTTTATTAATGTTCAGCCTCACAGTTTTATTTTACATAGGTGTTTTATGATCCAGGATACGAACGAAGTGCTGTCTTTGTTCTCATTTATCCAAGGAAACATAAGCATTTATCTGTCTTGAAAATCTGATATTAGTTTCTGAACATCCAACAGCTCTTACTTGACTTCAGTTATATAGTATTTACTAGTTACTGACACCTTTTAGCATTTAGGATTGCAGAAAATGCCTGTGTGATCAGGTTATAGCAGAAGTGATAGAAATAAGTAGTTGTCTAGTAAAACAAAATTTATTTCTTAGGGACTGGTGCTTCTATGGATTGGCCAGCTAATATTTTCAAGACTAAAAATAAGGAACCTTCAAAAGTTGTTCTGGACTTAACTTGTCCAGCTTATACTGGAATCCCAACAGGCTTCATAGGAGACTGAATGCTTTAGGTCATTCCTGGAGAGTCCATGGAAGTGTACCGAGGAAATAAAAAACAGCAGCCCAGAAGCTTGCTGCATTTTTTTTCTGTAAAAACCAGCTGATCTTATACCAAACAAGAGGAAGCTAAAACTGTTGATGATCCATATTCTGAATAACAAGGTTTCAAAATTATCCATAGCCTTGAGTAACATGACTAAGAAACCTAACAAATGTTTGCCTTGATTTGTCTTTTTTCAGACTCATCTACATGTCCCCAATTTGTAGGAGGAATAAGGAAGAGCAATATGTGGTTCCATCTTTGTTTTTAACACTGAACAGTGATTTTAAGAAATAGTGTGATAGATACATACAAATTATACTTACTACTAAATCCATAGTACTGAAGATATGTTCTGTGCCATATTCTTCTATTTAGCTATAGGATCAAGTACAGTAGTGCCACATGAGTCTCCTAATCTGATAGAGGTGAATTTTAAAGTTACAAAGCTCTTATGTTTGCACAAATGAAATTCTTTGTTGAGTCAAATAATTTCTATTTTAACATCTATCAAATCTAATACTAAAATTTTAGCAGTAGAGACCCTTTGCTGTTATATGTATTCAGTAGGAAAATCAGACGTGGATCATTCAGTTATATGGTAATATAGTGGAGAAAAATTTGATTCCTACCTACTTTCTTATTTTCTTTCTTATTCTTAGGTGGATTCCATTTATGTCCCAAGGTATAATCCAATCAGAAATTGAGCTGTACCCTCAAGGTAAGATTTATTGTAACTTTATGGAAATAAGGACAGTAATTTGTAATTTTTTTGCCTCTGAAGAAATTTGGGCTGAATTTACACTGTAAATATCAAAGTTAACCATTTTGCTGCTTCCTTTACTATATTTCTGAGAGAACACAATTTGTGTTAAATAGTATAGTTGCTAGAAGTGATAGTGAGAAAGTAAGGAGGGAATGAATGAGAAAGGGTTTTCTTGTATCGGGTAAAACACAGAATGTCTTTTTCATCTCTTCTTTCAAACCTTTTCTTTAGTGTTAAAGGATAGATCCTCTATTAACAGATTATTTTTTTTGCAGAGTTTAAAAAAAATCAGCATCTGAAAATTCAAGAGGCAAATGGTAAGTGCTGCTCTAGTTTTCTTCTTTTAATGAAGATTTTCTGTTTCAGAACTAATTGCTTTACATATTTGTTGCCATTTGTATTTATTTTAAAACATTAATTACAGCACACTATTCATACATTTTAGTAAACTCTGAGGTTCACATTTTAATTTAAACAATAAATAACTTTGTTTATGCTTTCTTTTTATTCTGTCATTTTTCTTTCCATAGTATTAATTTTCTCTGCTTGTTTGAAAAATTTTTATTCTTCTAATACTTACTGGTGATCTATCTTAATTTCATTTTTTTATAGTTAATATGTTAATACATGATTAGCTCTCCTGGGCTATATATAGTTTTGTTCTCAACATTAACTTTTTGTTTTCTGTTCTACTTGTGATTTCAGATTTGTTCAGGTTGCCTCTTCTGTCCCTGCAACCAGAGCAGAGTAAATTAAATTTCTTAATAACACATTAGAATTCCTCAGCTGTGAGAAGTGCTTCATGCTGTAGGTTGAACAATGATTTAGAAGGTGTTGGGAGAAAGTTTGAAAATGTTTATTCAAAATTTATTGTATCAATCAAGATATCCACAAAGACATAAATACCTTGTCCTAAACAGAGTTCCTATGGCAGGCGTTTAACAGTAAAATGTGTGCCCAGTTATTTTATAAATTACACTAGAATCCCACTATTATAAGCTTTATTTTGAACCAAAAGTATCTTTTCTTCCTGCCTATGCTTTTTTCCGAAGGCATTCATTTGCGGTCTGTTCATCACTCTTTGTGCTTCAGCTGTTCTGCACACCTTGTTTTCTCATGGCCTGCACCTGGAGATCCTCCTTTTAAATTGGTCTGGTTAGTCATTTCTGCACCTATAGCTGGGTCTCTATGCTATGTTGTTTAAGCTGTGCAAATGTCTCAATCAGAGTTAGGCAGCCAAAAGCATATGCAACAAATAACGTCTTGTTTGGGACAGTCGGTAAAATGTGGAACAGCGGGAGACTTGAAATTGCGTATCCTACACCTAGAGGGAGTGCATCAATTCCTGCTTTAGTGGTTCATCTGAGATTTTGTTCACCTACTTTTTTTCCCATAAGCTTTTAATTATATCTCATCTTCATTCTATATAATTTTTTTAAAACAGAATTATTTTTCTGAGAATTAGAACTTTCTAGTGTGTTGTATTGTTCTATAAAAGAAAAAAAATAAATCTAGAAAGTCATCTGTGGCAAGGTACCACTTTCTGATGTCCCCAGGGAGGTACCTGGTGTTAGATTGCAGCTTTTCTCCATGTATGCTAAAGGAATGTCATGTCATTACATATTTTTCTGTATTCTTTTCCCCTTAATGTGTATTCCTCTTCAGCCATTAAGGAACTCTTGGTATTCTACCTCATCAGAACAACCCCAGCTTTTTATGCCAACAAGAATTACATTTTTGTAATACTGTTTCCAGCTTCCATTTGGAAGCATGCAATGCAATGGGAATTTTGGGCATCAGATTAGAAATTTTAGGATTCTTTTCCTATACCCACATTGTCTTTCAAACACAAGTCCTTTCCAGAAAAAAGAAAAAGACTCAAAATCAATATAGAGGAGTTCAAGTCAAAACTCTTTTTAATCATGTTTTTGGTGAAATTTGATTCCCTTTTCTACCTTCAGAGTGGTAATTGTGTGCACAACAGTTTAGTGATACTAAACTTATCCATAGGAGGTAGAAGATGAGCTAGGTAGAATATACAGTATCAAGAGTAGCAACTGCATCATTTTGAAGCTCCATTGCTTAATAAAAGATAGACTTTGAGGGGATAATACAAGAGAAATGGCCATCAAAAACACTCAAGGCACAATTAATCAATGAACATGTCCAAAAGAAAATAAATTTTGCCTGCTTTGAAATGAGTATCTGTTTTTGACTGATTTTTGAATTTTTAGGCAGAGTAGTGGGTCATATTTTACCCTTTGTCTGCACCACCCTTCATAAGCCTTTGTAAATGGAATTGTCCTTATTTTCCAACCAAATGGTCCAAAGGAACTTTGCCTTTAGGAGGTTGTCTTTTTTATAAACAAGCTCTTCTTCTATGGGGCAGGAAGCCCTTGCCTTATGCTCTGTGTTTCCAATTTCAGCGTATAGAGGCTTTTCACTCTTCTAATTGATGTTTATCCTTTTGTTGTCTGGCACTATGGTTCTTTTTTCAAGAAAGTGGGTCTACAGAGAAGGCTGTGAGGATTCAGATTTTCAAAGGCAGAAAAGAATTTCTTACAAGTTGGAGTTTAACAACTTTTGGCAGAAATTGCATGGTTCACTTCCTTTATAGAATTGTAGAACAATTTGAGTTGGAAGAGATCTTTAAAGATATCTAGTACACGCCTCTGACATGGAAAAGGACATCTTGCACCAGACCAGGTTGCTCAAAGCCCCATCCAACCTGTCCCTGAACACTTCCAGAGACAGGGAACCCACAGCTTCTTTGGGCAACTTGTTCCAGTATCTTATCATCCTTGTAGTAAGAATGTTTCTTCTTTATGTCTTGTCTAAACCTACCCTCTTTCAGTTTAAAACCACTTTCCCTTGTCGTATCACTACACGTCCTTGTAAAAACTCTTTGCTTTTTTTATTAAAAGTCCTTTTAATAAAGGCTGCAATAAGCTCTACCTGGAACCAAGCTGAACAACCTTCACAGGAGAGGTGCTCCAGCCTCCTGATCATTTTCATGGCCCTTCTCTGGATCTGTTTCAACAGGTCCCATCCTTCTTATGTAAAGGTCCCCAGAGTTGGCTGCAGTACTCAAATGGGGTCTCATCACAGCAGAGTACAGGGGGAGAATTCCTTCCCTCAACCAGCTGGCCAGGTTTGATTGGTCGGACCAAATAAGCTTCAGCTGCTTTCTGAATTTCCAGATGTGTATTTGTGTGTGCTTAAAAATCTACCACCTTCCAAAACCAGGCATTGGTCAGACATCAAAAAACTTGGAAAACAGGAGATCAAACTTCCTGGTCCAGTTCAATATTTGCAGGGCAAATTACTGAGTGATAATGGGGCTGGCCCAAGATAAATGTTTCTGTCAGACAACAGATTTAAATCAGGAAGGCATTACCAGACAGCTTTCTATTAATAAAACTGCAGTGTATGCTATGGCATTTATTTATAAGATGACTGTGGGCTGGTATTTCATTTGTTGTTTGTCTTGCACAGAATGAATTTAAGTTGCTAAGTGGAACTTGTTTCACACAGACAAAGCTGCAATCAATGAGGGGCAGAGAAGCGTGCAATCCCAGCTTTTCAGATGCAGAAATGCATTTTACAATTATGAATTGTTCTTTTCTAAAATAAGATTTATATTAAGCTGCTTTTGAATATTTAAATAATTTGTGTACATTGCATGCGAGCAAAGATGACATTTTAGTGTCAGGGAGCTTTATATAAAATGATTTTCTAATGAGTCCTCGTCTCGTTCAGAATTTTCTACAAAATCTCTTTTTTTTCCATGCTGATTTCAATGTCATGCTTCCAGCCATGCAATCAGAGCTCTGTTGATGTGCCACATCAACATAAAATGAGAGGAAATTTTACTTTAATTGGGATGTTTTGATATTTGTCCTGATGCATTTCTTGGTCATACGTATCGTCATAATCCAAATTCTGGATGTTGGTCTTCTTCCGTGTTAAGCAACAGGGTTATCACTAGAAATTTCACTGAGCTCTGTGTTCATATTTCCAGCTTTAGAACACTGCAATCCTAGATCCTTGATCCACAGCTTACTTGAGATGAGTTTGAATGATGTAGTATTTAGCCTATCTTCTGTTGCCTCTTCCTCATCACCTTTTAGGCACATTGTAGTCATGGTCCTTGAGCCAAACTGTGCTTTTGTTTATATCTTTCAAGTAAATTGCAACATTTAAGTACCAGTTATACAAGCATTTTGACTTTATTTTTTACTTTACAGAAGGAGACTGGAAGATTACTGTAGTCACAGGGGATTTTGAAACAGCTGGCACAACAGCAACAGTATCCCTTTACGCTTATGGAGAAAACAAAGCTTCTGGTCCTATTATTTTGGGATCTGGGAAACACCAGCTGTTTAATCCCAGCAGTGAAGATACATTTAAGGTGTAGTATGGTTGTTATGTAAACTCCAGAGAATTGAAAACATATGCAATATAGCTTTTCTCACAACAAGATAATAGAGGTAATAAAAAGGACTCAAAGCAATATGTAAGGATCATAAGTATTTCTGAGGGAGTGGCTGATTTTTTATGATAGTGAGTTTTAAATCAGCCAATGTGTTCACAACTGCATCAAGCAGACATGTCTCTCAGAATCTGCTTCATACTTGCATCTGCTTAATGTGTTAGTTTACACTAGATGTTGTTCATTTGATGAGGTAAAAAGAACTTTCTTTATCTGGTCTTTGCATTCATGAAATAAGATAGTCTTGGTTATGGCTTGTGTTGCAAGTTCATCTTTGAAAGTGTCCACTGTAAATTCTTCCATGAACTTCCTTGGACTTCCACTGAAGCACACTATTGTGTGAACCTTTTCTTGGAGAAAGTAAGAAGGAAAGGGGGGATGGATAGGGACTAGAATAAAATCACACAGAGTATGTTAACTCATGTGATTCAGACTGGTGGTGTCCTGCTTCTCCAAGCAAATGGAGAGATTTCTCTCTATTTATGAAAAAATCTCTGAGATGTCCTTCAGAAACATAACATTTCTCAGGACTTCTGCAAGATCGTATAATTCCTGCAATTTCCTCTAGTTCATGCAGTTCCTCAGTCAGGATCGTATCTGTTACGGTAGTTAAAACTGTGATATGTCTTTTAGGTTGAAATAATTTATGCATAATAAACAGATGATAGAGAATCAGTGACAGATGGGACAGGAAGTATCTGTGATTTTTTAATTTTTTTTTGCTGTTTGAAGTATAAGTAAGTCCTTGCAGAAGAAAGGCAGTGGTGATCTTCCCCTTACATTTTTTAAGTAGAAAGCAACTTGGCTAAATTTGCAGATAATGGTGTTTTAAGATTATCTCATATCAAAACAGGAAGGTGAAATCAGTGTTTACCTGAAAACTAGATTTAAATATTCCTTTTCAAATCATTCTGGCTGTATGACCTTCTTGGATATTTATTGAGCTGGTTAATGCTGTCTGACACCAGTTCTTAATCATTTATTCTGTTCCTTGAGGGAAGAACCAAGAACATTTGTTTGCTTGCTTTCTCTTTGGAAGGAGCAGTATTATCCCAAAGCATAATTTTTATCCTCCCAGCAACAAAGCAAGATTGACACCTGCTCCGGGAGTTCTGATGATTTCTATCCACATCAACATTTATGTTTAGGTGTGATATACTGCACCTTGGTTTTGTGCTTGATGTTTTTCTTTGGTGATATGCCATTGTACTGAGGAATACAACTTAAACCTTTTATAAAACCTAACAGTGTAATCAAACCTGTAAATTCATCTGCAACCATACCATCAGAGCTTCAAAGTTGACCAGATGTCTGTCCATCCATTGTTTCTCAAAAGCACTTAACTTTCAGTCAGTGCTGATCAATGGGGAGAGAAAGAAAAGAACAGATAAAGCGTTTTGGTTTCTTTTTCCCACACTTTCCCTCTTAAATGTCTCAATTTAATAAGGTAGCTGAGTTTTTTGTTAATCCAAAAGAAAACTGTGTTCTCCAACTATTTCAGCACTTCATATTGCCACAGTTTTCTGTTGCAGCCCAAGGGAATGAGTCCAGCCACTTCGGAGATGGAGGGTAAAATGGCACTTTATTGGAGGGAGAACTCTGCTTAAATAGGGTAGGGAACCGAAGGTACTGGAAAAGTAGGCGGAACTAGGGAGGAGTTGGGGTGGAGTATGCTAATATGAACCAATGAAGAGGGAAAATGGGAGGAGATAACCATAAGGGTTACTAATTAATTAGGTACTGCAGTGCAGCAAATCCTAACCAATCAGGGGAAAGGGACTAAACTGGGGTACAGAACACTGAGGGATTTTATAAAACACTGAGGAGTAAGGGTACAATGAAGGATGAAATACAACAAACATTAAACATGAACATGAATATGAAGTGTACTAACGTTCCTTAGACGAATGTAAAGAAGGTGTTTTCCACAGGAGTTCCATAGATTTCTTCACATAGTTCTATGTCCTTTTTCCACTGCTCGTAGTCAAACCTCTCCTGTACTCCCACAGTTCTTCCAACATTAAGAGCATCATATAATAACATCAGTAATTCTAAAACCTGTGGAGTTGCAGAAAAATTGGATAGCACCTCTTACTTTTGATTACGCTAGTTTAATCTATTAAGTTTGGGAACCATCTTGACTAAATGGCCCTTGATTTGCAGTCTTTGTGTAGAAATGTGCTGCATATTTGAAGGCTATTTAAACTCTAGGTAACCTTTTTTTTTAAACAAAGTGTTAGCTGATGCAAGGAGCTGCGAGAGTTCAGCATAATATAATGGAAAAAAATAAAGTTCAATCGTGCCTCACAAAAACAATCAAAGTACCATATCATTTCAAAATCCCTCTGGTCAAAAATACAACCATAAGAAATGACGGAGAAATGGCCACACAAAGAGAATGAGACAAAACCATACTGGATTGTCTGAATAAAAATCAAGAGTAGTAGTCTGATAGAAAGTACAGTCAACTGCATAGTAACCTAAAAGTAAATAATGAATATTCAGTAAAGATAAAAATAATTACAAAAGAAAGAAAGTTATTAAAGCTCGAGTGAGTCAACTTGTGCTCCTTTATATCCACCTGAGATTTCACTGCTCATCTAGAACTTGATTTTGATGTTACTTGTATTGCTGTATAAAGCCAGTGTAACTTCATTAACCTTGGCTATCTCTGATGAAGGTTTGTGTAAGTTAAATTAAAAACTGGCCAGACTCCAGTGTAATGTAGGAAGAGTGTAAGAAGGCTATTACCCTTGGAGATCTCTATATGATGGTATTCATTGAAGGTAATTTACAGATATTGTGTGACGGAGAGAGTTCTTGTTTCTGACTGGAGGACTGGGTTCTAGGTTCTCACAAGAGTCATGTGTAAACTGCACAATATTTGCCCTTGAGGCCTAGCAATTTTTCCTACAGATGGGTATGTCAGGGATGAACAATATAGGAACATTAAAAAAACAGTGTTGAACTTTGGTGGGTTTCCCTTTCTGCTCTGCAATTGTTCCTGTGTATTCCAAGAAACTACTTCTAGGCTACAGTTTTCTGCTTCTCTTACTATTCAGGCATAGTTTTTAGGGTATAATTTTTCTGTTGAGAGTCATTCCTCCTCCAGCAAAGGGATATCAATCTACCATAAGTTACAGCTTTCATCACACGTGTGATCTTTTTCCTGCATTTTCCTCTGGTGTCATCACAGTCCCTGATTACTTCTCAGTATTTCAAAAATACTGATTTTGGCAGAATGTTGAGTTGCTCAAGACATTGAAGCTTTAATTATATTGTAAATTATATTCTCTGTAGCCCTGTATTCTGCATCATCATTCTTTGAAACATGGTGAATTATCTCTTATGAGTGTACACACTGTTTGATAAAGAAATTCTTTTTATAAGTATTCTTTTAATGTTTGGTCATGCCAAATATTCCCTTCTGTGTCAAAGAGAACTAAGCAAAAGTCTGTAAGCCTATTATCTTCAGTAAAAGCCAACTGCAATCTCTCAATTTTTATTACTTCAATACATAATAATTCCATACCTTCGGGTACAAGTTCTGCTGCTCCAGTAATAATGAAGTCAGTAAACGCACTGACTGGTTCTGCAGATCTGCTTTCAAAATACTACTTATCTTAGTTGATAGTGGCAGGACTTAGTACTTCCTTAACAAGAATTTTTTCATGCTTTGCTTTGTGAGTTTACTTCATTATCAGCTCTGCAATCTCTTTAGGGCAGTGTTGCTCTTACCAATCTCGACACATTGTCCAGTTTATCTTAAATAATACTATAATAAACTACTAGAAAGGCTGGAATTTTTTCCTAATAGATTTTCAAAATCTTTGCTTTAACCTTATTTTATATTTTGTAGTTGGTGGCTGTCTTTCTAAGGAAGGTAGTTGTTCCATGTTTGCAAGTACAGAACATGGAGTATGCATTATATTTTAGAAGCATTGGAAACTGGAATCTATCCCTGATGGGAATTTTGCTGCATGAACCCATTTCTCTAATTTGTAAAGATGATGCCACATCCAGTCACATGATTTAAAGTTTCCTCAGCTGTATAAATAATCCTTTAAACACTGCTATGCTCTATCAGGGCAAATACCAGAAAATAATATGGGTACATGAAAAGCAGGTCTCCTCCTAATACTTGCAGAGGTACTTGATCATAAAAATTAATAAACAGTGTTCCTGTGATAAGATTGTTAAAGCTCTAAAACCAGTCTTTTTCCTTCCAGTTAAATGTGCTTTGTTTGTAAAGAACTGTGTTCATCAGGTGCACCTTAGGCTGTACTGCATTACATGAAGGTGGTACACTTAGAAGTTTATCTGTCGTTTTTCATTTTGGTTTCCTCCTGTTTAAATACAATCATCAGTGATTTTAAATAACCTATACACGAATAATTAAAACTCCTTTCTTTAGAATCAACCCTACAGACTCTAAGAATCTGTTGTGTTTCACTGCATGTCTTTCATTCCTCTACCCTGGATTCGTAGTTATTCATTCATGAGTCAAAACTGAGATCTCTAAAGTAAAATGAGAAGCGGTGAGGAGAAAACTAAATGTTGTAAAAATAGGTTGAAACAAATCCATTTTCATGCTTTTCCTCCTATTGTTTGAATAAAAGAGCCTGAAATGAGCTCAGTGAGAATCCTTCCAAACTGGGAAGATTGCAGAAGTTAACACAAGCCTTGATGTAGCTATCCACTCTCTTAACCATGAGACTGACAATGCCTAAAAACTGGGCATAGCTTGTGTCCTGCTATTTTCCAGCTGTCCCTGTTTGCCATAACAGCCATTTAGGTCCAGAAACAGTGGAATAAAACCTAGGGAAACCCAGGCTTTAGTCAGAGATGCTTAAGGCAGCACAAAACAATCATACTCATAGCTTTAACTCGACTTGAAACTGTCTGTCTGTGAAATGCATATGATAAGAAGATGAACCTCATTCCTTACTGAGATAAAAAGGAGAAGTATGTAAAATTATCTCCATCAGCTACAGTCTGTGCATGAAGCAAAATTTAACTTGTTCCAATAAAAAAACATAGAATGATTGTAAAGAGCTCACAAACAATCTTGGAGAAAAACACAACTCATCTCATCTTCAAGAATTGGGAGTGGGGAATGTGGTGCTACTTGTTCAGTAATTATTCAGTATGTACTGCAGTATGGAGTGTATATAGATAGATATATAGAGAGATGCATAGATTTATGTATGTATTTACTGTATATATATATATATATACATATGTACTTGGTATTAGCATAATTTGATTAATCGCCCACTAAAAAAAAAAGTTCTTTCAGAGCTTGAGTGGACTGGAAAAGAAAGTGTTTAACTGTCACTGTGCAATGAGAAGTATTTGTTTATCCAGTTTATTTTTGTGACCAAAGCAACTATGAAGTGGGAAAAAATAATGCTCATTTTTGTGTGGCCTTTAGTCCTTCTCCTTGCATGTCTATATCCACCCTTTTTCATGAGACTGTTAAATTTCTGTGTGAACACCTGTGACATACTCTAATTCTTTAGTTAATATGTAACTGTGTCAAGTTTCTTGGGCATAATTAACAAGTGGGCTGAATTCAGACATCTGGAAAAAGCAAGCACCATGGGTAGATCATGGGTACTACACTGATATATTAGTTATGATATTTTTGGCAACAGTTATTGGCTGAATGCTCACAATTAAAAAATATCTTCTACTTTCAAAGATTTCTTCATTATATGCAGATGCTGTAGAAGTTAAACTAATGAAGTCAATGATTTTTCTTTCTTTTGGGAATCCAGTTGCTGTGCATGACTTTTCTAAAATTCTGTTAATGAAGTGGCCTTACATGAAATTAATAACTGTCTGTTGAACATGTTATGTAGTGGATGTGTTAGGCATTGGGACTTTGGTGCAACTGCCTCTGAAGTGTTGATTTATCCAAATGATTTTCATGCTAGCCTGAGTTTATCACAAAGAGATTGCAGGATACTTTATGTACAACATGAATGCAGTGACATTATTTTGCTTATTGCAGTATATACAAGAGAAATGGGGTCATTACATGTATTCTTTCCATCCTTTTATGGAGGTATCTTTCCACTGAACAGTTTTTTGGTCAGACAAGGAATTACTTCACTTTTCACTTAGCTAAACATCTTAAGTACATGAAAATAGGCCATACTGACTCCATTTAAAATATCACAGGTATGCTAGGGACCGAAAAGTGTATTTGCATAGCTCATTTAGAAGTGGAATTAAAATTTAGTCCTTGCATCCTCTTTAGGAAGAACTTCTTGCTGATAAACCTGGATTTCAATTTATGCTGAGAGACAAATTGTAAAATATGTGTTTCGTTAATCTTCAATTTCAAAAAATAAGGTAAAGTTGTCTAATGCATGATTTAATGAAAATGTTCCCATTGCCTTTGGTAAGAAGATAATTTAGTCCTATGCTTGTACAAAAATAAATAGTAGCAATGTGCAAAGTGTATAGGTGTATGGATTAGAAGGTCAATCTAGTTTAACTGCTTGCAAACTTTTTTGAATATGACTGTGACTGAAGTAAAGTGGTTGTATTTGAAAATGTGGCCCTTTTGAAAGTGGTGGACAGTTTTTTCAATAATATGTACTGGTATTGATACTATAAAATATGATGTGTTGGTATTATTTCCTATAACAGTGAAGAAAAATGCTACAAAGGTAATAGAATTGCCACTATCATTGTAGCCACAATGGTATTATTGAGGTTATTAAGTACTGGCAGTCTGTCACATAAGCAAGGTCTGTATGAGGTCCATCCCCTTTAGAACTTATCACAGAACTTGATAGAAATCGGTTGATGCATCAGAAGGAGTTTCACAATCAACCAACAAATGAACTGTAGATGATTATTCAAATGTTTTATAAAAACTTTTGCTATGAAGAGCATAAGGTTGGCATTTCTAGAAGATCTCTGTAACAGGCCATCCCTAAGAAAATCAATATACCTGTTTTTGTCGTATTTCTTGACCTCAGTGAGATATCTGTGTTTCCATGCCCTTGTTTGTTATCTCTGCAGCTTAGGTTTTATTTACGTTCTATATGTGGCTGACGTAAGCCACATCAGAATTGAACCCGACTTTGAATTTCCATCCATGTCCAAACTCTACTACATCAAGCTGAAGAATTTACAGGAAGACGCTTTGCAAGCCAATTTTTAATATGTTTAATCAACAGATGTTTGAAACTCTGCAATGGTTGGACCATGTGCTTTGGTTGAGGACTTGATGTCTGATGATTTTGACAATGCTCTGTTGCAGAGAACAGCAAAGATTAGTCTCAAGCTGCTACTTGTGCTGCAACACTGCTGGTCAGTGCTCACCAGCAGCAGGGTGCCATGAGAAGCAGGACACTGGTCAGTCTGAGTGACTAGTGTGCTAACTCAGGTGCACGGTGGCTAGGACTCTTAACAGGTTTGTTCAGGGCAGTGTAGAACTATCCCAAAATACATCAGCCGTCTATCTCCCTGTACCGCTGTCATTTAGGAGGTTTGAGTTCCTGCAATATCCACTCACAGTGCAGTGGAGGACTGTCTTTATTATATTCGCCACATTCTTCAGTAGATTTACAACATATTTGCTGAGAAGGTTGTTGCTATTCCTCTCTTATTCTGTCTGCACAAATTCTGCTAGTCACAACAGAAATTGCATGATTATATGAGAGACCAGGTGACTGTAAATGAGATCACATCATCCCTGAGCAAAAATACGAGCTTTACAAAGTTAGTCAAGAGAATTACAATTGATAATTTTTGATCTCTCAATTGAGTTATGGAAAAACAGCAACTAACCCAAAATGAACAGAAAATTTTAGAAAAAAAATACAGAATTTTCGACTTGTGTCTTTTCCTGAGGATCTCAACATTTATGAAGAGAGCTTTGCAATGTCCCTGTAGGAGACACGTACATGTTTTTGTTGTTGTGTAGTTGAGAAAGTGAAGCAAAGAGGGCTTGTGAACTATGTAATGTTTCTCAGAAAGCCTAAAGCAGATTCAGGAGTAGAATCTAGTTGCTTGATTTTCAGAACAATGCTTTAGTCCTGAGACCCATTCTTTCCTCTGACTTTTATTGAATTTTTATCAGAATGGCTACTTCCATATAAAATTGAATGTTACTTTTGCATCTGTGGTGCTGGAATACAGAGCAGCTAGACTAAGGTTTCTGTAAGCAGGTTGTTTATGAGGGCAACAAAGTCAACTTTGTTTTACAACTTTTTTCATAATGTTCTGGCTGTGAAAACAGTTTTCTAGATGCCAGGTTGCATTCAAGTCATGCAGAAGTTCAAGGCAATTTAGTCAACACTAGAAATGAAGAAACAACCTTAAGACACAGTGTTTATGTTGTCAAAAGAATATCATTAGCTCTACTGTGTTATAAGAGTGTTTTCCTCTGCGTTTCACTGCAAAAGCAAAATTTGACATACATTTGACAGGATTCCAATTGACAAAAACTAACATGTTAGCAAGTCAATACCACTGAGAGACCAATGTGATATCTGATCTGACAGCAAGATAAATTGTTCCAAAAATGAAACTGGTACTGAAACTAAATTTGTAATTGCATTATACATCTTCCAGAACATCATATACAGTTGATTTGCTCTCTGCCATTGACATTCTTGTCTTAATTTCCATGCAAGAATAAACACAATTTTCCCCCCCAAGAACACCCATAAACAATTAGTCAGAAACAGAATATTAAGCAAAAATATTAACTGTATTACTAAGCATGTTATCAGCTTGGCAGTGTTCTGTGTTTTTAATTATTTTTGAGATTTTTCAAAAACCTAATGGTCTGGACAGAGCTTTCTGTTCCCTTTTTTTTTGTTTGGTTTATTTTTTTTTTTGGTCTTTTTTTTTTTTTTTTTTTTGCTCAGGTCTCCTACATGTGGTTATTTTTGTGATCTCTTTTCTTCAGTTATACCAGTGGTCTGCCAAACATCCATTGCTATGCAGCTGACAGGACAAGGGAGGTGATTCTGCCCCTCTGTTCTGCTCTGGTGAGACCCCACCTGGAGTACTGTATCCAGCTCTGGGGTCCCTAGCACAAGAAGGAAATAGGTCTGCTGGGGAACAGCAGGAGGAAGAGGACCACAACAATGGTCATCTGGCTATAGCACCTCTCCTATGAAGAAAGTCTGAGAGAGTTAGGGCTGTTCAACCTGAAGAGGAGAAAGCTCTGGGGAGACTTTATTTCAGTATTTCAGTACTTAAGGGGCTTATTTCCTTATTTTAAAAGGGACTGGAAATTAGCAAATGTAACACCCATCTGCAAGAAGGGTTGGAAGGATGATCTTGGGAACTACAGGCCTGTCAGCATGACCTTGGTGCCAGGGAAGGTCATGGAGCAGATCACCCTGAGTGCCATTGCATGACGTATGCAGGACAATCAGGGGATCAGGCCCAATCAACATGTGTTGATTGAAAGGCAAGTCCTGCTTGACCAACCTGACTCAGTGTGAGGGAAAGGCTATGGATGTTGTCTGTCTAGACCAGCTTCATGAAAGAAGGTTGTAGTGAGATGGGGGTCAGTCACAAGTGAAAGGACAAGAGGAAAAGGCCATAAGTTGCAATAGAGGAGGTTCAGATTATATATTAGAAAAAATTTTTTTCACTGGCAGAGTGGTTAGACATTAGAATAATTTATCCAGGGGCATCGTGGAGTCACTGTCTCTGGAAGTGTTCTAGAAGTGTCTGGATGTGGCACTTGGGGATATGGTTTAGGGGTGATTATTGTGGTGCTAGATGATCTTGAAGGTCTCTTCCAACCTTGATGATTTTATGATTTTGTGATTATAAGAAAGATGGGGATGGACTTTTGGCAGGGTCTGTTGTGATAGGGTGACAGCTAATGGCTTTTAACTAAAAGAGAGTAGTTTTAGACTAGATATAAGGAAGAAGTTTTTTACAATGAGGGTGGTGAAACACTGGAACGGGTTGCCCAGAGAGGTGGTGGATGCCTCATCCCTGGAATCATTGATGATCAGTTTGGATGGGATTCTGAGAAACCTGGTCTAGTGGAAGATGTCCCTGGTCATTGCAGGGGAATTCACCTGGAAATATACCTACCACCTTAGACTTTCTTCTAAAAAAAAAAATTCACTTTAGCATAATATGATAAATAAATATAATTAAGAAAATTATTGCTTCACTTTTGAGCCATCTCATATGATGTGTACTATAGATATGTACAATTTACTTTATCAATAGTTTCAGTTTGCTTCATAGACAAAAGACTAATTAGATGCTTCAGAAGTTGAAAGAGGCTCTTTGACAGAGTTTCCTGGTCCTGACCAAGAATCATGGCAATGAATACTGTACAAAAAATGGCTGTGATGCTTCTCTTTCAACAGGGTTATACCAGAATTTAATCATGGAGATGAGGTCACAAGGTTTCAATCTTTTATTTACTAAATTGCCCTTTAACACTTCTACACCGCAAATAGCAGCCAGTGCCTAGATTTCAGGAGAGCATCACACTTTATTCAGTTTGCAATAAAGGGTGAGATAAAGGGTGAGAGTTCTAATATATTTTTCTATTTATTTGCAAGGCAACCTTAGCAGTCCCTTGCCCACTGCAGTGGTCTCTGTTTTGTAGATGGGTGACAGGGTTATTATGGCAACTTAGCCTATGTGCTGACTACATTTTTGGCTAGTTTCAGAGTGCTTTTTATCTGTTGCTGTAATTCTACTGTGAATATTAGCGACATATTTTTGATGTACATGATTTTATTGCATTAATGCTATAGTTATACCTTCAGTTAGCACATCTTACTTTAACATACTGTTTTAATATAGCAAAACCTACTACTATGGTCATAAGTGTGACTCTGTGCAGACTTTATACTACTAACATAGGTGTCATGATCTCACCCTATGAGACTGAATTGTGCCAGGCTCACCGCAAGGATTCAAGGAAATGGTGTTCAATTAGGGCTGCAAGACTCTCTTCTGTGATGGTCATTGTGACCAAGAAATGTCAGTGTTACACTAACCTGTGTCATTGCCTTGGAAAATGTTTTGACAAAAGAGTGAAAGTGATATGTCTCTAGTGTCTCTGACATTTCCTGGCTCCACAGAGACAAGGAACATTACCTTGTTGTCTTCCTTTGTAAAGAATATTGAAGGGGAAACTCTCACTCTGGGGCAGACATCAATATTACCAGCCAGAACAGACACAGCAGACCTTCAAACACAGACCTTAGTTAATCTTTTTTGTTGATTTGGACTACTGGGACAATGTTGGTGTTAACTGTTTGTCAAGCTTTTTTTTGTTTGTTTGTTTTTTGTTTTGATGAGAGAAAGTACAAAATTGGTAAAATGGTAAAAGAAACAACTATTTTTTCTGTTTTTTTTCTTACTGATTTTTTTTCCCAAATACCATGATCTTTCAAACACAGTACTGAAAATTGAAGTGGTCAACCCTGCTTTTGTGCGTAGGTTCTTGCCATCAACATTGCTGAAAAAACTTCTGCAACCTAAAACATAGTTGCTCTTATTTCAAGGCTGCAGTATTCAATGTGACATAGTCATGTTTTATTGTTTAAGTTTGCTGTAGTGTGGCATCAGCACTTACGGAAACAGTTAATCCTGACACCAGTGCACATGAAAATAGAAGTCAAAGAAAAACCTAGCAGACTGATAAGTGGTAGGAATAGTTAATAGCACTCTGCTGATGATAACTGTATGGATTCCAAACATATTATTTCATGCAGCAATGACTGAACTTATTTCTGCTTGTTAAAGTATTTGTCTAGAAATAGAGATTTACATTATAACACTAGAAACTGGATGCTGTGAAGAGGTCTAAAAACAGACTGGAATGTCTGAGCCCTTTAGTCATTTTAAATAATATGGTACTGAAGTCAATAAAATTACACTTGCAGACTACTCCATAGGCTTCTGCTTGACTGCTCTGGGATTCATTGTATATTAAGGCTTCATTTTCTAAAAAACCCCATTACTCTAGTCCACATTAGCTGTACATTTAGCTTGCATGCTCGGTATAAGGATGGCTAAAAGACAACACCGTAATTTGTTATTAAAATCTGTATTTTTTTTTCTTCATTACAGATTAATCTCGGAGATCTTGGGCAGCTATATAAAATCCGCATTGGCCATGACAACACTGGAAATGATCCCAGTTGGTACCTGAAGGAAGTCAAACTTGAAAGAGTAGTCCCTCGTTCTGATGAAGAGATTTGTCTCCCCATAGAGTGCTGGCTTGCAGAAGACAAGGATGAAGGTGATACGTGGAGAGAAGTGGCAATAAGAAACCCTGCAAAGGAGCTTTTGCCATGTACGTGCTTAGTATTTTAGATCATAGCCATATCCTGTGAGTTTATGACAGCTTTTCATGTTTCTACCAGGGCAGACTGCCCAAAAGCCAGCGTGACCACGAAGCAATCCCTTCCAGTTACTTTCTAGCTCCACAGAAGCAGGAAGTGATCACTTAACCTCAATTCTTTCCTTTCCAAAATCAGAATAATATCTGTGGCCAGTGCATGTAACCCCTATACAATTTTTGATCTCTCAGAGTGCCTGTGCATCATTGGCAAATTCTGCTCTTTAAAGAATGGAATCAGGCAGGAAATCAAGGCATATCAAGGTACATAGTGTTATGTGACATCCAGTTCCTTTTGGCAAGTTTGATATCATCGTTTCTTGTACTGCATAAAATATTCTTTACCAGAAATCCATTATCTGAATCATCACACATGTGTTTTTCAAATCAGGCTCGGGTCACAGCCATTCACACAGGAATTGTTAGCCGCAGGGTGACACTTTGGTACTTCAAAGTTTACGGTAGCTTCGACACACTTTGTTTTCTTCAAGTGAAGTAGGAAATAGCCCATCATATAAGATTATTGTTTAAAAAGTCCTGGGCCGGGATTTGGTATAATCGCTTAGCATGATTTCTTTTTTTTTTAAATAGAATTCTCTTTATGCACAGAATGACAACAATGCAGCTGATGGCCAATAATGTTTGACATTACATAGATATGTGCTACCATACAGTGAATTGCATTCAAACTGATGCAGTGAATTTTGCAAGGAATCAGTGTTTGAACATAAAAAAATATCATCATGCACTTAGTGACAAATCATTTCAGAAGAAAATACCAAAGAAGTGAAAACGTTCAAGTCAAAAGAATATAATTCTCTGAAAAAAAACATTAAGACTGTGATGTGTGAATGTATTATTAGAACGGCCAGAAGATGCTGAGGAACATGTATGAGCTAGCTCACATTTTCCCTCTGGTATTTTTTTTATTTTCTTCACTTTTTAAAAATTACTATGCAGAATATTTACTGACTTCAAAAAAAGATTTGAAAAAATAGGACTGACCTGGATGAATCAGGCCCTATGACCATTAACATGTATCACAGTACCATAATACACTCACAGTGGCATATATGTGGTATACTGGGGCAATAGGAAAATAGTGCAGAAACCAATTAAGTTATACAAACAATCAATTCAACATCAATAATGCAAATCTGCATTATGTAGTCTGAGATACCCATTCATAGAGAAGTACTAATATTCTGGTAGGTGCACTCCAATTAAGTATTTCTACATGAAAAATCAAGTCAGTTCTATCAAAGGCTGGGAATATATTTAAAACAGCACATTCATTTACTCTAATTATTGTATTACTGTATATTTTCTTATGCTTGCAGGAACATTATCTTAATTAAAATATATGTCTCAAGTATGTAAGAAAAGATACATTAGAAAAATTTGGAAATTTCCTGAAAATTTAAGATTTACTAATTAATTATTGATTTTAGGCATATTTAAATTGAACATCAATATAAACTCAGAAAGGAATCCAAAGGATTTCCTACTTATTTTCTCAAGAACAAGCAAATAAAACACTATCCATTTGCATTTTTCATTTAAAAGCTAATTGCTTACAAGTACTGTACAAATCGCATCAAGTCACTTTCTCCAGCAGAAGAAACGATGTACTGCTAATTACTCGGTGATGATCTGATATTATTTGGTAATTTGTATCCTGTACTTCCAATTCAATCTGTTATCCTCTGGTCATATTAGATTTGTTTAACTATAAAAGTGATGTCCTAGAAAATTTAAACAAAAAGAACAAATGTAAACTAAGGACAAAAGGCACTTTTTGTACTTTTTTTAAACTGCTGTTCTTTAACACTTATCCTATTGGTCAGCTTCCCTCTTAGAAGAAAGGGTAATTTTTATCTTATTCTTTTTCTCCCTTTCCCCAGCAAAAGTCTACTATGCAACCAATATGGACTCAAAGCCTTGGAGCTGATTTTTGATTCCTTGGCTTTCTCTTTTTCTAGCATCTCTTCTTAAGATCTGAATTTATTTCCTGAATCTTTTAGTTTTTCTTCACCTTCCTCTTTGAATATTTTTCTTTTCCATCCAAATTTCTCACCATGGTAACCCCTCTTAGTTTTTCTGACCGTCCCTCAGCCACTTAAAAAAATTAATACTAATCTGGTCTCCTACTCTCAGTGATGATTTCACTTCTTTCTCAATCTCTCCATCACACCAGTCTCAGATTCCTCTCCTAACTTAGGTTTCTTAACCCTCCAATATATGTCTGCATTTGTGTTCCCCTCTTTTCTTATTTTTTTCACATTGCCAAGGCTTATAAGTCTGTGGCTCCTTTTCCTCTTCCTATTACATCCTCTCTTTTGCTTTTCCAGCCCTGGAGATTTAAAAAGCTTCACCTGATCTATCTTTGAAGTTGTCCCTGAATTAAGCATGCTGTTGAACTGGATGATCCCTGGAGGTCTGCTCCAACCTGGTTTTCTCATGTGATTTTTCTATGCAGCCTCATTTTGTTTTGTTTTGTTTTTTCTGGTAGTCCTAGATATTTTTAGTTTACCAAACTTTACAAGTTTGTTTACTTGTTGCTGTTTTGATAGGGTTTTATCGCCTAGTTACATTGTGATGCACAAAATAGAAGAAAAATTGTTCAACTATTTTCTAAGTGATAGGTATTGGAAACTAGTAATCATGCCCTGAGCTGGTTAAATCTTAAGTATCACTTAATGAAAATGAGAGAGAAACCTTATTTTGAGTGCTTTTGACTTAGCTTTATAACACAGGAGTATTACGAGAATCAGACCAGATATGACAGCTCAGTGTAGGTGAAGGTGCCACAGCTGCATGGCCCCAGGTCCAACCAGCAGCAAGGCTCAGCATGTGCTTCTGGTCAGCACACAGAGAGAGAGCACATGTATACACCACATATAATGCCCAGCTGCACAGATGGTTGCACAGACACCGCACCAGCAGCCTCATCCGGCTCCCTTCTCTAGCTCACCAGGATGGGTATCCACTAGTGGGACTATATACGTGTATAGATGTGTACATGGTAGATGCTTCCAACAGTTGGGCTCACACACTCTCTCTGCTCAGCAGTTGCCCCTGAATCCCAGTCTCCCCATTTGCTGGCAAATGGACATATGAGACCCTGAAGCTGCAGCCCTGCTGCAGCTGCTGGTACAGACCCTCTCCCATATGCACACACGCATGCACACACAGAGCTGTCTGCCCCTTTGAGACACACATGCACCCTAGCAGGTCTCACCCCTAGAGATACCTGCACCTCACGGTGTGTCTGACAGCTGACTGGGACTCCTATGGTCCCTCTACCATTCAGCTGCTCATGTGGCCCTGCACTTAGAGACATGGGCTTTTGACCCCTGGTCCCATTTCACTCACTGACAATTTTGCTCCCTTCAGTATCTCCAGCTGCCGTCATCCATGACCCCAACTGGGTCTCAGTCCAGTCACTGGCACTTAGACCCCCTACCCACGTGTGCGCACAGATCTGATCCCTCTGTTTTCTAACACCTGTTCCTCCCCAAGTGAGAAGGAGATCCATGTCTTTCCCTGTCTTTAGTTCCTCCCCTAAACATCTCATAAATCCTATGTAATTACAAAATTCTCTTCCCCTCGGCCCTATATTGTGTTGGACACCCTTAGAGAGCAAACCCCAGAAGCATGGCAGATACTCCAAATTGACTCACTGCGCTGGGTTTCATGCCCAGACACTGGGACTGAGGCTCTCCTGGGACACCATTGAAGGGGTTGGAAGAGAGTGTCCCTTTCTCTAAGTTGTCCTGGTGCCCCTGTGATTGTAGAGATGACTCCACATCAGACTGTGGGCTGACAGCTCCTGTGATAGGCCTGGGAGAAGCCACAGCAGGGTGTTAGCTGGACTGCCCCCTGCCAATATCTACCTGTGTTCTTTCGTGAATGTGCAGAATATTTTCACACATTCTAACATGGATTGTCTTCAGATATGGCTGAAGTTTTGAACCGAAGGGGTACGTGATACAAGAAGTGTTGAATTTTCTCTACTGTTGTGTTTATATGAACATAAACTTCAAATGAGAATATAAATGGGTAAATGTATTCTGTTCTTATTCACATAATCGAAGGAATAATTGTACTGATACGAGATAAAAGACAAATATTGAGACTGAATTAGGAAAAATTCCAGCTCAAAATATTTAGAATTCTTTTTCACTTGGAGAAATGTGCAGGCAAATATAGAAAGTTTAGATATGCCTACTGACTGAAATAATGCAAAAGACGACCAAAGCAAATAGTAATGACACAAGTGTTAGCTCTACAAAATTTTTATCCCTGTTTTATCACTCAGGAGGCACCAACTACATAGGTAAATAGTCAAGCTTCTCTTTCCTATTGTAAAATTCATTAGTAAGTGTGTTTTTTCAAAGCTGATAATTTTCTTACATGTTATGAAGAATATATATATTTTTAGACTACTGCTCCAAAGAGTAATAGTGGACAATAGATACCATTTAGTGGAGATTACAGTGAGAACTGTAATTTTAATTTAAATGTCTACACCTGATATTGTTTTTATATTTGTGTCTTCTCAAATAATATATGCACCACTTCTGAGGAAGATAGTCCTTCTTAACCACAATCAGCCATTAAGACTTTGCTGCCTTTTAGCCTTAGCGCTCACCAACCTTTACCCTTCTGTCATGGCAAAATGCCAAACACTATTTGTGAAACCTGGGTAGTAAATACCAAGTAGTAAAACCACAGACATTCAGTCTTGCTGTTTGACAGATTGAGCCAAAATGACCATTTAATTGAAGTGGGCATGTCATATGGAAAAAAGGCCGAACCTGGAGCTGTTCTGTTATCTTGGAATGCCATCATTAAGGGAGGACTGAATAGAAAGAGTCTGACAATTTTAGTGTTGTGTATAATTTAACATCTCTCTAGCTTTTGTGCACTTTGGTCAATTTTTCTGTTTACACTAGCAACCTGGTGGGAGTGAATTTGCTTAGTGAAGCGCTTAGTGCTAAAAAAACCAGTTAGTTAAGTGTCCGTTGTCCTCTTTATAAGAGTTTAGAGGAAAGCTCCCACAGACTGACTGCCAATTCTTGGCAAGGTTTTCATCATTGTGTTCCTAGAATGTATTATCTGGTTTATTTTTATCTAAAAAGAATCTGTTTTTTTGCTCTAAAACCACTCCATGCTGCACACCAGAAAGAAGGAAAGAGGGGATTCAGTTCCTCGATTCAAACTAAGGTGCGGTTGCAGGCACACCCACGTCACTAGGCACAGATAGTTGTAACATGGAGGATGCTTATCTAATATACTTTGAGTAATAAATGATAAATATATTTGTCTTGAATTCATCTGCTTTTAACCAGAATTCTAAAATAATGACTTCTCTTTTAGTAGAATTACTTTGAAAAGAGCTGAAAATGGGACAGGAGTTTATACTAAGTCATCAGAAAAAGACCAGTATTTCTGCAATGAAAACTTTCATTTTCACATTCTCAAAAATAAATTGTTCTTTATTAGGTTTGTTTTCTTCTTCCAAAACATATCAAAATATTAAGTCAGTCTTTAATGCAAAGCAACCTGTGATGTTTGCTTACAGTTTATATTTTTCAAAAGAAAATGTCATAAGTCATTGAATTCTGTACATTACTTCTCCAGAAGGAATTGGTAGTTATATACTGTGCCTGTAAACTGGGACCAAACTCTTTCTTACCATCGGTAAATGATCAGGAATATATCACCTTTCTATATTGGAAACCCTGATTCAGGTGCCCAGAATAAGAAGTCTGGAAAAAAGGTTCTCTAACTTGCATTATGTTGCCTTTAGTATGCCCTTAGATTACTTTTCTTCATAACCAAGGAAACTTCCTTTCTCTCTCCTCTTTGTCCAAGGTAGTTCATGTTCTTATGTTATCAATAGATACCAGAATCTGGAGTTGGGATTTAAAAAACACCTGAAGCCTCATGATAGTATCTCAAGAGATAGTAGTGGTAGCATTTTTATAGATTGAGCAAGTAGAAATTTGGTACTTCTACACTTGACTGCTCAGTGACTCCTATTGTATTTTTAATATATTTTATTCTGTTATTTTTAACACAGTTATTATACTGCTTTAATGTCTGCCTTTTAGAAGCTCCCCACCTCTGCCTGAAAAAAATTTATTTCCCTTTTTTCAACTTTTGTCCATGCATTCATGTTGCAGAGTTTTCTGTTTGGTTATAGTGCTTATCTAAAGTTACCCTGTTGGCAATTTGAAGATTTCAGTCACTTATTTTCTGAAAGGTCATTTTCTTTTATACTGAGTGCTATCTGAGATTTTCCCCTACTATTCTGTATTAATTAATCCTCTTATATCCTTTATCAAAGTTACTGTGTTTCCCAAGATGTTTCTTCTGTTACTTTGATGTGCTCCAGATTGGACAGATGTATAGATGTGATGTGAGTATAACGGGTCCCTCATAATGCTGAAACACTGTTTCCTGACTTTTGTTGAGTGTTTGGTTTTATGATATAATTTTCAACTTTCTCCTTCCTTTGTTTTTTTTGGCTATGGGCCTCTCTTTTTTGTCACTCCAGTTTTCAGTTGGTGTAGTTTCACTGAATCAGCATAGAGTAAAATGAAATTACTACTATAGAATAGGGGATGGGCCATAGAGTTCTAATTCTGAGTTTTGGGATGGGTTTTTCTTCCTGCAGTGAAGCAGGTCTCCATTTCAGATGTGCCTGCAGCAGGGGGCTTGGAATAGGTCAGTTACTCAAAAGAAATTAAACCAGAGTCACAGAGTCTGAATGCATTTTCTAGGATCTTTTTATTTTACTCTCTACACAAAAAACTGTGTTTTGTGAGCAATATACAGAAAGGTACAAACAGAAGAATTGCACATATGGTGAGTCTTTCTGTCTCAGCAGTACATTCTGTAGGTAGGTTCGTTATCCAGATTTGGTTGTATTGTCCCCTGTGCTCATCAAACAATTGATGTACCTTGTCTTATCTGTTACAGAATGGCACCATCTTTCTTGTTCTTATGTTTAAGCAATCTGTAGCTCAGGAGCCATTAACCCTAGGACCTTTTGTAGCTGTTCTGCAATCTAGAGGAACTGCTTGACAAAATTTGAAAAAATTGCATCCTCTCAGTCTAGTCTGTGCCTAGGTTTTCATTTGTACAGAAAAGGCTTAACCTCCACAGCCTATTTAATGAATGTTTATATGAATGTGCAAGCATTTCACCATAGTGGTATGTTGTAAGTAGGCACGTGCAGTGTGTTTTGGAGAATATATTCCTTGGTTAAATTTCTGTGAGATTCCTGTGAAATGCTTTGCAGCACATACTCCAGTTAAGGGATATAAACATTCTTTTTATTGTTCTAATATAGTAGCATGTATTATTGATTTATAGAAAAATTTAAAGTGCAAACTGGTCTTTTTTGTTAAGAAGGTTCATATATAAACAATGTAGATTGTGTAGACTAAATAAATGTCAGACCTAACATTTTACAGATGGTGAGAGATGTATAGACACAAGGAGCTTTGAAAAATATTTTCCAGTTTTTTTAAAATTCAACATGTGCATATTTTATACGTCAGACTGATTTATTTAGGCTTGTAGAAATGGAAAGCAGTATTTGATTAGATCATTATCATCTCTCTAGTTGCCACAGAGATGCACAGTGCTATAAAATGAACTGTAATTTATTTATCTGTTAATATCTTCATGTTGTGTTATAATTACCTCTTGTTCTGTTCTTGTGTATCTTCCCTCCAGAAATGAAAGTATTTGTTGGTATTTTGGTTTTGTAAACATTTATTTTTAAAGGGCTTCTTAAAATAAAGCCTTGAATGTACTTTAAAATTCATCTTATAGTTACTTAAAAATTTTATTTTTGATCATGACAAAGATTTTGTAGGTGTAAGTAATACAAATACCAGGCTTTGTACATAAACAGTCATAACATAAAACAGTCTATACTCTTTCCTTTGCTCCCACAGATGTTTTGCAATTTCAAAACTAGGAATGTGAGTGTGTAAAAGTATGGAGGAGACTTCATATGAATATGGTCCTGCTTTTACTATCTATCTGCAGAATCTTGCTCCATGGGTAGTACAGACCTGTTATTAAAAAGGCTGTTTGCAGATTAATATAATTGTTAGCATTTTTTTTTGGAAACGTGACCTCTCCCCTTCCAAACTTCCAAACACCCCTTATCCTCTGCCCTTTGACCAGTTATGATTATACTAGGAGTTATGATATAAAATGCAATTTGGATATATAGCTCAGTTATGCTACTTATCAGGTCGATTTATCTTTGTTAATTGCCATTCATATATACTATTTGTTTTATCATGATTTTTTAACGTTGAAAACCTTGAAACTAATTTTTATTATGTTCTGTCAAATTTTTTAATTGATGTGTGTGTGTGTTATTGGGATCAATTGTATGTCATGGTTGGTGTTGGTACACTAAGGCATGGATGTGAGAGCTGCAATGAGTGCTTGAAGCTACAGAAAAAAACAAAACTGATCCAGGAACATCATTGATATTTTGAGTCACAGTTGCAACAGTGATAAAGAGTTTAAGACATTGTGTTTGCTACTTCAGGATGATTTAATACAGGTTAAAAGAAATACCTTAATTTGCTTAAGCATACAGTCTATCCATCAAAATCTATCTTTTGATAGATGTGGGGGTATTTTTTTTCCTAAAGTATTTGCAGTATTATTTTACTACTGTTTTAGCTTCTCCACTGGGAATCAGAAATATCTGCTCTTGAGTAACGGTGGATGATGTGATGTCTGAGTTTTATAAGCTGTCTTGGGATCCAGTGAATAAGAAATTTATGGCAATTCTACTAGCTATGTGGTGGTTTAAGAGTAATAGTATTTTAATTAGTTTTTGAATAATATTGTCCAGTTTCAAGCATTTTGTTTTAATATCTGTTTTCATCTTAGTTCCTCCTTAAATGTAGTGTTTAATTGTGTTTGTTAGGGCTTCAATTACCTTTCTTCACTCCCAAGAACTATTAAAATTATACACTAATGAAGCAGTAATCTCCTCTGTGATCTACTACATAGCAGCAGAAATGGCCAGCTGTGATTAGAATAAAAACACTGCATGGAAAAATTGCCATTAAGATTCAAACAGGATTGTTTTTTTTTCAAAGTCACAATAAGAAAAACTGTGATAAAATATAATATTATATGATCAGTACAAATAATTTTTTTAAATAAATTTTCATATCTGGATAATTATAAAGATAATATTAGTGTGGTAGAAAACATGTTAATACAGTAATTCTGAATTGTATTCCAGAATTCTTTGAAGACACATGTATATTTTTTGTGTGTAACACTAGACTAAGACTAGAAGGAGAGACGTTAAAAAGTTGTAAATATATTTTAGCTGAGAGCTGGTTTTGAAAGTGTTATCATTCACTAGTGACAAATGTTGAAATCTTCAAAAGCAAGATGACTGTTCATTTTTCATAGGTGAGGGAGCCTGTTCATCTGCTTGCCAACCTTTGTATATGAGGTGAAAATCTAAAATCACTAGGATTTGTGATTGTTACTCTTCTTTTAAGAGATGAAATGAAGGTTAACAACCCAGATAATTGTTTTGCACAAATCTGGAGGTTGAAAATGCCTTGGTACCAGTGAAAATTAGCTATTGTTTGAGATGACAACTAGGCACAATTAGGTGGTCTCCAGATAACTTGGAAAGAAAGACTTTGTGAATTAGGTCCTGAAATCACGAATAATCGACGACGACTGAGAGAAGGAAACGGAGTACGAGGGAACACTTATTTGATGAGTTGCTTTGCCAAGCAATACATAGCATTGCTCAACATCCTGTGGTTTCTGAAGCTTGGTGTTTTCATATTTTTGTGAAGAGAATAAAAGGATTTGAAGCTAGAAGTGAAAAATTCACAGATAGCTGTTGCTACTTGTAAACTTGAAAATCTGTGCCATCTTCAGGCTAAATTTTGATGAGAAAACTTTAGAATTGTGAAAACTACAAGGATAATCTCAAATTTTTTCTTCTTCTAGTGTTGGTGTACGAGGTCCATGTATACACAGGTGCTGAACTTGGTGCTGAAACAAATTCCAACGTTTATATCAACCTCATTGGGATAAGAGGAGATGCTGGCAAAAGGAAGCTCCACAGATCTAAGAATAATAATGTAAAATTTCAACGTGGACAGGTGAAGTAAAAACAATGCTACTTCTGGTCAATAAGAGTAAATTATGGCTAGCAAACAAGTGTAAATATCTTTTATTTATAAGATTTATTTAAGCATTTACCATTTTCTTTTTTCAAAATTACTTACATAATTACATCATATGGATGACTTTTATCTGCTCAATCAATCATTTACTGAGAGCATTAAATAGTAGAATTTGAGTATTCTTGCTTGTTTGTGTTGCTTCTATGGATAAAATGGTAACAATAGTTTTTATTCTCCTGAACAGATCACCATGAATTTTAGAATCAAGTTCTAAATCCATATCCCAGGTTTTCTAGTCTTGCTGAGGCAGATAGCACTAGAAAATATGATATAGAGATGACTAAATAATTATTTGCACCTGATCATTGTGTCTTGCCAAAGGAATTGAGGTGTTATTCAACTCAGAAAGATTTAAAGGATCCTCACTGTCTGACCAGGACCAGTATAAAACAACTATATTCATTTTGCAAAAGAAGAAAAAAAGAAAGAGAGAGGAAAAATGAGCTATTCTACTCTGTTATAGTCAAAGCAATAGCTGTGTTCAAGACCTTTATCATTTTCCTTGTATGGTTCCACAGATGGATATTTTCTGCATAAAGGCTGTCTCACTGGGAGACTTGGAGAAAGTTCTGATTAGCCATGATGGAGCTGGTCCAGGTAGGATTTAACTTCCTAGAGACCAATCTGTTTTCAAGCCCTTTTTAAAACCAATGCACTTTGTTTATATTGCATCCTTCATATAAAATGTGACAGAAGGTCTTGCAGTGATAAAAAGTTTTCCTGCAGGCTGATCACTGTGATGGGATGATGAAAAACAATAGTAATGGACAGAAGAATGGACATGAGTTTAATCTCAAATGCTGTCATTCCACTCTTTGTTTTCAAGATAATTTATAAGAAAGCATTATTTATTTGCATATAGAAAACTTTCAAAAGTGTGTCTCACACTGGTAAGACAATCCTTTATTAGACAAAGAGTGAAAACTGGCCAGAATGGAATTAAAGATATTCAGCAGCTGCTTTTCTACCAGACAAAATTTGAGTAGCTCTAGCATAATGTCCTTGCTGCTTTGGGGAACAGCAGATGATTAGATTATTTACTTAATCTGTGTGAGTCAATGTGGAGCTGCTCCAGCGAGTGACATTACATTTGGCTTGTAGGTTTTTCAGAAAAAAGAGAAAATTTGGTGATGAGATGAATTTTCAGTACAGGCCCTTGAAGTGTGCATGATGTAAATGAAGAGAAAACTAGCATTTAAAAGCACTGAAGATGTAAATACTCAAAATATGTTTACAGATTAATATCTAGGAATAAGCTAAGTGAAGAGAAGGATTTTTAAAGCAGTTCGGGGCCACACTGATAACAGATTAGAAAATACCTTTTACCCTATTCTGTTCTGAAATGGCCTTAAGCAACACCCATCTTGCTGACTGTACTGCCTAAGGCTCTGAGCAGACCTGTGACTACTACAGAAATAGCCTTAATAGTACAGCCTTAGGATGGGGCATTCTAGTTCTCTAGAGTTTTCTGCCTTCAGCAAAATGTGTGATTGTATACATGAGAGTTTCACATCCTGGTAGCCCAAGACATAACACAGAAAACAGTGCAGTGGAACCCACCTTCCCTCTATTCCCCAGAATCCCGTACCATGCTCTCTTCCCTCACCTCTCTGTTAATAGGCAGTTCAGCCTTATCACAGGATAAGAATTGTAAATCTGTAACTCAGTTCAGCTATCTTAAGCTGTTCTTTGACACCCGAGTTCAAATCCATGGGTTTGGAGGACTGTCTAAACAGGACAATGGATTGAATTCTTCCTGTAACGAAATTTATGCCTCGGTAATTCAGATGGTTGTTCATTGTATTTATCACAGACAGATCTCACAGACCTCTTTTGAACTGCATCCAAAACTAGCCCCTCATAAACCTGACCTGAGATTACTGGGGAGTTGAGAGTTGGAAAAGGATGGTGACTCAGGGGAGAGACCACCAAGAGGCTCATCCACTTGAGGGTTGAGAGAGAGGAAAGAGAGTACCTTTAGAGATGGGACTACCCCTTTTTCTAATCCTATCATTTGCTTGAGTGACAGGACAGGAAGGTCCTTAGTCTTGATTTAGAAGGATACTGTAACATATGTTTTCTTCAGAGTTCCTAGACTGCAGGGTACAGATCTTCTCCTACAGACACTGAATGAGGAAAGTAAAGGAATTTTGTCCTAGAAGCAGGGTTCGGGCATTGGCCTGGTGTGAGTCACTAGGTGATTTGTCTTACCTGCTGAAAGAAGCTTTTCCTCCATAGAAACCTTCCATATGTGCCTATATATTTACACAGGCAGTACCTTTCATCTTTTTTGGCCTTTTTCAAATTGACCTGTCTGATCGCTAGTTCATCTTGGCCAGCCTAATAGGCTTTTTCCGATGAAAGAGTAGTGAGGTGTAAGAGGGTGACAGAAGTAGCTTGCAAAGTGTCCTAATGTGCCCTGGACCTGAAATCCTAAAGGGAGATGCCATTTTGTTCCATGCATTGCCTGGGCATGCCCTTCCTGTGTGACAGAAACTGCTGCCTTATAGGGATTTCCAGACTCAGATGCAGCCAGAGAGGCAGAGCATGAGAATAAATAGGATGATTGTTTCTTCTGACCAAAACATCCCTCATGTTGTTTTTCTAAAATGTGTTGATAGGTAATGGTGTGAGTCACGCAAAACCTCGTAAGCAATATGACAAGTTGTGAGTTGGCAGGAGCAGTGAGAACAGGATATTTGAGAAGGGTGTCGCAAGGAGAATTATACTGGTCACTAAGATGGTTACTGGAAGTGATCTGAAAGATCAGCATGGATGTGCCAGTGGTTACTGCTGTTAGGCAGAGGATGAATTCAGTAGCCTGACAGAAGTGAGGCTGCACAGCTCCATGCCTGCCGGCTGCACTGGTAGCAAGGCTGAGCATGTGTTCCAAGTCGACATACATACAAACACAGACAGGAACTCAACCCATACACAAATAGTAACAATGGCCTTATCCTGTTACCCTCTCCAGCTGATCAGAATAACAGTCCATCAACGTCAAATATAAAAAATTTATACAGTATGGTCGTATAAGACCTCCAGTAACTGGCCTTAGGCACTCAGTCTATCTGGATGCTGTTCCTGGGTCCTTGGATCCTCAGTTTTGCCAGTTTCTGGCACCAGGACATACAAAGCCCCACCAAGGCTGCAGTCCTGCTCCATTTCCATGGCAGCACTAGTTTTAAAGATTTGTTAATTAATATAGTATTTTTATATATGCAATAAGGTGTTCACTCACAGAGGACCAAAATTTCCAGCATTCACACAAATCTTGATTTGTGTGAATAAATGGATTTGTTTCAACATCCTTGTGTCTGATTACAAGGAATCCAAAGATATGGGCTGAGGTGTGAACAGTGCGAACAATTCAGAGATGTATGCATGTATTTATCTTGAAGAGAAAAAATCCCCCCCACTTAAAATTAAAACAGGTAGAAAAGAATTGCATCTCTTACAAGAGATACAAAATAATAAAGTTTCATTCTGTTGATATATCTTATCTATTTAGCTGAGGTATGTCTTAATATGATCTGTGTTTTTGCTAAAAAAATATAATCTGGGCTTTTTTTCTTAAAATTTATTAAAAAGAAACAAAAAAGCATGATTTCACATGATAAACTTTTGTCATTTCAACACAGGCAATGGATGGTTCCTGGATAAGATTGTCATCAAACATAAAGAAGGAGAGGAAGCTCAGGAGGTTGTATTTCCTTGTAATAGGTATGCCATTCATGGAGAAAAATAATTTGTTACCTGCCAGCAACGTAATCAAAAAATAGCAGAATGGATATGTGCAAACAACGTAGGTGTATGAGCAATGTACCAGAGTTTTTCAACATACAAGGGATGCAAAATTTTGCGATCAAAGGCAAGAAACAAATTTGCTGTATTGACATAGGAGGGAGTCATAGCCTGAAGCAAAAAAGCCCCAAACCAGATGTTTCATAAGAGGAAAGGTGCATTGATCTTTTTGTTTAATCTAAATTATACAGAAACCATGTGAAATTACTTAAGCTTTTAGTTCTCAGTCTTTTAAGAAGTATTGTATATAAAGATCTGAAATTACACAGCTGCAGTCATGCAAACATGGCGGGATGACTCACACAGCTGAAGTGCTGTAATGGATGGCTATAAATCCTTCAGCAGGGATAGGCAAGAAAGGAGAGGTGATGGGGTAACCCTGTATGCTAAGAAGTGTTTTGATTGTTGATATAGTTTGAAGCTGGCTCCCTGCCAAGTCTCCAAACCTTACCACCAGAAGTCCCCCCCCCAAAAAAACCTCAGGGAGAAGAGGGAGAAAAAAAAACTAAGAAAACCTGAAATGAGAGAGAGACAACCAAAGTGAGATATATAAATATATTTACACTTATATACAATTAAAATATACAATTTCACAAGGGAAAGGGAAGGGGGAAGGGAAAGGGAACAAAACTAAATTAAAAAATATATATATCCCAATTAGTGACCCAATATCTAACAACTAAAAGAGTTAGCAAAGAAAATAGCTCACTACTCTCCTTGGGACAACCGAGAGTTGCTCCGGAACGATCGCCGGCAACCTCCGTCTCCCAAGGTCAGCAAGGCCTAACCAGGCCTCGCTCCCCAGCACGGCAACTCAACAGCAGGGAACCTGCACCTCCAAGCTGCCGGAAGGAAAGAGAGCGAAGGCCACTCCTCCTTTCTTCTTATAGTCTGTTTTACGTAAAAATCGTAGGGAATACTGGGTAAATCTGAACCCTTCCTTGGTTACAAACTGGTCACCAAGGAAGGCCTAGCCCAAACCACCACAATTGTCTAGAACTTGCTGATGGTGATGATAAGGTAGAGTGTATATGGGCAAGAATCAGGGAGATGGCCAAGGCAGGTGTCATGGTAGAAGTCTGTTATAGACCACCCAACCAGGATGAAGAGGCAGATGACATACTATAAGCAGCTGGGAAAAGTCTCACAATCACTGGCCCTTGTTCTCCTGAGGGACTTGTGTCTGCTGCAAATACAACACAGCAGAGGGGAAGCAGTCTAGGAGATTCCCAGAGTTTATAGAAGTGAACCTTCTGACACAGCTGGTCAGGGAGCCAGCTAGGGAAGATGTCCACTGGATCTGCTGTTTGTGAACAGAGAGGGACTGGTGAGTGATGTGAAGGTTGGAGGCCATTTTGGACACAGAAATGGTGAAATTATAAGAGGTTTTGATCCTCAGAGAAGTAAGGGAGAGCAGAACTGCCACCTTGATATTCTGGAGAGCAGACTTGGGCCTGTTTAGGAGACTGGTTCACAGAATCCCCTGGGAGGCATACCAGGAAGATTGGACATTCTTCAGGAAGGAAATCTTACAGACACAGGAACAGGCCATTGCCATGTGCTGCAAGATGAGCTGGGGATGAAGAAGACCAGCCTGGCTGGACAGAGATTTTTGGCTGAAACTCAGGAATGAAACAAGGGTTTATGACCTTTGGAGAAGGGGCAGGCAACTCAGCACTACAGAGAGTCTTGTTGTGATGTTACGCAGGGAGAAAATTAGAAGGGCCAAAACCTAACTAAAAATTAATCTTGCTGTGCAAGGCAAAAAAACCAAACCAAACCAAATAAAGAAAAATAAACAAAAAAAACCCCAAACAAACCAACCAAACAAAAAACCCCCCAAAACAACAAAACTAACACAAAAAAAACCCACACAGCAGAAACACAAGGAGAGTTAAAGAGAATCTTCCTCCTTTATTGTATGTGAGGGTCAACATTAACAAAGGATGAGGGAAAGGCTGAGGCACTTAATGTATTCTTTGCCTTTGGCAGTAATACCAGTTGTTCTCTTGGTATCCAGTCTCCTGAGCTAGAAGAAAGGTAGAGGGAACAGAATGAATCCCCCACAATCCAATGGGAAATAGCAACCTGCTTCAGCACTTAGCCATGTACAAGGCTGTGAGGCTGGATGTGATTCACAGAAGGGTACTGAGGGAGATGCACTTGGGTCACAACAGCCCTCTGCAATGCTACAGACTTGGGGATGAGTGGCTGGAAAGCTGCCTGGTGGAAAAGGACTTGGGGTGCTGGTCATCTGTTGACTGAACATGAGCTAACAGTGTGACCATGTGACCAAGAAGGCCAATGGCATTCTGGCTTGTATCAGAAGTAGTATGGCCAGCAGGACTAGGGAATTGATCATCCCCCCTGTACTCAGCACTGGTGAGGTTGCATCTCAAACCCTGTATCCAGTTCTGGGCTCCTCACTACAAGAAGGACGTTGAGGAGCTGGAGCATGTCAGAGAAGTGTAATGAGACTGTTGAAGGGTCTAGAACACAAGCTCTGTGAGGAGAAGTTGAGGGTACTTGGGGTTGTTTAGTCTGGAGAAAAGGAGGCTCAGTGGGAACCTTATCTCTCTCTGCAACTACCTGAAAGGAGGTTGGTCTCTTCTCCTGAGAGTAACGAGTGATAGGATGAGAGAAAATGGCCCCAAGTTGTGCCTGGGATTGTTTAGAAAGAGTGTTAGGAAAACTTGTTTCACCAAAAGGCTTGTTAAGCATTGAAACAGGCTGCCCAGTGAAGTGGTGAAGACCATCCCTGAAGGTATTTAAAAGATGTGTTGATGTGGCACTTGGAGACATGGTTTAGTGGTGAACATGGTGGTGCTGGACTAATGATTGGACTTGATGATTTAAAGATTTTTTCCAACCTAAACGATGCTCTGATTCTATTCTAAGATCTAGCTGCACTGATTTTGGTCACTTTCTCTGTCACTGAAATCCTGGAAATCTTTGGAAAGATCTTTAACTTTTCCTCTTAAAGTAGAATAAATCTCTTCTATTTTAGTAGGTCTAAAATTTTGCTACCATCTACAAAATTAGAAAACATTCGACTCTCTCAATTCTAACAACTGCTAAACAGTCCATTCTTTCAAAGTTTCTTACTATCTGAGGCAACTGCAACATTTTGGCTGTCTTTGAGTTGAATAATACAGCTGTAGCAGAAAAAAACCCACATAAAATAAGCCAATAGAGGAAAGTAAGGATCTGTGTGTGTTATTTATGCATAAGTGTTTTTAATACAATAGAAATAAGTTGAAGAATTGTAATTTAGATCCAGATAATTATATTCTGTAGTATGTGGTTTCCAGAACTTAAAAGTTTGGGTTACATAGCTAAAATAGTTTTCATGTTATTTTGGGAACTGTGCTTTAAGTCTTGAAAATCTTCAGGGGTTTAGTAGATAGCTCTCCTGTTCTAGGAATCCTACCTGTTTACAAAAAAACACCACAGGGTTTCCTTTTGCAAAGTTCCTGGAAATGACTAGCTAAGAACCATTTACTCTTCTTAGGACTATCATTCTAATGATCAGGTTATTGGTTTAGCTTTTCTTTTTGGGTATTAAGCTTTTAAAATGGTTTGGTGTGCATTAAAGATGGTTATTGGAAGCAGAGATGAATGAGAAAATTGATTCTTTAGATTCAAGGAGAACTTATGAGACTTCTCTGAAGAGCGGAATTCTTAATAAAAACATTGGGCTGCCTTTTCAAGAGGAAATTGTAAAGATCTTAGAAAAAGATTAGGGACTTTACACATAGAACCAGAGGAATTTTGTCATTGTTTGCCTGCAGTGTAAGTGTGCTGCCAATGTGTCAAAGTTTGCTTTCTATTTTTAGAAACTACTACTGATCTTTTCTTTCTTAGGACAGAATTAGGAGATAGGTCCCAAAAGTTAATCAAGCTATTTATTACAACAGTAGTTGAAATACAGTGGAGTTCAGACTTCATGCATAAGATATTTATTCATAGAGTTTTGTTACACATAAGAGGTGAAATATATTGTGAATCCTTGGGTTTTAACAAATGCAACATTAATATGGAGTCAATAGAATAGAAACTGATAGTAAACATGTATCTATTTATTTTTAAATAAGTGATATTGTTGAAGGCCGTGAAGGGTTACTATTTGAGCATGGAGGATCAACTGAAGGAGTAAAACGATATTGCAGTAAAACGATATTGCAGGAAAGCTGCTAAAATTCATCAATTTAAAAGAAAAGTAAAAAGAGAAGTTCAGTTAATTGCTGCAGATCTGCAAAAGATTTAGAAACTTCCAGACTAGCAGGTTTTATATATCATTTTATATATCAGTCAGTACAATGAATATAACTAATCACTGCAGGTTATATACCCCTTCAAATATACAGCTGAATCTCTGAAGCAGTAAATAATTAGCATTTCATATAATATACTTCATATAATACTACAGTATTCGCACAGCTACGATGAGAATTCCTCTGCCTGGAGCAGGTTGAACCAAATTCTTCTAACATGAATAAGACTAACTGTGATGAATGTATAAAAGAAACTTTGATCTAGGTTTCAAGGCATAACTTGATAAACAAAGTATAAAAATACTGTTGGAGACAGAAGGTAATGGTCAGCTCACATATAATATACTAATAGTTTTTATTAATCTTATTATTTTTGTTTTTGCAATGAAAGATGGTTAGATGAATGCCAAGATGATGGGAAAACTGAAAGGGAGCTAACTGCCAATGGTAAGTATTTTGTTAAAGAAAAATTGTGTTATAGAACTATATTATAGGCTTAATATCCAGTTATTAAGAAGAACCCTTCCAGATAAGACCATAACTTAAGAAGAAAAGTGATAATAAAGCTCATTCCAATTAGTTTTCCTGTTCATATTTCAGAGGATGGCAGTTCAATGAAGGCGTTCCTCAAAGGTAAGAGTTTTTTTCTAGCCAGTGTTTTCTATATCATAGCTTTTGCTGTTTGAATTTAACCTGCAAATCAGTATTGAGACAAATATGTAAGCAAGTGACCTCATTTGTATATGTTTTATACTGCATATCAGCTGTGACACAAAAAGACAAATTGTCTGGCAACAGTCTACAGAAAGGACTAACCTCAATAACCACTTGAGAAAAATATAAACCATTTCTTGTTTTCTTCATATTTCTACTCTTCTGACCTGAAATCAACAAGGAATTCCTCTGAGAAGAGAGTCAAGTGTTGTTTTGTTTACCGCAATGTCACTGTCATTTAATACTTGGGGACAGGTCCCCTAGCAAACATCAGCAAGTTGAAAAATGTGTTGTGAAATGTCAGTAGAAGCATTTTCAGGTCAAAATCCCAAAGTAGCCAGAAATAATGCAGCTTACACTCCCAATCCTCTAGTGAAGGTAAATGTAGTATATGCATTCAGTTGACTAAATCTGTTTGAATTAATAAAAAAAAAAACAAAACCAAAAACTACCCACCTAGCTTTCTGGTTTTATACTTATAAAGACAATCTGATCACTGTAATACACTAGTTCCTCCCAGGTGTTTAAAATTTGAGATACCATCTCCTCATTTCTTCCTAACCAGAAAAGAGACACAGACTGACACACATATTTTTATGAACGCTTAACTGTAAATGGCTATTCTGTGCAACCATGCCTGGGCATTTTATGGGAGAAACTAAACTACAAAATGTAGTATTTACATTTGTCTCTTAAAACAGTGACTTACCTTCTGTAGAATGAGTCCTAGTCTCTCAATCTTATTTCAATTTCAGTGAAAATCAAATTATTTGCATTCAGTCAAACAGTTTTATTGTTCCATGGCAACATAACTTAGACAAGAGGAGACTGATGAACTCAGGTAAGTAAAGGCTTTCCCACATAGAAAATTAATTTCACAAGTGACTTGGATTTTGGATTCTGCATTCTGCTAAGTGCACAGTTCAGAGAGACAACCATGATATCTATTTCACCTTATGTTCAGATAAGAGACTATATTTTACTACCAATTCAAATTTTTTCCAGTGCAGCTTCATTCTTCATTATGTTATAATAAGCAGGCACAGATGCACAGGCTGCTCAGTGCCTCGAGTGTCAACAGTGGTTAGATTCAAAATATTGGGTATGACGAGAAAGGAGTGGCTTCTTCTTAATCAGCTTTTGATACGTCACACTGTCAAGATGTCTGGTAGCACCCAGAGAGTGTTGAGATCAGAGGTTCTGAAAAATGAAATTATAAAGAAGAACATTTTTAGGAAGTTATCTGTTTGAGTTATATGCAGCTTAGCTTGAGTTGCTCTTCAGCCATCTTTCTTTCACTCAGGGGCTCATTCCAGTGAGGAATTGAGATAGGTGAGAGATTGGACTTTTATACCTTATGTGAAAAAGATAATGAGTAGGACTGATCTCAGGATTTTCACCATTTAATTTGTTGTGGCAATGGATTTGCCATATGTAGGATGGAAGAAGTCCTGTCAGAGATGGACTAGTGAAGAAAAAGAAGAAAACCGCTCAAATGTTATAGAAACAGAAGTTTTCAATATGGTTTAAACAGGTTTTAAAATGGCTTTTGCTTTTTCTGCAAAGTCATTGCTCCGTGTTCCTGACACCCCCTGTGAAGGACTATTGTCTCCCATACGGGAGTGTCCTGAGAAGACGTCCTGTGGTGTTCTCATTGGTCTTTGTTAACCCCTTCCTACTGGCTGTTAACTTTTTACCTGATTGTTTTTTTCTGTGTCCCTGAACTTGTAATTGGTTCCCCTTTGACCCTCCTAAAAGCCTTATAAACCCCTACCCCACAATAAATTTCCTCTTTCGTCCGTCCCTCCCTGGTGGTCTGTGTGATCTCCTTACGGGGTTGCCAGGCCACGTGGCGGGGGCAGGGGGGAAGAGCATTCACCTTCCAGGTAATGGGCTGGCTCCCAGAGCCTGAAATATCTCCCCCTCCCACTAATCCGTCGATTTGTGTTGTCATACTGGTGATGCCATGGGCCTTGCATGACTGAGCTTTATAAGAGGGTAACAACCACCAGAGGCTTGGAAAGATGTCTTGTACTTAGGCACTGTGTCATGGTAGATTGACACAGAACTAAGTCAGAGCTGATAAGTGAAGATGAGAACTCCAGAGATGGAGAGTCTTGGAAGAAAAAAATAATTGCCTTAGATTCTCCCAGCATCTGTAGCAGTGAATATTTCACATGGTACAGTAGTGATAAGCAGAACCATTCAGAGTGAAAGCAAAAATTGTTGTTATAATATATTTTTACTGAATAAGAGGCAAGCAGCAGTCCTGATGTTAGGGAGCCAATATCTTAGGCATTCCTGTAGTCATACTCTATTTGAGCTGCACTCCACAAGTGGGCTTCACAGAAAGTCATAAAAAGTTGACTGGCGTAATTCAGTGTTGTTTGGTGATTTTCAGGATTAGATTGATGTCCTTAGGCCTGGTCTAAAGCAAATGTTATAGAACAAAATACTTTATAAGTCACTCTGAAGGTCAGAAATCTCATTCACTTTGTACGAGGCTGGTAACCTGTTCAACCACCTAGCCAAAGAGTAGACTTTGAAAGTCATCATTGCCGGATAGATTACTTGAGGGCTCTTTGTCCTTTGTCAGCCAGGCTGGCATTATACCAGCTTTAATGAAGCATAAATCTCAGATCCCTGTGACTGCTGCTGCTGGCTATGGATTCTGCCAAAATGCAGTATGCCCATATCAAGTTTCCTCAATAACCTTTATACATTTGTAGACTATGGAGAGGCTCTGGCAAATCAGGAATAGGCATAGATTTATTTGTATTCCTCTGATTCCTCCTTGTATATTTTATGCAAGGTAAAAAGAGAAAGTGTATTGCCCTGGAAGAGAAAGCAGATAGGTGCTCTCAGCTCTCAAATGATGAAGCTGATTCAAGGGAGAATGGAACTTTACAACACTCTCTAAAAGTTTTCCACATTGTAGGGATATTTTACTACTTTCTCCTCCTATTTTCTCTATTTATTTTCTTTTTCTGCCTCAAAGTAGGTGGATTTTCACACATAGGAAAGGATTTTCTCTCAAAGAGAGAAGTCAAGACACAACATATTCCAATACTGTCCCCACTGCAGTCAGTTTAAAGGAGCTGTGTTCTTGTAATGTGATTCCAGTAGGGTGTCCTGTGGTTTTTTGGGCTTTTGTGGGTGGTGAATGAAGTGTGGTTCAACATCCTTGAACAGAGTTCAGTTTATAAGTATGTCTAGATTGGTTCTTCTTGCGTTGTGCAAAGTTGTTGGTATTAAGGCATATAGAAAATTCATAAGAAAAGAGAAAATATTCAGTAAATACTGCCATGACTAATTCTGTTTTAAAATTATTCCCTACTTTGCAAGCACTCGCTAATAGACTAAGAATAATCACAAAATTCCCAAATTTCAAGTGGAATGGTTCTACTTCTAAAAAGCATAGACAACATGTATTGCTAGATGAAGGCAGAAATCCCTAAGAAAAAGAATTAAGCAGACTGACTGCTCTGCCTCAAGGCAATACAAATTTCTACAATCTCCAGGAAATAAGCAACTTACTCCTACATCCAGCAAAGTGTGAATGTCATCCTAGGTCTTAAGACCAAAAAACACCAGAGTCAAAAAACCAATAAACTGGAATAATGTATTTTAAGAAAATATTTGGCAATTCTCTAAAAATACATAAATTACTCAGATCTAAAAAACTAGAAAATAACCCATCCTTTTTCAGTTTTCTGAATTATATTATGAAATGTTGACTTTATGCTTTACCATGCTCAGATTTCTATGTGCAGAACAGTGGTGGGGGGAAACAGTTTTTCCCCCTGCAGTTATAAAATGGTAAAACCCCAGGGGGTGGTGACCCTTGAAGCATTGAAGTTTTACCCAATGAGCGCTTCTGCAAAATATAAACATATCACAAGCAGAACGGAAGAGAAGGTTAGTTGTAGTTTGGTGGTAGAAGTGGTAGCCATGTTCTGAGGCCACGAGGAAGGGGCTCGGAGCCCCTTGGGGCCTCTGGGGCCCCCCCAGCCCCTGGCTGGGGGGGGCTGCAGGGACTTGGAACAGCATAAGTCTGGGCTAAGTACCTGTAGCTGAAAGGTAAAGAAGTTTTCTCCACCGTGAGTGAGCAGAGACAGAGCAGCAGCAGTGTCCAGAGACTGTGGCTAAGAGCCAGCAGAAGATAAGCAGCAGAAACAGCATGCAGCTGAGCAAGGAAGACACAGAGTTGTCTGAGAGAGCAGAGAGAGAGAGCGAGCGAGAGAGAGAGAGAGCAGCAGAGAGGAAGCTGGGGTAAGAACTGAAATAAAAACCCCAAACTCCTTTTGTGACCTTCCCTAAGTGGAAAGGATGGACTCCTACTGAATGGAAGTCCTAAAACTGCAGCAGCACTGCAGAGAGGAGCTGAAAAGCTCAGAGAAAGAATGCGGAGAGGGTGACCTTGGCCCCCCCTGCTGCTTGAGACAGAGCACAGAGCTCTGTAGGGAACGTGAATCCCCTGAAGATAAGGACCGTCACGAAGACCCCTTCATGATATGACATGGTGATAGCGCCCTTTGTCCTGGGAAACGCAGCCCACGGAGGAAGACCCTCATTTGAAGACGAGTGGCTGAGGGGCTTGGATACCCCTCATGTGTGCTGGCAGAGATCCAGCTGCTGCATGAGAAGAACTAAACAGATAGACCTGCTGCCCTAGAGACATTGCTGCTCTGAGAGTGAAAAGGATCTTTCCTTCTTCCCTCCTGGACTTTTATTTGGAGGGGAGAAGAGATTTGATCCATTGTAAATGCTATTCTGTCATGGTAGAGATAGCTAAGATTGTATATAATGTATTGTAGTATTTATTTGTACAGTCATTGTAATATATATTCCCTTTCCCCCATTTTGAGTCTCGTGTGGTTGTCTGGAAAAAACCATCTCGCATTGGGTTGAGATGTGGCAGGGGGCTTAGACTAGGGAATTGGATTTTTTTGGGCTTTCAAACCATGACAAGAAGTCACTGCAGGTTTGATTTTCACACTTTTACTGAAGGAACTTTCAGGTTCCAGACTAGTGGTTAAAAGAATTTCTGGAAGGAAATTGTTATGACTGATCCCATTTAATTTCTGAAAGTCAACAGATGACCCCTGCTTCTAACATATCCCTGTATAGATCTCTGTAATGTGAAATCAGATCTTTCATTATATCATTATAAAAAGAGACAATTGTGAGATTCTTTTCACAGAATTCTGTTTTCCCTACTATTTATTTTAGTGATTCTCACATTGATTCTCACACTGATTCTCTTGGCTTTTCACATTAGCCAAGAGTACAATAACACACTAACACACTAATCACTCTGAAAGGAAGCTAACACAGTTCAGTGATAGCAGGGGAAAAGTCTCTTTTTTAATGATATGTGGCCGCACATCTGAAACACAGAAAACAACCTTCTCAAGCCCAGCTATCTGATTTTCAGAACTTCACTCCTAGAGAAACCATTAAACACAATGAATATTTGGCATCAGTCTCCTGGCTGGTGTATCCATCCTTGCCAAGTAGCTGACTAAGTGAATAGAATATTAGACAACGATTTTTTTTTTCTTATTCTGGCATGAGCAGGTTAAATGAATTTGCTGAACTGAAAGAAAATGCAGTCAGTCTGGGTTAGCTCAGTTGCCAAACTGTAGAAGCATTAAAAGTAAATGTAGGAGAAAAAAGAGTCGCAGATGCTAAGAGGCCTTAAATCTGTAATCACTGATTTATTTTCTGGAAAACTCCCAACTGGTGTCTTAGCTTTTCTTCTGAAATAATAATTAAAAACACAATCATTGTTATTAATTAAAATAAATCACCTTGCCCGAAATACCTTCTCCGAATGTGTGACCTCTTTGAGGAGGGAACAGGCAGTTATGCATCTGTGCTTTCTTTCAACTTGGGAATTACTATTTCCTGGAGCAGGGGGATCTTGCAAAGAGAGAAAAAAAGCTCATTTGGGAAACACAAAAATGCAAAATTATCTTAATTTTCTCTCTGCTGTGTTCCTGGGACAGCCTTCAAAAGGGGGCATGGTTGGACAGGATAAGAGATTCAGGGCTACGTTGGGAGTCTTTGTAAAAATTTGAAGCGCCTTATAAACCCTCAGAGTGATCAGGAACAGCAAAAGCTCAAACCATGCTTGACTTCACCAAGTGTGACACCCTGAAGAGTACCACATGCCAACCTGGCACAAGGAGATAAAATTCAAAGCTGGCACACATATCAAACAGCAAAAGTTCCTCATTAGGCAAAGTGTGGATCTTCCACACACTACATCTGACTCATTTCTGGAAATGACCTCAAAAAAAGAGTTCAAATGGAAGGATCCTTTCAGCTAGTGTGTAACTCAGAAGACTGACTGTGAGATGTGTATTTGCCTGCTGTTTTATAGTTGAGCCCAGAAGAGTCAGGGAACAGTCAGATATAATGCGGAAACATGTTCTATAAAAAGGGGAAAAACAGAATTAGCTAAAGAAAAAAGGTGAAAAAAAGGAAAAATTATAAATCAAGGAAACCAGGTTTTCATCCAGTCTCCATCTCCAAGCAGGAGGAGGAAGAAAAAGGTATGATACAAGTACACAGTACTGTAAGAAAAAAAATCACATCCAATTTAATTCTGAATTGAATGATTCTAAAATTTATTTTATCGACATATTGTTTTGTAGGCTTACACACAAACATGAAATAGTTCTCTTTTATATTAATGCCATTAACGAATTATTGTATTTTCATAGTACTCCCCACAGTCTAAACATAAGTTTTTGATTTCCTTCTACTGTTAAGTTCCTTTTGCTATGCAGAATCAAGTATCTTTTCAGCACATAATTCATTTGAATTCAGGGGATGATTTACTTTCAAGCACTAAGTAACTTCCTAACCTATACTGTCCATCTACAACACTGTATTTTTCCCACACATGGCATAGCTTCTCAGTTGCATTCTGCAGGTCACCTACCAAAAAATGATCTCTGAAAGGCCTAAGCCATGAGCTGAGGTCAGTGCAAACATCTCTTCAGAACTACCTAAGTTTTGTATTCAACCCTAGTGAATAATCTGATCTGACAAATGAGCAGACCGAACATGACAAATCAACTTAGAAAAATTGTAGAATAAAAGTTAAAAGTTTCATTGTTTAACTAGTAGTGTATTAGCCAGCATGTCTTACAAAAAGATCACATACAAGTCTTTCAGAATGTTAGTTTTCTTTCTCATGTTACATAAGAACATTCTAAGAATTGAAATGTATTAGAATAATTACTTTATTAAAGCAACTATTTTGTTATAAAGAATGCAAAAAAACTCCGCAACAACAACATAGGCAGAGTCTTTTTCCTGCTTCCTTAGTGTTAATTTCTGCTTTCATACCCACTTCGACAATTGTCTTATGTTTATCAAGTCTAAGTTATTGTCAAGAAAAAGAATGTCGACCAGCCTATTTTTATTAAATAGGATGTAAGTTCACGGTAATCTTTAAGTTCTTTGTTGCAATAGTAACAAAGACATCCATTGCTCTCTACCACTGACACTAAAAATGTTTAATTGATACACTGATATTAAAGATGTCTTTATTTTATTTAGCACAACGGTGGAGAGTGCAGGTTAAAACAGATGGAGATTCCCCAGAGCCACAGGAATGTAAAAGGACCCTTGTGATTTATGGCTCAAAGGGCAAAAGTGATGAGCTTCTGCTTTCTCCACAAACCCCTGGCTATGTGTGCTTTCTGCCCAGAGCAACTGATGAATTCACTGTAAGTCATAAATATACACTACTACACAGACCTTACCATGACATTGCTGTCTAGGCGATATATATATATATGTGTGTGTGTGTGTGTGTGTGTGTATACAAAACTAGAGTCATATATATATAATATTACTTTGGTAAAAAATGATGCAATTATTTACAAAGATGGAATGACACAAGTTTAGGTCTTGGGTCATCTCCTGTTGGTAGTCCTGTTCTACTATAGCAAGCTCCAATGTTCTCTTTGAATTTTCAAAGTACCTTCAAGGGCAGAAAAATGGACCCTTTTTTGTAATTTATTGCATTCACCAGCTCATCTTGCAATTTTTTCTAATTCCCTAAAGATTCCTCAGCTGAAGTTCATTCAAAAGGCCATATAAAATTATTTGTGAATGCAGAAGATGAAGGATTGGGCAGCACTCCCAGGGGAGTTCAAGGGGCTTTGTTTTCCTTTATTTCCATCTTTGTAAAGTAGTATCCGCTCTCCCCCAAGACAGTTCTGTCTCTCAGGCCAGCAGGCAGAGAATTTTTCTGGATAATAATAAATCACTGGAGAATGCATTCATGCATTTAAAAGTGTGATGAACTCTGCAGCAATAGATTATATATGGCCACTATTAAAATCAACCCTAACACAGTCCTGACTGCCTGTACACCTGACACGCATGCTGCTGCTTTGAGAGGATTCATCTGAGACATCTTTTTAATGTTCACATTCTGTCCTGGCTTTCTAGGCTAAGTCACTGCAAATTCTGTTGATTGGCATGAAGTACAGCTTCTAGCCAGCAAGATGAGAGAAATAGCTTGCAATTCAAGTCAGTTTTATACAGCTCAGGAAGACTTTTCAATGACTGCAATAAACATTCTGAAAACAATGGCAAGAGTACATTTTGAAAATTATGCCAAAGCTTCGTTTTAATGACCCCATTCAGGCTGAATTTTTAGTTTAAATAACAAGCTAAAGGAATTTAGGAGCTTTATGGGGAGTAAATGAGAAGATAAATAGCATTTCTTAAAGACAAGAAAGCAGCTGCTTATCAAAAAACACAGGAAACACACTGAGCAACAAAAGACGCTTCAGAACCGAAGAGGTCAGTAGGGGCAGAATCTGTCTACGGAGCAACCACACCAGCTGATTGAATTTTGGGAAGCATAATTTCATAAAGTAGACCTTTGCTGCACCCAACAAGTTGGTAATTTCTCAAATGGCATGTATTCCTCTTTAAGGCTGCCTTACTTCAATGATTGGTACCAGGAGAATGATAGTACCAATGATTGGTACTAGGAGAAACTAGTGATGCTGTGTGTCAGTCATAGTTGTCCCTCATGGCCCCCTATCCTAGGCACCACAGTACCTTATCCATCATACCCTTCCACCCCAGCGCCTTTGTGAATGCTTGTTTAGACTTTGGATTGGCTTTGGGTTACTGTTTATATTTTCCCCATAGATATTTGTGTCCTTGTTTTTATTGCTTTGTATGAAGGAGTTAATACTATCTAAGCATTATTTACTACACATGAAATTTTATCTCTTTGTCACATTTCTTATAGCACAGCTTACAGAATAAGCAGGTCTGATACAAAGGGTCACTTGGGGATTCCCAGGTATCTCCATAAAGACCTTCATATCTTCTTTAGGTGGTTGAGCTAATAAACCCAGTTTCTTTTTGCTCTCCCTTTCTTTGTTCTTACTAAGAATATGCAAAAGAACGCAGAAGCTTTGCTCATGTTTTCTCACTGTAGCAGCAGGCTGGAGACATGAACACATCACAAAGAAGACAAGCTGTGAATTCAGCTTTTCAACAAGCAGAAGTAAATGAACTTTCAACCTCCCCCCAAGATCCTAGTCCTAGACAAACATCCTTAACAATATAGTGCAGTAAAAAGAACAACAGGTTATGTGCTATAAGCAGCTCACATAGTTTTGAAACAGTAAGCTAAATTTTGGTCTCAGAGATACATTTATTGAACACTGAGGACAGAAAGACATCTAAATTCCTGATTTTCCAGGTGCTTTCACACAAGTATATGCACAGATGTGTATCATATTCAGAATGATTATTTGATCCAAAATATGTCCAACAAAATCCTATGAAAGAACAGGTGTAGTTTAATTGCACATAGCAAGCATAAGGAATGAATTAAAAGAGAAAATAGCAGTGTGCTATGAGGTACAGTTGGGTTTCAGTGGTCTCAGAAACCTATAGCATAATGTTTGAGCTGCTTAAATAAGAATAAACTTAATTAGAACACCTTAATTTTAAAAAATAAATTCAGAAATAGGTGAATGTGTCAACGTTATGAGATTTGATTGAAGATAGCATGGCAAGAAATGAGTAAAAGTTTTTGTCCTTGATAGTCTGGTGATGGTAAGAATCAATTGTTGATCTCACATGGAATAAGCAGATTTGTAAAGTATATAGATCTTTCTCCCAGTCATCTGTATTTCTTGATTGCATGCAGAGTAAGCTTGTCAGAACATGTCTTTGGAGAGTCCTAGTGTATTGTGCACATTCTCTTATTCAGAGAACCATAAAATGTGAAGATACATAACTGGCAGGTTGTGAGATTGGGATCCCTAAAACTACTCTTCAAAACACTAGCACAGGTAGTACAAAATGAGCAGTAGAGCTCTGCAAGTAGGACTGTTTGTAAATACACAGTAAATATGGAATTTATTTTGTGTTAAGAACCATGAGGTAACAGAAAGTTTCAAATCACATAATACAATACTCCATGTGTTTTACACAGTATGAGATGATGTTCCAAACAACAAACAGCAGGATTTCTAGAGTATATGACAGAAGGCTCTTCATCTGAATTTTAGAGTGCTTTGACCAAACCTTATTAACTAGAATAATTTATGGGTTTTTTTCCTTTTTTTTCTTTCTTTTTTTTTACAGGGAAAAGAGTTGAAAAGAATTAAAAAGAATCTAATTTAAATGTGCCCCCAAACAGTGAAATTTACAAAGCTTTAATTACATTAGGCATGATGTTTTTGAGAAACCCTCTGTGAGTCAAAAATAAAAGACTTAAAATATTATGAAATTCTCTAATCATCTTCATCAGTTACCTGAGATATTCAAAAGTCCTGTGGCTTTGTCAGAGCCTTCTCTTGATTATGAGACATGCTCCTTTCAGTCATGTGATAGAAAAAATAGTGTTGTTTAGTATATGACAAATCACATCCAACTCACCTAAAATTTCAAGTTCTGAGTATTACATAAAGCTGCTCAGAAGAAATAAATATGGAAACGTTAATTAGGAAGTTATAATAATGAACAAGGTAAAGTGTCCTCTTGCAAATAGTCTACAAATTTAAAACAAAGATATTCACTGGATATACTTTGATATACACTGATATACTTTGTAATGGATTATAAGTCTATCTCTGCTTCGAAGTTCATGTTAAATCAATTAATAGACATCGATGGAGGGAAAAGCTAATTATGGGATCAAAGACAATATATCATATTCCAAAGAAAAACTGTTCATATTAAATTGCTCAGAAAAGAATTACAAAAATGATTTAATGGTAGCACTGGGTTACAGTGATGGAGCTGAACAAAAAAGACTAGTACTGGCCAGAACTGTGGGGGAAAAACAAATCCCTGAAAAAAAGGGAAATATCTCATAAACTCAGTTGAAAATAGTTGGTGTTTTAATTCCACAGATTGTAAACTGTATGATAATTGGTGCTTTCTGGTTCAAAGGCAGTCACAGAAATAAATGAAGTTGTGATTCTAGAAACAAAAGGGACAATTGTGGGTTTTAAATAGCCTGTCCTGTATTCTGGGATTATTTTCCTATATATCTCATCTATGCATTTCCTACAAGGATTTTAGCACATGTATTTATGGCAACTTAGAAACCAATAGAATATCAAATTTGGGTAGCAGAAGGCAAAGTAAAATGTGAGGTACCTTGTCACATAAAAATAACCAAGTCCTGTACTTTTGCAACTCCCAAACAGAGAGCTTTGTGAAACAAGTTGTTCAAGTATTTAGAGTAGCTGTGTGTTGGTCATGGGGGTCCAAGTACAACAAAGAAAATCTGCAGGCCGTAATTTTAAAAGTCTGTAGTCTGGTTCTGAAAGAGAAGAAGCAATAATTTTGTTGCCTGTGAAAGGACCATAGTTTAGATGTGCACTCTCCTCTCAATGAACCCAAATAATTCCCATTCAGCTTAATAAGGTGGAATGCATATTTTACAAGGGATTAGTCCACTTAGTTCACCATAGCTAATGATACATAGCTAATGATATCCTTTGCAACACAGACAGCATGAATGAAAAAATCTTGACATGAATTTCTGCCCATGTATTTCCCTTTTCATAGTGCAGCAGTGGAGACCAAGTCAGGAACAGCCTTAAGTTCTGAAAGCACAAATATGTACAGACAGTCAGGGCAGGTTAGTTTTGGAGGGAGGACAAGTCTAATGCCCTCTTCAGTGTAAAACCAATGCTGTGTGACTGCTATGAGTGCTGTGGAGGTACAGTTCAGGAGCTGAGAGGTTCCATGCAGCCTCGGGGCTCTCACATAGAAAATAGGAAGCATTTCTTCCCTGGTCCTTAAAGAACAATGTCTCGAATATTGAAAATTTGTAGGAGTGGCATGCCAATCACTTATAATACTTACCTTGAGAAATTCAGACTGAAAGGGATCTTTTAAGTCAACAAGTGCAGTTCCTTCCTACCAAAGGCCTCTCTTCATAAGTTCTACATCATAAACAGTTCAAGTTCCTGTAAAATGGTTTGGGCACGTTGCTTTATTTTCAGTTCAGTTCCTCCTCATACTTTGATGTTTTACTATTTCTTATTTGCATAACAGGGGGCCCCCCTAGTGGTCTAGTGGTTAGGATGCAGCACTCTCACCACTGTGGCCCGGGTTCGATTCCCGGTCAGGGAACTCCTCCGGGCAGATGGAGCTCGTCAGCCCTGTAAGGCCATCCATCTAAGAGAAGGTCACTCTAAACAAACCTAGGTCCTGAGGACCTCGCTGCCACCGTCCGAGCTCGCTCGGCCCCGGCAGATGAACCTCAGGATTAAAGGGTGGGCTCAGTTCAGCGCACACTGTGTCTCACCTAAAAAATCCACTGCGCGGGCTCGAAGGGTAAAGACCTTTCCCAAATCTTCGTTCGCGAAGACTGGCCATGAAGATGATGATGATGATGAATTTGCATAACAGTTATTAATGATGGTGGCCAAGTCTTCCAAAATTATAAAACCACATTTTTTATGTGGTTCCTCTCTAGTAAGAATAAGATAGTTGATGCTTCCCTACATGTATATGTCCACTGTGCAAATACACATGAACTACCTTTAAGCAAGCGAGGTCAGCAGTGAAGGGCTGTCAAATTCAGAGGTCTGTTGAGAAGCAGAATAAATCATCTGTTAGGAGGTCTGTGCTCTATATCAGGAGTCAATCTGCTGCTGATGCTGCTAATCCCAGGGCATGACTGTGCAAGACTAACTTCAATTTGTTGCTGTGATGTTATAGGGTTCACAAAGGATTTACTTTCTGGAAAGTCACCAAATCGTATGTTGTGATTGGTGTAAGAAAAAAAACCCCAAACAATATGGGAGGAGAACAAGGCCATTGGAAACATTTCCTGATTTGATCCTTCTTAAAAATAATTGTTACCTTTTAAAAATAACAGTTCTGTGTTGTTTCACTCAAAAATCACTTTCCACTCAGTCCTTCTTGCAGTTTCCCAGTGAAAGGCTACCACTGTTCAGAAAACTTATCAAGCAGTGGTTAATGTCATGCAGATCATTAGCACTTCATGTAGTTTAACCATCCCAGTTCCCACAGCTCTAGGTCGGATGGTTTAAGAAACCCACAGTCATCAATTAGTTATTGAATTTCCCATATGTAGTATTGGAACAGGACTCTGTTGTCCTGCAGAGTTATTTCTGTGACATTCATGATTTATTTTTTATTCAGCAATATCTCCTCTGTTTTACAAAGAATTGGTTGTAAAGTAGTGTCATGTTCTAAACCAAATCATTTAGCAAATGGGAATTTAGTTAAAACTTTCTAAAATTTCTTCACCTAAAATTAAAATTCATTGAAAATTTCTTCACCAAAGGAGTTGTCAAGCATTGGAACATGCTGCCCAGGGCAGTGGTTGAGTCATCATCCCTGGAGGTACTTAAAAGAGGTGTAGATGTGGCACTCAGAGCCATAGTATAATGGTGGGCTTGGCAGTGCTGAGTTAATGACTGGACTTGATGATCTTAAAGGTCTTTTGGAACATAAATAATTCTGTGATTCTAGGCTCATAGTAAGCATTATTAAACTAATACCTCACTTGACTGCTGATATTAGAACCTTTAGTTGTAAGCTAATGCTCTCTCTATCCAGTAGGGTCACAGCTTTATGTTAGATTTGTCTAAAGTGCCTAAATGCACAGGTCTTTCTAATTTTAACCTTGACCCACTTATAAGGGAGAAAATCTCACCCATGATCATACCATGAAAAAAGGATTGATTCTCTCGTCCCATATATCTCAGCCTCAGATTCAGCTTTTCCATTGGTTAATGTTAAATTTAGGAATTCTACACAGGGATTTGGGAAAATCTCTGTGAGTGAGCCAGGCTTGACAGCACATTCTTATGCTATTTGTTGCAGTTTGAGACTGGAGATCTGGGAGACATATACAAGATTCGAGTCAGCTGTGATGATGTGCCAGGCTTTGAGGGTTGGCATCTGAAGTCTTTTTGCTTAGAAGAGTTACACACAAAACAAGAGCTGAACTTTGACTGTAACTGCTGGCTTACTCTTAACAGAGAAGACAAGGAGCTGGTGAAAGAATTCCCTGCAGTCACCAAGGACCAGAAAACTTTACCAGGTAAAACCACTGAGAAGATACAAACACTGTAAATTAACTGCTCAAAAATAAATTGATGCCACAGATATAATACAGTGCTTTGTCTGGATTTGGTATCTTCAGTGGCTCTATTGCAACCTTCTTCGTATATGCACTGCAAGAATGCTGACCACTTAAAAAATTTTAATTTTCCAGTTAAGTTGCATATTGAGTTTTACAGTTGCTAACTCTTCTGCCTGATTCTCAATGTGAAAAATTGAGCAGTATAATTATACTTTTTAAGAAAAGCACATGTTCAAAGCCATGGAAATGATTTGTTGTAGAGTTACTATTTAATTACTACTCAATAGTTTATAATAGATTTACTTACTAACATAAGTGTCAGAAGAAACCCTCATTGTACAAAAAAGTTCTTTTTTTTTTTTTCCTAAGGACTAATTTTTTGCCATGCTGAGAGTTTCAGGGTATATTCAAAGATGCCCTTGGAATGTGAAGACTTACAGAAGAACTGCGTTTGTTCAGAAAAGTTAGCAGTTACACGAGATAAAAGTAATTAGAGACTTGACTGCTTTGTTAAACTAAAGTTCCAGAATTTTCAGTCACTGAATACCTCAAACCTATTCACGACCTTAAAAGAAAATATAGTGTTACATTAGTTAAATGTTAACTCAGGAAGATTGTACATTAAAAATGACATTTGAAAAATTTTGGTTACTCTTTTTGTGTGAGCATGAATATATATGCAACTTAATGATATTCTGTAAGACCCCAGGCTCACCCCATGAGCTCATTGAAGGGCTTTTGCATCAAAAAGATGTAAGACCCCAAAAATCAACCTGATGGATTCATTAGAGGGGCCTTAAGTTCTTTTATACCTTGGGGCCACATGAGGGAAAAATGTGACGATATTTTCAGGAGGTCAAAATAATGCACCTCCATTTACCAACTTTGGAAAATAAAGAAACTTGGCAAAAGCTTAAAGAAAACATTCAATCAACATAAAGCATTTGACAAAACATCAACTTAGCAAATTCCAACCAATCCAGATTTAAGTTGAGAGAGAAAGAGAGAATTATATCTACTGCCTTAAATCCAGTGTAGAACCAACTACCATAAATCCAAGGACAACAGGGCCATGACCATGTGGAAGCCTCGTGATGTTTGTTGGTTTTATTTACTCTGGACTACTGTGGCCACCCCCTCCTCAGGTGGAGCTTCCAGTCTGTCAACCATGTGGGATCTGGGTTAGGGGTTCCAGGGGATGTGGTGCGGGGCAGTGCTCCTGATTTGCCAGTGACTGACAGCTGCACTGGAGACTCTCAAGGAGGCGAGGTATGGGGTCAGAGCACCATTCCACCTTGGCAAAACCGATATGCTCCCCTCCTCCCTCCAGTTGTTTTGAGCCGGTAATAATTTTTTTTAGGCTCTCCCGTCTTCCTCAGACAAAAATCCAATCTGACTGTAGAAGTTCATTTATACAGAAGCAATATAGAGACAAAAAGGTTATAGTTTCCTTCCTTAATTTAATAAGTGCATTTTGTAAAATTTTTATACTTGTATGTCATGTTATGCATCCAGATGCTATGTTACATCTATCTCTCTTATTCTAACATCACCTTCTTATTCTTCTTCTTTTACCTGTGTTAGTCACTATTTACTGCAAAGATAATTCAATTTCTAACAGACCTTGAACCAACTCAGATGAGTTCTTATTTTCCAGATCTTGCACAATAAAACAGAATTGGGCAGAATTTATCTAGATTTTAGTAGCTTAAGCTACAGAAGTCTAAATTGTCCAATTTCCTTCAAATTTCTAGGAAAATTAGTAGAAAGTTTTCTTTGAGCTCAGCATTGCAATCACTGAATAGCAGATTTTTTGGTAGCTGCAGAAATAAAAACAAGCAGTAGTCTAACTTTGTGTTGCTGTTTTATTTTAAATATACCTTGTACTTAATCAGCTGGTTTTTTCTCTTTCTATACAGTCTGTAAGTATGTTGTCTCTGTGCATACTGGCGATCGTTGGGGAGCAGAGACTTTTGCAAATGTTTATATCACTCTCTATGGCAAAAGAGGGGACACAGGTGCGAGGAAACTTCATACATCTTTAACAAAAGGAAGAAAATTTCAAAGAAATAAGGTAATGGTACCAAAATGTGGTCTTACATGTGCAGGGGTTAGCATTGCCTTAAGTGTCACTTAATACCTGCTCTGGCTACAGATAGGCAAAAATTTTGAAACATTCACAGAATTTATCTTCCAGATATTCACAACAGACCAATTTCAGTGTTATTTAGTTCTTCTGGAAGAACATTCCCACATGACTTACTAGTCAGTAAATTTAGACAAGAGAAAAAAATTCCTCTTAGAGAAGAGAATGCACATAAAAACAGTGTTTCTGGATGACCAAAAGCAACAGAATTCTTCTCTTGTGAATTAGAATTTCTTATAAGAGGTTCCTTCACTGAACATTGAAGTTTGAAAAAACTCACTGCCAAAACGTACATTGTCAAGGAGAGGTTTAAATTTCTGCGAAATTATTTTATTAGACAATTACTACAGCACTTGTTAGGGTAAAAATGGAATCACTAATGGACTGAAAGAATTTCTAAATTTCATTCCTGTGTATTTCTCAGAACTATGCTTATATAGAGAAGATATCATTCTGTTGTAATTATTTTAATTTATATTCATGCATGGATTTATTTCCTAAAATACCTTAATTATCAAAGTTAATGATTTCTGCTCACAATCTGCTGTTGGGTTCTAACTGTTATTAGAAAAAAAGAAAGAATTTTTTTGTCATATGAAAGTACTTTTAATGTTAGTAGCAGAAAATCTGCTTCAATACTTTTATTTAAAAAGTAGCACAAGACTCTGGCAACTACTGTATTTTTTAGAGATCAGTTTGCTAATATATTCTTTTCAATTGCTCTAACATCCAGTTTAGTAAGTTCCTACTATTGAATTAATGTTTTATTGGAATTATGGTGTTAATTATAATCCTAGACATTGCTGTTTAGCTCCAGTTGTTCATAACTTTCTGACTTTTGCCAGCTACCATCAGGTCCATCTGGCCCTATACTGGGCCTTATATGGAACACCTGGCTTTCTTACAAAACAAGTAAAAATTTAGTGGGGCATGTAATTTGTTTATTTGCATTTCACATTTTTCCTTTTCTTGTTTTTGTGGTCCCCATTCTCATCCACTGCTCATTGAGTTTACTTCTCTTTTGTCTTCCTCTGCCTTCTCCATACTGCTTCCCTTCCCATCTCATCTTTTACTCTCCACTTTCATCTTAACTTCCTCCTCTCTATTCCTTACTCTTTTCTGCATTCTGTAATGAAAACAAAAAGACAGGCTTTTCTGACTATTGGAGAAGAATTTAACATCTATCTTGCAGTGAATACACTGTTTTAGATATATATCTATGTCTGTACGATAAGTTTTAGAAACTAGAAATACCCTGAAAGATAGAAATTTGATTAGAACCAAACTCGTCATAACTGTCTGACTGTCAGAAGATTGACAGTTTCATATTACATTTTAATGTAATAGGAAATGATTGATGCAATGATCCATATTGTCCAAAGATCAAATGAAGTTACAATGCACCATTACTGATGAATGCAGGATTCAATGATAGGTATTATCAGTGTGAGCTTTTTTAGATTCAGAGGGGAGATGTTATGTTAAACATTACAAAAAAGCAGTCATAAGTTTTCAATCCTTGCTGAATCCAGACCTATATTTTCCCTGAAGTTCAAGAATATTTGGGTCAAAATTCTGTTTTATTGAGTATTTCCCTGTTTTTCAGGTGGATTCATTTTTGGTGGAAGCTGTTTCTCTGAGTCATTTGCAAAAAGTGGTCATAGGACATGACGGAGAAGGCTATGGGGCAGGGATGTACCTCAAGATGGTAACAGTCAAAGAATCACAAGATTCAGACAAAGAATGGGTCTTTCCATTGTGGAATTGGCTTGATACTCATTTGGGCTTATGTGAGACTGTTTGTGAGGTTGTAACAATTGGTAAGCTCTGCAAAACTGACTTGACTGTTCATATATACACATATATGTTTGGCTACAGCTCTTTCAGACCTCTATAATATGCTCATTCTATTGAAAGTGTGAATTTCAGTTTGATCTTAGTGTTATAGCAAAGCCACATCTCGTAAGGTCAAAGTTAATATAATTCCATCTTATCAGTGTGCTGTGTATGAAACACTTGCTTTCCAAATTAAATATAGCACGTTGCAAAGAGAGATATAAAACAGAGATTGGGATGTGCGCCTCATGGGGATAAATAGTTTAAATTTTATGCATCACTTTTCAGCTTGGGATCTCACTTGAAATTCAAAGTTATTTTGGTGAAATGAGCCTAGTCTTTACCTATGGTATTATTCCATACATGAAGGTGTAGTTCTGGTATTCTCAGTTTCTGCTCATTTCAAAATTACTACTACACCACAATTTGTGCAAATCTAAACCTGGATGTACTTGGCAAAAGAACACTTATAGCAGGACCTTTAGTCTTTTAGAACTACTAAAAGATTTCTTCCTTCAATCCTGTGAAAACAATTCAGTGCAAAGGAAATGAGATACAAAAATTTGTCCAGAGGGAGTAAGACAGCTTAAAAATACAAGGTGTCCATGATACATGACAGATATGCAGGTATTCAGTTGTGTGGTTTTTCCAGGTTATAGAAAGTACATTTTTCTGAGCTATTCCTCTCCATTAAATAATTTTCCTTTCCCCCAGAATGGTTAAAACAGAATTAAAATGAAGAATAACAGTAATTAATGAAGAAAAAGAGAGGGACATAGTAATATTGATCTTCTGAGGATCTGGCAAATAGACTATCTCTCAGTCACACCATTACAGCACATATTATACTGCTAGGGTAGATCCAGTTATGAGTGAAGTTCATTAGAATTGTTCATTTTGCATTAGGTGCCTACATGCTACATATAGCTAGTGCTCCTAAATGATAAATTAGTTTTAGTAATATTGATTGCTTTTTTGAGAGCAATTGCTTAGTCCTCTAAAAGGTAACAGAATGTTCCCTTAGCAATTACTTCCAAACATGACAAGGAAAATTCATTGGCATCAAAAAAATGCATTTGAAACTAAATTCTAAACACAGAAAGAACATTAAGCAGTTAAATTCTTGGGGGGGGAAAAGTTATTGATGTGTTATTCTTAGCGAACTGTTGCTATAGATATAGCAAAACCTGCAAAAGGAGCTTTACTTGTGTTCTGTAAAAGCTATGGTCCTGCTACATTATGCCATTCTCTCATGCTGTCATCTTTGCTTTCTCTTTGATAATTTTTAAAGGTAGAAGATTGACTCTTAGTCCTGAACCGCCTGAAATCAACATGAAATCATCAGGTCTCTGGACAATGGTTATCACTGGGTCTGACTTGAGCAATGAGAAGGATCCAATACGCCTTTCTTTTATCTTCTATGGCAATCTGAGTTGCAAAAAGTTACCACTTCAAGTCACGGGGAAAGCAACGCAGATCAAAGTACTTCAACCTTTCTCTATTGCAAGAAAAGCCCATGAATCTTGTAGCCAATAACCCACTTAATTCTGAGATAAATTGTTTCTTTAAACTAAACTACCAAATTGATTTTTAAGTCCTCTGTGTAGTTTGGCACAGGTCATCATTTTTGTTTGTAGATAGCAACGTTTTAACAAGGGTTTTTGAATGAGCAGATCCTCCCAGTGTCTCATACTGAAAATGTTTAAGTAAGCGAATTGGTCTCTTGGTGGATATCACAGTATATACCATGCTGCATGTACTGATTTACAGGCTTTGTCGATCTCACAAAAGTAAGCAATTTGTAAGCATACAATATGCCATGGGTTACTGTAGAGCTTTTGGGGCTGATGATGGGGAAGGAAGAATCACTACTTCCTCATGAGTGGAAGAGAAGGGTCAGACACTGGTCTCTTCTCTGTGGTGAACAATGACAGGATCCAAGGGAATGGCCTGAAGTTGCATCAGGGAAGATTTAGGTTGGATATTAGAAAAAGGTTCTTCACCCAGAGGGTGGTTGGGCACTGGAACAAGCTCCCCAGGGATATGGTCACAGCACCAAGCCCAGCGGAGTTCAAGAGGTATTTGGACAATGATGTTGGGCACATGGTATGACTCTTGGGGATGGTCCTGTGCAGGGCTAAGTGCTGAACTAGATGATCTTGTGGGTCCTGTCCAACTCAGCATATTCTGTGATTTTGTGATTCTATGATAAATGGGATGAAGCCTACAGAAAGTTTATTTTTCTTTTTTATGTAACTTATTCATCCCTGCCACCACGTTTCTCTGAACAAACTGCTTTTTCTGGAATGGTTTCTCTCTCTCTCTTTTTTTTTCCCATGTTATTTGTTGTCACCTTCTTTTCCTTCTTGGTGATTGAGCTAAAAAATAATTGTTGGGTTTTGAAGATCCACTTTTCTTTAATGAAAGAGGAACTAGCAGACTATACTAGCCACAACATGATCCAAAATGAAGAGTACTCAGAAGGTTTTCCTAAGTTCTTTCCAAGAATCTCTGGTAAATACAAAACATAGTGTGAAACTGGAAGTGCCCTGTCAGAGGAAAGGCTGAAGTCAGGTCACATGCACTTCTACTATCTGGGCAGTATTTGAAAGGAAAGAGCAGAGGAAAGAATATAAGAAATAGTGAATAGGAAGAGGAAAAGACAAATTCTGGTTTTTCCCTTTTTTTCCCCCATAGAGGGAAAAAATAATTTTAAGCCAATATTTATAGTATCCGAGGCCTCCTCTACCTTCACTTACTCAAGAAATGGTATGTCATAGAGATGTTGCATTATCCCCAGTAGAACTAAAGTAGCTCTCCTTTGAATTTATAGTTAATTGCACCATTTTTATACTAAAAGTTGTAAGAAATATTTCCGATAATGTTCAAAATTTTAAAAATCAACCAAAGCTTCTGTGCCTGAAAATAGTTTACTGAATCAGTGTAATATATATGAACACTATGCCTTGTTCTAAGTACAAATTTCGGCAGTGACTGCTATTGCTTTTTCCCTGATATCAAACCTCAAGCATTCCGTCTCCTCACTCACATTATTAAATCAATTTTGTATTGACTAGAAAGGGGAAAAATGGTACTAGTTATAAATCTGCCCCAATTCTTTAACTACTGAAGTTTTTTCAACTGTTACATACAGCTACCAACTACATTTGTTCTGGCACAATTAAAATGAGATCCATTCATCTTCTCTTTCTCCTCACATAGGATGAACTGGCAAATATTGGCTCAATATACAAAGTTCAGGTAACTGGCCCACATAGCGAGCTAAAACAGCCATGGCACTTAGATTTACTGCATATGAAACACACAGGCACAAAGGAAGAGATGTATTTAGCTTTTGACTGCTGGTTCAACCCTAAGGAAGACAAATGTGTGGAACTGCCGGCTCTCTATGCAGATCAGGAGCCTTTGCCTGGTAAGCTATGTTCTTTTTTGTTACTGGGGTCAGGATCTGTCTCTGGAATACCAGTATATCTCTTTTGGGCCTAAAATACTGTGTGAAGATTTCCATAAGTATTTGATATTAAGGAATATAATGATTTTATACATGCATTTATCACAGAAGAAAGCTGAGAAAACAGAAATCATTGGTAGGAGGATTATGACAGATGCTCTAACTGCTGACACCAAACATAGTATTTGGCTTCTTTCATGTTAAATGATGTTCCAGTTTTAGCTCTTGATTATTTATTATCTCTTCATATTAACACTATGTCAACTGAAGGCGTGTACAAAATATCATCTACTCTGTGATATTACCTGTATCTTATTCACAAAGAAATATACATGACCTACAAACATAGCAAATTTTTAAAGAATGAACGAATTGCAAAGATCCCCTACAAAGCAAAGGTAGAATTCATAAAATGTGTTACAATTAGCCAGCAAAGAGATATCAAAAAATTTCAATTGCACTAGTATTTTATTGGTGTCAATGAGAAATTTATAATACAGCAAGTAATATTCTACAAAAGTATATATTAAGTTACATGTTAGTAGCCCATCTGAATGGTATGATGCCAGAGAGATGATTAAGTGCTTTCTGCCACTCCCTCCTGGAATATGCTGAGGAACAACCAATTGCATACTGATAACCTGATCACTAGTACTTAGGAACAGGCTTCCCATCCATCCAGCTCATTAGAATAAAGAGGATTGATCAGGATAGTAAAGACAGTATACTGAAGCTTTTAGTGCCACTAAGAGGTTTATTGCTACAGTTTATAGTACAAAGAGTGCTCTGCTTAAACAGAAACTAATAGAAAAAGGTGGAAGCAGCCCAGAAAAAGGAATAAGATTGACCACGTGAACTTTTGCACACCATTCTCTAAGGAATGTTCCCTAAATATTTCATCAAATTAAAAGATGAAACTTGAACACAAACACTGAAGACCTTTTAAATTTCTGGTTTAGTGTATGTTTACGTAATTTAAAAAAGTTAGCCACATTGTATTTATTTACTGAAAAACCTTAAAATTTTAGAGTTTTGATCCTTCAGATAAAACAACAAAAACCACTGGATGTTGAATGTATCATATGTTGGATGTACAATCATGAATTGTAAGTAATAGTAATTCTAGAGATAGTTAAAAAGCTCTTTCCTTAATTTATTTATGAAAAAATGGGACAAATCATAAATATTGACAATTATTTTCTGAATGCAAACTTGTTAAATTTTTAACTGCATATAAAAATCCAGAAATTAAAAAAAAAATAATTCTAGAATACAGTCCTCAAAGCGTCTATTATGCTAAGAACCAAATGGAGATACATTATTCTGATGTGTAAAGCAATTAATTTTTGAAGTATATTAGAAAGTTAGGGTATTTTTTCTTGGAAAACTTCTGGTAATAGATGTGTATATGCTTTCTCTCAAAAATTATTCCACAGATGAGAGTATCTGCTAACCTAGGAAGTTTCTCACAAATTATTTTGTGGAGTCCAGAGATCTCCAACTGGAGTTGTTAATATCAGTTTTATTCTCTGCGACCCCAATACTAATTCAGTCTAAAATTTATGTCAGTTTCTTCCTTCTAGTTCAGTTTCATTCCTAGACCCCCCCACCCAAAAAAAAAAAAAAGAAGAAAAAAAAAGAAAGAAAAGAAAAGTATTTAATCTCCTATCTTTAATTTATGGAGTGTTTTTTCCCTTTTTAAATGAGCATAACGTGATCACTTTCACTCTGTGTTGGCTCACATCTGAAACAGAAGTTTTATCAACAGGATTGGGAAGAGATAAAGGATGACAAGGCTGAACAAAGCAGTTGTCTTAATAGATCTTTGTTGCTTGGGTATGTCGTTCATCTGGCAGAATGGTCCCAAACTCATTCTAAAAACTATTACCCTATTTCCCAGCATCTCTTTTGTGTTATGACTCTTTTCACAGGAGTTACTTTGTATACTGTTATTTCACTCATATATTACAAAATTAATGGGAAATATTTGTTATGACTGCACTGAGCTTTAAATTATGCATCAATAGATTCAGCAGATTCAGCTGAAAATACTGACTCAGGAAAAACATGAGATACATTCTTAATTTTCAGAGCCTATCTCATTTGAATATTACTTGTGTGATTAATGCTAAGCTCGTGATTATATATATATTAATGATTCTGGACAAAAAGCAGTAAAAACGTGAGTGCTGTGATTTCTAATCCACCCCAAATGAGTGATCACACCTGTGGACCAAATTCTTTTGATCTTATTCACTCAAGTATCCTTTTGACTCCAATGAATCTGCTCATATGGCCCAGTTATACAGACAAGGCAACACTCCAAATGAATAATACAGAATCCTACCTTCATATCCTAACTCCCTTGAAAGCAAAAAATGCCATTGGCTAAATGCTAAGGTGTCACCTGGACAGCTCATGTGCTTTCAATTATCTGGAACTCCAGCAAGAGCAAGTCTGTGTAGCTATGTTGACTTTAATGCAGCTGTGTTGCCTCTCACCTGACAGTGCACATTTAACTGCCTCAAAGAAAGGAATGAGATACATTAGGGCCCCAGTTTCAGAAAACTCTTGTTTTGCTTCTTGTCATCAAACATGAGTGATACTATCAATTACAAGTACTTTCTCAGCCCTTAGTTTATATTATTTAAAAAAAAAAAAAATCCCAGGGGAAGTCCCTGAAGTGAATAGTGCTACAGTGAAATAAAGCTACTTTTGAGCAAACAGATTTTCCCAGCCTTCTTCCCCATGTAGTAAAAGATAAAGAGAAACAAAGATATTTCAGAAGTTTATTGCAATGAGCACACTTTTATTAGCAGATTGATAACAGCCCTTATTATTTAATGAATACTTTTAGATATTAATTTTACAGTCAGTATGCAAACCCACCCTTTAATACACTTAATCCAGTTATGTGACCTCTTCATTTTAGATGTATAAAGAAATAGCTATATAAGATGTCACAATATTTGAATTCAGGCCTTTTGATTATAACACTCAATATGAATAGCACCAACTTGTGAAAAGAGCTGTAAGAAAAGCTTAAAAATAAATATCCTCAGAACATTTTTTTTTCTCCCTGTTTTCCTATCACCTACGCAGGAAAAAAAATGACAGCTTTAGCTTCTGGGTGCAGGGAATCATTCTCAAACCTACTAGAAATTTCTTATAATTATATCTTTTTAAAGAATGTGCACTTTCGTTAAATTGGGCCATTTCTAACTTGGAATAAATTTGATTGAAGAAGCAAAATGTCCTGAAAATATCAGATGTTTCTAGGATGTATACTTAGATATTCATGTATCCTATGAGGTGCTTTACACTGAAATATGTGTTTCAGACTTAAATAATGCGTATTTAGTGCTCTCTGGCTTGTACCGTCAATTGTGAAACTGAAAGTACTTCTTAGTTTCTCCTTGGCTTCATGTCTGTCTAAAGCATCACTCTCCTTCTTTGCACACATGACTCTTCTGGGAAAGCAGCTGTTGTAGAGCCAGCCAGGTTCCAGGTAGGAACAAGTGGTGGAGTGAGACTGGAAGACTTTCTGCTGCATGTAAATGTCACACAGTCTAGATGTTGTCTATGTTTTGCTGCTCCAGTGATGAAGGTTGTGGGAGTTTGGGCTGATAGTGGTAGTCAAAGATAGCTCTACTTGTAAAATGTTGCTTTTAAGGCTGCTCAGTCCTTAAAAAAAACCTGTCTTGGAGGTAATATAAGCATTCTTGAATACATTCTTGGTACATATGCATTGCTCATTACCCATATACTGAATGTGACTTTGCATTTTACAGTGGATAAAAATGTTTTCCTCCTTATTAAAAATACCAGAAAGGTGTGTTTTACAAACCTGTGTTGTTGCAAGATAATAGCTTTTTTTCTTAGGCTGAAGAAATGATGCTTGTGTTTGGAAGCAGATGAACATTTAGACCATCTGATTCCTAACTTCTAGTGTCTATCTCTAGAATATATGAGAACTTATTATAGGTGTTTTCTATAGCACCTGCCTTTCCCTGCTGACTGCATAAGGATCTTATTCCTAATATAGCCACCAAAGTTAGATTCCTAAATTGACAGCACCAGCTCATTACACAAATGAGTACAAATGAACACACTATACAAATGAGATTTATTATAACTTGAATAGGAACACACAACACCAGATGAAAAAAAAAACAACCCCCGAAAACCCCTTCTTGTTTTTTCCTGGACTCCTTCTTGTTAAAATGTTGCAAAAACAATGAATATTGAGATTGTGACCTGTTTCTGTTTAAGTGTTTTCTTTTTCCTTGTTTCCATGAAAAACTCCGAAGTAAAATAGGTCATTTAAAAAGTGAACATAGGAGTTTTCCATGAAGTTTCTTTAGTGTTAATGCAATCTTGCCTCATCTGCATCACTTCTCTATGTATTGTGTTAGAAAAAGGCAAGGAAGCAGAAGCTTCCTATAGGAGTCATAGGTGTCTCTTCTAATCGCTATACTATGACCACAAATGAGAAAATCAGGAATACTTTCCCTTAAACTCAAAGTTCACTTAGCTGACCTGGATTTATGTGTTATTGTGCAGTAAATGGAAGGTTCTTTGGAGTCTGATACAAAATATGAGGAGGATTTTATATTTATGTGTTAAAGTTGATATTGAAAGCATTTTTATGTAGTCATTACTGTTTCACATTAACAGATTTTAATTTAAGATTATTGTGATAGTATTATTGTCTGACTAGGGATAAATAGATATAAAGACATGGAAGGAAGTAACAAAGAAATATCAGTAAATAGTCTTAGAAAGAAGAACTCAGATTTCCAAAGAGGATGTAAACATGACATTTTTCTAAAAAAGGAATTTTTTACCTTGGGGGAAAGAGACAGTACACAGGAGATCCTGTGCCTCAAATAGCATCCAGGGGTGCTGATTTTCTGGGAGTGGTATCAGAGCAGAACAAATCTGTATTCTGCAGATTGCCATACAGGGAGATATACAGGGGGAATATGTTTGGGTTATGTGTGTCACCAGGACTGAAGAAACCTGTACTCCTTGTTTGGTAGTACAGTATGGGATTTGGATAAAATTTGCAATGCTTTCTACTGGGGATTGTTACATAATGCAGGTTTTGGGCAAGAAGAGAATGAGTATTTTCTCCTGCTGACTTATTGAGGTTTTATGTCTATTTTTATTGAAGTTGTGGAATACACGATCCATTTGCACACGGGAGACTTGAAGAAAGCAGATGCCACTGGTGAGGTTTATCTTCGTATACAAGGAGAAAAAAGTTACTCCGGGAAACGGTGGCTTAACTCGAAAAAGAACCTGATCACTTTGGCAAGAGGGCAGGTAAAACAAGGAGGGAAAATGTAACTGAATCTGTGAGTGTCTTTTTGTTAAAACTTATGTATACAGAAAGCCTTTCATGGGCAGAGTATCAAAAATACTTAGGTTTTATATTCCATATAGACATAATTTTCTCTAGTAACTTAGAGGTGATTGTTTCTATAGATGACACTGTTTTAAAGCATCTTCAGCATTGTGCAACAGTAAAACAGTTCAATTGATGAAGTAATAATGAGTTGGACTAAAGGTTCTCTGAGAGTTCTGTTTTAATATTTCAGACTTTTAAGTCTGGGAAGGCATCACTGCTTTGTTAAAACATGCCTGATTGGTAGAACTGATACCATTTCTGTTAGGATATCTTGCATTTGTAACCACTCAATCTAAACTAGTCCATGACCTTTTCTCGTTAACTTTCCTGAACACTGTCAGTATTTCAAGCAGAGTCTTATCATTTCATGTTTCCAATTGATCTATCCACCTATTGCTTTCAACATGGTAAACATACTGTTGCTTTTTGAGATTAAATGGCTTTTCCTAGAAGAGTAATTCCTGGAGTGATTATCGGCACAAGAAAAAAGTGACTAAAATTTCAGATCAAAAGGAAATATCTATTTCATGTCAAAAGGAAATGTCTAGCTGATACTTTTAGAGACCCTTCTGTTTGTTTTGAATTTAAGCTTGGAAAATTTTTTTGTTTTAAAGAATTCATAAAATCATTGTGAGGTTCATAGTAATCTTCTTTTGGGGAGGGTAGGAGAGAGTATTTCACTGTTGCCAGCCAATCTAGAGTAGTGGCTTTTCTGGTGCATAAATCTGGAGAAAACTGCTTGCAATATGCTTCATTTATTCTTTATACATGCCTCTATTTATTTTATCTGCTTTTCTTACTATTTTGAAAGATTCTGGAAGATAGAGTATTGTGGTATGAAAACAAAACCAAACCTTAGTCATTATACTCTCTGTATTCCTGTATTTTCTTTCTCTGTTCTGGAAGAGAAAATGTGTGCCCAATGTCATGTTCATCAAGAACTGATCAAACTGGTAGCTCAGACTTCACAAGAAAAATCTGAAATTAATGATGACAGAATAGTAGAGCTCATCTTGCTTTTAATGTAGGAAATTTTATAGATTACTCTTTTTGGTGATATAGATAATAGTCCTATATAGTGTATCTTAAGGATAGTACCTTAGAGAAATCTGAACAGCAAGACTGCTACAATGGATAAGATATGAGTACAGACTGAAAGACTGATTCCTGTTTCTTTTAGAAAAGTAAACTGTCCTGACCTTTTTTAAAAATTCTGCATTTGTAAGAATGTGTTACATTTTTCCAAGAATAAAATTTGTAGAGAAAAATATGTGGACAATAGCTCTTGACTTCTGTGAATACTCAGTTTTGTGGAGGTGCAACTTATCTGCAAATTCGCAAAGATTTTTCTGTATAATCCAGATTCTGTGTCAGTTTTTGAACGGGCTTGTTCAAGAGGCTAGATCCTTCCTCTGAAACTTTAAAGGGTTTTTCTGTATCCTGGGATATAGCACCTTAGTCTTCTTCTTATAGAAAAGATTTCAAGTAACGACTGTTTGGGTTCATTCTGTCACAGTTTTCTTTACTCCAATTTTCCCTCAAATGACTAATGCTACATTCTTAGTAATCACTCTTTTTTCCTAGATGATTCTTGTCATCAATATGAGTCTCACAGACAGTGTGAATTTTGGGAACAAACAACTATGGGAACAATACAAGGGTTTTACTGTTTGTTTTCAAACTAGTCCCCATTGTTGTATTCAACTCGCATTTTCAATGCAACCTTTCCAAGGCAACTTCTGTCTACAGCGGGATAGCTCATAAAGTCACACAAAATAAAAGTCTTAGCTATGGAGATTTAATTTCACAGCTGGTTTGCCAAAAGAGTAGATGAATCCATTAATGAATAATGTTTCCAAACCTCACTTCTCCAGGCCCAGTTCAAAAGATTCAACAAATAACACTAAGCAATGTGTGTTCCCAGTATCAATGTGCACACTTATGTGAGCTTTCCCATTGATTATGAAGATGACTGCACAAGGAAGTAGATTAACATATTTATACAGGAAGGTGAATACACTATAAAGATTTACAGTAGGGAAAAAAGGAAAGTGTCCATGAAGTCTATTTATCATTCAAGCCTGTTGTATGCAGAAAATTTGACCTATTATAGAGATGATTTCAATGAGGAATCCTTACCCTAACAGCACAGTGGTTGAAACCTTCACAGATACCATTCACTTAATTCTCATTTACTTACCTAATTCCTACTAAATTAACTGTGAATTTTAGTGAAGCTGAAATTGCGTCAGATTTTCAGAATTATTAGACACCTATTCATCAGTTTTATTGCAAGTTAGGTTCTCGATCAAAGTAACTTTCAACATACTAGTACTTGATCTGATTCGGTTATTTCAGTCCATGAAGGTACTAGAAAAAAGTGTTTCCAAAATTGCTTCCTATCAAATACGGCAGCATTCTGAAATGCACAATTCATAGTATTAACTGGATCAGAAAAGATCAGTTAGAGCATGTAATATTTAATTATGAGCTCAAAGGCAATGAAACAGCATAAACGAGATAAATTTTATTCTGTTGAGATACAAAACAGTGACCAGACACAAGGCTAAACTGATAAATATTCAAAAGCAGATACATATTGAGTTTTACTAAAATATAATTTTCATTGTTTTCATATTGCAGGTGGATATTTTCAAAATCAAATCAGTATACCTTGGCAAATTAAATCAAGTTCTGGTTGGATTTAAAAGTCTAAAAAAAGGTCAGCAATTTTTCCAGTTAATGTAAGGTAATGAAAATGTAAATTGTTAGATTTAGGAGATTCTAGAACTTCAGAAATGTCTTAAATTTAGTATTAAAAATCAGAAGTTGTTTTTTTCTAAAAAAAGTTCTAGAAAATATGAAATTGCACTCCATTTTCTGCTGTTCATTCTTTCTGTGGATTATACATGTCAAGTATCCAGATCCAACTTGGTTTTACTAAAATGTGCAAAGGCATCCTAGGAAATGTTGTGAAAATGCAAAATGGTAAAATTATATGTGAAACTCTTCTCCATAGTTACTATGTTTTAAGAATTACAGTCAACAAAGTGGGAGTTTTTTCCAGGAAGCAATATGACACCATGCTTTTGCAGCTTTTGTAATTTTTGTCTTCCTCTCCATTTTTACATTGTGGATAATTTAAAAAAAAAAAAAAGAATTTAATTTCAGGTCTAAATACTTCTAGATATAGATAAGAAGATAAAATTACTTCATTAGATTGGGAAGTGGAAGAGGGAAGAAAGGCTCTTCTGGTCTCATAGCTTTTTTTCTTCTAATCCATGCAAAATATATATATTTTTTTAAGGGATACTGCGTATGTGAGGTTGAGTGGCAGATAAAAAGATTGTATTTTTGCAGCATTTTTTCTCATTCTCCTTCCAACTCCATGGCAGCTGTTGGAGATAAAGAAAATAGCTTATTTCTTAAAAATGAATAGCAACAGCAAGGAGTATCATGACTTGGTATTTTATTCAATCCTTTGGCTACAATTTAGGCCCATTGTTTTTAAAGGTAACAGAACAGAGATTCTACAGATATTCTACTTGTGTAGATAATGCTGATAATGGAGACAAGATTCCTGCAGAGTATGATAAAATGAGTCTCTAGTTCTTTCATATTTTTAAAAAACCCCGAGATTATAAACTGACTCTGTGTGTTAGACTCAGACAAACTGATTGGGAGACTATTTCCCATATATTTCCTAGATGGTAACATTAAAACTTTCATTCACTTCACCAAGACTTGGAGTGTAACCAAATTTACTCAGAGATATGACTCTTCAAATGCTTTGTTTCCAAAGAATCAACACAATGGTCTCAATCAAGATAAAACTTTAAGCCGAAGTTTGTGCCTTATTAGTGCCTCACCAGAAAGAAAGCTGTGTGTTGAGTGAATTTTTTGATGTCTAATGTCATAGAAATCCTGATCCTTTTTCCTTTAGGATACTATAATTTCCTATGGGGGACTTCTTGTATCTAAAAATCTCAGATGGAAGCCTTTCCATACTTTGAGATGGTAATAGATCATAACAACAAATCTACCCCTACATTTAATTTCACAAGATCTGTAAAAATGTAAAGATTTCTTCACTTTGTTGAATATTTTGGAGCATAGTGGAACAGACAGAAATACATATACACACTGCCAACATATATTTTCAGAAGTCTTATTTCCTTAAGAAGTTCATCAAAAAACCACACTTTACTGATTTGCCAAAGATAGAAACTTGTGACTGTGTGCACAGAATATTTCGTACTTAAAAGGTATAAATGAATAATGTCCCATTTATTTTCCATCAGATGAGTGGTTCTTGGAAAAAATTGTTATAAAAGAAGATTTCTACCCTTTTTCTGTGCATGTTTTTGTTCACAATGACTGGATAAATAAACACTCCAAGAAAGATTTCGTAGAAGTGGCAATTCCACTCAAAGGTAATGCTAACAGAAGTGTCCTTTATTTGCGTGAATCACTCCCGTGTGGCAGAGCAGAACACAATGGGTACAAGGCTACTTCACACTGTAGGCAGAACTGAACATTGGAACCCCAATGGTGAGGGACATGGGCCTGGACCAAGGTGAATCGTGCCTTCTGTAAACAAGAAGGAAGAAATTATGTCTGGGATGGAGAATATGGAAATGGCTGTATTGAAAGAATCTCCTCTGGCAGTACATTTCCTGTCCTTGGAATGATACAAAGAAAATAGGCATGGCTCCTATGTGAGTGTGACATGGATTTATGCAGCAGCTGGCCCGATTTTCTACCACTCCACATGAATAATGAAGGTTTTGCGTCTTTGTTGCCTGACTTGCCTGTGCTAAATCCAGCACTACCAGGCAATATAATTTTGCATCTTTTGGTTTATGCTGCCTTATAACTTAGACACAGGTTCTAAACATACTATTTTTTCATTGCAGAAACATCTGTGACGTCTCTTCTTGTGAAAAGTTTTGATATGAAAAGCAGAGGACGATGGCAAACATGGGTGCACTGTACACAAGTACCAGAAGATGTTCCTGACATTCAAGTTGTTGCATTTGGAAGAAAAGGGAAATCCCCTTCACAGAAAGTTCAAAATCTGAGTGATAATCCTTTTTTGGTTGGTTTCTTTTTTATTTCACAAAAGTCTTACCAAATAGTTCCAGTAAAATAAGAGTTGTAGCCATTACGTGTGAAGTTGTGTGGAACGATTTTTTTTGTCAGTGTTAGTGTTTATACCTACATGTCTTATATAAATAGTGCTTGGAGAACTTATCACTTATGGGCTAATACATATTTCTTATTAAATCTCTCTTTAGCAAACAAATTTGATGTGAGAAAACTCTTTAACTTTGAATTAAGACTAGTAGGCCTTAAAAGTAAGGCAATGAATGATGAAGCTGTTCCACACTTCCTTTACATTCTGCTTCTCAAACCTCAATTAATCTGTTTTCACTACTTGGAAGCTGTGTCTTTTTAAAGTGAGCTTGTGCCTGGGCAAATGTCAAATCTGTAGTTTGCATACGAAGGTAATGGCAGCTTCTGCACACCCACACACCTGGGTCACCCCTTTCAAAAGGTTTTAATTCTTAAACATGAGGAAATAAACCTCATTACCCATCTTTTGCGGAATATAAACATCACTTGCTTAACTGATGCAAAAGGAAAAGATACAAGCAGCAGCATATGATAGGACTTACGGATACCAGCCATCCTTTCTTTTGAGCACTAGAATAGCTGAGAACAGAACCAATACCCAAGGATAAGAATCATCATGAGTTCAAAATTTCATTTCAAATTTGAGAATAAAGATATGATGGAGAGGTTGTAAATAAGAAAACCAGGAGAAAAGGATAGTAATATGAATTTGGCTTGAAAATACAGAATCGGTTGTGCATTTTCTTGCTTTTGATGTCTTGGCCTAGGCTATGCAGCCAATTCTCTCAGTTAAAAATAAATATAAATTATGATGCAAATATAAGTCCAAATTAACTTGCTATCTTAATAGGACTTCCTCACTCCAATATAAATATAATTGACTAGTGTTTTTACCTATTGTATTTATCTTTTTACCTGGGTTTAAAGAGTAATGCAAACTATTACATACAATGTTTAGTTTATTTTTTTCCTAACAGTTGACTGTTGGTGATATTGGAGATATAACAAAACTTTCCTTTATATTGTCCGGTCCGTCCCTGAGAAGAGGAATTAAACTTCACAAGGTATTCCAAATACACTACATATACACTTGCAATATTCTTCAACATACCAACAAATAACTTTTGTTGAAAGACAGATGGTCTTTCATGTGATGCTTTGCATCACACTAGCAAAACCAGTCATTTTTTGTCTCTGTTACCTGGTATCGACAGATGACTGCCTACAGCTTCCAGATCTCTTTGTGGGCAGATCTACCTTGTTTGCACCTGCTGAAGTGCACATAGCTATAGCGGTTCACTGATGTGCAGACCCATCCTTGATTTCTTCTTAAATGAAAAAAGTAATATCCAAAGTTTCAGAAATTTCTCAGAAACATGGATTACAGATGAAACTGTAAAGGCTAAAAAGGAGACAAAATCCCTGTGTTCCTTTTGCCAGTCTCTGTTTTCCCTATTTTGGTTTTTCCAGAGGTACTATAAAAACTAAGAGTTTTTCCTGTTATCTCCTAGAGTCTTCTGAACATTTCTGTAGAAAATTATATAACCTTATGTATGTATTTTCTGTAAATTTTGAAGATTTATGTACTATAGAATGAGTAGCTTTTTCTTGCACAAAAATGTTTTCTGGCCCTTTCCAAAATGAAATACAAAACTATTTTTCACTTTTGTATAGGATATAGAAACACTATACGATTTGGAGATAAAGTTCACACTTAAATGTAATCCTACAACTAACAAGAATTTGTCAGGTACCTTTCATTTTAAGGCCAAAGTCTACATAAATTTACACACCTCATTTTTATGAGTCCAGTTTCAGCAGGTTGTCTACCTGCATATGCAGGTAACCCTTAGTGAAATTTGAATACACATAGGAGTTTTGATATGTAATTGATATTTAATTAGGGTTTATAGGGAGAATATTTTTGTATAAGAAGAATTTATACATTTAGTGTAAGAAAATTCAGTTTTTGCAAGTACAAAATGTGAATAAACAATGGACTGCATTTTTAGTGGAATTTGATGCTATCTAAATAAAAACATCTCTTATTTGATTAATTAATGGTTTAATTCTGGAATGGTCATGGAGAATTGTTTATTTTCATCTTGAAGCCCTGTGACTGATCTTGTGAAGCACTGGACACAATGCATAAGCAATAATGAAAATGATCAGTCATTACATTTCTAGAAACTCAAGGGCAAGACAGTCTGACAAAATTTTTGAGTGGACCTGTCAGATTCCCAATAATTTAAATTATATAATTCAATTATATAAATATTTATACATTTCAAAGCTTGCAATTGAAATCCATGTGAGGAAATCTGTACTCAGGATTTCCAAACTGGTATGTGTATTCTGTACAATGAGCTCAAAGTTTTGCTTTTGTCGCTGGTGTCAGTAGTGGCAAGAAGTCACCTCACTAATTTTGGGAATCCCTGCCTAAGTATTTCAATTACTGTCATTTACTTACTGTTTTGATGAAATTAAGTTTTTGTTTCATTTTGTTTTGTTTTAAATGTCTTGGATTTCTACTTCTATACATAGAGATTTTAAAGGCAGAAGAAACCATTCCTGCAAACTTGCAGTCATTAGCTATGTATTAAAGTTCAATACTGCATGTAATAATTATCAAAAATGTTTCTTCATATATTTGATAGATTTTCATTCTGTATTTTATAACCTGACGTAGGATAGAGTTTATGATCTGAGTTGTCCTCCTGTTAATCTAATTTCCACATTGACCATCTTAGTAGCTAGGATATGGAGGCTCCTAAGACTATGCATCCTCAGTTGGTTTGGAGGTTCCAAGTTCACAAAATTGGTGCCTAATTTGTTCAGTCTCCAATGAATATTTAAAGCCAAGTGGAATGAAGCTGGACCTAAGGCTTGCACCTTCGACTGAAATTCATTCTTCAAATAACACATTTCCACGGGGAGGCCTGAAGGCCACTGGACACCTAATTTCTGCCACCTTTGAAAATCCTAACTGAGATGCAGGAAGTCACATTTAAATAAATAAAAAGTAGCAAAGCAAATGTTTTTGCAAAATGAGCATATGCTATTAAGATTGATGTAACTGTATTCATTCATTTGACATTCTAAATTGCAAACACATACAGGTCAATTTAATCTGTATCCTTCATTGGTTCTCTACAAATGGGTCCTATGCTCGTGTCAATATGCAATGAAGAATACACCTATAAACATCAGGCTGCAGAATTAGCAGCTTGCAGCAGCTGCTGTAACTCTTATACAGAATCCAGTAGCTTTTATGAAACGCGTGCAGGAGTTAGAAATAGGAAGAAATGTAAGTTTCTATTGGCATAGAATTAAAAAAATTAAGGAATTCAGATAAATCTATTTCTTACTCTCATTCTGTCTGCAGCTTCGACTAAAAGACCTGGATACTAAACAAGAGTTGGGCTTCCATAATGAAGCCCCATATCTGTTTGGAGAAGATGGATCTGAGACTGTGACAGAGCTAGCAGCAGTCAGGCCAGACAAGCCACCACTCAAGGGTATGCTGCTTAAATAAAAAGTAAATACATGAGCAAATGCATGAACATACACAAAATTGTAAACTACCTAATGGGATGAACACAATGGACGGATTGCAAAGCATTTTATATACGTTAAAAAGCAATCAAAATCATTTTTGAAGATTCATTCAATGAACTTGCATAAACCATGTTGAGGTCTATATAGGCGTGTAGTCAAAGCACTTTTTTGTTTTAAAACAACTGACATATTGTTTTCACTAGACTAAGTACCAATTCGAAAGTCTGAAAAATGTACAAAGCTGAATTAGTATATTTCTGTTGCAATTTTGAGAAAATGACTGATTTACGCTTGGTGAGGGACACCGAATCACAGATTAAAAAAAGGCAGATGCCAAGTCATAATGGCATGTATCACAAAGAGAAAATACAATCTTTTTTGAGGTTTTCTTCAAGGTCCATTCCTGCCCCAGAAGCCCTGTTTCATTTCATCATTGTGTTTAAAATATGATAACATGTTCCTCTGTTGTGATTACATTTTATAAAATATTTAGAAAAGAGTTCTCATTTATTATACTCTATGAACAGAAGACTTGGTTAAAATATTTAAAACTTTTTGCATCTAATATCTAACCAAAGGCTAGACTGCAAATGGAAATATATCTAAAGAATCTGTTATAACATTTAATTCTTCACAGAACCCATAAAAAGTCCTCTGTCATGCTGCCTCAAGGAATATGTACTGTATAACTCATCAGCCAAAAGTCATGGCAAGCTATCCTTTGTGGTGAAGAATAATAATAACAGTGCATATTTGTATAAATAGCTGAGCCATTTCTCCTGGACATATTAAACTGATATTGGCCATAATTCTCAAAATGTGAGATCAAAACATAATTCAACTGATCCAGATCAGAAAGTGGATTTCATCTTTTATGTCTGCGGTTTTTTCTTGGTAAAATGTTAAAATTGATAAATCCTAACTCAATTTAATAACTTGAATTCCCACAAGAACTCTAGGTTTTTTACAGTGCCTGATAGAATCAGTGTGATTCTTCAGGTGATTTCAGTGACCACTGGATAAGTCCAGAATTAGGACATCTTCTTCTGTCATGCAAGCATGGATTGCTGCATTGATTCATAAAGGACATTTCATCTCTGACGCTGTGCTGTGTGCTGTGAGGTAGCTAGCAATCTATATGAAACTCAGAAAATTGATGTCAATTCCTTGGTCTTGAAATTGATCTTGTACCTAAAATAAATTGGTTTATAATGTTTGATAATTATGTTGCTAATAGTCTGATTTGGTAATGTCTTTTGTCACTGTTTTTTCATGGCAGAAGTCCTTTACTCGATCAGTGTTCATACGGGAACATTGCCTGCATCAGGGACTGATGCAAATGTATTTATTACAGTATTTGGAGAGCAGGGAGATTCCTGTAAAAGGCGACTAAGGCACTCGAATTTTGAGAGAGGACAGGTTAGTACTAAGTTATCTTCCTTACATGTTTTTTATGTTATTTTTTTCCAATACCATATTTCTTTTTAATTATGAAATACAAGCATTTATGTTACACTCTGGTAACCTGTCAAAAGAATGTGTTGCTTACTAAGTAACCTGAGTTGGCATTACAGTTTAAGAATAGTTTAATTACCAAGAAATTTAAAATCCAAAAACTATCAGTAACAGTTCTTAGAATCTGGAACTGAATCCAATGATATATAAAATTCTGTGGCTTAATGTTCAGCTCTTTGTGAAGATGATATAGAAATATCAGGGCTATTTCCTGTGACTGCTCCTTTAAAATGCAACTTTTTTCAAAAGATCTCTTCAGACAGAGTTGAAAGAAAGATTTGAAATGTGTTAGCTACTATATGTTAATTAATCCATTTATATATAGAATTGCAAACAGATAAAGATGCTTTTAAACATTCTGTGTCTTGTCAAGATATATCCTAGAAGAGATTTTCTGGTCAACCTTTGTTAATTCCCATAGTAATGATTGCATCTATACAACGTGTTCACACATACCCTGGACTCAGATCAGGTATGACTAGATAGAATTTCAAGAGACCTTTCAAATGATCAATTTATCCTGTACAACAAAGCAAGATCCTCTATATTTCATACCACTTCATATGCTCTCTCATGGCTGAGATACCATAACTTTCCTAGGCAACATGTTCCACTGTTTTTGGAATGTTGTTCCACTGCCTTGCCCTTAACAATTCTTCCTTCACTTCCTTTATAATGTCAAAATATATTATTGAGCTTAGAAACTTAGAAACCAGATATGTCATCATTGTGTTCCAGAGTAGTTGATATTTTTTTCCCATGAATTTGTATAAACCTTTTTTCTCTTTGCTTCTCTCCTTCTTTTATAGACCTCCCTCTTCTGCTCAACTGTCTTGTTGCTGCATTGTGCCTTGTGTAGAAGTATGTTTCTTTAATCATCCTACTTAGACATTCCTACATGTTTTTCTGACTCCAATAATACATTTACAATCTCCTTAAAAGTTTGCAATCGCCTTCTCTGCTTCTCTTTTTTTTTTCTGTGTCTAATTTCTATGAGCTTAGCTCTAGGTACCATCTTCAGACATTTGTTCTAAGTGGACTCTGTGATATAATGTATAAAGCACACCTAGGTAGAACACCTATAGTCATTTCTAAGCTCAGTCACTGGTTTACCTGGTGATCTGAATGTATGATTTTACTTTCCTTTACTTTCCTTTCTCACTGTAAAATAAAGATCGTCAATAGTTTAGGCAAGAATGAAAAGAGGGAAACATATATATATTTCAAGGAAGTTTAATTCCACTTTCATTTACTACCGAGGAAATTAAATATATCTTTTAAAAATATGCTTAATCTCTTTTCATAGCAATAACCTACTACTAGATTCATAGCAGTATTTAGCATCCTGGTGTCTAGTGAAATTACTCTGCACTGGGAGATATTTAATAATTTGCCCATGGTCTTCCCCCCCAAAATATTTAGGCATGTTTTTCTTTTCCTTTTCTTATAGTCTCTTGAAACCTTTTTTTTTTTTTAAAGATGTTATTTTTGCAGAATCCTGCTCTCCTAGTCCAAAAAAAAGTAGGAAAAGGTTTGTGATATTGATTTTCTGGATTATATAATTAAAAATATGGGTTAATCCTTGGCATTTTTGAGGGCAAATGTCTAGAGGCAATAAGAAGAGTTAATAAAAGACATAAAGACACATAGCTGATGACATAATCTAGAAAAGAGATCCAAAAAGAAATAATTTACTTAGCACTTTCAAGGTGGTCGTTAATACAGAGTCAGTGGCACAGCTGTTTGTATTAAAGAAATCAGAACCACTGCACTGAGTTGAGCAGCAGAGTGCTGTATCTTCCTAAACAGATCCTTTGTTTTAAGGGAGCAGTTTTTGTACTGTAGACAATGAAAACGTTCTTCAGCTTAGGTATTTTGTGTATTCGTGCTCTTCATTGTGCGATAGGTTCTTGGGAAAGAGTTGAGCAGCGAGATGGCAAAAAGTTCTGATGATACTAAGCTAATAAATATGAAAGTTGGTGGCAGAGATTGAAGAAGAATCTCATGCAGAGTGAATGAGTAATAAAATGGCAGATTAAATCATTGTAACTAAATGAAAAGCAGTGGCCGTGAGTGGAAAACCCCTTAAATTTTCATGCAAAATGATGGGCTGTGAAATAGGAAAATGACCTTACCATTAGGATAGCTTTGAGACTATGTCAGCCCAGTGCCCAGTAGAAGCAAAACAAAAGGAAAACTGAACAGATAAAATTTTTAGAAATTATTACAAAGAGGAAAAACCCAGCCACTTCAAGGCAGAAAAGGCAGTCATGCCTCCAAGTAAGTTCTCTGGTGCAGATGCATAATAGATGCTGTGTTTTGTTCTGATTCACTTGTCTTAAAAAGTGCAAGAAGAATGTCAAGTGATATGAAATATCTTCCATAGAAGGAACAATGAAGCAAACAAGTACTGTTTGGCCTGGAAAAGAGCTGATGAGAGGAAGGATGAGGGGGATAAGAAATATAAAATGGCATAGAGAAAATGAGCATTTCTATTTTCTCATGAAATACCAGGGCTCAAGAGCATTCAATGACACTTGCAGGTGGCAGACTCAAAACAAAAGGAGGTGGCTTTTTACACAGTGTGTAATTAATACATTTTACTTTCTGGCACAAGATGTTGTGCAGATGATAAAATGCATATTGGTGCAAGAAGCCATTGCACATTGTCATGGAAGACAACTTTCCACCGAGGGCTGTTAAGTGCAAAGACGCTATCTCTGGCTCAGGCAATCTCTGAATCACAAATTGCTAAAGCCTGAGAGACTTTATATTCAAGAAGCATCTCTATATATTTACCCTGTTTTTAAACTCTTCCCAAGAAATCTGTTAGTGGTAGCTGTTGGCAACACTGTATTGGATTAGATGGATCTGCAATCTAAAATACTACTACTGGTCTTACGTTCTTTATACATAGAAGTACATCAATAAAAAAGTTGGAATGAGGTTTTAGTGAGAGTATCTAAGAATAGAAGGTGAAAGGAAGGAATGTAAAGGGCAAGCTGTCTTGAAAGACAAGATTACGTCAGCAATATACCTGGAAAATATGGAACGGACAGGCAAAGAAAACACAGTTAAGGAAACTTGAGACATCAAAAAAAAAGGATCTTTCTTGACTGATAAAGGACAGGAATATAAGGAAAAGCTAAGAGGGCAGAAAATTGCAACAAAGTGTAAGAAAAAAGTGTGAAGTGGGTTTGTGAAACAGTTTAAATGAAATCATTTTGACTTTCATTAATTATACTTCCAGTTATGTGTTCAATGTAATGTCTTTATACTGAAGGGAAAAAAAGAAATGCAATGACATCAACCAAAAGTACATCCTTGCTAATGCTGAGGGAGTAGGCAATTTAATGTATTATTATGAGAATTCATTGATAACAATGGGCAATTATGACCACTGTTGTCTAATGAATGTTAATTATTATCACAAAGAATGAAACTAATGATAGGTCCCTTTCTCGGATAGAGTTAGCTGTGAAGGAACATGAATATTAGCAATACAGGCTATTTCCTCTAAGTCAAGGGTCATGTAGACTGACAAGAAAATTATATTTGGCTTGGAACTACAAAGAATAAAATTAAAAAGCAATGAGTGCACCCAAAAAGTTGTTTGCAAGATGTTCCTCACAGATAGATCTTATTTTGGTCTACATATACATTACATGCAGGAGTATAACTTGCCATGGTAACTGTTTGAGGAGATTGTAGATATAACAAGGTAAGAATGCTGGAAGTCCTAAGACTGTGATAGGAATAATAACTCCGGTGTTTTCTTTTTCTGATCACATTGTAGAGAATAGTCTGACACAGACAGTAGAATGGACCAGATGACATAATTCTTTCTAAAAATCATCTCTTCCTTTGTTGCTTTCTGGTCCTCATGCTTTTTCCTGCCTGGTGGCAAACTGGTTGGCAACAAATAAAAATTATAGCGTCTGTTTCTACTATCCATCTGGGTTTTTTTAATGTCACCCACACACATGCCCATGTATCTACCCACCCACTCATATTATCTCTCACACAGAACACATTCATTCTCTCACTCACACAATTTATTCATCCCAACATGCACTAGTGCAGTTGCCATTTAGCTTTTGTTTACTGGTAGCCGCAGCAATATTTAAACAGATGTCTATTTACATCTGAAGAGCACATCAATTCTTGCCTGTATGCGTGCACAGCCTTAGTTATAGTTTCTACTGTCAGTATCTTCCTTTGTTTGCACAGTAATCAACAGTGTCAGTATTGCTGTTCAGAGTTGAATAATACGACGCTTCCCATTTGAAAAATAGGATGTCTTAGAATGTAAAATACTTTGAAATATTTAAAAATAAAATGCCTTATCTAAACCAAGATTTAATTTACCAGGTCTCTTCTGATACTTGAAGCACTTGCTTCAGTTATGAGGAAGTGGTTGAACTTCCATTTTCATGAGATTTCTGTAAGTTTTTTCCACCCAAAAATGTTGCATGTTTTTCATAATAAAGCTTGGGCTGCAGTGATCAAGAAAAATTAAAAATGTACATATTCAAACAGCCACATAGTTTCCAATCAAGGTCTCCAAATATGAATGTCAGCCTATAATGCCTCTCCTTACTCTCAGAAAGGAAAAAATACTTCAGCATTGAAAGGAGTCTGCCTTTTCAAACACAATCTTCTCAAAGATGGAAGATAAAATATATGGTTTAATCAGTTTGCTATTCTTTTTACCTCTACTTTCTCAGGTTTGTATTTCTGAAATGAGAGCAGTAGACCTTGGACAGTTAAGCAAAGTCCTTGTTGAGCACCATAATGTGGGTTATGGAGCCGGATGGTACCTGGACCAAATTGTCATCCATGAATCAGACAAGATTGACAACCAATATGTATTTCCTTGCCAACAATGGTTAGACAGTGGAGTTGGTGATGCACAGACGAAACGAACATTGAAACTTCTTGGAAAAGTTGGGAATGGAATGTTGACAGGAAAGATTTATGGTAAGGTCCAAAATCCTCAAAACTCCTTTCAACTTTTGTTTTAATTGTACTTTATAATATATTTTGGTTATTCTTGAGACTAAAACCAAACTACAGAAACAATACAGTTTGACTGTGAATTGCATCTCTCACACAAATTGTCTCTCTAAACACTTTCCTGAGCTGGTAAATAGAATTACAATATTCAGGGAAGAAAGACTAGAGCAGAAGGGAGGTATTAAGTGGTGGAGGCAATGAAGGAACTATGTTTTCAGTTGAAGCTAGAAAAAAAGCTGAAGCAGAAAGAGGTAGGTTGTTCCATATGGCAGTCAATGCAGAGCAGAAGGCTCCTGCAAGTGATGAAATCAGAAGAAGAGATACAAAAATGCTTTTAGCAGAATGAGATTTTCCCGTATGTTCTTATATTTGCAGAAAGCATTTGCTTTTATTTGCAGTTTTCTCTTTTACTTATATCAGTGGCACAAGTTCTTGCAAACAGCTAGTTGACCTGAACTCAATATCCTATTCTAATTGTTAATTTAAAAAACTACGAAAATTCAGAAACAAATTAGACAGTGAAAACATGATAAGTGTTTTATGCTTTGCCAGAGTATAGGATTTCTTAGCACTCTCACATATCTTTTTTGAAGAGGTGTAAAATGTTGGTTTGAGTCCATTTATGAAGTCTGAATCAGAACTGGTAGACCAAGCTATGTAAAGTTTAATCTGAAGGTGTGAATTCGCATTCTGTATCAGCCATTTTTTAAACTGATCTGTATTAATTTCTGTACTCCTGGATATTTCTTTTTATGTTCAGAGAGTTTTATATTACACGTAGTTGCAGACAAAATTAGTTCACATATAGCCACCTCTAGTTAGTCCACTAGTGAATATCTCATATCAGCTAAGGAAACAGGAAAATCATGTCACTGAGACAACAGAACAGGATACCATGGAAATATAGGCATAGGATAAGCAGTTAGAGTAGTGTCAATTACAGAATAAGAAATAGCTCTATTGCACCACTGTAAGTACTCCAGGTCCCTAATAAGTAGATCCCATAGGTGTCCTACATGATCCGTAGAGCAAGGCAGGCGTCTTCTGAGGGTAATTCAGAGCAGAAGCCCAAGGTTGGTCAAAGTCTGTTACATCTTTCTTCACTGATAATGTGAAAAGTGAGAGAAATCTTGCATCCTTGTTTATGCACCTTGATTAATGTCTGAATGTAATTGTTATCTTAAATGTAAAACCATTTTCTTTCCTTGGTTTCCAACGTACACATACTCCTCAATAATCTAAGTGCAGACTTGCTAATAATTTCAAGTCAGTGGTTATCAATACTCAGGTCTGTATCTATTGAAAATCATTTCTGATCTGGGTGTATAAAACTCCAGAAATAATATGATAAGTAAGCAGAGAGCCTCTAAGAAATGGAGAAAAAAAAGACTGATCAGCAAAGAATGACCTTAGGGGTCAGAAAATTATTAAATTCCAAATTGAGTAAGATTTTATAAAAGAATTAAAACAAATAATAAAAGTTCTTCAACCATTTACTTATGAAAAGAACCTAGAAAGATGTGTAAATATACAGGAACAATACAGTTCACACTGAAGACGATGTAGGTAAAATCTCTAAGGAAATAGAGTACTTTGTCTCTCTTTTCATTAAGGAAATGTAATGTTGGCCAGAGGATCAAAAATATAACTACTAATGGGAATGAGGTTATTGGCAATCACCAAATCTGAAATGCAAAGAGAACTTCCAGTTTCATGTAGTCAAACAGTGACAACCAGAATAGTCGTTAGTCCAGAATACTAAAGGAATTGGGAAACGAAGAAGCAGGACTAATAGCAAGGATTTAAAACAATTTGATGAAGACAAAAGGTATGACTTGACAATAATAAAGGTAATACCTCCCTCTAAAACATGGAAAGCATAATGTAGGTGAATATAGAATTAGTAATTGTTCATATGAAAAGCTTTATAACACACTTTGAAGAAAAGAATAGTTAAGATAATAGATGCAAATAGGAAATAAGAAAGAATGAACCATGACTTCACTAAAGATAGGATGTAAAACAAGATGATACTCCAGAAATATTGTGCAGTAAGACAAATGTAATAACATCTAATCTGTCTAAATTTCAATACTTAATTTTATTTGCTTTATGGGAAATTATTAGGTAATCATAAGAAAGTGAAAAGTAGTAGTAAAGGAAGAACTGTAAAGGCCTGGAGAAGAGACAATGAATATGCTAATGAAATCTGTTGGTGCTACAAAGCTGCTATCAGTACTATCAGGAGATGATGAGGTTGTGTGATAAACTGAGAACTGGAGGAAAACAATGGTACTGAATTCTGTGGCAAAAAGCTTGTATACAATTAGGTGTAAACCCAACTAGATATTTGAGCTCTTAATTCTGATACACATTCCTAATTTCCATTGTGGTGTGCGTGGGGTTTTTTCTGTTGTTGTTGTTGGTTTTTTTTTGAATGAGGAAATAAGTAGTACCTTGTAGTCTAAAAACTGTATTTGACCTGTGTCATCATGTTTTGTAATGATTTCTGCTACACACGTTCATCAGCAGGAGGGCTACAAGAAATATCTGGGCTTGTTGTATGATCACAGGATAATTTTTGAGGCAGTAATATGATGCAGCAATGGGGTTACTCTCACCTGGTAACTCTCACCTGGTATGGAGGCATTATCAGTTCAAATCTAAGTGATTTACTACCTCTAGAGAGAAACCGTGATATTTCACCTGGAATGCTATGTGCAATTGTGGCCATCTGTGTCCAGAAGGACTGGTTCAAGCCGGAATAGCTCTAAAGAAGTTATGATAACTGAGAATATGGCAATTCTTTGTTGTGAAAGAGTGTTGAAAAAACTTGACAGATTCGGAGTGACAAATTAAATGCTCAAAATGGACACAGTCATGATTTATAAAATTAATGGTGGTTTATACATCAAGGAGGGAGAAGTGTTATTTAAGCTAGCAAAGTTGTCATAAAAATAGATGGGTTTCAGCAGTCTGTTAATGCCATTCTGAGAGAATTAAGAGATTTCTGAGAAAGAAACAAAGAAAGAATAAATTTTTAGCATAGAACTCTTTGTGCTGTGTTGAACCTGGCTGGATGCCAGATGCCTATCTGGGCCGCTCATCATTCCCTTCCTCAACTGGACAGGACAGAAAAAGCACAACAAAATACTTGTGGGTTAAGATAAGACAGACTCAGGAATTACTGTCACAGGCCAAACAGACTCGACTTGGGGAAATTAGCTGAATTTATTACCAATCAAATAAGAGTAGGATAATGAAAACCAAAACCAGATCTAAAAACACCTTACCCCTCTCGTTCCTGGGCTAAACTTTACTCCCAGTTTTCTCCATCTTCTCCTATCCAGCTTTTCAGGGGAACAGGAAATGGGGTTTACAATCAGTTCATCACATGTCGTCTCTGTCTCTCCTTCCTCTTCAGGAGGAGGACTCCACACTCTTCCCCTACTCCAGCATGGGGTCTCTCCCACAGGAGACAGTCCTCCATAAACTTCTCCAAAGTGAGTCCTTCCAACAGGCTGCAGTTCTGCATAAACTGATCCAGCACGGGTTCCTTCCTCAGGGTGCAGTCCTTCAGGAGCAAATCTGCTCCAGTGTGGACTCCTCTCTCCAAGGGGTGATAAGGTTTCCATGAGGTCATGTCCTCCTTCAGGCATCCACCATCTGCTCCATCTTGGGGTCCTCCATGGGCTCCAGGTGGATCTCTGCTTCACTGTAGACATCCATGGGCCATAAGAGGACAGCTGCTTCATCATGGTCTTCACCATGGACTTCAGGGGAACCTCTGCTCCAGTGCCTGGAGAACCTTCTCACCCTCCTTCTGCACTGACCTGGGGATCTTAAGAGTTGTTTCTCTTGCATTTTCTCACTCTTTCCTTTTCCAGTTGCAACTGTGCAGGTCTTTTTTTCCCTCCTTTCTTAAAGACCTTATCCCAGAGGTGCTATCACTTTTGCTGATGGGCTCAGTGGCTTCTCACAAAAGCCACCCCTGAAATTCCCCTGCTATCAAAACCTTGCCATGCAAACCCAATATATTGTTTTATACTTAGTTAAAGAGAAGGAAGGAAACTGCTTTTAAATTGGATCTTGACAAATTTATCAGAGATTATACAATTTAGTTTAGGTGTTACAGCAGCATATGGCACTGTATGACAACAGGCATAGTCCTTCCATTCACCCTTCCTGGGCAGCTATACACTGATAGTTTAAAAGCTTAATATTTCTGTACTAAAGGGCTGCAGTATCTTAGATTATGTCACAGGGGATATGATAAATTTTCATTTGACTTCTTTTTTTTCATGGATATCATTGGTTTCATTTACATTTAGTGTTCATAGATGTGAAAATGGTAGGTATTTAATATTATTCATCAAGTCATAACATTGAAGTTATTTTAGATGATTTTACAGATGGTGAGTACTAAATTTTTACCTTCACCAAGTCCTGGATTTATGGCACAGATTCTCGCCTGATCTAAAGTAATAAAACCTTACTAAACATAGTTATATTAGGAGATGATGACTTTTCTGTTATGATTAGGAAGTGAAGTTTGGAAGTTTATGGTTTCCGTTATTCAAATAACCTGTTTTACAAAATAGCTACTTGAAATTATCAAATCCATACTTTGTCTTGCTTTGCATAAACAGAGCTAATGAAAATATTCTACTCATTTCTGCCACAGCCCAGGCGACCAAAGACTCGGATTTTCATAATTTTTTAAAATTGAAACCGTGATTTTGGTAGCCCTGAATTTTCCATATATTCTATTTACAAATATCTATTGAAAATATTAAAGCTAGCTAAAGCAGTGAGATTTTTTTGATGGGTACAAGTTTCTGATCTTCAAAACTGTCTTAATGATTAAAGGTTTAACTAAATATCTGTTCCATTTAGAGTTGCAGAAATTACTTAGGAGCCTACCCGGTATCAGTGTGGAGTCCTTGTGAGTCTTCCGGGGACTGTTAATTCATCTATAATGCTTAAGAGACTAAATGCTTCAGACAACACCTAGTGAAAATACTAGTTGAGTGTTTCCTGTGTCTGTAAAGTAGTCAAATCTATGGGCTGCTATACAGGACTATTTTTAAACTCTCAGCAAACATCAGTTCTTCACAGAAGAAATAGACAAAGTTTTGTACTTTGCTGTCATGATAATTGTGGTGATCTGTGATAAAAATATCACATTTCGAGCTTTGAACCAGTTTACCTAATCACATTTGTTGTGATTTGTTGTGTTTATTATAGTATACATGGAGCAAATTTTAACATGTTCATTTAAGTAAATCCTCAAAAAGTTAAAATGAAAAAATACTGACCAGTAGTATCTAGTAAAATATATGGTGCTTTTGAATGGTGATCAGTATGGAAAAATATTTAAATATTTAAAATCATAAAAGGAAACATTTACAAAGGGGAAAAAAATCAACAGATTGGCATGGCTCTTCATAAGTCTCGAATATGGAACTGGCTGTCTTATCCGCACACTTCTCTTGGACTGGCCCATCTCTTAAGGGTAGGTACTGCTGTGGAAGGGCTACTGTCCAAATTTGCTTCTCACTAAATCAATGACAGTAAGTGTACCTGTTACATACCAATATTTGAGCTCAGTACAAAACTGGGAATCTGTTGCTAGTCATTCACTAACTTAGCCTGTTACAAATTGCTGTATTTTTTTTGATATTTAGCAAACCTATTAATTTTCTTTCCTGCTGTTTTATTTCAACAGGGACGTGGGATGTCCTTGTTACAACTAGCGATATTTCTTCTAATTGCATGAACCCTAAAATGTCTCTAACTGTATGTGGTGAAAAAGGAAACTGTACTTCAGTGATATTCCCCAAAGGATCCCTTAAAAAAGAACAGATTTATGAGACTTCTATTGAACTAAGTAAGAAATTTAATACTGTATTCAAAGTTCGCTTAGAAATTGAAGAAGCTGGAGAAGGAGAAACTTGGCATTGCCGTGAGGTAAAAACTAAAACCTAAAGCAATTACTTATTGTGCCTCTATTTTTTTTATTTTATTTCCATATTCTATAGTTATGGCTTCCAGTTTTCAGTTTTGTCTGAAATTACATAATTTTTAATTTACAAAACTTACACCATTTATAGAGTGGTAACTTCAGAGATTGCTTAAAACACTTTCTAGGATAGTGATGAATAACAAAAATCTTGTAAACTTGGATGGATTTCTGGAGGGCATGTATACAGATGTGCCATCATCTGTAGTATATCCAGTAGTGTCTTTTCAGAACTGTACCCACTGGCATCCATTGCAATATTTACATAACTCCAAATTGGCTGTTACATGTTGTAGACTCAGTGATCCAAGGCAAATAATTAAGTTAGACACTAGGAATGCATTTTGATGAAAGTATCTGCCTTTTAAGTTGGCATGTGAATAAAAGAAGTGAATAGCAAAAGTGACAATCTTTATTCTGATGTCCAAGATGCTGAAGCTGAAATCTGACATCACACTGAAATTGCTGTAGCACTTCACTATACAAAAAAAAAAAAAAAATCTTTATCTTGTTATGCTGGCAAAATAAAAAGAATTCTAAAGGAAAGGGTCATCTTCTTTCAAATTGCAGAAACACTTTTGTCCATTCATGTTTTTGGTTTGTTCTCATTAAAAGCTGGAGAAAAAGTAATTTTCCTGTCCAATACATGATATTAGTGAGTTGAGCCCTCTGACATTTAAATGGTAGGCAGGTTGTTAATTTCATCTTCCTAGCCAGATGAAATAGTCATCCAACAAATATATCAAAATTAAGACTGCTTCTGGAGTATTTTAGGAGACAGTGGATCACAGTAAAAATTTCAGAACAGAAACTTGGCAGTTGAAAACAGTGACATCTATTCGTCTGCTTTAGTTCATTAGCTCAGGACAATGATTCAAAGCTTAGTTAGAAAAAAATCAGCATCATTTATGTAAGTAAGGGAAAAATGCATATTTACCTTAGATAGAAGTAAAAGACAGAGAAAGAAATTATAAATTTCCCTTCTTTGGGATACATGTAAATTATTTGGGTTTTAGGAGGACATCTCTTATTCCATGGTTTCTATAGCAAGACTGCCTGAATCCTTTTACTAGGATTCAACTAGGTTGGTATAGGAGATTGTAGATAATATCTATTATAAAAGACAGGTTACCAGTCTATTTACACTGCTGGTTAGGATCAGTGTGGTTGTTTCTATGCTATTTTATTTTGATTTTACAATATTGCACCTCCAGAGAGTCTGAGATTTCCCTCTATCAAAAGTAATGGAAGGAGTAGTTGGTTGAATTCCATGTATAGATTTAGGATTCATTCTTATAACCATAACTACAAACTAATTATCTTGATGTTTTGAGGAAATTGAAAACAGTATAAAATAAGGTCCAGAACAAAATTAATGCTTTATTTCTGCAACATGTAATAGCTAACAGTTTTATTCTTCCTTCTTTAAGTTCTTGAAAAAATAAAGCACAGTAAATGAAATCTGAGTTTCAATGAAGTGTTCAGGAATGTAGATATTATTGTGAAAGGGAAATTGTGCCAACATTATACTTCAAAGTACATTTAAAAAAAATCTTTTCGATGTGTCTGTCAAAATGAAAAATAATAAGAGTCTTTTGAAGACAAAATATTGCTACCGTCTCCCAATGACAATTCCTAACCAAAGATGGTTTTGCTTACTGGGTTAAAGGTTTGGACATTTTAGTGAGTTAGGTCATAAAGAATTGTATGAGTGAACTATCTGTGCCCTTTTCAAAGCAGGTTTACTTTGTGTAACTTTTCTTTCAAATATGTTGTCTGGTTGATCTTTAAATAGCTTAAAAAATGGAACTTCATATTTTAGTGTAGCTGGTAGTACCATAGTGTAAGTTATCTTCTTATTAAAATATGTTTTCTTATAGTAGGAATGAGCTGCTTAGCTCAGGAACAACATGTGTATAAACATTAGTTTATACACAGAATTTCACAGAGAATAAGAATACTTAGTATGATACTCTATATATTCATATGATACATGTATGTTGATATATACATATGCCCTAAAGCATTCCTAATTTCTGTTTTTCATTTTTTTCCCAGAAACACTTCTTTTTCTCTCTCCTCTTAGAATTAGAAAACATTCTGCACTGAAAAATATTGTGGCATATTGACATTTCTCACAAGCTGAAATGTGCTCACTTCTTTTTCTTCCATATGCTGGATGAATAAGATACATGAAGGAACCATTTTTGAACAGTTCTAAATATTTTGTCCCTTAATGTAGTCTCTACAGCAATAATGTTGACAACATTTTGATTATCTTTAATTGGGAAAGGTATCTATTCCTTCTCATTCAACAGGTTGCTTTCAAAAACATTTTAGAAAGGATTATTTCCTTTTATTTTTTAAATATTGAGATGATGTGTCATAGCTGTTTAATAGTTTGCCTTTTGCTATAGTTTGCATTAGAGTGCAACAGATGCTGAAATTATTTGGTTTTGCTCTTTGCTAAGGTAAAGCTTCAACATAGAGAAAATAAAAATGTTCTAGAATTTCCATTTTGTCACAACTTTGCTGATGAAGAAGGAGGAAGAGTGACTGAGCTTCCAGTTCTCACAGCAGGATCTCCTTTTCCAGCAGGTTTGTCACAAATCAGAAACACTGGAAAAGGTTGGTCAGTGACAATGGTTGATTTTCAGAGCAGTCCAAAGGATTTAGCAGATATTTTCTACTTATTTCAGCCTGGTGATGCATGGCTAGGTCCAGTCCTTTCCAGTGCTTAAAAAACAGTATCTCAGATCCCATAACTGAGCATTGTGCATTCAAGTCTGATTGGTATAATTTTGTGACACATAAAAGAACAAGCATATGGCACTGAAACTATTATAAAGGTTTTGAATGGTACTCAGAGGTTAGCTTTTTCCCAACAATATGATTTGGTTCTCCCCCAGAGTAAAGAAGGGAAATCCAGAGGAAATAACTCTTATACTGTAATTTCAGATAAGAAGGAGATCCATGGCCCTCACAACCGAAATGTTCTGTTTGCGTTCCCAGAATTTCAGGCCTTCTTTTTCTGTGACCTAGCAGTTGTATGTCATCAAACTCCATCAGAGTTGTGCTAGATCACCTCAAGACAGGATATTTTTAGTTTGCTCTGTGTTTCTTACAAGGCTTTATAGCCAAAGTTAGAGAAGGTTAGAGAAGAATGCAAGAGTTCTTGTCCTAAATGTATATTCTACCATGAGAATATCCCAGTCTCTTCCAGAAGTTAAGGGTTTAAATCAAGCACAAGTAATCTGTATATTCCTTGCCTTTTCTGCTGTGCTTTCAAAGTTAGTGTCAAACAAAGCACTTAGGCAGAAGGTTCTTGAATATGAATTTGAGAAGAATACTGCTGGGTTATTCCCTGGGAAGGTTCTTTGCTTTTAAATACTTCTAAAATTTATTTCTTTATGGAAGAACACAGATATTTAAATCTTTACAAATGCTGCTCGTCTTTCTGAGGAGCATTTAACATGAGGACAGATACTCTTTTCTTAACCCTCTCACATTTTTTTTTTTCTCTTTTTCAATTGAATATTTTAGGGATGTGCCTTCTTTCTTATTTTGGGGGCCAGGTCACCAGTGTGTTATGCATTTCTCTGGGCATACAAACAGGTGCTTTACATAAGCAGCCATTCAAGAAATGCTTAGCTGAAGAGTTGTAAGATGACATGTCAGAGAAATACTGTGTGTTCTCTGACATGTCATCTCCTCAGCTGAGGCCAGTAACTGCAATGGGTACGGTGTAGAGTGGCCAGCCTCTGACTGAACCATGATCCAGAGGAAATGCAAAAGTTACTGTCTTTCTGGCAAATTTCAGCTTCATTTGAACTCCATAAGGCTCAGAGCAGAGATGAGCTTGTTGAGTGATTTAGCATAGCCTAGGAACTATTTAATTGGAATGTTATGTATTTACTTGCATACCAGTGGTGATTGAGTACTGTTTACATGTTTTTATACCAATTTGTGATATTTTTATTTCATTTTTTCTTCTGCCTGCGTTTCAGGCCAGGTCAAACTGTTTAGCTTATTATTCCATATAATAGTGGTTCTTAAATTCTAATTACAATGCTTCTATGTGCTTTTCTAAGCATTACAATATAGTCTTCTGATCACACTGGGTAGAATGAGAAATGAAAATATAAGAGTAGTAATTTATTAAATGATGTATTTTTTAACTGATTAAGGTTTGGTAAACCATTAATCTCTTTTTCCTCACAGTGAAAAGCTATGTTCTCTACATCACCACGGGTGCTACCCCTGGGTCAGGAACAGATGCAGATGTATATGTCATGCTGCAAGGCCCATTGGGAGATACTGGCAGAAGAAAGCTAATCAGAAAAGGGGATGACAATTTCACTAAAGGAAAGGTATACTTATAGTTTCTGCATTATATTTTTCACTTTTAGAGCTCAGTCCAATACATGTGTACTTAACAGCAGTAGGGCAGTCTACAAAGTCCAGTTTGCAATGCTTTGTAATTGAAAGTATCTCTACCTTATGTGGGAAATACTGATATTTATATAGCTAATGTTGACAAGAAGTACAAGTAATAAATTGACTATATCAAGTGCTTTAAGATTCAATTTTGTGAATATTGAAGGTCTTCAGTGACATGCCAGTGGTTTTCCTGCATATTTGCTTCACAATAGAGCCATAAAGAGGCTCAATTTCCTTTTAATACGTCTTTTCTTCTCATGCCATTCTTCAGGCTGTGGCACCTTTCCCTGGCTTCTGCTGCCTACCCCTCAGTCTGGCTCTTGGTCTCTCTCCAGACAGTCAGACACTACCTTCCATAATTTTCTTAGGTCTACCAAGAGTGTAATTTATTCACTGTGCAGGAGTGAGTCTTGTAGCTGGTAGACATAGACCAGTCAAAGACCAATATAGCTTCCAGAGATAAATTTCCCTGTTGCATTGTCAGTATAAAAAGAAATTAGAGGGAATTTGGGTACTCAGTGTGCTTCAGAAACATAGGTAGATTTACTGCAAAACGCATGTCTTTGACATAAAACCTAGTCCCTGTTGGGAGCTCTGGACACAGGGAGTGAAATTTTCAGCTAAAAAAAATTCACAAGATATTTTAACCATAGAATAAATAAATTATCTTTGTTTACTGTGGCTCTTTATTTGAAAACAAATTTTAGGATTGAAACAATTTAATAAAGATTCTGAAACAAACATCTGCTATAGAAAATTTGGGTTGGAATAGTTAAAGTTTATAAAAAAACCACCTGTGGCTTGCAACCATTCAGAAATGCTGAACATATTTTACATGAGACAGTGCTACCTATGTGTGTGTGCCCTGATACCTTTCTGAAATCTCAGTGAATATTGTGACCACGATATTCTAACATATCTCCCTTTCAGAAACAACATGCAGTAAATTATTTCCTTCTGTTGATGTTGGCTGCCAAACAAATGAGAGTTTCTCCAAGGATGCAGCCTTGCAAATAAGTGTAGACTGATAACCAAAGCAGAGGCATGATATGTGTGATTAGGAGGAGCTCAGATCTTAACTACCCCCAGCCTCATCAATTTAGTGGGAATTGAAAATGGATATTGTCTTACCGGGTTTCACCTACTTGAAATACTTGTTCATAAGAAAATGTAGAGTTTAAATATCTTTAAGGGACTAAATACTTGCAGATAAAGGTACTCAGCTTTGATAAAGTCATATTTGTTTTCTCTAATTCTGAAATTCAGATTATGGTTTACTGATAAGATGATTTAACTGAATTTTAGACCTGTGGTCCTTTTGTCCTCATAAAGTTAGTTTAATGCAAGTTTTACTGGATTTCTCCTTTAATCATAGTTACACAAGTGTGCAATCTGATTTCTAGACTAGCAGCTTTTAATGAAGAGGGACCAGGGATGCACATCCAGAAATGTTACCTAAGAAAACAGAAGTGAACCACAAAGATTTATAACCTGGAGGTTATTTTTATAGTGTTTGCATCTATTTCAGTGTGGCTCAGAATTTTTCTGTTTTACAGAGTAAGATGCAGAGCTGGCATGCAGCCATCTCTTCATTACTTATTTGACATTTTATAGGAGCAGTGTGTGAATGTAACACAGTATTCTTATATTTCTAATTTTAGATATCAGCATTTGAATATTTTAGGGTCCTAAAAAGAAATTGCTTGTAGATAAGTAATAGAGAAACACATAAAAGTCTTGAGTCAGTCTTTGTTCTGTGAAAATAAATTAAAGGTATCTGGTTAATTGAAAATTGTAAAATGATTCTGCGAGCAAGACTCCTGCCTTTGCAGCAACATTTTGTTCGTGACATGTTTTGGAAATTTCCCAATGTTTTCCTCCCTTTACAAGTAATCTCCAAAAAGACTCTCAAGTGTAGAATGTCTCTTTCTACACCAGCCCAATCACATATTGAGCCAAGCACCCCTGCAGTCAGAGAGTCTGCACTTGGTGGTTTAGGGGATTTGGAGTATAACAGGCAGAATTTGCATTCTGAATCTTAACAGTTGTTCTGACATTTTAAAATGTGCTTTTCCTTGCAATAATTTTTCCCCTGACTACACAGTAACAGCTAGTGAACTGGAACAGTGTTTCTGTTAGAAATCACATCAAAATATGGTGTTAGTCTCACAGAATGTCAGGGCTGCTACAAGCAACAGTTTAGCAATGCAGAAATACATAGAAATGTTTAAATATTCAGTGAACTTTGCAGTGGATTGGAGATACTCTTCTCTCATTTAATGGGTCTTTTATTTTCATGAACTGAGTTACATGACAGTAAAAAAGTGAATTAGCTTCTTATATCTGAAAAGTTGCTTTGTGCCTTTCCAAAGTCCTTACACCTGTGAAACCATCAGAGAACTGGTAGATAAAGTAATGTGTATAATATTATTAATTCACCAGTAAGCGCCCTACAGCTCACCCTGAGAGAGAGTAGCACTGTCACTGAGAGAGCTGAGCTTCTGGTGATCTACTCAGACAAATGGACGTGAATATTTGTGCTGCAAGAACCATATTCTTCCAAATTGTTATGACATTGATGCCTTGTTTGATGTTCTTCTAAAAACTGTAAGGATAGACAAAGCAATCTCAGCACACTTCTTCATGCAGTTCAGTTTTCATGAAATCCTAATAGTATTTACTCATACTTCATGAGTCAGTTTAAGTCTGATAAATGTTCAGTGCTACAAACACTTTTTTTAACCAAGTATACTCAGCACAGACATTCTGTGAAAAAAAGGCCCAGTTTTGGAAAATCCTTACTGCTTCTTGCACTCAATATTTTTCAGCAAATGTAAGTCTTTGTGCTTTTTTTTATGGTCTTTGATAGACTTGCTGTACGCTCTGTCATATAGCTGTAAGTTATCCACAAATTTCCTCTTTGAGAATGTGGGTTTTTTTTTAGTTCAGTTCCATCAAAGCCAGTAAACTACACTGACTATGTTATGACTGATATTTAAGTATTTTAATCTAGGTTTTATGAAAGTAGCCAGTATTTTAAGTACTCCAAGTTACTGAAGCACTAAAATCTCTGAGAATTTTTACTTCATTCTATTAGTATTTGAAGAGATATATCCTTTATCCTGCCCTATATTTAGACATCAACTGCTCAGGTTGGTACCATGGTAACTGCAGCACATACAAAAATTGTCAGTGAGAGGTGACAGTGTTCAGTTTCAGTACTCACAGATTAAGCATTGACAATTAAAAAAAAAATGCTTCAGGAAAAATCACTGTGCACCAGAATACACTAAGACGGGTCAGAATGTGGGACAGTGTACTAAGACCACTAGTAGGAAACCAGTATTTGCATGTAGTGTTGACATCCCATCACAACAAGAGTGCTGCTAATTTGTAAATGCAGAAAAACCTTCTCTTATGGAAAGTATGTCTGACATAATGATTAAATAATTGCAAAATGCCATTGATCCAAATGTATTAATCATAGTGGTAGGCTGTTGGCCAAGTTAATGTTGTACAGAAGTGAACACTAAATCAGTCTGGTCATCATAGAACCATAGAATTGTTTAGGTAAAAAAGACCTTTAAGATCAAATCTAACCATTAACCCAGCATTGCCTGGTTCACCACTGTGGCCCTGAGTGCCACATCTACACAGCTTCTAGGGACAATGACTCATCCACTTTCCTGGGCAGCCTGTTTCAAAGCTTGAAACCCTTTTCGGTGAAAAAAGTTTTCCTAATATTCAATCTAAACCTCCCCTGGTGCAATTTGAGCTTGTGCAGTTGCTGATTACATGGTAGAAGACGCCGACACCCACCTGGCTACAGCCTGTTTTCAGGTGGTTGCAGAGAGTATCCTTTTCTCCAGGCTAAACAGCCCCAATTCCCTCAGCCACTTCTCACAGAACTTGTGTTCCAGACTCTTTAACACCTTTGTTGCCCTTCTCTGGACACGCCCCAGTTCCTCAGTGTCTTTCTCACAGAGAGGGGCCCAGAACTGGACGCAGGATTCGAGGTGTGGCCTCACTAGTGCTGAGTACAGGGGGATTGTCACTGCTGTGGTCTCGTTGACCACACTATTTCTGATACAAGCCAGAATGCCATTGGCCCACTTGGCCACCTGGGCACACTACTGGCTCACGTTCAGCATCCGTCGATCAGCACCGCCAGGTATCTTTCCAGCTGCTCTTCCCCAGTCCTGTAGTGCTGCATGGGGTTGTTTTGACCCAAGTGCAGGACGTGGCACTTGGCCTTGTTGAACCTTGCAGAATTGGCCTTGGCCCATTGATCCACCCCGTCCAAATCCTTCCTGCCCTCCAGCAGATCAACACTCCCATCTGACTTGGTATCATTGAGAACTGACTGAGGGTGCACTCAATCCCCCCATTCAGCTCATTGATAAGTGTATCAAATAGGATTGGCTCCAGTACTGACACCTGGGGAATGCTACTTGTGACTGGCCACCAGCCAGATGTAACTCAATCCACCACCCCTCTCTGGGCCTGGCCATCCAGCCAGTCTTTTACCCGGGGAACAGTACACCTGTCCAATCCATGAACAGCTATTTTTTCCAGGAGAATGCTGTGGGAAATGGCATCAAAGTCTTTCTTAAAGTCCAGCTAAACAACACTCATAGCTTTTCCTTTATCCACTACTAAGGTTGGTCAAGCAGGACCTTCCTTTCATAAAACCGTGATGGTTGGGCATAATCCTCTGATTGTCTTGCATGTGTCATGTGATGATACTTGAGATGATCTGCTCCATGACCTTCCCTGGCAGGCCTGTAGTTCCCCAGATCCTCATTACAGCCCTTGTAGATGGACATTTGCTAACTTCCTGTCAACTGGGACTTTTCCAGTTAGGTGGGATTGCTGGTAAATGACGGAAAGTGGCTCAGTGTGCACTTCTGCCAGCTCCCTCAGTACCCTTGAGTAGATCGCTTCCAGCACCATGGACTAGTGTGTCTAAGTGCTGCAGCAGCTTGCTGGGCATTTCTTCTTGGATTGTGGGGGCTTCATTCTGCTGCCTGTCTCTGTCTTACAGCTCGGGGGGCTGCGTATCAGGAGAACTGGTCTTGCTATTAGAGACTGAGGCAAAGAAGGCAGTAAGTACCTCAGCCTTTTCCTCATCCTTTGCCTACCCTGTTGGTGGCACTCCTGGTTGCTTGCACTCCCTCAGGGCTTCTTCTCTACATGTAGGGAGCTTGGCCACCATTGGTCCTAGCCACATCCTGTGAGCTGCTTTAGTTTGAGCTGTGGACTCTTGGGGGCTCTCTCTGCTCCCTCTGTGGTTCCCCCATTTCGGGAAACTCCCCTGTGCACCACACTGCAATGCTCAGCTGCTGATCGTGCCAGCACCGGAGACGCTCGGCTTGGCAACTGAGTGCTAGCTTTGGTTACACCGTGTTTCAATCCATTGAGCAGAAGGACTAATCAGATGGGAACTAGGAAAATATGGGATACATTCTTAGTGAAGGTGGTGGAGGTTGCCAGAAACTGTGAGGAGAAAAGTAGAAAGAAAGAATCTCATTAAAGCTTTGTGTAATCCTAGAAGACAGTGACAAATATCTGAGTAACGTGCAGTTCTCAGCGATACCTCCAGGATGGCATTTCCCAGTCTGTATTTACAGTCAGTAAGACATTTATAAGGGGCAGAGTTAAAACATACCATTGCAATCACCTAGCTTGCCTTCACAACACTGGCCAATGGATTGGAGCTATGTGAATAATTAATTTGGTTTCCTGACATTTGCAGGGAAAGAAAACATATCAAACTTTGTTGCAAAAAAATAAAAACTGGACAAAACTAATTAAAGCTAAAATTAAATACAAGAAAGGGGTACTGTGTTCTGTCTTTGTAAAGCTCAAAAATAAATCACATAAATGACATTTCTAAGTCTGAAGTACTTGTCACTTAGTTTTACTTGCCTGTATTGTACACATTTGTCCTAACATGATGGTTTGAGCATCTGCTTCAGAAAGAGAGTGAAGTAGATGCTTCCAGAAGATGGTTACCTTCTCTCTTCATTTGGACATTTATCTTAAAATGAAATTAGTTATCCTCAGAGACTTTCTGCTGCTTTTGCAAGATTTTGCAGGGAAATTTTCTCACTATATGGACTTATTTTAGATAGACCAAGTTGGGTACATGAATTTTATGCTGTATTCATTTCAGTTTTTTAATAAACAAGATAATTTTAAAATGCAGCTAACTTTATTAGCTTGATGTATCAAAAAATCTTAAAGTAGTTATGGTCAATGCAAGTCTGCATTTTTCAGGAAATAAAATATTCAATCATTTTCCTCAATATAGCAAGAACTAAATTAACTTCAATTTAAGTTAAATAGTTTAACCAATATCCCTAACAGAATGAATGGCTACCAATCATGAAATTTACATCCAGTTGGACAGTTGTTTCAAACCTTAAATATCCTTTTTTTTTTTACATTTTAGAGATTCACACTATTTTCTAAATTTGTCAAACTTCAACTTCCAGGAACTGAACTGAATCACACTTTTGACTGTTAGCCTGGATAGCTCTCTTACTAAACTTTTACTGCCTTTGACAGTATTTAGGACAATTAGCAAATCAGTATGCCTTTGATGAGTTAAATAGATTATTCTGCTTGATTCATGGAAAGAAAGGCTTTCCAGTGATTTATTAACTCATAAATCTTTTCAGAGTACTCTTCAATTTAACATCCTACTTCTTAAAGTGTCATAACTAGAGACTGTATTTGCATAATCTCTAAAATCTTGTTTTCTTCCAGATAACTCAAGAAAATACTAAAGAGCATAAGCTTATTAACTGGCCTCACTGTAATGAAATGTGCTTGAAAATATGCTGTTTACAGCTGCACTTGGAGACATACAAGTTAGATATTTTATTATCCCATTATTATATTAGATTATGGTGTCTTAATCAAAATATTATACAATCATATGCATTACTGAAGTTGAAGAAAAATACATCCATCCTTTTTTCTTTGCCTGTTAAACCAGATCTCAAATTTGGACTTCTATTAATCCAATAATCAGGCTGCATTAAATGGGTTTGAATCTGTCCAGAGTTATGGCTGTCTTTTGTGGGTTATTCGTTTATGTTTTTTGTTGTTTTGTTTTGTTTTTTAATTTCTATTGTGTAATAATTTGTGTTTACAGCTTTAGATGTGACTTATGATATTGGTCTATGTGAGCAGTCCTTTTGTGTTTTATTAAATGCATTTCACTTAAAGTCTCATTGAAATGTCTTTCACTACTTAGTTGAATGGTCATATCTGCTGGTTATTATAAGATGCCATTATTCTTTCTTGCTCCTGCCACTGTTCTGTGCATACAAATCCTGTTTCAAAAAGATTTTCTTCCAGTTATACCAAGCAAATTTACATAAGGTCAGTGCAGGGCAAATATTATTTGGGGTTTTTTACTGCCCGTATTCTTTCACTGATTCTTTACTAATTTTGTTGAAGATGACCAAACCATGATAAATGTAGGTTATCAGAAACCTCTAATTATTCATTCATTCTAATTTACATTACTTTTTTTCCTGTAAAGATTTTTCAATGAATTTCTGGATGAGAATTTAATACAAAAACATGTTTGCAGAAATTTGAGTTTGGAAGAAATTTGGGATTGGCTTTTTCAGATGCATGGAAACTCCTACTTTTAAAGAAACATTTGTACAGAACAGCAATTATAAGATGGTGAAGGCACACCACATGAACTGTTCATCCTTCCACGGAGGTGGGACTCAGTGTACTGAGTACTGCTACTAGTGCTTGTCATCACTGCTGCTTAGCACCCAAAGTTTTCACCCCTTAAATCTGCTGGTACAGTGACATACATTTACTCTGTCCAAATGTTTATTTAGTTTAAGCAATTAATATTGTTAATGGTTTGGACTTTCTCACTTGGTCTATCTTAATAAAATTTTTCTGGAGCTGATTGTATGGCTATGCTGGCACAACTAAAAAGGTGATAATATCCATCTAAGAGAAGGCAGTGATGTGACAAGCATTTGGGACAGGGTGGAGGAGTTCAGTTCAGCACAGCTGGTAGAGGCCATGGGACCACAGTCTCAAGAGTGATGTCTCAGTAAAATTAATTTTTCTTGTTTGTCTCCTTCTACAGGAATATTCACAGACTTTCTTGTTTTGTCTCAGTGTTATAAGGGCCTTTATTTTGCCTCCCAGTGTTGAAACTCCTTTGTTTTCAGTAGAGTTTCTCCAGATTAACAAGTGAGATCAAAATAGTCAGGCAGTAAATCAATAGGTTTGCTAAGCTTAATAGAAAAGGTCCTTTATCTAGACACTCTAACTCCTTTTCCAATAAAAGTCTATTAAAATGATACTAACATTAGCAGTATGGGAAATTGCTTGTGCATACAGGTTGATGAAATGAAGCATATGGTGTGTCTTGACTTGCCATTTTCAGTTCTGCTGGGAATAGTCATTTACCAACCATTAAAACTCAATACCATGCCTATAAAATGATTGGCATTTATAAAGGTAAATATTGCACAGTGACTGTTCCAATGCTTCTTCTGTTACAAGAGCTATTGCAACTGCTACAGACAGTGATGTTGCCAGCACTGACACTGAAGAGTACTGAATAAAGTCAAACTGTGTCATAGATTCAAAGGAAATGCTTAAAACATGGGTCCCTGGAAAAAAAAAAAAAGAAACGTTTTAAGGAAATTTGAAAAGAAATTAAGAAAAAAACCCAAACTTTAAATATTCTGAAAGGTTTGCTGGAACGATTGTTTTAAAGGAATTTTTTAGTTCTTATTTTCTTAGCCAAGAAATATGAAAAGTGCCAATTCTGGTTTTGCCAGGGCAACTCTTCTGGATCACAGAGGATGTACGGTTCTCACATTGTCAGTCTCAGCTGCTTAGCCTTGGAGAGTATAATTCTTTCCCCAGGCAATATTAATTAGGAAAATTTAGTGGGCTGTACATTCACACAAATTGTTTTAATACTATTCTGAGAAAATTCAGTATAAGCTCTGCTGAATTAGATAATATGTATTATTATCAATATTTAAGGTGACTTTTCTCCATTCAAACCTAATTTGATATTAATAACTAAAAAACAATTAACATTTTTCCCCAGGGGAAACTGATTTAGCAAAGTTTTATATTCTTTAGGTTTACTTCTCTTCTATGTGTTTTCTTACTCCCTCTTTCTCCTTTTGTAGAAGAATTAACCCTTCAGCAATTTAAAGACTCCCCATTTGTAAGTCAAATAATAGATAAAGTATCATATGACATACAAGACCTGTCAACAACTTGAGTATTTCCAACAATTTATGCTTAATCTGTGGTCTCAGATGAATCAAAAAAATCATTAACTAAATTATTAATAATAATTGAATTTCTTAAAATTAGAATTAAATATATGTCATAATCTGTCTGTTTGCAGATAGGTTAAGAAGAGAAAAGTGAATTAAATTTAGCAAATAAATTATCTCTAGCAAATTGTTCTTATTATAGTTGCTGCTCCTTCTCTGTTCTTTTCTGGTCTCTTGACTACAATAAAGCTTTTTACACCACATAGATTTTCAAATGTACACATAAAGAGAAAATGTAATCTTGTCTGTGAAGTGAGTTTTCCCCAGTTGTCACAGTTTCTAGTCTACCTAATAGTTTCTTAACTTGCAGTTTATTATGTCTGAATCATTTACAAATTTGACCGTGGATTTCTGAGATTTTACATGCTCTAAAATGAGTTTGTTTAAATGGCACATTGACAAATGATGAAGTAATGTGTCCAACACAGACCAAATATCAAAGTTTTCAGAAATATTTATTCAGTCAAAATATACTTATTTTCAGAGGAAAAACAATTTGGAAAATCTTTTGTGTACTAACTATATATACAAACTTGCTGTTACCTGTGGCTGCATTATCCAGGTTATACATAACGTGCTGCCCTCGATTTCTTAAGTTACTGAGTTACTAAGTACTAAAAGCTTATTAGTCATCAAGTTTAATGTAAATCAAACCCAACTATCCTTCTTCTGGAGAAAGCACAAGTCTAGAAGTCAGCAGAATGTTGTCTATATTTTTCCTTTATTCTTAACTCTCCTTTCCAAGAGTGGATCACTGACAACAGATTTTTTTTGAGACACTGATGATAGTGTCAGTAGTCATCCTCTGTAAAGCTCTTTTCTCTTAAAAAGAAGTTATTCTAACAAGGCTCTAACAAAAGCTCCCTCATATATTTCCAATAAAATAAATCACTGTGCTGGTTTTTTCGAGTTAATTTTCTTCACAGTAGCTAGTATGAGGCTCTGTTTTGGATTTGCGCTGAACACAGGGTTGATAATATAGAGATATTCTTGTTACTGCTTTTTCTGCTTTTCATACTGCCGTACTGGTGAGGAGGCTGGGGGTGCATGGGAAACTGGAAGGAGACACAGCCGGGACAGCTGCCCCCACCTGACCATCACTGTTCAGAGTGATGCTCTTTGTCTTCCCAAGTAACCGTTACACGTGATGAGGCTCTGCTCTCCTGGAGATGGTTGAACACCTGACTGCCCATGAGAAGCAGTGAATTAATTCCTTGTTTTGCTTTGCTTGTGTGTGCAGCTTTTCCTTTCCCTACTAAACTGTCTTTGTCTCAGCTCACAAGTTTTCTGGCTTTTACCCTTCTGATTCTCTCCCTGATCCCACTGGTGGGGGAGTGAGCGAGCTGCATGGGGCTTGGTTACTGACTGGGCTTAAACCACAACAACCATGCATTAATATAAGCATAAGCATTTGCAAGAACAAGCAGCAATTTTAGAGATAAATTTTCATATTTTGGGAACTTAAAATATTTTATTACTAACAGAGACAAGGGTCTATATGTTTCTTACTTGAGTCTATCTGTGTTTTTCATTCATCTTCTAACCCCGTGTATTTTTAATACATTGAATTTTACAACTGTAATAAATAATTTTATTTTATTCAAACATGATGCTATAACTTTACCAACCCTATTAAAGCAGTGATCAAACTAATATCACAGTTAAGGTAAATTAAGAGTTCAGATTAATCATATTCAATCATTAGATTAGTCCAATAGGTAATAAAATAAAATGGTAGTGTCAACACTAAACATTAATTTTTTGATATAACTAAGGAAAACATGAAGAGGAGCCTCTTTATCTGCAGTCCTACACTCCATCTAAAATTTCATCCCTTCCAATGTATTTGCTCTGCTGCTGGAGGACATTATCCTGAGAACCTCCATTGTCATTTTATGCTTTTACCAGTCTAAATTCACTAAGCAGCTGATAACCTTGACTCCTTGTAAGGAAGTGTAGCAACTCAAGTGCTTCTGTAGCACTTTTTCCTTAAAATCATTGTCTCAGTTTCCAATTTCAAATGATAACTTTGGGGTGATAGTGCAGATGTGATGATGATTAGATGATGCACTCTAGCAGTTCTTGACTAATGTGACCTTTCAGTATAGAAGCCACGGAGTAATTCAAAGATGGTTTGGTGGTTATTTTGAGGAGACTGTTAAAGATGTAGTTCACAAACACACATACTTTCATATTCACATGTACATACAATAATGAAAAACAAGAAAAAAATATTAAGAATAAATTTAAAAGTTTTCTGTTTCTGGGTCATATAATGACCATAGGTGGTCATATAATATCTGCAATTTTGAGCTCAATATTTTAGCTTATGCTGGGTCTTATTAAGGTGCAATATGGTCAGGCTGGTCTTTGTGACACAAATCTTTCATCAGTTCTGCAGCTGGAAAACCTGTCCAGGAAAGAAACATAATTGTGACTGGTGGAGCAAGAGAACCGCTTTTCTCTGTTTCATCTCTGCATAAACCTTTGAATAAGGGTTGCTGCCCTCTTGCTCTGGCAGAGCAACTTCAGTGTGAATTAGGTTGAGAAGACTTCTCAGCAGCCAAATGTTTTTCATCATTTTTTTCTTGCTACCTAATCCCTTCAAAAACATCTTTATATCTTTAAATTGTGCTGGAAATTCCATCACAAATAACACTACATTTTACCAGTTATCAACCCCAATAGAAATGAGATGATAATTCATAATCTATAAAGCAAAAAAGGTGGAAAATCTCTTTGCCAAGAGTTTAATCTCTGTTTTCCATCTGAGGAAATAGGAAAACAGGTGAAGACCAAAAAATCCAAAATCCCATATTGTGAAACTGGTACCATTTACTTTAGGATTCTTACTCCAGTGTTTTAAAAATTGTAAAAATATTATGGACTTTTTAACTGATAGAGAAGAGTTGAACTTATTTCAACATAACCATCTCTAATCTTTCCTTAAATTCAATTACTTTTATTGAAACTAGTCCTACAAGTTAATCCAAATCTGGAATGAAGTTTGTCATTCTTTCTGAAGAAAATAAAATACCTTTCTGTGATGCTTATTTCCACCCTTCTTATTCCCTGTATTTCATCCCTCAAATGATAGCCCTTGGCGTATATTTTGTTGAGAGTAAGACATGTTTAAAATGGTATCCCTGTAGATCATTAAATTCAAAATTTGGGAAGGAAAATCTCTCACAAATTGAGCATAACTGATAGATCTCTGTGGGAAAAGAAGCAGTTTAGCTGTAAATTGTGGAACCACAAAGCAGGTAAATACTTCTTAAGGCAGGCATTTAGCATCTTTAAACTTGTTCTGGTTCTGTTCATCTGGTTCTGTTGGTATTTACTGAATTAACAAAAAAATTCCTAATTTTCTTCTCGCTTCTGTATTTCAAAATACACTGATAATTTGGTTCCATGGTTCTGTTTCCATATGACTTTTTGATTCTGAATTTTTCAGGTGGATGTTTTTCAAGTGGAAGCAGTAGATGTTGGGATTCTGCAAAGGATGGTGGTTGAAAAAGGGAAAGGTTCTGACTGGCTTCTGGAGAAGATTATTGTGAAAGAATCAGCATCTTCAGGGATCGAAACATTGTTTATGGCTCATACATGGCTTAAAGACAGACATGATGGAAAAAGATCTGCCTCAGTAGCTCTGAATGCCACAGGTCAATACTATCTTCAAACTATCATTTGCTAAGAAATTTGTTCCAAACTGTAATTTGCTTCTACAAACAAGTTATTGTTTAAATTATTCCTGTAGAACATCGTCATTATATAGGGAATTAGTGCGTCTGAACATGGTTGTGTTTTAGTACCATTTAGTAACCATTATTTGCCAGAGGATAATTTCTGCTTTGTTATTCCAGATTTATAGTGGCATAAATGGCAACATATTTGGCCTATGTCTTTACATATTGCTGCCTCTCCAAGTCTTATTCTACATTTACAAACTATTTTTTTAAGCTTCAAGTACCTCTGCCGACTACTTGCTAGGCAGAGTGGAAATGAGACAAAAAGTGGGGCAAAATATTTTTAAGCAGTGAAGAAAATATCTCTATTGTATTGAAGATGACTGTTTTACCATATTTCTGCTACACGGTTTGGACAGCTTTTGCCAGAAACAGGACATATTTTTGACTGACACCATGTGAGTAATCAGACCACAGAGGCGCAGTTTCCACCCCACTGCCTGTGACTGCACTCTTTGTCAAAACAAGAAGGGAATGTACACCCTTCCTCTCTGTGTCGTGATTTCAATACAAGCATATATTTGAATACAATCTGGTGTGCAAGATAGAACCGAACCACAACACGGTCCAACCACATCAGCAGGCAATCAAAGCTCAATATGCACCTCTAAGACCGATGTAGTTCAAATAGTGCTACCTCTAGGAGAAGTTAATTAACAGTATAGATGAGTCCTTAGATTAGAGAAAATATTCTAGTTCTTTTCCACCTAACTCCCAAGGCATCTCTGCTCACCGTAGCAACATTTGGCACTACTGTTCTTGTCCAGCACTAGTCTCTTGACAATGAATATGATTCCAATTCAATCCATTTTCTCTGTTTTATCGTCTCTAAATTTTGATCATTTGAAACCAGAAAGAAAAGGAGGAAGCTGCTATTGTGCAAAAGCAAATAATTTCAGCTTTGTTTTAGATTGTATGTTTTGACTTTTCTTTAAAAAAAAGAAAAACGAATATTTAATTTCTGTTTCTACCAGACTGCACTGATTTGAACAAAATGTTCCTGTGAGTTTCTTTATACTATAATTGGCAAATCCAGTCTAGGTTATGAACTCAATAGAAGGCTTCTCATCTTTGGTTCAGGCCTCTACCTAATGTTTATAAACAGTTTTTGTCTATACCAAATCCCACTGAAATCAATGGAGACTAATATCACTGGGAGGAATATCAGCCCCTAGAATGGACTTTATACACATCTAATTAGTGCTCATTCTTCCAGAGCATGAATTGTACAAATGAAACAGAAATGCTTTAAAATGAAAAATGCTTGAATCTTCATGATACAGCCATTTCACAGTAAAGAGCTAGCCCTAGAGTCAGTTCATTCAATAGGATGATATGTAGGAGATGATGCTTAAGTAGAAAATCACATTGTACACTTCCTATTTAAATCTTTAATCTAAATGATATAATACTCAGTCAATTGTCTCACTAGAGATGAATACAGACATTTATTATCATATAGACACTGTTCTACAGAAAGTATTAATTTGATCTTTTTTTAATTAGAAATTCAGGAAAGGAGGAGCACTTCTGCCTGGCCTTTAGGAAAAGAAGAAATGAATTCAGGTATAGCTTCTGTAATTACGTTGACTGTTTTATTGATCATTTTTGAAGTAATAATGGGAGAATATTTTCATCACCATATGTCATTACACTTATGAGTACTGACAGTAGTTTCCCCTTTGTAGTAGTAAGAAATGGCAATATACTTATACTTGATCAGCACTCAGGTGACATGCTAATAAAGTAATGCTCCCCATGTAGACTAAGCATCTTAGAAATTTTATATCAGATGGCTTGGTTAATATATGAAAACAGAAACATCTTTTATATTTTTTTCCTTTTTATTTTATTTGTTCAGAAGGCAGATGGAGGATTTATTTAACAAAACATCAAGAAGAAACAAAACCAGAATTTGAAAATTTGTCAGAAAATATATCCAAAATGGTTATGGTCTTTTACGGAAGCAAAGGCAAGTCAAATCCCGTTTCCATGGAAAACAGAGTGGATCATCAGACTAAGAACCAAATAACATATGATGTAAGATATGCCTATATTTAAATTTTCTTTGAGTTTCCTTTTAAAGTGAGATAATCATGTATTATTGTTTAAATATTCAAGAAAAACAGAACTGAAATTTTCAGTTGCACACCAGATTTCATTTTTTAATTTTTTTTACTTTCTCGAGTTCACAATGATCAAGCATATTCTCTTTTTTCCCCCCCAAAAATAGTTAATAATGTATATCAATTTAAATAGCATTAACGTTACATATTCACATTTAGAAGTAAGTGTGGCATGTAATTTGAATTTGATGGAACAATTACAATGAATGTCCCTAGAAGATAAGGCTAAAATATCCTTAAGTGCCTACAGTCAACCTGGTTCTGCTGCCTTTGAAGTCAGTGGGACTTTTAGCACCAAGGCTGATGTAAAAGGGGTCCAGGACTGTTCTGATCCCTTTAAAGCAAACTTCCTCTCTGCTATAAATTACCTTTGCATTTGTCTCTGTTTGGGTGCTAACTCATGGTTTTGTTGCTTCCTAGATACATTTACCATCTGATTTGGGAACGCTTTATAAAGTGAGACTTGGTCTCCAGAGTTTGGAAAACAGCATATCCCAGTTGTCTCTTCATCACTTTAAAATACAGAACACATCGACCCTGGATACCTTTAGTCTCACCATAAATAAAACACTTCCTCTTTCTCTTAATGGAGACAGATGGATTGAATTCCCCATACAGTGGCCATTAAAAGAAGCACTTTCTGGTAGGTATAAATCTACTTCAAAGCAGTAGACTGGTCCAGGAGGTTAACACATCCTAGTACTACAATAGAAACCTTTATCAAAACAGAAATTTTTATTGGTTTTATTTAATGATTCATAAAGGCTGGATAAGAATTTAAAATGTATGAAGGAAAATACTACCCACTCAGCTTAATTTCTGTACCATAAAATGGTAAGTGCAATATTCATTTGATTGCACAGAACCATTATTATATGCTACACAGAACAGTTCAAAAGAAATATCCCTTTCTTGCAGTACTGTAATATTTCTATTCTCCTTTAGTCCTCAGCAGCTCATATTACTGACATTAACAATATGATTTTTATAGCTCATTTACTATTAAGAGATTTTGTTGTTTGTTTGCACATTCCGAACAAAGACTCTCAGTAAATAATGGCTCAAAACTACATATAAGCTTCAGTTTTATTATCTTTATACACTCCAAATATTTATGCTTGTTAAAATAGTTCAACAATTCTTTCATACATCACCTTGGTTAAGTAAAATAAAAGAAATCTTTTCACCTAAAATCCACCATATCTCCTCATTACTGAATGCTACCATATAATGAAACAATTATCAACTAAATTAACAGACCAATTAATGATACTTAATATTCAAATAATTTGTGTCTGTGTTTTATGCAGAAACCAAATAATTCAGTTCAACTAAAGTGAGTTGAAGTAGATGTTATATTAACCACCCCAATACACTTTGTATTTGAACTTATGGCCCAGTTTCAGTGAGGTGTTTGAATACGTCTAAATGTATGTATGCAAATAATCTCAGAAGAATTAATAGAGGTTGAGGCTTTGTGGTTTTTCCATATTTTGGCTGCAATTGATAATGTAAATTTTGTATTTAGGTTTTAGATTTTATATTGCTTAAAGGTGTTATTTTCACTTGAAGACATCCAAAGTATGGGTGCAAAACAGGGCTTAATGGATTTCATCTCCTACGCTCAAGACTGAAAAAAAAGGACCTTCAGGTTAACATAAAGGCCATGATTGTGCCCCTTGCAAAAGCCTGATCACTGTCACATGCAGAAGTATGTAGGATACAGGTACAAGCACACAGAAACGATGGGAGAAAGATCCAGCATGGGTGATAAAGGGGCAGTGAGATTGGAATCCCTATGACCTTTTTCTGACTCTGGTTCTGTCACTTTCAACCTCTTGGTTGAAAAAATAATTTCCCCATTCTTTGCCTTTTTTTTTTCTTCTTTTTTTTTTTTTTTTTTTGTAATATTTTTATTCTTTGTAAATGCTCTGAGATTGAGAGATAAAAAAATCACAAACAAGGAATAGGTGTTATATTACCCATGTGTTTAGGTAAAATAACAAACAAATGAAATAGCTCATCTCTGTGGCTTTTATTTGTTTCCACACATGCTTTAGAAGTCTTAAAAGAGGCTTTGTAACCACAGTGAAGAAAAAACTAGAACCATAATTGCCCCAAATCTTTGCTGTTTATGTCCAAGATAGCTTTAAGCAGTGTCACAGCAAGTGGTACATGTGGAGTTCAAAGAGATCTTTACACACACACTTACTTGCAGTTTATTGTGCAAAAGAGATACGTTTTTCTGTCATCTTTCTAAATCTAATTTATTTTCTCCTCAGTTTTCTTTTTCTCAGCTAAAAACAAAACCAGTATTGTGTTAATTGGAATGGAAAGCAGCTGATCATAATCATCATAACCAGAAGCCAAGTGCTGTTAAATTTCAGATAAAGCTCTGTCATTCATAGAGTGACTTAATATTTCATCTCTTAGTTATATTTTCTTTTTGCCTCTTTCTTTTTTTTTTCCTATTTGGGACTGTGATGAAGCATAGGCTAACGGCTAATTGAAACCATCAAAACACAGTTGATAAAATACAGTACAGACCCTTGAGTTCTGGCTGTGAACACATGTGCCTTTGGGTGTATTAATGGGCATAGGCCTCCAGCTGAATATATACATAAATAGTTTCTCTTCACTGTACATCCCTTTGAGATGCTAACACCTCAGGAATCCCCAGGGATGACATGCTGCTCTCTTTCTCCTCTCACATACAGGGCTGTACAGAAGGTGAATTTTGCAAATCTGTAGTTTTTAAGGCAAAACAATTAAATATTGAAAAGGTGAAATTAAAATGCATTATGCTACTTTCAAATAGATTATTTCCACAAAGTTAAAAAAGAACCATAATTCACACTGAGATTATGAAATAATTTGAATTTTATAAAATTAAAGGAGTTGTAGCATTCATATATGTTACCCTTATTGTATGTAACTTCTTTTCAGAGATTTCTTTCATCTTTCCTCTCTCCAATCTATTCAGTACACTACAGAGACAAAAGCTTGGTTGCCTGTGTTTATGCTATGATAATCTGATCGCACTACCTGAAGGAAGACCGCTGTTGAAGCATTTAAGCTCTCTGCCCTTGCCTACATTAGTCTTCCTCAATTGCCCAATTGTACAATGAATTCTGCCTGTTCTATCCACTCTGTGATCTGATACAAAGTTCATGCAATGCAACTTCTACTTGACTACAGTGTATCAGGGCCATGATAAGTCAACAGATCTTACTTGCCTTGGCCAAAGTCACCCGGAACCTCCAGCCATAACGGGCATAGGATGTCCATTTCAGATCATGTTTGAGCTACTTCAGATGTGCATCTGACTCTATTCCTCTCTATGCCCCAGTCTTCTGCACAGTCCTTGGACATATGTTGTAGCCTTATTTTCAGTCCTTCTCTGGCCCTTTCACCTGCTGCTCCCAGCTTCATCACCAGGATGGATTCCAGGTCATTTTCACTGTTTGCTGCATATGGGACTGTTGACAGCTCTGCCTGCCACGTGAAGATGTTGCAGAACTGTTACCTAGTCAAGATCTCTTTTTGCTTGATATTGCAGTGGTTACATATCATCTAACAGTATTTTCTGGAAATATTTTGAGTGAGAGAAATTTAGTGCACGTGACTGCATGTATATATGGTAGTCGTGGCGACACAGGGGACAGATCTCTTCTCCAGCCATTTCAGAATGTCCAGCATGGAGAGGAAAATGAGGTACACTGCCTTAAAGTACTTTAAAACTTACCCTTTAATCCACTCTTGTACTTCCTATATATTATTTTTAAATTTTCCTATATGGTTAAGTAATATAGTTTGAGATTGCAATACTGAATACTTTTATTTTAGTCATTTTCAGTTGTTGTGGATGCTGTGGATTTGGGAGAACTGGACAAAATTGTTCTTTTGATCAGCAGCAAAACAGGTAAAGTACTTTTTACTTTCTAAAGTCAGTGATGTGAATCACACAGCTAGCATCCTGTTAAAGTCAATGAAATTACTGCCAGAGTTAAATACCAATTAATTTCCTTTGGTTACTTCTAGAAAAGGTAATATTTTATAAAGTAAAATCCTACCTTTTGATATATTAAAATCCTTGGATCTAAAATCTATATCATTATTGCATCCAGAAAGTAAACTATTCCATTGCATAAAAGAAAGATGAACATAAAATTAGGATGAATAATTATATTCTGCAATTAATACATCATCTATTAATAAGTGATCTAGGAGAATAATTATAACTCAAGTAAGAAATTGGTATTGTTTAATATTCCTTCCCTGAATCAATTATTTTCACTTTTTTTCCAACTGTTCTCTTTTCTCTCTGTAACATTCGTAAGGGAATTTTACCTCTATTTGTTGGTCAGCAAGTTCTGTCACTGATCTTCCTTAAAGTCGTCATGGCTTTAACTTCTCTTTGCCTCATCTATAGAATGGTTATCATGCTATGAGGGAATATTTAAAAAAATAATTAAATATTTTTTTTAAGTCTGTTAATGAAATTTGCTATATAATTGCAAATCATTACTTACTATGTATTACAGTTGATTATTTTCAGACAGTTTTCTAGGAAAACAGGGTTCTATGTCTACACTTTATCTGTCTTTTTTTTTTTTTGTTTGCCTATCTGTAGACTCTTCATAAAAGCCTTTTAGACTCATCACCCAATTTCAACCAAATACATAAGATTTGGGCAGTAAGTGTGTGCATACTCATTGGCTGGTCAACACTCCTGTACCACAGCACAGGCTGCCTTGTTTGCTACGGGCTTCCAAGGGGCTACAGTGTGGAGCTGCAGCTACTACAGAGGGGAAGGGAAGGAGAGGGAGAGCCCAGCTATGGTGTTGTGGGGAGCAAGGCATACGGCTCTCTGCTTTTGTTCCCCATAGCTTCAGTTAACTATGGCCATCTGTCTGACTGACAGACATTGAATATGCCAATTGTGTGTTGCCAAAGGGCATCACAGAGAGCATGACAGGCAAGGCTTTTCCATTCAGGTTTGAAAACACAGTTCACAAAGGAGGGACATTGGGCTTATTGCCTCTGTGTCTTATGAAGAGAGGATTGGTTAGATGTATAATAGATTTCTTCCAGAGGAGTTACTTAGATGATAAAACACTTCAGATGAGTAAGGGTGTCTCTATTGTAATTAGACTTGTTTGGACTGAGACTAGTTTGGACCAAGATTTGAATCAAAAATCCTGAAAACCAAAAAAGCTCTTTAGTGTTTAAGGTCACAGAATCATGGAATCACAGAATATGCTGAGTTGGAAGGGACCCACAGGATTATAGAGTCCAACTTTTATCCCTGCACGGTCCAACTCTCATCCCCAAGAGTCACACCATGTGCCTGAGACTATCATCCAAATGCTTCTTAACTCTGTCAGCCTTGGTGCTGTGACCACTTCCCTGGGGACTCTGTTCCAGTGCCCAACCACTCACTAGATGAAGAACTTTTTTCTAATATCCAACCTAAACCCCCCCAACACAACTTCAGGCCGTTCCCTTACGTTCTGTCACTGGTCACCACAGAGAAGAGATCAGTGCCTGCCCCTGCTCTTCCACTCCTGAGGAAGTTGTAGACTACCATGAGGTGTCTCCTCAATCTCCTCTTCTCCAGTCTGAACAGACCAAGTGACCTCAGTTGTTCCTCATACAGCTTCCCCTCAAGGCCCTTCACCATCTTCATTGCCCTCCTTTGGACACTCTCTAACAGCTTAATATCTTTCTTATATTGTGGTTCCCAAAACTGCACACAGTATTCAAGGTGAGGCTGCCCCAGTGCAGAACAGAGCACAACAATCACCTCCCTCGACCAGCTGGTGATGCTTTGCCTGATGCACTCCAGGACACGATTGGCCCTCCTGGCTGCCAGGGCACTGCTGGCTCATATTCAACTTGCCGTCGACCCGGACCGCCAGGTCCCTTTCCACAATGCTACTTTCCACCATCTCATTCCCCAGTCTGCATGAACATCCAGGGTTGCCCCATCCGAGGTGCAGAATCCAAGACTTTCCCTTGTTGAACTTCATAGGGTTGGTGATTGCCTAGTCCTCTAATTTTTCGAGGTCTCTCTGTGGGGCCTCCCTGTCTTCAAGCAAGTCAGATGTATCCTGCAGGACTGGTCAGCCCAGGCAGAGTATTGCTCTAATATATTTATACTTTCATTCAGTATCTGAGCAGGTTTTTAAGATCAGGTTGTTCAAGATCCCTTCCTGAAGCTTCTGACTCGCTCTCTGCACTATCTTGGCAGGTTGTAAGTGTAACACAATGTCCTGGATTCCTCCACAGGAGTCTTATTATATTCTATTGACTACTTGAAACAGTAGTAGAAGACATTGGAATGCAGTTTGTTGAACAGGGCTGAAGCGACAAATAATAGAAGAGAAGGGAAAATGAATAGTCTTCATGACTAACTAGTGGCAAGAGATTCAGGCCATGTAGCTGAAGTGAAACCCCCAGCAGGAAATTCAAAAGGTAGTGTAAGTCAGAGTGCAATCTTTCTCAAACAGCAGAGGGATACAGTGAGTTGCTGAACTTTCTTCATACCTGCCACCTAACTTCTTTGTGCTGCGTGTGGAATAGAGCTCCAGCCCTTTTGTCAAACATTCGCTGAGGATGAAACACCAGATGTGTATTTCTGTTCTTCCTTCTCAGATGTGCCTGCCTCAGTCATGCTGAATTTTTTCTGCTTGCCTGTCCAAGGATGGTGAAGACAACACTCCTTTGCTTGACTAATTAAGACAAAGGAAATGCTTACTCCTAAATTTCTAAGCTGAGGTTTACAAATAGGAACAAAATAAAGAATCTTGTAATGATTCCAACATTTTTAACTCAATTGTTGGCATTCATAAATTAATTAATAAATGATGTTTTAATATATTAGGAATGACACCATTATACCAACAATAGAGTCTACCTAATTTCTTGACATGCAATGCAACATTTCTACCTAACTCTTTCCTTCTTTGTAGACTGCAAACTGAGCATTAAAAAATTGGAAGTGAAAGAAGCTGCAAAGGAGTATCCTATCTATGTATTTGAAATGAATGGGTAAGTATATTATGTAAAGTTAGTAATGTTTTCTTAAAATGTAATAGCTGAAAACACTGAGCAGACACTGAATCAAAGTAACTATCAGAGCGGTTCTGTAAAGAGATATTTGAAAAATAAATCCATCTTTAACTGTTCCACATAAATTCATAGGATTTTTTTGATTTAACATATGATTTACTTACCACAAAATCATATGTGGTTTTGTTTTTCAGAGAATTTTCTGTGGGTGCAAATAAGCCTGAAATACAGAGAGATATCCCAAGATCTTTTGTTATTAGAGGAGATAAACAAAAAAATGACATCGATAACAACTTAAATAAAGAAGAAAGTCAAGCAAGAAATGTGACAGAGTATACTATTAAAGTGTACACAGGTGACAAAAGGGGAGCAGGGACTGATGCCAATGTGCATATTATTTTATTTGGGAATGAGGACAAATCTGAGGTATTTCAACTCTCTCAGTCACTAGAGCATCAAAACCCCTTTGAAAGAGGAAAGGTGAGTACACAGATTTTACAAGTTGTGTCCGTTTCTGTACTGGAAAAGCAAATTTTAAATCTCTGCAAGTTCTTTAGAGAACTTTAGGTATTTTATTCTATTTTCTATGTCGTTAGATGAGATTTTTTCTCAGCTATCTCTGTTTCACCTTTTCACCAGAGTAACCAAGGGACATTTTACTTCTGCTGTCTCTGTTGCTCTTCTGTCTCTTAGTCCCAAATACATCTTCATATTACATCCACTTATCCGCCCAGTTATTAATTTCCTTGTTCTGAAATGCACAACATGCATTGCCTGTGTATGTGCATATATGTGCAATATCCCATGCTGTTGCACAAACTTTGAATATTGTGCATGAGGATACATCAGTCTCTTACATCCCATCATTTTACTTTGCCATGGAAACTGATGCTGTGAGCCTCACTGAATGTATAAGCCTATAACCAGATAAAGTGGAACCATACACATCAACCTATTTCTGATATCCATCTTGCTTTAGGCTGTTATTGAGAGACCCAATAATTCAGATACAGATATTTGCATAATAATGCAGACTCTCTGCATTATGTCCTAGTACCTTAGTTGACTGTTCTCCTATTTTAATAAGCATATTACTCCGACAAAGCAATTGCTCCATTTAGTCACCACCTGTGCAACAGAGTACAATGATGGTTACCCTTAAGTAACAAGAAATATATATATATTTTCCATATCTTTCTCCTGTGGATTTATTGACAGGTAATGACTGAATAATTAGAACTCAAGTGAAAATATCTTCCTTAAGAGATGTACCTCATTTTCTTCAGTATTACTAAACATCTTTTTACCTGCAGTTGGTCCAAGTTTCTTCAGCCAGGATACCTGTGACTATCTTCTAAAAGATCTTTACTCATGAATTGTCTTCCATACTGAGGAGGTTAATAAATCTGGTTAACTACAGGCACAAGGAGCAACTAAAAAAGTGTCTTGAGCAGTATTTCCTTTTGCCTACTACTATGCAGGAGGTGTCTCTACTTTTTGAAAAAGAAGAGTAGATACATAGAAATCCTGTTAGCAATCCAGCCAAGCCAATGGGTAGCCAGTGGTGTCAAATGCCTTATGAAAAAAGAATCTCATTTTAAAAAAATCTGCAATATGAAACAAGGTAATATTTTAAAGTAGATACTATTTGAGAGACATAATGGTACGTGTAGCAAAAGCCTTTCTCTCTAATGTTCTTGAATATTTATTTATATATTATATACTAAACAACATTTTAGAAGACCATATCAGTTGAGTATCCATGAGACCAAAAAATGTTTTTCTGGTAGACAAAAGTCAGGAAAGAGGTGGAGATTGTCCTACTATAAACTGAAAAGTGAATCTTTTCTGTTTAAACTGAGACCTAGTAGGACAGGATCTATACCACCATCTTCAGTATGGAAAATAAATCATCTGTGACTCATCTATTTTGAATTGGTATTATTATATTTTAATTAATCTCGGAACTGACCTAAATAAATTTGTAAGTTTCCAAACATTGGTATAGGTATAATATTTTTAATAACTGTATTTTAATATTAAAGGTCGATACATTCAAGATTAAGACAAAAAGATTAGGCAGCCTGTATTCAATTGAAATTGGTCACGATGGGAAAGGATTCGGTGAGTATACTGCCTGTGTTCAGTAGCCTTGTAAAAATCTTCTGCCTAAAGATCTGCCTGACATTTGGAAAGGTGTTTGAAGTCATACTATGCTACAGCTAGCTAATACAAATCTGTGTACAAATGAGGTCAGATTCACTGTGCTTGCTTTCACCCCCTCTGTCTATCACATTTCCCTTGACTTTAATTTGAATTTTTTTTTCTAATAGAGATCAAGTTAACATAAACCTCAGATGGTTTTATCCTTCAAACATTGCTCAGCCAAAACCCTTATTAGATGTCCTACATAAGATAGGATTGAATTTTCAAACTGCAGGCTAAACTTTCCATGATTTGAGCAAGTTTTGGACTCTGGTCAAAGCATGCTGTAGCTCCCTCTCACACACATAGGGCTTTTCTTCTTGTGAAAGTGTGAAGAGAACATTAGTGTGCACTAGGTCTTGCCCTGATGTTAGGTGAGGATGTGGCTATAGTACATAACCACACATGACGACGGAAAATGTTTCTATGTACAGTGCGTTACAGGTAACCTCTAAACCCTGAATTTTACATAAAAATTAAGTGGGAGACTACAGCATATAATCTTTTGAGCTTAAATTTAATTGTGCTAAAAAACCCTAGGAATATACAGATATCAGATGTATACAGATATATAGAGACATACAAATACATAAACTAAATTTGCAGGCAATGTATAACTTGAGTCAAAAAGGTCTGATTGTATTGAGATACTCTAGTCAGGTGAAATTTGCTTAACCCATCTCAAAGAAATAGAGTTTTAGGTTTAATAAAATCTGATTAATCTAAGCTCATGATGCACTATATAGTGGCAAGGGTTTATCATTTCTAGAATGAACCAAGCAAAATTCTGCAAATAGCAGTTCTTATTTGGAAAAAGTTGAACAGGTTTGGTGTTTTTTTCCAAAGTACCAGTCACATTGTATACGTCATGTTGTTGAAAATTCAAACAGAAAAATCACCAAACCTGTTGAAATACCTGTAATAAATAAGATCCTTTTGCTGACTTTCATCCTGCTGTGCATGTACACAATTCAGTTTAGGACTGATTCCCAGTGTGGAAATGGAACTCTACACCGGTAGACTTCTGGTACTCTGAGAGTTGCACAGACGTCTGTAGGGGAAATAATAGGTTGAATTTTCATTTCCTGGATCCCAAACTATCAACAAAATTATTATCTTTTCTCTCTGTGCCCTGATCAACATCACATAGCTGCTAATACTGCCTTCCTAGCACAGCTGGTGTGTGTCAATTCATCTTACAGACATGACTACCTTCCTCTAAATTTTTCTCTGAAATTATCTCCAAGTGTCTCTTGTCACATCAGCTGTTACCTTCACAAGCTTCCTCAAATGTAACAGCTCTTTGAAATGTTTCATCTGTTTCCTAGATGCCTCTGGATTTATCCATACCTGGATATTTCAGAGGTGTCTGTTGGAGTTTTGTCAATAAAGGAGGAAGCACTAGATTTTGATCTTTTCAAGAGCACAAACATGCCTTTATATTCTCTTGTAAAATGCTGTGTAAATTTGAGAGACCGTAAATTTTTATTGCTGATAATCCTGACTATGAATTAGAGATTTCATGAAAGGTCATATATTCCAAGTCGAGTCTATGATATATTAAACCATTCACAAGATTTCATTAAAGGAGTTCCAAAAGTACTTCACAATATCAATAAATGAATCTTGTGAATTGAAGATGGAAAACCTAGACACATTCATGGCCTAGTTATACCAACTATTTTTTTTGAAAATGCCAATGAAAAATGAGAAAAGTTGCAATGCATTTACATTTTGTTCAAATTGAAACAATTTACAAATATTTTCACATTACATTTTTAATCTACTTACAAATAAAATATTTTTACTGGTTTTAGCCTATTTAGAACTTTGTCCAAATATTTGAAAACCAAAATAATTTGATAGAATATAGTTCTTTATCTGTAGGACATGCAAAGAATGCTAAAAGGTAGTCAGCTAATAGCAGTATAGTCCTAATTAGTTTTAAAATATTGTCATTAATATTTGCCTTGGCAAACACAACTAAAGATATCAGCAAAAACATTGTATACATATATATATATAAAAGTTTTGGTTTTAAAATCTTAATATTTTAATATTCCATGAAATAAAATTCTATATCACAAGAATGAAGATATTTTTCACACAGCAAAATAGGAGATTATAGTATAATATTTAATACATTCTTAAAGCTGAAACAGATGTGAGTGTTGACCTAAATGGAGATGCTATTCTGAATCACGGTACTGGAGAGATAGAATTATAAGGAGCATTCAGATTCACCACTTGGTTTATATACATATCAATATATTAATTAGAAGGGAGCAGTAGAATGCCCACCAGGGGTTCATGTGGAGTACATTTCCAAGTACGAAAAAGGGCAAAATGGGTTTTCAAGAACGTATTCAATATTACCATGCACTCTGTTTCATTTGTCTTGTTGCCTGTTCTGTTCAATATGGAAAAATAAGTTAAGTTGTAACAAAAATTTTCCATTACATTTTCTGTCAAAAACATCATAGACCTTCCCTATAAAACTGAGAGAAGTTGGTAGTAATTTGAATTATCTACATTTCAGTTTTATTATTGATGTTGAATACACTTGGAAGTATTGAACCACATGGGGTTTGGATATGAAATTAGAAACACTTCTTATACTCTAATTGTGTTTTGGTTTTATTAAATTTTCTCCTTTTTTTTTTCCTTCTACAGCAAGTGGCTGGTTTCTGGAAAAAGTGGAAATCACAGATGCATCTAGAAATTCAGTGTATTGCTTCTACTGTAACAGGTCAGCAGATCAGTTCATCATCACTCTGTACAAACCATTTTCTTCTCCACAAGAATTAGTAGTAGTCTTTTTAGTCTCTCAGTTGGTTCTCTTCTGGTTTTCTAAAACAGTAAGAACTTTTTTATACCATACTGTGTTGCTATCAGTCCATCGCCAAAGAATTTTGAACCATTTGGCCAATTTCAAACTAATTTGTCAGAAGAATTGTTAGAAGAAAACACTATATTTTCCAAGAAATTAAAACTGAATGACTGCAGAAGGGAGAGATACAGTTTAGTGCCTTTGCCAAGAGAAGGTATTTGTATGTATTTTCAAAGGTAGAAGGTGTCTGGCGAACCATTATACAAGCATTAATGTATATGTGGCTCTGACAAACATATCATGGATAAGCAAACAGACATGGGAGGGAAACAGAAAGGAGGATGTTAGGATATGGCAGTATAGATAAAAAACTGGAGAAAAAGGAGTGTATCTTATTGATAAAAAAGGCAACATTAAAACATTAGAATCATTCTGTTTCTATGTTTGCTTACTATGGATCCAAAATATATTCAGCAAATAAGATAAAACCAAAAGAAAGCTTTATATGATGTGATGTAGGAGGATGATGACCTAAATTTCTAAATTTATTTGGATTCTGAGGTCCTGGTGTAAAGGACTTCTAGTGTGCAAAAAGTAGATGCACTTTAGTCTGCATCAAACTGAAACAGTACAGTTTCAAAAGTTGGAAATTAAATTGAAGGGTATATTTGGAGTGACTGCTCACTATAGTGTACAGTTCACAGCTTGAAGAATTTCAGAATAAGCATCTGAAACAAACATGTTCATGTCTTCCTAAGAGGAAATCAGCTTTTTAATGCACCTGGAGAACACATAAGTGTGAAAATTTATAAGTTCCCTGTACCTAGAGAGAGGAATGTTACCTGGTGGTCTGAAAACAGAAATGGCAGCCAAGAATATTTAATTTATCCTTTCCCTAAATATGTCTCTAAACTTAACAGTTGACGAAAGCCAAATCCCAACCCTGAACCCAAAAAAGTACCTTTTTTGGTTTTTGGATAGTCAGTTGTACTCTACAGTCTAAGTCACGAGAATGTGAGGCTGTTAATGACCCTAACAATGTTAGACGTCTTTCAACAACATTAAACTTCACTTAACTTTCTCCAAACACATGCTCAGATACTATCTAGTCTTCCAAATACCTAAATTTAAGTTAGTGGACAGGAGCAAAAATCCTTAAACCAGAATATCACTTCTTTGTGAAACACAATCCATAACGGAATTTCAGTTGATGACACTCCATCTCTTCTGCTTGTAAGAGTTTTCAGATCACACCAGTCAGAGGAAGATTCTTGAAAAAGATAGCTTGCAACAAACATTTTTTTCCCAGAGATTTTTTTTTCAATTTTATTTAAAGTATTGTAGTAAAACGACAAAGGTATGTAAGAGACCCATTTGGCATAAGAACTCGAATCACGTCATTGATGTGGGGGAGCGACTGACACAGATTGATTCTACATGCTGCTGACTAGGACATTTAATAGGGGCCTTGGTGGGTTAGAGATGTATGGTTACTTTGGTGTATACCTACTCACCCAAAATGGAAGTATTTTAGCAGAAGAGATTAGGAGGTTAACCCCAGAGTACTCAGTGACCCAGAGGCTCTGGGGCACTCCTAAAATACAGGAAATTGTAAGTTCATGTCCCTCTTCCAGCTGAGACATGGAGCTCCTCATCAAGCCTACCATGTAAATGGGGAATGGTTCATTCTCTCATCAAAAGACTCATCTGGTACAAACAATGTCTCTAAAAGATAGTCATCACTGAAAAACCCAAATCCTTTGTTAACCCATCTAAATGCCTGTTGTCTACCTTACACATCACACCTTTCCTAGGCTCTGTGACATCCATATGCAATTTTAGCTGCCAAGATTAGTTGTGTTTCAACCTGGAAGTGTTTAGCTTCCGCCATATCTCCCAGATGTTGAAAGGTGCAACTTCAGATGTGAGCTACTTAATGCTATACTAATGTCTAGGAATCCCTCCCATACTACCTCCTTAGTAGATATCACATGAGGTAGACTGTTATAAACCTTCCAAAAGTGTTAGAAGCTTTTTAACTCTCTTTGGATACTAATTCCACTGTATCCATGGTTCCAGTTAACACCAGTCTACCTGAGTTTTGGACTCAGGCTTATTTCCCATATAATCAACAGTAAAACCTCCATAGGCTCTTAGATACTAATTCCACTGTATCCATGGTTCCAGTTAACACCAGTCTACCTGAGTTTTGGACTCAGGCTTATTTCCCATATAATCAACAGTAAAACCTCCATAGGCTCTTACAGAGCAAGGATTGAGCCCACTATGCAACTCAGTATGTTGTGAACCAACAAAGAGACACGAGAAATAAACAGTCATGGGAATGGAATACCAGAACAATAATCTGCTATCACAGAACAGGTTTCCTTGCTCTGAGTTATCCTGATTTTATGTCACTCTTTGTGGTGAACTACAGGTTACCCATATGACCAAGAAATAAAACAAATGTATATTTCATAAATATACCCATAAAGTTAATTACACTTTTAAATTACATATACTGGGATACTAAAACAAAAATTAAAAAAAAAAAATCACTATTTTTTTTCAGGTTGGTTTCTGCTTCTGGATAAACCAATGTAAAAGCTCTCCTAGAAAACCAAAGGTGCAGAAACAGGCTCTCACGAGTTGTCTGTTTATTAAGTTTTACATGTGTTGTGTTTATGACAGGTTTTTATGTTTTTTTCCTTAAGGTGGCTTTCTGAAGATGAAAGTGATGGCCTCACCGCAGTGCAACTTTATCCATAGCAGCTTGATTTCTGATTCTTTCTGAGTGTGTTGCTTCTCCAAATTCATGCTGATTTGATTTGATTGTACTTTATAATTCTGAAGGTATTGTAATTTTTGTGCAGAAATGTCAAAACAATGAGTTAAAAACATCACAGTAAATTAAATGTGTCTAATGTGAACACAGAAGTGTGATCCTATTAGAAATGCTCGAAAACTTTGCATGACTGAAATTTCGATATCAGAAATTTAAATATGTAACATGGTTTGCGGACTTGATCTGAGCAATCATAATGGTAGACATATGTAGTAACATACTCAAATATTTTTGTTCCAGCAATAATTTGTGGGTAAGTTAAGTTTAGCTCTTGTATCAAATCTGTCAGTATTTACTAATTTGATGAATCTTTATCAATTTCAACATTTATTAAAATTTAGATTTTCTTAAATCATTTTCCAAACAAATTGCACAATGTTTCAGCCTTACCATGTATCGCTGCTCTTTTCTATAGGACCATAACAGAGAGTAATAAAGACCTTGTTATTCAGGAGTTCACCCTGTGTTGGTAAGCCTCTCTCTGACATTGACTGTAAAATCTTGTAGCTGAGACAGAAACTCAGCTGTGAATCTTTAGATCCAAAGTGTCTTAAGAGAGGCTGTTATCAGGAACACTGCAATAGCTTACTGGGAGGCTTAGGCATCTCCCTGCTCAGCACAATGACTTTTGCAGTGCCTGTCCTTAGCTATCTAACTGGCTTTCCGGTGCAATATGCGTGAATGCCTTCCCTTCAAAGAAAAAAAAAAGAAAGAAATCGAACAATTATTTTTGCAAATGCACAATAAATAGTAATATATTTAGCTACAGATGCACAAATTAATGTTTGTTTTGGTAGGCTTTGATATTGTCAGAATTGACTCAGGAAGAGTTTAGGATCTAGGCAAGTCTGAACTGAAATCATGACTTGCACATCGCCAGAAGTTTCATGTGTGTGATCAAAATACAAATATTGTATATAAGCTACATAGGTCATCCCTCCATTTATCAAAGGCTTCACCTTTTGTACATCCAAAACCTAAAATCTTTATGAAGATTTGAAATTTAGACCTGTTTCACCCTCAAGATGCCATCATGTTCTGTATCAGCTATGTGCTTTCTATAATCACAAGAATTAAATGAGTTTCTAATCTGTGTTGATGAAACATTGTCTGGCTGTCTTTTTAATATGTTTAATGTTTATTTACTCACATTATTCTGTGAAATGAGGATGCTTGAAATCTGTATGTGTGTGGAGATCTCAGTTGTTACTTTGACACAAAACAATAAGTGCATATAATTGGTCTTGGTAGGTAATATCATTTTTATCTACCTTTATCTAACTATGTCATCAAAAGGTATAAGGTGTGGATGTGGTAAATGTGAGCAATGGAACAGATTCAATTTCTTCTAGAAGTGCTTTTTCTTTCTCCCTTTGCTACCATGCTCTCTGGAATGGACTTGAAATTGTATCCCCAGAGTGCACAGTTCACTTACTTAGTATCAGTATTCATTACACTGAATCACTTCATTGTGATCTATTATGTGATTTGTTTCATTATTATGTCTTTCATTAATAGTTTGTAATACTAGCTCTCTTTGATGTCATTTCTGATTTATCAAGTGTAAATGGTGCCTTCCTAATCTGTTTTTCCTTACTAAGAGTGAGTATCCTCCTTCTGCAGCTGCCTTCCATATTTGAAAATTATTTTCTCTACCTATGGGGTGTCCAAATCAGGTTTTTGATTCTCTTCCCTTGATCCAGAGCCATGTAAACACCTCTCTAAGCCTTCCACTAACAGGGCCACCATAGCAGAGGGCTTCATTTCAAGAGCATCATGGGTGCTTGCAGGCGATTTCACTTTGGTAAGAAAACCTGAAATACCATATAGCCTCCTGTTCAAGTCTTTCTTGGAAGACATGCCAGTTGCCATATTTAGCTTGTGACCAGTGCCAAACCCCAAATGTGTTTCTTCCACATGGTATACAGTGATGTCTGCTGTGTTTGGCACAGAAGTCACTTAGTCTCTCTCCCTTGTCAGTGGGATGATTTTTGGAAAAATTGCAGGCCAAAGACAGGGACATTACAGACTTGCCTCCTCGTGTGCACTCTGCTGTTCCTACACAGCAAGGGTGCTGCCCTGTCTTTTTCCTCCCAGCACCCTGCTCTGCCTATGGAAAACCTGGGCATATATTGACACCACTGATGCCTCTGTGGGGAACGGAGATGTAGCATGGAAAAGAGTCTGCCTGGGTAAACAAGAAACTAATGAATCTGGCACACAAAGAAGTCTTGGAAGGAGCAGAGAGAGAACTCTATCAGTTGGAGAAGGTAAACCTGTAGTAGAGAGAAGGGTTCGTCTTCAACTGCCTCTCCCTGCTGCAACCTGTCCTTGAAGATCTGTGCAATAGGGCAGTGGCTAGAGGATTCTGCTGCTATTGTTGTTATTATCATTATTGTCATTATTCTTAATTTAATTTTGCACTGCAGAGAAAACCTGGAGCTGGGTACTAAAATATATACCCTGAAGATCATAATATAGACTCTTAGACAAAATAGAGTCTGAAAATGGCCATTAAAGGTCCAGTATTGGTTAACTGTATCTTTTTTCTTCATCCACTTCTCCTGGCGTGCTGTTATATATATTATTAGGTTGACCTAGGTGACACATTTTTGCCAATTTAAGCCGTTAAGCGTCTTCATTTCTTTTGCTGATGATGTTAAGGACTTGAAAAAAATATAACAATGCTCTGACTGGCTCATTGGACCATTTAATATTCTCCCACCAACTCCAAGTACTGCCTTGCTGAAACTCATCATACATAAGAAAGAATTCCTTCCTTTTAAGTACATACAACCAGTTATATTGCATCTATCCACCCTGTAGTTTGTCAGTTGTGGAAATGGCATGAGAATAAGAAAAAAGGAAGTACCAAGTTGCCTTTTGAGTTTCTTTAGATGTCTTGGATAGATAACATCTAGTCTTCCATTGTTAGTATTTATAAATGTCTTTGCAAATATAAACCACCTCTGCTGACATATCAGTTTGAAATGTTCTTTTGCACTTCTCCACAAAGAAAGGCAGTAGACTGGAAAAGTCCATAAAATCCTCCGTACTGAACAGTGCAAAGCAGTGTCGTAACTTCTGTGCTAGTTGAATCTTTGTCTTACAATCATTTTGCTCGACTTGAATTCATTTTGAACAGATGAATCAAAAATGGGAAAGAAAATGGGGATTTTAATTTTCTTCTTCAAACTTTTGAAAATTCTTAATTACATTTTACAGTGTGAGAGGGCATGTTAATATCCCCTTAGGCATTCCATAAATGCTTTTCCCATTTATCATAAAAAGAAATATGCTTGCTTGTTGGTTGGTTTCTGCATGCACAATGACAGTGAAAGGGTTGTCAGTATTGTACAAAGTTTGCTTCCTTGATGTTTTCCTATATGGCTATGTCTTCTTCTATCATTCCATATATATTTAGGTCTATCTTTGATTATATATTTAAATACATACTATGAAGTGACTTGAAAGGTGACTGGAATCCATTTCTAAACAACAAATGTAAATTTAAGAAATTCTGAGTTCAATCTCTCAAAAATTCCAAGAAATAATTTCTTCTTTCATAAGTAATATTTAAATCCAGATGCTGTCATCAAAGCATGGCTATTCTCTGTCTGCTTAAACCTGGAATCAATCAGGTCTATCAGTCTGTCTACCTATCTATCGATCTAGAGCATACAGTTGAATGTATTTACATGTTTCTAATCTTTAGACATTCTGGAAATATAATAAAAGAAACTACAGGCCCAATTCACCATGAAGTTTAAGTATGTTTTAAAAAGATATAGTATTCTAATATTAATTTTCTAAACAGCATACCAATTTACCAATGTATTTCTGATTTGTGCTTATATTAATTTGCTGAAATATAGGCTTCATTGAAAGGAAATGCATCCTTCCTTTGCTATGGAGTAACTCTGTTATCAGAGCACACAGTGGCATGTGCCTGTTGTGAATGAAGCTTGTTGGGCAAAAAGGCAATTAGTGCTATGTCTGAGTGAATGAGAAAACGAATGTTCATCGGGAAGGGAGGGAGGCAGGGAAGGAGAGAAGGAAGGAAGGAAGGAAGGAAGGAAGGAAGGAAGGAAGGAAGGAAGGAAGGAAGGAAGATCTGCTAGCAGATTCACCAGGTCTGGAAGACATCACCAGAGAACTCTTTACGGCTTAGGACTTCATTTATTTCTAAGAAGGGCTGCTCAGGAGCTTTGTTCAGCAGGAGAGACTGGTCCATTGCAAGCCCTGCCAGGACAGTAGGGTTATGCACAGCTCCTTCATGACACAGAACTACTCCCCAAGGGACTGACAGCCAGAAAGTCAGGCTTTTGTGTCAGAATGCTTCCATAATGTGTCAAATCCAGTACAATGAGCTCATTCTAATGCTTCAGTTAGTCTGAACTAGAAGAAAATGCAGAAACATCAAGCACTAAACTGCAATTGCCAAAAGTACTGCCAAACAAAAGAAAATAGATTTTGGAATCCTTTGGAATGAATTTATGCAAAAAATTATTAGACCTGTACAGTATACTGATATTCTAATGGCAAAATGAGAGATATGCAAGCAAGAGCTTGAGTGTATTTTGAAATGGCAGTTTGTACAATATAGCTAAAGAAGACTTAGAAAAACATATCAGGAACCCGAAGAGCTAAAAAATACTTTTGAGTAAAGATAAGAGGATTGGAACCCAGAAGCTTATTTCCTGGACATTTAGGTTTCAATTGATAATGGTCTGCAGTGAAAAAACAGAAAGACACACAGACAAAAAGTATTGTTAAAGTAGACATAGATTATAAGATATTGTAAGGGGCAAAAAAGGGAAACAGGAGTCGTAACTCAGAACAAAAGCAGTGGTATCCATAAAAATGTTTTCTTTAAAGAAAGTTGGAGAAAAAGAAAGCCAAGAATAAAATCTCCTTCAGACAAAAATTACCTTCACATGAGAAATAAATATTTTTTTTTTTCTGTACTTGGTTTAGGAAATATGTATTTATGTGATCTCACTTTTGCCGTTCAATTATATTTTGTAATTAATAATTTCTGGGATTTAGTGCCAACATTGGCTAGCTGAATGCATGCTGCTTTGCACACTGTGTATATACAAACTCTTCTGGCCTTGAGATAGCTCCATAGATGTTATGTCAGTTTAACAAAGAGGAAATTTGGTTCTGTTACTATTATTATTTGGGATGCCTTTTATTTGTTATCTTTAAAGTGAGAAAACAAAACAGAAGACATTCCTCTTATAGCGTATCAAACAGCCTTTAATTTAAGTGTTCATCTAATGCACTGTCTTCATTTAACAGACAGTTAATTTTAACATGAAAATCAGTGGGAAATATTATTTCCCTCTCAAATGCAACAGTAGCTGAATCCACTACTGAGGAGGGGAGGGGAGAGGAGGGAAGGGGAGGGGGAGAATGAACAGAAAAATATAGGAAAGGATATGTAAAACTCTCTCCACCACAGTAAAATATTGGGCAAACTGAACACCTTTCAGATTTACAGGTCTGAACCCACTGTGGTGAACTGGAGTCTTCCTGGAAGATGGATCAATTCCTTTGGTCAAATTCACCCTTTAGTGAAGTGGTTCAGGGCAAACATACCAGAAAATTTGCCCCACTTAAGGAGAAGGGAGGGGAGGATGTAGGGACACTTGGCCCCAGCAGTTACCTCCTCCAAGTGGCAAGCAGTGGAGTAGCCTTAAACAGGCTACCATGACTTCCGAAGATGATGTACAGCTGAACTGATGCCATTTATATTCTTAAATTTCTACTGCATTGCTCAGAGGCACCTTCTGCCCTTTTAGTAAGCTGGACCTTGTTCTCCTCCATTTTATTCTCTCCATCTTAATCTGACACGTTTGAGTAACTCTCTTACTCCACCTACAGCCCAAGCAATTTAGGTGAGGATTTCAAGTCTAGGAGCACAGTTGTTCCATCACTCTCACCCATGCATCACACTATAACCTCCATTATAAATTTGTGGCATCTTTTAGACCTGTACATGTTAAACAGACTCAATTAAAGTAACTTAAAGTGCACACTATAACATTTTATTAAAGATGTAACTATAAGAAGGCTCTGGAGATACTGTATAGCACTTTCCAGTAGCTAATGGGACAACAAGAAAGGTGGAGAGGGACTTTTTGCAAGGGCATATAGTGATAAGATAAGAGGTAATGGATTTGAACTGACAGAGGGCAGGTTTAGATTAGATGTTAGGAAAAAAATTGTTTACTGTGAGGGTGGTGAGACACTGGAACAGGTTACCCAGAGAAATTGTGCATGCCCCATCCCTGGAAGTGTTCAAAGTCAAGCTGGATGGGGCTTTGAACAACCTGGTAAAGCGGAAGGTGTCCCTGCCCATGGCAGGGGATTGAAACCGGATGATCTTTAAGGTCCCTTCAAACCCAAACCATTCTATGAAATAGAATAATGCTGGAAACTTGTTGATATATATAAACCATAAACTTGCCACTAAATTAGCTTTGTTATTAAGCACCTTCTCTGCTGACAAGGTGATCTTGGAATCATAGAATGGTTTGGGTTGAAAGGGACCTTAAATGAATGTACTCTATTATGTATAGCTGCTGACCAAATTATGAAAAGATATCTTGAGAAAGAAGCAATTTGCATTACAAGTCTAAGGCAAGAAACATCATATGAATTGTAGTGAGAATAAAATATGGGGTTCCAAAAGGAAAAGAAATAACATTATACCATGGTAACAGAGATTGGACAGCAAGTATGTATTATTTGAGAACCACTATGTGACAATGTAGTTAAAGACTCTTGTGAGATAACATGCAAAATAACTAACCAAATTAGTTTCATGTATGGTCTTCATCTTCCAAAGTTTGATTTTTGTGTGCTCAGCACTCTTTGAATAATACTGTAATGCATGCTGCAGTCTTTTCTTGAAATCTGGGGTATATATCAGTAAAACCTAATTTCCTAAAGGCAATTTTATACTTACCACGTACATTTAAGAGTTTGAAGACAGATTTTTCAGCTGTCCATATGACTTCTTCTGTTTAATTAATGAACTTAAAGGGACTATATTTAGTCACATAGCTTAACGTAACACTGCCCTATCACAGTCTCACTGCCATTCCTATTAAGATATTCTACCAACGTGGTTGAACTACCTCACTCTTCTATTTTAAGAAGGGAGAAGGCATGCTTATAAAATATTCCAGAGGTTTAAAAAAAAAAATTAAAATGTGAAGAGATCACTTAGTTGCTCATTCTGTACGGTTAGAGGTGCAAGAGGACAGAGAGGGCAGAAGGGCCAAGGGCAGGCGGCAAATGCCTCCCCACCCAGCCAACAGCCCAAGCCCTATGACTCCCGTGTGACTCCCAGAGGCAAGAGGCTGGTGGCCGTCCGTGAGCGGGTAGCTAGCGTACACTTGCATCCCCCGCGGGGCTCTGAGAGCGACGGCTGCCGCGGACCGCCCTGAGGGGGTCTGTGCTCCTCGGCGGTGAGCGGCCGCCGGCTCCGCCCGGGACGGCCGCTCCCGGCCTCGGCCGCTCGCTGTCCGAGTTAGGAACTGCCAGCGGGGCCAGTTCTGCTCCCGAAACACGCGGGCGAGCTGTGTGTGAGGAGCGGCCGCGCTCCGCGTGCAGCCGCGGCTGTGGGGAAAGGGGCGGGGAACAGTGAAAGGCATCGTGAGTTCGCCTAGTGAATTTTACGCCTAAAACACGATTTCTCCAGGTGGTGGAATAAAACGGTGTCTCCTCACCTTCCCCCGAACGCCTCTGAGGCAGCGTGAGTCACAGCACAATCCGAGAGCTGCACCTCGCAACCGCGTTTCACAAAGTTAGGGAGCGGCGGCGGCGCTTCCTACGGGACGGCCGGGACAGCGGGGAGGGGCTCAGCGGGACTCGCCGGGCCGGGGGCTCAGCGCGGCCACGCAGTGTGGCCCGTGGCTCCCGCTCCGTCGGCCGGGTGTTACGGCTGGGCATCGCTGCCGGGGCCGGCCCCCTGTCACCGCTCCGGGGCGGCGGCGGCAGCGGCTTCCCCCGGTCCGAGGATCCCCGCTCGCAGCGAGAAGCCCAGGGGTGGGGGGAGGCAGCCCTCCTGTCCGCCCCGTCCGCATCCACCCGCGTCCCGCCACTCCACCCCGCGCCGGCGGGGCAGAGGCAACACAAACTGCTGCGAGGGCACTGGAGATCGACAGTAGAGCCGGCGGCAGGGCCGCGACCTTCTGCTCCTGCGGCCCCGGCCCCGGGGGGTGCCGGCCACACCTCACCCCGCCCCGTTCCCTCGCCGACCCGCTCCCTCGCCGCCGCCGCGCCCACCTCCCCGGGCCGGGCGGCAAAACCACTGCCTCCCCTCGCCGCCGCAGGGCCGTGCTCCGCACCCTCGGGACAACGCCGAGCCCTCCCCTCCCGGCCGCCGAGCGCCCCCTTCCCCGCCCCTGCGCCAGTGCCGGTGCCGGTGCCGGGCGGGGGGCGGCGGCAGCGAGGGAAGAGGGATGAGGTCATCCTCTTTCCCGGCGTCAGTCAGCTGGGTGGTGGCGGCGGCGGGTGCGGGCGGAGGCGGGCGGGGAGGCGGGTGCGGGATGCGCTGCTCCGGGCAGCGCAGCCCTGCCTGCTTCGGGCTCGAGCGGAGCGCGGCGGCGGCCCCGGCACCGCCGGCCCCCGCGGAGGCGGTGGCGGGGCGGGCGGGCTGAGCGCGGCTCCCCGCAGACAGGCGGCGCTGCGGACGCGGCCGCCGCGGAGGAGCCGCCCGCGGGCGCGCAGCCCGGCGCGGAGCGGGGACAGGGGACGCGGGGAGCGGCGGGTCCGCGGCGGCGGAGGGCGGGAGGCAAGAGTCAGGAGGCGAAGGAGGAGGAGCAGGCGGAGACGCGGGATAAAGGAGCGCTCGCTGCTCCCTCTCGCTCTCCGGCGGGGCTGAGGGAGGCATCATGGCCGCGAAGTCGGACGGGCGGCGGAAGATGAAGAAGGGCGGCGAGGTGGCGTTCACGCCGCTGCAGAACTCCGAGCACTCGGGCTCCGTGCAGGCGCTGGCCCCGGGGCTGCCCACCGGCTCCGGGCCGGGCGGCGGCAGCGACGACGACGAGGCGCCCGGGGGCGGGTGCTGCAGCAGCGGCGGCAGCAGGGACGGCTCGGGCGGCGGCTCCCGGTGCTGCTGCTGCTGCGGCGGCGGCAGAGGAGGAGACGGCGGAGGGGGCGGCGGCGGGGGCTCCCGGGGCTCGGGCGGGGGCTCGTCCTCCTTGTGCTTGCGACTGGGCAGGGAGCAGCGGCGCTACTCGCTGTGGGACTGCCTCTGGATCCTGGCCGCCCTGGCCGTGTACTTCGCGGACGTGGGCACCGACATCTGGCTGGCGGTCGACTACTACCTGCGGGGCCAGCGCTGGTGGTTCGGGCTCACCCTATTCTTCGTGCTGCTGGGCTCCCTCTCTGTGCAGGTCTTCAGCTTCCGCTGGTTCGCGCACGACTTCAGCACCGAAGACAGCGCCGCCGCCGCCGCCGCCGCCGGGCACTGCCCCGCCGCCGAGAGCAAGCTGCTGGTGAGCAGCAGCTCCGCGGCCGCGGACATCGACGCCGCTCGCCCCAGCACGCCGCAGCGACAGGCGTCCACCGCCAGCAAGGGCAACGCCACCAACAGCAGCAGCAACAGCAGCAGCAACGCCGCCGGCAGCGGCGCCGCCGGTCCCCGCGCCAGCGGCGGCCGGTCCGCGTCCTGCGCCTTCTGCATCTGGCTCCTGCAGTCGCTCGTCCACATCCTGCAGCTGGGGCAGGTCTGGAGGTGAGGAGCCGGGCGAGGGCGGTGCGGGGGCCGGGGCCTGAGCCCCTCGCCATGGGGGAGCGCTCCCGGCCGCGTGCGGGACCGCGCCTGGCGAGCGCCGCCTGCCCCACCTCGGGGTCCCTCTTCGGGACCCGCCGGGCCGTCGGGGGCTCGGGGTGGCCGGGCCCCCCCGAGGCTGTGAGCGGCCCCGGGCGCGGCGTCTCCCACTCCGCTGAGGGGAGCCCCGCCGTGTCCCTGAGCGCCCTGTGCCGCACGGGCGGCCGCCGCGCGGGGAGGCGCCCGGCTGCCTCCCGCCCGCGCAGCGCCAGGTGCCCTGAACCTCCTGGGAAACTTGCGCCGGGGGCTCGTAAAATAAAAGAACCGATAGGGGAAAGGGGCCATACCCCCGTAATGCTCGTCTCCTGGTGTCCTCACATGTGGCCAGGACACCGCTGCCGCCAGCAGGGAACTTCACTGACAGTGAAGAGTTACTTTCTGGTAACACCCCGGTGCTGTTTTATGAGATTTACACATATGCTGCGAGCAGTCATCTCCTTGCTATGCATACCCGTTTTCTATATATGTGATGTATTAAAGGAATGTCTTCTAAATCAAACTTCTGAGTAGCAGTTCTCAAAACCACCCGCAAGCGACACACACTGCGTTATGGGAAGGATGTGCTGAAGTAGGTTGTGGAAGGCGCTTACTGAGGAAGGAGATGACATCATAGTTTTCAAAAGTAAACTTTTCCTTCAATTTGAGCAAATTTGCAGGAAAGATTCATATGGAGGCTGAATGCCTTGCAAATACATTTAGTGCTACCTGAAAAGTACAGGGTTCAGAAGGCATGGTGTATAAATAGCTAAAACTTTCACATAAAATTTTGGAAGACAGATGCTGTGTTGAAGAAGGTCATGCAGTGGGGCAAGTGCACTAAAGCAACAGCTGAAAATACCTTTGGGGTTTCTTGTCTGATGGATGAAAAGAAATTCTGTCATCGTTCTGTTTTGGAAACAGTGGTTTGTTTTTTTTTTTCCAATTATTTCATTAGAGAGTTTAATTTGTTGCTATTCCAAAGTTCTAAGGCTGAAGTTTTTAATATCTGTCTCATCCCTTTGAACAAAGACTGGCTTTTGCTCTGTATTAATGGAGTATCTGGTACTGCTCAGTTCCACTTGTGGCCCTTAAGCATCAAGGCGTCCAAGTGCTGCTAGATAATTGATCGAAGACCTTAGGATGCCATAACTGTCTTTCACTTTCCAGAGTATTTTGTTCATTGTGATAAATACAATTTTCTAAACTTGTGAAACTAACTCAAAGTTACAGGTGTGCTCAATACGAACTTGAGAGGGAAGCAGAAATTTGAACAAAAAGTGATACTTTGTTTTGGATCTTGATTGGTTATATGCTCATTTATGCTGTACCTCCACAGCTGAACACAGGTTAACACAAGTTAAATTTAGGACTTTGTGAGTGAGATGGTTTTTATGTAATGTTTAGTCCCCAACCTGCAGAGACAGAAAAGTAGGTACCATGGCTCAAATTGTATGTAGAAATTCATGTTGATACTGACCCATATAGAAGACAAAACTGTGGATCGTGCTGAGTGACAGAGAAGAGAGTTTTATAAGGTCTAGTGTCATGTGGAAAATACAAAGAGTAGGGAGGGCTGTGGGTGGAGCAGGGTGGGATCTGATACTGTGCAGCACTTCTGTCAGATGAGGTGTCTGGGATTTTGAGCTCTCTAGCTGCTTGCTTTTTGATGAAGAACAGTCTTTTTTAAAATCCAATTTTCTTCTTGGAAGAGCACCTAGTCCTCTGTATTTAAAGCTAGCTGAGTCTCTTTTGATCATATGTAGCTTTTATTTGTGTTTTATATGCAGCAACGTCAGACTACCAGAATATTAGACTGATGAGGGAAGTTAGGACATTATTTATGGTTTAGCCTTTTTATAGTGATGCCTTTTTTTTCCTCAGTGAAACAGAGCCATAGAATTTTTTGTCTGTCAGTAACTTTGTAGTATCTATTTGCAGTTTTCCACAAACATACAAATATATATGGTCGCTTGTATGCAGTGTTGCATATCAGCACTTCATAATTTATTAAAGTGACTTCATTTTAATTCCCTGCATACATTCCCGATAAGGGAGAGCCTTTGGAGACGTCTACAACTAATAATCAGCACCAAAGAGGAGAGGTCACATCAAACCCTGAGAAACTCTGTACATAAGCATGGCATCAGAACTAACATGATCTGTGGAAATTTTCTGGAAAATAGAGTGTCTATTTAGACACTTAATAGTTCAGAACTTTTTCTCTGCAGTGTAACACTAGCACTGTCTTGAGCAAATAATTCAAGCTATTTAGGCTGAAGGAGAATCTGAAATGTTTTCCAGTTGCCGGTATTTGGAGACTAACTCCTTCTTTGACACAGCTGAACAGACTGTGCTGGCTGTGTGAGCACCACAAGTGCACATGTGCTGGGGTCACCATCCCCCCAGTCGACAAAACGCATGTTACCCTTTGTTCTGTGCTTCTCACTTTGTTTCCTCTCAACTTTCAGTTTTTCCCTTCTCTTTTTCTTTTGGCCCTGGTTAAAACTCCCATATGTCTGCATTTTAGTTTTCTGTTACTTATTGCATTGAATTTCCTTCAGCAAAAATGACAGTAAGATGCCCGTTGTTTCTCTGTTGACAAGGAGCCCTAGGTATAAGTTCCTTGGTTTTGTGTAAGGGCAAGGATAGTTTGCTGATTCCTGATTCTCAAGATACTGAAACTGGTGCTCATTCTGTTTTTATGTGGTGTTTGTTGTCTTTTGTCTCCTATTTAAAATGTCCCATTACCAAAGATTTTTAGGGGAGCTGTGTCAACTGCTTAGTTAAGGAAGCTATTCTGAGGAGTGGGGGGTACAACTGACAATACCAACATTCTTAATTTTCTTGCATTAAATTAAAAACAAACAAACAAACAAACAAACAAACAAAAACAAAACTTGTAAAAATGTGGTTTTACTAATTAGTTCTGTCAGGATGACTTTTAACAATTTCAAAGCTTTTCCTTTGAGATTAATTTTTTGTTTACAAATATACTGAAAGCCAGATCATTTAAAATGATTATGTGTTAATTTTAACTAGAATGTGATAATGGGAAATGAATGAGCTCTTTAATGTGGCATGGAACAATGCTGGAAATAGGCAATCTAAAATTACTAAAACAGTTTTTATTCCTAGAATGTAAAGAAGGGGAGCTCCAGGAGCAGCACAGCTGCCAGTCAGTTCTGAATAAAAATGTAATTTTTTTTTCTTTTGAAATCAGTATAGCTTTTTTCTTTTCCCCACAAACTTTAGAATATTGAATTCCTCCTTTCTGAAGGATAAACATATAATTTACTTTTTCTCTGGAGGTCGGATGTTCATGAGCTTCCTGATAATAGTGTCCTGTTAAAGTACCAGTGAAGTCTCTGAGGACCTCCTTGCCACAGCAAAGTGCAGCTACTAGGCCTTTGTTGGCAGCTAATTTCATGTTAAAATATGATCATTGATGGGATTTTGCCTTCAGAGATAGATACAGACACATTTCTTTACCAATAATTCTGCTTTTAACCAATATATGGGCATAGAAGCCATGCTATGGAGCCCTGTTTTCCCAAGTATGTGCTGTGAGAGACCTGGCTGATTGTTAGTAGAATCTGGGGAGTACAAGGAAGATGTAATGCATGGGTTCTTTGTATTCCATTGAAAAGAAAAAATGAAAGCAGGTGATTTAATTTATAGTCTATAAGGACTACGTAGAGGAATATGGGCCAGTAAAATTCAGATAAACTATTGCCCTTTGAGCTGGCATGAGAGTATCTAACCACTGCCCTTGAGCATCCCTTTGATTCACTAAGCTTCCCAGGCTTAGCCATGGCTTTCAGATTTTGCAGTGGGTAGCAGGACTTGGTGACTGGATGTAAGAGATAGTAGCATTCACTTGGTGTCTGTGAAGCTAGTTCATTTCCTTAAAAAAATTTTCTCTGGCTGAGGTTTCTTTGGGCTGGCAGGATTGGATAGCAATGCTCCTGAAGCTGGGAAAAGGCGTCCTGAGACCCAACCCTGGGGGGAGTGTGGATTGTAGGAAATTGGGTGGGTGAGAGGAGGAGACTGGAAGACTGCTGGCACCCAACTTGTGGTGTCTGGAAAGCAAGAAGACAATTATTGTGCCTTGAAGCTGGGTGATGTGAGCAGCCTGCCTTGGTTCTTGGAGGTTCCCACAGTGTCTGTCATTTGTCTGAAAGGCTGCAGTTGAAGTCCCTGAAAGGGAACTGTCAAGTTTCTGTAACCAACAATGTCAGAGGAAAGGTGAATCATTGGAAAGAGGAGGTCTGGAAATTACCCTTTAAAATTATTTCTGGATAGCTAAAATAATACTGAGATGATTAAGTACATCCCTCTCAACAGAGTGAGGGGTTTTGAGATTTCCTAGCTGTGTGGGAATCCACCTGAAGAAGGAAGAGACACCAAGTTAATTGCAGGCCCTTCCAGGTGGTATTTTCCAGGACAAGTGTCTGTTCCAAACTGGGTCTAGTTGCCTGACAAGTGATGCTATGGTTTAGTGATGCTATGCTATATCTGTTTATGTGTATTAATAAGAAACCATTATTTTGCTTCTCCTTCCTGGTTCTTATTTGGAAAAAAAAAATCCTTGGAGCAAGGTTGCAGAGGTGATACTGGATTCTGAGACCAGAGTGAGTTGCAATTTCTCTGCTGCCCTGCGGAAGCATTTATCACAGGTCTGGGTCATCTGCCAAAGAAATTTCATTGCCTGTGTTCATGAGCTTCACCTCTTCAACAACTTTATGCTCTTAGAATTAGGAAAAAAAAAAAAGGAAAACGGTGCCTGCCTTGTATACTGTTCTGTATATGAGAAATCCTTACAGCTTCATCAGGTGCTCACTATTAAGCATGACTGGACCCCTAAGATGGAACTGGGAGCAAGGTAGTTCAAATTAAGAAAAACGTCATCAGTCTTAGCTCGACTCCAAACTTAAATAAGTTCATTTGGTTTTGCACTTTTGCTCTACACAGTAGTTTTGACACTTACTGCAGTAGTAGTGTAGGAGTTCGGTGTAGTTACGTGGTCAATAATTCCAGCTGCCATTGGACTTCACACTAAGATGTGATAATATCTCGATCTGACACCAGTTTTTCTTACTGTTTTGAAATCTGTCAGATAATTTGTCACATGGAGTCCAAATTTATGAATCATAGCCATTTCCTAGACAAGATTATTGCATATCCTCCCCATCTGTCTCTTAGTGTGGTGAAATGCTACCACTCAGTAACACCATATTTCTTTTATTGAGTTACTGCAGTGCTTGAGTTAAAGTCCTACTGGTTAACTATTTTGCTTGCTGTGTCTTTAGGTCTCAGGAAGGTGATGGGCTCCCAGAAATAGCAATTAAAGTTTTCTTTTTTTCCCTCTCAGCAGGATTAGAAGGGGCAGCCCACCCTGTGAGTGACCTGACCATATTTAGTTTTGCTTCTACATTCAGCAGAATAAATATTCAAAATATTTTCTTTTTCTTTTTTTTCCTTCTTTTTCTGAAGACAGTGGTATGCAGATGAAGTCTGTGCCTTTCATATTTTTTTAGAAACACAAAAGTGAAGTTTTATTATGTTCTTAAAAATCTCTTACAAGTCTGCATACAAATCAGATTTGGTATTCAGTTTATTCTAATAACCTTAGCTATGTGTAAAAGATGCTGATGTACTTTAGAAGAAAGATACTATACTTTAATAATTAACAAGAATTCTCTCTGTAGAGAATATTTATCAGTTACATAAGTTTTCAGATTTTCAAAGGACTGCTTAAGCACTAAGATTTCTGATCGCTCAATAAGTCTAGTAGGAAAACTAATATTTTATACACAGAATGCTTTCTAGAAACTTATGTATGAGAAGGATTTATATTTGGCTTTTTTCCAAAAAAGTGGAAAATCTGTATGATTTCAAGGGTTTGTGTTTCAGAGGATTTCATGTCACCATGTGTAGTTATTATTCAAGAGTCCTTCAACACTATGCAGGAATGAATATATGAACATACCATGAATTCAGAGAAATGCTTCACATTATAATTTGTCTGTATATGTTGTAAAATTGCAACCAAATCGATGTGTTGGTTCTTTTTTGGGTTTTTTGGCTTTGTGGTTTTTGGTTTTTTTTCGGTTGGTTGGTTGATTTTTTAAAATTTCTGTTACGTACATCAGGAAAAGTATTTATTGCTGAAAGGTCAGTTTGCATGTCCACATCTCCTGTGGGAAGGGAAAAAAAGTGTGACATCATCATCTATAGCCTCAGTTATCCTGCTTCATTCTTCAGGTTATTTACATCAAAGTTTAACTTGTTCAGAGGAGTACTCCCCTTGTCAGCTGCTTAGTCCTTAATATTTGTCCATAAGGACTGACTTGACCACGAAGATACAAAAGTTCTAGTAAAATTAAAATAAAATCAATACCTATGTCACTTGTAACAGTATTACCTCATTCTTCTGTCTCTCTGTTCCAATTAAGTAGCTTTTAATGTAAGGCAGATAAATCACATAGTGACTTATATTTTCAGTAAACAGGTTGTTTGGAAGGAATTTATCAGGCACAGACAAAATCAATAGCTCTTTTACTTGCATTTCAAGAGGAAATTTGTGGTTACTAAAGTATATTTACAAAGTGGTGCCATTTTTGTCCATTTTAGTACAGCTACCAGGTGTATACATTGCGTCAAGCGGACATATAGGAGTGGAAGTAGCAAACAGGCTATAAAAAGAACTGGTTTGATTTGCTTGATTTTTAAAATGAAAGGAGGATGATATAAAAGAGAACATGAGGGAGAATTGAGTGAGCCTGTAGAAAAGGAGTCAGGTTCTGAAAAGGCATGGGAATGCCAGTTAACCCTCCTAACTACGTACCTCACTCCAGTTTATTTCCCTTTCGCCATTGACCAAAGAGGGATTATTTGAATAATTTTCTAAGAGACTGCTTGAGAAACTGTAGAAGGAGGCAGAAAAACAGAAGATTTGTATGTCTGGGCAAACTCAGAGCAAAAAATGTTAGATACACAGAGAAAATGCTAGATAAACTCTGATTGCAGTGAGTAATCATCTGAACAATGATAAATACAAATGTAAGGTATCAGTGTGGCACCAGCTGACAGTGAAGAGAGTGCTCTGAAACATCTTTTCATACATTTTAGAATTAAAAAATAATAAGTCTTGGGTATATATTTTTCCAGGAGATTTTACCTGAATTTTCTGGCAACAATAACATAAATTATCATGTCCCCATAGGCTCTGATTGCTGAAGTGGTTTTTTATCACTCTCCTTCTCATTCTGTTTACCTGCCTGAATGGCTGAAATGGGTTATAATGTATTTTTTCTCCCAAGATAAAATAATTGCTATATTATGTTATTATTTTCATTACTTTTCCTTTGACAACAAGCTGGTGCTGTTCAGCATGTTTATGGTATAAGATTTGTATGGCAAGCCATATAAATCTTTTTGATTGGCAGAGATAATCAGTGGGGGTGGTTAATGCTATCAGTTACAAATTATTTGATGTCATGAGTTGGAGCCCGTGGAGCATGACTGTCTTGTGGGATGTCTTCAAAGGAAGTTTGGCAGCCAGTGATGTGACAGCAAAAGTAACTACTTTTTGTTCATCTAAAATTGGAAGGTGTGACTTAGACAAGACTAATGTACAAAGGATGGTACCAGCTGGTTTAGAGAAAGATGCAGATGTTTTATGGTGAATAAAAAGTGAATTAACCTACAGATGGAAGGACAGTTTTCCTTGTTTCTCTCAGCTGTTATATATCAGATTGATTTCTGCCCTTAAGAATGAAGGTTAACATTGCCACAGTTTTCCACTTTACCCTCTTTAATGGGATGTTCTCATGTAAACATCTGATCTTTTCTAGGATCCTAGCAATTTCTTTGAGTGGTATTTTTCCATGTATAGTGCATGGGATCAGTAGATTACTTCTGGCAGGTCCAAGGAAAATACCTTTAAGTATCAAGCACTAGCCTTCAGCTATCTATAGAGAGATCTGTACATGCATAGAAAGCAACAAAAAGCCACTGTGCTGATATTTTCACCATTTGCTTGTGTGGAAAAATAAGCTTTGTCATTATAAATGCATGGGGGTTTTATCTAAAAGAAGAGTATAGATGGAGTTGTGTATCTTATTTTTCTTCAACCCTAGTCTTTATATGCTGAGTTTATATGGAAATTCTTCTGTGAGCCAGATCTAAAATAGGACTTAGATCTGCAAAGCAGAATTTAGATAGTCTTTGGACATATAGAGTATGTCCAAAATATGACCTAGAAAATATGACCTAGAAAATTGGGCTCAACAGACTTGTTAGGAAGGTTTTTTTACTGTGAGGGTGACAGAGCACTGGAACAGGCTACCCAGAGAGATTGTGGAGTCTCCTTCTCTGGAATTATTTAAAACATGCCTGAACATAATCCTGTGCAGGATTGCACAGGATTGTCGATGAACTTGTTTTGGCAGGGGGCTTGGACTACATGATCTCCAGAGGTCCTTTCAAACCCTAACTACTCTGTTATTCTGTAATTCTGTAATTCTGTGTGAAGTTTCTTAAGGAACTTAAACATAATGGACCATAATGCTCAACTTGAAAGTTTCCTAGAGGTTTGCATTTTGGCTGTGTTCAGAACCTCCCCAGCACACACAGCCTGAGTTCCTCTTTCTTATTTAAGCCCATTGCAAACCAGATGCTAGGCTGCAGTGACACCAAAATCCCATAGTGGATTCAGTTGGCAAGCATTGTTTATACCTACTTTATGAGCAATGATGAGCTTAGATCCCTGGCAAATATTGCTGACTCTGCTTTGGTTTATAGTACTGGAGAAATGTCCCTTGCGATTAGAGTATTTGCTCAGATTTTAGGAGATCTGAGTCCACTGCCCTTTCCAGCTGTGAGGGGTCAGATCTTGTCTCCCTGAGTGGTTTCTGCAGTGATGCCTAGGCTAGGCTGGATGGGGACATTTTACTACCCTTCCTGCTGGAGCTGTGACATAACACTGACAGAAATGTCATGTTTGTGAGGCTAGAGAGGAAAGCTTAATACTTAGGGACTTCTGATGAGACCAAATACAGGTCTCCCTGTCTCTCTTCTTTACTGCTTAATTAATTCTTTTTCAGCCTTTTCCCACCTTTTAACCTTCTCTCTCTCTTATCCTGGAAGTATAGCACCAGTATTTCCATTTACAAACATTCATCCTTCATATATAGTATAACCACAAATAGCACCATAATACAGATCTACATGAAATGCCTGCTTAGCTTATGGGAGTAGCTCTAGATGAACTGAATTAGCTGAAGGATTGGTTTATTAATTTTTTCATCATCTTTCCCTGTCTTTGATGTGTCCATCCAGTAGTTGTTTCACACTTTTGCTCTGTTGTCTGTTGCAAAAGTGAATAAGTAGTAATTTAAAAATTGCAATTTAAAAATGGCTTGAGTTCCTGGTTCTTGCTCTGAGTTTATTTCCTGATAACATTTTTGTAGTTTATTTTATCAACATAAGCAGCAGTGTTGTGGATGAAATGGAACCCTATCTTCATGCTCCGGTGTCTTGTTTCCCAATTTGCTGCTAGTTTCACAGCGAGTGTAGTCCAGCTTTTCAGTATGAATAATTTTGGTTGTCTTTTGGTTGCCTTTAATCTGAGTTTCAGAAATGAAAAACTGCATCTCCATTTTCTTTTAATTGGAGTGGAGCTCATTATCTTTTTTTTTTTTTCTTGAAAGGAAAAGAGGATTTAAAATGGCTCAGTCTGGGCAGTCAAAAGCAGTGCATACTTCTGAAGATGTTTTCTTTTTGTTATTTAGTACGTATTTGCAATCTAGTTGTTATATGGATATTATGAAGCTTAATTTCTGTAATATACATTGAGATACTCAGAAGGAAATTCATCTAGGTAGAAACAATTCAAAACCAATTATCAGTTCAATGTGTCTGTCAAAACAAGTTTTAAGTTAAGCATGTTGAAAACATGAACATCTCTCTATAATGGACATTATTGGGCTTTTAAAGAAAGATTTTAGTATTTTAAGGATTTCTTTCCACAAGGGTTTATGCTTATTACAACCCTAATATGTTATACAGGTTAAAAAATTCTGTCCTTTACCCTATTTCCTTCACCTACTAATTTTGCTGCTTCAAGTTAGCTCACACCTATTCCCTTATGCTGTTTTCCTTATTTGTTAGTATACTTTACCATCTGGATCCAATATACCATGAGAAAAAAATGGCTTAGGTAACAAGAGCTGGGAATTTTTCTAAACAAAGTGCAGGTGCTAGAATCAACTTCAATCCAGAGCTTACAAGCACTGGACATTTCAGCTCCAAAACCAATTAGTTATATGGGTCACAGCAGACAGATAGGCTGAGGGTAGAATATTTCCAGTAGTAATGGTCAAACCTACATTCAAAACAGAATTCTTGGAAAAAAACATAAATGTAAACAGAGTTCATAGTATATTAAACAAAGTATATTAAACAAAGATGTTCTGTAAGTAAAGACTGGGTAATTACGGATTTACCCAAGTGAAGCCAAATACAGTGCGGAGGATAATTAATGTGGCTGAGAGAACTCAATAATAATGTCTTTGAACTTTTACAATAGTGTGTTAATGCATGTGTCTAAAGGAGGGATTGCATTTACAGTCAAGAATTTTTGTTAGCGATTTTTACTACACAGGTGAATTAAGAACTCATGATGAGAGATTATGAAAATTACCTTACTGAACTAAGAGCCATGTTTGGCCCTTGTGTGCTATTCATTATTTTATTCTATTTATAAAATATAAGATTTTGGAGATGTACATTTTTCTATAACTTGTCTTCGTTCTGTTTGTGTCACTTCTATGACGTAGCTACTCCGTTAATAATCCAATTGAGTTAGAAAAATAATGAGTTATTGGGAGTGTTCTCTGCATGGTCAGACTAAATCAAGAGGGCTGCTGAGAAAACTAGCAAAAGATGCTAAACAAGTCATCCCACCATCAGTCCCTAAGTTCATCTCTGAAGAGACTGACTCAGCCCCTTGTACAGCCTACTGGTGTGTTTGGAGAAGCAGAGACCTGAGAAGGCTCTAGTTGAAATGGACTCATTCGCTTGAACCTGGACTCATATGCTATCATGTAGACTGAGAATTTTGTGAGTTTGTGGGTGCTTTACACTCATCAGTATAGAAGTATAGCCCCTCTAGAGAGAGAATGCTGGCCTCACAACCAGCCTGTGATTTCGTGTGGGTCTTGCCTCAGACAGCCCAGAGCAGGTGTTTAACAGCTTCCAGCCTCACCTTTGTTGGTAAGGTGGCAAGCTGTTTGGAAGAAGATTCTCCTTCTGTTCCTTGGAAAACTTCATAGCACAGCAGGAGAATGACGTTGTGTGCAGGTTTGGAGATATTCTGTAACAGAAGTAATGAGGAGTTGCTGCTACTTGTGGTTTAAGAGCATGTTTAAAATAGAGGAGTATTTTTGAGCAGGTGCCATTCCTAACTCATCCCAAAATCAATTCCAGACCTGGACTCAGTCCTTCTTCTTGAGTCTATCTATTCTCACAGTGCCCATATCTTTATTACACGATGTGTGCAGCCTCACAAAGTCAACCTTCCATGATAAGAGTCAGAATTTTTCTACAGGTCTAGCATCTTTTAATATGACAGGCTTGTGGAATACCATACTGCTTCAGAATTCATGTTAAGAAGTTGTTATCAATAATTTTTATGATGTTTTACAAATGAGAGAGTCATATAACAAAAAAAAATTAAATTATACGTCCATACATTTCTGTTTGTTAAGTGTCAGGTACTGATTGACTTTCTTGAAGTGCAGAAGGTATTGTATAGGAAGAACATTTTGAAAATTTTGACTGTCAGAAAAATTAAGTATATTTCAGCAGTGACATAAAAAATGTTCCTAATAGATGGCCTAAGTAGGAAATAGAAGTGTATTACAACAAAAAAAGTAAAATTTCCATTTTTTAATGTAATGCTATGTCTTAAAGGATTTTAAATTTCCATAAAATGATTAATTGAGCTTTGAAACAATTGCTGTTTAAATTATCAACGTGTAATAACACAGGATGTTTTCAATAGCTCAGCAAAACCTATATTGCTAGTTTTTAATTTTATACCAGCACCTAAGGAGGAAAGATGGCCAGTAGCTTTACTTGACAGCTAGCACTAATATAGGAGTCCAACTTAAAAGGACACTGTTCATAACCATCATCATAAAAAACCCTTGCAAGTATTCTTTTGAAGTTCACTTATGAATTCGGTTGACTGTATTAATGACTTGTACTGATTTTTTGAGCTTGAGCTTTATTAGTGCAAATACTTATGGAAGGTGTATTTTAAGCCTGAGTGCCAGAATATTAATCAAAACCTTAATTACATATTTAGTAGTAATATTCACAATTCATATGGGTCTTACTTAATTTCATTACTCATCCAATCAAGGATCAGAAGAAATGACATAAGATTTAAATAGCAAATTGTTTTGGATATTTCTAATTAGTAGGCACAAAGGATTGGTTATTAAAGAAATTAATTTTGGCACCTTGAAATAAGAAGAAACTCAACATTCAAATCTGTTCACAGAGAATTTATAAAATGTTTTTATGCATGCTTAATGTATATAAAGTATTTGCAAATAAATAAACATTAGAAATATCATAGAAATATGTCTTCTAATGGCATGTCATAAATCATTCTTTGGAGAATTCTTCATGAATAACAACCTTAATAGTCATAGGGAAGGAAAAAGGAAGACAGCAGGATTATTTGTGTTGATTTCCAGTAATTGTTTTGGGTTCAATTATTGCCGTTGTCACTCAAGATGTACTTTATTGTGAGAATATTTTGGCCACAGAAATTCTAATTTGGTTAAAATGGAGAATGAGTCACATTGGATTTATTTTACTATGCGGGGGTCTGCCACTGCTTCATCTGTGCTTTCACTTCCCCATCCTCAAAAACCTGTGAAGTCTCTTTTTGAGGGGACAAGTCTTTGAAAACTGAGAACTTGAAGAACCGATGGGAGAATTGGGTCCTTCTCCCTGTCCTGCTGTCACTTCATGCTCTGTTAAGTGTCCTTCATCTGCACTACAACCCAAAGCTCTTTGATTCTATGATGTACCACTCTTGATGCCAGAGGAAGGCTGGTCTGTGGCTCCCTCGAAGGTGCATTTCTACGAGCAATATTGGATTCTAAAAGCAAGGAAGCACAAAGCCGTGGGAATAGTGTAGGAATGCTATTGATTGCCATTGCTGAATGTGTATGTACCTGTGATTTGTTGCAAGGCATTTCCTGACACAGGCTATCCCCACAGTTTTTGGGTTTGGTTTGGTTTTTTTTTTTTTAATGTGAACATTATTTTAGCATATAGATTTCACAAAGAGAAGAAATGCATGAAGAAGTAAGGTAAAATCTGGGAACTGTCAGTCATGAAACTATCTTTTTAACTTCCTTTTTCTCTTGGCAACTATTTTTATCATATTCAAGCATTAGCTCTGAGAGAGAAATAATGTTCACTTCAAAAGCTACTTCCTCCTCAATAAATAATTCAAAACCATAGATTGTTCACGAGGAGTTATCAACACACTAGTAGTAATTTCATATACTGAGCAATCGCACTCACTTTAGCCTACATATGATTTAAATAGAATATGACAGTTTAGGGTCTCCATTTGCCCCATGGCATGTTGGGATCAAACTTGGCAAGTGATTGCAGTTCTCATATCTTCAGAAGAAGTGAATGAAAGTTGCATAATTCAAAAAGGATTTCTTAATTACATGCTAAATCAGAGTTTGCCTGCTTGTGTTCTGAATCCAAATTGTTGCCCAGGACCAGCTTTAAAGCATGTGAATATTTTCTCTGTCCCCATTTAACTAGCATCTCAAATCTTGTATCTTTTTTTAACTTATTATTTTGAGGCACAGTTCCAGTTTATTAGTTACCTTTGATTTATCCCAGGGGTGAAAGGCTGTGTCTACCCTTCCTGAGCTGTCTTGACACATAGGATACTTCAGCTGAGTACTGCCTGCCTCCTGGAAGTTTTACATCCTTTGATTTTTAAAACAGTCTATTTTTTTTTCCTTTGCCACTAGTAACCCAGATCCCTACACTGAGGAGTGTTAACAACTGGTTGCGCTGGGAAGGTTTGTGTTTCTTACGGTCATAAATGACTGTGGTTAAAAATATCCAAATTCCTTCTCATTCTAATCCTCTTACCCTGTTGGTGGGAAAATGCAGAGCAGGAGTACATCAATGGTATAGGTATCATGTAGTACTAGAACAAATTTACAGATCTATCATACTGAACTCAGGTTAGGATTTCTCTTTCCCTACATTATTTTTTCTGAAGTGGCTCAGATGTGTTCACGGCTGCTTGTGCCTGGTTCATCTCAAATTTGGCATAAAATTTCTTTTTTTGGCTGTACACAAACAGAATTAATCTAAACACTCAATGACAATCAGCACTCTTATGAAGATTTATGGCTATAATCACTTAAACCATAGCAATTTGTCTCTGGTTTGCATCCATGGAAGTGGGTTTGCATGGAAGGCAAGGGATGTCTACAGTCAAGAGATGTTAAGTGCAATGCATAACTTTATGCATTTGTCCTTTGTGTTCTCTAGGGTCTTTATCTTCTAGAAAACCTTTTGATAGGTAGCCTTCTAACTATGCCAGAGTTTATGCCAAAGATACATAATGAAATCATACTTAGAGATTTGTAATTGTCTTGGTGATAAGATGCAGTCCAGGGCTGTATTTCTTCAGGAATATAGCAGATTGAATTTGAGGAGTAACATGTGTTTCCATGTTCTTATGAAGGAAATAATTGCCCTTCAAACCTCTATGGTATTCTCCAATTCATCTGGCTAACAAACTAAAAAGATAGCCAGGCCTTCTCTCACAACATGTTTGCTTACAGGGAAGGCTGTAAGGAAATCTTCTTCCAAAGTTTCAGTATAATTTGAATAGATTTAGCAAGGGTTTAAGGGGAGCCGTACTCCCTTCATATAAATCCCTGCTTGCCAGAGGAAAGGTAATGCCACAGGTTTTGGCTTATTGCTGTGAATGTAATGCTGGCCTTGTTATTTAACTTCCTGGCTATCCTGGTCTTTTAGCAGAACTACACCAGAGATTTTCATTTTGGAAAAAGTCTACTGATCATACGGCATGCATGGAAGGAGCAGGCAACATTAGGTCAGTGGCATGCAGAAGTAAGGTACATTGAGTCACTGGTAGATGTGTTTCTGCTTTGATTTAAATTGTCTTTGAGATATTCAGAAATTTCCTTTATGTTCCAGTGGGATAAGAGATTGGACTCATGATGGAGCAGTGGTGATCAGCACATAACTCATAATGCTACACGGGCTGTGTTTTGAAGCATCAGCCATTACTCTGCAGCTAGATGAAAGAGACATCGAAAGATGTACCCTTCTTGTCTAACTCAGAAACTGGTCTCAGGTTGGTGCTGACACATCTGGAAGAAGGACTTTATCTCTATCTCTCTCTATATAAAGATGCATATATATATAAAATTAGTTCACAAGGAGTAAAATAAGGAAAATGAGGATAGAACAGTGGATATGGAAATGTTAATAGCCATTTGGTTAGCAAAGAAAACTCTAAGCTGCCAAGAAAGTAAAGTGTTGATGGCACATTGCTGCTAGGATTGTTCAGTGGCTGAGTGTTGACCCTAAGGAAAAAGGTGAAACATTGGATACAGATTGGCCAAAAAGCTGTGCAAGAAAAGTGAAGTAGAAGAGTCTGTGCAGAACTTCATATGACACCATGACTGGAAATAGGGCCTTGAATATTGTGTGCTACTGAGAAAGAGAGCTCAAACTAGACACGTTCTGGTATACAACTGAGTATTAATGATATGTTAACTTGAAAAAGTGAAATGTATGTGTTTGAAAACTAATTTTTTTAGAAGGTGTGCAAAGGTAATTTCCCTGGGCTAGCACTGGGCTGCTGTAATGGATTGCTAGAGTCCTGTGGTAAGAAGGGAAGGGTAGACATTCCAGAAATCTGTGTAAATGTTATCCATTGTGGGGGATTTAAACTACTTAAATGGATATTGGAGAGCACAGCCTATTAGTAACCATCACAGGTGTTTTCATGTGGTAGATGAGAGTCTTTATCAAGTAGCTAAATGTATTAATAAGATGTGTTACAGTGTTCTGTTTTTTATGGGGATATTTTGGACTTTTTAGAATTTCTCAGTAAACAATAAGGACACTGTGGAAGACTGATAACACTGAATAACTTTCAAGAGAGTGATCACAGATAACTTCCTTTTATGTTTCTTGTGGAAATAAAGCTTCTAAGTGTTTTTTGTTTTGTTTTGTTCTCCATGGATGAGCAAAATTTCATAACTGAGTCAAATGGTGAGAGAAACTTGCAGTTACAAATATATAAATAAATTCTAAATTTCTTTGAAATTAATAATGCTAACACTGCCAGAATGTCAACATCAAAAAAGAGAAAAAAATTGTAGGGTGTGACTCTATAATGAAGTGCTTGTTCACAACACCATTAGGAATCTGCAAAAGACACCTTGTCGCCTTGCACCCTTCCCCTCCCAATTGTCTGAGCAACACTACGGCTCAGAGATCAACAGGTTTGGAGATAAAGTGCAACTTTGCAAAGCCAAACCAATATGGGCTTTACAGAAAAAAATTAAAACCAGCAAAACACTCTTCAACTATGTAATAGGGACAGAAAAAGGAAGAAAGAGAGCTGCTATCTTATGAGCGTGGATATTAAAGATAACCTAGATATGACTTGGTGCTTTCCCTCATTTTTCAGTATAGATGTATATGTCAGAATGGTGGTAAATGGAAGACAGATATTGCAGTAGTAGTAAAACAGAAATAACCACAACTGCAGTGAAAGCAACATCAAATGAGTTTATCTTTGAAAAATCAAAGGGAATTCATAATTCCCATTCCAGAATACCGAAAGAGCTGGTGAATTACATCTGTATTTTGAAACTGTTAAGATAGAAATCCTACCATAGGGCTGGAGAACAGTTACATATTTAGGAAGCTGAGAAATAAAAGTATTCTTCAACTATCCATCTAGAAGTAAGTGATGCTATAAGTGTCCTTTCCTTTAAAAACTTTTCTAAAGACATACAGTTAAAGGGCAGGGAGGGAAAGAAATAAAGTGCAACAAGATTGGTACTGCCAGACTGATCTGAGAACTTTCTCAGTACTCTACCGAATTTTATAGGTGAAAACAATGTGCTGTGTGTTTTCTGCCTGACAGGAAAAACCTTTGATGCATCCTGGAATTTTTCAACAGAGCTGGACAAGAAGCCTCTTCCTTCTCCTCTCATCCAGGAGACATATGTTTAAATCACTGCATTGCTATTGTGCCAGAATTTCCAACCTATAGCTCTTTTTGTTTTCAAAATTCTGAATTTTATATCAGATAGAAGTTTGCATTTCACAGCCTGGTCTGAGCATATTGGGATTTTGTTTATTCTTCAGGCATGATCTGAGCAGATAAAAAAAATTGCTGGTGGAAATACAGTCAAAACAAATTGAGGCTTTCTACATTTTGATTTTGCTCCACAGAGATGTATTGTCACATGCTATGAAATCAGGGGGTTTAAAAACTTCAGAGTCAATGATTCAAGCTTCCGCTAAGCATCTTCTCAAATAGGATTCAAGCTTGTATATCTGTGGCATACCCCAAGACCATAGTTAAATTGGAGCTTTCCATATGTTGCAGCATGCCAGAAAATTTCACTTAAGCTTTGCTATGATAATATGTGTACAGGACCAAGTTTTCTCAAAAGGTACAATATTCAGTTTTGGTACATAGTCTTGGTGAGACTTTGTTGGCTGCTTAGCATCTGTGAGCATTTAGGTGTTTAGTTGGGTGTCTGCAAAGTGACAGAGGAAACTTATCACTGAAGATTGACTAACTTTATATCATTTAGATCCAAAGTGTAGGGATAAACTACTCCAAACAAAAGCTAACCTAGGTGTTGACCATGTGCCTTCTACTTTGTGAGACTGTCTGCTTGGGCTTTTTAGGGTAACAGTAAAAGGACTTTTGTCAGTTCCTGCAAATTGAGGTGGTGGTGGGCTTTTTACATGTAGAATTTTGTATTGTTCTTAAATCAAAATGTAGAAATAACATCATGTTACTGTGGTAATGGCTTTATTATAGTTTTTATACTTTGAAACATTCTCACCCGCTGCTGCAGAATAAGCACAACAGCCAGAGAATGAGACTGAGAAACAGAACAGTATTACATCACTGGGACAGAATATATATTCCTTGTCCACAATTGTAATGGCACAGGTATATGTCAAGTAGTGTTGAAAAGCTTTCTTTAGGCTGTATTCAGTAGAGTTTGTTGACTGGCTCATACTAGAGTTTTTCTAACCTCAGGCATGGATGTATACCCGTTCCCTGGTGTTACATAAATCTAGGTGCTTCAGAAACTGAGTTAGTCTGAAGAAAAAAAAAAAGATGCTTTGGTGTGAGTCTGGAATGCCTTCCCTCTTGTGCAGAGTGCCCCAGCCCCTACTGGTTAAGTAGTACTTAACTGAGTCTTAAACCAGTTTAAAGTGCAAAAGGTAAGTGGGTACATTACACTGTGTAGAGGTCTGCAGCAGAGGCACCCTTGCTTTAGGCTCCACGTGAAGTCCCCACAGGCTTAATAATGTGTCTGACTGCTTTAATCAGCCTACTGACTGTAGTTCAGAAATTCACAAAGCAAGTAGTATGTTACTCATCCTGGGGAAAAAAAAAAAAGAAAGATAAATATAGAATCAGGCCATGAGGTTGTATTGTAAATTTGCTAAGAATAGTTGCAAAGGGGATTACTCAATCACTGAGAGCAGTAGAGCAGTGGAACTTTTTTTTTCTTTTCCCAAAGAGTTGGGATTTTTTTTTTTTTTGATGAGTAATGCTTCAGCAGCCCTCACAGGGAAGAGATGTATACAGACTTCTGGTCCTACAAGCACCATGCCACCAGTTTTAAGTAGATATACAAGCAGATGAAGAATCAAGCCAGAGTTTACTGAGCTCAAACAAATTCAGTCACAGGAGTGAGACAGAAATTGATGACTAAATAAATAAAATATTAAGTGCATTACATTGCTTCTTTTTTTTTGCTTTTTTTCTTCTTTTAAAAAAGTCAACTACAATTCATTCAGATACAGCAAAATATTGTTGGGCCAAAAGACTGTTCAATTTCAGCTGCTGATTTGGACTCATGAGCAGACGAGAGGCACCTTGGACGGCGGATTATTTTGCACTGCTAAAGCATCCAGACTTGTATAGACTGCTGATATTCTGTATTTATACACTTCTTGATCTTAAAACTAATTTTAAAACTTTTAGAAGTCAACAAAAATTATTACAGTTGTGCTTTATGCTAGTGAAGCTTTTGCTGAAAAACAGGACACATTTCAATAGCAAGATTAGCTAGACTGTGAAATATTACCCCTCAGGGAAGTTGTAGGAGACCAGTTGCATGGATCATTTAAATGCAATTAGAAAAACCAGCAGAGGATGGAGCCAGGCAATTCCCCCTCCCCGCCCCCCTTTCCTTCCTCCCCAAATAAGTTTGAAAAATGTCATTTGGGGAAATAATAATGGATTCAGGTTGCATTTAGCAAGTAGTTTTGGCTGAGAAGGGACAAATTTGAAGATCTTTTCTTCCAGTAATTTTATGAAAATGTCTGCATGTTTGGGAAAGAAGTTTCACACTAAAAGTGTGACTTGCTATTTTGCAATTTAGTGCTTTCATTTATGAGTTGGGTCATACTTGTTCCAGGTTGATGTAAAAATACATAATTATATTTTTATTTTCCTGATTCTTTTTTTGTCCAAGATCAGATTTTAATTGAGCTATTCTTTTGTTTATTTGCTTGTTTTCCATCACAGTCAACCAAACTATCTGTTATTTGCACAGTTCTAGAAAATATACTGAGAAGTTAGTTTCAGGCTTATAGAAGGACAGACTTCATGTCTTTTCCGGTGAGGTCTCTTTCATTTAGAGCCTGTGATTTACAGGTTGAGTTGGCTGTCTCAGCCTAAGTAATGCCTTTCCTAGCTTTCAAGTTTGATTTTTCTGAAAATCTGGTGATGAGTAGGAATTACTTCAGTTTCAGTAAGAGGTACACTTTTGTATTCCCTCTCAAAATTAGGGTCTAAAGAACTCAAATCTGGTGCTTAAAGCTACAGCAGTTCTAAACAGAAGTAAAGACTAAAAGGGTCTATACTGGTTCTTAAGTCTTAGATTGCCTTTCTGAACAAGGGGGAATTTTACCTGGGGAGCCCTGGAAGGTTGCCTCTTATGCAACTTCCACTGTATGTGTGTCAATTCTCTGACAGATAGGAAAGAATTGAAACCAGCAACACTTCATAAAGATAAGAGTTTTGGGAGCTACTGGGATTAACACAGCAATATTTAGCAATCTACTGTGAAGCAGTAGGTGTATAATTCAATATAAATAATGTCATTAATCATATTTCTTTCTTAAATGGTGATTAAAAAGAAGTACTTAGAATTAGAAGTTGACTACAAGAGCTTGTTTTTGTCTCGTTACTTCAGAAAGGTAACTTTCCCTCTCTTGCTCTCTGTTGTTAATTAGGGAAGTGGTGATGGATGTGTAGATTAGGTTGCACATAATCTCATCTGAATATTTAATCATAAATGATTAAGATGAAGATTTATAGCATAGATTTTGACATTCTGGGTGATATAGCAAGGTTAATAGAGCTGTATTCTCCCCAGTTACAGATTGTCTGGGAAAGTTGGAAAGACAATAGTGTCTACTGACATTAGAGGGCAATAAGATCTCCAAGAATGTTCTTTCCCTTTTTTATTTTTGTAAAAAAATTGTGCCGATAGTCTGATGCAACATTAAAAGTTCTGTGAGGGAAAATTTAAACAGAAAAAAAACCAAAATTGAAACAAAAATTCTACTCTAATAAAACATACAGCTGTGGATTCTCATAGAAATATATATGCAGGTCTCTGGTGGTCTAGTGGTTAGAGTGTCTGACTCTCACCGCTGCGACCCGGGTTCGATTCCCGGCCCCCTGGGCAGGTGGAGCTCGTCAGCCGTGGAAGGCAATCCACCTAAGAGAAGGTCACTCTAAACAAACCTACATCCTGGGGACCTCACTGCCACTGTCCAAGCTTTGCTCGGCCCCGGCAGATGAACCTCAGGACTAAAGGGTGGGCTCAGTTCAGCGCACGCTGTGTCTCACCTAAAAATCCACTGCGCAGGCTGGAAGGGTTAATGACCTTTCCCAAATCTTCGCTCGCGAAGACTGGCCATTACTTACTTACTATATATGCAGGTCTGATTTATTTAAAAAATCTGAGATGTTATTTGGTGGAATAAGCAGCTAATGTGATACAGTATGACCAAGGTCAGAAATTGTAATATACTCTTGAGTTGTACTTTTTTGGATTGAAGAATACTGAGTTGCCTGTTCCACACACTCTGGAGAGGACAAGACTATTGATATCCTCAGGACCACATGAGCTGGGCATGCAATCATGGGTATAGTTGCATGCATTAGCTACACAAATAACTGAAAAGTTATTAGGAAGTATAGTAGTACCATGATTATTAGTACAATATTTGTACAATATATTCTTTTATAATCTCCCAACAAGAAGGAATAATTGATTAATTATAATGCTGCTCTGCAGGATCTGATAATTAGATATCATTAGATAATTCTTGTTTCACTGGAGGAAGAACTGAGATTTGAAAAAGTATGACCACAATAAAAATAAAAAATTAAAAAAACCCAAAACCCGGCAAAACAAAACATGCACACCAAAAAAAAAAAAAAAAAAAAAAAAAAAAAAAAAAAAAAAAAAAAAAAAAAAAAAGAAAGGCATGTATGATGGAAGTTGAGCATCTACATGCAAAATTCAATCTGAAATTCAGTTCAGCCACCATCTCTCTGGAAACATTCAAACTCTGTGGGCATCATATTTTTAAACTATACATTTATGAATTAAAAAAAGGAAGAAAGGACATGTAGAAATATCTAAGCATTAATATTATTGGTCAACTTGTTGTCTGTGTCACCCTAGATCTGCCTGGGATATAAAAATTAGAAAGCGTTTAGTACATCCCTTTTGGGATGCACTGAGACAGACAGTCTGCAGGGTTGCCAATGAATATTCTGGGACCAAAATCTTTGAAATTATTAGCTCAGGTGTTATGCTGTTTTCAGGCTCTGTGGTAGCATACCCATGCAGTGCCACTTGGCATTGTGCAGGTGTAGCACTTACTGCCAGATCACCCTGTCATTGTTTTTCTCTCAGAGTAGGGCTTAGGATAGGGTACTCACTAGTACTCAGCATTGGCCAAAGTGTATTGCCACTCAAGGCAATGAAAATTTTTACCAGGCCCTTTAAAAAGAGAGCTAGGAGATTGACATTTTTAAAAATCTATGTTATGGGAATTCACAAAGAATGAATTTATCCTCAGAAACCTAATCTTGCATTCAGCTTGAAGGAGGGAGTGTCCCCCAGGAAGGGAGTTGACAGCAGAAGACTGGTTATAGCTGCTTGGTACTTTGAATTATAGCCCTGGAAGAGCCCATCTCTTCTGCTGCCCGTGGGAGGAACCTAGGGAGCCTGGGAAAAAGTCAGGCACTGTAAATATCTCACCAAGTGGCTTTTCTTCCTGTCTTCCTTGCTTCTGTATGTCTAGCCCTGGGCTGTTGTTGCTGTCCCTTTCTTGCATCCGCTGACATTACCCCTGCCTACTCCTGTCATTCTTGTTCCCTGTTACCAGATTTTGGGTGGGAGTACTACCTTTTCCGTTCAAAAATGCCTCCCCTATAACATTGACCCAACTCGGGTGGTCATATCTGTTTACTTGTGAAATCTATCGTGTAATTTGTGCTGAGGATAGCAGGATAATTGCTCCAACAGCACCAAAGGTAGCTGTCCTTTTTCATTTTATAGAGAGTGGATTTTTTTACCAGACTTTGCAACTTCAAGCAGTAAATGAGCTGTTTAAGCCTTTTTGTAAAAGCCATTGTTCTCTCTCTGTAAAGTCAAAAGAATTGACATATCTCATTAGTCTGTTAAGCAGTACAAAGATAAATGCTTTATATATAAGAATGAATACAGATGATGATACCAGTTAATTGGTAGGCTTTATAAATATAAACTAGTGTGTCTATGAAGAGCTTTTCCTTCTGGAATATCATGATTTTTTTTCTCATTTCATGGATAATTTAGTGTTCTAAATAGATGAGTACTAATATTAGTTGGTCACAAATGAAAACTGTTTACAGTAAAACATGAATGTTGTCTGTTCTTAGTTAAGAAAAACTGGTTTTAACTTTTGGTTGTGTTTCTTTCATAAACAGTTGGAGGTTTAGATAGAATAGGGGTGTTAATGACTTTGTAAAGAAGATATGAAATGATTGAATTCTCATAGGCAAGTGGTGAGTTGTGATCACTGTTTCTTGCTGGCTACAAATAAATTATAAAGCTAATCCATGCTTAAATGTTTCAGTTTTCTTTCTGTATTGTTGTTCAGCTGGATAGTTATTTACTAGTGCAAAATCAAGCTTGATACACAAACAAAATCCTAGTATTTTTTCCTCAAGCATATATAGATGTACATAAGGCAGAAAAATGTGTTGTCAGCTCCCAATTTATTTGAAATTCAGCACTTCTCAGCAAATTTTGTTCACTTATGTATTTGTTTCATTTACCTCCAGAGTCTTGTCTTAGAATATGTTTCTGTGGATAATTACACTAATAGGTCCATTTAAAAGCCTGCTGAGCAGGGCTGGACCTTTAAACTGTAAATTTTGTCAGGCAAAGACCATAACTAAAGTGCTTATAAAATTCATATCTTGGCAATGATGGGTAACATGCCTGGAACTGGAAAATAATAGCAGAAGCTAATGAGGAGATTTCCAGGAAATTAACTCAATCAAGTAGGGCATCTTAAGCCTAATGGGAGACATGCCTGCTTTTTTAGTCAGAATGTCCTTTTGCATGGGAATTGTGTGATGTCTGGTGAAGGGACAGGATACCCTAATAATGATTGGCTGCTCTTCCTGGTGTATCAGCAGGACTAATAAAAGATATTTCCCCTTCCTACAAGCCTTCTTCCCTTTTATTCTGAAGCCATCATGCCTACAGCAGCACCACCAAATGCCAGAGTGAGGCACATTTGTGATGCATGCTTGGAAGTTAACAGCACTGAACTGACAGCGGCCTGTAACATAACCCAGGGTTGAAGGCACTGAAGGTAGACAGAGATGAATGATCAGTGTGTTAAGATATGATCCGTGTAGCAATCCTCCCTATGCAATTCCTGAAGGGCAGGTATAGTTAATACAGAGGAGAGATATGCCTTTTTGTATGCATACTGCTACATTCATAAGTGAAAAGTAAAAACTTTTCTGTTTTTTTTCTGGTGAGTTCACAAAACTGCAGAAAAGCAGCATTAGTTGGTAATAAAGAAATAAATTGTTCATCTGTGTTGCCAATATTAAAAGAGCAGATGTGATAGATTTTCCTAAAAGAACTTTTTATTCATATGCTGAAGTCAGGAAGAGCATAATTAGAAGTTAACTAAAAATAAGAGCCAGTTTTCTTATTGACAGCTGCCTAGGCAAGTATCTGTACAGCAAAAAATATTCGACCCCAACATGTACTTCTAAAATTGCTAACTGCTAAATTTGCTCAGACGGGTCATGGTGTTGTTGGTTCTTTTGCTGCTGAGAAGTGACACTAATGATTACATTTCCATTTTGAAAGCTATTTTTATTGCAGTACTTAGAAACTATGAAAAAATCTTTACTGGTACTATTGGCAGGAAAACTTTTTTCAAAGACATTCTACTAAATGGAGTAGAATTTCCTAATAGCTTTTGATTAAAATAGTGGTTTTTTTAATTTCTGAATCCTTTAAATATCTTTTACCAGTGCTTTGTTGCATCACTTTAACTTTAATGCTGTCAGTGCAAAATTTCTCTTTAAAGGACACTTGAATTCTGTCAATAGCCAACACTCCATCTGTTCTAGACAGCAGCATAAATGGGATCATTTTTTTCATCAATAGTTCTATCCGGAAAAAAAGCCCCACAACAAAGTTTTGCAGAAAAGCAGTTTTCTAGCATCTTATTCATAAATCTATGCATATGCATTCCCGCAAACACACACAGACATTCCCTTCTGCATACTATCTGATTGGTATAAGAGATGGCATAAGCATAAGGATTTATGAATAGACCTACATATGATAGTATCAGCCATGTTCAGATCCATTCTTTTCCACTGTTTTTGCAGGCAGCTTTCTGGTGCTTTGCAACAACTTGATTTAAGGCACTGTTATAAATGCTGTCCTTTGATACTTGGACCAATTCCTTACTGGTATGAATTTTCACCAGTGATATCTTGAGGCCTAGCAGCAGTTTTCCAGCAGTAATGGCTGAGAAGACAGGAGCTGCTTAATAACTGTATATCATTTCAGTTGAAATGGAAATTGAGAAGTCTCCATATGAACCTCATTAATCCTGTCCGATGTATATACGAGGAGGCACGATATGCACATTTGTGGTCCCAGAATGATGTGTGTCTTGGGACCATCAAGCTGCATGACATCTCCCAGAGATAACCTCAATCCTTCCTTCTGCCGTTTTGGTGGGAACTCTTGTTGAGGCCTGCCTTGAATGAGAAATAAACTCTTTGGAAGATCACCTCTGCTGGTGGCTTGCTGGAGAGCACTCTGGGACCTGCATGTTCGTGAGGCTCACTGAATAACTCTGTCATGAAAGCATTTCAAACCATTTACTTTCAGTCAATGGGATCACTTGCTTCAGTCTGGAATGGCATCACAGTGTTGTTACTGTTGAGCTCTGCCTTGCATGACCCTTGTGGAAACAGTTGGGGAGCACGAACCTCCAAACGTACGGTGAAAACTGACCAGATGAAAAACGTGTCAGACGAAGTAAACAGTCAAGAATGGAGGCAAGGAACATTCAGTTAAATCTTATCTAGATCTGTTAATGGTACAGGTTACTATTGATGCCAATAATAATTAAATTAATTTCATTTGTAGTTAGTTCCATGAGGTTTTAAATATTTTTCATTAAAAATGTTTATCGACTGCTTTTGTTTTAACTCATCAAATATAACACTTCATAAATGACAGAAAGAAATCAAATGAGGAGAGCTTTCTATCATGAATTTTAATAGTATCACTGGTCCATGTTTTATTTTTTAAATGAAAAATTTTCATCTCATCCAGAATTCTGGCCCAAGTCCAACATCACAGCTATTGTGTACTGGAATCCTCCAAAAAGGTAATCCAAATTAAATAGAAGTGTGAATCCACAGTGGATTAATTAAATGACATTGAACTCTCATGTGGGTACTCTGAATCAGAATTAAAAGTGTCTTGATTCAATTTAACTTAATTTCCAGAGTAAATGAGTTAATTGAGCATACTGTAATGTTGAATGAAAGTGTCTACACAGAGGTTTAATATGTTTTGACTAATCCACTTTAAAAATTAATTCAGATTAACTTTCTTGAGTGATCCTTGTACTGGCAAACCCTTGGTAACTTGATAGGAAGTCAAAGAAAGGCTACTGCTCCAAAAAGAAGACTGTTATTGTGACCAGCAGTTCAGACTTGATTTTTGTGTTGGAATTTTGTACATCAAGAAACGGCTTTATTTCTTGGTTCGTAAATTGTTCTTCTTTAATAAAATTCATTCTATCAAAGAAATGGAAAATAGTTGTACAGCCTCAAAAGTGAAGTACAGGTAATGGTGCAGTTGGTATTGCCACAGGAGGTTGCTTTATGTGATTCATTTCTGAACATCAGAGCAGGGAGATACCAAGTATTTCTGGTATTACAAGAACAGAGTAACAGCATTTTTCAAAAGGTGAGAAGGATAGAGAAATTCAGTTAGCATTTTTTATTTTGTAAAGTAATAATGAACCACCATGGACCAATTCCACTCTTGATTATAAACTAATAGGGAATCATTGAGATAAGAGTGTGAAGAGAATACTGCCCTGGTATAAAGAAAAGCAAATTAATCGGTAGCTTTACATGATCAAAGCATGTGAGTTAAGAGTGGTTACAGTATTGGCAGTACCAGCAGTCAGGACAGAAAAGAGGAGGTGAATGTGACTTGATATCTGTGCAACAATGGATAGGGGAATGGTAAGGAAGAGGGAAGTAGAGAAGCACAAGTATCTCTTTCAATGGTGAAGATTCCTGAGCAAAAACTCTGGGCGCTATCCCACCTTAATCACGTCTCCTGAATGAGCTATGAATCATTAGCTGGACCTTACAGGGATGAAGTTGGAATGAAAGAGGTGGAGTGACTAATCTAAGTAAGCCATGCCTGTACGGGCTTCCCTGAGCCACTATGTTCATCTGTCCCACGATTCCTGGCACTACTGTGACATTTTGGAATTGTTGACTGTCTCAGCTAAAGGCATGGAGAGGGAGATGTTTTCTCTTCCTTCAGCTGATTATAAAAAACAATATGTAAGGAGAATCCAGTTTGGTGCCATATGAGACCCAAGTACTATCAAGCAAAGAGCAGAAAGGCATGTTCATCACTGGAAAAATATCAGGAAAGAGGGATAAGGACTCAGCTGCTATCTTGCAGAAATAGTGCTTCCTCCACTGACGCAGAGATTAACATATTTATCTTGGTCAGCTTTTTTTCTTCACTGGTATTTTATTATAATTTTTGTGGTAAGTAATTTATGGACTCCTTAAGACTTCAGGACTCAGTGTTTTGTAATGGTAATGTGAATACGAAGAAGCTACAGAGCTGAGACAGTTTCAAGTGCATTCTTTAATTGTACTTTTAATCTTTGTCCTTATTACCCACTTCTGTTTTACTCTGTCCCTTGCAAGAGCCTTTAAGACCAAATAGCAGCCTTCAAGCATTTACAGAAATTGCAGCACCTATTGCTAGTAAAATTAAGAAACAGATGCATAAGAAAATAAGCTTTTTAAACGCCTACTTTAATTTTACTGCAAGAATAAGCTCTGGAAACAAAGCCCTGATTGGAAAAGTGCAGAGAATCAAAAACAAGTTGCATGAGTGTCTTCACTACATCTTTTAATTATGATGAAATTTTGCCACATTTTCATTCTGTATTATTATCAGAGCACAATTTTCATGCCTTTCATATTCTAAAAACTCCAGAGTGACACAGACATTTATTTCTAGTATTAAATTGTGCTGCTAAAGCACATTCTGTTTGGCATGACGTCCTTTCAGTTTAATTTTCTCCAAAAATCCGTTTCATCCTTTCAGAATATAAATGGCATACCATTGACCCTTCAACTTCCTGCTATTCCCTCCTGCCTTCAGTACTCAGATGACTAAGTTGGGAACGTGTTCAAGTGGTGGCATCTGGCTCTTTGGGGAGCTCTGTGAGCAATTACGTTGGCAGCTTTACAGATGCCTCTTCATGCATTGTGGGGTGAATCTGAGCTTTTATCTTTTAGATATTTGTGATTTGGAAGAACTTGCATGCTGGTAAATAACTACACTCTTCCCTTCTTGAGTATCCGTTCAAGGCTAAACTAAATGCAGCTGCATTAAAAGCTCATTGCTTTATGAACCAGACATAAATAAAAAACATACTAGTGTTCATTTACAAAATTGTTTTTAAAGGCTTGGATACATAAACGGCATCCTCCTTAAAGACTCTACTCTTTGTCTTCCAGATAACAGACATTGTCTTGTTAACCAGGTATTTCCCAACTGGAAATTTAAGTACTAATCCTTGAAAGAGAAACTGTTAGTTCTTTAAAGAGAGTATTTCCTTATAGCTCCCTTTAAAGACCAGTTGATTCAGGTGTGCTTGAAGAATATTAAAACCTGGATGCTTTGGGGTGTATTTTTTAAATAGGTGCATGTGTTAGATATATTTAGAATAATCAGAAGAAGGCCTTATCAAAAAGTTGTTTTTTCTCAGAAATCAGTCAGTTGACACTGAAGTAGAATGTAGAGACAGGCTGGAGTTCAAAGAGCACTGATGGGTGCAAGAGGGTGAGAGCTTCCAGACTCTATAACCTTTGATTTTTTGACCCGAGATAAAGTGTGGAGACCAATTTATTTTTATTTTCAGGGCATATCTGACTTGATCTCAAGCAATTTTCTTAATTTCTTCTGGAGACATGGAGGCATGTGTAGGTAGGCATTATTAAGGCTTGAAAATCTGTCAGTATGGATAACACAATTAGCTGGAATATCTAAAAGACATCAAAGTCTTAAATGAGATATCTTTAAGTGATGATGTCTCATTTCATCCTGAACTGAGTTCAGAGGACAGCAGATTTACATGTGAAAATGTCATGAGTGCACCTAATACAGCACACTCCAGGATTTATCTGTGGAATCCGTACAGAGCAGAGGGGGCAGTCTGGTCCAGAGCTTAGATAATGGATATAGATAATGGATTTATAGATAATATCAGCTTCAAAAAAATCTGGTCTGGGTCATAGAATAACATTTGCTAGTTGCATTACTGGCAAGATTACATATTGCCTTTTGGGGTCTGAGCTTGGTGAATTCAAGAGGAACCAATTTTTATAGTTGCAGGAGAAAAAATGAAGCCTTCAGACATGGCAGAGCCTCCCACAAGTGCTGAGGAAACACTTGAGGTATATGATGTAATCTGGAAAATCCTGGTATCAGGATGCTGTGCCATCTGAGAAAATTCTTTAGAATTTTTACTTTGATTTAAGCTGCTTGATTATAATGTTTGATTATGAACTGTTTCATAATGTGTTCTTTAAGAAGCATTCCAGGATTGAGGAGTTTTACATAGCATTTCTAATGAGATGGATTTCGAGCAAATACACCATATCAGAGTTATTATGAGTTCATAATCTCTTTTAATACTTAGAAATAGCAACTTCTGACTGATCTTTTTCCAGTTTTAAGTCTGTAATGTACTCATTTGAAAGATTAGCTGATATTTTGTAAGGCTACCTAAAGTAATATGTGAATCAGCTTAAAGGACTTAGCAGAAAGACAGAATTTTTATATATCCCATAGAAGATTGAATTACAGCCTTTGAGGGTCCTGTGTTCACACTCCCAGTCACAGCTAAGAGACAGTAAAAATTGTTACTGAACTGCGAAGATCCTATGACTTTCATGTGTCTTAGCCAATTTGATTATTGAACTGTACCTGGTTTTAATTTCTGCCTGAAACAACTGGCACACAGAGGAACATGGCAATGGCCTTAGACAACCCTTCTGCTGGCATTTAAGAGAAAAAGTAAGGAGGCAGCTAATTTTGAAGGCAATCGTGACTCTCCATTCCTGCTCCCTGGGGGAGAGATATGAACAAAACTGGCCAGACTCGGAAGGGCCAGACAGGGCCCTCAGGGAGAACTCTGAAGTTAGGGAAGATAATATGTAACCTGGCTTTTGTGACAGTGTTTTCTCCAGTTGCTTTTTCTTATGGTTTCTATAGAAGCTGTTTGGAGCTACTGTATTTATCATCCAGCCACTTCTCCAGAAAGATGTCCCTTGAAGATGTCAAACTCATTAGGACCTGCTGAAAAATGAGGTTGGTACATAGTGAAGACATCTAACTGATGAATCAGGAGGTTTTTTTTGCATTTAGATCTTCACCCTTGGAACACAACCTGATATTGTTTTGTGATGAAACCTGGATATATACCCCTGGTGTCTCTGAAAATAAGTCTGGGTATATGAGTCAAAAGAGAGCTAGGATACACACCAGCAGGTCTTGATGAGAGACCAGAACTTCAGAGAGTATTGTGATGTGCATTGACACTGCACGTAAGAAGCAGTTTGGTGTTCTACCTCAGAAGTCTCCAAAGTAGGGTGCGTGCACAAGACAATCCATGGAAGCGTAGGAAAGATATTTGTTTTGTGCCATTAGTAAATTAAATAATATTTATTCATTAATGTAGAAAATAAGATTTTTCAAAAGTATTTATTTATTCCTTCGATCATCCTTTTCCATTTCTATTTTTGTGTATGCTTAAGAATATGCATAATATATTAGTATAGTAGCACATTAATATAATTAATAAATAAATAAAATTTATTTTGCTGAAAAGGATTTTACTGATAGGTGTTCACAATCAAAAAAGTTTCGAGGCCACTGATGGAGTTTATTTCTCAGGTGAAGGAGTATCAGGCCTTTCTGTAAGGCAAGAAAAGACAAACTCTAAGAGTGTTGCCTTAGTAAGATAGTCTCTGTAAATTCAAATGTACAGCCTCTCTGTTGTAAATCGACCAAGAACATAAAAGTAATTTCTGAAGGTAGCATGTGACTGGGGAAAGATTAGGAAAAGGGACCATTTCCATCAGCATGAAATATTCTTTATTTGCGTAATGTTTAACTACTACTTAGTAAAAGGTAGTTCAACCTTCATTATAATTGTTTTAAAATTACTGCATTTACTTAGAAACAAACTCAGACTAAAGGGACTTAAATGCAATAATTCATCCTCTTAAGCAGATAAGTTTCTTGATGGAAACTCAATTCCAAATTTATAATAATGAAAGGCAACAAAGAATGATTTTGAGATATTTTGTTGCCCATGCTAAGTATTATTAAAAAGAACTATGTGTACAGTTCCTTTTTTTGTCTTTCTTAAAAAATTTCCCAGACAGATGAAATCTCTTATATACTGAGTAAGGCAGAAGCATAACCAGCTTCATGCAGTTGTATCGGTAGAAAAGAATAGTGTGAAAGACAAATGGGAAATTAAGCAAATTTCAAGCATGAATAGGTAGGATCAATTTTGCAAGCCATCTATCTGAACTTGCTTTAGGAAACAGTAGGAATGCCATGAAAAATCTTAAAACTACAAATAATTTATTATTGGTTTAAGTACTTCACGTTCTGAATGCCTGCTTCTCTGTTGCACTGAAAAATGTCCAACAAAAAATCTCTATGCCTCCAGGTCTTAAGATCTACCTATAAAATAGAGAAAACCAGTGGAATACTCACTTCTCATCTTCCTCTTGGGTTTTAATCTATGTGTTGACAAATTGAAATAAAACACAAATGGACAGTAATATGCCAAAGTCTATCGCAATGTATGTATATAAAGTCAACAAGGTTCAAAGCCTATAAACAATAATTTCTAAACTCTCGCCCCAGTCAGCTCAAAGAACAGAAGAGATTCTATAGCCTGTAACATGTCCTAGCTTTGGCAGAACTGGGTCTGTTGACCTGACAGAGTGAAAGCCAGGACCACACAGGAAGCAAATCCTGAGGGCGCAGCTTGTGGAAGTGGATGCTTTCAGCTTCCAGCTGACACTGAATCATTTGGAGAAGTCAATTCTCTGCTTATTTAGGGCCAAACCAGTATTTTATCAATTTCTGTATATTACTATTTATATATGCTCTTGTACAGAATTCACATTCTACATTGTACTGGCCTCTTAAGAGTTTCTAGGCATACATATGAGGGTATCTGTGTAGTATGTGTGATACAGGCACACTGTATCCATGCTTTACTGGTGTTTGTTTCCAAATGGCTCTGAGGCATAATGCGTTAGTTGTTTAATCTTCAGAGTCATTGCATGAATAGCTAAAATAAGTTACTTGCTGCTGCTTTGTTAAGTCAGGTGGGCCATTATGTTAGTAAGGGATCTAGGAAATTAAGGGTAGGCATCTCTTACTCTGCTTGTTGTAAGAACAGTGTAATCATATAGAGGATGAGTTTGTTGATAGACACATATAGCTATGCATTCCACTGTGTAATGTAAAGAATTTTTCAGAGAGGTAAAGAAGTCTGTATGATAGATGCACAGCACTGTAGCAAAACTGCCACTAGTAATATTTGATGAGCTCAAACTACAATTCACTTTCAGTGGTCACTATCTGCTGCCAGCACTGCTGCATCCTAGCTTGTGCTGCATAATTCTCCTTTGAAGATTTTGACTCAATGATGCTTCTCCTAGACCCCTCATGTAGTGAATCCTTTCCTGCCCCTTCTCACATTGTCTGTTCTTTGCTGACATAGCCCTTTCACTGCCTTTCCCTGCTGTTCCGCTTGCACAGGGAGAAGGCACACAACCCTGTAGTCCTTCATTGGTTAAGCAACAGCAGACAGTGTCCAGTTAAAAAAAAAATTAAATAACTGCAATTAAATCATGAGACCTTTTTCCCCTCAAAGACATACATTGAACTTTCCATCTGTACCAAAAATTAAAAAAAAAATCTAATCCCGAACTAAACCACATAATATGTGAAGGAGAGGTAAGTAGAAAATGTGTACAGAAGTTGTGGCTTGGAAATGGGATCATTAACTGTGCTGACATTCCTGCAGTATTTCCAATTTGATCTTTAGGTGATCTTCATTGGCTTAAAAATGGTGAAATTTTCACTGTAATGAATTCCTGAATCTGTTTCTTTCTATTTGTTGGCTTTTTAAGATCAAGGAGAACAATTCAAGATTTTTCCTAAGCATATGGTTCAGAATTGTATTAGTTTTTAAAGATGTATTATTTTTATGTAATCTCATTATACCACCCCTAGGGAAAATACCAATTATTGTGTGATTTGCATGAGTTGGCAGCGCTGAAACAGTAGTGTGGTACGGTGCAGCATATCACATGCTAATATCTCAGCACTGAGGTGACTAATCTGCTGTGTTAATTCTCTTTCCTTGGGGGATAGCTTGAGAAGCCCTTTTCTTGACAGTGCTAATCTCACAGCTGACCCTTTAAGTATCTTAAATTTTCTTAAAAGCTCACAGAGAATAATGTGACAATATTTCCTGTTCTCTATTGTGGATCCCATAAGAAGTGATGAAAAGAACAAATAAACAGCAAACAAAAGAAAACTCATCGGTTAATATCTTTTTTGGATTCCTTCATATTTTACACATTACCACTATTCGCAGAATTCTTTCTAGAAATCTTTTAACTAACATTCATATCTCTCAAAAGAGGCACCACAGTATATCTATCTTTACCAGTTCTGTTAACAGTAAGTAAGTAAGGAGTTAAAACTCATTTTGCATGTTCATTTAGTGCTTAAATTGGCAAGTTGAAGGTTTTTATGGCTTTACAATATGCTGTGATTTATTGTCTTTGTGAATTTATTTCCAAGATACAGACTGAGTAGAACAGTGGCATGCAAGAGACCAAATTCTGTTGGCATTTACCCTCTCATAGCTTTGCTGATTTTAATTAATAATACTGCAGGTTTACACTGATATCATGTCCACGTTCTAAAAGCTTTCTTGATTAAAACTAAACTGAAAGGGCAAATTATAATTTGTTTAATTAATAGTCTCTAGTTCAAAATATTATAATTCAGGATGAGATCTCCAAGAAGATTCATCTGTGAGCTGGGTTCCCAGACCATTCAGTGAAATATTAATGCCAACTACCGGGAGACTGGAGTTCAGGGACTTTGGAAATCTCCACTGGGTTTGTGTTAGTATTAAAACTTTTGAAGTAAAAACATCCAATGCCTGGGTATTTTCAAGGCGCTGTAGGAGCACATAAGACATTCTGAGCACAGGTAGAATGCGGAATTATATCTTGTAATCATGAGCTTTTGATTCTTAAAGAATAGAATTTGCCTATATGATCATTTATTAGACATGGCACTATTGATGTGTTTATGATTTCATTTCAATATTTACTTCACAGAAGTATTCAGGGGGCCTATCAAGATAAAGGAAAGAGAAGACAAATAACTGTCTTCCAAATGGCTATTTTAAGAAAAAAAGTAATCACTCATTCTCAGTGGCCAAGAGGACCAAGAAATCTTCAAATTGGGGTGAATATTAGGGAAGACTTCCTGTGCAGAAAGAGAAGGGAGCAGCTGAGTGTATAAGATTGCCTTGCCCAAGAAGCAGCACACAGCCCTCATGGTGGTGGTATTTTGTGCTATGTAAGGGAAACAGAACAGGTGAACAGGTTAGGTGAACATTTCTAGAAGTGTTTGATCTTCTTGGAAAATCCTCACAGTTGTGCTGTGAAATAATCACAGTGTTCTGGTAAGAAGGACTAGGAAAACATCTCATTTCAGGCAGCTATTACTGCAAAATATTTATGAAAAAATAATGTATGTACTCCTGCAGTCTCTTTTCAGTTGAAGGAACAGTGATGCTGAATTATTTCATTTGGAATTAGAAGCCTTCTGAATATTGGGATAATGATAGTTCTAGGGGTATATTAATGAATCCATGTGAAGGAAGGCAGGGCTGAAAAAGCACAAGTTGTTTTAAATGGATTCCAATTTTATCTCATGACCTTCACGAAAAATATGCAATATCTGTATCAGTAAATACTCTAGTTTTTTTGCTGGCTTGGCGCTTCTAAAAATATTTTCTTCTTTATGCTCAGGAAATAGAGAATACATACCACTTCAAACTAAATAGGGGTCAAAATACTTTTCTTGTCATTACCTTTATTTATAGAGCTCTGACAGTGGTTGAAAGGTAGATTTGAGGTAACTTTAAAAATCATGGAATGGTTTGGGCTTGAAGAAACCTTTAAAGATCATTTAATTCTAATCCCCTTTCCATGGGCATAGACAACTTTCGCTAGATCAGGCTGCTCAAAACCCCATCCAACCCCATCTAACCTGTTCATGTACTTTTCAGAAGTAATAAAAATACGAAGGGGAAAAATACCCTACATAATATCTGTCAGGATAATTTCTGAACCCAGATAAACATTTAAATATATAAGTAATTTAGTTTTATTTTATAAATGTATGAAGCCTGGAATCATCATCATCTCCTAATTGGTGGGATACTGTGTAATGTCCCTTGTGGTTCTTAGTGTTGTCTGAGGATGGAATAGTAGTTGTGTGCTTAAGAGGGAAACTGTCATTTTTTCCCACCAGTATAGGATGTAATGGTAGTACAGTGAAACTATTAATGGTCTGACAGTCACACAAATTCTCTAACTGATGAATAAAATTCTAACTATGGCACTTCATGGATCCAAAGAGAAGTAGAGATCTTCTGGAACCATAGAGATGCTTTGCCTGTACTGAAGACCACAGTTGGAGTTTGAAAGTATTTTGAAAGTGGACACGCTCTTGCTCTTGTTCCATCAAATTTCTCATACTTTTGGCATTCCATGAACAGTCCCATGACAGTCATGATTGGAACAGTCAGGAGATCCTTGGCTACTGTGAGAGGGGAAGACGGGAATACAACAATGAGAACATCAAATAATCCCAATTTGGTTCTTTTTTGTTTCTATCACAGTAAGTCAGCTAACAGCTATAAAAAGAAAAAAAACCACCAATTGCATTAGGTTGCCTTGTGTATATTATCCTCCATTCTGTTATATGGTTAAGTGGTTATTTTTTAATAAAGCTTATATAATTTATATATTTATATAATTTTAATAAAGCTTTAATAAAGTTAGGAAACACTTCTCAAAAGGGTTTTGATCTGAGATGCTCTTTTGATAAAAGCTGAAACATTTTCTCAACCTGTTTGTTTAAAAAAAAATCTTAGTGATTCTTTATGAAATCCAGAATAAAATTCTTGTTGAGCAGAAATAAAAGCCAGTAGCAGAAATAGCAGGCTGATCCAGATTCACTTTAGATCTGACTTGACATAGACACAGAAATGGTTTATATACATTTCCTCAATCAAAGAGAGAACTGAGCAGTGTATAGGCATGAATCTGTGTCTGTCTTATTCTGTAGAATAAGTCTCAATTTTTTTTCCTATTGGTGTTCTCTTGCTTCATATAGATAAATGCTCATGATGCTGGGAAAAGGCAGGCTGATTCTAAAAGTGGTGGGAAGATCCTACATACTTATTTTTGGCCCACTGAAATGTTAATTCAGTAGTATGAAGTCAAATGGTTCCAATAAATGTGACTAGGAGAAGTATATTTGGTATCAAGTCAAACTCCAGGGAGATCCCTAGGCACTTAATTATCATGTGTGCCTTCTCCCTCTTCTGCCTTCCCCTTGCCCAGCTTTTATTTGGTAAGTTTTGATTGCATATAGGTGTGAAATAGGTATAATTTCTGAAGCCTTGTATTTTTATGGACTTTTGTTTACCACTTAGCTTTAGATTTCAAGATGACAATGAAAATATGCAGGTGTTCTTGCATATTTTTACAGATTTGTAATAAAAATAGTACTAAGCCTTTTTCAGAATTCATCCCTTTAATGTCCAAATTGGTTTTGCTAAGGCTCACTTTTAAGACACTTATATTTTATAATTAATTCTAATGTAGTACTTTTAATAGCAGCATTATACTTTAATAACACCTGCTGCCTCTATATCTTTATCTAGATCACAGAAAGTAGCAATTTTAGCCTTATCTCTTTGTGGTAAGTGGTAACAAATATTTTCTTGTATAGATTCCTTTTTTGTCCACTGGAAGATTGAGAAAAAAGTGTTTCTCTTTCTCAAAATCTTCACTCTCTTTGATTTCACAGTGACTTGGTTCCAAGCACTTGTTTCAATGATTTGTTTCTTCCAGGGCCTTGAACTTTAGGGTCGTAAGGTGGAATAAAATTCAACATCTTTTTTTACCAGAAGCCACAGGCACTTATCATTTGAAATCAAATAGAATTTCCATTAATGTGTAATAAAAGTTTTCTTTTTGACTGAATAATAGAGGGCAGCATAGCTGAAGCAAACTCTGAGATTTTATGAACATGGGAATCAAGATGTGCAGTAGCCTATTCTCATGGATAAAACACAATAAATAACAACCTTCAGCGGATCTGTATACAGCGACTTATTTAAGAGCCAAGGAGAGCAGAGCTTTTACCCTTCCTGGATAGCTTGTGCCCTCGCTTGCCTAGGTCTTGACTCCTCCACAGAGGAATTGCTGCCACCCTGGGAAGGAAAGTCATGTTGGTTCATACTGTGTTGCTGCTTGCAGTCACCCATCTCTAGCATGCCCAACCAAGGTCCCTGAGCATCCCACAGCATCCCTCTCCTGGAAGCAAATCTCTAGGATCTTCACTGACTTCCAGGATCTCTCCTCCAGCCAAAATCTTACTTTGTTTTCAAGGCTGGAAGGTGTCCCTGCCCATGGCAGGGGTGGGGATGGAACTAGATGATCTTTAAGGTTCCTTCCAACCCCAATCATTCTATGATTCTTCCTTCTGAGATGGCCTCCTCTGTTCAGCAACCCTTTGTGGCAGCAGCTGTTTTATCCAGAACCCCAAATCCCAATTTCCCATTCTAAATAGTCAGTGCAGAAGCACAAGGCGTGATCAGCCTCCTAATTGGTGACTCTGTCTCATGTCCCCTTATTAATAGGAGGATTCAGGACATACCAGTTCTGGTTAGCCCAGGTGTTACTGAAATTTCCTCTCAGTGTACCAGTTGTAGCTAGCGATTAGTAAGCTTCTGCTTGAGGACTCACAAGTTCAATTTTGGACATTCATACCCTCCAACCTGTCATGCCTTCATTTATCAGTTGCCTGTTGGTGACCACAGGTCAAGCTATTTTTTTGCCTATTACAACCATCATCATCATCATCATCATCATGGCTGGGCTTCGCGAACGAAGATTTGGGAAGGGCTCTACCCACGTTTGCTGCAAGCGCGTTGGTGGCTAAAAAGGCCAATACGAGATAGGCATGTCCAGTTGCAAAAGGCACAGCAGAAAGACTCCTTAGGTGGTATATTCTGCAAGGCACGATTCTTTCTGCGTTGTCTTTTCTCCTCAAGAGTGATCCTGCGGGCGTTCTCAAAGGAAGCAGCAGCGTTATAGATGGTGTGTCTCCAGGACTCCCGATTTGAGGCCAGAGTAGACCAGTTATGTTGATCAATATGACCAAGGCTGAGATGTTGTTTCAGGGAGTCCTTGTATCTTTTCTTCGGGGCTCCTCTCTTGCCGCAGCCGGTGGCAAGTTCACCATAAAGCAGGATCTTAGGGAGGCGGTGGTCCTTCATCCTGGAGACGTGCCCTGCCCAACGCAGCTGTGTTCTCAACAACATGGCCTCAATACTTGTGATTGCTGCTTGTTCAAGAACAGATGTATTGGTCACATAATCTGACCAGTGGATGTTTAGGATTGTTCGGAGGCAGTGTTGATGGAAGCGTTCTAGGAGACGCAGGTGGTGGCGGTAGATGACCCATGATTCAGATGCGTATAAGAGAGTAATTACAACCATTTACATTGTATAAACCAGGAAAAATCTGATTATTACAGGCTTCAGTATTCCAGTTGCTATTTTCACCCTAACTATTCCCCTAGCTCTAATTTTCTTAAACCAAATTGGATTTGTATCTGCAGAGACAGTTAGCACCAGGATTTCTTAACGATAAACAATCTGTTGTCTTTTTCTTTTTTTGTTCTCATCTTAGCCCTTTATAGATTATGATAGAATTTGAGTTTCTTGTGTTCTTCTGGGTCTGTTCCCCATCAACCTTCACATGCAATGCTTCTCTCTGCTCTGCACACCCTCTTTTGATCTCAGCATTTAACTATGTTGAACTATCTTTTCTGGTTTGAGAAATGACTGATATTCTTGGGTGCCTTTTAATTGCACTGTGCAAGGATGGGATCTTGTAATTCCCTTTAACATTTATGGGAGTCATATAATTAAATCCCTGTCCACCACAATGGAAAAATTTACCCTTCTATCTTCTGTCCTTTGTTGGACAGTTTCATGCCATGTCGTTAGATTAGCTAGAACGTGTTAAAAGAAATGAAGAAATATCACCTTATTCTTTCTTCTTTTTTTTCTCTCCTGCTAGAAATTATCCTTTTTTTAACAGGGAAAATTCTTCCTTGTCAGTACTGAATATGCCAGAGTCAGGATGTGAGTTATCAGCATAGAAGGCTGTTTCTTGCAGTTACCTGATGCTGTCATACTTCTAAGACTTGTGTAACTCGTTCTATCAGCAGCTGCCATGTAGCTCAATGGATAATGGAATAAGTTTAATTCAGTGACCCTACATAATGGAAGGAGGTCAAGGTTTTCACTTTATTTTGGTTCTTGGTTTGAAGCCACACAGGTTGATAGTAGCCAGAATCATTACTAATTTGCAGTTGGTTATAAACAAACACAATATTTTTAATAGAGTTCCAAGTGGACAGGTGTCCATGGGGCAATTAGCAGTGAAGGAATTACTAGTGCTGTTGCAAAGAAGCCGAAAAAGAGACGAAAAAGATCATTGGTGCTACACAGACCTCTGACCCGAGGTTGTGATTGTTCATGGTTAATGGTGAAAGCAGTTGTACAATGGTGTTGTAAAGAAGGCTTTAGTGTCATTGCATAGGCAACCCTTATATTATGGCTGAATTAGATTCTTTTGCTGATGCAATTATAGGCTTTCAGAGACTGTCACTTTATTATTTGTATATTGCAAAGAGAATGGGTAAATAGCATTTACTTCCCTCTCATTATAAAAATCAAACTGATCTCACTGTGATTTCTCCACTTCTTATTAACTAATTGCACACTGTAATGTGCCAAAAGGAACAGTTTTGTCCACTGCATAAAAAATATTCCTATTTCTCATCTACATAAACTATAACTTGTCTTCTGATTCAGATATGCAATGCCTTAGCAGTCATCTGCTATTAAATGCTGAGTCGTTTGATTGCTGTTTCTTCAGTCTTTTGCTGACTCCAGTGATACTTCAGCTCTGCTTCCTGGTCAAAACAAAGACCTGAATCAGAAATGGCAGTAGCCAGTTAAGTAATGTGAGTACATTTTCATTTAGAGAAGTCCTCACTAAGAACAAACTTTTACAAAATTGTAAGTAAAAACAAGCTTAAGATCTCTAGTACTTAATTCCAAAAGAGCACCTACAATTAATTTGCTTAGGCAGAACCAACATATGGCAAAGTGTATCTTTGTCTCTTGAAAATGCAGTTAATAATTTTTAAAGTTTGTAGAGATTTGTCTTTCTTTTATCAATTAAGACTGGAAATTTAGTTTATGTAAACAGCATACAGATTCCATACCTTGATATGAGAGTGGAAAAATCTATGTAACATTCTAAACCTATTACTTTTTTTATTAATTTGACTTAATATTTTGAAGCAGTGCAGTGTAAAAACTAGGCTAATGCTGAAGAAAGCTTTCCTAAAGTGACAAAACCAAAATGTAAATTCCTGAGTGAATGCTTAAACCTGAAAAGGCTATTATCAAGCACATCTGCTTGCTGATTCTGCATAGGTTAATGTAAAAGTTAGCATAAATAGATTGTATTGTTTAAGTTATTTTATGCATCCTCTTTCAAATCCCAACAAAAAAATTTATTATTCTGATAATACGTCCTGTTTTCCCCGTGTGTTGCTATAATGCCATTAGTTCTTGCAGTGAACAGGTGTGCATTAAAGTCCTCCTTCAAGTAAACAGGAACTTCATTATCTACCTCTAACTTCTGTTGATTTTCTGTGTTGAATCATAGGCAATTTTTATGACTGAGAATTTCATATTTTAAAAAATGCCATTGAACATTATTTGCTCGAGATTTTGACCAGCTGGTAGGAATCATACTTCAAATACAGTTATCAAATTATACTGGTTCTTCAGTACAGAGGTAGTACATATGTACTTTCATACATAAAGTAAGCCTTGCACTGTGGCCCTCTGATGACAGTTTTACAATTATTTGGTCACTTTTTGGTCTGTAATTCATCAAGCCTTGTAAAATTTATCTACCTGAATTCAAATCTAAATAAATGAGCCTTTACCAGTTCAATAGTGATCAGTGACTTTTACTGAGTGCTGCATTTAGTCATACATACAAATCTTAAATTTTCATCTTAAATTATGGTGGATAGGAAGTAAATAACACTGCCAGGCTCTTTCTTGTGAATCAATCTCCCCTTATATCAAGTGTAAATATTTTGTAGACTTTCTTAATGTGTGTTGTCTTTTCTAGGATTTCAACTTGAGTTTTTACTGAAAGTAGAAACATCTGTCAAAGCCTGCTTTCAAAAGACTCAGAACTTAATTTACAAGTCAGTTAATTATTTCAGTGCATTTAATAATCCAGCTGGTCACAGAAGAATGAATGTACTAATCATTAAGCATTTTATTTGAAACTTCCCCTTTAGCCAGTCTTCATCTTCTACTTTTAATAAGTTGTGGTTTATTAAACTAGAATTTAATGAGTTAATGGTCATTAATATGAAAGCAATATTTGCTTTTATTTTGCAAGTATTACTGTAAAATATTTCAATTGAGTTTCTGGCTGGAGAAGACTTTTTCTGTGAAAAGCAGTGAATTTTCCACCCTTTGGGATTTCCTTTCCAGCATGCTGGAAACTAATACTCTTCTCTTTGCCTAAGACCAAAATGCATGTGCTATTAACATAGTAAGATCAAAAAAATTCCTGTTGTTAAGTCTTCCATTAACACCTTCGCTGAACACAGGTCAGCGGCGGTTATGTTCCTGCTAACAGAGGGAGAAGCTTTTTTGATAATATTTTCACACTTAAGTACTTATCTTTCTCCATGCAATAAGGCACTGGGTAGTGTGACTTGAATTCCTGGAGTCTGACTGCTGACGAGAATCTGTTCCTATTTGTGTTGGGAGGAAATGGATTAGATGCAAAATGCTCAGTGGCTGTGAGGGTATGTTCTGTGAACACGTGGACTTGTTAGAGCACACATACAAGATAGTTAGTTTTTGCTGATTCACTTCTATTTGAGGATGTCTTCTACAATAATGCTGCCTTTGTTTTTTCCTTGAAAAAAAAAGATAAAAGAATGAGCATAAATATAAAATATGGTAAAGACTAATTAATAGACTTGCTACTCGCAATGCTGCCAGGACTCATCGGCTTATGTTACTGAAGTAAATTTATTCTACTACATAAAATTTGTGCTGGCATGAGTACTGATTAAACTACAAGGGAGTGTATTGAATTCTGCTTAGCTAAAGTAGCATAAACAGCTTTATTAACTACAGATGCACACAGCTAATCTGCATAGCAGTGTTGAGTTGCTTGAGCTAAATTAACTAGCTTGGATACAAAAAAAATCCCAAACCCAGTTAATTAAATAAATAAATAAATAAATAAATAAGCAAAATACAAAAAGCCCACATCTGCACAATGAAAGACAATTTACTCCTCTTCTTGGATAGCCTGCTTCAGAGCACAGTGACTTTGACCCTACTGCACTCTGTGCCACTACCCCTAGTTAGTTTGGTACCCAACCTACTTCATGCACTTCTACTCTGGGCTTCTTAAGACTATCCTGAGACTGCACTGTAAACTTCAAATAAAACATGGATGATGTGGGGACCGGAAAACACTAAATTTGATTTTCCAAACCCAGACTAACTTGCAAATGACAGAACTTTAACCATGTTAACTTCCAGATAAGTAATTTGGAGACACAGCATATAACTCAGTGCAGTTGTCTTTTCCAATGGAAAAAAATATATTATAATGTATATCTTTAATAAAACAAGTAACTGTTACTAGAACTGAGATCCCCAATATATTGAATGGTGATGTGTTACTTATTGAGCTTGAAAAGGAAGGGAAAAAAGGCGTACTGTGTGCACCAGAAGGAAAGGTGCTTTACTTAACGTTCTGAAGATACACAAACTACTAGTTTCTCTCAACTTGGCCACAGGAAGAAAAGGAGTATCCAACTGAGCCTGGGAAATGCACTTCACACAGATTCCATGCTAGATATTTAACAGTGTTCTAGAAATAGTCAAAATTTTTGTTTTTAAAAGAAAGAGATATTCATTCTTTGCTTTGTCTGACAGATTTAGGACTGCACCAGAATGTACTTTCTCCACAGACATTGTGCCTGACTTCTTACAAGAAAACATCCCTCCAGTCCTCAGCATGAAAAAAATATTGCCACAGTAGTCCCTTCCTTTGGCCTCAGACCCTGAGTTTCCTTTTGTCTTTCCCATGGCAGATCGTGGTTGGATTGCTAATATAGATGTTCATTCACTTGGTGCAAAAACAGTCAGGATGACTTCCTTATGATCTGTTCTGAACTTCATTCAGGAAAAGAAGTCTGTGTCATGGGTGAGGGAAACCTGAAGACAAGCGTTTTGTTGGAGCATGGCCAGGAGGGGGGATGGGCTGCTGCTTTGAAAGCTTATTGTGAGAGCAAACAGTAGAATACTTCAGGTTAATCTATTTCAGGGTTTGGTCCATGACACATGCTAGAACAGAATGAAGTAAAATTTACCATGAGTCTTTCATTGAGATAAGAGCAACCATGCCCTCAAAATGGTTTTTATTTATCTTTTACAGCTAGATAACCACTTAAGCTCTCTGAGCTGATGAAAATAGTAGATTAGAGGCACTTGGGGTTAACACAGCTTCAAGGAAACCTTAAGACAGACTCTCTCTCTGTATTTACATATACTAACAATTACAAGACATTATCATATACAACATTGGCTAAGTTAAACTGTTCAAGAAACATGGATTAGTTTCCTAGCATGATTTTTCTCTCCTAAATGTGACAGATACCCCTGTAAAAACCATTTCACTCCTGCAGTGAAAAACCATAAAGGTGATCTGGGGCTTTGTGTGACTGCCATCTAACTCTGATGTTTTCTGCCAGTGAAGCAGGCCAGCCGTATCTTTTGTGACTCTTATGAGCACAAATGAAGTTAACTGGCAGTTTTGATCTCTACAAAGCAGTGTGTGCATATTTAGTAACACAAAAGATTAAGAGCTATTGTTAAATCCCCTGAAGCATGCAAATTTTTGTTAAGCTTGATTAGTATTTGTTAGTTCCATATGTTCAAGATCTTTTCATTTTAGGCTGTCTGTTGTTCAGTAAGGAATTAATTTCCAATTTAATCTTTCTATCTACAGTGTGTCCTTTACAGGTACAGTCCTACAATAAGATAGTATCAGTGCTTGTTAGAGACAGTAAATTGTATTATGCATATTAAAATACGGGCTCAATTTCAAGATTACGTGCCACAAAGCTAATGGACTTCAACCAAAAGTAGCTCTGCACCATTTACACATATATTTTGAGTAGTATTACTGTACTTTCATAAATTACATCTGGAGGACTTAATTGTCATTTAAGAACTCTCTGTGTCTGTGGGCAGCAATTTCTCTCTCAGCAAAAAGTTTTTCTTTAAGCTCCGGTAATGTGAGCTGTACAGATTAGAAAACTTCTGCTTTGAATTTTAGTCCTTACAATTGCAGACAGTATCTCCAAAAACAATCTTTAAATTATATAAAGGAAAACTAAAAATTGAAAGCATTTATTTAAATTTCATCTATGTGCCTAGGTTCACTCTTACTGAGTTAGCCACATCTGTGAGCAAAATTAGTTGGTAATTGTAAGAACTCAGATCCTAATGAACAGGGGGATTTGTGTCTCTACCTCTCCCTGTATAGAATCCAGGTCTGTATGTTGCTGGAGAATGCAGCTAGTCTAGTAACCAGTCCTGTAACCATTTACAATAAATATGTAGTTCAGGAATTTGAGCATTACCATCTGCTAACTAGCTAACTGCGATTAGCCGCTTTAGAAAGAAGTTTCTTACCACAAGGTATGAAGGGCTAAAGTCAATCCCTTTTTTTATGATTAACCTGTTCATTGATAGCAAGGATGTGTATTAGTTCATGCTATGAAGTAGGATTATCATCCCCCTCACCAATATTGAGAGCAGACCTAGGTTTTTCGACTGTAGGATTAATAAAAACAATGGAGAATTAATTGTGGGATACAATTCTACTGTTTGCATTTTTCTTGTAATTAATAACATTGGATAAAATTCTCTGTCTGTTGGAACAATACACTTTTGAATTTTGGTGTTTTTTAAAATTTTCTTATTCAGTCCACAATTGCAAAATGATTTAACTGAAAGGTCAAAACGACCACTGCCAGATTTGCATGAACTTATAAATGTCAGAGGTAGGTCCAGTCTGGGTTGCTATTTGAAGTTATTTTGTATGGGATTTTTTAGTGTTAAATATCTGCATTTTCCACACACAAGGGGTCTTGGGTTGATTGGTTTCCTTGGTAACAGCTCTTTGCTCTGATTTCATAAGCACACTGGAGTGGTGCAGAACAGATTACTACAGAAACACACTGGAATTAGTCTGATGTAATAGGATGTTGTCTGAGTTGTTTTGAGTTCTTAATTCTATTATCCTTTATGTTATTCCCATTAATACTGCATTGTAGTGAAATAAAAAGTAGCTTACTTAAGATTAATCAAATTACCTTTAACAAGTTAGTTGTTGGTTTCTGAAGGAAAATTTTTAAGTGAAGAAAGTTAACCTAACAAAACGCTGAATAAAATGTACTGTCATGACTGGTGCAGGAGAACACTTAATTCTTGGTGAATTAACTTGCAAGATAAAAATATTTATACAGCTTAAATTTATGTTGATGGATTGTCTCAGTCATCCTTTCTTCTTAGTCCATAGAAGAGCTCCCTTGGGTAGTTTTAGAAAATACTCTATGTCAGTCTCTCATAATCTTTAGAGTGTGTGTATTTTAATAGGAATTGCATTATTTTGGAGATTATGATTAAAGCTAAACAGTAGAGAGTTGTTTCAATCACATAAGATATAAACACAGCAATGAAATTTTTGAAATGTGCAAATTTAAAACTAAAGAACATTGGCTGCAAAAAGTAGAAGAAACTGCATGGACATACTGTCGACTGCCACATGCCAGGTTGCTGCACTGGAGGCTTATAAGTTTTCTGAAGTCTTCTGAAGCCCATCAGACAGAGGCCCTGGCATTAGCCCCTGTGCTAAAATAAAAGCAAATGGTCAGTCCTAAGATCTCTGGTTGTGGAAATATGTAAGGATGTGCTTTCAGTAGCTGGTGTGGCAGTGAAAGATGAGCCAGTCTCTGGAGCGAAACATGACTGAAGTCCTCACGTCCATGATGCCAGCATTTCCCTTGTTTCTCTTTGGACTAGCTGACTAAAAATTCAAGTGGGTTAGGTGCACTCTGTGGCATGGCTTTGGGGTTTTTTATGTCCAAAAGAAGTCTGGTTGCATGCCCCGAGATCTCTTTATGATCTAGAGACAATATGCCTCCTTAACATAAAAGAGAAAAGCTGGGAGGTTTACTTTAGGAACATGCCACTCATCAAAGCCAAAACCCCAAAGGAGGGACACCCTGAACATCCCCTAGAGCCCTAGAAATGTGGTCATTTTTATGTTTGTAGATCAGTTGGCCAAAGGACATCTGAAAGCTGAACTGACCAGAAAGAGAACCTTTGAATCGGGAGGAAGGATGTCCTCTCCAACTGATAAAAGAAGTGTACACATTTGGACTAAGCTGCATATCCTTATGTATTTTCCTTAACTTATTTTCTTCACCTTTTTTTGAGTGTAATTAGTATTAATGAGAGTCATGGATGGGATCCGTGACTGGTATCCTTGCTATTCGCTTTTGAGTCAAAGGACACTTTCCTATTCCTCTGTGTAGCCATTTTACCTCATCTGCAGCCTGATAATTACAGTAGACACTTGTGTAAAGGCAGCAGAGCTGTCGTCTTTTCTTTTTCTTGTGACATTGAGAATGTCAGTTCCTTTCAAGTTGTTTGCGCTTTGAGGTCTCTGAAACCCAGCAATAGTCTGGGTTTTGTTTTGCTTTTGAGGAAATTCTACTCCTTCTACTCTGTTTCCTTTAAAGAAGCTCTCTAAGGCAGATTTTCCTGAAGTATCTCATTATTATGAGGTGCTTCCACTTAAATAGGTCTTTCTAGCAAGGGACCCTCATTCCCGGCTAGAGAGAGACATGACACAACATTGGTCAATTCTATCTACACAGAAGTATTCAGTAAAACAGCAATTTCATTAACACAGACAGGATCTGTAAGCAATACACAGGCAGCCGTACCACACCTGTCATCTAGATGATCCTGAAAATCACTCAGGTTAAATTCTGAAATTACTACTTTGAGTCAACTTTAAAGATTTACATAACATAGAATATTATCAATATATAGGGTAATGACAGCCTATATAATAGCACATGGTAGAAGCACTCTCAGCACTTGAGTTTACTAAGAAAGTTTATTTGCAAAATTCTTTATTTCTCCTGAACAATTTCCTTGTTGAAGATGTTGGAACAAGATTGGTTGCCTCACCACCCTCACAGTAAATAATTTTTTCGTAATATCTAATCTAAACCTTCTCTGTTTTAATTTGAATCCATTCCCCCTTGGTTCTCCCTTTCTACCCCAATACACACTTAATACTGTTGATAGTCTGAAATTTCTTGAGCAGAGTCTCTTCGTATGGGGACTGTCTCATGAAAGCCCTGGCTTTGACTGGTATCTCTTGGTGAAGATGTGATACAAATAAATAGTGACATTGTAACAGACATAAGGAAAAGTGGTTTAAGTTGACCTTGAAAGGCATTAAAAAATTATAAACTGTACTGAGAATTCACAAATGTCCAGTTTATAAATACTGTTTTGATTTAATATTGGTTATTATTTATTATTGTTTAAGGTGATGCAGCATCTCATGGGAAAAAAAAACAGTTTGTGGGTAGGTCTCAGCTCAGTCAGAAAACCGATCATCTTAACTTCTAATGAATATCAATTTTGTTGGAAAAATCAAATGGCAGTTACTTTTTACAGCTAATCCTTTCCATGCTACCCATTCTCACATCAGACTGATACTCCCGCTTGGGCGAATACAAACCCAAAGCAGCAACAAGTCAGTGGACTTATATCTGCTTGTGAGAGAGAGGATTTAGCATATCTCTGCCAGGAGAGGATTGGGAGTCTTAAGCTGCCCGCAAGCCATCCGCTGTACAGTTGTGCTGTTGAAAGGCAGATGGCCTACACAGTGTGCCACAACTCTGCCTTTTCTTCCCCTCTCAAGTGCAGGGTAGACACAGGCATTGAAGCAGTAGGGCTGCAGCACAGTCATTTTCTATACTGCCCAAGCAGAACAAGCAGGTGAAATGTGTTTCTCTTTTGAATTATTCCCTTATCAAATTTTACATCTAAGTTCCCAGCATGTGGGGTAGGACCTCATCTCTTTCTATTCCTAATGGTGTTTAACTGTCTTGAAAGACACTGTATATCATATTCCTGATTATTTTCCCTTTGCAGCAATTTTTCAAAAATAGATATTATAAGTGGGGAGAGAGATCAAGGTTGATGGCATGTGGAAGGTCAGAGTTAGGAATGGAAAGAATTGGTAACCCACAGGAGGAAGGGGGCTAGTTGCCACGGCATGAACACTGCAAGCTCACTGTGCCTTTCCTTCTGCATGAGTAAACTGCATGACATAAAATACAGACTCTTCACAAGCAACACCAAGGTTTCTCTGAAGGATTCTGAAGGGATTAAATAGCCTACTCAGACATCTTGATGTTAGAAAAAAATATAAAGGCATAAAGATTATAAAAGTAAATTGCACATTTTAGCTGTTAGACAGACTTGAAGATGGGAGAAAGTTATGGATGTAGCAGTGAAATGTACCTGAAGAATTATTTGTCAAATCCCTTCTAAAACCAGCAAGGTCAGCTATAAGGACTGTATTATTGGGCACAAACTGTTGAAAAAAAAATTCTGTTGTTCACGGATTTCAAATCTGCCTTTGCACAATGATCCTAAATGAAAAAATTACATTACTAGTCAAAGATATTTGACCAAATACCATTGTAGCTTACTAGAGAAGTATAATACTGGCTTTACTTCATAAACGCCTAATGTTTCCATTAAGAGTTAAACAGGAATAGGTTTTAACAGTACAAAAGTACACCTTTTTGTTTAAAATGTCTGTCAATACTAAAAGTTGACTCATTAGAGCTGCTGTCACTCAGTGACTTCCAAATCAACACTGGTTATTTTATGGGGTAAAAGTTTTACCCTATGAAGTATGTTCAGGCTACTAAATAGAGTTGTGTAGTTTAATCACCTTCAAGGAAATTTTTTATTGGAGAACTCCATAAAATAAAGATCCTTCACCAAACTTTGCCATTCTTTTTTTTATCTATACTACCATTAAAAAACTCTGATGATAAAACAAGGGAACTTTCATTCTTTCTGTTAATGTATATATGACATATTATCATTATTTATGTTATTATGGTGGGTTGATTTTGGTTGGCTGCTAGGTGCCCACCAAGCCACTCTCACTCCTCTTCCCTCAATAGGACAGAGGGAGAAAATAAAATCAAAAACTTGTGTGTTGAGATAATGGCCATTGACTTAAAAAAAAGAAAAGGTCATGGCCAGAAGGAAAGCAAGAATGTTTATTCTCAACTTTCCATCAGCAGATGATTCCATCCAACTCCTGGGAAGTATAGCAATTGCTTCAGAAAACAAACACCTTAATAATGTATGCTCCTCCTCCTCTTCCTCCTTTCTCTTAGCTCTTTTTGCTGAGCATATGGTAGGGGCTGCTTGGTCGGTTTGGGTCAGCTGTCCTGGTTATGTCCCCTCTCAACCTCTTGTCCACCCTCAGCATGCTGAAGGACAGGAGCAGGATGTTCGAGAGACAGTGCTGATGCTGTGCCAGTGCTGCTCAGCAGTACCAAAACACTGGTGTGTTTCAACACTTTTCCAGCTATCCATGCAAAACACAGCACGACGAGGGCTGCTGTAGGCAAGGTTGTCTCCATCCTAGACAGACTCAATATAGTCACACTAAGCTAGGCTCCAGTTTGCTTGCTGCAACCAGGCTGTGTTTGCAGTGTAAAGATTAAAAGTGGTTTTATGGTTAAAGAAATGACTGGTATAAAGAAAAATAGATTAGGATAAATTCCCATTTCTGCTCCTATAAAATCTCCAGATATCCCCTCTGCTTTTATTACTAATGTAGGGACAATATTCTCTCTCCTGTGCTTTAACTACAAGATTAGATGATGGACACAGGAGCTGACTGTTGGTACGTCAACATACACAGAGAGGCACTGTAAGGTGCTGCTCCTCATTTAGGGCACCTCGAGGACTCTGAGGGACTTCTCCTCATTTAGGGCAGCTCAGTGCTACTATAACAACACTAGTCTTCACTAATGCCATTAATTATATCAACATAATAATTTACTATTCTGAATGAAGTGGTTGAATAAAACATTGATTAAGAATGTGGCATTTTCACAGGTTTAATCTATATGTTGTGTTTTTCTTGCCCTGATGCCTCATCCCATTCCCTGTCCGTGAGCTTCCTTGGCTAAACGATACTGGTTTCTGGAAATGTAACTAAATAAATACAGACCATTGGCAAATCCAGCTTCACAGGTACAAGAAATTTTAAAACCTATTTTTTCCTGTAATTTTATATATTCAGAATTGCATGCAATATCAAGCCAGCTCTTGTAACCACAAAAAGATAGAATTTGGTTTCTAGAAAGCAGCATACATATTATTCTTCAAAGTTTGCTACATCAGTTGATCCCTACAACTGCTTTTTAAAGGTTTTCTAAAATCTTTTATTTCAAAGCCCTAGATATCTCAAAGTTAAGGCACAACAAACTTTGTTATACCTGCCTATTGTCAGTAGGGTTTTTAAAATACTTTCGTTCGTTAAAAGGAAAAAAATGGCCCTTTTCTTATTAACTATGGAGTAAAAGTGATTGTGGTCTCAGGTTAATTTCATGATTTTGTGGGGATTTTGACCTGAGAAAAGAAAATACAAGGAGGAGAATAAAACCACTTCTGCATTATTTTTCCCCTTGCCTTTAAAGAAACCTCTAATGTTTTTAAAGAAAATTATTTGAAGGCAGTAGGAGGCTAATTAAAAAAAAAATCCATATTTCTAAGCTAGTATAGTTATAGAACCACAAGAGACATTTCAGTGATGACAGTAATCAGAAAGAATCGTCTTTAATGCTGATTTCAAAGATGCCAGAAAAAATGTTTTTCTTTGAGGGGAGAATATAATTTGATAAAATATGTTGGTGATATGAATTCTTTCCATTAATGTTGTTACAAGCAGATTACAATATGCAACAGAAAATTAGTATCTGTCTTCTCTCTGAATTAACAAGGAAGAGGGAAGGACAGCTGAGGCTGCTGACCAAACAGGGATGCAATTGTGGCTCCCAAATTTTTGCAACTTTGAGTGGAATCATGGACTGTGGGGTGCACCAGAGAAGTGTTCCTACCCGAAAAATCATTTGTCCCCCATTAGACCAATAATTCGTGTATATTTCCATAAAGAGAAAATCTCAGTTTTAAACCTATGAGGGGTTTTGAAAATAGAGACCATGCATAGTTTAGGGATTGTCCACAGAGTCAACCCATATCACTTGTCTTTTCCTACTCATGACCAAACCATTAATTTTGGCTTGGGCAGAAGATACTGGAAAGAATACCTGGACCCTGTATCCAGATGCAAGGAAAACTTCTGAGGGAAGGAGATACAGTCTGCAGGTCTCTAGGTCCATTCCCAGGATATTCAATTGGTCATTTATGCAATAGTTTTCTGCTCCTGGTCACAAAGGTTGCAATATAACCTTTGGTAGTCATTCTGCTGCTGCTTTTAATATATGGGACAGAAAAAAGAGGTGAAGAAAAAAACATATTTTTGTGTCTTTACGGTTTTTTAAAAAAATATTATACTATATTGCCAGCATTGTTTACTTTTCTAATGAATGACAGTGAACCTCCATGCAGATGCTCCCTGACATCTTTCATGACACTACTGTGGTTTCATCATGGACACCCCATGTTCAGAGGAACCTGGGAGGTCCTGCTCTTAGTTATGCAGTGCTTAGTTGTGCAAGGCAAAATTTTGCCTGTTAGGCCTAGCACTATTTCTTCTTAAATTTGCATGCTAAATAATGCTACAGAAAACATGTCAACATTTCCTAGTTAGCAGCAAATGATGATCAATGGTTCTATGATAATTAGTATGGCTGACAGTCAATCAAAGTGATGAAAATAAAAAGCTCTGATCAAAAGCCCTTTTCTTCTGTGCATTGTAAATTAGCATAAACATTGCGATCCCTTCATAATGCCAGTAAATCATAAAAAATTGCTTTGGCATAAAAAGAATTCTTATACGGTCAAAGGGCAACAAATTTAATCCACTGCGATATTAAGATTTTTGGGGTTTTTTTGTTTTCAATTTAGATAAAACAATTAAAAAATAAATAAGTACCTGTTCTTGGGGTGGGGTAGTTTGCACTGCTTGTTTTTAATGCCTGTGAAGGTGTGTAAACTGGTTGAACAATCATTTATGAACCAACCAAAATTAGTGCGGTCCTAGGAGCCTAATGATGACGCAAAGAGAGAAAATAGATTAACTTAAATATGCTTGGTCCTTGCTTCTGATCTTCCCTGATCTCTGGGAAGCTGTGGGAATGACAAACCACATGGACAACATATTTTTACCTTGTCATCATCTCTGTTTTCATCATAGCACCTGTGACTTTGATTTAGTTAACTCCACTGCCATTAGTGGGATGACTCATGATATTTGTAAGTACTCACATGATTGAGCCCTACTGTCTAACAATAGTTTGATTCTGTATAACAGTAATAAAGAAAAATACTGAAGACAAAACCATCTTATAAGATCCACCTTGGTATGGATTTTACTCTTAAGACTCAGGAGATGGATCTTTTGAACAGTCCTCATTTGTGACATTTATGTCTCTAAGGATTAGAGTTAGACACTTAAGAACTAAAAACATTAAGCATGGTGAAAGATTTGTTTTTCTTGACCTCTGTTAATATTCAATCATCCCAGTCCATAACTAAAGTATTGCAATACACAGACAGATGCACAGATGTTTCAAGAATAATTCCCATTTTTGAATACCAAAATATTTGTTTCCCTTTCACTGCAATTCTTACCTTTATTATTATTAATTTTTCATCACATGAGCTACCAAATATAACTTCACCTTTTTCCCTTCCAGCTCTTGTAGCCATTACATTTTGTGGTTTGCTTGTTTTTGAATAAAATACCTGTGCTGCACTGTTGTTACTTGGTACCTGAAGGCTGACCTTAATATCAGTAAAGTCCCATTCTAAAATATAAGGCATTAGTTATGATTGAAGTTAATTAAGAAAACAGGACTGTGTCCTGGAAAATTGCCATTCACTAACTACATAGTTTGCTGTATTTTCGCTTCAAGGGTGGAGCTACACAAGAAACAATAATTTTTGAAAAAAAATTTTTTTTTAATTCAGAAGTAATGTGGTCAGGTTTTCATATTTTTTTTCGTTTCTTCTTGCTTGTAATCTATTTATCATGAATGGTTTTTATTTTCTTGGAAATTGGTGTGTAACTGAGTAGATATGAACAGGAAAGCTATAAAAATAGAAGAAGCTAGTGTTTTTCTCTTAACGAATATACTGTGTGCTTTGAACTCTTATGCCAATGGATATATGGTGAGTGCAGATCCTATGAGATCTGCAGTTCTATATGTCATTGTAGTCAGTTGGCTTCATGCCTGAAAATTGTGAAAATGGTTTATAAAGCAGAGCAGAAATTATTTCATCCTCTGAACATGATTTCAGAAGTGTAATTTACCAGCAATTAAAACCCCCCAAAATGTAAACTGAATTACTCTTCTCTTGGGATTCCTAGCATCATTTAATTTGTGTTTGTTTTATCCTTTGGCATTTTATCTTCTAATAAGCCTTTGAGGGAGAATGGAGTATTAGTTTTCTATTTAAAGGAAAGGACAAATAGATGCAGAATAAGTACACTCTAATGGCCAAAATTATTCAAGATTTTTGGCTTCAGCAGCATGCAAATAAACGTCTGTATTTAATGTGTTGGAAAGGTTTGTTTGTTTTACAGAAGTGTTTGCTAGAGATTTATTTACAGGTAATAATATTTATTTACTATCTCTTCTCCGTTTGAGTAGCTACAAATTTCCTTAGGTTATTTATTTGTGGAACACCAGCTGTGTCACTATAGTTCTGAGTCAACCTTCAGTATTTCTGTATTTTCATACTTTGAATATTTCTTTAATGAAGAAGCTGACACTACAACTTAAATCCCTGTAATTGTTCATTTATCAGCTTTCCCTTGTGTGACCCACAGAGTTTATTGACTTGGTCAGCTAGTGGTGAAAAGTTAATAACAAAAATACTACCAAAACCACCACTAAAAAACACATAAAAACAGAATGTTCTTTCTAACATTCTCTTGCCTTTTTCTAAATTAACACATCTCTCAACTGGATTCCCATTCTTCTATTCCAATTTCTAATTAAAAAATTAGAGGAAATATGCTTCCAGAAATGCTGGTTTTATTTTGTATGCATTTTTTTCACCAAGACACTTTAGTGTATCTAGAAATACACTAGAGCAGCACAGCCTCAGCTTGAAAGTGTTTGCACTGTGATTAGTTTAGAAGGGTTTGCACTTTGTTGTACATTCTTTATGTTGTCTTCAGGTCTGCTTTTTATACTTCAAATTTCCAGAGATTAGTCTTCCTTCTGTTATTAACTGTCTTCTCTTTAGAGACATAATCTGAAGAGAATACTTGGAAGATTGAAAACAACTCATCAAAGCCCCCACTCTGCAAATATTTGCTTGGTACCCATCTATGAGTAGCTCTGTTTTCTCCCAATAGTAGGGTGAAGCATAATTGTTCAGTTGGGATTTCCAACCTGAACTCCCTTCAATACGCTCCATACAGGTGGAGTCTGACTTAGGGTTTTCTTCATTAAGTCTGGCTGGTGGTCTAGATATGGAGAATTTCTTGGCCCCAAATCTGTGTTCTGTGAAGGAGGATGCTGGTAGGTAGGTGCTTTGCAAACATATGTAGTTTAAAATGACATTATAAAACTCATAGGCAATAAATTCCTTCTGCTTTTGTGACATACCACATAAAACCCTTCCAGGATGGTTCCTTCACAGCCACATGATATCCAGAGGTGTATGAGCCAGACTGTGCATCTCCTGTCCAGATGGAGGGAGCAAAGCTTCTACCCCACCCACATTCAGGAGTTTGCCCTGGGTGTGAATGGGAGTAGACTTGCACCGGTGTACTGCCTAAATTTGAGTCTGTGCTATTGCTTGGGTTGTGTTCAAAATACATTCAGAATTAATTTTCTGTGCCTTTGAGGAAATTTACATAAAATGGTGCATATTTATTGGCTCATCCATTACACTTATCTTGGAACGGGCTCCTATGGCAACTTAGGGCCTTTATTGAGAAAAATTCTGCCCATACAGAACAGCAGTTAGGATTTGGGTGTATTTGCCCCTAGTGACTATAGGATTTCCCTGATACTGTTTAATGTCTTTTTCTCAAAAGAGGAACAAAACTAATTGCTGAGACCTTTGTGTCCTAGGGGATGTGTCACGCATAGAGAAAAGTATTCTTCACAGCCATTACCTTCTCATAGTTATTTCTTGCCAGACCCTCAAGGATAAGCTGTCAGTGCCCGTATACAACAGATTATATAAGATCATCATTTTCCACTCCATATAAGATGTTACTCTGAAAGCTATATTCTGTTATTAAATAAAAATACCTTGAATTATATTAAGTCTTTCATCCAAAGACATAAAATGCACTCCAGTGTTATTATTCATGTTGAACAGAAGATTAAAATGAACCATGCAAGGGTGAGGCAACCTGCCCAAGGTTACAGGGAATCAACAGTCGTTATCCCAGTCTGAGACCCTCTCCTGAAGTATAAGCAAAAATGGGGGATTTGGTCATGTGATTTAATGCAGAAAAACCCTCCTATTCATGTGTAGCGCTAACACAGCAGGAGGATTTGGGGAGAGCCTACATGTAAGTAGTTGGGATCAGATTACAAGATAGGGATTTAATAAGCAGCTGTGGTTTAAATCCAGCAGACAAGTTCAAATCTAATTGTTGGACAGATGTGTAGCTAGTTTTTACTGAATACAAAGTAATACAAGATGCAGACACAGAAAAATTTTTTTTCCGTGGTCATTTGTCAAAACCTGAAGATTGTGGCTAAGTAAAATTCTTTGCTAATCCAGGCTAAAATGTTTTGCACAATTTGTAGTAAATTCTTTTATTTTGAGTGGTACTATCCTCCCTTCAAACATTCATCTAAGGTTGATGCTGTGTTTTCTGTATTCACTCAATATTCTAGATGACCAAACAGAAAAAAAAGACTTATTATTTTTATTATAGCAGCTCAGAAAAAAAGACAAGAAAAATTTTACTTGGAAGTGACAAAATATAATTGTAGAATATTTTTGACAGATAACTGGTAGATGGACTGTACATGATGTAAATAGGTTTATAATATTTAGAGGTACACTTTGAGCCCTCATCTTTGCAGCATTGCTAATGTGGTGGCATAGTCACAGAATCACAGAATATGCTGAGTTGGAAAGCACCCAAAAGGATCATCAAGTCCAACCCTTAGCTCTGCACAGGACCATCACCAAGGATCACACCTTGTGCCTAAGAGTATTGTCCAAATGCTTCTTCTGTCAGGCTTGGTGATGTGATCACTTCCCTGGGGAGCCTGTTCCAGTGCCCAACCACCCTCTGGGTGAAGAACTTTCTCTGATATCCAGCCTAAACCTACCCTTACACAACTTCAGGCCATTCCCTCGGGTCCTGCCACTGTTCACCACAGAGATCAGTGTCTGACCCTCCTCTTCCCCTCACAAGGAAGTTCTAACTGCAATGAGGTCTCCCCTCAGTCTCTTTTCCTCAAAGGCTGAACAGACCAAGTGACCTCAGTCGCTTCATACGGCTTCCCCTCAAGGTCCTTCACCATCTTTGTTGCCCTCCCTTTGGACACTCTCTAACAGCTTAATATCTTTCTTATATTGTTGTGAAGACTATAATTGCCAAGAGCTTTCTATACTCTTCTTTATTCTGAGTGTATCTTCTGTTACCATTTCCCCTTATTATATAAAAATGAGGAGAGCTGACCCCAAACCCCCTGCCCTGTTCTGTTCTTTTGCTGGCAATGAGCCTTGCCTAGCTCAGGAAATTGCTACAACCATCACAAGTAGTGATGGTTGACAGAGCCAGAATAACCCTGTGCTGTGACCTTCCTCCCCTCTTTCCCTAGGTTTTGGAGAATGAGGCTATCAAGGAGACCACCTCAGTTTGGCAAGGTCATGCTTCTCTCTGTGTGTGTCCCCTCTTCCCAGTCTGGCACCCTGCTCAAAAGGGAACCCTTCTCCTCTTACCACATATAGTTATGTCCATGTACATTAGCTGACTTACCTGAATGGCTGACTTGATAATTTACAGTGACTTTCTGGGTTTGAGAAATGTATGCCACATAGCATGCTAATCTACCGCATTAATGTGAATGATAAATTAAGCTTTCAGACTCACTCTACTGGCTGAAAAAAGACTTTTCTCATGCACTCAGTGCATTCCTCTTTACCTAGCCTTTCAAAGAACTTCCATTTACAAGATTTTCATAATTCTGAGGTTTTTAGAGTAGTAAAATCTTAAGTAAGACCTCTGCAAAACTTTTTCACCAGCCATCAGAAATGTCCTAAATTTCAAGATAGTCCATTAATGTTATTATAAGGTAGTATTCTTAGTACCATAATAGCTACAAAAGACATAGAAGTACTTCTGGAGAAGCAAACAAATAAGTAAAATAAAACTTCTTTTTGATGTTAGAGAGTGGCTCCTGGTGTCCACACAGGTCTCCTTTCTATAATACCTTTTCTAATACCAAATACCAAGGCTAGATCAACAGAGGGACTTTAATGCTTGCTATTCCTTTAGAAACTTAACTACAGCATTTAGACACTATTGAGATAGTTTAAAGTTTGCTGAGCTACTGCTTAACTTACATCAAGTAATGATTTTACATTCCTGCCATGGAGTCTAACTATCCCCCTCCTTAAGATGCTGGCCTTGACTCATCTGACCTTTTGTACTATTGTCTATGCACTCATCTGCAACTTTTGCTTTTCATTGTAATAAAGAGGTGTTAAAAAAATTAATGCTTTACTGAAGAACCTGACTAGTATGGAAATAAACATCTGCAATAGGTTTGCAGAATAGATAGGACAGAGACAGACAACTTTTTAAAACTAAGTGATGATATTGCTTAGTAGTAACCAGCATAAGTTACTTTTCACTACTGTTGCAGTATTCATCAATGTCCTTTGCCTAGCAAGCAATACAGAAAGTAATCACAAATCCCAACAAACTGTATGAACCTAGCAAAACCTGTGCCTGCTATTACCCTGGTCATTTCATTCCTGTTATTAGTCCTGATGGTCTAGCAAATGCTGATGTGCTCATGTCAGGCTTCATGGACTTGAGGACATTGCTTTCTTTTCTTCCAATTTTCCATTTATGACTTTGTTTTTCAGTCTGTGAACTCATCAGGTCAAGAATTACCACACAGTGTGTTTAGAGAAGAAGCTGCATTGTTTTGCTTTGCCTTTCCAATGTTCATCTGAACAGCATAGAATAGGCTCTATATCAGATGTGATCATGATGCATAACAAAAAGTTGACCTAGCATACATTGGGCAGGTATCCTTTGTAGGGATTTTTAAATAATGTGGTTCAAGGCAAGATGGAAGCAAAATTACTTTTTAAATTAACAGAACTTCCAACAAGCAATAATAGCTAGTTTATTCTATGTAACACTGTACCTATGATAAAATCTCTTGTGAAGGAGCTTGCCACATAGAAGCCCAGTCCTGAAAACTGTACTGGAGAAGATACTTATTGGTAGTTATACACGTTAGGGACGGAGTGTACACAGATAGCACTGTAAATGATGGTATATTAAATATTGTGCATTTAATTTCTACGTTTTCTCACTGGCAAGAAAGGACAATGATTTATTGCCTATTGATATAATGATGTTGTGCAAGTCAATAGTTATTACTGCACACTACAGTGGATTAGCCGTATGCAGGAATAAACCATCAGGCATTTGTCAGTTAAACTATTCTTTGCATTACAGATTTGAATGCCTTGAACATTTGCCTATAAGAAGTTACCTAAGTATGCTCCAAGAATCTAATCCCTGAAGGTGAGGTGAAAAGAGCTTTCTGTTAGACGTCGTTCAGTCAGAGTTGCAGAATGAAGGGTGACAGCATCATGCGAGAGCCATTCACCCGAACTGTCACTTTACATTTCCAGGAGGAAAAAGATTTAAACATCCACTTTATATATTTTATTGTTTCCTTATCTTTTTTCTCTTCTCTCTTGACCCTTCTGGAATATATTTTCTCCACTCTTTCTTTGGGGCAAAACCTTAGCACCCTGTAGGTTTTCTGTCAGACACTCTGGTTTGCACTCATGACCCAGCTGAGTGAACTGTGGAACGTGTAACTAGATAAATGTCTGAATCCTCACTAAATAGCAACTGTTCTTCACTAGTACAGTGCTGGTTACTGAAACAGAATTACTGCAGATTTGTACCGAAATTAGTGTTGGAAGAAAATTGATCTGAAAATTGCCAATACTTTACATATTAGAACAAAACAAATTATATTAAATCTGTTGGCATGTGACTTACATCCCACTCCTGTCTCTCTAGCCTGCAGAGAGAAATGCAATTCAGATTGCAGAGAGAATGCAAATTCAAAATCTTCTGGAGCTATAATTTTGTTTATTTCTTCCCACAAAGCACATTCTTGTGACTGGTGGTGATGCTGATGCCTCTCTTTTGGCACTTGATAGTTCATTATGTGGAGCAGCAACACATACTTCTTTTGAGAGTATAAGTAGCTCTTACCCCATTCCTACCTGTGACACCCCCTCCATTATGTACATCTCACCACATCTGTTTTATTAGTGAGGTAGTCATTCTATACCAAGGACCCTAGATGTACCCTCTCTGGTAGTATTAAGTTTGTATGTAAATTATGATAGATCTGCTGTGAGCCTCTCCTCACCATGCAGATGTTCTGAGCCCATAATGAACAGAGTTTCTTTGCCTTAAAGGCAGTCAAACAGGAGGGCAGGTTACACAGAGAACTTGTTCAATCTCCATTTTCACAGGCATTCATAATGTGACTGTAAAAGACCCTGAGCAACCCAAGCTGGCCCCAAGTAGAAACAGATGACCTCCATTAGGTCTTTCCTCCTGGGATTATTCTGTAGTTCCATGATTTTTGACTTTTCTTCTTAAATAGCATTCTGAATTTCAGCAGATATCTCCATTTATCTCTCACCTCATGTATGTAGAAATGTGCACCTTGCTGTGCTTGTGCATGGTTCATATGTGCAAGATCACTTGATGGAGAGGGGTCATAATGTTAGGTTGTAGCAGAGGAAAATTTGGATTCTGCTGGGGTTTCTTCAAGCACAGAGCTGCCAGTTCACACTCTGCTGCACTTCAGCATGGCAGGTCCCATCTGCCAGGTGTATGAACCTTTGGAAAGCACGGGTTATGGAGTATGAAATTCACTGAAGAGTTGTGTCTGGCATATAGGATCCTTAGATGACTATGGGGAGAATTAAGTATTAGTATTATGCAGTAAGCTCAAGTCAGGAATACTCATACTCAGCATGCCAGACTGAGGCACATGCTCCCCTTGATGACTGGTACCACAGAGGGAAACAGGAGGCTGAAGACGTAGAAGTGAGTCTCATGCTGAATGCAGATTGTGTAAGCCAATTTGCTCTAGCTGTGTTTCACACATAAATATATTACTCTCAGTTGATCCCAAATATCTATTTCAGTCCCTGAGTTCACTCTGAAGCAGCTCCACAGTCTCTATCAATGAAGAGTGACATGCTGTAAAGTGCTTTCCTCCAGTTACCCCGGTTAAGACATTTAGAAGAACTCTGCAGACACAGAAGGGGCAAAGTTTGTAGAGAAGTTCACCTCCCATTAGGAGCAGAAGAAATGGAAATTTTTTCAGGAGAATTTATACTGATGTTTGGTGTCCATCATGGTTTCCTTTTCTGCTAAAGTCTCATTGTAGCTAATTCTCATTCCATCTTCACCTAGTCCTCTGCAAATTTAGCTCCAAGTGTTCTTGTATTTCATGAGCAATTTGGGAGGCAGAGAGGTTCCACATCAGTATTATACTTTATTTCTTTACTCCCATAGCTCCCACTGCCTTTGGAGTTCATTAGGATTAGCTATTGCACATCCTCTTACAAGTGTTCTCTTGCTTTTTTGAAGTTAAGAATAGTGGCAATCTAATAACAGTGTGTATTTGTACTAAGTCGAGATGTTAAACATGTCAATGCATTGTATTTTCAGTATTTTGTTCAGAAATATGTTCTGTGATCCATTATGATATTTGAACCTGTAAAAAAAATTATATATATATATATTTTACAATAGCCTTTAGATTAGATAAGCATTTTCAAAAAAGGTTTTTTCATCTTCAAATATTCTGAAGATATTTGTGTTTTAATTTGTCTGTCAGACTACTGTTTCATTATAAATATAAAGCAGATATGAGAATCATATATGTTGTTATTTTTAGTTAAACCAATAGCTTTTTTTCATGGGATTCTTTGGTCTACATGAGATTACAAACTTCTTGGGTGGGAACTGTCGTTAGTAACGTTACAAAAAAGATCTAATGGGACTTTGGCTGCACTATTTACAATAGGAACAGTATTAAATAAAGCCTGCATTGTTTAAACGAGGCTCAGAGTGGTGATGGTGGCTTTTTTGCACTTTTTTTAAATGATCTTTTCTACTCTGTGTGTGTGTTTAGAACTAAATTACAGAACCTTCCTTTTAATAAGAGTCATTCTTTTGGAAACCTCTTACTCTTTCAGTGATGCTGATAGTGATGATGTCTTGCACGATAACAAGAACGCTAGTCTGTTCTATGTCACAGACAAAGTTATTTAATGAAGTTGTGAATGTCAAAATCTTGCTGATAAATGATCACAATGAACACAGCTTGCTTTTCGAACTCCAGACTTTATTTACAGGTCTAGCAAAAATAACTGTCTCTCTCACTATGATATTCTTCATCCGTGATCACTGAGAAACAATAAACACAGGCAAGAGGCATCTTTTGAAATATTTATTGTAGGATTTGAAGTATGAGACACATGCTAGATTTCATTCTGTAACTCTTTACAACTCTGTAAATCAGGTGATGAAATACTGCATATTTTCAATACGGTGCTCCATGGCTTGCTGAAAACAAACCATGGTATCAAATTCTTCTTAAATTATTATTGCTCAATTGTGAATCTGTTTGTCATTCCCACTATTGTCCAAGGAAAACAAGCCTCTTCTAAAAGACACTGCATGTTTTTGGGTAGAAATTTGATAGGGCATTCATTGTTCCTTTAGGAAGTCTAAGAAGATTTCTGATAAGGACAAATCAAAAGAGAATTATTTCAACATTCAAGTTAAAGACCTTGCTAATTGAATAGCATTTTTAAAACTAGTGATTTAATCACCTCTTTTTCTTTCTTTTCCTCATGTATCTTGCCAGACAAACCAAAGAAATCAGTTTATCCTGTGCTTCACTGTCTCCAAGAATAAAAAGTTAACTGAATACCAGTATTGAAAAGTGCTTTCAGATTTACCAATAAAAGTCTCTACAGCAGGCTTGTGTTTATTAATAAATAACAACAGTCAAGAATAGGGATCTTGGTGTAATTGGTGAGTATACAAAGTAATCTTAACTTTACATGTAATTTTACATATATTTGATCTAGCAATTCCAGAAGGCAATCTGCCCCAAGAAATCTGTGATAAGTTGTTGCTACTTGGATTTTTGGTCCTACTGGATTTTGAGCTGTTCAGATTCACACCTGGGCAAAGATCCTTTCTCTGGTGGGAAACCGTGCATCCTGTTTCTGTAAAAAACAACATCATTCCCCTTTCTCAGTATTATCTCACGTGGTCTGTATACCTCCATCTTCAAAGAAAGCTAAAATACCCACTGGCTTAAAAAGAGATAAATTTGCTAACTTTATTTACAGTGACATAAAAGTCTTAAAATCTATATTGCCTCTGCAATAACTGCTCCTGCTTAAAAACTATGCTGCTTCTGCTTACAAAAATATAAAAGGTGGTCTATATAATCATGCAAAGACAGTCTGTGTCTTGAAGTAGTTGTTTCTGCAGTAACCCTTTAGAAAACAGGCTATATTAGGCTTTCATGCTACTTCTGGTGCCCCACTAAGTTCATTTAGGATTAGCTTATAAATCCAGCTACAGCACTACATTTTCATTTTACCTTGTGATGTTTGGTCATAGATGGTGTTTCTTTAAACAATTTATTACCTGTACGCCTCCTGATCTGCCATAGCTGTTTGTCTGCTAATTTCTGGTTGAAACTCAGGAGACTGCACTGACTGTGTTTTCAGGTACTGTTTATGTTCTTCAGGTGGGAATTTAGTGCACTGGGTTATTAGCAATGGCCTTTGATTTTAAAATGCTTTTTCTTCTAATTTAATTTCTTCAAGGTGTTGGTGATGTTCAAGGCATGCAGTTTCTTTACTTTATCATCTTGTTTCTGAGGAAGGTTTCAGGGCTGTTTGTAGCAAATAAGGAAACAGAAAATTGTTTTTGTGCGTTGGTTTTTTTCAAAATTACCTCCTTCATGATGTTTATAATAATGCCTCATTTATGGTGCTCAGATTATGCTTCTCACGTGTTAAAGTATGACTACTTGTAATCCAGGTACCATGCTTTATGATTCTTTTTTGTGCTTCTCTCACATATTGAGAACCTCTCGAAGAGAAGCCATCAAGCCCAGTCTAGTCAGTGGTGCCTATCGCTGTCCAACAATAAAGAAGAATAGCTCATGTTTGTCATTCTAACAGTAGACTTTTTATGTCAACATTTTTTCCTTAAAGATGAAACTTTAATTATGTACTGAACAGCAATATTGTTTTAGCGATATGGCTAAAGGATTAGATGACAATTAAAGTTACTTAAAAATCAGTATGACCACAATAAGCTTGATACTGCAGTTAAGTCAGTGAATTGCCCCTCATTCAGTTCTGTTAGAAGGGTTATGTGGTAAGAATATTTTATCAATGAAAATAAGTTGGTTTATAATTTTTTCATAGTTTCATACTAAAAGATTTGACTAGTTAAGCTTTCAGAAACCAATGTGTCTTTTTCAGAGTGAAAGTTAGACCTTGAATATTTCAATGGCCAACTAAAGAAGCTTCTATAGACCATTTCAAAAAGGCTGCTGTTTAAAAAAAGAAAACAAACAACTCCAAACACTAGTTAATTAAACTTCACAGGATGATGCATGTTCATCTAAGAATTTATTTTGGGAACTGCAGAATACATTTCCATATTTAAAGGGAGCATTTAGCTATGATATTACTAAGCTTCCTAATTTGCCCTTGCCATCTTAGGTAGCACCTAACAGAATGGAACAAAAGGAATATTATTTGGCAATGCAACACCATGAGAATTTTCTGACATTCAGTACTGTTTGACACTCTAAAACTTTTTTTGGTATATATTCAGAGAAGGGCAATAACAGAGTTTTGGAACCTGCTTTTCAGCATGTGCTAGAGAATACAGATAAGCTTACATACACACTTCTTAGTTTATTGGAACATTAGCTTGAATTTTTCTAATTAATCTTTAGACTATGAATGTATGAACTGAAGTTGAACTGCTTTTGATAGTAAACTATCCAACTCTGGAGAGTCTATTCAGATATTCTTCATATCTCCTGGATTCCTGTGAGACTTTTTGCCTGAAATCCCATGTTTTGCCTTCAGTTTGATGCATATTTCTTTTGCATTGCTCTTCATCAATGGGTATTATGTTTCATCTGTTCATCCACAAGAGATCAATAACTCTTTCTAACTCTTCCTCTCTAAAATTTAGGAAATTTGACCTAAGTAATCTAGGTATCTAAAATTGTTGCACTGAGGAATGAATCTCATGAAAGCATGATTCATCTAAAGCAGACACCTATCTGATGTTCTGTGTTTATATTTTAAAAGGTACCTACTTAAAGAAGAGTGATGAAGGTAAATACTTTTAATGTCTATGATACTTTTATTGAAAGATTTCAGAGTGCAAGAGAGAAAGGAAAATGTGGAATTTCAGGGAAAAAATATTTGTTCCTTGTTGCTAGTGGAAGAATGCCACTTTGTTATGAACCTTCCTACTTGCTCGACTCTTGATGTCATCAGAAAGCATTGGCTGAGTTTAGGAGAACAGTCAATTTTGGTAGGAAAGTGCCCTAAAGTTATAGACTGGGTCATTGTAACAGGTTGACCCTGGCCAGATGCCAGGTGCCCAGTAAAGCCACTCTCTCACTCCCCTCTGCAACTGGACAGAGGAGAGGAAAAAAAACAGCAAAGGATTTGAAGGATTTCTGAGTGAAGAGCTGGGAGAGGTCAGTTACTGATCACCATCACAGACAAAACAGACTCAAAGTGGGGATATTAATTAAATTTATTACTAACACAATCAGAACAAAAGAGGGAGAAGTAAAATAATCTTAAAAACACCTTCCCCCCATCCCTCTTTTCTTCCAAACTCTACCTCCTCCCCTCCAGTGGTGCAGGGGGACGGGGAATGGGGGTTATGGTCAGCTCTTGTTTCTGCTGCTGCTCAGGAAGAAGAGTCCTTCCCCTGCTCCTGTGGGGTCGCTCCCACGGGAGACAGTCCTTGATGGATCTCTCCAGCGTGAGTCTATCCCTCGGGCAGCAGTTCTTCCCAAACTGCTGTCCCGTGGGTCACTCCTCCATGGGGTTCAGTCCTTCACGAATGAGCTGTACCGACGTGGGTCCCCCACAGGGGCCACAAGTCCTACTCAGGAAAAACCTGCTCCAGCGTGGGCTTCCCTCTCCATGAGCTGCAGGTCTCTGGCAGGACTCTGCTCCATCTTGGGCCTCCCACAGGGTCACAGCCTCCTTCATGCACCCACCTGCTCCAGCACAGGCTCCTCCATGGGCTGCAGGGGGGTCTCTGCACCCCAGTAGTCCTCCATAGGCTGCAGGGGCACAGCTGCTTCATCATGGTCTGCACCACGGGCTGCAGGGGCCTCAGCCCCGGAAGGTGCCTGGAGCACCTCCTGCCCCTCCTTCTGCACTGACCTTGGTGTTGTTGTTGTTCCCATGTTCCCATTCCCTGGCTGGAATTTTTCACTACGCAATAACTTTCTGTCTTGGCCTTGGCCAGCAGCAGGAAGTCTGTCCTGAAGCCGGCTGGCATTCGCTCCACCAGACAGGGGAAGCTTCTAATAGAAGCCAACCCTGTAGCCCCTCCTGCTACCAAAATCCAGCCACAGAAACCCACTACTGTGATCTACTGGCTTTTTCCAAATTTTACCATTCATATTGACCAGCTGTGTTAACTCAAAGAACCAAATCTTACTTCTTCTCCTTTCAGACAGTATTTCAGAGATCACTGAGTTTGAGTCAAGAAATAGTGCTTTTTCCTAGACTACATTTAAAAAATACCAAGGCACAATAGAAGGATATGCAATGAATCCTCCCTGAAATTGCCATCTTTCAGGTGAAGTAACAAAATCATTGAGACTTCAGTTGGAAAAATTCCTGGAACATCTATCACGTTGAATAAATGTGCCATTCATTGTTTTTCGGTCTATATTGGTTATTTCTGCTTGCCTAAGTTTTTTTTTAGAGTACTAGCTGGGGTATTCTTTCATAAATAGTGGGTTTCCTAAATGGGTGCTAGTGAATCATCTCATTATACTGAATAACCTCTTTCTGTATCAGTTGGCAAATACACTGTGAGAGAAGCATCGTCTAACTCGCTCTTGAGGTGCAATAGATCATTCTAAAAACTGTACTCTACAAGCAGTGTTTCTTTGTAAAGCCTAGTTAAAGGAAGATTCTCCTTGGATTCTGCTTGGATTTTGCAAAGGAAAAAAGTGTTTAGGGAGGGATGAATTTGGCAGCTGTATTCTATTGTGTGTCCTTTTACTTGAGGTGTTTTTATAGGCAGCTTATTAATGAATCATACTTTTAGGAGGATAATTTTTAGAAGTAGTACATGCAATTTAGTTTTGTCTGTATTATACATAGGGATAGAAAGGACCAGTTTCCCTTTGTGTGGTTGATGCTATTGAAGTAGCTGGACTTACAGCAGTGCTAAACTGACCCACCTCTCATTCCACTGGCAAATGAAGATATGAGTCAGAACAGCCAGTAGATGTCAGTAAACACAAATCTGAATGAGAGTACTCTGAAAATATTCTGCCTTTTGGGGAATTTGGCTATTCAGTATTGAAGAGTGATTTACATGGGTGGTAAAGACCATCAAGTGTCTCATAAAGGACTTGATTATTACATTTTTTGTGTATTGGAAGTGTATGTGATAAAACTTTTCTTTTTTCTTTTTTTCTTTTTTTTTTTTTTTTTAACCACCTTTTCAAACATAGAGGGAAGAATATTCAGTTTGTGCCTGCAAATTCAATTTAGAAGGTGGGCAAGATTACGTATTGGACTCTTCCAGCTCAGGATATTCTATGACACTATAATTCCAGTATTTGACTTCGGTGGCAACTCCTAGAGAGCATGACAGGGAATGGGGAAGAAGAACAGCATCAGTAACTCCCAGGAGCTTACCCCTGCCCAAGTCTGCACTGCTTTGTCCAGTCCTTGCTTTCCCTCTACAGAAAGAAGACCACTGAGGCAACCATTTTAAGCTACATCACTTTGAGGCAGTGATAGAAATTATAGGAAAATTTGACTCTTAAATTGTTTCTCTTCACACTGAGCCCTGACAGAGTTCAAGATCAGCTTTAACACTGGCGCCATTCAAAATTGTTGTGTTCAGAGCCTCTAATGCTTTTCCAGTTGCAAAAAGGGACCATCATCAATTCTTCTACTGATAAGAGCATTTTAATGACTCTGATTATGAGAAAAATACTTTTCAAATGGTTTTAAAGAGCAACTGAAGGATGAAACATGGTAATGCATCTCTAATACTTCTACCACACACTATTAATACTGCTGAATTAATTAATAATGCATTCAGACCCTTCTCATGAGGAGAAAGGCTAGGCACTCTTTTAAATGGACCCATCAGAGAAAGTAATGGTAGTACCTGTCTTTTATATAACACTGGTGTTTTGAGTAGGAACCATGCTGGGAGGAGGCAGTCCTCGTGGCCTTACCCTCTCTTCTGTGGATTCATTCAGTGGTCTCAACCTTAATAAGAAAACGATGATTTTCGGGCCCTTTTAACTGGGTAGTTGCAGCACACTCTTACCTTGGAAATGCTTATGATGAAAGAGGGAAATTGGATGTCTCCCACGTTTGAGTGTGATCCTAATCATGAAGATGTTACCTTGCACACTGGTCTCAGCTGACTATAAAACATAACTGTGGTTGAAACTGTAATTTCAAACACTCCCTCATTTGAAAAAGGAAGAGTTTCTTGGGTTGTTTTTTGGAGAAGGGTAGTTGTTGTTTGGTGAGAATGAGGCTTTCTGGTTTTTGGTGTCCCGAGTTGCTTGGTGTAGGACTGAATCAGATGCTTTAGCTTAGGAGAGAAATGGGACATCAGCTGCAACTCTGTGCTAAGGATTTTCGGTGAGCAAGCTCTGAGCACTTGATTGTTTAAATATGTGAGGTTTTGAATTACCATGCTGAGATGTTTTGCCTTGTATTATGTACTGCATGTGAAATTTGTATGCTTAATAGAGGTCTCTGAATATTACATTTCTGTGTTGGCTGTTGAGCGGAGGGGCTACTGAACGATGGTGTGTGATTGAGGCCTTAGAACAGTGAACTAGGTTTTATCAGGTGTAGGTGGGTTTCTCCTGTGATGCTAATAGAAGCCATCCATTCATATGTGTGTTCAATGGCAATGGTAAATGCAGAGAGAACTCCATTTTTTCTTATTACTCTTGCTGCTTACAGCCTTTAAGGAGGCTATTTTAACTGTACATTAGATATGCTTCAGTCACTTTGGGTAAAGGAAGAATGAAATATTTTTTATGTGACTTTTGAAAGACTTCACTTGTGATATATGCATCTTTTACTTCAGTACTCCATCTCATCTATTTTGGTCCTGTTTTTCATACCTGCAACTAAATTAAAGCAAGTCAGAAGTAATTTATTCAAAACAACATTTTTTAGCTGCTTGCTTAAGGGTCGTCTAAGCAAACGGTAAAAAGCAAAAAAACTTCAAAGCTTCACTTTGCTTTCACATAAGTCTTAATCTTTTCTCCCAAGCTTTGGGAAATGGTTTTCAGCTCAGTGACTTTCACGAACAATGCACAAACCACAGATATTGTGATTTTTCCTTTTCAGAACTCTCTCAGGCTTCTGGTGATAGCTCCATTCATCTTCATCGCCAGTCTTTCATTTTTCTCAGACTTCTTCCAAAAAAGAAGAATGGGGAAAAAAAAAGGAAAAGTATTTGGTAAGGTAGATATAGTCAAGCAGCAATTAATAGCTCCAAGAGCCATTCAATGAAAAGACTTTATCTCTGGTTTTGCTCATATGGTTCCAAAGATTTAAACTATATAAGAAAACATCTATTTTTGGTCCACCAAGATTTATGATGAGAGAAAATCCTGGCCTTAGACTTTCCCATGAGTCAGAGTAGCCATACTAGAATTGGAACACAGATACTGACTTACTTTTGTGTGAATGCAGACTATTCTTTTTACTCTGCTTCTAGATTTTAGTTCATCTTAAAAAGAAAAAACAGTAAAAAAAATTACTACCCATGTATAAATGTGTGTGGGTTTTCTAATAATGTTGTGTCTTTTACCTCTAATTTTACAAAAATATGGTAAGAAAAAGTGAGGCCAGCAAGCTCACAACAAATTTTGTAATAAGAAATCAAATCCAGAGTGCAAATTGAACTCATGTAAATGTACACGTCAGGTAGGATTGTTTTGGATCAACTGCGCTGCTCTTAGTGAGCTGAATGCAATTCAGATGCCTGCATTGCCTCTGTATTACTTGGTGCTAGTCAGATGGAAATGTGTCTTATTGGGTGCAATACATTGTGAAGTTGGAATGAATGAACTTGGATCAAGGGTCATCCATAAAGTTGCTGAGGAGATTGAGAAGTAGATAGAAGTCTCAAATGATTGAATGGTGTGTGATTACAAGGCAGTGAAAAGGCACCCGAGAACATTACCTTTCAATCCAAGGAGGTCTGAAGTAATGTTGCAGCATAAACAACTGTTGTGTACTAAACATAGTGAACATAATAGACACTAAATTCACAACAATGCTTTAAATTCTATGCATAACTAAACCAGTTATGTAAGTAGCTACTTGTGTTTGAAAAAATATGTATAGCTGAATATTTGAAAGTGGCAAGTTGAAAGTGTGCCAATGAGTTTCTGAGTTTCTCTATTAATTACGGGCTTTTATTTCTTTTTTTTATTATTATTTTTTATTTTTCCTAAAATTGATATCTTAATGGTAGCACTGCAAATGGAAAAAAAATTTCTCTGCCTTTTGTTCAGGCATGAGGAAGCTGAAATAACTTAAGTATTTCAATAAAATGCAACCTCTGTGCAAACGTAAACATGTCATATGCATTTTACAACTGTTCCAAAGAAGTTAACTTTAAGATATATTTCTTACAAATGCACTGTTTTGATCATTATTCAGTTTAAGGAAGTACCTTCTCTTAGATTTAAACTGCTTGCATTTTTAGCACTTATTGCACAACCTATTTTCCCATTGAGACAACAAGGTGCACAAAAAAAGCAAGGCATCCTTGCTGCTAACAGAGAGGCAGAGTGAAAATTAATTTTGTTCTCATGGCATATTTTCCCCAAGAGAAATAGAACCACACTCCACAAGTAATCAGAAATTTTTTAAATGAAGCAAGTTGATATATGAATAAAAGCTCCAACCTCTTATTCAAGCATGGGAGGCCCTATTATCCTTTTATTCTCTGTGGGGTGCTCTGTTTATGTGAGTAAGTCTGTAATGCAAGAAGTCAGCAGTGGAACATGACACAGCCAACCTCCTTCATAAGAGGGACTGCAGCCACAGGCTGCTCTCTGAAGATGCAGCTGAAGAATGTACCTCAGGATCTTCAACAGAAGCTACGAAATGGTCTTGCCCTTTCCTAGGAGGCAGAGGTTAGTTTAGACATCATACAATACGTGACTGAAGCCTCTTCAGGCTTGAACAGAAAGGGTACAGAAATAGACTTATGACAATTTTCCCAGAATCCTATCACTTTGCTGCAGGCTTTGAGTTATGCAGTTGGCAGTAATATGCATAATGACATGTTGGAGACCTGCCCCAGAAAGAGAGCCTTCGCTGACAGAGGTGGTGATGCTCCACTACATGCTGAACCCTCTATATGAGTCATCATATGGTTTACCTGCAACAGCCCAAGCTATGTCTTAATATAGTGCTTATTTACAGGCCACTGTCTCCACACTCAGCACCTATGTCTTTCAGGCACACATCTTCCTACTGTGAATGCTGAGGGTTAGCCCTAACCTCAGAAAACCTTCCAGGAACCTGCTTATGTAATTTTATGTTTCTATCCTTGTGCTGCATAACAGTATTTCAGAGTTCTATATTTACATATATGGGTCTTTAACTAGTCTAGGAAAAAAAAATATGCTGGAAGTTCAGCCACTATAGTGGGTGAGTACCCACAATCCAATTATTATTTGTATGCTTAATATATCGATATTGCAACAAACTTAGATAATTTAGCAAAATGGTCTCCCTACTTTCCTCATTGGCAATTGTCTTTATAGGTGTACTATTTACATGTCCCTTCTGGTCCATAGTCCATGTTGAACCAATGTAAATCTTCCAGTTTTACCTCGTAACGCTGTGTTTCCAAACACCTGATCAAACCATTTCTGATGCTGTCTTCTAGACTCACCCTAATCTGCCTGTCACTGCCTTATTATGATGTGGGCAACAATGAACATGGTATTCAGCACTAAGTAAGCAGACCAAAATGGATACATGTGTGACATCATCATGCTATTAGTCCCCATTGGTTCATAATCTGCTGTTATTCCTGATCCTTTTTCTGTCTAGCAAGCTAATACTCATTTATCAGTATACTTCATATTTTTGCCCAAGCATGCCAGTATATCTTGGATTTCATAGGATTAAATTCAGGCTATTCCTTGAATTTCCCAATATCACTGAGTTTTGATCCTTCCTCTGGAATATCCGCAATTCTCGTCCTTTTGGTTCCATCACCCATTGAAAAAGACTGATATGGGTTGCAGGTGAAATCACACAGAGCTTTTTTTGGAGAACCATTTCATTTTGACCAAACCCTGTTTTAAGAGGTCTTTGAGAGAGCTTTTTTCAAGCAGAAAAGTGCTCCCTTAAGAGGATTTAATCTAGACCATGTTTTCTAAGTCTATGGGAATGTCATAACAGCTTTTCTTATATTATGGGTTGCTTTACATAAAGCTAACCTTAATAACCTACTTAAGAGTGGAATCTATGTTTAGGAGATAGAGAATTCAGTCATATTTTGGGAAGTTAGCAAAAAATGCTCAGAGTGCTGCAGTACTAAGTCAAATTGAATGTTCTATTTAAATCTTTCTGCAACAAATCTTCTGTAACTCAGACCCATGCCATTCATATTGCAAATTTTGTCAGAGTCTGATTCACTCAAAAGTTTAAAACTCTTTTTCTTTTTGGAAACTGGGAGAGGCTTCAGTCATTTTAAATCTATTTTCTTCTATAGGTATTTTAGGCAGTCAGTGAAGCAAGTGCCAGGCTATTATTGTGGTGCAGGCTATACTGAAACAGAAAAAATACTGAATGCTGAAATCTCCATAAATCTATTTCTTTGAATGTGTAAAAAACAGTGAAACTTCTGGGAAGCCAAGGTTTTGAATAAAAAAAAAGAACTGAAAAAATTTTGAAGTACATCTAAAAGTACATGTGAATATTCTTGACTTGTTTTTGTTTTTTATGAGGCAAGTTTCATTAATTCCAGCACAACATTTTCAGTAATTCCTTCTGCTAGTGAGATCTGTGTTTAGAAAAGTTTAAATGTAATATATAAGTAATCCAGAATTCAACCAAAAAACCACCAGATAAACTAGCAAATTGACCAGAACTCCTGGATGAGGTAATGCTTTTTGGTTTGAAAATTTATGCTGCAGAATTGACATTTTTATTTTCGGTATACGCAGAACTTTAGCTTTAATGTTTGCAGAATATTCTTACCCTTTTCTCTTAAAACTGTTATTTAATTTTTTTTTTTTTGTCAGGTCTTGCTTCAACCAGTTTTACTGAGACTTAAAATGCAAATGTCTTGAGACTTTTGAGAAATATTTTCTATCAAAGGGCACGATGATGCATTCAGAAAGTTCATTCATGGTTACATGCATCATTCATGGGTTTTATTCACGTATAATCTCCTATTTGTTTTGAAAGCTTGCTCCCAAAATATTCCATTGTGTAGAAAATTCCCTGGAGCACATTCCTTTTACAAGTAATACAGTCTTTTATAGGTCGCTTCTAATTTGGACACTTCACTGAACACAGCTGCCACAATTAGAGTCAAATTTGTGATTTTCTTCATTGTATGGTACCAGTGTGAATGATACAGAAACACAGCTGGCCTGAATGCAGATTTCTTCACATGATGATGCCTATCAGCAGCAGCAGTATCTCTAAGGCATTGACCCAGAGAAGCCAAATGAAAAATCAAATTAAGCATCATAAGTGCAGCGTCATTACTATTCACACTTTAAAAATCATGAGCAGATATTATTTATATAAGAAAACTGACTGAATGTCCCTGATTGAAGAATTGCACAGGTCAATGTAATGTTCCCTCATACCTAAAGACATTTAGGCATAAAACAGTACCCAGCTCCTGCATATGTAAGTATTCTTTTAAAGGAGCATTGTACCTAAAAGGTTTCCACTCTGAGTGGAAACTTTATACCCAAGTTTCTGTATGACATAGCTCCTCACGTGCTAAATAGGAGGAGTTATAATACTATCTTAATCAGAGAATGTTCAGAAAATAAATCAATTTAATGTGAATCATTTGAGTATCACAGCGACAAGCACTGCTGAAAAGGCAATGAACATGCTAACTCTCTTACTAGAGCAAGGTTGGCCACGAGGCAGTAACTACAGTGGCACAGGACCACATATCGACCCTGGAAGAGAAAACAAAAGAGAAACAGAAGCTTGTCCAGCTGATTTTTAATGGAGCACTCTTCCTTCCTGTGAACTGAATACAGCAGTGGTCCCGAGGGGAAAAATAGTGCGTGAATGCGTAATTACAAGGCTGTATCATAATGCATATCCCCAAAGGGACTGGATTAATTTTGCACAGGCAACCTTTCTTCTGACATTGCCTAACTCTAAAACGCATGATTAGTGACTAAGGGGGAGCAGAAGAACTGCTCTTTTGGCAACTCTCCTGTGTTTAAAAAAAACACTCAATAACAGCTCTGAAGTATTTATTTGTATGTAATAACAGCCCTGATCATTTCAGTCCTATAGTTTTAGGTTTGTTAGATTTTTTTACTAATACTGTAATATTTGTGTTTAATGTAGCAATGTATTAATTTTTTCAGCAACCCGAACTTCAGGTTAAATAGGTATGTAGCATGTGAGAAGCAATGTATGTAGAACAACTCTGAGTAATAACAATTTTCTTCACAGTCTGCAGGACCAAGCAGAATAAAATTGCTTGTTTAATATTCAAATCTGCTGTGAGATACTCTTAGCAGTCCTTTCTCAAATGACTCCTAGACCTTGCTCAGAGACCCAGGCTGCTTGGGGGTGGGAAGAGGCATTTATATTCCTCTTTGTTCTGAGGCTGTGGTACTTTGTGAGGTGACTGTGTGGAGCAATTCGTATTCTTGTTAGGGGCGGCTGAGTGTGAGGCTCCCACAGCAGAACCTGTTTCTCTTCTGGCCTCTGTGTGTCCATGGCCCTCTGCTCTAAGGTGCTCGCTCCATGGTTCTTTTCCAGTCAGTAGTGTCAATTCAGGAAGACTTGAAGACTGAACACCCCTGTTACTAAGCCTGGGTTTTAATTTATATGATTGGCATACTGCACTATCCCTTGCTTAAAGTTCTCGATGATACGCAATAGAGGTTGACCTAGATTTTGGTTTTGTTTCCCCCCCATATGGAAACTATAGAGCAGCGCTGTTAGGCCTGTCCAGTATTCCCACCACATCATGCTGCGATGGTCCACTGAGTTCAGTACAATGTGTCATTCTTTTATACCCACACTTGAACTTCGGGCCAAATATTTAGCAAGAAAACAAAAATTCAAAAACACCAGAGCACTTCATGAGTTCAACTTGGTTTTGCAGAGTAGTTCCTTTTAGGAGAGGAAGATGTTTTTCTTAATTCTTCAATTCAGAATTAATTGTAAAGATTTTTCAATTTTTATCAATGCAGTGTTTTTAAAAAGCAATTAAGTCTCATTTGAGGTATTTATTTTAAAGTTAAGCTCATGATTAAGTGGGGGTTTTTAGCTTTCAATTTCAGTCATCATTTTTTTTTTTCTTTTTCAAGATACACACTGTGCAGGTCCAGCAAGGCAAGTTATAGAGTAACTGTAAAGCAATTGTAGCTCACAGTACTATTTACTTTTTCTTAATGGAGAAAAAAGTGGTGTGCTAAGGCTGTCTTCCCATTATCTAATATTTATAGCTTAGATTCCTCCATGATGAGAAAAACTTTCCTCAGATTACTGGAATGTCTGGTTATTGTAACATTCCTTGATTTGGTCTAGCTGGTACAAGATTGTGTTAAGAGCAAATCCAGTCAGAAAAGGGGTTTGTGACATACATCCATAAACATTACAGCCACTGTATCCCATGGAGGGATGAGCAATATCTTCATATAGACTTGTTCCATTTTGGGGGGCTATAAGATCATGTGGTGCAGTATGTATCTAATGGAATAGATACCTTTGAAATGTCTTGTGAAGAAGATGCTAAAATTTATAACATTTTAAAAGAGGAATGGAGAGGAGCTCTGTAGTATCAAATGTGCTTCTGTGTTTTTCATTGTACCCAGCCTTTGTCCAGGCTTGCCCCAGTCTGGTTTCTCTTGCATGCATTTTTATTTGGTTCAGAGATTTTTATGGAAAGTAGCATGTAATATTGTGTTTAAAAAATAATTCTGTCTGAATCTTTTATTTGAGAAAAATATTTTGTACTCTTATGAACAGTGGCATTTCAGCATTTAAATTTATTAATGGTAACTTTGTAAGATAGGAAAGCTTTATTGTTTCCTCTTAGGGACAGCAATGAAACACAAAGTTATACAATCAAATTCAGACTTGAAAACTGAAGCAGAATAGGCTATCTGAGATATGCAGCAGCCAAAGTTGTGACTTAAATCTCAATTCACTTTAGTAGTATAACATTACCAAACAAGATAATATACTTAAATGATAAAAGCAAATTTGACTACAGTCTCATCTACTTTGTGATGTGCTGACTATAAATGTATTTCAGGTGCTTGATGACTGGAATAAATGGCTGCTTTCATGAATAAATGTTTCAGTCTTCCCAGGGTAATCTCTGCAGCATGCTTCTGCAAAACCACTTTCCCATGAGACTCTCCTGAAAGCTAAGCACTCTTTCTAATGGTCATACCTTTCTCTTTTTATCCTTTGGGGGGGTTTTTCACTGGTTTTTGTGGATTTGGGGTTTTTCTATTTGATTGGGTTTTTGGGGGTTTTTGTTGTTTGTTTGTTTGGGGTTTTTTTGGATGGGGCAAGTTTGGTTGGCTTTTTGCTATTTTAGTGTTTTTAACTACTGTTCATGAAACAGAACAATTGGTTCCAATAAATAAATAAAACAGGGCTGTGATTCTAATTTGGCTGCCTGTACAGAGAAGCTATTGACATAAAATTTAGACGTGAAAGAATTTTGCTATTAAAATGGGCTAGAAGTTGTGTTTATGGTGTCTTTGACAAAAAAAAAAGAATATAGGAACATAGACATAGTTATTTTACATCAGACCCCATTTTAAGAAAATCTAGTTATTGTCAGAATCTATCTAGGGCAATTCTTTTTTCAGAAAAAGGATGTGAGAATCCAGAGAAGACAATGGTGAAGACTATTTCCAGTTTTCTTTTGATTAATAGGAGTTTGACTTAAATCTGGAAATTTAAGAGTCAATGCTGCCTCGAAAAACTGCAGTGATATTATTTTTTTTCTCTTTCACTGGGTAGCCTTTCACTTCATGGTTATGATTTTTTACTTCTGTTTTCACACTCTACTGTTTCTTCCACCTGAATTATTTTGTATATTTGTATTATTCTCTTATTTAATAGATACAAGTTGAAAAGAACTGAAAAATGGTTCATTCCAAAGCTATTTTGCTTAATTTAATAATTTTTACAAAACAGTAGTTCTTTATTGCACAGTAACTGAAAGCAATAGTTACCAGGATCTGGGCACAAATCCCTCTCCTTGTGGGAGGGTTTCAGCCCATATTTTTTGCCATTGAAAGGGAATGCCTTAACCACAACTCTGCACAAGGCACTAGGAAAAGCTTATCTGTGTCTCTCTTCATGAAAATTATTTCCTAACTTTACCTGATATGCACTGAGAGGGAAGGAAGGGTCCAAGACATGAATTCTTCTGTTTGTATCAATAGCAGAAATTGAGGAATTAACTCAGATTTTAGGTCCTTACCTGTTTCTCAAGTCTTGAGAATATAGCCCTTTGTTCTGCAGGCAAAGCAAAACATAATTACTTATGTATTTTGTTCTAGTATAATTCTCATTTCTTTTACTGCGCTGACAGCAACAGTATTTTCCCATTATTCTTTTTCTTTTCTGAAAAGTGTTCCCATTTATTTTCCTTGAGCATCTCCATTAGTTCAGTAATATTCTCTTTGAAAGGAGTAACAAGGTCTATGTACAATATCGCAGGTGAGAATGACAGTTATACAGCAAACTACATTTCTGATCTCTTAAAAGTGCATACCACTTATGTATGAAGCTTCTTGTCTAATTTCCTTGGGTTCATAGACTGAAAGAAATTCAACATCAGACCTTCAGTATCTTTTGTAGCAAAGATGCTTAAATTAGCAGATTTACCACTTGATTTTTTGAATGTGAGTATTCTGTTTTGGGTGGTGGGACCAACAATAAGTATAGTATGCCTTAGTAAAAGAAAGTATTTGGTTTAATGAGTGTAAGCAAGGCATAATATTACAGATTTTTGCAAGAACAATAGACCTTCATGTATAGATCTGGTATATTCCCCTGTCCTACACTATAAAATGTTAACTGCTCAAGAGCTCTGTCTCAGGCAGTAGGATAACCAGTATCTGGCTTTTAGAGAGAGAATTTTTAATTCATTTTTTTTCCTTTTTATATACAAACTTCTAACCATGGCAAACATGCTCTGTTGCATAACTAGCAGAGTGGGAGCAAGCTACTCATATTTGATAACTCTTGAGTTTCTTAACCCTTAAAAACTTGTCAGCTTATTTTATATAGAGTTTACATCAGATCTCAGGTGACTATTGTTAATTTTAGCAACCGTATGAAGTCAAAGACTTGACTTCTGGTGAAGCTTGTCTCTGTGAAGTGTTACAATAACTTATGGACTACAGTTTGGAGTATTTGTTGCTATTTCTTGATTTAAGGATATGAAAAAATGAGGCTATGATCCAGTCTGCCTAAATCCTGCCTACAATGGGATTAGAATGCTTTAACCCTACTGAATCCTAGGCACTGATCCAGCCTGCTTACTTAGTAAGGCTATTAAATCCATCAGGCATTGAAATTCATTAGATGCTTTCCATGTAGTCTGAGTGTTCCCTAGTCACTAACGTTTTGACAGTCTATATGCACAGCAGAGCTTTTGCTTCTGGGGAATTGAGTGCCAAAAGTTATATTGCAATCTAAGATGAAGCAGAAAGGTACCTGAAGCAAAAAGCTCCAAATATTAGACCATCTGATATGTCTGACTGATTGGCTTCACTTTATATGAGGACAGTACAGGGGGGCAAAGAGATGGGATCTAAGTTTCTGACCCTAGTTATACGCAATATGATAAGGATGGGAAATGCATAAAGTCCTCTCACAACTGAATGTTTTAACTAATAAGTTGGACTTGAGCTTTTCCAGCACTTGCTCTCCTTCAAACTGCTGGATCCTGTGACATGGTGTTTAAAGATCTCTCGGTTGAGTAATCACTAGACCACTTCTCTGAGACATGACCTCAGCTCTGACAAGATAGCCTGGCAACCAGATCTTCACTTCTTTCACACATTTTTATTGCCAACACAGTTCTGTGAAGTGCCACCATTCTGTGGACTAAGTGAATGAAGCTGTGCAAAATTTTCCTTTAGCTTCCTGTGATCTCAGTGTGAAAGATGAACGCCTCATTCAAGAATAAAGCATTGATGATGTCTGGAAATGCCTGAATTCCATATATGGGGAGGAAAAAAGGAGGAATAGGTCAGCTAGGAAGACTGCATATACTTTTGCAAGTCTTCAAAGGTATCTGAATCTCTCCATTCACTTGTACAGAAGCTGGGCAAACTAAACTGCCTTTCCTTGCCAAACACGTAAAACTGAGGTGATGCAATTTCTAAATTTGAGCAGGCTGGATAATACCCTGAAAACCAAAGTTCTGTGACCAGATGGTTGAATGAAAATGGCGTGAGTCTCCTGCGGTATCAATATTGCGAATGGCAAAATTTCATGTTACCCTTGCCAAGGAGAAATTTTGTATAATGAACCTTATTGCTGGAGGGAGGAGTCACATGTACAACATTTTCTCAGACTCTACATGAACTCCTTCATCCAGAAGGTGCAACAGCCTACTTATTCTGTTTGCCCTGTTATTTGTGTACTGTTCTGTCAGAGCAATATAGCCTGAAAGCAAATTGTTTCATGGATCCAGATACATTTCTATATTTCATGGCCACTAGTTTATCATGATGTTCAGGGACAATGATCAACAGATCTGTAGCTGACACATTTTGATATATTACAATACATCCACAAGCCAATGGTTTTGTTTTGAATGATATTCCTAAATCAATGCTAGCCTAAGGTGTAGAACTGTACGTGCTTAAAAGGGTGAACAACTCACAAATGGGGGGTACTCTGAATTTTTAGGAGGAGTTGAGGAAGGAGGAATAATCATGTGTGTTTTGGAGGGGGAGGAGTATTTTGGTTTTCTCAATTAAGCATCAAATTTGTGCTTCTGTTGTAAGAAACTGAAGAAGTCAACGACATTGTATTGTATATACTTTATTAAATTTGAAAAATCCCACGTGAGCTTCACAAAATGCTTTTTCACAGATGAGGGTTTGGTGAAAGCATATTATAACCTACTGAACAGAGCCTGTTCAGATTCCTTTGGAGTCCCTGGATATTTGCCATGGTCACCAAATGCACTGTCACTGTCTTGAGTTGAGCTTGCAGATGCTGCTTTTCTTGTGTTCAACTCATCTTGAAGTTATTAAACATGGTGATCTTCCATATGCCAAGGAAGAGCTTGATCTGTCCTGTTCCCAGGTGCCTTGGATATGTGTGACAGACATTTATTTTATCTCTGAATTGTTCTGTACTGTTAAAAACATGTACATTTTTTGTCCAGAGTTATCTGAATAGTAGTTGTTGCTCTTCTGCAAGAGCACGTACAGATTTTCAGCTTACATCAATTCTTATACAGTGAGATTCCAATCTGTGAGTACTTTCATGAAATCTTTTATCCTAGCTTCATATAACAATAGTTTTTCATTTTTAGAAGGAAAAGTCAAATTATTATTAATTTAAAATACATAACAACCTCTAACACTTAAAATATTGTTATACTGAGGATCTTGTTCAATAGGAAACAAAGATTGAACTACTATTGATCTGCATATACCTTTCATTTTGTGGGCTGATTACCTTTTAAAGGGGAGTTTCTGTATCTTCTTTGAGGTTTGGCCTTGCCATGACATTATGGAGAAGCTGTACAAAATCTTTAACTTTTAGGACATATCACTTTATTTTTACACTTTTTTTCTCTTAATGGTGGATATTAACTCAAAGGTTCTACCACTGTGTTTTCAAAGCACTTAACTGCTCTGGTATAAAATATTTGACATCCCTGTTTGCTCTTGAACATTTGGTAATGTAAGATTTGGCAGATTATGTAGCCCAAGACTGAACTTTATGCCTCCTGAAGATTTTAATGTGTTTTTATGGCAGTGGAATTCTCTTCTGATTACTGGTTAAAATAATTACTTGTCTAGACCCTTAAAACTAGAGTTTTTCTGATTTTTTTACTCTTGTATAAAGTACCGATGATGATGTTATAAGCCTTTAAGTAATTCTCTGCATGAGTTCATTTGATCCTTCACCTTTTGATTTCTTATAAAAAACAAATTGACTGTCAGAGAGGGATTATGAAAAAAAATTCATTGAATAGCCAAATCATCTCTTCTCTGAAGACTTCTCAGATCTGGTCAAGAACTTTTCCAACAAAAAAAAAAAATCTCTTTCTACTTGAGTGTGAGGACAAGGGACGGGGAAGGCTGTTTGCTGAAACATGGTTTTTTTGAAGGATTGAGTCAGTTGGCCTCGATGATCATCTAACGAGTGGATCTGGCTTCTGCCTCATACTTTGCCTGGCAGAAACCCTTCCCATCACTTCTCCGGTCTTCTGCTCAGAGGTGGTCTGGGTGTGAGGACTACTCTGAGCCTGAGAGATGCTTAGGGGAATGCAGGGTTTTGCCAGCCCCACTAATACCTTGAGGTGTCTGGGAATCAGAGCTATGTGGAAGCTTGTAGGACTGCACACTCCAGCTGGATCAGGAGGCAGTATAAATGTGCTAAATAAGCTTATGTTATATATAATTTAGACCAGCTTTGTAGCCTTAGGTCAGCTTCATACTGGCTGCAGAAGGACAGGTGATATTAGCCTGATAAAATGTTGATTTCTGTATATTTTTTTTACTAGGATGAATGCTTTATGTGCTTTATTTATTTCTGTTTTAATCTGGTATCATCAGGACCTGTAATGTCAAATTTTCAGGATTTATTGTTTAGAGCATTTTATAACATTTTATTTTCTATCTTAATTTGTAAAAGTCTGACTAACAGGTATAGCTCTTACTCTCTACCCCGACAGGCATTCTGAGGAAGCATTCCTACTCAGAAACATTTATCTTTCCAATTTGAAATTAAACTCTTCTTAAATATTGACTTTACCAACAGTATGGGAATTGTGAGTTTTGAACATCTCTACTGATTGTTGATCAAATTAATTTCCTTTAGGGATGCTGTGTCACTGGTTTTAAATGTCTAAGTGCCTTCTTGGAAGAAGAAGCAGTTAATGTTCTGTGATAGATGGAGAAATTCAGGGTGCAATTTTTTTTCTTTTCTTTATTTTATACATTATAGCCATCCTGTGGTAGAATTACAGAGACGTGGCTCCAGCTGTGCTACTCAGCTTCTGTAAGCAAAATTAAAATTGCATGTAAATGGTTTAATTGCCCTTCAGTTTTTAATATTGCAAACTCAAGCTGTGACTTATTTTTTTTAGGATCTATAAATATAGGACCAACATTCTTATTTATGTTGTGAGTTGTGGGCAGAAAGATAAGATGTGTACCTCAAAAGACCTACTTTTGGTAGATGTAGCTCTACAAAGCTGGCAATTAACACAATTTTCGTACCTAGGGTGACTCACTAAATTTTGATTAATGTTTAAAAAGAAGCCAACACTCATTAAATACAGAGTAACTGTTACCAAGCTACTATAAATGAACTCTAATGTGGGTTATTGAATTTCATTTTACATATCAGCAACAGCTGATCCCTTCAGAGAATTCCCATTCGGCTTCTTACAGTGCCAGGAAACTGATTTTTTTAAAAATATGACTGAGGGGTCGAACCTCAAACATTGATGGGAGTAGAGGCCTCCTGGTGCCACTGGGAAACTATTAGAGGCAGGCAAAATCAGGGATAGTAAAATATGACAACATCTTGTATCATATTGTTGAATGGACTGTTTTTATCTTGTGTTCAAAAAATCTTCTCCAGTGAGATAAAAAGGTGCAGTCAGGGCTCATCCTCTACAGAGGAAGGAGGTTGGGACTTCTGTGGAGCCCTAGATTGAACAGATTATATTTTTCTATCTTAGGTGAAAGGAATTCTAGTTATTGTTATGAAGAAATAGTGTGCACATGGCCAAAGTAAGATGTTTATTTTGACAGGAAATTATTCTGACTGCTATTCTAATTTCATTTTCTCCTGAAGGGAAGGAAGGAGACAAACATCTATATTTTCTCTCTGTTTTAGTGTTCCCTTAAAGTTGAAGGAGTATTCAACCATGGAACTTCATATTGCTATATCAGCAAAAACCTGTTCAAAGTCTATGAAATTATGAATTTCTGTCATTTCATAGCCCAGGAGATATTATTATTCATTTAGCGTAATGGATAGATTGTGATTGCTTATGCTAAATAACCTAGACATCAGCCAGATGCCATCACAGACTTAACAAAATGGTGTTAGTGAGCATAATATACTGCTTCTATAATGGAAAAGCATATGTTTTTCAGTTTTATAGCTAGATGAAGAAAGCACATTTAGCTCATCTTATCCTGTTTGTGGGCTAACGTAAAAGCATAGTCGTTTTTTTTAGAAAGAGGCAAACACCGAAGAAGATTATGGCAATGTAACAATTGGAGTTTTCTATCTACAGTTCAACAGTGGCTCTAAGGACTCAATAAACTCCCAGGGAATCATGCCTTTTGCATACAGTATCGTTACATTTTTTTCACCTCCACATCTGCATTAAAATATAGAGTGGTAGAATACTCCTCCTGTCAAAACCTTATTCAAACGTGTTGGACAGCTGTTAAAATAAAAGGCTCTTAAGAATATAGCTGCTGTTACTAATAATATGATTTGTAATTGCAGATTAAGGTTCGTTGATGTCATGTATGTCTAAGGAATGATGGTAGAATGTGAATTCAGTGTCGTCAGACATTTAGTGCTGTCTTATTTCTATGAGTCCAAGTTGACTTTCTCTTTTTTTTTTCTTTACTTTCTTCGTTTTCTGTCTTTTCCCTTCCTCTATTTATGGTGCTTTCAGAAAGAAGGCATTATAGATGGGGTTTTTTAAATACAAAACTGCTCACAATGTCTCCCTGCTAGACCTGTGCGTTATTTAGTAGCTTAGGAAAGAATCTAAAGTACGTGCAGCATTAATTTTACTTCTTATTCTAAATCACCACTCAGAATGTACAGGGGTTTTATCCTTAAAACTACATATCTCTGCAGAAACCTAACATCATAAAAGCAATAAAACCATGAGAAACTGATTATGCTTAAGAGACCATCATTCTATATTCTTGGAGATAGTTTTAAAACCTCCATCACACTGCAAGAAGCAAATTTGTGCTCTGCCTCTCGCAATTGATGTATTTATGCAAAACCTCTGAAGTGAAAATCATCTCCAGTTCTTTCAGCGAGGAGACTGTAACTCCCAATAAGTGATTCCGTGCAAAAAGCACTGCTAAAGTGGACCAGACAAAAGTTTTTTTTTCCAAATAAGGGCTCTTTGGGCATAGTCCAGTTTGAGTAAACATAGTGCTGTCTATCATCCTCATTTTGCACTCTAGGTACTGTTAATCTCATTTGTGTTTACGGTGAAAGATTAACAGATGAAACCAAGATCTGCTGCATGTTTATTTCACAAATGCACATACAAAGAATATTTTATATCATAAATTGCCCAGAAATAGGTATTTTCTGATCTTCACACAAAGTCAAGTTTGATGACACTAGATTAGCAAAGGAGATGAAATGAGTGATAAATATAATTCTTGTTTTATTTTCATCTGAAGATTTTCCATGTGAATATGCTGTTGTCTTAAATAGAAATGCCAGATAGTGTTCAAACAGTTCAGTTATCAGACTCTTTGACAAGCCTGATTTACCCTTCCAAAATAGGAACCATAGAAAGGTCAACGTTACTCCTTGTTTTCTCTTCCTCTTTGCAGATCTCCTTGTATCTAACTGCATTCATAGGAAATTTCCTAAAACTCTTAATTTAACAAATTTAGTCTAAATCTGACAGCAGTTCTCAACACTTAGTGGCATGACATTAGCCTTTGTTATACATGAGGGCACTGCTGAGATGCAGCCCCTTGCTGGGTAGGCTCAGTCAGTGCAATCACTCTGGAGAGCAAAGTTCTTCATACAGTGCAAACATACCCTTTCCAGATCATATACACTTGCACATTTCTATGTTAGGTCTTTAGGAGCACATGTGCTTCATAAAATGAGAAGCCCTTATTAAGTGTTGAATTTGAGGTTTGGATGAGGTGACAACCGATGGCAGCTTGCTGGGTTTGGGAGGCTTGGTGGTATTTTTAAGGATCCCATGACAACGTAAGCACTTCTGCCAAGTGGTTGCACCTTACTGTATTGGAGATTTTCTACTTAAAATGAAAATCTCCTTCTTTAAGACACTGTCACACACACCTAACTTGTCAAAGAGTCCACTGATACCAAAGGCAATTTTGCAAGTAGTGAGGTTTACAGCAAGGTGATTGTAGGGAATGCTTGATTTTTGCAAACTCCCATTCTAAGCTGACTGCCATCTCCTTATGCATTATATATGAAACATCCAGCATTTTTCCAGAAAGTTGTATTTCAGGATCAATTAACTGGCAAATATAGTAGATAATTATACTCTAAAAGTAGTCTTGATTAAAAAGTGACCAGGTAAGAATCTTTATCAAAAAAAACAGTAGGACTTCACAATTATAGAGGCAAAAAAAGAATAAATGCCTCAGTTAAAGTTGCCTTTCAGTACAAATACTGAGTTTGGGTCCCGATTGCTGAATCAAGATTTTTCCTACTCATATGATACAGCAGTTGCTGGGTGTCTCTGAGTACCACGTGCAGGAAATGTCTGATAGAACAGAGTTTCATCCTGAAGAGCTCATTCCTGAGGGCATAATTCTCTGATTCAGAATGTGCTGTGTTTGATTAAATCTTCTACAAAACCAAAGCAGAGTTCAAGAGAGGAGCATCTATTTCCCTGACGGCATCAGCAGTGTCTGATGGAAAAGTCACTTTCACCAAGCAGCTGCAAGGCTCAGGAAAGTTCTGATTCTCTGGAAATATTGAAACATTTATATTTAGTTTCATTTTGACCAAAATGAGACTCAATAACAATAGGGAAAAAAATCGCTTTACCACCATCAAGGAGTCCTACTTGTCAACCAGTTCTGTCTACATCTCATGTGCTGGAGATGACACTCTTGTGATGTACAGAGGTTTGGCTGCAGGGAGTTTCCAAAGAAGAGCTGGAATCAGAGTTAGGCTTGTATTTGAGGTCCAACTGTGCCACCCCTTGTTACTTGTTTACTTGCTTGTTTACTTCTTTAAGGCTTTTTCTTGTGAAGAGAGCAGTGGTTAGCACATGGAAGGCTTTGACTGATACAGTAATAGAAACCAGAGTTGTTAGGAAACAGATATTTCAAATCTGTGCATAATTCTAACATTTGGAGTGCAGGTTGGTGGCAGATTTGTTCTAACGTGAAATGGAAAGAACCCCCAAAATTCAGTTCCTCACGAAGCACACATTCCTTTCTCTTCTCATTATCTCCAACATAAATGCTGATGGTTTGGGTTTTTTTCATTAAAACAACATCCATATAAAATTTTAAAATAACATCAGCTGTAGGCACCTAATTAGTATTAAAGCTTAACAGCTTAAAAGCATGAATTGAGTATTATCGAAATTTGACTTTTGATTTTCTCCCCTCAGAAAGCAACTTTTCAGTCATCATAATTCCACAAAACAGATACAGTTCTGATAGTTCCATTTTTAAAGGAAACCTGTATTGCCTTATCAGAAAAAATACTTTCTTTGCAGTTAAGTGCCAGCTTTTTAAGTGTTCTATTCCTAAAAGTGATATTTCTTGTTGTTTAGTTTTGTATTTGGCCAAGACTTCTGATATGTCTAGTGTTTGAGTTAATTAAGATTTTAAAAATCTAAATAAATATATTTCTGGATAGATATTTTTCAAGAAACTGAATGTTGGCAGAAGCATTAACAAGCCCTGTCATTGCTGCCAGGTAGTAAATAGATAATATATCCTTGATGTGACTAGTGCTTGTGAAAATGCAAGTTTGCAATGCCAGTTGGAATCTTCCTGCCTCTTCTTCAACAAGCATTTTTGTAGCAGACGCATCTACGTAAAGGGGTATGCTATGGGTGCAGTAAACATACACAGGAAAAAAATAGTTATAATACAATCAGGGATAAAGCTAAAAAATCTGGACTACCACTAATGCACAACCTCAGAAGTAAAGGACTCCTACTCCTTTTTTAAAACATGATGGAACTAAGAGAAGGAAGGATGTGGAGGACCCTATGGGAGTGCACATGAAAACATAAATGGAAGGAATAAACAAGAAATTCTTGATGACATGGCAGCTGTGCAGGAACAGTTCCCTTCTGAGAAGGACCAAAAAGGCCGCAATCAAAGAGGACTCATAAAAGACAGCAGCAGACAGTATGTACCCTTAAAATATGAATTGAGAAAGCAGTCTACGACAGTGTCGAATGCTTATGCTATAGTGTGGTGCTCAGTAACTCTTCAAAATCACTTCCTCTGACAAAACAAATGACCCATTTCTATCTGGCAGAGGATGAAAAATAAAAAATCCATTATGTCCTGAGAGTTCTTTGGTTCTTAAGCATACATGGTGCCCATGCCTGCATTCTGAGCCTGGTGCCAGCTTTTATCTTACTCATCATGAGCTCTTTTTCTACGGCTCCAGGTAGAGGTGCCCAAACAGAATAATGCTGAATAGTATTCAACTTTAAGACAAGTGCCAAAAATACATTTATACTAAGGACTCTATCACAGCCTCACAGAGGAGAATTCCTTAGTATGTAGGGGAATTTACTTACCCTAGTATTGGTGTTTTTAATCTTTTTTTTTTTTTTTTTGTCTAAAGGAACTTAGCATTGCAATTTCTCATCACAGCAGTAGTATTCTCTAATTTAATTAGATGATCGCCAACTATTCTAAAGTATTAATGACTTTCTAACAGCTAGTCTGATGAGATTCCTTCCAAACTGCAAACATCTGTGATTTGTCCAGAGACAAACTTCAATGAAGGCCGATGCACAGTGATCGTAGGGCTTCCTGGTTGGGGTCCTACACTGCTGTGATTTCCTGTGACCTTTCTGCTGTTCTTACACACCATATAGAAGTTTTCACTACCTGGTGCGTAATCAGCTTCAGATCCATTTCTAAGAGGTCTCTGATCACTCAGTCCAACACCAGACAGATTTTATCTGCTCAGATTTGCAGGCAGTGTGGTCGCAGCATGCATGCACCAGCTAATAAGCTTTTGCTCTCAGCCAGATTCATTACCCTGGGGACAGCACCAGAGCAACCCCATGGCAGGGAAAGATCTCTCAGTTCCATTCCTCCTTTGTGCCTTTCTCACCAGGAGAGCAATGGAGATAGAGGGAGGTGTTAGAGATGGAACAGAACCGGGAAATTCATTCTTATGGGACCCTGACAACCTAAAAATATCCTAAACCAAAAACAAACAAAAACCCCTGAAAAATACCACATAAAAGAAAAATTGCAGCAAAGTATAGGGTGTTTTTGCTCAAGGTAGTTTGAATACTGTAGATGAAATACTGTAGATGACTGCACTGAGCAGTCAGACTGCACATAGCCAGACCTAGAGGCATTTGAGACTTACGTATGTGCTCAGGCGCAGATCTCTTGCCTCCAAGTGAGGTCTTTGACCTGAAAGTGCCCTGGGAGCTTTGATGTTGCCATGTTAGAAGGCAGTTGTGCTGGAGTCTTCACAAACATTTGGAATAAGATTTCTAAATTACACCTTTTAAGCCTTCTCTTTCAAGTCCAGTTTTGTAATTTTTCCACCAAATATTTGTGCCAGATTTTCAGGAAGTATGTCAGCCTTGCTTTCTTCCTTTCCTCCTTCTTCAGCTTCCAAAGAATAAAGGTTTACCATAGTAACTTCAAAAGTATTGTGAAGTAATATGCCTGAATAGCGAAGGGCTTTTGTTTAACACTAGTACAGATGAAGATCTTGCACCACAAAGTGGACTGAAAAGACTGTGTGACTTGTATGAACAATGCAGTGAAACTGCACAGTTCAAATATCAAATGCAGCAAATAATTTATGATTAATCCACTGATGAAAAAAATGCCTCAAATACATTTGAATTCTAAATTGAAGGGAATTGCAATCTGCTTGCAGATATTTTACAATGTAAGTATGGGGCTAAATAGTTCCTTAAAATTATTCACTCACTCATAATCACAGTCAATAAAAATACCTTCCTCAAGAAGAGTAAGTGCAAGAATAGCATTAATCTTAAGGAAGGGCTGAATCACTGAACCTGGAAAACAGATCAGTAGACTTAGGTGATGGAAGGCAGCCACTGTTCCTTGGCACTGAAGTGCTTCCAGATTGCATCAAATTATCAAAATTCTACAGAGAGCTGTGAGGATGGCTGTGACCCTCAAGCCATTCTACAAAGTTTCAAAGCTTCTGGTGTTTCTTACAATCTTTTTCTGATTTCCTGTCACCCACCACATGGGGAAAAAGTACGAGGAAAAAAAAGTCAAAACAGGTTATCTGCTTTTTCTTTATGATAAATTTAATTTTGTATTCCTCATTCTGTTCCGGTTTCTGTTATCAATATTTACTGCTCATCTCTCATTTTCCATTAAATACCATTTATGCTAAAACTAGGTCAGTGGTAGGAATATCTATGCATGAATATTTTGTGAAATTGGAAATTGCTGAGTGGAGCTCTCAGAGTAAATCAGAGTTCATTACTAAATTAACCTGCCCTGATTACACTTTTACTTTGTGATGGTTTTTGCATCTGTACTAGACATTGGGATAGCCTGAATGCCACACATTTCCACAGTGCAGATAGGGCCTTAGCATGTGTTGCATTCAATTGTTTGAGCATATCCATTTGGGTACATATGTTCACACTAACTGTGTATCTCCTTGCAGGCTCCCAAAGCCCATATTTAGTGGTATTTAACTGTTATACTACTCGCTGTAGAAACAACTTATCTTGTTGGCTTCAATACAGTGGTGCAGTATGTGCACAGGCTCCCCATACCATGCACAGGAGGAATTTCAAGGAAAGGTTTGAAGAAAATGTCTAGATGAGTGGAAGCCCTGTAAGTTAGTCAGAAGTGAAATGGGAGATGTGTACAAGAGAGGGAGGCATCTCTGTGCCTGAGGCTGTGAGGATGGCTGGCAGGCCAGGTTGAATGTCTCATCTCTTGTCTTCACACCTTGTCCTCAAACATCAATAACTGCTGAAACTGAGCATCTAACTCAGATCAAGTATTTAAAGTAACCTGCTCTGTTGTCAAAACTAGTTCATTTCCACACTCACTCTTAGCTCTTCGTATTTATTTACCTGTATTCCCTGTTGTGTTTTGAGTAGCAAGCTTCCTGCCCACCCTTCCAGCAGTGATACACCTAATGCAGGATGTTAAGTGTATTCGGTACCCTCAAGGCATGCCCACAGAAGGGGTGGAGGTGACTGCTGCTGAAATATGTGTTTTCCCACCTGAACCATGATGGCCTTCCAAGTCTCCCTGGTTCTTCATGTCTCGACACAAGGGAGGGCTACGGGATCTGAAGTTTAAATGGCTTTTCAGCCGATCAGTGGTAGAAACACAGATGTCCAGGGACCCAGACCTGGGAGTGTTGGAAGCTGGACAGCAAGTGGGTGACAGTTGAAGATGTCAGTGGGATGTCCTTGTCAGACATCAGGACCTGGATATCAGGGTGCCCTGGCGCTGTACATACTTATAATGAAGCAAGACCAAAGGACCAGCATGTGATTGCCCTTTACCATTAGCCTCATTCCTGACAGCTTTGGCATGGGTCAGCTATCACTCCCAACAGAAGATCAAAGATAGGCATTGATGTGACTGGTGACTAACACATTCCCAATGGACAGTTGACTTATAGGTAGGGTTTCAGACCACATTATTTCCTAGTACAACCGTAGCCACAGAGTCTTCAAAATGAAACAAGGAAATGTTTCTAGACCTCCCAGCCCTTCTGCTTCATCGCTCAGCCTACATCTCACACTGTGCAGTGATGATACAGAGCTGACTGCTATGGAATGACCATGCAGTGTCTTTGATTTTCTCCTATGAATACCTCTTTCCATATTACTGGCCTAACCAAAGCTTTTAACAGAGTGGAAACATGAGTAACTATGTTATTTAGCTTGTTCAACAGGTTATGGATCCCCTTGTTTAGCAAATGTATTATTGAAGAGGCTTTTGGTTATAGATTTTTCACAGGCCTATGATTTCCATGAAAATATAGTAACCAAGAAAAGCTTCTTCAAAAGGAAGTGTTTTTCCTCATTAGACTATAGCAAGCAATAAGAAGCAGGTCAAAACCACAAAATTTGAGTGTCTGTTGGTTTGCCTAAATCTAACATTTTTCTCATAGAATTAAATAGCTTTGTCTTAGCCTTGATCCTCTGTGGCCTTCCAGGTTCTCCTGAGCCTGAACTTTTAACTTCTTTTTGGACTTGTATTTGAGGAGTACCTATCCAAATAATGTTGAGGTTGCAGTTACCACAATACTTATGCAATCTAGCTGGATGATACTGAATATTCACAAACTCAAAAAGTAGAGGTATACTCCATCACTTTTGTTTCTCCATGGGATTCATTTTTTTGTTGTTGTTTGACCATTACCTGACTTTCCATGCCACTTTTTCTAATTCTCACCCTCTTCTTCGCGAACTGATAGTTCCACTGCTGAAGTGAGTCTGTTTGTACTGAGCTTAGTTTTCACCAGAAGTTTTCCAGGATCTTCAGGTTTTGTGTAGTCTGTGAGCCAACTGTTGGGCCAGCAGGCAGATACAGGAATGCTGAGAAGCAGTCTACACTGTTTCAAACAAGACCGTCACAGGATTATCAAACCAGTCTCCAAAGGTTGCCTGTAGGCTGCAATCTTGTGCCTTACCAATAAAATGTTACCTGGCAACTGTCCTGTCAGGCATACCATTTATTAATAGCAGGCTACATCTCCCAAACTGGAGCCACACTGAAACTATTTTCAAGCCACATATGGCTGAGCAATTTCAACTTGATGATTCTGAAGTAAGACACATTGCATAAGCCATGCACACTGATATATGTGGGAGGAATTGTGAAATGGTGCATACATTAAATTTTGTAGTATTAGGGTGTTGCCTGTGATGAAATCTTGTCTGAGGATTACTGATACTACAGGGTCTCACAAATCTAGGTTTTGGATGCTAGAAACAGCTCCATGCCAGCAGTTCAAATAAATGTTTATTTGTTTTTATAAATTTACAACAGTATTTCTATTGTCTTGCCTATAGAATGATTTTGCAGTCAGACAAACTGTTATGTTTTGTTTTCTGTTTTTTCTCACCAAACTCTGATCAAGATTTCAGTCATTAAAATTATGACAAGGCTTTCCAAAAATTGATAAGTCTGTTTCAGATTCAGATTTTCACCTATAAATAGAATAAAGGATGACATTGAACATAATGAAGAGTGCACATATCATCATATATTTAATATGGTAATGGTGCTGCAAATGGGTAATTGAGGATTGGCAACATGAATCATTTACAATTGTGTTCTCAATTCTATGAATATTCTTATGGGCTCTATATAGAGTCAGTGCCAATTAGCAGGGGCACCTGGGCTCCAAGATAAATGTGTTTGTAGGTATCTAGGACAAGGACATTCTTCAAGTTAAATCTTCCCCCTTTAATAACTCCCTAAATGAGTCCCAGATTAGGAGATAAACTGCTCCTAGTGGATAGCTACACTGGGAAAGTATCTACTGTCATGTCTAGTAGTAAATCTGACTGATCAGCCATGGAAGTCTGATTTACTTGCTTATTTATTTATGAGTGCTGGACCCTTTAACTAGATTCACCTAGTTCTAGGGAACTCAGCCACTGTGAACATCAAGCTTAAATTAATACAGGTAGTCTGAGTCTCACATGAGAAAGTTGAGGTTTTGTGTTCAGTCTCAAATTGAAAATACCTGACACAGTTCAGGTCTCTTTACACTGTGTGTAGAGAGGTATGGGGAAGCAAAGTATGTGTGCACTCTGCGTAGAAATTTCAGGTTTTCTTCCTTCTCAGAAAATATTTATATATCTGCCTGGGAGGCTAAGCCCAAAATTCCTCTATGATTAAATAGCAAGAGCTCCTTTTGACAAAGTTGTCAGATGTGTGTTAATATATGGTGCTCTGGTGGAGTTATTTAGGCTTTTGCTACTTACTAAACTGTAAAACATTTGTTTCTCAGTGGTCAGATGTCATCTTTGATCCAGTGAGATTTAGCTTAAAGACCTTTTTCCTCTGTTCTTTGGCAAGCAATCAAATCCAGCTTTCTTTCATGGTCTTCTGAGAAACACATCAAGCTTATCAGGATTTCTAATGCCTCACATTTTTTTCACTGTATTTATTGAACCCCGTAGATTCCAACTTGTTCTGCAAAAGTATTTGAGGAGCTGGAAATTCATGTTGTAGGAAGAAAAATGTCAATTTCAACTGAAGTATAAGTATTTTGGCAATTAGAGGTATTCCTTGCTAACAGAAATTTTCCAAGGTTCTGCTTCTTGATCAAAAGTGCTGAACTGAATGTATTAAGTGGTATGGAATATGGTTTGCAGAACTACTTTGCTCAGAAATTTGGAAGGGAACCTCAAAATGCTGTGTCTTTTCCTCTCCTGTCTTGTCTCTTGATGCACTCTTCCATTACTTCCTAGTGTGTCTTGGTTTTCTTAAGGTAAAATGAAAAGTGGAGCAGTCCATGGACAGTGTATTTGACCTTATTACCTTTAGAGTACTTGAATCTTCTCCTACCCGGTAATACTCCAGTGATATTGTCAAATTCCCCTTATGCTCACTGTCTTTCTGAAAGGGTTCAAATTCAAGGTCTCCATTTTAGCACATTTTAAGCAGCAGTTTTATTTTCCAAATGCTTTTTCTCTCGTGGAGCCTTGTCCTTTTACACTCTGATGTTTCGCCTTCTAATCTTAGAGGTGTAAACTCTGTGGCCTGAATGTTTTATCTGTCCATCCACAGGCCAAAATGTGATTGGAATTTATTAAAATTACTTATTCTGTTATTCCTGGAGGCCTTTGGGAAGCCTGACTGGGAGCTTGGAAAAGGGATTTGATCCAAAAGACAGGTTGTAAAGGAAACAGAGAAGCCTCTGTGACTGTATGACACTGATTATCCTTTCCCATCTGTTTATTCAGCAAAATCATTACATTTTGTGTAAGAGGGTTGGCAACATGTTCATTGCCTTTACAGAGTCCACAGAGTCCTCTCTTCTGACCCATAAGTAGAAGGTGGTGGGTACAACTGCAGGAAACGTGTAAAAACTAGTGTAGAAAGCCAGTGGCTGGTATTATGTTTCTAGCTAATGAATGACTTAAAATTGTTAGGAGCTGTAGCAAAGCTTATTTACAGCTCTATTGATTTTTGTTATCATGAGTGCCATTATTGCCTTCCCCAGCCTTAGATGAATGATCAGTAACTTAAGAAATGAAAGGAGCATATGTTTGTGTTCAGAGAAGGAAGCGAGCTAGTGCAAGATGTATGACCACTGACAATTAAAATAAAATTTTTAAACATTTCTTATTAAAATGATATATCCAATCTGTGAGCCCAGCTATTCATGTGGATTCTGTAATTCAGTTAAGCAGCAGCAAAGGAAAACCGCTGTAAATAAATGAGGCAGGAGAAATGATATGATACAAGTCTGGAGTGGGCTATTGAAGACCTGAGGTATATTTCCAGCTCTGCTGGCTATTTGATCTGATGCCAGGTAGTTTGAATTTTTTTCTCATTGCACTTTTTTTCTGCCCTATACAAGCTCTTTTGGAGGATAGTTTACTTATTACAGTTTTGAAAAAGCAATGAAATGAATCCCAGTTTCTGTCAGTGTGAGTGGATGTTAAAACAAAAAAAATTAACACCCTGCACCTATTACTCAAATTTATCTTACAGCACTAGATCGAGATGGAAAGATAGAGTTCTACCATAATTAATTGATACATATTACATATGGCAACCCCTCTAATTAATTTGGCATACTGTTCTTTAGACGTTTCCATCTAATAACTTTTAAAAGGACTTGTCAAAGCTGAATCTCCCATCTGCCAATTGTGTAAGGGCTGCAGTAGTTCTTTCATTTAGTGTTAGCATTGCATTCTTTCTCCAAATGCATCCTCACACATTGTTATCCAAATGTGTTTATCTGCCTTCCATCTGAGATGAGCCAGTAGTGTGCTGGTTAGAGACAATCTCCTTATGGAAAAGCTAACTTCTTAAAATGAGATTTTAAAGGTCTTAACTTCTGTTCCAATGAAAATTTTAGTTGTAAAGCACAGGTTAAAAGAAAACCAAAACTGTTCCTGAGAAGGAGATGAATGTAGGGTAAGAAACAGAATTAATCATTCTTTACTGTAGAAATGGCATGATCACAAAATAGTTACTGTAGAATAGAATTAGTTGTTTAATTTAGAGTATAAAATGTATTTATCTGATTTATCCTTGATTAATTGCTAAATTTGTAGATTAGGAAAATTATATCCCATAAAATATAGAGAATGAGGATAATTTACATTGTGCCAATGTACCTGGAAAACCACATACAATAAATTTAGAGCATTTCTTGTCCTGAATTGGTATGTTTCCTCCATGAAGTGTTAAACAATTAATGGTCTTTAAGATGGACAAATGGCAATCAGTGTTATCTCTCTTTTTTTCCTCATTCCTGATGTGGAATACTTTACTTCAGTCTTACAATGGATCTTGCACATTTTAAAGCTGACTTTGTCTGTGGAGCATAGATCCTGTTACACTTCTACACTCGGTGATTTGAACCCATGGGAAGCGCAGTCACAGATTATTCTTTCCAGGCAAAACAGCATAGAATCATAGAATCAAATCATAGAATCATTAAGGTTGGAAAAGACCTCAAGTTCAACCTTTGACCAAACACCAGCATGTCAAGTAAACCATAGCACTAAGTGCCATGTCCAGTCATTTCTTGAACACTTCCAGGGATGATGACTCCACCACCTCCCTGGGCAGCACATTCCTGTGTGTCTGACCACACTTTCAGTGAAGAAATTTCATTCCAGGTGCCTCCAGCTGGTCATGAAATCTTAAAAGGAGATGAAGGTTTTAATGCCATACTTTCCAAAATTATTTTTAAGTTTGTGCGTCCTCATATTAGGACTGATAGAAATAAACACTCCAAAATACCTAATGTATCTTTCAGAAACACACTTGAGTTAGATTTCTTGGATTCGTGGTTGGATTTGGCAACTATTCAGTTTGTAATTTATTTTAATTAATGAAGACCTTTTTTTCCTCCAGCATCTTTATGTTTTTCTGTACAAGAAGCCAGAGCCACGAGAACAATCTTGCTCACAATGACACAGCAAATGCAAATCTCGGACTCACCCGCAAGCCTGCTCCTTTCCATAGATGGTTGTAACTATTAAAATATGGGTTAACTAATGTGGCTAAAACTGCAGTGTTATCTGTGACTAAGCAGCAGAGTAGGAGTGTGAGAATAAAGGTCCAGGATAACCATGCAGTGAAAGGCAGGAAGTCCCCACACAGATGATGTGGTTTTTAAAATCTGAGTTGTAGGCAGGTCTGCTGTCAGTAAAGCACATGCTTAGGATTATGTGGTGTAGTACATTCAGGTGTTTATGAACAGCCACACACTGAAATGCCTGTTGGCTTCTTCCAAAAGTGCAGTGTTCTGAATAATCCCAGCACACTAAGTACCATCAAGATGTAACACAAAGTTACTGGAAGTGTTCAAGACCAGGTTGGATGGAGCTCTGAGCAACCCGCTCGTGAAAGGTGTCTCTGCCCATGGCAGGGATGTTTGAACTAGATGGTCTTTAAGGTCCCTCCCAACCCAAGCCATTCCATGTTTCTATGAAAATTGAGTCAGGTCAGGGCACAAGTACAGGGTGCCGAAAATTCCCTGTAGATAGGAAACACTTGATGACTAATGGAATCGGCAATTAAGAGGAGCTTTTCTCCCCTTTTATTCCTTCCAAACTGATTGAAAGGGAAAAGATCACAAACATTTTGAAAGGCATGAGAATGGAGCATTAGACTCAGCCTGCCTGGTGTTTCCACTCTGAGGACGGCTTTACTCACGTAGAACTTTGGAATGCAAGTTGACAAAAGAGTTCTGGGGAAAAAAAAAAAAGGCAGCTAAGTCAGGAAAAAAGCATGGGAAATCAATGTTTTCATTCTCCGAAAGGCTTGCTTAGTATTTTGGTGGAAGAGAACAAGGCTTAGGTTTTGTGTCTCCCTTGCATGTTGTAATTTAAGCATTGTTTATAAATATTCTTTGTCACCAATTCAGAGTGCTAGGACATATGTCCAACACTAGATTATTGCTGTCTAGGCCATTTTACTAAAAATTTCATGCACAAAAATTTGCACTGGATGCTAGGATGTGATAAAAGCAATTCCCAGTTATGGATAACAAATAGTACAGGAGGATGCTTATAACACCTTTTTTTATAGAAACCATTAAATCAGATATTTATTTGGTTTCTCATTGGAGACTATTCAGAATTGTACTGACTCACAAATAGATTATACAATAAAGTAAGGGATAGTATAAAAACGACAAAACACTACACTGAACTGAGACAAAACTGTACCTTTTTTGGGGGGGGGAGCAAAAGGGTTTTGGGGTCTTCAGGTCTTTTGTGTCCAATCCTTATTGGAATTTCAAAAGTTTTAGGGTGGGTCTGGGAAAACTGTAAAGTTATTAAATGCAACTTTGTAAAAAAAAAAAAAAATGGTGCATATGTCAATGAATTCCTTCAACGGTCTCTGTAATTAGCTATTGCTAGCTGAGGGCAATCATTCTTCAGGTTATTGACTTCTGAACTCTTTGGAGAGAATTTGTGCCCAAAGCACTCTTGTGGCAATAATAGACACTCTGGGAACTTGTGGACTGCCTGGGAACCTGCTCTGACCTGTTTCTTCTGAGTGTCACTGACTGCCTCTTCCTCTTCTTGGCTCCTTATCTTGCCTTCTGCAAGTGTTAAGGTAGATCCTGTTGCTGCCTTAGCTTGCTCATCCAGGCAGTGCTCCTTTTTTGGGATCTTCTTTCCCATTTGAAGTTCTGTGAAGAACAGATTCTGGCCTGATTGCTGACTATGTTCCTAAACTTGATTTGTATATTGTGCTTATGGGCCTTAACAGCCTCACTTTCTCATTGAGACAGTCACTTTTTTCCCCTCACCCACACTAAGCTTATTTCTGCATTTTCCCCCTATTTGTTTATCTGCAGCTGGGACAATATCCCCAGCCTAACACTTCAGCAAATGTTGAGGCAGGCAGGCTGTGGGTTTTTCCATCTCCTACTGCCCAGAAACCACACCAGCATGATATTAGAGTGCATATTCTGATTATAGCATGTGTAATTTCAATCAGTAATACAGTTAATATTTCTTTACTGGTATATAATACCTAAACCTCCACCAGTAGCAGAAATCAGATGGCAATGATAGCGTGATTGTTTCACTTTGCTACAATTTCTGTGCTGCATTAGCAAAAAATGTCGATTGATAATTCTACCTCATTTCCAGAACCTGTTCTCAGGGGCCTAGCATGTAGTTTTATGTTTGAAGATGTTCCCATGAACATGACTTACAGGAAGATGCCTTCAGCACATTCATGGTGGAAAGGAGGTTATCTATGTTCGATGTCTGTATTAGCTTTCTGAATGATCCTGCATTTTTGCCTAGTTCCCTTTTGGCTATTACAAATTATTTGCACAGTTCATGTTCCAAACCAGAAGCAAGCAAAGTCCCAGGAAAACACAAATGCACAAATGCTTTTGTTCCAGTAAAGTAACCCACATACTTTTAGGGCTTACAGAATGTGAACAGGAAATCTAAAAGACTGCCAAAGATGCTAGGGAATGTTGGATCTGTTAATATAATATAAATCTAGTCTTTAAATATAGCAATTAGCACAAGGAAAACTGGAAATCACAAAAGTGGTGTGAAGAAAAGTATGTATTTCCCCTATGTGTTAGAGGGAGCCTTATAGACATTCGGGAGAATCTGCCTAATTATACTTTCTTTTCCCTCCAAGTAGTAGTAGAATTTACAGGGTAGTATTTAAAAGAAAAATCGATGTTATTCTAACATCATTAACCAGAAACATAGTGTGTTCTGTACTTTCTGCGTGGATTCTGGTCCCACTGAGTGTTATAAAAACATACCTGAGGGAAGATCTGGACTTCCCTGGAAGTATACTTTTTTCTTATTTGCTTTAGAAGCATATGTTTAATTTGAACAAGTTGATGATGATAAGAATTAACTGAAGTAACAGAGTAATGGAGACTTGTTTCCAGGTGAGCACTTGACAGTCTCACAATACCCCAGTGTTACACGGACCGGTAACTGGCCTGAAGGAATTGCTCTTGGCTCTATTTGTCTTTCCCCACTCATGATGAAGGGGGACCTCTTTCTGCAGCAGTGAGTACGTTGCAACATCAATACTCGTCTGCTCCTTCTCCTCCTCTGTGTTCCAGTTCCTGCTGGGTCTGCTGGCTGTGAGCTGACCTGGACCATGTACTTCATTGTCCTGACTTCTTTTACTGAGTGTCTGACCACGGCAGCAGCAGCAATACTGTGGGGAAGTGAACAGCACATCCCACCCTAGAGAGGTGCTAAAGAGGAAAAAGTGCTTTAAGCAGCAAAACCACCACTGTTGCCAATAGTTGGCTTCATTTTATGAGTACAAGAAAGTCTTGTTCTGTGTAAGAAGGTACGATTAGGCTCTAATTAAATAACTGTGGGGGAATCATTGCAGTAGTCAATGTGCAACACCCATGAGAGAAAAAATCAAATTAGGATGGAAAGGTTTTATTGAGGCAACTGAGACCACATCTGACATGCTACTTAGACTGATCCTGCTAAGCAGGAACTAGAGAAATTATTTTTAACATGAGAAGTATTGTGGGACAGGGTGCAGAACTGTCTGAAACTTGTGCCTCCTCCTTTCTGGCAGATTGCCCTATTTGAAAATGCCTTAGTAATTGAAATTACAACCAAACGAGTCCTTATCATGGACAAAGTAAATGTTCAGGGGCATGCAGGTCATGATTCAGTAAATTGGTGGGCTGAACATTCAGCTGGGAGGTGGACACATGGGTTTGATGTCTTGCTCCGGGAAAAACTTATATCCTTGACTTGACATATAACTTTGAATCTTATATTTTGCAAGGAAAAAACTTTAAAAATGGTCCAAACTGATAATATTTTTTTCAATGTGTAACAGAAACCCCGTTAATATTACTAACCTAACTGCATACCTTAGTTTTTGATTTTAGATCACAGCAGATCTTTTTTACGATGCCAGTCCATTACACATCCTGAAGAAAGGTTCAGAAAATGAAAAGAAAATCTTTCAGTAAAATATATTTTGAAAAATTTAAAATGGCAAAACAAATATTGAGTTTCTGAAGGCTTTCAGAAGTAAAATTATAAAATATTCATGATTTTTTTTCCAAGATACATTTAAAAAATGTATTTAAAGGCAGTATTTTTAGTCCTAAAAATTCAGGTTTAGGTGGTCGGTAGTTACATAATTACTGCTCTAAAAGGCAGGAACAAAATGCAGTCAAGAATTCTAATTTTTAAGTTAGTATTATTAGAATAAGTAGCATCAATGAGCTTATTACACTTGTCTAATTGGGCTCAGATGGGTATGTGTGAGACAATCCACTTACAGCAGCCTCAGTGATGATCAGATCTCTTCCCATGATGCCCATGGCAGTGCCCATAGCTGGGTCATTGCAGGGAGGAAACCTCCTACACATGATCATGTCCATGACATGCAGCCTTTCTAATAGGGGAACTACTTGAATTACATTGAATCCCTCTAACCGATCAGTGAATGAAGAGAATGTTTATACCATTATCTATTTAACTGGTCTCATTTAGTTTTCTCCTAGACTTCTAAATTAAATGTTATTAAAATTAATGCAACTGATTTATGTTCCAGCCATTTAAAATTAGCTGCTTACCTAAAGACTATAGGAATATAAGTGCTCTTTAATGACAGCATGGCTGAGAGTTTCATTTGGATTTAAATAAAATTAAGAGTGTAACTAGACCACTGATAACAAATTATCTATTCCTTAGAAACTAAGAGAAGGCATTTGTACATCTTCTGTTCATATCAACAACTTGACCCCTCTTAAAGCTCCCTTTGTATGGTCTGTATTTTCCCAGGTCATATCTGCTCAGGTTTGAGTGTGCTACCCCTGATACCATTGCTGTGCTAAACTGGCTAAGAATGTGAAGTTTCAGCATGTAGTTTCATGGATGTTAACAGGCATATCACCATTTGTTGCACCGTTTGCACTGCTGTCGTGTTGCCTCGCACTGGACCAGCTGTGTTCCTCATGTCAATCATAGGTTAATGATGAGGCACAGCAACAGCTGCTGTTTGTAGAAATCATATGAGACCTGAGTTCAATGTGATTTCGGTGACTGTACTTACATAGTAGGAGAAAACGGTTCCTGAAGGGAAAAATGTAGGCCTTTCAGCTAATTGGTGGTTGGTATTCTTTTTAGCTTCTGTTATTCAGGAGATAAAACTAGGTGAGGATAATGGTGTCTTTAGGATTTCAAATATATGTCTATTGCAAGGCCAATGGGTAATCAGCAGCTGTTATGGAATTCTAAGTTCCATAAAATTCAAGGTTTGGGTTTTTTTAAACTATGATATCACTAGGCATAAAAAGTGATGGAAGTAGGATCCATTAACTATATGAATTAAGATGCAGATAGAAATGGTACAAGGTCTGTCATAATAAGCAGAAGTTCTCCTGCCACCAGTTGGTGTATACCAGCACTAGCAGACTTCTGCAAATTCTACCTTGATTACAGTGTATCAGGAAAAAGAGAGGTTCTGGTGACTCCAAGCACCTGTGTCTGGAGGCAGAGGAGAGAACAAGGGCACAGTCTGAATGCTCCTGAAGGAAAAAATGAAGAGGAACCAGCCTGGAGGGATGGCCATCATGGGTGAGCTTTCTGATGCTCCCTTGTCCTATAGCCATCCCTTTGTGCTCAGTATGTTCAGACAGTACATGGTGTGTGACAGGATGTCATCAGGCTACAATGTGCATGTACCCAAAACACCTCTGTCTTCCTGGGAGCCGTGGAAAGAAAAATGACAGGGGTTTTTTTGAATCATAGAAGCGTAGTATCAATCATAGAATGCTTTGAGTTAGGAAGAATCTTAAAGATCATCTAGTTCCAATCCCTCTGCCATGGGCAGGATCACCTTTCAGTAGACCAAGTTAATCAAAGACCCATCCAACATGGCCCTGAACACTTCCAGGGATATGGCATTCTTTAGACACTGTAATGATTTATTCTTTGAAATGCATGTGTAAATTATGAGTTACTTTATTTTAAAAAGGTGTATTACTATGCATGACTCAGTTCTGCAGTGCTTCGAAGAGACAGTTTTCCTTTGTCTTCAAAATATTATCAATGCCTGTTATGTTGTCAGTGAAGTGCTTTAACTTAAGACAGAAATAGAATATGATTAAGCTATGGTGAGGATAGGTAGAGGAGAGAAATCAGCCCTCATCTATAGCAATTCCCAAATTGCCATGAGACTCTTGGTTATGTAAAAATTGAATTGCCTGAGATTTCATCTTTAAAGTGTAGCGTAGTCATATATTAAGAAATCTCTTACATCCACTTTATTTATTCTTTGGTATTTATTCTTGAATCTCTGAAAGATTCAGCAGTAGGGAATAGACAATTAAAGGAAGAGTTGCACTACTAAACACCGTGTAGTGATTATTCATTCTGGTAAAAAGATTTTTTTTTCTCCTGATGTACTTGTGTTAGATAGTACAAATAGATTTAACTTTTAGGAGAATATTTCAGCTGAACATTACATTTCCAAGATGTTCTATGAAATTAATCTTTCAAAACTGTTTACAGTTTTATAGGTGAACTGTGAACCATCATCTCTGAATCTGTTCATAAACTGCTATAGGCACTTACTCCAATACCTCTCAAATGCCTCATATTTTGAGGTTGTTGCTCATATTATCTCTAAAGTTACCATGTTCCACCAAACCTGTATCCCTCTAGTATCCTCATTATCTTCTCTGTTATTAAAAACTTAGTGCTGCAATTAAGACATGTCAAAGTTCACGTAGAGAAAGCTGTTTGTGCAGAAGATATGAACTCTCCAGCTTTCATTGCTTCTTACACTCCATTTTCTGTCACACAATACCTAAAATGCAGGAGGGATATGTTCAGTTCTGTGCCCTGCAGACCTAACCCCCGTTTATACAGACCTGCCAGGGCACAGGGTGACTGTCCCCATCCCACCCACATCTTCAGCCTTAGGCTGTCATGCAGCCAAGGTGCATAGCCGTAGCCAGGAGATGGAAAGGACTCCTGGGCTCAGAGTTCAGCTGGCCCTATGATGTCTTAGATTAAATTTTTTGACGTGAGATTGTAATACTTGTCACTCAGATTTCTGTCAGAAGTTAAGTGCTTTTCCTGGCATCTACTGCAGTAATTTTATTTGCAGTATGTGCACAACTAGCCAAACCAAACCACAACAATCTTGGCAGTGTTCAGTGTGTTTAGAGGCTCCCTGACCAGCAGATCACCCCCTGAGCCGTTAATCATAATGTGCATCTGGCCATGTAGCCAACACAGATTGTCCTGAAAGCCCAGCTGTGGGTGCAGGCTACACATTGGCTATGGCCACCAGCAATTTAGGAGGGACTAGAGGTAATGCAGTCTATCAAAATCTGTTATCTGAATACAGGCTTTCAACACAGAAGCAAATTGGAATTCATTTTGTCTGCTGGCAAAATGCTACTGTGCTACTAAGAAGTTATGGCATAGTCAAACGGACTATCAAATATCCTTGGATTTAAGATGAAGTGGAAGGAGAGAGGAGGGGAAGAAAGCTGCAATAGGAAGTTGGGGGTATTTTAGTACTCAAACTGGAAAACCTTCATTGTGAATGTGCAGCAGAGTGATGTTGTTCAGTGGTGACAGCGTGGAGTTAGGATTTGGGTCACAGGGTGTCTGAGCAGCATGGTTGCACACAACTCCACACTGAGCATAACACAAGTGGAGCTTGACTGGTATGGTGGCAAATATCAGAAGGGTTCAGGTGTTAGATCCCTTACCAGTTTAGTAAACTTGATATCTGAAGTATTTTTCATCCTGTCTTGGCAGCTAATTTTATCAGTTGGTCATAGAAATTCAGCTTTATCAAGGCAAATGCTGACATGTGCTGTGTATTGTGAACCAGCTGTTGGCCTGACAAGGAAGCAGTTGGGAGCACCAAGGACAAGTGGAAAGATGATTTGAAAATTAAAAGCACATACAACTGATTTAAAACTATTCGGCAGAGCAAGCACCGTTTATGGTTGTATGGGATATAACTGCTAAGTCAGCATCAAAGAAGCAGTAAGTTCTCAAAGACTCAGAACAGAGACCTGAAAATGAATGTGTGAGCAGAGATCATCAACTTGAAAAAAAAGCAATAGAGGAGTTTCAGGTGAATCAGGGAGGTAACAGTTACAAACAGCAGTTGGTGAAGAAGATGACTGATCTGAAATTTCTAGGAAGGAGTTTCGTGGACTAGCACACTTGAAAACGGTAGCGTGTAAAACTTTCTGCAGTGCAGTCAGCAACTGCACTGGGGGAATATTCTAGAGTTTCCCAAGAAGGTTGCTGGGCCTCACCAACGTACTTGATATGGGCGTTTACTGTCCAAAGTTGAATTCATAACTTGTATTCCTACCTGCATGAAAGAAATTGCAGGAATGTAGGCTCAGTGCTTATGCATCCAGCAGTTGGCAGGAAAGGTGAAACGGAGAGCAACTAGCAAACTCACTACCCACCCTTTCTTAGCAGTCATTAAAGTGTCATTTCTCACTTTTTTGCGTAGCTGCAGGCAGGAACATTGCTGCTAATTTTCAGCTCCCTGCTAACACTTAAATTGAGGCTCTAGAGAGATTTGCTTGGGTTTTTTAACACCTGAGTAGTTGTTTGACAGCCTGTGAAGTAGCAGATGAATACTGGTGAGGTTGAGAACTAGGTGGTGTCCAAGGGTAAATACATATGGCAAGGAGGCAGGGTAAATTCACAACAAAAAAAGATTGTCCTGACCTGGGAATGAGGATACTTGAAATAAAATTACTGCAGGCAAGTCTGTGTTGAGAGTATAAAGACCAAAACAAGCTCCTTTTTTTGCTGATGTGTTTGGAAGACCTTAATATGACCTTGGAAGAGTAGTATGCTTCAAAAACAAGGGTCAAGAGACAAGAGTCTAGGCTGAGTACTTGAACAGAAGCTAGGACAGGGTTCAAATCCTAGATTTTAACCTGGAATAACTTGAAGAATGAATGACAAAATGGTACATAAGAGTCAGATGCAGGAAAGCAGCTCTTCATCTCTTCAGAAAAAGCTGTTTTGAGCATGAATTTTGAGTGTGAGGAGATCACAGGGGTTTGTGCTGAAAACTGCCCTGTTGCACTGTTAAAACATTCTCTGTTATGGGAAAGAAAGATTTGCTGAACTTGATATTCCAGAAGCTGTGGTGGGCAACAAGCAGTAACACAGTCTGAGGGTACCAGAAAGCTAGCTAATTCCTGCATGGATTTAGTATGAGGTTCTTCCCCTGATACTGCATCTTTGGACACACAAATTACAGTGAACTTTATATAAAGTCACAAATGAGGTGAGGGATGATCAGAACTTTGCAAGTGGGGTCAAATAATGTGATAAAATTGCATATGCTTATTCACTATTTTATGGTAGTTTTCTAAGGGTATTAAGAGACATTTTGACCTTATTGAAAACCATGCTGAAAATCCATGGTGGAAATTTGTGTAAAGGGTTTAAAATATTGAGAAACTCATTAAAATAAGGCTGATCCAAAGCAGTGATACAAAGAGCTCTTTGTGTAGCTGTATGAATGTTGTTAAGAACATGTTAATCAGAAGCCAAAAAAGTGATGTGTGTAAAACCAGAGATTTCCACTGCTTTTCTAAAAATCTGAAATTTTAAAATTATTAAATATGTAAATGAAGAAATCTTCATAAATTCAGCATTTGGGTTTCTACAGTCTAGAATTTTTACATATATCCCACAGATACCAGAAAAAGTGGAGTAAGGTGTTGCCTTGTCTTGGGCAGAGATGTACATCATTTTAATACTCTTTTATGACATTTGAATAATACAAAATGCAAAACATTGAACTAAAAGACATGGCTCGTTTTATTTAAGTCAAGATTTAGATCATATGCTCATTACTGTCTGCCAAAATAATTTATAAATGACTAAGCAGTCACTCTCAGGGAATGATACTTTTTTTTTAAACACTTTTTTGGTAAGAAGTTTCCATTTTATTCCTTTTCTAAATAAAGCTGCACTTACCCCAGAGCTAAACACAGACTGCAAGCTCAAATATTAAGAGCATAAGGGAGAAACGTAGAGCAAAACCATATCTTTCTGTAATTTGTAATGCATTATTTCACTGCTTCTTGGCTCATCCGTGCATGTTAAAAATAGAAGCACTGTTCTAAAGCAAGTTGGTTTACAAATTTGACTCAAATACCCACTTGGCATCCTCTTTTCCTGGTGATGAGTGTGCAGAATATAGTCCCCTTTGGCCTCTTTTGCAGCGCTGAATGCTCCCTTGCAGGACTATTGTGACAGCTGCTAAAACAGATGCCAAACTCTGTATGATACTGTATTTTTCTGTGTGTAATCCTTAAATAGTTTGTGTTAAACAAAGCGACTGCCACTGCATGCCCAGGCCATTTCCTCCGTGGTTCAGCAGTAAAAGAAAGTTATTGATGTGTATGGGTGATATGATGGGAAGTTTGCCTTTGCCTTTCACACCTCTGTTTCTAATATTGCAGCAGGTGCTTTCTCTTCCCCAGTAAGCTCATGTCTCTGCTTTTCATTTGTTCATATTATAAAAATGTGTCCCAGTACTTCACTGGTACTTAGCTGCTTTGTAAGTAGTTGATTGGAAGTATGGGTGATATCACAAAACATTATTTGTCTTGTGATCTTCAGCTGGCTCCCTGAATGTCCCCCTATAAACAGCACTTCTGAATGTACAGGCACTTCAGAGCTGAAGTGGGGTCAACTGGGCGGACCTGTCATGGGAGAAAAATTTCTGCTTACTTTGTTTCTTGCTGTAATTTTTTTTCTCAGTGTACTCAGTAAAGTATTTAGTATACATCCCACTAGCATAAATAGGACTACATAGCAGTATATCACTGTTAGTCTGTACTTACTGAGGCTTTTATATCTACAGTATTTAGAACATCAATATTTTTATGATACTTTTTTATTATGCTCATGTGTTGTTGTTTAAGCCTGGGTTTCTTTTCAAAGAAAAGAAAAGTCCTTCCTATTAACTCACCATTTTCAGCGACTGTTTGCAGATTAAATGTTTCCAGGCTTTTTTCTTCTTAAAAAATAAATTGGAACAGTGTTCCAAAGCTTTTCAACTTGGCAAAGTCTTAATCAATTTTTTATGATTTCTTTCCACTTATTGTAAATGTAGGAACAAAGAATACATCCACAGTAGCAAGAAGGATATGTAAGCTTATGTTCATGTGTCTGTTTGGGGAGGTTAACGGATTATTTGACCTTGAATGGCTGGGGTATGTGTGCAGAATTGAAAACCAGCATTCTGTCTGCTTTATAATATAATAAAATTTGCAGTACTTCAAGTCATCCTGATTTATTTTCACTGTCCTTCTGCATTTGTGACCCTTTGGTTCAGAAATAGTGCCCTAAATCCTTATTAAAGTATCCTTTGTATCAAATTGTACTTGAATGCTGAGAGACAAATGAACATAATGGAGCAAAAGCGAAGAACACTGGGTTTAGATGTTTTGCGGTATTCTTGGCAGGATGTCTCACTGAGTAGCACTTTAAGGCCATAGTTCTGCATGCTTTCAAAATTATATTCACTATCAAATGAGAAGGATGAAACTCTAAAGTCTACTGAGAGGTTACTGTAGAAGAGCTAGATTGAAGATATGCTTACTCTTTGTGTTTTAGAGCAGATGTCAATGCATAACTAGAGAAGGAGAAAATCATGCATCCATACTGGTACCTTGCTTAGACCAACATGATAAAATTTAAGGGAAGATGAGCTTATCTGCTTAATTCCAAGCCCAAGGTTATATGGTCATGGACCTCTCTTTTTCTGCCTCGGAGTATAGGCAAACTAAGCTGATGAGTGCTTGCAGCACGGGCAGAAACATGCGTTTATCTCTCCACAGCATGTGTAAGCTGAACGTATTGACAAAAATCTACCAACCTGTTGAGGCACACTGGGTAAAGCACATCTCCTGGTTCAGTGTCAGTGCTGAACTCTACCATGATGCTTGGCTGTAGGTCTTGATGGAGCAAACTCTAATACCTGAAAGCAGTAAAGTATTTCCTGCAGCTCAAGTTTATTGTGTGGCTGCTGAGACATATTGTCTTTGAACATCACAGTTTACTCCAAGGATCTCCATAATGCAATGTAGCCACTAAGACCTTTTCTGCATAACCTGTGTGTAAAAATTGTTGGCATTACTCATATACATATTTAGCAATGTGGTGGCCGCTGATTGCACCTTTTCAATCCTCAGCTTTCTCATTTGTAGAACAGTTTTAACGATACGTACCCACTTCGGAGGCCAAAGTACAAATTCCTAATGCTACATTTATGCAAAGTATTATTAAGATGACCATCTGGCAAACAACAGATTCTGGCTTGCAGCCCTTTGTTCTTTCATTGAGCCATTCTGTTGCTATTTTTCAATGTCTCTGAGTTCCCAGACAGGTCTGCAAGCCCAGCAAACCTTTTAACACCTCTGAAAGCTGGGGAAGCTAAAGAATTCACAGCAATTCCTGCAGAACACAGGGGAAATGAGGAACAAGACTCCCAAATTCTCTAAAATAGCAGAGATTTTGTTACTGTTATCCCCAATTATTCCCCACAGGAATGGATGACAGTTCATGGATCATTGAGCCTGGTGCCTGCAAACACAGCCAACCATGTAATAGATGTAACAGTCCAGAAGAGACCAAAGGAAAAGCCAGCCTATATCTACTACGCCAGCCACCACAAAATGCTTTCTTTCCCAACATTTCTATCTGTAAGGTAAAAATCTCCCAGAATTATGCAGTGTCACATGAAGAGAGTGTAACACAGATGTCCTGCATTTGCCAAAGTGCTGTGGTACAGAGGGAAGCAAGTTCTTTCACCCTCAGTGCTTCCCAGGGGATAATGGTCCAGAGGCTGACCTTTACTTCTTCCTCCCCTCAAATCTGGTCACAGGTGTTTTACCTCTAAACACAGAGAAGTAAAAAAAAACCAGGAAAACAAGAAATTTCTCAGCTCTGCCAGGTAATCTGCATTTCCTGTTCCACAAGACCAGCATCTTGCCTTGGCTGCGGATGCATCTTCAAAGGATGTTTTCCAGCACCCAGTGGAGAGAAGAAGAGAGTGCAGTTCTTTCTTCATTGCTACAGTCGAAGCCCCGAGTCAGAGGAAGACATATTTGAAATGTAATTTCAAAGCAGCTTGATTATGACTTTGCATTAGTGCCTGTCATAAAAGATGAGGCATATTCTCCTACTATAGCACTCCTTTTTTGCAATTGAGAGCGAGGCATAAGGGGAGACGAGACAATCAAAAATCAAGTAGGAGAATAAACTGCAATTAGAGAGTCGGCCTAGCCACCGTTCATGCAGGAATTACAGGGATGTTTGAGAAGGAGGTGGTTGTGCTGCTGATAAAAATGTAGCTTCATGCTAGAGTCTTATCTACAGCCCTGGTGTGTAACAAATACTACACTTCTCTTAAAAATATATTAGGGGGTGACTTGAGGAGCATAAAGCACTGACCTTAAATTAGGATCTGGTACAATTGCTGAAAAAAACAAAGTAGAACCTATAAAACACTAAACTAAGCATGATACAATAGATGCAAATCAGTCCAGCTGCCATGAAGAAAACAGTCTAATCTTACTCATCTCATAGAATTTAAATCTGTCATTAAAATAGCAGAAAGTGTTACGTAGCCAGATCTTTATCTAGACTCTTGAAAACACTTTGCCAAAGGTCTCTAGCACAAATTCCATGTCTGACATTTGTCATAGTAGGAGGCTGTCTAGGGCAGGAGGGTAACTATTACTGGAGGGATAAGCAGCAAGGAACTTTTGTAGAGGGCATGCTGAGGAGGACACAAAAGAAACCCTCCACTTTCCTGCATGAATCTTCACTGATCTTTTCTATTACCTGACTGGCTCTTTCTAGGCTTCTTAGAAACCTGGTCTGCCATCTCAGTGCTACTGCACCAAGAAGGAGGACAAATCCAGCTATGCCCCTGTGAGCTCGATATGACTTTATCACAGGTATCTGAGGAAATTAAGTGTTCAAGGTAGGCCGGCCCAAAATAAGCAGGGTTATAGACTATAAACTAACTGAGAGAAACAAAGAGGAGCTACAGTTGGGTTATGGTCAGTATGGAAGTAGGTTAATTTCTACCTTTCTCCAGGGCATTGTACAAAGGCTGATGATCCAAATGTACCTTAATGACCTAAGACTGAAATAAAATTTGGTAAGATCTGAGAATAACTAACTATTAGATCAATCCCATACAAATAAGACATTGAAAGTTTGCCTTCTTTTTTAACGTAACTAAGGTCAACATCAAATGGGAGAAAAATTGAACCAATATGTAGTGTTGGGATTCTTTTCCTGCATAAATATATTAGTCTATCTTAAATTCATATCAAACATCATAATGACTTTTCAATGAAATCATCTTGGTATACATTGCCAAGACAGTGGAAGCAGCTGTCAACTTAAAAGACCTTGTTCTTGATTTTAAAGATCCTGAAAATCTTGTTTTACCGGTGGAGAGATAAATTTGAAAGGAAATCTGAAAAGCTGTAAGAGGTTGGCATGTGCGAGCAGCTGTCTGTAGAGACAAGCTGGCATAGAAAGCCCAGCAGAACTGGGCCATTTTGTTCCAGAAATGTGAAAAAATTAAATATGCACACAATATGGATTTGATATTTTCCTCCTGAAAAACTTGCATCTAAAGGTCTTCTAAATAACTTCATTGAAGGAATGATCTTCGGGCTTTTTCTCTCACTTTCATTGTCCCAGAAGGAGCAAGAAAAAAATCACTTGAGCCTCTTGGACTCCAGTGTGTGTCAAGATGACCACAAATGCTCTACAGAAGCCACTGCCTGGGTCTGAGTGTTTTTACTTTGAGTAAAGGCACCAAGACATAAAGACTAAAGCCCTGGTAAGGTGCACTCTGAGACAGGGAACAGTAATAAGGTTCAGTTGGTTGGGTAAATACAGAACGTTATTGGAAGACTTGTAGCAATGCAAATTTATACAGACTTGTACAAAAATAATGTGTTCTGGAAGAGAAAATTGTACCTGCTCATTCAAGTGTATGAGTCCTTCACATTTTTAGCAAATAATGTCCTCACTGGCCACCACAAAAGCTTCTGAAGTTTATTTGCAAAGTACTTCAACTTTCAAGATTCAGCACAGATGAAGAAAACTGACATGTTTGCATGTGTGGACTTCACTCCGAAGAAGGAAGAGCTTGTCAGTGGCTTCTGGTCAAGGCAGGCAGGTTAGGCAGTGTAATCAACAGGACAGTCCTTAGTGTATGGTCTGTGTGCAACAGCTGGGCACTCAGCTTAAATATTTGTGTCATACAAAGACAGGAAACAAGAAACCAAATTGGGTGTCAGTGAAATGAAATACACATGCTCTTAAGTCCAGAACAAAGAATAATTTAATAAAATTTGGTTTAGTTATAATTATTCTCACAGAAGTTTTCTTGTCCGGAATATGCAGGGCAAATGAAATTTCTGACAATAAAAACACCCAGAACCAAACCAACAAACACCAGCAAGCTAATAAAATTATCTATGCATCTTTTTTTTTCCTAAGGAAAAGCACCTAAGGGTATAGTCTGAAAAGAATCTAAGAACTTGATGAATAAATCAATTGATCTTGTATTGTAAAGCTAATACCTGGTGCCATTAAGATCTGAACACATAGAAAAGCTACATGACATGGACATGTGAAAAAACCTGCAGTATATCTCATGCTTTTCCTGTAAATCAAACATAGAAAAATTGGCTCTCATATGGGTTTTTCACCCCACAAACTAGAATAGTTTAACTACTGCCTTAGAATTGAAGGCAATAGTTGAAAATGTGAACTTGACATTTCAAATAGAAAAGGCAGCTGCCAAATCCACCCCTTTACCATATTTTCTTGCTTGCAGGTGGAGTGTATAAGCTCCAGGGTTATAACAGAACAAAATAGAGGTACTCTAGTTCAAACAATATTTTCATTACTGCTATCTGAATTTTCAATCTGACTATGCAATGACTGGAGGAGGTTTGGGAGTGCAAGGGAGCACTATTCCAGTACTGCCCTTAATCCACTGCCTTTATAGCTGATATATTTCAGTTATAAACTGAAAAATATATAATTGAAGTTGGTCTTTTGACCCATCAAACCTATTGGCAGCACTAGATATTTATGTGGACTAGAAGACTAATCAAATGCATTATGAGGAAGTCACATCACTATAATTGTATTTGAATGAAAATTCAGGATATTAATAGTAGATACAAACTAGGAAGACAAACTTGAGGTATAAAGATCCCATTGAGGTATAAAGAACCTCAGTGTATGCTAATGATCACCAAAATAACACTTTGTTTTAATTTGGGCTTAGTAATGTCATCTTAGGACCTGGTGGTACAGAAAGTATGAAGAGGATAAGACAAGCTTTCACTCACAAGAAATAATTCAGGAGTACAAACATAAGTTTAAAATCAGAGAGAAGTTTTGGAAGTGGGATGTAATTCCACTTTTACCCTGCTATACGTGAGTCTATATTGGTGTAGTTCTACTGGTATGACTGGAATTACTACAGATATAGTAAATCTTTATATAGTAAAGTAGATTTTTGGCCAATCATTTTGCATTTAGATAACCTGTTTCCATATTTTTCAAATAAAACCACTTGAGCAAAAATTATTTGAAGGACGTATTGAACTTCTGTAGCTCCTGGTGATTTCAGTTTAAGCTGACTTTACCTCTGAAAGGCAGCAGCCATACAGTGCATAAATAGATCTTAACTCTAGGGTAGCCACAGTTTGGATCTGGTTTATATGGCCAAGAGAAGCCCATGCTAAGGACAAAAAGAAATGAAAATGTCGCAGCTCCAAACCTCTGACAAATCTACTCTGTATTACTTGTAGTAACATATAGTAACATATGTAGTAATATAGTCGAATTCCCTTAATTTTCATGAATTATTGCATTTTAGAAAAGCATTGTTTGTTTTGATTCTATGCCTTCATTGCATGTGATTTTAAGAAAGGTTTTAATACAATGTAATAATTCAAGAGCACTGCATTCAGGAAAAAGTGTGGGAATTTGCCTGTCCAAATTAATTAATGAATTTTAAATAAGCCTTTTTATTATACGGGGGGAACATTATATTTTCTGATTCTGTTCACTCCAAAAGGCACAATACCAAGCGTTGAAGCATCCTATCCCCATATATGTCAGATGTTGTAATTTAACTGTCAAGAATCCTAGATTGCAGTGATAATTGCTTTCCGTGGTTCTGTTAATGCACAGTCATTCTTGAAAGGTGTACAACCAGAGGGTTTTTTGTGTCCTTTAAAATGAAGGGATGGAGAATTTCTGTATATAGTTATGCTACTATAATTCCCCCTGTTCTCAGCACTGGTGAGACTGTTCCTCAAAATATTGTGTTCAGTTTTGGGCCTCCCTCTACAAGGAAGACTTTGAGGTGCTGGAGCATGTCCAGAGAAGAACAATGAAGCTGGTGAAAGGCCTGGAGCACAAGTCTTATGAGGAATTGGGCCTTTATAGCTCTCTAGAGCTGTAGAGAAACCTGAAAGGAAGTTCTAGCAAGGTGGGGGTCAGTCTCTTCTCCCAAGCAACAAGGGATGGGACAAGAGCAAATGGCCTCAAGTTGCACTGGGGAAGGTTTAGACTAAATATTATGAAAACTTTCTTCACTGAAAGGGTCATCAAACATTGAAATAGGCTGCCCAGGGAACTGGTGGAGTCACCTTTCATGGAGATATTTAAAAGATGTGTACATGTGGCACTTGGGGATCTGGTTAATGATGGACTTGGCAGTACTAGGGTAATGGTTGAACTTGATGATCCTAAAAGTTTTTTCCAAGTAAACAGTTCAATGAATCATACTGTAGCCACACTCCTTATGGGAAAAATCTGTAAAAGAGAAAGCCTTTTTTCAAGGTTTCATGACATTTAAGATAAGCAGTGACAAATTATTTCGTTCACGCATGCTACAGTGCTCAAGTCAGTCTACCCTTCTCCACTTCTCAGTTTGTTTAGCTAGACTAATTTTTCAGGTTCTTTCCTATTTGTTGGGATCTCAAAGATATTTGAGATCAAGAGGTGATAATTGATTACAATATTACAAGCCTTTTAAAGAACTAGTTTTGCTACATGTTGTAGATGAACACGTCCTAGCATCAAGTATTAACATAAAATTGCAAAAAAACCATAATATTTTTGTATGTTTGTGTGTGTATGTGTATACAGAGTGTTATTTTCTATGTTGTATGCATATAAAACCACCACAGGTTTGCCTCCGCAACTTAAATATTCAGCTTACTGTTGGATGAAGAAATATTTAAATGTTTAAAATCTGTCCAGCATCTATGTAGCTCTGATTTTAGAATTGTAACCCATGACTATTATGACAGTCCTTTATCATATTCCCAGATTTTGCTAAGAATATAAGTGGAATGAGTATTATGAATGTATGTAACAAACAGGATTTTTTTAACTTTTAAGTCATTGCTAAGCCTAAAAAGATATTCAGCAGGATACAATCTCTGGATCCAAGCTGTAATTTATCCTTTTTGAATACATAGGACTTTTTTCAGTATGTGCATTAACAATTGACTGTACTGGGAAGAGGCCAAATTTGCTTGCTGCAGCCAAAGACTATGGTGGTTTTGGAAGAATGAAATGAAAACATGCATAAGGGAAGTTTTACACTATTCATAGCTAATGAATTTCTCTGGTACAAATTCAATATTAAGTGCAGATTACAGCTGCAATGGTTCTTGGGGGAATTCAGGAGGATATTGCATCTTATGGTGGATGCTAATTTAAAAGAATGGCAGGCCAGGATGCATTTAATAACCATGGGAAGCTGTAGTGTACAAGAAGAGGCAAGGGGGAAAATAGTGCCTGATGTGATATAGATGGAGGGTAGCAGTCTTCATTAGGAAGTATCTGAGATTGCTATGACTCTTTTGGAATGGACATAGTGCTATTATTTCCTGAAATGTGAGAGGAATCATGCAATTTTGATTTATAACCAGTATCTACTGTGAAATGATTATTTTCCTTGTCAAAATTGAATTGGTAGGGGCCTTGCTTGCATCTAGACATTCTAGAAGAACTGGAACCAGTCCTCCAGTAACTCATTAATTTTCTGGGTAGAAAATGAGGCTTAAAAATACTTTAAAATGGAGGAACAAGGTGGGTAGAAGTCCCCAGTCACTTCTCTGCTACTAAAACAGTAGTTTGTTTCATTTAATCTGTAATTGTATTTGTGTGCTAAAATTTATCTATCAAGCATATGCATATGCATTCTGCAAGTGTGTTCATATCCATGTTTGTATATAAGGTAACTGTGTGTGTGAGACAGGGAAAGCATTTTTAGCCCTAGAAAGAAATAAACTTCCTGTTGCTTACTTTGATTCTTTTCCTCTTTTAAAAATGCCAGGTTTTACTTTGCCATTCTAGATGCTTTGAGATGGCTGCTGTTTTGGGAAAAGAGTGGGAGGGAAAAGAGAAGGTTTTGGGAGGATGGGCTGGTGTTGACAACCCGTTAATGAAATTTCAGCTTTAAAACTCATCGAGGATTTCTGTGAGATAGTCTTCTGGAAAAAAAAAGTTTCCCTTAGCATGACATTTAAAATATAATATCTTTCACTTATATAGCACCTGCCTTCCCAGGGAGCTAGTATTTTGCAGATCCTAATTTAATTAGCCTCCAAATATACCTACAATGTTACTGAACGGTACCATTCTCATATACAGATGACAAGAGATGTGCAAGGAGATAAAGCTACTATATTACATTAGAATGAATGGCCCGTCTTGTGTTACCTTTGGTGCAGGAGAATACTTAAGGGGAAATACTGAGGAGGTATCTAAAATCTCATCTGCTTTTGGTTACCTACTGGATGCTGAAAATTAACTGCTGGTTCTTGGTAATTGTCTAAAAACTATATACCAACCTACAGTGTAGTTATGGGCAGAGCACTGTGCAGGGAGTGTATGGGCTTCCTGGGGGATCCAAGCCTGAGTCTCAGATCTTGGGAGTGAGAGAGCCAGAAGGCCACAGGAAATGTTTGCAATAAGAGCACACTCTGCTTTTGATCACTAAATGTGTTTGGGCCAGAAAAATGGACCAAGGACCATTTTGTGTGCAGGACTGACTGAGGTTATAGCCAGGACTGGATCCATATCAGAGTAGTAGGCATGTAAATTTTGGTACATCCCATATGGACCAGGGAGAAGAAGATACTGAGACATTTAGCTGGGCCGGTGTGATAGGAGCTCTGGGCATTACCATAGTAATTACCATAGTTCTGGTGTTCCTCATGGATGAAACTGGAGATACCACCAGTTGTTTGGTCCTCGGAGGAGTAGTCAAATTTTCATAAGTCTCAGGCTGTAGGTGCTTACATTGAGTTGCATTCAACTCTATGAGCACATTTGCTTTTTGTGGACCTCTGCCTTATCTTTTGTTCCACATATATTGCTATCCTATCTCCACTTAAGTGATTCTGCAAGCTTATGAGAGATACACAGAATGAGAATAAAGACTGCATTTTCCTCACTCCTGAGGCTAATTGTTTAGAGCATTTCCTCCCTCCTGCTTGAAGTATTTCCCTTTGGCATGAGGATATGGTTCAAATCAAATCAGGACCATAGGGATGGATGAAACCGCACAGGTTTGCCTTAAAACAGCAGTTTCAAATGTGAAAAGCTGAACAGGAGCTTAGTCAAATTCCTCAGTTCATTAAAATTAATTTGGAGGTCTCAAGAGGATCATCAGTCTTCTTTATGACTTCTGGCACTCCCTGTGTCTAGTTAAGGTCCACCTGTTGCAAACACAGGCCTGATTCCCAGACTGCTGAAATTTGTTTCATCAGCTTCCAGGTCTGCTTGATACACTGAAGTCCCAGAGTGTGAAAAAAAACAATGTTGAAAGCCAGCTAAACGAAGGAATTTGGACTGGCTTATTCAGGGCATTTTTGTTTGTTTGTTTGTTCATTTGCTTTTCCTTTTAAACAGCACAGACCAGGTTCACTTCTTTTTAATCTACTCTTAGACAAGGTGGCCTAAGCCTAGCTATAGCAGCTTTATGCTAAATGCCAGATTCACCCCTGCGGGCATTAAGGTGTAGCAGACACATTCAGAGCCAGACAGTGGACTGTAGCACAAGGAAGGTACCACTGACTCAGTTCAGTCCAGGGAAGTAGCACAGGAGCCTAGGAACCTCAGGGGGAATTGCACTCCACCTGGTGGGCTGGCATGAGAAACAGCTTGGGGCTTGTTCTTTGCTTTTGTCTAACAGTTCTGGATTTGCCATTTTGGTGGGTTTACCTGGGAGAGATTTGGTTGACATTGGCTCAATTCTTTGCCTTCATTTCCCTCAAATGGTTTTGTTGAATCTTGGTCTGCTTCTGGGAAAAAAAGATTAGGTCACAGAATCCTTTAGAGTGTCCAGCAGATATGATAGTATGGTATAGCACGTGTGTATACATGAGACGTGTCCATGCATGTATGTGTATGCCTGTATGTATAATCCTGAGTCTATCCAATTTTATTGATGTGCCTCAATATTTAAAGGAAGGTAGAGGTCTCAGTCCTGGTGATTTCAGTAAGAGCTGGGCCTCTGCCAATGCTTTCTGGGAAGTGGGATGTTTTAGTGTTCTGTGAAGATGTAGCTATAATGTGCTTCTAACTTAAGATAATCTGGAGCCAAGTTTAATCAGATACACATTAGTGAATGGAATACACTTCCCAAATAATGAAATTCTAGTTGGACCACTCAGTGCAAGATAAGAAAATCAGAGCAGATGCCACTAAAGCAAAGGTGGAAGTTGAGGGCAGAGACTGCCAAGAAACAGTAAATGTGTTTTGCAGAAAACCCACTGGTTTTTTGTCAGTGCCTTTTTCCTTGCTTGCCATCATCTCTCTGCAACTAATTTTCCCCTAGGAAGTTGTAAGGTCACATTGACCTGTATGTTCGAACCATGTGGTCAGGAAGGAAAAAAAAAAAAAAGATAAAAAGGCATTTGTGAAAATACTTAAATAGTCAGTACAAAAGGAACAGGCTTTCTGCAGTCTTTTTCAAAAGTAAATTAAAAGAGTGAATGATGGTCTTTATCTTGACCTAGGGTCTCAGTGCTTCTCAAGTATATCATGCCAGTCTGCAGTTTGGTTTAGAACATGCACAACAATACAGAAGAAAGAATCACAGGTCCCTAGAGACAGAATTGATCATTATTGTATTTACAAGGAAAATAAGTGTTCTTTTGTAGAGGTTCTTTTTGGTCTTTTGCTTTCATGTCCATCTTGACAAGGACAAGATGGAAAAACAGAATGTTCGAAGAAAACCATTCATAAATGTATCTTAATACCAGAATGTTTTTATCTTCCTCTCAAGTCATTTATGCCACAAAATAAAAGCTTTAATGCTTCAGTTTAAAAAAAAAAAATGTAGTGCATTGAATTAATCAATGCACCGAGAGATCTTTATTACCGTTATGTGCCTAGTATAAGTTAGTCAATAAGCAGATGGGATTCTCTGGAGTGCAGTTAGCCATATTTGACTGACATGCCAGTTCAAATGCATTTAGATACCTTTGTTTCAAATGTCAGTAAAAGGTAGGGGGGTTCTAATTAGAAAAAGAATCAAAGTATTCCCTGGGGAAATGTGGCAAAGCCAAACTGCATCCTTGGAGCCACCGAGGTCTTTCCAATAAATGAATTTGCCCTGCCGTGGCAGTGGGACTCCTTCCAAGTTATGGATGATGTGGTTCCGCCTTCCTCCTGCCTTTTTCTGCCCATGGCTTACTGTTCTCTTGCCTCTTGCTGTAGTGCTCTGTAATCCTCATGGAGCCATTTCAGCATGCTGAGATGACAGAAAATTAACCAAAATTAAATGAGAAAAACAGGGGTAGTTCTTGACCTGTACGACATGTTGAAATAGCTTAGCGCAGATTCAGCCATGTTCAGGAGCTGGCATGAAGGAGGGAGTTGATTTGCACAGCCAGGTTTCATGGAGGGTGGGTGTCAACAGATAGATCAATGTGGGCTTCCCTATAGCCGTGGTTTTAATTGCTTTTTTGAAATGGCCTTCAAAGCACAGGTCACATTTGTCATGTATCTCTGTAGGTGCAAACTGGAGACACAAGTAAATATGAGCACAGAAATTGAGGACAGTAGTAGGAAACTTTTTAGATCATTATAATTGCCTTCTTGCACGAAGAGATGCTTTGAGAGAGCAAAGAAATGCTGCCAGAAGCAAATATGTCAAAGCCCATAGAAAAACAATGTAATCGAGCACCCTTGGAACTGAGACAATCATCTTAAAAAGGTGCTTCACTTCCTTCAAGTGTTTTTTTCAAAGACAAGTTCTCAAACTTAATTAGGATTCCTAAGACATAAAAGACCTTCTCTGACATGAAAAATGGTAAAAGACATGTAGAAAGCAAATGTGTTACCTTAGCTACCTGTTTGGGGTGACATTTTAAATACGGAAAATAAAGTTGGCAGAATTATAGTGACCTTTCAGCCTGAACAAATAAAATAACATCTGCCAAAACTAAATGGCTGCCTTTAGCTGTAGGAAATGATATGCATCTTTGAACACTAATACACAGGTCTTTAGTAGAGTTAGCTTTAGTGATCCTTCCTAGACCTAAGAAATTTATTTTGCTGCAGAGCATGGAGGGCTGAAAATTCCAGGAATATGGTGCAAGTGCCAAAGGACCCATAGGGACCAGCCATGGCTGTGGGTATGGGGAAACCATCTGCATAGTCTTCCACCCTCTTAACCCATCACAGGTCCATTGTTTTCTTTGGAGCACCCAGAAGGAGCTGTATCTTTTCTTTATCCTCCCTATACATGCACATTTCTGTGTATAGAAGCAGTCTTCTGAGTTATATTCCCTCTTTTTGAGTTTCCTCTGAAAACCAAGGGCAGATGTGTGGCCTGGGAGCCAGCAGCAATCAGACAGATTGCTGTTAGAAAGGAAACTGATAGGTCTAAAAAGGGAAAGCTTGTCTTTAAAATATTCTCCATAGGAAAGGAAGAAAAAAGTAACTGCAAAAATTACTTATTCCTGCTTCCCCAAGCTCTTTTAGCTTCTGGTCTCATCTGTACCAGCAGATAAAGCAAGTTCTTAATTGTGCTCTTGAAAAGCTGAGAAGAGCAGTTCGCAGTTTTTATTACCTCCTTTATCACGCACACTTACAACCCTATCCACCTTCACCTCAAATACTCCTTAAACTCAGAGCGATCACAAATGTGGGAAACCCAGTTCTGCACTTGGATGACTGGGATCCACAGAGGAAGGAAATGTCAGGGAGATTGGTATTTTACATAGCTAACATAGAAGGCAAGCAGGCCCCATGAATTACAACAGTAATTAGCCAAAAATACGGAATTTCTTAATAGTTTACAAAGGTCAAAGGAAGTTCATGCAATTTGCTGTCTGTATTAATATGAATGGCTTTCAATTTAAGCAAGTAATGCCAAACAGACTTATTATTATTAACAGTATTATTATTAACAGTATTATTATTAACATTATGTATAACTTCACTTGCACTTAGAATTTTGAGAGCTTTTTTATTCACTGTGCAAACAGCTAGGAAGACATGTATCATATATTCCTCGAAAAAGTCACAATTTGTAAAGTCTAGGCCAAGAATCAGATTTGTAGCATGTGGCATTTTGGAGATAGGGTGTCAGTCTGAATAAGGAATTCCAGCTCTGGCAGCTGTCATATGTCTAAGGGATTTTCAGTGGCAGGCATGGATAGTTAAAAGATCTATCTGTTTGCTAAACATATTTTTTTATATTTTGTTTACTTTTAAGCTTTCATTTTTTTCACCAATTCTGTACTTACAAACCTGACCATAAGTCCTGCCATACTGATCTCTTCTTAGTTTTATATTAACCTCCCATGGTAAAATGACTGGTCTGGTAGGTGAGTGGAGAGCAGTAGATATTTTCTACCTATACTTGAGCAGGGCTTTTGACACTCTCCCATAAGATCCTTGTAGAGAAGCTAGTGAAGTATGGTCTGAAGAAGCAGTTAGTGAGGTGGATTGAAAACTGGCTGAACAGCTGAACTCAAAAGGCTGTGACGGTAGCATGAAATGTAGCTGGAGACCAGTAAATAACAGTGAACCCCAACAGTCAATGCTGGCTCTGGTCCCGTTTAACATCTTGAGAAGTGTTACATGATCTGGATGATGGGGCAGAGTGTATCCTCAGCAAGTTTACTAATATTACAAACCCGGGAGGAATGGCTGATATGCCAGAGGGTTGTGTTGCCATCCAGAGGGACCCCTGCAGGCTGGAAAATGGGCTAACAGAAACCTCACTAAGTTCAACAAGGAGAGTGCAAAGTCCTGCACCTGGGGTGGAAAAACCCCATGCACCAGTATATACTGGGGGCTGATCTGCTGGAAAGCATCTTGTCAGAAAAGGACCTGTGGGTCCTGGTGGACAGTTGAACCTCAGCCAGCAATGTGTCCTTGCCGCAAAACAGGCTAATGGTGTCCTGGGCTGCATTAGATGAAGTACAACCTACAGGCCAGGTTGGGGGAGGTGATTCTACTCCTTTCCTCAGCACTGGTGAGGCCTGCTGTGTCCTCTTCTTCTCTCCCCAGCACAAGAGAGATGTAGAGATCCTGAAGACAGTCCAACACAGGAACACTAACATGCTTAAGGGACAGCAGCATCCCTCTTCTGAGGAAAGGCTGATAACTGGGACTGTTTAGCACAAAGAAGAGTTGACTGAGGGACGATCTTACATTTCTGGAAGGAGGGTGCAAAGAGGATGGAACCAGGCTCCTTTCAGTGTTGCCCAGGGACAATGGGCACACACTGAAACTCAGGAGGTTCCATCTGAACATCAGGAAACACTCTTTGGCTGACAGGTGATGGAGCACTGGCACAAGTTGCTCAGGGAAGTTGTGGAGTCTGCATCCTTGGAAATACCCAAAGCTGTCTGGACATGCTCCTGAGCAACCCAGTCTAGGTGATGACTCTCCTTGATCAGATGACCTCTAGTGGCCCATTCCAACCTCAGCCATTCTGTGATTAAGATTGCAATGGAAGAGTGAAGCAGATCATGCTCTTTGCTAGTTTCAATAGATATACCATGGCCAAAGTAGGGTATGGATAACCTTCAGAGCTTTTTTTTTTAACCTTCATTATGTTTAGGGGAACTAGCATTGGGGGATGTTTTCTGCCCAGCACCAAAGGGATAGTGCCAGATGCTTTGTGGGGAGCAAGTGTTCCCTCCACAAGTTCTAAAAGAGCCTTCCAGCTCTGGCATTTCCTTGCTCACCATGGTGAGAAGAAGATGGCCATTTTGTTCCTGGCAAGCCCCTGTCCAGTTTAACCACCTTGAACACATTCCTTTGCTGCATTGAGCTCTTAATTTTATTGATTTTTAGGGTGGCAGTGAATTCAGACATGATACTGCAGGTGCCTTTCTTTGTTTATACATACCTATATATATAACAGTTTGGGCCTTTTGGCCCCCAGATTTTGTGTTATATTTGTAGCATTTCAACAATATGCTCTCCTAAGTTTTACAAGCCTTCTATTATATGCTATATCCTTCTCTGCTGGAATAAGATACCTAAACTGCAGGGGAATGACAAGCTTATACATATGCATATGTATGCAAATATGGTTGTGTTTTGTGTTGCAAAACTGATCTTATACCCAGCTAAAAATTGTATTAAAAAAGTGTTCATGGACCAAACCTTTAGCTGAGCTCTTTCAAACCTTCAGGTGGAGACTCATTCAGTGCTATTGGCTTGTTTCAGTTTACCTTAAACTGTCTCTTAAAAACTAAAGCAAGCTGTCTGTATGTCAAGAATTTAAGTGCTCTAAATCAACAATTCTAAATACGTATTTTTAATTAAATAGAGGTAACTGCCCATGTAGACTAAGTCATACAGGTCCTATAAATTTTTTCTAAAGTAATTTTTTTCTTAAATAGACATTTCATTGGAGTTGTTCCTACTGCACATAAATTGATCTTCTCTTTGCTAATAGGTAACACATAATATGTGTATAAGGCTCTGACACCCCTGATATTTTGTGCTGCCTCTTTCAATGGCCATTGCGTTTGTCTGTCCCTTAGGTTGTCTTTCTCAAAATTCAATGGCCAGGTTTTTCTTCTGTTTGTCGAGGGAGTTCTGGCCAAAGCAAAAAAATCTTAATTCTTGTTTCATACCTGTGTTATCTCCGATTCTTTTCTCAATAAGTTTGCAAACAAAATGTTTGTTGAATTCTGGCTTAGTCTCATCATTTTTTATAAATACTTGTCTTTTCACACAAGTCATTCCTTGAAGCATTTTTATTGAAGGCATTTTACTATCGTTCAGTGCTTTTTGGATTTTGAGGCTTTTTATAAGATGGAACTAATATAGGAATTGAGAACTCCGTTAGACTAAAACTGTAGATCTCTAATGACCACAGTTTGCTTTCAAGTTCTAAATGAAATTGCTGTCTTACCAGCTCATGTTATTTTCTCCTTTGGCTTGTATGTTGCTGCCAGCATGTCACCTCATATTCCTTCATCTTTTTCTATAATATATTGATAAGGGGCAAACTGGGAGGTCTGTAAGCTGGCAGAATTCCCTCTAGGTTCCTCAGGGTACTTTTCTCACTAACGCCCTTTGGATCTGCCCTATCTGAATTGATGAAAGGCTCAAATGAAAATGCTGTCATTTGCCTTAGAGCCTTTCCCCTAAGCAAAACCCAGGCCAGAAATTTTATTCCTAAGATTTCTGAGTACTACATTTGTAAAGCACACAGATATAGTGCATGGCGCAGTATTCAGCTTGGTATTCAGGATCATTTCTTTATGAGATGCTGTTCAGCCCTACTAATGCTATTAGCTGGAAAATTTGCTTTTGAATTTTGCTTTTGAATTGAATCTTATATAAAATTCTTCAAGCAGAATGTTTAAAGAACATTCTCCATTAGTCCAGGCCACTTATGAGCAATAAGAGGAAGTTAGCCTGAATTCCTGTTAAATAACAGTGTGCCAGCCATTTGAATATCACATAAAGATCACGCGAGCAATGTCTGTCTATATCTTAATAAGTGACTAATCCTACATTGCTTCCTGAGTGCTTATAGATTGCTCCATCCAAACAATGACCATTCAATTCATTAGGAGGTTTATTCTGGAGAATTAGCTAATGGCTTTTCCTGAATACTTCAAAAGAAAAAGCTGAAGCATAGACTGCTGTATAAATCGGATGAATAAAAAGTTATTTACAGCGCAGGTATTTCCAAACAGAATTCTCAGTTGTGTGTTTTCTCTGAGCCAGAAAGAGCAGGCAGGTTTTAAAAAAGCTCTTACAAGCAATTTGGAAGGTTTTTTGGAGGAAGGAAGGGGAGGGTGGCAATAGTTCATTTTTACTGGTTGGTGGAGGCAGCTAGCTCCTGCTGTTTCACAGTGTGAGATTACATGCTAGGCCCCCAGAGTGACACAACCCAGATTCATCCTGGCACACACCAGTGGTCATGAAAGAAAGATGTTTTTATGGAAGGAAACACATTATATTTTGTCTGTGGGGATAAAATATAGCTTCTACCCTAGCCATTCTGATTCTCCAGTGTTTGCATTGCTGTTGCTTCTCTTGACTTTTGCAAAAGATACTAATATACTTTTGAAAAGACTACAGGCATCTCCTCTGCTTTAAAAATGCAATTCTTTCCTTTCCTGGATCAAAGACCTCACCTTGAATTCTGTATGCGGTTTTGATCTGTGCAATATAAGAAAGATATTAAGCTGTTAGAGAGTGTCCAAAGGAGGGCAATGAACATGGTGAAGGGCCTTGAGGGGAAGCTGCATGAGGAGCAGCTCAGGTCACTTGGTCTGTTCAGCCTGGAGAAGAGGAGACTGAGGGGAGACCTCATTGCAGTCTACAACTTCCTTGTGAGGGGAAGAGGAGGGGCAGGCACTGATCTTTTCTCTGTGGTGAACAGTGGCAGGACCTGAGGGCCTGAAGTTGTGTTAGGGGAGTTTTGGGTTGGAGACTAGAGAAAGGTTCTTCACCCAGAGAGTGGTTGGTCACTGGAACAGGCTCCCCAAGGAAGTGGTCACAGCACCAAGCCTGACAGAGTTCAAGAAGCATTTGGATGATTCTCTCAGGCACATGGTGTAACTCATGGTGTAACTCAATGATCCTTGTGGATCCCTTCCAACTCAGCATATTCTGTGAGCTGCCTGCTGTTGTTCCGTGAAAGTTGACGCTGGAAAGCTGCGTAATCTGTGGGCAGATTTATCTACTTAATTTATCAAAGGCATCAGAGAAAGCAACAAACAACATGGGTTGTTGTGAATACTGGTGTGAATGTATTCCCTCTTCCAGATGGTGAGTTTGACCATGAGGTTGAGAGTTTGGCACTGAAAGGTTCCCTCAAAACTAGTCATGAACTGGCACAGGAATGTTCGAGGATATTTATCTCACCAGCTGCTCTGCTACTCCACCTCCATGTTGAACCCTCCCCACTGAACTGTTCAGATTGATAAATAGCCCATGTCCCTATGGAAATGGGCTGAGAGATGGATGCTGGGAGAAACTCGGCTGTCCCAGAGGGGCCTGAGCATCTCCCTGTGAGCAATGTGAATAATAAACACTGGTACTCAGGGGAAGAGCCTGTCTCCAGAGTGCAAGGTCTCCAGCCATGGGACACTGGTTTTCAGTGTGCTGTTGTAAGTTTTACTCCTGTGGAAGCAGTGGTAAGGTAGGTAAAGGTTTCTTGATGCCTTATCCCGGTCTTATATGGTAATGGGATGCTGCCTGGCTGCTTCTCCAGAGAGCTGGAAAATGCACCTGGTACCCCAAGCTGAAAAGCCAGAAGCACTGTTTTCCAGTTGTGCCCCCTCCTAACTCTACAAGTGGTCCTTTCTTCACGGGCAGTCAAAAATTGATCAGGAGACAGGTGCATCTTCCTTTACAGTCCCATGATAGGGGTCCTGAGACCATTTCCAAGGGCTATCATCGTCATTCTGTCATAGCTGGGAAGAAATGGGAAAACAATTCAGGTCCTGCTGCAGCCCCAGGGGCTGGTGAAGTGAGGATGCCTATAATGATTATATTCCTGTGACAGCTGCATGGTACAGATCCTTGATCATGACTAATTGTCTTTCCAGGGAATGCCTGAAGCTCCTTGGGGAATTCTGTGCTTTTCTGCTCCCTGATTCTTCTTGATATCCCAGACTGAGACACAGAGACAAACCAGAATTCACTTCTAAGAGCAGATTGGGGTGACTAGTAGGCAGACGGACTTAGAAGGAAATGAAAAATATGACATGGGGAGGAAGGGAAGAGGACGAAGAAAGTCAGCGTAAACCACCTCTGGTTGGGAATCTCAACTCTTCTTCTTTGGCTACCTCCAAAACTGTGTAGGGCTGCAAGGAGGAAACCAAAAAGAGACAGTCACAGAGCAGACTGTGAATCAGGATTTTAACTGAGCTCTTTAGAGTGTCCAATAGAGCCATGTTTTCCTAACAGTTTCAGTTGAGTATTGTTGCTTCAGGAAGCCAGTATGGACCCTTTCAACACAGCAGGAAACCCCTAAGCTTCTCAAAGGACACAGAGCAGGGCAGATCTCTGCTCTCTCAGGAAGCTGCTTGTCCTCGGGGGTCTAATCTTACATGGGCATCATTTCCAGGGCTGCAGCCTTGATGATACATAAGAAACTCGTGTTTCCCACAGGTGGAAGACAGGGGAACCTCTGAGAACCTCTGTGAACCTCTGAGACCCAAAGTGATTTCATCAGCTTTTGATAAAGCAGTGCCTGTGGTTAAAGAGCACACAGGTGTGCAGTGCCATACGGGAAATGAGAGTGTAGTAAAACTTTTTTAGTTGTGCTGCTGAACATGTCAAAATGGCCTTGTCCCCTGACTGAAACAGGAAAGGAAGCTGTTTTGCGGTACCAGTGTCAATGCTTGGTGAAGAAACTCTAAAATACAAAGCTATAGATTGCAGCAGCACACTGCAAATATTATTCTTTTTTTAATTTCACTTCTGCATTCTCCTTTTCAATTCTAGCCCATAGCTGATAGTGCAAAAAATGCGCTAATATTTACTCCTGAGAAGTATCAGGGCAGCTTCCAAAGGACCTGCAACCAACCAGTGGTTGTGTTACACCCCAAGACAAGGTTAAGCCATCCCTGTCACCAGCAATGACACCATCAGTCTCCTGTCTGATAGGTCCGTGGCAACCAAGCTCCATCTGCCCTTCATCCACAGGGATATGGAGGGGAACGCTCACCCAAAGAGAAGCACCACAGACGTGGCAGGGACAGCCTGGCAGCACAGGACTTCAGAGGCTAATTGGGATGCAACAGATCCTGCAGGCTGACAGGGAGCCCTGGGAGGCTAGTGCATACTGGGATTACCCCAGTTTTGAAAACAGAAACATGGAAATGATTAAACTGAATGGCGAACATTCAGCGGTACTCCTGTGTGATCTGGCAGCATGTGGCAGGCGTGGTGTGGGGATATAACCTCACTGTGTGCATAGGCAGAGGGTTTGCTGCCTGTCTCATGTGAATCAGCAGGGTGCAGAGAAAAGGAAGGGACAGTAAAACACTGTTTAGGAGTGCTAGCCTTGCATCCATGCCATTCAGTGCAAGCATCCAGGCTGCACCTCTCTCCCAATACAAGGAGATTTACTTTCTGGAGTTGGCCTTTGCCTCATGTAAGGCTGAATCCCACTGTAGCCTGAGCAGTGGGGCTGAGCATCTGTACCCCGTGGGTGAGAGAAGTTAGTAGGGGAGCAGGGTGCATCAGGCATTTCTTTAAACCATGCTGCCTTCTTCTTGTTAAACCTGGACATAGTCCTACCTAGTCCTGCCATCTCCCTACACCAGTGGTTCACAAACTGCAAGTCTGCAGTTTGCACAAGTCAGGAAAGGAAGGAAAGTACTGGGTATGACTAGTTACATTTGGGGAATTCAGAGAGTAACTAAATTCAGATGGCCATAAAAATTTAGATGACCATAAAATGCTGCTACAATATGACTCGTGGCCGTTTGAGAAGGATCACCCAGTCATGGAAGATGCCAGGGAATGCTTTGTAGATAGCAATGAAACATATGTAATCATTTTGTTTATGCTCATAAAGTGCTTTGCTTTGTATTAAAGAAAGTAAAGGAGATATTTCTCTGATACCTTAAATACTGCAAAGGAAAATTAAATACAAGGAGTTGGCTTTTGTTTTTTATGTTTGTAGGGCATATATATTCTGGAAATAAGACTTTTAATGTCTCTTATGCTGAAATATTCCCCAGTGGGATCTGTCCTCACATGGATCTCATCTCAATGTCACATATGAGGATGCTGCATTCATAATTTAAAGTAAATTAAGTCCAGACGTTTGACTGCTGTTCTATTGCCAAAACCTTGCTTGGTTGGAAAAGCTTTGGTCAATGCTGTGCTACAGAATGTGTTTCAGTTTCTTTTTGCACATTACAAATTAATGGTCTCATCAAAAATAATTTGATTAGAAAATTAAAAGTTGGCTGATTGTTCCTTCCTAGAATAAGGAATTAAAACTGAAGGGATTTGTTTGTTTCATCAGAACAAAAAGAATAAGCATTAGCACGCTAAGGCAGTAAGTATTCTTGCTAAAGAACCTTTTTTTTTAGAGTATTCAGGCACTCCTAATAAAAAGGCACATAAGAAGCAAAATAGAACAATCTGTTGTTATTTAACATGGCAAATATTGTTGAGATACAAATACAGTTAAGTTTTCTCTGGTAACTAAGCAACAGACGAAAATACCACTTATCCGAATTGCTGTTTATTCTACTGTGTTTTAGCTCTGCAGTACTGATTTTCATTTTCCACACCTCAAACACAGAAAGAAAAATTGTTTATGGTATGGCTAAATTGTTTAATATAGTGTTTGATATAGGGGCAAATTAGGTATCAGAATAAACATCTAGGACTTTTACAACTAGCTATTAATGACTTTTGATCTTCTCACAAGTGTTTCACTAGATTAGATAACATAAGCAAATGTCCCCTACAGACTTAGACACTTGTAATAAAATGGACTACATGAGGCATGAAATCAGAATAATATCATTTTTCCAAAGAACACAAATGGTCTCTCATTCATGTGTATCATCCTAAGGACTTTTTAGATAAAGCACATGGTAGCAATGTAGCCTTTGACACTTCTAAACTGAAGACTTTTTTCTAAAGCTGTATATATTACCATCAGATGGTTGATTTCATCAGGGTGAAAATCTGTAGCAAGAAGTGCTCAGAGCCATAGTCAGATTGGACTCACATATGGTTTCTCTGTTCCACTTATTATAAGCCTCAGCTATCTGTATGAAAAAAGAATAGTGTCTGTGAAGCATAATGGAGCAGCTTCTGAAATAATTTCTTAGAGAGAAGCAATGGGCATAAACAACACCAAGCTACTATGAAGTAAACTGGGTTAAAACTCAAACTCTGTTAAATCACTGCCAAAAGCCTCTTCAGTTTCAGTGATACCAGGATATTCACCAAAAGCCTTTTACAAAAGAACAGTAGGCAGGTTGGAAACCTTTAGCCCAGGTGCCAGTGACATCTCAACTCTCTTCAAGAATATCTGACTCTGAGGAATTGTGTCCTGTTTGGAATATATTTTAGGAGCCTCCTTGCCTACCTTTTACTAGAGTAAGATCTGTGGAGAAGGTTTGTTGTTTTTTTTTAATCCACAAATTCAGGAGAAAATATCACATTCCCGAGAATAAGGGAGAAAGGAGAATTTTCTTCACACAAGAGAAGGGCAACTCCTCCCAGTCATGAGCTTGTGAAATATCACTTGGATTTGAGCGTGCTGAGTGAAAGTTATACCTTGCTTGGTCAGCTGCCAGTTTCTGAGGAATGTATCCTGTGAGATTATTTACATTCATCCCAGTTAATCAACTAGTAATTGTAAAGCACTTTAAACATGAAAAGCACTCCTATAAATATTGGGTATGATCATATAATTACACCACCACAATCTCAGTTAAATGCACAATTGGGCATGCTCTAATCATGTAAGTGACATGTTACTAGAAGTGTTTCCAAGATAGGTGTCTTAGCCTATGCTAACCATCCTCAAGATTGGTATGTGATCCTGGAGCAACATAAGCACTCTTGATTTTGGAAATACTGGAGAGCCACTGTCTGATCAGAATGAATGTCTCTTTCCCCAGAAAAGAAATATATTTTTTCCACAACTACAAATATAGGTAATTTTTTACTTCTATTTGTCTTGCATCTTGAACACGTTGTGGACAGCACAAGGACTAGCCTGCTTTTCTGTTCATTTTTTACTTTAGTACCTTCTCTCATTAATATAATGGAAAAAGAATATCTTTTCTCAGATTCACATCCTTCAGAGTTATGCTCCATCAATGGTCTGTGTACTGTGCTGTGTGATGCACTGAAATAAATTAAAACAATTAAATGACAAAGCATTCTCCACTTTCTCCAGAGGTTAAAAAAGACATTAAGCTTCAAATAACAATATGTATGTTGCCATCTGATTATCAGTGATATATGAAGTATTGCTTCCCACTCCATTGTCTTAATTCTGAATAGTAAGCTTGTTTAAGTCTGCATTGACAACCCAAGCAGTTGTCTGTCTTCAAAAAAAAAAATTAAAATAATAATTAAAAAATAATAATTAAAAATTAAAATAATAGGTTTTGATATTTCTTTTTCTTAGTACATTTCATAGAATCACAGACTGACAGAATGGTTTGGGTTGGAACGGACATTAAAGATCTTCCAGTTCCGGTTCCCTGCCATGGGCGGGGACACCTTCCGTTAGACCAGGTTGTTCAAAGCTCCATCCAACCTGGCCTTGAACACTTCCAGGGATGGGACATTCACGACTTCTCGGGGCAACCTGTTCCAATATCTCACCACCCTCCCAGTGAAGAATTTCTTCCTTATATCTAATTTAAACCTACCTTCTTTCGGTTTGAAGCTATTCCCACTTGTCCTGTCACTAAATGCCCTTGTAAAAAGTCCCTCTCCAGTCTTCTTGTAGGCCACTTTTAGGTACTGGAAAGCCACAATAAGGTCTGTCTGGAGCCTTCTCTTCTCCAGGATGAATACCTTAACTCTCTGAGCCTGTCTTCATAGAAAAGGTTTCATAGTCTTCCAACTGTAAAATCTTTAAGAAACTCAGTTACGTCTAAGCTTTTCTCCACAAACAGAAGAGCTGAGAAACTGGGGGGGGAGGGGAGGGATATGTGTGTGTGTTTATTTGTTTTTACTCTTCTAATGAAATAAGAAATTTTGATGGACTATCTTGATTTATCAGATGAAGCAGTTACTTTACTAGATGGCGGTACCACACATTCTGTTCCTTCTTCTTTTCCTTTTTTGTCTGGTGCTCTAACTCAGTTCTCCACTCCTTGTCATCTCTTTTCATGTCAATTAAATGCTCTTTGGGGACATGAATAGGCAGTGTTTGTATACTTGTAAAGCACTTGCAGAAGACTGTAGTTGACTGGATGCAATCACAACCAAAATAGTAACGCTCAGATCTGCTGCTTTAGGTTCATTGACATCAGTTTACCCCACAATAAACCTAAGACATTTTCCAGTGCAGAACTCTTTTTCACTTCTTCCTATATCTTTCTGGAATAATTGTGTATAAGACTTGTAACTTGAACTCACATAAAAGTGTGAGTTCCCACCAAAACAATACAAGAAGACCAAAATATAAAAACTGTTTAAAATAGGAACTACTTCTGAGTGTATCTATATGTCATTTGCTGACAATAGGATTCCAGTGAGGGTGTCAAAAGTGGAATTACATAAAGCGTATATATATAAAATAGAATGTGTCATTACTGCAGTGTTAAGCTATATTTGGAAAGCACTACAACAAAGCACTTTCATTTTTTTCTTCTTTCTATTTCACAATCAGAAAAAAGTGTCTTTGATATGTGAAGCATTTTATGAGACCATCTTTTTATTTTAATAACTGCTAATTTGCACACCTAACATCAATTGCTGGTGCAATTAATTGTGGATGCAATTCAGAATGTTTAGCTGTGTAATCACCTGATTGTGCCTATAAATCAGTGACAGTAACTGACAGTAAATGCTCATTTCAGCCTGCAATTAATTTGGCCAAAATTGAAAGGACAAAAAAATACCACCCTAGGCTGAAATTTGCTCCCTAGCGTGTAAAAACAGAAAGTATCTTCCTCCTCTACCTCTTGTGTCTAAACTGCAGAGAGCTAAGTAGACAAAGAGCAATGATTCCCCAGTTCCCCATAATTCACTGCCAGTGTTTCACAATAAAGTGCTATGGGAGAGGAAATATTTCCATATGGGTTCATTAATCACAACATATTTGCCATGCACAACCACTCTGCAGAGCAGGTAAAAAACCCTGGGGGACCTTGCCTGGCACAGTATGTCATTTTTGTAATAGGAAAAGTATTTTTTTTTACAAATGCTGTAGAACTGAGGTTGCAGATGGCTCCACTGGCAGAGCTAGAGCCTCCTGGCACAACCTTCAGCAAACACAGCTACTTTAGGAATTTATAGCAAGGGTTAGTGATAACTTAAAAGAAGGATGCTAAAAATGCTGTCTGCCCCCACTATGCAATATTCCAAGGTGTGCCCCTTGAAAGTGACATATTAGGTAGGACAAACAAACCCCATCCAAAAAATAAACTGCAGAAGGAAATACAAGTCTTACCTACCCCTGTTGCACCGCAGGACTTTAACGAGAGGTCTAGGAACAATTAAATGGATTGTGACTGAGAACCTGTGGGTCCAATGGACCCCATTAATGGAACTGTGCAGCAAAAGGTGCCTTTCCAGCCCAGTGGCTTCTTTCAGATCTGGACAGCAGGCCATTTCACTTTACCTAAACCCAAAGACATCAGAGAGCGCCAGTTATCCCATCACACTCTGACCCATCCAGACCTGCTCAGTGTTTTGTGCGAGAATTACAGCTGGTGTCTTGTTCACTGCACTTCTGTGGTCTCAGTCTCTGAGCAGTTCATTGCTGCTTCACTCCACATGGGATTTTGACAAAATTCAAAGCCACCCGGTGTGATTTTAATTTAAATGTGAGTTTAATGTGTTTTCCTTTTATATTGCTATGATGTGCATTGTCAAGAGAAATGCTGCAGGCTCGGATCTGGCCTCTCAGCTGTTTCTCTGTGCTAGTCCTGGTTTTGCTCAGTGCATACTTCTGAATAAAGCTGTCACTCTGCAGTAGCATGCACATTGCGTACAAGAGTGCATTGAGTACAAGGGTTCATTGGGTACAAGTACAGTGTCATTCTTCAAGGGGGCAACTCAGTCTTGGGCTATTTGTCAGTCAGAGGCCAAAAATCTCATCAGCAGATACCTCCAGAGTTACAGCTGAACAGAGTAGGGACGAAAGTTTGCATGCAACCTATATAAAAGAGGTTTCAAAATTCACAGTGCTCCACCAGTTATGAAAAGGCTTTTAAGACAGGAACTTGTGAAAAGAAGAAATACTGAAAGACTTTATCTTAACCAATTAAAAGAATTCATATTGAAACTGGTTATAATTTATTAAAATTGTTCTTATTATGAAATATAATCTCACTTAAAAAAAACTATGAAAACATATTAAAAACATCATAAGAAAATGCTGTCAGGACCAGGATATGAAAGATGCCTTGTGAAAAAGAGAAACAGAGATCCACATGAGTTACTAGCCCATCAGGGCACTCCAGTAGGATGCAAGGCACCCTGATGCAAGACAATACCTTAATCTTCAGAATTTTTCATTAAGCAAGACTGGGTTTTTTTCAGCCAGTCTTAATTAGTGTGGAATTAAAATTGTAGGGACAAGGTGGGAGCCTAGACTTTCTGACACAGAATAACAGAGAGCAGATCAGAGTAAAAGAGCAAATCAAAGGCCACCTGGAGCAATTGCTGTGCTGCGATTCAGGTGTATCATGGCAGAGCACTGCAAACTGCAAGGATCATGACAGGCACCACAGCAGCTGGGTGGCCTGGCCATCAGAAGACATCCCTTGTTTCCTAAAACCACTCATCATTCCTGCACCAGCCAAAATCTGTGTGATGGGCTGGCTGCCATTTGTATTTCCCAATGCTTGCACAGGTCACCAGTGCTGACGTGCTTTCTGACTATTGCTTCCTTTATCTGCTGGTTACTACTCTGAGCAGCAACAGCCTGTTGGGTTCCTGGCTCCTGCTGCTTCTTACTGCTGCTGCTGCATGGGAGCTACTGTAGTGAGTCATTTCGAATCACCAAGGGAACCCACAGCCAGATCTCCACTCCTCCTAAAATAAGAACTCACAGCTACATCTTCCCTCCTCCTAAAATAATCAAACTATGAGAAAAAACCCACTATATATGTGGCAGTATCTAGAATACGATACTCAGTGTATTTGATGGGTGGAAAAGCAGGACAATGAGCTCAGCCATAGCAGGGCTCCAGGCAGTAGCAGGGCTCCACTCCAGCTTTGCAGTGCATGTGGTTCTCGATGTCCTCGTAGAGCCATGCAGAAAGGAGACTAGTTCTTTGCAGGTTCTGAGTAGAGATCATTAAAGAGTCAGCTTTGTTCCCCTCCTTACTTCAAAAACTTCTGAGGAAGGCCATGTAATCAAGATATCACCCTTATATTTCAAATCACAAAACTGAGTCCTTGAAAGAAATAATATTTAACAAATAAAACAGTGCTAAGCTTTTTTAATGGCTTTATGAGGGCTTGTCTTGTCTTCAGTTTAGTTTACTCTTATCACATCAACTATTATAAATTGAAATACAACAATCCTTTTAAATAAATGTTCATTATTTTGAAGTACATTGAAAAATATATTATTTTCAAGCGGAGGTATAACCCGTAAAATATCACTCTGCACTTCTATAACCACTCTTTTTTATTTCTAGGTATTTTCACACAATGTACTTGGGTATCCGGAGTCGACAGAGTGGAGAGAATGACAGATGGCGGTTTTATTGGAAAATGGTGTATGAGTATGCAGATGTGAGTATGCTGCATTTGCTAGCCACGTTTCTGGAAAGTGCACCACAGCTGGTCCTGCAACTCTGTATTGTTGTACAGACTCGTACACTCCAGGCTCTCCAAGGTAGGGGTTCACTTAATCTCTTTGTTTTTTATATTTTTTTGAAGATGTAATTTCCACACATATATATTTATCCTTCTTTCAAACTGCTGTATGCCTTGTAGTCCTGGTATAAGAGCGGATCTTGCCTGCTAGCTGGTATTGAGCTATTAACAATGATTCTGTCAAGAAAGCCTGTGTTGTTAGAGGGTTTTTTAGCATTTCTTAATGACCCTGGGTTGTGGGTAGGATTTATAATGTTTTGCTTTCTGCATGTCCTTGTAATAGAAGAGCTCTTCTGATTATCCAGTGGGCCAATGTGAAAATTGCATCAATCAAGCTATTGCTCTTCTCCCTGTGCTTCTTTCTGTGAATGTTCAAAACCCTCCAAACTGCAGTAATGAGGTTCATATGGCATTATGCAAAACAGAAGATGGTACAGAAGATAACACCTATTCTGTGAAGAAAATGCCAGTGTTTGTGTCTACCAGTTCTCTTGAGTCTCACGTCATCTCCTGAGCAGTACTCATTGCTTCACACTCTGTGTTTCCTTCTAAGATTGATGCTTTCAGCAAGTGTGATTACTTCTTTAAAATGGTAAATGCATGCATATGTCCTGCCATACAGTTTTGTCAGGTGATACAGATATTAGAATATCTCATCCTCTACTGCTTTTTTGATGCTACTTTTGGCTACCTGACAGCTGTCCTTTTGTATTGCCCCATTGTTTTGCCTTATGACTGCACCTGGACAGAGATTTTTAGCAAGTGAATGAAGTGAATGAGAACTTGGGATCCAGAAGGTAACAAAAATGCTGTGAGGCAGTGAGGAGTGCAGGGAGGAGGAGTGGAGAAACAGAGGGACAGAGGGAGCAAGGAAATGCAGCTTTTTTGTCATTTGTTTTTAAGAAACAGTTTGTGTGCCTGCACTGTACAAGATAAAAAGGTGACAGCACCTTACTCTGAGAAATTTTGGGTCGGTTAGCTTATTATGAGTAACATTCAGGGAGTCTGACTGGGTGAAAAAGGACTGGGCACAAAGTGGGTAACTGTGAGAAGACCTTGATCCTGGGCAGTTTCCTGTGGATAAACCAGAGGCTTTTCCTTTACCTCCTCTTTGAACAGTCATCTAATAAAGAGCTGTCCTTCTTACTGTGTTTTTGTTTCTTTAGATCTAAAACTCTGTTACCTTAAGGGGAAAAGAAACCCAAAATTTCTCTTTTAATTAGCTGGTGCTCTGTATAAGGAAGTTTGCCTAAGCGCTTCCTCCAGCTATTTCTCAAAATGGTAATGCCCCACACCAACCAGTTTGAACTATTATCATTCAGGAGAAGGTATTATCATTTCAAGAAGCTTTGTCTCCCCAAAAAAAGTGAGTCCAGAGAGAGACTTAGGAGAAGAACATAGCCAGAATACTGTATGGTCAGATGTAATTTAGCTATCTTCATAAACTATTAATACAGAGTGACTCTCGCCCTCATTTTAGCGCAATAACAGATCTGTCTCTGAGAAATGTGGTTGGTGAGTACACACTGAGCCTGTGATACACTCTGCAAGTGGTTGTTAATTAGAGAAGACCTGAAATGCTTCAATTTAAAAGGCAAAAATGGTTCCTGAAGCCTACAATCAGCTCTGTGAAATCTATGTATCAGAAACCAAAAAGGAATAAAACTATAATTATGTATTTCAGCTGAGAAGGTTGAAAATATTTACTTATCCTCTCTTCCCCCATTTTCTTCCATCTTCCAAGGAGAAAAGGCTCCATTTAAAGAAACTAAGAAAATTAAACATGGTCGTAGTATTTCCTTAAGCAGTAGTACCGTTATATTCTCCTGATGAAACCTAATATGTTTATATTTTCATCCTTACCAGCTGTGAAAGTCCTTTCTCTGTTCTCTCTCCTTTTTTAAAGAAATATTAAGGATAATGCTTTGTACCACAGGATGCTAGATTTCCTGCGAGGCTGCTTAAGGAGAGCATAATTTCTCTCAGTGATATCATGCTACAACTGGGTGTTTTAAAAGGTCCAGTCATAAGGTATATGCTTCAGCTAGCTGTCCACTCACTGAACCAGTTAGAGAGATTTCTAGCATGGATCAATAAACAGAGCATTTGATTGATTTTATTTGTTTAGAGAATGCTACTTGTTTTTTATTATTGTTCTTTTAGTTCTCTGTCCCGCAGTACAAAGTTTTTATGAGAATTGTTAAGTGACATCACTGGTCCATGTTCTTAAAAGTATATGACTTTCACAAACCACAAATTTGGCACGGGAAATGAATTGCCTAGCAGGGTATTTCTAATATCAAACCATTAATGACTGCAGGAAAAACTTTTAAGTATTTTATTTATGAAATTGTGTATTTTTCATTCCAAATGCACCAAAATAGCATCATTCCCAACAGGAGAATGCTGTCAGTGTGACTAAAGATTCCAAGTTCTGTAATGGGGGCTGGCTTAGTATGGATAATTTCTTATTTCAGTAACTAAACCCTGCTAATCAAGGTGAAAAAAACAAGCATGTGCAATGTGTGCAAATCCTTCTCTCTCAATCTTCCATACACTGTAGCGAGGGCCACTTCAAAAGGCCAGAGGATGCACCGCAGGGATCCTTTAGCACTTGCCTGGTTTCCCCAAGCATGAATTAGAAAACTGCAGCGTAAACTTCTAGCAAAGACTGTGTACCACTGCACCATGATGCTGCAGCTTATGCAAGAGGCCATCAACAGTCATGATTGGCATCTCTCTTCTGTGTCGTCACCCAGAGATGTCTGAGTATTGGTAGAAGAGTAGCTAAATTATCATCTAAAAATCTGATTCTTTTTCAAGATTTCACCAAAACTGGCACAAATAGAGGCAATGATCTTTCTTATTCTGCCTACAACCAGCAGCCAGCTCCCACCGCGGTGGAAGGAATGAAATTGCTTATGGGGGAAGCTGATGATTTCTCAGCACTAACTCCTCAAGATGAACAATTTCAGTCTGATGCTGGACTAAACTGGAGCTGTGCTAATCTCCTATTACCTCCACCTTTTCCACTCAGGTGGTTCCTTTGAGTTTGAAGAAATATCTGCTCTCTAGAAGACAGATGTACCTTGAAATAAGTAATTCCTCAGTCTTTTCCTCATGGGAGTCTGTTTCTCCTGCCTTTGCTCTGAACACAGCACTACCACAGGAACTTCTCTGCTGAACCAGCAGCACTTTCAAACTGCATTGTCTTTTTCTTCTTTTGCCTTTTTTTTCCTCCTTTTCCTCTCCCTTAGTTGCCCTGTAGGACAAACCTGCCCTAAGCAGCTTCATGATGGCAGTCACTAGCTTCACTGTTCCTGTTCTAGGTGGGAAATGTATGATGAATCGGATGGCTCTGTATGTGGGGCGAGCAAAGGCAGAAAATCCACTGAAACAACTGATGCTCAACTTGCATCTCTTTGCATAAGGGCATATGTGTGGGCAGAAGTGTCTGAACCACCTGCAGATGACCTAGTTCACCTGTCAGAAATGGTGTAACAGCAATAGCCTGGTGGCTGGGGCGGGCTTACTGACCTCAGTGCCAGCCTACTTACACCCACAGCCTGAAACTCCCTGGGGACCTGGGCCCTTTGCCCCATGTTTTTCATTCTACTCCCAGGGCTGGGCAGACAGATTCTGCACTGGCTCTACCTCCAAGTCACAGGGATTATCTCAATAAATTCAGAAGGCTGCAAGTAATTCTCTTATAAATGCTCCTATCCCTCAAGCTATTTAGCAAATAAGCAGTAGTTTCACAGTCTTTGCTATAAAAACGAGCTCTTTCACAATAAACTACCATAGACTAAGTATCAGTCAAATTTGCTGACAAAATAAGAGCAGTCTAAAGGCTACAAGGCTCTTCCTTGGTTGTGTCTCTGGACATCCAGCATAATGATCACATCTCATTGCATTTGCTCTGCTGGCTTGACAGGTCTTAGGGATGACAAAGTGATAGACAGACCTGGATGAACAAGCTCACTTAGTGGGGTTCTTCCAGTTACTTGAAGCCAGCTTCATGCAGGGTGCCCTTGAAAACCTCTAATTTAATAATGAAAAGTTCCTACCCAACCTGCATGCTCCTGTCACATCACTGGCATTCCCATGGCTGAACACTGAGTCCCTCACACACTTTTATTTTCCCCATTGCTAACCTGACTGAGGCTCAGCGGGATCCAACTGTACTCCCCAGGACAGGGGTTGTCACACATGGGTAGTGACAGACCTGGGGAGGCAAAGGGGACACAGCATCAGGGTGGGTAAGGAAGGTCAGGGCTGTCCCTTTTGTGGCATCTCATTTTGAAATCCTGTCCACAGGCCAGCAGTCATCCCTTGGCACTCTCCTTTTACTTACTTGGATTTTCCCACTATGCCATTTGATTTTAGAAAGACTTCTCATCTTAAAATGATTAAAAGCCAGCAAGCAAAAAATCCTGCTGACCATCTGACTGGAAAGAGACGTCCATCTGTTAACCTAAGTTACTATTGTCTTATTCAAGGGCATGGTGTTCTAGCTACACCTAAATGAGCAGATAGACAAGATTTCTCCCTGGATTTACCACAGATTACATTATTTTTACTGTATTAATTAACACATTGTTTAAATTATAGGTTAGCTTCTCATTGTTTATTGAATTGACAATTTTTACTTCATCAGCCTTTGGGGACTTTGTTCTGGCTTCTCCATACAGTGCTATTAATCAAAGTCTCTATCAAAGTTTAATCAAAGTCTAATCAAAGTTTATATCATATAAAGCAGTTCTTAGTGGGGACTGACAGTAGTGCAGAAGCAAAATGAGAACTTCAGAACAGTTTATAAATTCATCAAGTTTCATTGAAGTCACCACACACCACAGAGCTGCTGGATTCTGCTGAAAATGCATTTCCAGGAAAACTCCCTGGCCAACCATTTTCCCATTTTCTACCATCTCTGTTGGGAACTCCTACTCTGTTCATATGCTGACACTGCAGCCAGTGTACAAAGATTCACAGTGCCACCAAGGATCATTCTCCAGTCCTTCTACTCCAAACAAATTGCTGTTCCTGTCTGAGCTGAAGAGGAAGTTCATAGACTTGATAGCAGTTTATGACGTCTTATAGGTCCTAACTTTATCTGGCAGAAGAAAATTATGTTGTTAGCTAGTTCATTAAAAAAATCCTCTGGCAAAGCTCTTCCTCATGCATCAGGAATTCAAATTCTTTTCATATCAGTGCAGCAAAGTGAAAATCATTTAAGTCTTTACAATCTTCTTGTGAGGACAACGTTATGCTTTTACATGGCTTTTCTTTTATTGTTACCTTCACAGCAATTTTGGATTGCCCTGTAAAATGCTGCCTTCATTTTCAGGGGTCTTTAAATAAATAAATAAATAAATAAATAAATAAATAAATAGATTCTGATGTAAAGTCTTATACAATTCAATATATATTTGTATGGAAATAAGGTGCAGCACTTGAGTTCTGGGCAAGATGCCATTACTTTTCTCTGTGTCGTCAAAGTTCTGCACTGCTGCAGTCCTGCATCCAGCCTTTCCAGAGAGAAAGTGAAACAGAGCAATCTGTAGTCACAGATTCTGCCTGCAACTTGGCAAAGCAGATTTTCAGTGACAAGAATGAACAAGTATGATATACAACACAGAAAATGTGTTTTCTGCAAGTGACTGTTAAACTGATCTGTACGTCCCTTTGCAAATCTTAAAATGTTATCTTGCACTCATTAGGATAGAGTCATCCTATCAGTATACCCTTATTTCTGATAGTACAGGAGAAGACCTCCTGAAAGCGATCATGTATCATAATCGATTTTATAACCTGATTACAATCTTAAAACTAGTTATACCCTTTGTATCTAATATACCAGTTGGAAGTTTAATTCTCTGATTGATAGAGACCTGCTGATGCTGTCTTGACTTTTGAATACCAGCAGCAGTCTGTCCCTATTTATTTTTGTGCCATCCCTCTTTTTACACTCGTCCCCTAAGGAAATGAGGTTCATATGATCATATAGCCCATTTCTGCCCTTCTGTCCCAACTTTTAACTTCTGATCCATTGCACTATTTCAATTGAGTATAAGAGAACAGACAACATTTTAAAGATAACTATGTTTCTTTACATGTTGTGAAAAAAGCAGCCAATACCAAAGGAAAAACAAACAAACAAACCAAACCAAACAAAAATAAATAAAAGAAGAGCCTCCACTAAAGGGAAAAGCAGGCAGACTTCAGCCTTTTATTAGGCACCAGCCACCAATCAGTCCAAATACACATCCTTACAGACAAGGCATTGCACTGCCCAGTGGGACTGTTGTAACTGACAAACAGGATTGGAAATAAGAGATACTTTGATAGGAAAGTAAGAATCATTCCTCATGCTGTGCATTATCTCATGAGAGGTTCTAAAATGTCTTTATAGACTTTTCCTTCGTCGGTTTCGGTATGAATTCATCTTTGATGAATATGGATGACCAAGACTGCACAAAACACTCTAGATGACATTTATCCAGAGCTCCCATATTTCTCATGGCAATATCTCACTAGGTATGAGTTAGGATTGTAATTCCATGTTGACTCCAGCATTTCACTAGTTAATCTTAGTTATTTCATGGTTCTTTGAAACACACAGGTTCTTCTGGTGTCATGTCCCTCTGATGAGGCTTCAATTGCATTAAAAATATATTAGCGATTAAATGCATGTAATGAAATGTTTCTATTTTTCCAACATGCAAGATGATCCTGATTTTTCCACATATCACTCTCCTTTTCTACATTGATAATGTCTCCCAAAAACTTATTAGTACGTTATGTTTTAAACCCAAGGTCATTAAGAGAAGTATTCAGACGAGATTACTTCCAAGTTTAATCAGTATTGGAAAAGGTAATAATAATCCAACTCCAGCCCAAGAGTTCTCTAATAGCATTTCAACATAATCTGCAGTATCTTTCTTTGACTAATTCCTTTACCCGCTTTATTTCTCTTCTACTATTCCCTAACTTCTCAAGCTTCACCATACTTTCCCATTACCATGGTAGTCTGCCAGAGTTTTGATAGATTAGATCTGCCACATTTTACTTGTTGAGAAAGGAGTTATAAAGAAAGATACAGAGCTAGCCTAGACTCTGTGGCTCTCTTATGATCTACTTTTTTTTTGTAGGTATCCTTTATTTTTCATATTCTTTTATGTTTCAAGGCCATGTTGGACAGGGCTTTGAGCAACCTGATGTAGTGGAAGTTGTCCCTGCCCATGGCAGAGGGGCTAGAACTAGATAATCTTTAAGGTCTCTTCGAAGCCAAATCATTCTACAGTTCTATGTTTACCTTCATTTTCAGTTAGTTATTGCTTTAAAAGCTGCTCTAAAGCTTTGTATTGTATTGAAGTCTACGTTGTAGGCCTGTTTCAGCCAGGTACTTGTGAAATGCACCAGGTTGCCTCCTTTCCAGTCATACGGCACCAGTTTTGAATGGAGAGACTTAAGATGCTTCTCACCAGCAGCAGGATTTCATACACCAGCTTATTTTGAATCCTGAAACAGAGAGGTTTTAGTTGCACCGGATGAAAACAAGGAGCTCTGAATTTTGCTTCCATCTACAATAATGTGGATTTCCTTTCTGTTTCCCTTTCCTATCAGCTGGCTCTGTCTTTGAGCCCTTGTTTAAAGAGCCCTTATGAAAAGTTGTCCTATAAGGCACAACCTTTATTGCTGATCATCCTTTTTCTATTTCTATCAAGGCACTATTTTTGAGGTGGGTTTGCATACAGCTAGGTTTTGAGGCTTTTTCCAGAAGTTTTTTGTTTTTCAGTGTTTAAAAGCTCCAGAAATCCTTCTGTGCTTTACCTTAAAAAAATCCAAGACTCCCCATGGAGAAGTCCCAGAACAATTAACTTCTGCTGCCTTCACTGATTTCTTTAAAATTCTGATAGACAGGCTTACTAACAGATCTATTTTTGTTTATCCCTCCATTTTATTTGAATTAAACCCAACATTCATGTGATCCAATGCTACTTTTCATGATTAGATGTCCTGTAACAACCTCAATACTTTCTGTAACTAAGTTTAGAAAGAAGCCTCTCTGCTTTCTGTCAGAAAAGCTGTCAGTTGTCACACTCCAGAATATCCAGGCTGCCTTCAGTAACGCTTGTTCTCCAGCCTATATCTGAGAAATCAGAGGCTGCCATAACGAAACAATTCTGTGCAGAATTTCTCCCTGTAATAATGGTTTGAACATCTCTATCCATACCCAAATTTAACTCTGGAATTCTACAGCAGACTCTAACAACTACCCACTATCTTTCCCCAAAGCAATTTTGCATGCAAACAGAATCTGTTTTATCAGGGACCAGTTTCTGGAACATCATCCCATTTATGCACACTGGTTTTACCATTATTTCCATCTTTTCTAAGCACCAGCTCCCTTTCAGTACCCATGTCCAGGGAGTCATTATGAGTCCTTGATGTTTCTTTAACCCTATAGTTCTTTTTGTAACCCTGTAATGCTTTATGTCCTGCATTTATTTCCTGTGTTTCCTGATGTCCTGTCCCTATCCATTCATCTGTCTATAGGCATGATACATCAATACAGCCTGTAAATGTAAAAGAGGCAATGTATGCAGTGTGGTAGGTGTTGTCAGGAAGATAAGGAGTTGAGAGAGTTATGGTGTTGTTTCTTAGCACATCCATAACAACCCCTGAAAGTCAATCAGAGAAGATACTAGTGAGCATTTTTATCCTTTCTGTTTAATTGCAGTGAAAACCCGTAATTCCTCTAGCAACATTAGTAACAAGGGGAACTGCATCAAACATTTTTTCCTAAATAGTATGTTCTGGTGACTCTCTTTTTTCACTAAGTTTGTGCTATCTTTATCTTTGTTTGATACCTATTAACTGGCCATAAAAAGACCACAGGTCCCCAGCACAAGAAGGACGTTGACTGTTGGAGCGAGTCCAGAGGTGGCCATCACATTGATTAGAGGGATGGAACACCTCTTCTATGAGAAAAGGCTGAGAGAATTGGGATTATTCAGCCTGGAGATAGGGTGACCTAATTGTGGCCTTCTGGTACCCAAAGGGCGACTACAAGACAGATGAAGAGACATTATTTACGAGAGCACGTAGTGACAGGACCATTCCATGATCTCAGTGGCCCTCCACTGGCCTCGCTCCAGTTTGTCAAAGAGTTTTCAGTACTGGGGGCCCAAAATGATATGGACATGCAAGAGTTTTCCTTTTCCTTTTTAAGTCTTTTTGTGGCTCTTCTCAGTCTTCTGAGACCCCTCTGCAGGGCAGCCCTGCTCTCCAGCACATCAGCTGCTCCCCTCTGATGGATCCAGGATTTAAGGTCATCATGAGCCTGGAGGTATTGTGAAAAGAAATTCTTCGCTGTTGGGGGGAATGGCAAAAAAGCCCAACCAAAAGTTACTTTCACATTATCTACAGTTTTTTAAATATAATAGTGGCTTTGCAAAGCTGCTAATATATACACAGTGGTAAAAACAGCCTGAGACACAACGTAGTGTATTTAGTTTCTGCAAGCGTGATATGTTGCCTACACACTGAATTTTATCTGTTGGGGAATGTCAAAAAGTTAGTCACATATCCTTCTGCTCCATTTTTGTTGTGCTAAAAGTGCATTTGTCAAGTAACAAATTTCTAGTTTCATTTTGGTTACATACTATGACTGGTATGTTTGTTCAGGGTTGGGAAAAAAAGTGATGCATGGTTGGCACAGAAGAATCTTTCGTGCGCCTAATATAGCAGTGAGAAATTTCAGTCGTGATTGTGTCTTATTCAAAGACTGCACAATACTTCAAAGATATGAATTAATGTGAATTCTCCATCATGCAGTGACCTTTAAAATGCCAGTCATGGAGCCAATGTACATGTCCAGCTTCACGCCAAATACATAGATCTGAAATTTTATCAGCCATCTTTGTTTTTAGTGCATGATACATACCTTCCCTTATTCATCTTGCACCTTTTGGTCTATCTGTAAAATCACTTTTTTTGCCAAAATTAATTTTTTTGCCAAAAGAAATGTAATCCTTTCTGTTTAAAGTCATTTTAGCTGCAAGTTGCAGGTCAAAGTGGAAATGCATGTTTTTAAAATATGTCTTCTCTGAAATTCAAGTTTAGTTGTATACAGGCTATAGTACAAATTATGACATTTCTGTGGGAGTTAGTATCTGTAACATATTATATGTATTAGTATTTTTCTGTTGGGTGTACACTGGGTATCAAACTGCAAATATAAACATAACCCATTGCATTCTTGCTTTGTGCTTGGGATTTTGCATGTATCGGTGAATAACCAGTGCTGCAGTGAGACTCAAACAAAAGGTCCAATCTGGCATAACAGGGTCACCCATGTGGGCACCTTCTCACTGGACTCAGTGGAACTGTTCTAATGAATAAAATCTATTGACTGGACTAGGATTTGTAGGTGCACTGTTTTACAAAAAGGTGTTAAAGAGCTCTCTTTTGTATTAAGCATAACATTCTACTTAACCTAATGGGGATACAAACCTATTAAATGTGTTCTATTAGTTTTTTGTTTCCCTAACTAAATTATAAAGAAAATTAATTTAAAGTATTTTTTTCTTTTTCCTGTGGGTGTTATTTCTTTTAGCATGATAGTTAATAAAGTGATAAACCATATTCTGTTCTCTGTATATAATGAATACAGTTTAAAAACAAAGCATTAATGGCTTGTGTGCTGCAGCTGAAGAGAGAATTTCTAATTTTAGCTTTGTTTAGGGCTTTTAGAGTATTGTTTGTCCATGGGTGGCCAGTGTGTTCCCAAGAGTTAAATAGCCTGGGCAGGAAAAATCTTGTGATATGAGGCTACTGAATCACTGTTGATCCCAGACCCTTACAGCTAGTAGACACTGCCTCTGCATGTTCTTTCCCACACTGTGGACATTTTAAGGTGCAGAAGAATTCTTCCATTCTCACGTAATTGAGTCAAAAATGTGAACTTAATCTTCCCTCGGTTTGGCTTTCCTGGCATAGCCACAGTTAGTGCTCCCTGTCACCCTCCAGCAGCCATCCAGGACTGTCGCAGAGTTTTGCAGGAGCTCTGGCCAGTGGCACCTTCCCAGACCAACCACCCAGCAAAACCGGGAGGACCCAGGACCCTGTGGCAGGCTCAGAGAGCAGCCCAGAGACTGATCAGGACCATCCTGCAAGTGTTGGACCCTGGGCCATGGGACTTTCAGGACTCATGTATAGCAGAGAACATCATCAGCAAACCCTTTCTGCCAGCTGCTGTATCTGAGCAAGGCTGCTGCTGTGTCCCCGGCAATGGGGACAGCCAAATGACTCACGAAAAACCTCCTGCTTTGCTGCAGTTTTCAGTCTGCAAAATTAAATAAACTAACCCCCATCTCAGCTTCCTGCTTTATGCTGTGCTAAAATCTGCAGTAGCTCAGGGGCTGCTTCGTGAGCTGTGCTGTCGTCCCCGTCACAGGGGCAAGCGAACGGTGGGGTGTAGCCCTCCTTCAGCCATCTGCTGCCGCCCCAGCGTCAAAGCCCTCTGAAAGCTTATGCAACTTCGGGCTGTTTTCAGGTTTTAATGAGTTCCCTCAGCGCTCTCATATTCTCTTTCCTACTCTGTGGAGAAATGTATGAGTGGTTCATTATCACTGGAAAGATTAGATAGATAGATAGATAGATAGATAGATAGATAGATAGATAGATAGATAGATAAGAAAGAGGTGTTTGTGCACCATCCAGTTAAATTGGATCTTTCCCAGGTCTCCCGTGCCACAGAAAGGCATTCAGAGCTAATTTTGAACTCCTAGGTTAGTCACTCTTGGTAATGAAGCTTAATAAGTAAAATGCCCCGAAGCCATTAAAAAATTGAGCTCTGGTGATCTTCTTGATCCTGACCCTAAATGGCATGGTAGCATTTACTCTCCAATTGCTCATAGCAGCTTGTCATCCTTATATATAGCACAAAACATAACTACTTTCCTCAGTAACTGGGCTCTTTACTGGTTTTGCTCAGCAGAAGGCAGAAGACATGTAACATGAGTGAGTCTAAGGCAATATAAACTGAAAATGGCTTCCCATGTCTTTTCTTCAGACCCACTGTAGTCCCAGCAGATCTCTCTCATGCCATGACTAGAACTCTCATCTGGAGGTTTTCAATGAGGTATTTTCACCTGCAAGTACAGTTAACACTAAAATCATTTGCAATAAAAAATGATTCTTCTAGGTGATGAATATTTAATATCTCTTTTTCTTGGCATTTCCTTTAAAAAGCATTATTTTACTTTCCACTCTTATGGAGTCAGTTCTGGTTTAAGGACATGTCTCAGAAATGCCTGAAAGCATGTTGAATGGTGATTCAGCAGGAAAAAATGGCGTTACAAATCATTTGATTGAGAAAAAATCCAAAGGTGTTATCTGGTTTTGATGGTTGTTCTTTTTTTTTCCCCTCACTTCCTTGATAATGAGAATAGGAGCAAAATTGGGAAAACAAGCTGGGAAGAGTGCATGATATAGCCAGACACCTGGTTGACTCATTCTCCACATCTGCTCTGGGGTGGTTCACTTTCAGCTGCCTCAATGCTGTCCCTTGAGATGCAGCGCAGTGCGAACAAGGGCAGAAACAGGCCTTTGGCTTCACAGGAGCAGCACATTATGTGTCAGCAGCCTTTGGAGCCAGATGGGTTTTCTGAGAAGAGCATAATGTATTACAATTGAATTGATATTTTAAGCTAACAACTGTTTAGATCAGAGAGGCTCCAACACAGACATTTACAATACAGGGCTGATTGCAGCATGACAGAAGCAGCTAAATGCTGTAATGGGGAAGGTGGTGTCAGCATTTCACTTCTAAATTTCAATTCTCAATTACTTAAAGCAGCTGTAAAAATTCACTTTTAGCTGAGGCTTGAACAAGGACATGGGCCAAGACCCAGAGCAATCTAAAAAGGGGTACCAGTTCACCTCTTTATGAAAGGCTACCCAGTATGAGGAAGCTTAAATGTAAGAGGGCAGCAAAATCTGCTTCCCGAAAGACAGGGTCCTGGTTTTGTTTCTGAAGTTGAGATACAAGTGAGGCAATGAGAATGAACAAAGCTTTGAAAAAAGCTCTTCTGAAAAGATCAGCTGGATAAAATGTACAAAGCTGCAAACGATCCCCAGGAAAGCACATTAGCCATACTTCATCTAACATGAAAGCTAAAGGACCACTAAGTTGAACAGTGGCAGAGTCCGAATTGTGTGTTAAGGAAGTGCTATCTTTAACATTAGTCTCTATAAAGTATCCCTTTGTTGTCAAGTATCACTGAGGCCAAGCACAATCAGTAAGGGTGAGTAAGGATTGAAGGACATTATTATTACGAATGCTATTATCATTATTCAACATTCTAACAGCAAATGCTTACAATCCAGCCATTGTATCTTTCAAAGTTGTGTTTCCTGAGGTAGGAAAAGCCTTTTTTTCATGGCAGGCTATTCCTGAACTGTTTATTGTAGAATTTCTTATACCTTTCAGTGAAGTGTCTTGCTCTGGTTGTTATCAGCAGCAAAAATGAAGTAGCAAGTCCATTGCAACTGTATTGTCTTATGTTCCTCTGTCACTACACTTGGGGAACTCTTCTGCACTATGGACTTTTTTTTAATCCTACTAAAGGTTTCATCAATAGAGAACAGTCATCAAGACCAAGTCTAGCATATTATACATTCAGAAGTATTTAAACTGGCTCTGCAGAACAAATTAGGAAGATCAGACACTTTAAAAATATCTTCTGTTTTGACAGTCTTGTATCTGTACATCCTGTGAATTGATTTCGAGATTTGATTCTAACTAGAGAATTCTTTATGCAGCCTTAAAACAGAAAAGACAGATCACTGCATATATAAAAGTTAAAAGTAGGATTGAAAGGTATTGTAGAAGATTGTTAGACAAATATCTGAACATGAGTAATTTGTAGAACAAAGTCTTCAACTAAGAAATAATTCCAGTTAAAGATTTTCACATGTTTTTCTACATATGAGCCATACCTGCTATTAAATAAAATTTAAGTCCTGCTGGGAAAGCTATGGTTCTCAGATACCAAATTCTTGGTCGCAAGAACCATATAGAAAACTTCACCAAGTCTGGAAGGAGAAAAAAATAAAGATCTGAAGTCTGAGGAAAGCAGGAATGTAATTAAGAGAACACCAGGCTTTTAGACCATGTCTTTGGGATGTGATTTTCATTTCTTCCTGTAATACACCAATAACCTCTTACTTTGACAAACACTTTAAAAATTGGGTATCTAAACTTAGGAAAAGAGATCTATAGTTAAGCACATAAATAGGCAATCTGCTTTCCAAATGGATCAGCATGTATAACTTAAAAAGAAAAGTTTGCAGTTACATGTTTGTAAATATGTTGGAGCTACAGAGGAATTTTCTAAATACCTGTTGATCCAAGTGAGAGTTTAATGCATTAAAACCTGAAATCATACGAAGTTGAAAGCCATGAAAATATTTGTGCGTCTTTTATGATATCCTATCTAAAAATAATATCTTGTAATCCTGTAAATAATAATAATCTAGTCACAAGATATTTTACAACTTATACGGCTTTCTTGACTCCCTTAATAAGCGCTATAAAATCATTACCTAATTTTGAATACATACATTTCTTTAAATAAATAGAGTTGTCTGGAGCACAATTAGATTTTCTTTCATTTTTGCTCTTTGATTGAAGAATCTTATGCCCATCAGACTGTGAACTTACTTATAAATGAGTCAACATTTTTGCTGCCTGATAAGATGGCCAAGAGGAACAAAACCTTTCCTTAAGGATAGTATTAATTAACTAACTAATATTTAGATTTTGATTGCTTCCCCCATATGGACATAAAAACACGCATACAAATTCATTAGCACCTCACTGGTGAGTGCTAAAATGTTTATTAGTTTTTCACAGTGACTACTTGATGCTGATTCCAGTTAAGCACTGCTGCCTAAACATTCATTCTCTGGCTTATTAATCCACAGTGACAAGTCCCATTTCATCCTCCTTTTTGTCCTCCCCTCCATTCCTCCTCATAAACACACTCTTCCCTCAGTGTCATTTGCAGAAGATGCTGGTTTTAAAGATAATGTCATAATTTGAAGAAAAGGGAGGTAATGCTTTCAACCAGTATTTCTGTTGTCAAAAATGGATGCTTTAGCTCCTGAGTGTCTTTGAATACAATAATTTGTGTTCAGCCCTCTAAAACCATTACAAAGGCTGCATTGGTACAACTCACATTGTATTTTTACCATGGCCTCTCCCAACAGTTAAAGGAATGTCAGGTGCCTGATGAGAAGGAATGTATTTGGATCACTAAACTCACTCTCCTGCTATGGAAAAGAAAGAAACGAATGAAACAATACTAAGCTACAAAATGTAAAACAAAAGTCAGCAAAAATTAGCAATATGTCATAAACTGCGTCCCAAGTGAGGCAAGAATAGGCAAACTGCACAGAGTGGTTCGTGTATTTACGTGTGGAGGGACTTGGGACTGAGATTTGCGATTTCTATGCAAACTGGCACTAAATTTGTATTTTTCTCCAGCAGGGGCATGAGAAACCTGCCCTCCTCTCCTCTCAGGACTGAGAATTCACCCTGCATCCAAACGTCCTAAAAGCTATATACAATTGGTAGAAGTCTACATCTCTGCTAGCATTGCCTTTAAACAATTGCAAGCAAAAAAAAACTAAAAAAAAAAAAAAAAAAAAAAAAAAAAAGAAGCAGTAGCTATGTGCATGATCATAAATTGCTCTAGCCTGTGTGCTTTCATGTCCCAGTAAGCTTCAGGGTTTCACTAGAGAATGCAAATTAAAACTGACTGCAACAGTTGGCTCTAGATTTTGTTGTCAGGGAGCAGTATTCATTTTCCTCAGTGCCTGATTTCTGTTGCCTTTCTCCTTAGGAGAAAAAGAACAAAAGGAAATGAGGCAGATTGAGAGAGCATGGCATAAAAATTAAAATATGCTAAAATTATACCTTCTTCCTGCCATGAAGTGCCATAACCCCAGGATACTAAAAAGCTAGACCTAAAATAGCAGAACTGTACTGTTCTGAGATGGGAAGAAAGATGCAACAGATAAAGGTACTGGCCAGCAGAGTGCAAGCATGTAACTGACCTGCCAAACTTGAATTTACATTTTAATTGTCATTCCTGTGCAAGCTTCACTCAAAGCCATTGTGAGGCATTGTGGATCTGAGTCCTTCTGCAACATTTTGCTGAAGAAAAGCACATAGCCTGTATCTTTTCTTCCGGACAAGATTGCTTTCTTAGAACAATTGCAACACCAGCACCCTGAGTGGCACCCAGCCCTCACAGCAGCCTGAAGAAGCATAGCCTTCATCCTTCCTTAGCACTGCCCACAGGGATCCCATCCACACCTCCAGCTGCCCCCCCCGGTGTAACTCCTGTTTTAAGACCTGCAAGTGTTGCAGGCAGCCTTGCCTACCCTCTCTGTCAGTGGCAATACTCCTATGAGCTTCAATGGGCCCACCAAGGAGATCTGTGACATTCAGGACACCTAGCATCACATCACCAAGCTTCAGGCTGCTCCCCCACCATACTGGAGCTGTTTGAGCCAACCCTAGGGTACTGGTCCTTTGTCATGGACATCTGACACAGAGGAGGGAGGACACAGGGGAATTCTACAAAGATTTCACACTAGCAGTTCGGGTTCACCTCTGCCTCTTGATAGACAGTGGTTTGCTCTGATTTTGGATCAGGCTTAGGTTCGTTTTAGCTCAGTGATTTTCAGTGATGCTTCTCAGACATCATCCACTGTCACAGGGTTACTGTGAGTGATTATTTTAGGTGCATTCTGGTGGAATACACCAATGCTCTCAACCATCATTGATCATCTGGCTCACGTTCTTCTTCTGACTTACATATTAAATGAGCTGATGTTTATTTTGGCTTTTTTTGTTTTCTACCAGAATTCAAGCTATCTTGAATGAGCTTGTTTTAGCAATGTTCTCCTTTCTGCTCTCTGCTTGGCTGGGGGCTTAATTTCCCATTAGTCTCAATGGGCTTTTGATCCACACATTCCTATAGATACTTCTTGTCATCAGAGTTTTGTGCAAGAACGTGTAGTTAGGTCAACAAGAGAGAAAAAGTGTCTTAAACTAGACATTCCACAGCCAGCTGCAGAGGAAAGGTTTGTCTGAATCAACATTACACCAAATAGAGACATTTAGTAGATGTCTAGATTCTCATATGAAAAAATCATTGGAAACTGCTCAAAAAACTGGGTTGTTTGTTTGTTTGTTTGTTTGTTTTTAAATTGGGAACATCAAAGGTCAACAATATCCTCCTTACACAATACTGATACAATTTATGACCCAATACTGTAATCTCTACCATCAACTGCCATGGGACCTGCCTGAACAATGAGTCTTCATTATGTGTGGAGCATTTCATACCATGTGTCCCCAAACACTTAACAGAGTTAGATAAAAGAGTCTCAGTAAATAACAGCAGACAAAAAATAAATTTAAAAGGTTAGACAAAGGAAAACTCCTTTGTCTAAACTTTTAAATTTAAATTTAAATTTAAATTTAAATGTCCTAGTCAGACATGCAGCACAGAGAAGGGCAGTAAATGATGCCATGTATTTCTTTTGAAAACACATAGAACAGTTGTTTTCATTTTTTTCAGTTGCCCTCTAAAATACTGACCCTACTGCTCAAGAAAGCTAAAGAGAATTAGTGTGATAAACAAGCAGCCTGGAGTCTAACAGAGGCAGCCATGCAGAGTGTTAAGCTTTCAGTTCAAGAAACCATCCAGTCCTGGTATAACAAGATTCTTAAACCAGTGTGTGTGGTTAGAGTTTTTCAACCGTGGAAAGCTGGGCATGTATTTAAATACCTTACTGAATTGTGAAGATGATACTGAGGAAACTGAATGCTAAGGGTAGAATTAATCTCACTGAACTATAGGTCTGTTTAAAAGTTAAATTTTCTGTTTAAGCTGGTTTTATAGACAGATAAGAGAGAGAGGCACCTGAAGGACATTCTTTCTTGAAGGGCATCTAAACAGGTGAGATGACCTACCCTAAAGATATGCTTACTTCTTTCCATAGACCAGAAATGAAACTTAGGTACTTAATTAAGTTAACATAGCTAAAATCAAGGGATGGATACATATTCACTTCTTCTACATCTTTCACTGCAAGATAGCTGCTTGAAAAATTTGAGTAGAGATTTCACGTGGCTCAGTGCACAAGTCGGGGGTTTCAATTGCTGCAGAATCTGAGAAATTTTTAATTTCTGCACCACAGAGGTTTTCTCACATTATCACCCAAGAATAAACTAGAAGTTTGTTGAGTATGAAAACAAGATGTTGCACTTCAAAAACTCATAGTTAAACCATGGCAGTTTTGTGTCAAACCGGTGAGAAACACTGCAAATATTTGTGCCTTAATACTGCTACAGGTCATACAGTGAGTTACAATATCTAGTCTGCCCTCAAAAATGACAGAGAGCTGCTCTCTGAGGAAGGAACAGTTTGTTCCACCTGCTGCAAGATCAGCCTCTAATATGAAACCTTGGGTTTATCCTCATATAACTGGTTTGCCTAATTTGCACTGGCAGACACAATCTGAATTCAATGAATCAGAAGATGCATGAGATTTCATCTGCGAGATCATTTGAGCAGACCAACACAGGCACTACCAGCCTCTCTCAGCTGCTTTAGAGAACTGTTGGGGCAAAGGAGGTAAGGATGGAGGCCAGCCAAAACCAGTTGATTGCAAGTGCTGTATTGCACTTTGTCAAAGAGGCACACATAAAGAAACTGGTTTTCTACAGATGGAATATGAAATGTCTGGCCCATTCTTAGAGCCTGGTTTAGCAGGTTCTCACAGGCAGACATGACATATGCAGATTTTGCACTGCATTTCACAGTTCTTTTTATAATAATTATAAATGCCTCATGTATACTGTAGACATAACTTCACCATCCCAAAGATCTTAAAAATGATCAAATAGCAAAATACAAACATTATACTTTGTCAGCATAAACAAAACAAAAATTATGTCAAAGGTCCTACAGACATTGCTCATTTGTACTAATAATTCCTGCTTTGCAATCAAGCTGTGCAAGATGCCAAGTTAATTATTTTAAACACTTTTCTCCACTTGGCACTTTTTTTGGACAGCACATGGGGAAGAGAGGAGAGGAACGAAGAGCAGAGAAATGAAGAATCCTTCACCATCAAATAATTGAGGCATAAGACAGAAGGGAGGAAAAAGACCTAAGGAAATTTTGGGAGGTTTCACTAGTTTGTTCAATGGTGAACCATCCAAAAATAAAAAGCCTGAAAAGCTGAAGGCTGAACAGCTTAAGATAGACTGTACACACAGAAACACTGCAATGTTAACTGCTGGAAGAAGCATAAATTATGCATTTCTGATATGTCTCTATAGGCCTTGTAACCTTTTTTTGCCCCTTAGGGTACTCATTATCTTCAGGAGCAATTAACAGATAGTATCTAGCAGCTAGCATGACGTCTTACCTTTAGAGTGATTTCAAATCAAATACAAAGAAGGCTAATAGAGACGAGGAGGTCTGAGCTCTGATGTTGTTTCTGCAGTGTGTTGGAAAGAAATAATCACTAAATTGAAGGTACATGGTGCCGGGGAGCTTGGATCATGTCTGGCTAGTTTTGCTTGCTGAATCTTTTACATTTCAGATAGATATTGTTTTTACCATGAGAGATTATGCAAGTGACACGAATAATGGAAAACGCCTTCATTAATTCTGAAAGGAAAGGCCTAGCTTCCCTTGCTTCAGCAACTTCAAGCTTATTAATCAAAAGATCAGATTTTTCAACAAGCGAGAATAAATTAAAGACAAAAGAGGTAAAAAAACACGCTTAAGGCTGGCCTTGGAAAAAGAAGTTCTGATGACTATCAATTTGCTTAACTTCGCAAACTCAATGGAAATTTTTCAACATTTAAGACATATGAATAACTTAAGAAAAAATAACTGATCAAGTGCAAACTACAAAATTCTAAGATAAAATTTGTACAAAACTAATTATTTCAAATATTTAAAAAAATCTAAAGTAAATGTTTCTTATCTGAAAGAGTAGACTGTTGAATACAAACCAGTCCTATGTTATGATACCTCTAGAGATGTCCTATTGCAATATGGAAAGCCGTGACAATGTTTAATATACAGAGCCTGGCACGGTCCTACTAGATATGATGTACCATCATTTTTTTAGCAGTAACATGCTTTATTTTAAGTTCTTTCCTAATGCATGAAAACCATTCCAAATGCTTCCACCTGAAATACCTTAAAAATAGCCATGTAAGTTTTTTAAAAATTACTAAATTTCTGGTTAAAAAAACCCAAAGAAACAGAACTTTAAAATATGTGCCAAAATGTTTATTACTGCTATATCCCTTTAGTCCATGCAAGCCACTAGTGTCTAATAGCATCTTTTTACTGTTTCATCATGAGTGTATACTGAGTCTGGAAAGGGCATTTGTATAGATTCCTACACTATACAGACCTGCTAATTTCACTGAGGATCCAGGTGGAATCTGAGATCTGGCTTCCATTACAAGACTGAAGTTTTAAGTTTCAGGTTCTTAAGACTTTATTTATTTTTCTCTTGTAAACTACAAAGTCTTGAACATTTGAAAATAATATGCTTGCAGAAACTCTTGGTTTTATACTAATTTCATGATAATCTGTTAATGAACTACATAATTCAAAACTTTCTATTGTATTACACTATAAATAAAAATAACTACTCTAACTATTAGTATCAGGTTTTTAAAATAATCTAATTGCATCTAAATACATTGGGAATAGTATAAAAATGCTTACATGGAAAAATCTTGGAGTCATTCAGTTCACCTGCAGTTTATCATGACTAATATTGTGGCCAGGATTTCACTCTGAGGAGAAGCAAAATCAGATAAGAGTTGAGACTGGAAGAGTAGAAACAGGATTTGATTTTTCTCAAAATCATTAAAAAAAGCTATTAAGCCTTAAAAGCATGTTCAATTCACAAAATTGCAATTTCATCTTACATGTAGAAACACCAGTATATTGATTATTTTTAATGTGTAAAATGATAACTAGATTTCAGAAGCAGAATATGAAAGGATGCTATTGAGCTTGTAAGGAGGAGATGTATTTTGGCAGACTAGTTAAGATTTACCACAACAAAGCCAATCTTTTGACTCTGGATGTTGCTGTGCTTCGCTACAGGAGTTAGAGAAAGTAGATCAAGAAAGAGGGCAGTCAGAAGGTCACAAATTTGCTCTTGGAGGATTGCAATTACTTGGGTATTGATTAGGATGACAATTATACAAAAGCTGTAGAGAAGAACACATTTGTAAAGGTTGACCAGGATTGCTTCCTTCAGCCATTGTTGAGGTGACTACATAATGAGAACTTATTTAAAAACTTGTCCTAACAGTTGTGAGCTCCGATAAATAAAAAGAGTTCAGGAAACAGCAAAATCTTTCTAGGATCTGCTGAAATCTGCCTTGTGGTGGGAAAGCACAGCACTGTTTTCTTATCACAACTGTGATCATTCCTTCCAGAAACTCCCTGTAAACTCACTTGTTAGAAATAACCTTATGATTTCCAAAGATCTTTTGTCCCTCCTACATTATCTCAGAATGTCTCCACTCTGACTAAACTACTTAAAAGGTCAGGTTTGCATCATAGACATGCTACCAACAGAGGCTCACAAAGACAAATATATCTGCACTTGTGTGTGTGTAAATACTAAGTCATCATCCTAAATGTTAGAAGGTTTTTTGGGAGCAATGCTTTACATTCCTTCAAAAGAAGATTTATAATTAGGTGGAACATCCTCAAAAATTAACATAAAGGCAGTTAAATTTTCTATATAGTATGGATTTGAAATCACAGAATCATAGTATTTGCAAAATAGGTCAATAGAAATTAAATCATAATCAGTCAGCACATGATCCACCTTTACTATTGAACTGTTTACTCTTCATTGTTATTACAACAAAGATTTTCAGGAGTTTCAATAAGCTGAGTACTGCTACTAGGCAAAGGATCCCAGGTCACATTTGCAATTAATCCCATATATTTTTCTAGTGCTTGAACAGTGTATTAATTTATAATTCATTCAAGGGTTTAATGCTCCCATCAGATATGCAGGCTCAAAGCTTTTCTAACACAACATGTTTATTTCTTCACTTTTTGGAAGTGAAGTGCAAAAAGACTGGTATTGCTTCTAACACTGCTGTTTACTTAGCATCTCTGTGCCCCACGTTAGCCAAAGGTGATTCCTCCTCAATTAAAATGGAATTTCATCTGTTTCCAGCCTGTCTTTCATGCAGCTTCTCTGACAAAGTCTGTAATGAGCATTTTGTGTCCAGCTAGTTCAGCCGTGTGCAGAATCAAGAAATTTCAGCTTTTCCCCAGTAAATTAGGAATGATGTCGATATTCAGCTGTTGTGCTGTGTGTGCATGTTCAGTCTGAGAGGGAAATTTCTGCAAAGGCGAGAACAAGGTATCTGTGACAGGTAGATCTATTTTGGGGAAGTTAGGGAGTTGCAAAGTGTTTGTGAGCACAAGGATCTCCTAAAATACATTGGCATAGCTCAGTGGTACAATCCAAAATTAAGGCATGATTTCCCACTCCTTCAGGTCACATAGATTTTTGTGTCAGAGAAACCATCAATCTCCTCGTGCCTGCTGGAGGAAACAGCCCAGAAAAATCCTTCTCTGTGCTTCATTCACGGTAGAGAGAGGGAACGGGACTATTCTGCGGGCAGATCACGGTTTATCTTTCGCTGTCAAAATGTATGGGAAAGCCTTCATAACTTGCTTAGGCTTCATTGAGACAAACTTTCAGGGAGAGCAGGCGGGGAGCGAGGGGATGCGGGGCTGCCGTGCCGCGGTCCCCGGCAGCAGCCCCGCAGTGCCATCTAGTGCGAGCCCGGCCCCGGGAGCCCGCGGAGCCTCAGCCCAGACCAGGGCTGGCCCAGGCGATGTTGCCCTCGGACAACCCTGGCTCCAGGTGACGCAGCTGTGAGCATCGCGCAAATGATTTTTTTCGGGGGTTCCTTTTGGAGGGAAGAGTGTTTTGACTGCATCTCCTGCGGGATGGTGGCCTCACGGGCGTCTGCCGTGCTAAGAAGTTGTCTGCTGGGGTTGTACAGCTGCAGAGTGCAGCTGTAGCTATTCGTTCTGAAGAGCATGAAGGGAGAGAAGGAGAGAATGACTCCAGCAGTTCAAAGCATAGAATTCGCTGTTTCAAGCACCTTCCTGAGAGAACATTATTCTTGTTCTTGCAGGAGAGACATGGAAGCACTTTGGTGGCATTCTTCAGGATGGCTGCGGGTTGAATAGGTGACACTGGGCATATAATCTAGAGTTTATGAAGCTGAAAAGAACAAATGGGAATTCAGGTCAGACTTCAGCCCTTGCATCTGTGATAATAAATATTTTACCAGAAACCCACAGTACAGAGTGGTGAAGGGGAAGCTGAAAGCAACTGGAAACAAGAATGAGCTGGAGGCTCTAGCAAATGTGCAAAGGACTAGTGATACAGGCTCGCAGTTGTTGGGCTGCTTCACTCATCCTGCTGGCTTCTTCAGTTTTCTTGCTGGGGCTGCTAATACATGTTGTGCATATAAAACAGTTCCAAGCTGCTAAAAGAAAGCACAGCAAGGCACATTTGTTATTCTGCTTGGGAAAAAAAAAAAAAAAACAAAAAAAAAAAAAACAAAAAAAAAAAAAAAAAAAAAAAAAAAACACAAAAAAACTCCACACATAATAGTCTGTGCATCAAAATTCATATCTGTTGTTTAGAACAGATATGTACACATTTATTACTAGTTTTAAATTCTTTGTAATATCAAATGTACCAATATCCAATCCCAGAGGGACTCCCCTGCAGAAAAAGGGAAATATATTGCATCAGTATTTCATTACACAGTCCACTGATCACAAAACACATCCACTCTAGGTTTACCCCAGAGTCCCTACCCAACACACGGTTCACTCAGAACAAATGCAAACTCCAGAGTCTCAGAAAAGGGAGTTTAAACCACAGTCTTTCGTTATAGCATCTTGTTCTCTGTAGATAATTAGCACACTTCACAAACCTCTGATTAAAGTTGTCTTTTTTTTTTTTTCCCCCTTCTATTAATCTTGTCCTGTCATCTAACAGTCTGGATATGGTAAAAATGAGAATGCATTCATTGAATAAATGATTTTGTGGACTGAGGTTCGGTATGCCCTGTATTTGCTATGTCCCCTATCTCAAGAACTAGCTGGTGTCTGTCATGTTTACATTTTGGAATATAGGAACCTCCAGCTTCCGTATAACAAGCTGAGAGTAAGTGGTCTAGGAGTACACTGGCAGGGTATTCCCTCAGCTCCAGAGGTGCCATCTGGCATATTTAAACTTCTTTATGTTCCTTTTATGATGTTAATATGGGGAAGAGAAGATGGGGGTGCAAGAGTCAAGCAAGTCAACTGCTTTAAAAATGGCAATTTAATTTAGCAAGGCACTGGTTCCTGAAATGAGTGTAGTTTTATGCTTCCAAATATGACAGATTTAGTCAGTCAAGAGATCATGATGTCTACAGTAATGGATACCTGGAGTGACATAAAGTCTATTCTCTACATCCTGCACAAAGTAGGTATGAAATATGATTAAACCAAGATAGTATCTTTTAAATACCCACTTTACAAAGACAAACCACTTCAAGAGGTGCTAAGCAATGAGAAATCAAGCTCCCAGTAATGGAGAGAGCAGTGGTACGCTGGAACACTACACTACTCAGCAACAAAATGGTTACACTACAATGCAAATTGTTCACTTTAACATTCAAGTTGCTGCTCTTTCTCCTGGTTGCATAACAAACTAAAACACTGTTTGCTTTCCACACTCAAGCAGTGTTCAGCTAAAAAATCACTACTGCTCAGACTTTTTCTGGAAATTTGGAGTGCTTTATGCTGTTAAATCAAAATTCTAGTTTTCTGTTTGATTGAAACTGTATGAATTCAGAGCAGAACAGAGAATTTGTGTCAAATAAGTTAATACATGAAAGCATCCTGTTTTTTTCTCCCAAATGGTCTATTAGAGCTAAAATTTCAAGTGTCTCTTTCATGATATCTTATCTTTTGAAGCAGAAATTCAAAGTATGATTTTGAGAACATAAAGTTGAGAAATTGGAATCAGAGGGTGTATCATAACAGTCTTTATAGAAAAGTACCAGAAAGCTGAAGAAGTTTTAAGCAAGCAGGATTCTGTCAAGGCACATAGAGGAATACATAGAAATTATTGTAAAATTTTCTTTCCTTCTCTTTAATTAGTATTTTGCATTGAGATAGCATTTACAACTACTTGGCAAGATTGCCAAATTTTGCTATGTACTGAAAGCAATAACTCAAAGTGAGTTTAAACATGTGGAGGCCAAAGTAGAAACATAAAAAAATGGAAAGGGCAGATAAACAGTCTGTTTGCTACCACTGAATATAATAAACAGTTTCATAGTTTGTCATCTGCCTTACCTAGTGCATGGAGATGTGAGAAAGCATAAAAAAAGAGGGGAACTAAAAAGAGGATAGTTTTGTTATGAATCCACATATTTTATTGAAGTTCTTGCTGTGAGTAAAAGAGACCAGAGAGACCACAAAAGAGCAAAAAGATGTGGGCTGATGGACAATAAGGAGCTGTATTTTAAGGTAAGCAGAGGCAGAGAGACAGTAGATAAGATAATCATGATGACAATTATGAGGAGGACGTGACAGGTTTTGTCGTCAACAAGATGGTAAGTTCATTGGGGTAGGAAGCAGAGTATTTGGGGTTTGCAGTTAGTGTAAGTAATTACAATGGCTTTCCTGAAAAGGGCTGCAAGCTATATTACCCTTTACTGTCTTTTCTGGTGGCTAGTAGTGGCTACCAAGGTAGGCAGCTTGACCACAGCTTAATAGGATCCGGATAAAGGAATAAAAGTAAAGAGCCACTTAGAGACTCAACACTGCAAGAGCTGAAGAGGTCGGTGCAAGATCAAGTGCCCTGGAGTACCTCCCTATGTGGTATGAGTACTGGCACAAGGGCACCTCTCCCAGATTTACATTTATTTATTCAACCTCAGCAGCCTTAGATTTCCCTTTGTCATACCTTGGTAACACAAACACTTTTACTTTTGTAAGCAAAGCTTAAGACATCATCTCTATCCAGACACCTGTGAACTAGAAGCTGTTTGTTGCTACACCACAGCTGGGTCACAAATATGAAGCTAGTTCTGCTGATCAGAAGAAGACAGACTGTGTATAGACAAAAATCTGTTTAGTAAAACATCAAGTAGCAGCTCTTCAGCTGCAGCTGACCCAGCTCTGTTGGGACCAGATATCATATTACAAACACAATTGAAAATACATCTGAACACTGATAGGAGGCTGGAGCACTGTTGTCCAAAGATCTTAATTTCATTCATTGGATCCAGGAACAGCCCAGCTACACTGAACCACTGGATCTACCATCTACAAGGTGGTAAATGATCCCTACTGGTACCAGTCATGCAGATAGAGTTAAAACACTTCCTGAGGCTTGGAAAGAAATGACTGAACACAAGTCAGGCCAAGAGAGAGATTGTGCCATTTCTAGTTTGCTATTATGTATTACAATATTATGTTACAGTGCAGCATCAAGGGGAGCAGAAAAGGGTCCAGAACCAAGCAGAGGAACATCAATTCCAGATACATAGAAACATGCATGAATCTCTTATGGGATTTGTAAATCCATGTTTGTAGGTTTAGTGTCTTGGATAGCTAGCTGCAAAACTAAATAAAGACCAAGTCCAAAATTCCTTCCTAAAATGGTTCAGAGAAGAAACAAATGGCAAATCAGAAAATCACAGATTAGACAAGGGTGGAAGAGAGCTCTGGGGATCATTTAGTCAAACCCTCTCACTCAAAGCAGGGTCATCACTAACAGCCCTGGACCATGTCCAGGCAGGTTTTGAATATCTCCATGTTTGGAGACCACAGCCTCTCTGGGCAACCTGTTCCAATGTCCCCTGGCCCTCATAGTTAAAAAAAAGTGTGTGTTTGTGACCAAAGGGAATGTCCTGCATTTCAGTTTGTTCCCACTAACTCTTCCTGTTACTGGCTATCACTGAAAAGAAACTAGTTCCATTTTTTTTACCCTCTCCCCTCAGTTATTTATATACGTTAATAAGATTCTGCCACAAGCCTTCTATTTATCAAAATCTTTTATGCAGAAAACCTTATAAGATTGCTATAAGTCTGCATGAACTCCTAATAAAACAGAGCCAGAGAGTGGGGAAAGGGAAGAATGTTGGGTTAAAAGAGGAAGAAGAAGAGATCTCTGCCAAGACAGCCCTTGCTCCCGTACCTTTGCAAACCATGCTTCAGTAATACTTCCCTCTCAGTTCAACAACAGCATGTTCATGCTCCAGCCCAATAGCCCCTGGGAGATGGAGGCTGGATTAACTAACACTGTGGGCAGAAAGCAGCAGGACTGCTGGGCCCGTGATGGATGAGCAAGTGTCCATGTGTCCAGTGCCACCACCAGGACTTTGCATGCTAGGGAGGAAAACTGCTCTGTAGAAAGGCACATCCAAAAGAAAGTGTTGCATTAAGAAAAGCTTCCATGCAGATGACCATCATAAATCATTTTGATGGCTAATAATGGCATTGAAAAAGGAAGCTTCAGAAAACTATTTACTGTTATAATGACTATAATACAATGTATGTAAATCTGTGTGATGTGGCATTTCTTTAAATTTTTTCCATGCAATTTTTCCTGAATTGAAAAATGGATGATGTGTTCCTATGCCATTACAGCTAGTTTAGGAAAAAATCATAGTTCATAACTAGCTTACATTGCAGTAATAGAGAAAATTAATTTCCTTTTCTAAAGTTTTTTTAGCTTTCCTAATCAACTGTCTGGGAGATGGTTTGCAGATGATCCCTGCTCTCTCTACCACATCATGGACAACCAGTGTCCTGGATTGGGCAGCACCCCAGCCTGGTTCCAGAAGTAATTGCCAGAATGTTTCAGAAGCAAAAAATAATAATAGTAGAATTGTTGTAGATTAAAGACATAATGGAGCAGAAGTATAGTATGTACAAACTTAATTTCACAAAGATTATTAAAAGATAAATATACTATGTCCAGCCCAATAAATATGCTGATTCTGAGAAGTAAAATTTTCAGATAAGGATGGACATTCATTTTCTCTCCTTTATGCCTGTGTCTTTATAGCAAGTAGGAACTGAAGTGAAAATTTATCTCCATCTTTACGTATTCAAGTTTTTTTGTCTCTGTTTAAAAATATTATTTCAAATGGGTCACTGCAAGATTTTTCTATGCAGTCATCAAAATAAGTTGGCTATGCTGATTAGTGTTACAATCATAAAGGCAAAAGGTTGGTTAGAAAATAGAGCTTTTCTGTGGTTTTCTGCAGTTTTAAATTTGGGGATATAATTGAGGACAGCTTTGGCTAAAAGTGTATTTCAGTGTTAAAATTTCTAATCAAGTTGGCCATTACGTCATCCGTCTATTTATCTTTCCTTTTTATTTACACAATAATATTTTAAATACATATTTTATGTGTTTCTATGCATGACTGAAAAATATGCATTCCTTACACTTTGGTAGAAGTTCTACAAGGCTGGGATAAAATCCTAGTGTAGTGGGTTGACCCTGGCCAGCAGCCAAGCACCCACACAACCATTTACTCACTCCTCCTCCCTCCTCCAGGAGTACAGGGAAGAGAATAGGAGGAATAAAACAAAGAAAACTCCTGACAGTTGAGATAAAGACAGTTTAATAAATGAAGGAAAGGGGGAAAAAAATTACACTGGTGTTGCAAAGGCAATCACTCACCAGCTTCCAAAAGCAGATTGATGCCCCCAGTCCCTGAGCAATGGCCACTTTGGAAGCCAGAATCTCCATCTTCCTTCTTCCTGTCCCACACTTTTTGTTGATGAACATGGTGCCATAGGGTATGGACTATCCCTTTGGCCAGTTCAGGTCAGCTGTCCTGATTGTGTCCCCTTCAAGCTTCATGTTGACCCTCAGCCTGCTCACTGGGCAGGAGAGATGGGGAGCAGAATAGGAAAAAGAGGAAGCCTTGGTACTGTGCAAACACTGTTCAGCAATAGCCAAAACATTTAACCACAAGTCCAAAAGACAGTGCCATACAGGCTGATAAAAAGAGACCACCTCCTTCCCAACAGACCCAGTACTCCCCCTTTCAGTGATCTGAGAATGTAAAGCATCGTTGCTGCCTCTTCCACAGTGACCTACACCTCTCAGTGACCCTGACTTTGGAGTTATACTCTAGGATGGAAAAGTTCATTAGCCTTCATTTCTGGTCTCATCCATAACCCCAGTGAAAAGGAGACCAGTGGAGATAGGCAGGAGTACAGAAGGTATAAAGAAATTTTTCATCAACTTTGAATGCTTTGCAGCATATAAATTCTTCTTTACTGATCTAATAATTGTCATTTATCAATGAATGAGGTTTTTTAACCATACCACAGTCATACACACTGCTCACTGTACAGTGCATCCCACAGCCTGTACAGAAATCTGTCCAAATAATGCTTTTCCCTGCTGCTCCAGTGGTCCTGACTTCTGTGACCCTCCACATCTGTTTGTGGCTGGTGTTTCCCTATTCTTTTTTGCCAGTTGTCACATTGTCCATATGTCTATCTATATGTATTGCAGGACATGAAACAAGGCCAGTGTGTGGTGCACATTGGTATATAGTGCCCCCTCAAGCAGCCGGTACTCTCCCAGGCAATGGCTAGGCTATCCAGGGAACTAGCACAGCCCCAGCGCCTGCTTCCAGAGGACAGACACCTGGTTGTCTGATCTGAGTTTGGGATTTTGGGGAGGTGGAGGTAAACGAGAAAGAAGATTTTAACTATAGGGAGGCAAATGACACTGTCCTCAGGGCCAGACAACAGCTCTTAGCCCATTTTATTCGCCAGTCTAGACGTATTCCCGCACTTCACCAAGGTTTATTCTTCCACTTCTTATGGCCTTATATCCACCACCGCCCTTGCTGTCCATTTTCTTGCTCCTTGGCATCATCCAGTCCCGTCTTCTCTACAGTCGTTTGTGTAACCCACAGTCTCTAAGGCCTTTCTGCCTCCCTGGAAAGAATGAGAACACATGCTTGTTTTACTAGGGCAGCAGCATGTGTGACCAGCAGTGCCCACATCTTACCTGAGCCAGGACATTTCTGAAAATGGGAAATTTTGCAAGACTGAAGTAGAAATATTGTTTGACACTAAGATTTGGCAAATTAAAATAAATCTCATGATAAAACCAGAGGAGCTGGCCGTGCTGTCAGCTGGGGGCATTTGCCAGCAAGTACCTATAGGTAAGGTGGCAGCTTGTCTCGTCACCATGATGCCAAGAGAAGCATCTCACAAGAGGGATGCCCAGGATGTGACATCCCTTCAGACCCCCATGCTGTGAACTGTCACCTTGTTCTGGTGACACTCGTGTTGGATATCTCTGTGCTAGAGGAAAAATATGGGAAAACAGCAAAAGGTAGATCCTTATTGACACAAGTAGCTGCTCTGGTGTTATGGTTTTACCTTGGCTGGATGCAGGTACCCACTCAGCCACTCTATCACTCCCCTTCCCAGAGGGACAGGGGAGAGAGTAAGGTGGGGAAAAAAAAAAAAGAAAACAACTTGTGGGTTGAGATAAGACAGTTTATTTAAAGCAAGAAGCAAAGTGAAGCTTGTGCGCACAGAAGCAAAAGATAGCAGGTTTTATTCTCTACTTCCCATGAGCAGTGGTGTTTGGCCACTCCTGAGAAGCAGGGCTTCGGTACGTGTGACGGTTCCTCAGCAGGCAGCCATTAGACAATGAATGCCCACCCTCCTGCTCTGTGCCTTAGCTTTTACATCTGAGCTGACGTCATATGGTATGGAATATCCCTTTGGTCAGTTTGGGTCAGCTGGCCTACTTGGGTCCCCTCCCAAGATCTTGCCCTCAACCAAGGAAGGAATGTTACAGTGCTGGTGCTGTGCTCAGCAGTAGCCAAAACACCGGTGTGTTATCAACACCTTCTAGCTGCTAGTGCAAAGCACAGCACTGTGAGGGCTACTGTGGGGAAATGAACTGCAGCTCAGCCAGACCCAATACATCCAGGAAGATGACCTCAAGTTTCTGTGGGGGACAGTGGCACTGAAGACATATTTAATCACTGGGACAGGATTAAAAAGGGAGGGACAAGGGTGCAGTGGTGCCAGGGACCAGGAGAGGGAGTCTGAGCCCAGGAGAAGGGCAGAAATCTGGGGAAAATCCTCCATACTGGCTTCATTTAGTGGTGGGATTGATGGGGCACATGGTGGGGGCAGCAGCATGGCTGGAGTTGGGTCATTCCCACAGGCAGATAGCGTGCCTGTGTATAATCTTCCACCTTTACCTACCAGCCAGGTCAGTAGGCTTCAGCCTCATATCTAAAACCAGAAACATTTGATTATCAGTGGTCTCATCAGGCACACAACAGTAAGTGGGTTTTACATTTGGGCTATTAACTGCTATGACTCTTTTGCTCTGTGAACATCAGGTGTGCTGTGTTGGAGTGCATGCAAAACAGCGAGTCTATACCTACTGTAAATTTTCAATCTAAATATATACCTATTTATACACACACGTGAATAATTATAACAGTGACTAAGTAAATCTATTTTTATCCAATCCTGTGATTCACCAGACATGCACCCTCAGTTCTCTGCTGTCATGCGCAGCTGTAATCAAAACGACAGCCACTCCTTGCCCACCTTTATGAAGGGAAAATGGTGCAGGCTGTGGATGCATGTAATTTTCTAAACCACAACTCTTTATAACTCGGTGTACCCTAGCTGTGCAATAATGCTTAAACAGTTCATGAATTGAAAATAATATGCATAGTGTGGTGACTTTTGAAAAATCAGATCAAGACCAAGGAACAGTGATTTGTTCTTTTGATTTGTATTTGTCTTAAGCCAAAGTGTTCTCTATGGGTATATTTTTAAGTTTTTAAAGAAAGTTCAGGCCAGGCACTGCTTTTGAAAATTCTAATTTGGTTTTCAAAACATGTATCATGCTTTTGTCAAGTTTATTTCAAGACTTGAAATGTGCATGCACTGATTTCTGAAACCACTTTATCTTCTCTAGTCATCCTACAATTCTTCTTCTTGAACATTCACTGATAGTATCTTTTCCCTGATATCAACACATGATTCCTTTGAAACTATGAGCAGATTAAAAATCAATTTTACTTGTGTAGAGGCTGAAGGTAGAATAGGGTTAACCAAAGTAAAAACAATCCTAGCGCCAATCTTGGGAAATAACTGCGAGTGGTTTCTAATCATCTTGTCTTGCCACAGACCCCCCATAAGAGAGCCATCACCTGCATGCTAATGCTTTTCCTAACAACTGTTGTAATACCATCACCGATAATGAGCTGGACCTCACTTCAGTAGCCCTTGTGGTAGTGATGTGGGTTTGTTTTCAGCAGCAATGACTTGTGTGCCAAGCAGTGTAAGAGTGAGCTCGGCACAGGGTACCTGCTAGAGCACCCCTGCCTCTTGGGCAGGCCCCTGCTGCTGAGCAGACTGGAAGGAGCAGTTCTAAACCTGGCTGGAATGTTTTAGAAGCATGGTTAAAACAAAAAATCATTCTGCTTCGTTCTGGGGAATGGGAACCATGATACCTAATACTACATTTCACATTTATTTTTACTGAATGGCCTCAGTCCAAATCAGATTTATTCCCACCAGACTGGGAAATCAAGGAAACAAGATATGGAGAATAGGAATAATTCACCTTTCAGACATGCCCTTCTAAACACAGAGAATCCCTCTCAGGTGAAGACTGAGTGCCCAGAAATGGATTTGGTTGCTCCTGGCCTTTGCAGAAGCCAGGTGAGGTAAGTGCGGGGCACAGAAGCATTTTGTACCTGATCACATATGATAGCTTCACTCATTTCTTCTTGGTGTACCTGAAGCTGATGAGGAATGTATTGCAACAAGTTGGATGTCAGCCTTGGAGCAATGCTTCGCTACTGGATTTACCAGGGTTTCTGTGACTTTGATTTTTGACTTTTTGGGCTTTGTTCTCCAGAAATGATAATTTACCCCATTCCACAGCTTCCCACCACAAAGAAGGCACAAGGATCAGCTGGATGAAATTCCTGTCTTTTGGTAGCATGTGACCCCCTTTGCAGGCTGATGTTGCGCTACCTTTAAAAAGTAGTGACCGCAATGTTTCTAGGAGTCTAATGTACTTGGGATTTTTCTCTAGTGTCATTTTTATTTAATCTCTGTTTCCTGTCTACCATGTTCTTTAGGGCAAACCTCAAAAAAACCCAAACATGACATTTGCCCAGAAGGGGTATTCTCAGTTGAAAACATGTATTGTATTAAGTGGTTTGGGATTATGATGAATTGCAAAGCTGAGAGCAGACAAAGGTTCACAAAATGTTTCCATTATGTTGTCCTCTTTAAATTAAAGCTTGATGAGAATCAATGTCAGTGTCCTTGCCCTTGCAAGAAGAAAGAGAGTACTTCACCCAGAAGAGTGAAAGTAGTCAATACCTTGAAATGGAAAAATTTGAGAGATGGAGTATGTATGTAAGAAATACTAAACATAAGGCAAAGGCACATAGTGCCCACCCACTGTCTGAACATAGATAAAGATGTGATTTTTCACCCCTGCTATTTGATTGAAAGAATGCAAGAGCCTTTCATAGGTAGGCAGGCTAAACTGGCTTTCCTCTCCAAAATTAACAAAATAAATCTCCACCAAAAAGAAAGAGATAATTACATAACTTATCTTTCTCCATTAAATTAAACCTCCACATTTTTTTTCTTGATTGACACATCTCTGCAATTTGCCATATTTTGAGCTGGTATTTATTCATACCATAATGTAACTGTATCTGGTTCTCTCAATACATCTATTTTAAAGAATTCTGCCAAGTAGATTTGAGTCTTCTTTTAATACAAATATTTTACTTCCAGATGAATACAGAAATATCTAAACATGATGTTATGTTTCTCTTGAAAATACATTCTCTAAATTCATTTTCTTAGGCTTGGACAGAATGTAGAAAAGTAAATCTCAGATTTCTTTCTTTATTGTTATTAATATTCCAACTGCTTCGTTAAATTGAAAAAAAAATCAAGTGATTAATATTTTAAACTCCCAATGAGTTATGGCATCTTAAAAAAATGTTATTACAGTTAAATTAATTGAATAGAAGATAGTAATAGCTTTTTCTATGGTGGTGCACATGGTAAAAGTTGCTGTATCTATTGCAGAATGAAGTTCAAAGGTGTTTTGCAAGAGCCTGTCAAAAAAGAAAAGTATCATAAAGCTTCTCTATGATGCACTTTCTGTGTTATCATGCAGTACAGTATTTTGAGTGTATTTTGTTATGGATTTGCTTTAGGAGACACAGTGAACCATACTATAAACTTTCCACACTTTGTTATACTAAGCATAAGTTTGTCTCCAGCAAGTATACTATGCAGATCAGGCTGAACTTTGTATGGCCTGGTGTGACTCTTAATCTTTCCTTTTCATATTTTAATTTTCTATTACAACTCAGAAAATATGATTATAACTTTAAAGCCAATTTTCTTCTTTATTCTATGATAATCCATTGAATTATACATTGAAACAAAGGTAGTTTAGTTAGTTCTGTTAAATATTTCTTTAGTTAATACACATAATCAGATACCAGGTTGTAGTACTCCTGTGTGATCTCTCCCCATCCCCCTATCTCCTCGTCTCTCCTCTTGCTATGCTTTCTCTTTTATTTAATTTTTCTGCTTTCCTACTTGTCTTCCTTCTTTGCCATCTGTTACATCTGCTTTCTATGTCTCTCCTCTTCCTCTATTCCTTCCTCTTTCCACCTTAATATTTTTTCTGTGTCCATATTCCTTTCCATTGGCCTTTTGCACTCCTTATGGTGTTCCCTTTCTTTCCCTGTTTTCTCTCTTGCTCTCCCTTTTCCAAGTTCTCTTTTTCTGCTCATACAAGGCTAAATTTTTGTCATATACTCAGTCTTAGCTTCTTCCTCTGTTTCTTCACCCAGAGGGTGGTTGGGCACTGGAACAGGCTCCCCAGGACAGTGATCACAGCACCAAGCCTGACAGAGATCAAGAAGCATTTGGATGATACTCTCAGGCATATGGTGTAACTCTTGGGGATGGTCCTATGCAGGGCCAGGAGCTGGACTTGATGATCCTTGTGGGTCCTTTCCAACTCAGCATATTCTGTAATTCTGTAATTCTGTAAATTACGAGACGATATCAGATAGATATCAGCATCTTTCACAGTGGCTCCATTCTGATTGCAAAGGCTGCCTACCAGGGTAAAGCTGATACTCATGTTTGTGTACAGACAGGAATAACACTGTTAAGGAATGACACTGGTACTAAGGTAGGTTTTAATTGGTCATTCATAGGCCATTAAAAAAACAGCTTCTCTGACCCAGTAACCTTCTTATTTAACAGTGAAAGATGATGAAGGATAAGCTTAGAAAGGCACAGGACATGGTGCCCTTAATAAGTGGGTTTTCTTTGTGATTCCATCACAGATTTAACACGTGATCCTAGGCGAGCCATTCAATCTCAGTGCATCTGTTTCTTCATCTGAAAAGGTGAGAATCACACACACCTGCTTTACAATATAATGTGAAAGGAAAATCAGTAATTCATGCCTCAAACATCATGGGAGGGTCTGTTAGATGTGAAGTATTGATTTTTTTTCTCATAAATACAGGATTTTATCCATCTCTTGAAGTACAATGCACACAAGCACAACAGGCAAATTATTTCCTAATATGTTCAAGATAATCTTATGCACGTGTAGTACTGCAATCACTCAGTATCAGTGTGTCTGTAGAGATCAGCTTCATTGACTGTCTGATTTCATATAATCAGTGCTGCATAATCTGAATCTCTCCACACCCTTATAACCAGTTCTGACCCTCTACAAGCTTCTTAAAACATTTAACTCTTTACACTGTTGAGACAGCTAAGAAACACATAAAACACAGTAACAAACATTCTGTACAGAGGAATTTTTGCGCCTGGTAAACCACTCAAGTACTCCTTGCATACTCACAGATATAAATACACAAAAATATAGACTATATATAGAGAAAGGGATAGAGAAAGGGATAAACACATGTCTGGTCTTGAAGTTCTTTGTCTTGCTTATCCTGTAATTGTTAATGTGTAGGGTGTGATACCACAGTATTCCTTTTTCAGGTGTTTTTAAGGGGTTAAAACATTGTGTTTCATTTGCTGACATAATATGCCCCAACTGTTTGATCCTGCAGATAAATAGCACACTTTCATATATATTTGAACTAGCAAGTTAAAACTTAGGTGTGAATCACAATCACTGGGGCTGCTCAAGATAGGAGCAGCAATGTGATCACACCAGGCTGCTCAGGGCTTTCCAGTCGCATCTTGAACATTTCTAAAGATAGGAACTGTAAAACCATTGTGGACCCTGTGCCACTGCCTCACTGTCCTCATGGACAAAAGGGTTTTTTGTTCTGTTCAGTTTGAACCTCCCATGTTTCAACTTAAGCCCATTGCCTTCATCTGCCCACCTTGTACTTCTGTGAAGAGCCTGGCTCCATCTTATTGATGATTTCTTGGGTTTTCCAGGCTGAACAAGCCCCAGTCCTGCAGCATATTCTCACAGGGCGAGGGCTCCAACCCCTGACTATCTCAGTAGCCTTCTGCTGAATTCTCTCCAGTTGATTGATGCATTTCTTCTATTGGGGGCCCAAAACTGGATGCAGTGGTACATGTGGCCTAATGAGTGCTGCATGAAAGGGGTCATCAGTTCCTTCAATCTACGGGCTGTATCTAATGATACTACTCAGGATGCCATTCAACCAGGGAACGTGGGGCTTATGTGCCACTTACTGATTGCCATGGTCCTCAGGGCCTCTTCACTGGAGCTGCTCTCCCACCAATCTGTCCCCAGTCTGCATTGCTGCCAGCCATTATTCCTTTGCAGGGGCAGGACTATTCTGTCCTTACTGAATTTCATAAGTTTAGTGTTGGCCAGTTCCTCCAGCCTGTCCAGGAGGCAGCTCTGACTTTGAGCATGTTGGCTAGTCCCTTCAGTTTGGTGTCATCTGCTCATCTGATGAGTGCACAGTATTGCATCCTCCAGGTTATTAAGATGTAAAGATCCCAGGACAGACCCCTGTGGTGCTCTGCTTCTTGCCAGCCTCCAGGTAGAGTATAACCCATTAACCACCACCCTCTGGGCCCAAGCATCCAACCCTCACTCTCTGTTTGTGCAGAACTGATCCCACTGAACAATAACAGGGACAGAAACAGTTTTAGCCGAATGACATCTGTGATCCAGTTTGCTGCAGGGACATGATTTCACATGGGCCATGACAATAGTGGGGGAGGTGTGGAGGTGGGAACCAATTCAGGGCAGGAAGGGTGGTAACTGCTTAAACCAGTTTAAGTGGCACCACTAACTGCGTAAACTAGTGGCATGCACTGTCTGAAAACTTGAAATCTCTTATACCACACACAAATGCATATGACGCTTGCTTGTCTGAGACCTTGTAAAAGTTTTCTGCTTCCTAGAAAAAATATTTGTTTATTCAGGGAGAAATTTACATATTTGCAGCAATTAATCTATCCATTGCCAGTTTAGTGCATGCAGTTACAATAAAGAGAGAAGGGTTTGTATTTTCTCATGATCCATGTTGTACTCGTTAGGTTATTGTCTCTTCTTAAATGAAATTGGTATGCAAACAGACAAAGTTTGGAGGAAAAGGATGTAAGGGTTTTTAAACACTTGCCCAGAGCAAGAAATAAAGTCCACAGCACAACTGTGAAATCTGTGCAAATTTTGCACATCCTTATATGATTACACTTAATCCTTAACGATTACAGTTTTTCATAAGTGCCCGAAGATATGGGCACTTATACCCCCAACACTATTTGTTTTATAAATTGAGTTTAAAAAGTTTAAAAGGTTAAGAAATAAAAAAAAAAGAGCAAAAGATCTGCCATACTTACTTTATGCTTCTAATGTGTATTTATAACTTACCTTGTGTTTATAAGCAACAAAGACTTGGGAGGGCATTTCAGCTTTCTTTTAAATAGAGTAAATGTTTCAGCAATGTTTTTTCATTATATTTACTTCAAATCTCTTTCTTTTGAAAGTACCAGTTGAAGACTGCTAGTATATGGGTTGACAGAGCCAATGAGCATCTCACAGTTCCAAGAATGGCAAGCAATCCACTTTTCTCTTGACTAAATAAATTCCAAATAGCAATGTAACCATGATGCTCTGAGCATATAAGTGAAGTTTTTATAACAAAAGGTACTGTTTCCCCCCTCAAACTTAGCCTAAATTAAATTATTTCCTTTAAAGAAGCAGCAGGTGTTACAGCTTTAATTACAAATAGAAGGCCTAAAATTTCAAGGCTAAAAATTCCAAGGATAAACAAGTGGTTACAAAGGAATAGTGGACAGAAGGCAGTGCAGTACTTTCTCTTTAAGCTTTAGTAAAGAAATCCCAGTACCCCATGTGCCTCTATATGCAACATAAACTCAAAAATTGATGTGACATATTTAAATGAGTTCACTCTGCTAGTCTATGTGAACTCTGTGTGAGGAAATCAAGAGTGCGCTCAGATCATAAACTCAATACCAGCCCACTTTAATCCCTGATAACAATTCTGCTTGAGTAAGTCCCATTGAACCCGTCTTCTTGTTATGTGATAGCACTCTATTGCATTACCCAAACCTTTTACAGCACACGTGCTTCTAAGACATGTTAACAAACCAGTCAGAACACTAGTTTCAACAGCTTCAACATTACCTCCAGACTGCACTCCTTCAGGTCTGAACCTGTTGTTTCTTTCAGCAATGCCTGGGTGCCTCCCAGAGTGGGAGTGGTTGTAATCATGCATCCCCACCTCCATCATTCCACTTGCAATTTCTTCTTCTTGCATTTATGCAAGAACAGAGGTGTGAAAGTGCCAGAGCAGTGGGAGACAACAATTTCCAGTTCAGTCACAGTGACACGTTTGCTAACAAATGCACATTTGGCACCTACATGTTGTTTTGCATGCTCCTTTTCAATGCTGTTTTCTATTCCTGATCCATGCTCCATAATTCACTGAGTTCTGTCATTAAATGATGTTTGCCATATTTTGTTTTATCAAGAGAATTAATTCAGTTTTCCAGATTACATGCAAAGCATTTAATGACAAACATTTTTTGCGATCTCTCTTGGTCAGACCCTTTTTTTGCTGCATGTTTCCATACATAAGTCTTTGCTGAGCAGAAGTGTTGAAAACTAGTAATTATTATTCCATGGCATATACAGAAAAACGGTGGAGTTTTTGTCATAGGAACATGAGGCATTGCACTTGATGTAAATGAAGGTTCTGCTAGTCCAATAATTTGTTTCTGACAGCGGCCAGTAGGAGAGATACTTTGGGAAAACATGTAAGAAATACTGCTCCCTCCTCTTGGTAGGTTCTTCTCTGTGTTGCACACAGGGGTATGAGAACCCATGATCATAAATCGAAACAGGAGATGGTCTAACTGTATACAAGAGGGAACAAAAATTCATCAAGAAGAGAATTAATCATGGAAGAGATTGTCCAGACCTGAATAGCCTGACTTGTGTTTAGTGTTGATGCTGCTCTGAGCCTTAGTTTGACTAGGTGACACAGGTCCCTCATTGATTCTAGAAACCCTGTAGAAGTAATTGTCCCTTCTGCACTCAGAGAGCTGTCACGTCTGAGCAGTTCTCATCTTGATTGCATATGTCTATATCTGTTCTTCATGAAATGAACAGCTGCAGTTTTGTTTGTTCTAAAGGCAACAGTATTTAGACTATAATTTCATAGAATTTTATTCTCTCTGAGGCCATGATTATTTTTATTCAAACATTGGCTCAAATACCACCTTTAAGTGCATGAACTGGCAGCTGTAGCTATCAAACAGAAATCAGTGACACTTGCAGTACACCTTCTTCTGTGGAAATAAGTGCTCTGAATTAAAAAGTTTGCCTCCATGGGGCAATTATTTTTAGTAGTTTTATGAGATACATCTGCTATAGGTATCTGCCCTGCTTTCTACAATAATAATGCAACATCCTTGTGTTGATGATATGAACATCCGGTAATTGCATCCTGTTTATCTCTTTATCCACGTGTCCATGGGCTTCAGTAACAATAAGTACTTAACTATTATTAAGTTCATTGCACATTCAAAATAACCTACAAACAGTTTGAGGGGTTTTTGTTGTCGTGATGTTTCACATTTCTAGAGCAAGCTAGGAAATGACTGCAGAGTGGTGTCTTGGCAGTTACAGCTAGAATCCCGCATTGTGCAGGGACTAATTTAAGAAAATGATTGTTAATATATTGATTTCAGACTGTTAGTGAAGATTTGCATATTTTCCTATTGTTTTTGAAAATGATCCATGAAGCTAAAGGTGTACAATGCTTGTCAGATCTCAAGGGATATGAGCCCATTGACAGTCTAGGTATATGTACATTTTTTTGGTAGAACTTGACTTGAGATAACTAAACTAAAAGATTTCCTGTCATGTTTGATGAACAGAATGCAAAAATCATTTGTCCTTTACAATGTCCTAGAAGGCAAAGAAGAAATTTCACAGACTGTCCAACATGGCTTTGATGAGAAAGTAATTAAAGTCACTGGCTGAGCTGTCCACATGTTTGAGTCAGATAACAATGTAATTGACTGTAATGGTCCTGTGCTGAAGGACAGTAATCGGAAGATAGATGTGGCTGAAAGCAAATTTGCTAAAAGAAAATTTTATTGGCATTTCTAGATAGTAGTAATAAGTCAAAAATTAATTTTACTATACACAAGAGTTAAGTACTCTATGCTATGCTGATTTTTGAAGAGAAATTAGAACATAATTCAGTACCTAGATGTTTGGGTTTTTTCCTGATAATAACCTGCTGTTCATAATTTACAGTTACACTATTATCACCTCTTTCGTTTTGGAGTGGTTATCATATGTGCACCATATATACACCTCAACAGCTCTACCAAGAGCAACTGACCTTGCAAGTCCTGCTGATGGACCAGCCCACATCACAGCCTCATCACAGCACACAGTAGTTTTAGGAGCTCGTCCCCTCCCTCTTAAAGATGGTTAGAAACTAATTTTAACTATAGATAATTTTGTAATTTGCAGGCAAAGAAGTCAGTTTGACATACTCTTCTTAGCCTGATTGAATTAATTTTAAATGCTTTGGCAGCTTTTCACCATGCTGCTGTTAAAAGAATTGCAGATAATGACACAACTTCCAGCTGATCTCAATCCTTCCTCTGAACGAAGAAAATAGTAACCCCCACAATAATCACAGCCAACCTAATTCTTTGTGCAACTTGAATTGCTTCTTTCCTTCCCCTATTCTTTGTCAATTTAGCCTCAGATGGTTATTTTGGAATGTAAAATAACCAAGCATACATATTCTGATTTTTTAACTGTATTAGGTTTTCTCTCTATGCTTAGAAACGTAACATTTTCTAATTCTTATGTTAATTTTTACAAGATTTGATGCTTTAAAGTTACATTGTGAAGTTCCTTCATTGTATGTCAAAGATAGTCTATTTTCTTCTCCAAAAAAATTATTTTAGAGGATTCAAGATTGACACAGTCTGTGTCTGACTGTAAACCATCAGTCCTGGTTTCCTTCACTGCAGTTTCATGCTGCTGTCATTCATGACCAACCAGTTTAAGATGTGCAAATCAGAACACAATACCAGCCTTTACCCAAATGATCTTCCAGCCTCTAACACACCTGCAAATGGTGCTGCTGTTTCAGCTTGTGCATCATCTAAGTAATTGGTGACTTCTGCTTCAGTCTTCAAATACCTCTAAAAGTGGCTAGCAGAGCAGTGGAAGACAGGTTACTGCTTCCTATTCTTCCCTTGTGTCAAGTGGGCCCTGAAACTCAATGCATGTTGGAGTACTAGAGTCATAGTTCTCTGACAGTCAGCAGTGTGTCAGTCCTAGGGAAGATTTTGCTCCTTACGTAGACAAAAGAGCACCAAGACACCTTTCTATGAACCAGAATTTAGCCCTAAATTTCAGGTGCACAATTCTCATAGTTGCAGAAATAAGACAGTAATGTCGCTTTTGAGATTATCCTGAATTTGCGTTGTTGGCAACACAAGCAGCAGACCTTTAATTTGTACATAAGTAGACTGGATTTGAAAGAAACAAACTCTGTCCCATACTTTTCTTCCAATATTGTTCTTCCAGCAACTTTTCAGCAAAGAACCATGCTTAAGGCATCATTTTTAAAGAAATCCACAGTCAGCATGTAAATACTGAGCATGTAATCTAATTTGCATGTAAACTAAACATTTGCACACCTAAGCAGTAGATAGGCACACATAAATTTTTATGTAACTTAAATGATGCTGACAACTGCTGGGTTCATAAACTTGTCATTCAAATTCAGCCTGTAACCGTAAGATAAGTTTCAAAGCAACCTATTCATTCCTGTCCCCTCCTGAAGCTGATCACTCACACTTGTGCTGTTGCAGCTGCTTATGGCACTACCCTTAAAATGGGGTAACTTAAGTGCTCAAGTTTTTTACACTCCTGTTTCTCTCAAAGGCTTCCTTCAGAATATAGATATTTCTGAAGATGAGGTGAAATTTAAGGCATATGGAGAAGATAGGAGAGATAGAAGATAAGGACTTTTTCAGCCACTGTTGCAACTGAGGAAAAAGTATGTGGGATGAGATCTTCAGCCATTAAAAACACAAGTTTGGAAAATATAAACAAATTAAAGAAAAAAAAATTCACCCCAGCACTCCATGTGTTGTTGGTCAGTTCTTTGTACATGACTGTATTGATCTTTTAAACCTGTATTTCTCTTTTAGACTCCAGCAAAATCCTTAAGCTGGTACTTGCCCTTAGGCATTTGAATGCTTTTATCAAAGTTTATTGTAAATAAAGTTCGCCTCACTTCAAGATGGGGGTGCATTTGATAGTTTGAAGTTATGCAGTCATCCAGGCATTCAACTGAATCTGGGCCCTCTTAATTGTTATGAAGTCCCTGCCAAGGACTGTGTAGGTGATAAATGTCTTTAAACACATCTTATGAAATGAAAGATCTTATTTTTTCTTGTCCAAATGGCATTTTTCAAGATAGCTCTTCAGAAGCTTTAGCCCTGCCAAAGCAGATTGTGTAAATCTTTCAGATAACAGTGGCCTCTGATCACTGAAATGATATACCTGAAGCCACAGAAGATGCTTCACACAGAGATTCAGGTCCTGCAACACATTAATTCTTTCCAAAGCATTTTTCTATTTAATATTTGCTCAAAGTAGGAAAGTGAAAGTAATTGTTACCTAAAATTACTTTTTTATGGCCAGTATCTCAAGGGACCTATGCCAGTTTAGAGTCACATTCCTGATGAAATGCTCAGTCCTCCTGTCTTTTTCTTTGTACTTTTTCTACCTTTCTGTTTTCTAGTGGCAGGATTTTTGGGACCATGCAGATCCTGCTGAAAATAACACTGTGCACAAACAAACTTTTTAAATTTTCAGCCAGATTATCTTGCCAAACCACCAACTGCAAAGCTGCACAAGGGCTTCTGCTAGCACAAGGGAGAGCAGGAGTAAACACAATAAAGTAGGCACCTGGGAGTCCTGTGGAGAATAGGAGAGGTGGGCTGAATGACCTCTCCCCTATTTTCCGGGAGAAGAAACTCCCATTCTCTACCCGAAAAGCCTTGTTTAATTGGAAAGTTGTTAATTAAATTGGAGGTTTGCTTAGAGATGGTCAAATGTAAAAGTATTGTGAGAATATCTGAATGTGCCTGAATGAATGAAACCAAATTTTTATACCTTAGAAATTATTTGGCCAACTTTACTGTCATTGGGAAAAACAAAAAGAAGGAATTCAATTTTCAGGAACAGCTCTTTACAAGGTCAGGACAGGAACTTGTTTTTTGTGCCTCTGATATCTAGAAAGGGTAAAGAAGATACTGAGGGAATTGCATTGTATTACATTTTTTCCTCTAGTCTGTTCATACACACAGAAAAAATGGTTTTCAATGCAAAAATCATACATCATTTACGGTGTGAGCTATTAAGCAAGCTTTGACAGGTAAAGTCAATCAGCTATTTTGCTAAAAGTATATATTTTTGTGCTCTTTGAGAACTAGTCCTAAGTCTGCTCTGAACAGGAGTCTGCCTTTATTTTAGTCTTAATGGGTAATGATTTATCTTCACTGTGCTTAGATGTTTAAAATCTGAATCCAAACATTTTTATGTGTTCTTTTTACTTTACTTCCATTTTGAGTGACCTGAATCAGCTAGGGAATAGAATAATGCAAGCAGTTTAAACATAATTGCTCCAAAATGACCAATTTTCAGTGTAGTCTCAGGCTCTGAGTCACTGCGAGACCTCATGCTTGTTTCTTAACCTACTCCCTACCTTGTTTGCACCTGAGGTAAAATTAAGACAGTAAATCTCCTTATCCAAACCTGCACAGTGCACTCATCTCAGTAGTGACCAAGCAACTGAACATATTTCACAGAAGCTCAGCAAGGATTACTTACCTTGTACAGCACTTTGAAGATTAAAATGATTTGCTAAGTTGTAAGGCACAGTGTAGGCATCTTGCTCCACATGGTCCATTCACCAAACCAAAAAGAAAAAACCCATGAAAGCAACCGCGTTACCTTTGGCATAACAGTGCTTGCTGTCATAACTGCAGGGACCCATCTCAGCCTCATCTGGATGCAAACACCAGTCTCTTCTCTTCCTAAACTCAGAAGGTTTTCTAGCTCAGCTCTTTCTTCAGCTTTTCCAACTGGTTCAACCGGGATTCAGGCTGTTAGGGATTGCTCCTTAAGCATCTACCTTGCCTTGTTTTGTACCTCACCTAAGCCAAGAGCAAGGCATCCATCTTGGCGCTGGGAATTACACTGCAACATGCAGCATCACAGAGACTGAATTTAGTGACCGTGAGTGAAGTTATCAATACAGTGTGAGCTATATTTTCTAAGCAATTTCTAACAGACTTAATTTCCTTCTTTAAAAAGATGCTACCCTCCCTAGCCTAACCACTTTTCATCTTAGATCTACACAGCAGCCCCTAATGTTTTTGACAATAGCATGAACTTTGCAGTCTGTTATTGTCTGACAGCTGAGGTAGTGGCTAACTGAAACGATTGTCCAGTAGCTTCTTCAAATTGAAATATTATTTACTGTTTTGGATGCAGAAGCTTCTGCATCGAGGCAAGTCTCCCGATTTATTGTGTTTGTAGTTGTCAGAATCCACAACAGTATCTTCACCTGCTTCATTTTAGGAGTACTCTCTTTCTATATTTGGGCTTTTTCTTCTTATCTCTGTTTTACATTAAGGGAAGATGATTTCAGCTAAATAAAATGAAGATCGCATTTTCATCAAGCACAAAGTCTAAAATCCAGTATCCCTATTTCCTGAGTCAACAATGTCTACAGCAGTAGATACAGAATATCTCTAATGTCAGTTTCTTCATGGCTGTTTAATGTATTTCTAAACTGGGAGAATAACAAAACTGATGGTTATCTGAGCTATGATGTGGCTTTTTTTTCCTTAGATAGTTCTCTTACTCTGCTTTAGTTTTATGACAATGAAAATACATGTTCACTAGGTTTAAAATTAGGATCTGAAGTGTCTCTCTGCCCACTCTAATTCTTCATCCAGTATTAAATGTGAGTATGTGTCATGGTTTGAGATAGCCCCAACATCTAATTCCCTAGCTCCATTCCCCCTCCCACATCTCAACCTAATGTGAGATGGGTTTTTCCAGACAAAACACACCAGACTCCAAAGTGGGGAAAAGGGAATATATTACAATGACTGTACAAATAAATATAACATCACATTATACACATGATCACAAACTATCTCTACCATGACATATAGTATTTACAATGGATCAGATCTCTTCTCCCCTCCAAATAAAAGTCCAGGAGGGAAAGAAGGACAGATCCCTTCCAGTCTCTGAACAGCAGCATCTTCTAAGGCAGCAGGTTTCTTCTTCTCATGCATGCAGCAGCTGATAGCTGGCTTTCTGCCAGCATCCACGAGGGAGGTATTCAAGGGCCCCATCGCCTCACAACCGAGGGGTCTTCCGTGGTCTTCGTAACCCCAGACAAGGTCTCACCACGTCATATCACGAAGACACAGGGGGGTCTTCGTGACGGTCTGGTAGCAGGAGATTCAAGCTCCTTGCAGGGCCTCTGTGCCCTGTCTCTCAGGCTGCCACCGTGGCAGCAGTGCAAGGGGGGGAAGCCAAGGTCGCCCCCCCCACATTCCATCTGGCCGTCCCGGTCCAGCTGCGGGACGCTCCGATCAGCTCCTCTCTCTCCGGTGCTGCATGTCTAAAACTGCTCTCCAAAATAGGAGTCCATGTCCCTCTTCTCCAAGAGGGATCTCAAGGGAGTTTTGGGGGAGTGTGGTACAGTCTTACCCCCAAGAACTCTGTAGCTCTCAGTTGCTGGCTCTCCTTTCCTCAGCTCTCCTTCCAGGAGTCTTTTCTCTGGTGCTGCATGTTGCTTCTCTGCTCCTTCAGTTCAGGTTCTTATCTCTGGCTCTCTGCCACCGTTTCTCTGGTCAGCGTCGGCTGCTGCTCTGTGTCCATGGAGAAAACATCTCCCGGCATACTACAGGCACCTAGCCCAGCTTTATGCTGTTCCAGGTCCCTGCAGCCCCCAGCCAGGGGCTGGGAGGGGGCCAGAGGCCCCAAGGGGCTCAGAGCCCCTACCTCGTGGCTCTACAACATGGCCACCTCTCCTACAACAACCAAAACTACAACTCTTCTTTTCTGGTCTGGTTGAGATATGTTTACATTTCTGCAGGAGCGCCCATTGGGCAGAACTTCAAAACTTCCAGGGGTTTCCACCCCTTGGGGTCTACCACTTCTCTTAGTCTCTGGGGAAAACAAGGTTCAAACCACTACAGTATGCTACTTCTTTTGAAGATCCTTATCCGTGAAAGGCTTTTGTAACCCTGGATATTGGGGAGTATTAATAAGCTCCTTCATTCTTAAAGATGGCATTTTTAAGAGTAGTCCAAGACAGGACAGGAAAGGAAAGACAAGACCTTTTGACATAAGAAGGCCACTAGTAACCTTTCTAGTTCTGTAGCCTGGTAAGAGTAATCATAAAATAAGAATTTCCCAGGTTGTGGAGAATATCAAGAAATCAACATTTGAAATGTATTTAAGCATGTAAATGACATATCCTTAGATGAGTAACTTGGCAGAAATTAATTCTTCACTGAAGTTTTTATCATAAACTCCTAAAATCTGTAGTGCCCCTTATGTGACTGCAAACTATTGAGTCTGTCTATAAAGATGCTGACTGATCACAGTATTATCAGATATATCAAAGACGCTCTTAGAAATGAGTCTGACATTCGTTTTAAAAATGCACTAGAGAGATTTCGTTTCGTTTAGCAACTCCAAGCATTACATCTGGTGTATAAGTCCTCTTAACAGCTGCAATGGCAGTGATGAGTCAAGTCATGACGTGTTTATCTGATCCACTCTCAACAGGTGCATTTGAACTGTTTCATATCCCTACAGTGTCTAAGTATTGCGCTATATAACTGTGTTTGCATCGGCAGGGTCTCAGAAAATCAAGATGGCTTCTCTTGTTACTTTTCCAGATGCAAGAAAAGGGTTTCCTGTGCAATGACATTGCAAACCCACAGTGGCCAAAACATAGGGCAGTGAGAGGAAGGAGAACTAGTCAATGCTCGTGCACAAACATGGTAAAATGACTGACCTCTATGGCCCTATTGACTGAGCTCAAATGCAATACCCTTTTGTACCAATTTAACACCTGACATGACCTTAACATAGAATCTTGCTGTTAAAGGGGCTTTCTGGTGATGGATGAAGACCCAAAGCTTACACCGGCCACTCAGCATGTTGCCCCAGTATTGGAGTGGCCTGCAGAAAACTGGAGCAGGGGTGAAAACAAGAGAAGACAATGTTGTGCTGTCTTTCGTTTCTGGCAAATGAAAAGTGCTTAATTGTCACAGTTACTAATCAAGTATTCATCATGCTTATGGACCCAAATCTTGCTGTATGTCCACTGTATCCCCATTTACTTCCATAAACCAATTATATTTGTAACTGGGCTTTCTAGAGGAGCCTGAAGTAATTTGTTTGAGGTTACACTGAATAATATTCTAACCATGTAATGTTAGTGGAATCTTTTAATATCTGTGGAGGCATATCATGCTTACATTTCAACTACTTTTTTTACTAAACTTTCATAAATTAGGAAAAGTCCTTTTGAAGTCTCTATGTAGACTCATATTTCAGCTTAATTTAAATACTTGGGTAAAAGTGAGACCAAACCTTTAGTACTGAGGCATTCAACTAGAGTATCTAAATTTCCATAGCACCTTTAAATTGCTTCTAGATCTGACTTAATTTGGCCCTATATATCTTATAAAATCTTCAGAGGCAAGTATGACAAAATCTAATCTTTAGTAGGCTGTGAATAAATCAGTTTCAATAAAATTTATTTACAGTTATGATGTCAGCTTACACTGGCAAATATAAGTATTAAGATTAATATTTCATATTTAATTGGAATATGTAAGAGTTCTTACATAAGGGACAAAGATCCTGAAAGACTTTGCAATAAAAATGTATCAGTCTAACTGGTATTAACTTGTTTTGGCCTAAACTTGGATCAATAATATTTTGTGCATCTCACTAGGGAGCATGTAGTAGGTTGTCTTGTGCTTCTGCCTAGTTTCTTACAGTGGTGCCTAGCAAATCTATATTTTTTAGCTCTGGCTGTAGTGTGTTCATTTTTTTGTTTTTATCTATAGAGGTCCCCAGTTTAATCTTTTAAGTTTTTAGCCAGCATGGATATCATTTTGGCAGTATCAAAAGACTTCAGCTGCATAGTACCTCAGCGATAGATACTGTATAAAACTTTGCCATTATAAAATGCACAGCTTACACTTTACCCAGCACAAGAATGTAAACAGGACCCATGCACAAATCCAGCAGAAAACCCTTAGGTGAATTGTTTCTAGTGCTGCTCACTAAAAAGCAAAATGAGTTTTCAGACTCTAGGGTCTCTCTCTGATATACCTTACCACAGATATGCCTGTCAACTAATAAAAGGTAGCTGTTAGTTTAAGAGCACTTCTTCCACACCCTGATGGCTGTCTGATAGCTAAGATCTAAAACAAACAGAGCTTTGTGCCTTGGGCTGTGCTTGTGTAAACCCTACTGTTTAATTAAGCAACTGTATCAGAGATCATCTGCATCATATAAATGCTGTATTACTTCCTTTAAATATTTACCTGGTACCCAAAGAACACTTAGGAGTTAGTGAATAAAAGAAACATCAGAATTAGAAATTCAACAGCCTTTTATGAGAAAAAAACTTCTTGCATGCTTAATTACTCCTTGTGTTTAACTATTCTTACCTAAGAAGACATTTGGCAGCTAAATTTGCCAGGACTACAAGTCTATATTAATCCAGATCAGAGAAAAATAATACAACTTGCCATTACAGTGTTTTTCCCATTAATATATCTTTGATGCTTGCAGATGGGACAACCCTGGGATGAATATCAGCTTCAATTTCCATATAGTATTCCCAATGAACTATGTTTACAATCCAGATACACCACAATACTTCTCCTACCAAGCCATATGTTGTATTTTGGGCAACCAGAGGCAGTGAGAAGCTATGAACTCTTATTATGAAAGACATTGCAGGTCTAACAGGGTGAGTGATATGGTCTTTACTTTGTTCTGTTTATGTCCTCTGGCAGGACCTAATGAGTAGCTGTGGGTAATTGCTCTCCTGTCATGAGGTCTTTTTAGTATAGATTACGAGTAGATGTGATGTGTTCACAGCTGTGTGCTGTTCTGTAGGAGGCATGTATCAATCAATCCAGACTGAAAGATGATAAATCAAGAAAAGTTGGTAGAGGTAGGAAGGGATCAGATTAACATTAGCAAACAAGGATGACATGATTTGTATCACAGGTGTATATAGTAGCCTCCTTCTGCTCTGGCTACCTATAACCAACTGCATTTTCTTGCACTTTTAGGCCACTTAGGTACAATCTCTAATCTCTTATTGTCATCGCAGAGTTCAGTCTCTCACCTTCTTGCGCACCACACAGCAGGCACAGATACCAAAATAACTCAGGAGGCAAGACTTTTCCATGTTCTCTCTTCCAAGTAACATGCCAGAACAACAGCTGTTATCTCTTCTAAGTTGAGCAAATCGGTGCACCCCATTTCTTACTGTATTTGCTGAAGCACTGCCACTCTACTGGTATGAGTATGTGCATTTGGCCAAATGCTCTTCATGATGAACTTCTGAGCTCTAGACTGTGTCTCCCACATAATCCATTAAGGTCTATATTAATTATCTTATAAACTCTCTGGAAGGTTTAACTTTAGCATAAGTTTCTTATAGAGGGAGCTAGATGTAGTGACTAGGGTTTTATTTAATTTCTTATTTGTCACAGCCTTTATTGTTGGGTGGGGGAGGCACAAGATTTATTGTGAAATTAAATAACATAAAAATACCCAGACCATGGGGTAGAAACTTATTTGTGCTAAGAATCTAAATAATGCAATAATTAATAATTCTTCACAATAAAGCAATGAATCCTATATATGTTTTTGATAGAAGCATGTCCTATCAACTGACTGAAAGATACGTTTTCAATCCATGAATCAGAGTTGGCCTGGCCATCAATTACTAATAAGCAGGGAAGCAGAAAAACTAGACTTTTTAAAAGATATCTTCAGTGAAATTATATTGAAATGGATCAGGACTTGTTTGATAAAGAATCTAAACCACCTGTAGTACAAAGGCTCCAATTGCCACAGTTGGTCACCACAAAGAAAGAGAAAAGTTCCACTACATCATCTACTACATCATTCAAGCAGTGCAAGTTGATGAGAAACGTGCCATTCCCCCTGCTGAAGAAATGTATATCTATATAAGATGAAAATTGCCATAACGAGGCATGAGCATTGTATTCTATTAAATAGTAAACTATTCAGACTCCATACAATGGAAATTAATAACACAGATTCTTCCAGGTTGAACATTCTTTTTGTGTGTGTGTGAGTTACAGACAAGGCTTACTGAGTTAAAGTGGGTTTTTTAGTTTTATTTCTGTGTGCTGTAACAGTACACAATACTGAATATATATTTTTCTGTATATATTTTCAGCTGGTAGTGCATACTACAGTGTGCATTGCTCTTATTGCAGAATGTCCCTTGTGATGAAGTTCTGCAAAAGACACAAGGTGGCCATCATTACCAAGAAAACAGTAACAGATTCAATCCCTATGATATCTACATAGCCCCTCTGTGAACCAGGGGGAGAATTTCTTATACAACCCATAGAGATAAATGCAGGGGACTGCCACAGGAAAAGAAAAACTATCCTCATGCTAAAGTACATGTTGGTAACACTTTCCAAAGCTAATTGGGACTGCTGGTTCTGAATATAATACCATAGCAGGTCTAGGGCCAACACTTTTAAAAAATTGCCTAATCACCAAAATTGATCCTATAACAATTGTCCAAGCAAGTAGCATTTAGGGACTTCGAGGGCAGCAGCTCCTGTACACATTCTGTTGATTTCACCACCAGTTAAACATAATAGCTTCTTTTACAAGCAGACTTCAGTTCTCTGTTCTTATTTTCCAGAGAGAACTAGAAAATATAATCTAGTAATGAAAGAACTTCAGGCAAGCAGGTTTAACATCTTTTTTTTTGCTTTGTATGCAAGCCTGTTGCAAATGTACATGTTCAAATTATATGGGGTTTTTGTTTTCTTAAGCTCTTTGATTATTCCTATAAATGACATCAGCAGGCCTGATGCCTCAAACTTCAGTGGCTTATAAACAGAGATACTGAGCAACACTGACTGGTGTGTTGCAGGCTTCCATTTTATCCTTTTATTTCTTGTGTGTATAAGAAACATATGAGGGTCTGCTGACTTTAATCGATCCGATTCTCTTCCACTTTCTTCCATCATCAACGGGGTGTGTCTGACATATTGGTGTGTGTTGTGAAAAATGTACAGTCTCAGAAACTGAGAATAAAGAAAGAAAAATCTCACATTATGCTGTTTCTGCCAGAAGCTCAGTTCAGATGAGTTGGCAGGTAACTTGTTCTTGTTTGAGCCTGATATTTTGTTTTCCAGAATCTCAGTTTAGTTATATGTAAAGTTTGTAATTCCTGTAGTTATGAAGTAAATTAAAACAACATCAGAGGAAGAAAGTGGTATGTGCTCATGTTTGCAGAAATTCTGAATAAATGGTGTTGAGCAATGTGAAATATAACCTTTACGTCAATGTGTTCTCAGGTGTTCAGTGGCAGTTATTGAAGTAAGACCACTCTGTTAACTATTTCACTGCTTTCTACAGTGTGTAAAATTGAAGATTGGTAAATACATAGAAAAAAGTATTTTAGAGGCAGACATTTCGGGTTTGTCTCATCCTTAGGGAGTTAACTGAAAAACTGTGTCATTTTCTCCCTCATCTTTCTGCCTGGAACAGCCCACTATGCAGCAGGAAAAACCTGGCGCTGGCTTTTGTCCACCCTCCACCAGGGATGAGTCAATCATACAGTGCCTGATTCAGCTCTGCAGTCTCTTTGTCCTAGTAGCAGCTCCTCTTCTCTTCTCTGGAGAACAAAAGTAGATGCGTTATTACATTGAAGACGTTGAACACCTATGGTCATGTTTTCAGCCCTTTCTGAAGTCTGAAAGCTTGTATTATATACATGAAAATAAGAAGTTGTGAGTGCAATGAGGAGTAACCAGTGGTTTGAACTTTCATTTGGTACCTTGTCTGATGACTAAGAAGGAATTTTAGAAAATGGTACATTAAGAATTAATAAACAGGTGTGTTTTTCATAGCAGGTATATTTAAAGTGTGAGGATGTTCTGGGTGACAAATGTTAGACAAGTCCAAAGCAAATCTGGGAGTGGTCTGGAAAGGAAAGAGGATTGAAGGTAGCTGGAACAAAAATTCACATTTGGGGAGAAAGAAGAGTACAGCTGTCCTGGTTGTGTATGTTTCCCTAGGTGACTGATATGGGCTATTGCTGGAGATATGAGGCTTCTTACACCTTTGCCTGAGCGTGTGTGGCAACTCTATCTTAATTTTTCTTCATTGATATTTATATATGAGAGAGGTTTTTCTTTTGCTATTCTAATAATAAAAAATAATTACTCATCACCACTGTTCTTTGCAGGTAATCAGGTGCTTTAAAAAGACAAAAAACGTGGGAATCATCACAATGTAGTGTCTGTGTTGAATCAGCCATCTAAATATCATATCTTTTCTAATGTTTCTATCAACTAAAGAAGCAAACATCCACTTCTGCAGGACTCATCAATACCCATCACCTCTCAAGGGCAAGGTTTCCATCACTCTAATTCCCCTGCCTAAAGAATGGCATGGACTTCTGCAGAAATTACATCAGCCATCTGAAACTTGTCCTAACCTTAACAATGGTCCTGTCAGGACCATTATCTTTGAGGATGCTCCCTCAACACCATCATGGAGTCAGTCACACTTGTGTAAAGCTGGGTGAGTCAGCATAGCCTGTGTCTTGGTTTAACCCCAGCCAGACACCAAGCCCCAGGCAGCCTCTGGCTCAACTCCCCCACCAGCAGGATCAGGGAAACAATTGGAGAGTAAAAGCCAGAAAACTCGTGGGTTGAGATAAAGACAGTTTAATGGGGAAAGGAAAAGCTGCACACACAAGCAAAGCAAATCAAGGAATTAATTCACCGCTTCCCATGGGCAGGCAGGTGTTCAGCCATCTCCAGGAGAGCAAGGCCCCATCAAACATAATCGTTGCTTGGGAAAACAAACACCATCACTCCAAATGTTCCCCCCTTCCTCCTTCTTCCCCCCAGGTTTATATACTGATCATGATGTCATATGGTATGGAACATCCCTTTGGTCAGTTGTGGGCAGCTGTCCCAGCTGCATCTCCTTCCAATTTCCCACACACCCCCAGCCTCCTCACCAGCACGGCAGTATGAAAAGCAGAAAAGGCCCTGGCTCTTTGTAAGCACTGCTCAGCAATAACAAAAACATCTCTATATTTTCTTGGCACTATGTTCAGCACAAATCCAAAACACAGTCCCATACCAGCCGCTGTGAAGACAAATAACTCTACATCAGCCAAAAATCAGCACAGGTTGGGGTGAAGGATGGGGGGATATGGACTTACAGGGAAATGGTGCTGCACAGCTGTACAATCTCAGCCATACCCTGCAACACAGGACCTTACTGACTGGTCTGAAAAGAAGACATTATAGATGACTTAGCTTCACTAGTAATCTTGCATTTCCCTGTATGGAATTCACTGGTTCTTCTGCTTCAGCCTACACAAGGCAGAACATTTTTCTTTTTAATTTACTTTCTTATTTTTTAGTCACCCTTAGGAGTGACATTGTCTTTCAAGGCTCCTTTTTGACAAGACCTTTTTTATTTCTTGAACTGTTTACAAAAACACCCTACAAGGAAAAAAAAATGTGTAGATTTGAATCTGACTGAATGATATTTCCTTTCTTTTTTTTTTAAATCAATATCTTTAATGGTCAGATGCTATTGCTATTACATTTTTTGTATCAGGCAAGTTGAACACTCTGGTTCTACAGAGAGTTAACATACCATGGATAGGTTGTTTGCCCCTGTGAATCGTACTTTTGTGACCATCATAACACATTTCTGTAAAAAAAGAATATTGAATATTCTCAAACATATTAAGTGTAATTAAGAACAGCTCCTGCGATCCTTACAACCACAGAATCATAGAATCATAGAATCAACCAGGTTGGAAAAGACCTCTGAGATCATCAAGTCCAACCCTTGATCCAACACTGCCATGATTACTAGACCATGGCACTAAGTGCCACGTCCAGTCTTATCTTAAAAACCTCCAGAGACGGTGAATCCACCACCTCCCAACCCCCACCTGGCTACAACCTCCTTTCAGGTAGTTGTAGAGAGTGATGAGGTCTCCCCTGAGCCTCCTCTTCTCCAGACTTAACAACCCCAGCTTCCTCAGCCTCTCCTCATAGGACTTGTGCTCCAGTCCCTTCACCAGCCTTCTCTGAGGCTCTGTTGCTCTTCTCTGGACCTGCTCCAGCACCTCAACATCCTTCTTGAACATCCTTCTGTGCCCAGAACTGGACACAGCACTCAGGTGTGGCCTCACCAGCGCTGAGTACAGGGGAAGAATCACTGCCTTGGCCCTGCTGGCCACACTGTTCCTGATCCAGGCCAGGATGCCATTGGCCTTCTTGGCCACCTGGGCACACTGCTGGCTCATGTTCAGCTTCCTGTCAATCGAAACTCCCTCTCTGCCTGGCTGCTCTCCAACCACTCTGTCCCCAGCCTGTAGCACTGCAGGGGGTTGTTGTGGCCAAAGTGCAGGACCTGGCACTTGGCCTTGTTGAACCTCATCCTGTTGGAATCAGACCATCTCTCCAGCTTGTCCAGATCCCTCTGCAGAGCCCTCCTGCCTTCCAGCTGATCGACACTCCCCCCCAACTTGCTGTCATCTGCAAATTTGCTAATGGTACACTCAATCCCCTCATCCAGATCATCAGTAAAGACATTAAACAAAGCTGGACCCAACACTGATCCCTGGGAGACACCACTGGTGACCGGCTGCCAACTGGATGCAACACCAATCACCACCACTCTCTAGGCCTGGCCCTCCAGCCAGTTCTTAACCCAGCAATGATCCTGAGTAGGGCTGCTACTGTGGATACAGGAAAATTCTACCTGGTATGAAAAAGGAAATATAAACAATGGCCTATGACTTTTCTTTAATTCACTGGAGATTACAAAGCCTTATATTTTTACTTTGGACTACATGTGATTGATAGTATCGGTTATGCCTTATCTACTGGTGGGGTTTTTTATTCATTTCATTCTCATCTTTTCACCTCCATGGAATATGCTGTCTACAATATCAGAGCACTGTATGTATTTGAAGACTTGATGGACTTAGGGGGAAAAGTATGATGCTTTCTGTATAGTCTTGATAATGGAATTATCTGTTCTTCTAAGTAAGAGAGAATAGAACTCTGTAGAAAAGGAAGGATCTGAGACATGGGAAGAAGAATTAATCTTTCAACTTTTCCCAGGGGTCATTCTGTTGGTTGGGACAGTTGCAATTTCATAGTCTGTATATCCCCATACACTACATTTTACCTAGATATCTTATATCAAGAACAAAGACTGCATTTCAGGTTGCATTTCATTTCTAAAAATACCTAACCTAGCTATGTGAAGAGAATGAGACAAACTGATGGTTCATCAGTGCCTGAAGTATCAAAAAAACTGCTTAAATAAGCTACATTTCTTAAAAGAGTCTATGTATGTGCCAGTTTTTAATGTATAAAATGGGAATAGAGACATAATAATGCTTTACAGGGGTGTCTGAGGTTTAAATATTACGGGCTCTTTAACTGAGAGGATTGTTTGATTGTGTAGGCTCTATTAGCTGGAAGAGGAGTGTATCACAGACTGGATTTACTGACACTGAGCTTAAATTTGCTTAGGAGATTGTGTCAGGACAGATGAGTGTGAGACATATTTATTTTAGGTCTACACTAAATTAGACCTTGAAAATCTTTTTGAGAATTTTTGCATGCTTGTCTAGAGTGACTGTGCTAGATGCCTTTTATTTTTTAACTCATACTTTATTTAAAACATGTTTATAATAAATGTACTTACATGCTATATAATATAAACAATTGATTACTTAGAATAAATATTCATGATCTCAGTCATAAAACTCACTCAGTACTAAGTCAGTTGTGAGCCTGTTTCAGGTCTTAACACCCATATCATTGACCTTCCTACAATACCCTGCAGATTTTCTATCCTAGCATTTTAAGCTGTAAATTTTCATCCAAATAAGCAGCTGTCTTCTTTCCTGACATACCCACAGCTCTTCCTCTGGTGCTGTCTTCAGCCTGTTGGCATCCACAGGATGTCAGAGCATATCACAACTGAGGAGGGTTAACCTTTCAAAACTGTTTACCTCCATATGTGACCAGTTTTTGTAGCACTGCAGTATTGTGGCACAACCTCTAAGTATAGCCTTTAGATGTGTTTCTAGGAACACTGACTTATAAATAAATACAGTTGACAGTCTGCTGATCACAAGCCTGTATTTACCACAGAGTTGACATTATGTCATGTAGGATTTGACAATTAACCTTGAAAATTCCTAAAGTATGTTCAACATCTTCTGAAATTTTTCTGAGTAAAATCACAATTTTTAGGATAAGATACTTATGGCAGAGTGTTTCTTTGGATTACAGAAGATAATCAGAAACTGTAAGGTGGCAAAAATAATTTCTTCTCTGTCAGAATCATGGGTAGGATTTTTAAATATTTTCTGGGATTGCTATTTGGTATTTCAGCTGGGTAAACATTAGTGGGGCAATCTGCTATACTGCTGCTGCTTCTGATCCTTTGTATTAATTCAACAGAAAAGTTGACCATGTCTACTTTTTTTTTCTGTATGCCATGTTTTTGCCAATAATGTATCTGATCAGATGGGAGACTGTGCTGTGTTTTTGGCAAAATGACAATGGGAGGATACCTATGCCAGAATGATACCTGGGCTGTATTTTGCAGACATGGTGAATGAGTTCCTCTTTGCACTGGCCTGAATTTCAAGATAGCTAGTTTTGCCTGTCTACACCTATGTCAAGTTCTGCACTTGATGACACATAGAATAAGTTCCTGTGTATGCTCAGGGCTTCAGTAGTTGAAAAGCATCCCTACATTTGTTCACACTCACTTTGCAGAGTTTAGAGAAAACCATGCTTTGCTGCAAGGAATTAGCAATTTGTCAAAGGACTCTTGTTCTAGCAATATATTGGCCTCTCAGTGATGATGGGTTTTCCCTCCTGGAAGCTTATTCTAATGGTGGGTTTGCCTTATCTTGGATTTTTCATTGATTTCTATTATTTAAGTTGGAGCTTCAGCATAGAAGCAAAGCAAGTTCATGGATGCATGACTGACCAAAGGAAGAAAAAGATACACAGGTATCTTAGCTGGATAGAACCCTGGAAACAGCACAGGAAGACTGAGCTAAATTAGCAGAAGAACACTACCACTGAAAACATAGTTCAAGTCTTAGGGAAAGCCTAATTTTCCCAGACAGGCAGTGAACATGTTCTGAGCAAGGGACTGGGTCAATGTGCCCTCCGGTTACATTTCCAAAGTTATGACTGAATTGGAACTGGCATTAAGGATTCAACATAAGGGTTTATTTTGAGCTGTAGTAGGAGTCTTACAGCAAACTTAATATCCATGTTATTTTTAAATGTGGAGATCTTGACCCATAGGATTTTATCTGAAGTGCTTTAATGTCTGATTCCCATTGACATCAGGGGGGTTAAGCATCTAATTAATGCTGAAGCCTAAGTTAATTTTGAAACTGGAATCAGGACATTTCACAAATGTCTTATGATGGATTTAACATGACTCAAATCCTATTGAGGTATGTGTTGCCTTTGCACCTTGTTGTACCACGGTTCAACAAACAAAAGTGAAAAGTTTTGCCCCTAGGGTAGAATGTTGGCATGTACAGTCAGCACAAGAGAGAACTGTATTAAGAAACAGCTCTCTGTGCTCCTGTGCAGCATTCTTTTCCTTCTGTGTGACTATGTGCCTCTGCTGAAAAGCAGTTCTGGTGAGCCTTATTTTTCTTCATAGAAAGAATCACAAGTGTTTCCTATTTGCTTACAATGCATTAAACCTTTGGTCCGCTTTCCTTCTTCCCTCCCTCCCTCACTGTCTTCTGTCTCAAACATTTAGCTTAGGTGGTTTTCTAGGGCTTTGATGCTTTTAACTGAGGAAACAGCCTTGCATGGCTTGGCAGGCTGACCTATTTCACAATCACAGACAATTACGCCCACCACAGAGCAGCCCTTAATTCACAGCCAGGGACTGTAGAAGAGCTTTCCAGTGCACAACGATCCTCTGATGCCCTGGAAGACAAGGAGCTATTCCCTTCTGTGCAAAGACCATGACCTTGGGAAAGGCAACATGGCTACACTCCTCCAAAGCTCAGTAGTCCTTTAAAACTGTTGCCAGCAAAGGCAAATGACAGCCACCTTCAAGCTGCTTTAATTTATACCAGGTAAACATATTGGCAAAGTCACTTATTTCACCCTTCTGCTCTGAGGGCCAAGGACCTACATTTCCTATGATAAGTATGTGTGATTATGTAAGTGTTTGTCTTCAAAAGTGCAAAGGGCACTTTCACTAATTCATCCCAGGAAACCAAAAATGAGCAAATTAATGATATTAACGACTTATTTAATTAATTAGCACTTTAGCCAAGATATGTGGCATTTGCCTTTTGAGATGTAAAGGCAACCTGTGCTCTGGATGCCTGCTACATGCAGCCCACTGGATTGGCATCCCATTTTTTCTGTTCTGTTATCATGCCTGCCTTATAAAGTCATTTATTATACAAATTGGCTACTTCAATTCCTTTTTCTGGATGGTGTTTGCATTTTTAAAATGCAGTGTGCTTATTAGTCAGTTTTCTTTAGCTGTCACTCAAAGTTACTGCATGACTTGATTCCCTGTTGGTTAAATAAAAAATTAACAGAACAGCTGCCAGTCAAGTTTACCAAGCAGTCCAACAATAGAGAAACTGCAAGCCCAGAATATTCTTCCGTTTCTGTAATTATACACTGTGAAGAATAAGAATTGTATGATAGCCTGGCATTCCTTATGTGAGCTTAAGTGCTTACATTATAGACTTCTATTTTGAGGACATTATTACCATGCAGTAATAACTCAGTTCAGGTTGCTGATACCTAATACACATTAGTTTTTGTAGAGCTAGAGAAATTTGTTAATATTCTATTTGCAAATATGCCAATAAAACTACTACTTGTTTTCTAAAGATACAAAAGAAGTTTTTAAAGACAAGTGACAAATCCTTACCTCCATTCATCTTGAATATTTCAGAAAATACGGATTTGATCCAATTGCTATTTAAACAGCAGAGTATGCCAACAAGTACTGAAGTTCCAGAGGTGACTGTGTTGGAATCACAGAATCACAGAATATACCAGGTTGGAAGGCACCCACAAGGATCATTGAGTCCAACTCCTGGCCCTGCAAAGGACCATCCCCAAGAGTCACACCACATGCCCAAGTGTATTGTCCAAACTCTTTTGAATTCTGTCAAGCTTGGTGCTTTCCTGGGCAGCCTGTTCCAGTGCCCAACCACCCTTTAGGTGAAGAACCTTTTCCTAATATCCAGTCTATACCTTAGTGACACAACTTCAGGCTGTTCCCTTGGGTCCTGTCTCTGGTCACCACAGAGAAGAGATCAGTGCCTGCCCCTCCCTTTCCCCTCACAAGGAAATTGTATAGTGTAATGAGGTCTCCCCTCAGCCTCCTCTTCTCCAGGCTGAACAGACCAAGTGACCTCAGTTGCTCCTCATACGGCTTCCCCTCAAGGCCTTTCACCATCTTCATTGTCCTCCTTTGGACAGTCTCTAACAGCTCTATATCTTTCTGATATTGTGGCTCCCAAAACTGCACACAATATTCAAGGTGAGGCCATCCCAGTGCAGAGCAGAATGGGACAATCCCCTCCCTCAACCAGCTGGCAATGCTTTGCCTGATGCCCTTCAGGACACAGTTGGCCCTAATGGTTGCAAGGGCGCTGCTGACTCATATCCAACTTGCCATCGACCAGGACACTCAGGTCCCTTTCCGTGGCACTGCTTTCCAGCACCTCATTCCCCAGTCTGTATGAAAATCCAGGGTTGCCCCATTCCAGGTGCAGGCCAGAAATAATAAATTCAAGTCACAATGTTGGATTGAATAATTGTGCTAAGTTTATCAGAGAAGATATTTTTAAAAGGCCCATAAGGATATAGTGAACCCAATTCTGCTAATGACCCATAGAATTTATGCTCATAAATACCTGATCCTCAAGTCTCCTTCAGATGAGGAAAACTATTGAAATTTTACACCTCTGTAAAACCAATCTAAGGAGAATTAGTTCACCTAACAGTTACTGCCAGTGAATTAGCATGAAACCCATTAGAAGTTTGTTTGCACAAATGTGAAGTCTTGAACAAATCTGTCACCACTGTGACAGTGTTATGAATGGCATCTAAGGTTGGAAAAGCTCCAGCAAAATGTCTCTCATGCTCACCCAAAGGCAGGCATTCTCAGCATGCTTGAAAGATAGTGGTTAAACTCTGTTTTGGGTGAGCACAGGTACAGAACTTCACCTGCACTTGCAAGAGGATAAATTAAGCACTTCTTGATCAAGGATGTAGAAAGCTGCTAGGTTGGTAAGAGTTTTATTTATATAGCTTTTGAGAAATGGAAATTGTGATAATTCTGAATTGTAACTGCGGTAGCCGAGTACTTGTACGAATGAAATCCCTGTCACTGCCTAAAAGTGTTGAAGGCTCATTTGAAAACATTCTCTCCTTGATGCTTTGATCTATTTTCAAAGCCCAGTTGCTTTTGATAGATTGAGCAGTACTCACCTGGCTTCCAAAATATACAAGTTGTTTTTTATCTTTTTAGTGACCTGACTGTTGAGGAAACAAGTTTCCAAAGATCCAACTCGGTGCTGATAAGCTAGCTTGCAGTGCAGGCATGGACTGTGGTGCTGGCTCATGGGCAGTGGTGCTCAAGTCCACTGATAAGCACAGCACCAATGCAGACAGCTAATTCGTTGTTGGAAAGTTTAGCCAAGGAGCCTGCTGCAAAGTGGTACTGAGGTGCCATTGAAGGCATGTTCTTTGTGACTATGATAATAGACTCTGCTTTAAAACTCCTGGGTTCCTCCTCTTGAAAGGGCTTTGTACATTGATATTTGAGGCAAATCATTCAGTTCCTTTTTCCCTGGTTCATGCAGCAGGTAAATGGATGTCATACTGACATTCTTCATGAGCTATTTTAAGGACAATGTAATGACTACAGAGAATACTAAAATATTTTGAGAAAAGATGTTAGATCTGCAAAGTGTTGTTAAATGTCCCATTCATAGAAAACGCACATTCTGGGAGCTAATATGTTGCTCAGCTTGAAGAGCTTAGAGGAATACAATGGAGCTATAAGAGGAAGTTTTGTCATCTCTTCAGCATGGATAAAGGAGAGGGAGTCTTATACTGGGGACAGAAATAATGTGTTTTACTAACTGAATATTGTCAGACAGCGGTTTTTGTACACACATCACTCGCATTTCCCATAAGCTTCTAAGATATGCAGTTTATGAACTCTTTGCACTGAGAGTAATCTGTGTTGAGATCATGCCTATGACTTTATCTATTTTAATATTAAATTATGAATTTATGGATCTGGATACTCTGTGAATAGCATTAATTATTTTAACGCAGACAGAAATATAATGTGACAGCAAATAATTACAAATAAATTCCTACCTTCTATGGAACTTTATCTGATTACTTGACTATTGTATTCAGATTCTTCTCACGTCATTATGAGAAAGAGAGGTAATAAAAATGTATAGAGACACAGGGCAGGGATTATTCTGATAACATAATTCAGCAAATAGGAGAGCTAGTCAGAACAGAAGAAAGTGAATTGAAATGCCCTGGGTAACGAAGGCTTCTTTGGAAAAAACAGGAAGAAGTGAATATCCTTGCTAACTTGACAGTTACACAAGCAGACCTTTGTCCTCAATATGACATCTCATATTAAAATATGAAGCAGGTAACAAAAGTAAAACTTTCCCTAAAATTAAGGAGAATTTTAGTTTCTTATGGATTTCATTGCTGTAGCAGGATCTTTAAAAAAAAAACAACAAAAAAAAAACAACAACAAAAAAAAAAAAAAAAAAAAAAAAAAAAAAAAAAAAAAAAAAAAAAAAACCCACAGAATTATTTAACAGGATTTTGAAAAGATATGGCTATTTGAGGAAAGCAGATGAGGTGGCCTGGGGGGAAAGCCTGAAGAACAACAAACAGGTATGACCTGTGTGTGACTACGAATAGTCCAGAAACCAGAGCAATGAGTTGGTGGGACAAGATGCTGCCACCAAGAGAAGAGAGCATGACATTAGCTGTCTGGTTTTACAGAGGACCACAACACATTCCTGAACCAGGCAACTATGATCTCAATGCTCCTGTCATCAAGGGGTTGTATCCAAAAACAGAGGCCTAGGCAGCTTGTCCCATTGCTGGGATGAGCATGGGGACTGTGGAGACACCAGATGACGTGGGCATGGGGAGGGAGGAGGAGGGCTAAGGATTTGGACACCTCTACAGAAAATAAGTATAGGAGCTGGGAAACCTATGGAAAAGCAAGAAATATAAGGAGCGTTGAGAAAAGAGTAGTTTGAAAACCTTGCAGATGAAGTGACAAGGAAGGTGCCTCTGGCAAATTTGGGAGGGAGGTGATGCTGAATCCTTTTAGAGTCAGAAGCAGTGGAAGGAAAATATGCAGAACTGAAATGGACAAGATGTTTAAGCTATAGCTTATGGTTATTTTGGTAGAGGAAAGGAAGCATTGAGTATCTGGCCAAGCATAAATTGAATCACAGTCTTGCCCCTTGATAAACATTACTTTTCAAGAACAGAATAAGGAAAATATCTATATAACTTCATATTCATATACTGTTCTAATCATAATCGAGACAAAATCTCTCTGTCTCCTGCCTCCCAAATCAGGTTATAATTTAAAAAAAAATAAATTAATAATTTAATATTCTAGGTTATTGCAAGGGTGTTGCATTTATTCTTAAACTAGTATCAATGCCTATAATACACTGTTCTAAACTGGTCAGTAATAGCAATAGAAAAATGTTAAATTCAGTAGGGTATAACCAGGCCATGAAGCACTAAGAGTTCAAACTAAATACTAGTAGCTTAATATCTAATTCATTTTGGTATCCCAACATTAAAACTTGTAGAAACATAGAGACAATCTACATCCATCCTGAATGGGGTTCTGATTAATGTGAAATATGTCTTCCCACCAGTGCCTGAGTGTTTGGGGAAAGTTATTTTGCATTTCCTCTAGTAAGAATTGCAATTATTAAAAAAAAGTAATTTGCCTATTTATTTCATCTCTCTGTGGAAAACCATGTACTCAAATAGATCGTGGCACTTTTTTTTCTGTAACTGGGAATCTGAACTCTTTGAAGCATATTTTCATATTACCTTTCAAATCTTGAAATGTGATATAAGTTTGTCATGGTGTTGGTTTTGATTCTTTGTTTGACAGTGTATTTGTGGCATGGCTCAGAGGGCTTTCTATGAACTTTTTTTTCTGAAGAGTAGCTATGTTTATAATTGACTGAGAGGAATGAGTTATCTCAATGTAGTAGTAGCAGAGATAAGCTTTTTTCCTGCAGTCTGCATAAAGAGTTGTTTACAGGCACACATCCAAGCAACTACCAAAGCTGAAGGGAAATAACAAAACCTTCCCCCAGTCATGGGCACACACACTATCCCATTTCCTCTCCAAATCAGAATTAATAAGGTGGACCAAAGTAGAGGCATTTTGCTCATCTAGTATATTCACCAGTAGGTTTAAAGCTACTGCTTCTGGGCTTTTTTCAGTTGTTGAGAAAAGACTGGATTTTTATTTCAAATTGTTTAGTTAGGTTATTGTTGTAGATTGAATACTTGTTATTCTGTTTGTTAAAATGTTCCAGTGATGTTAATTGATAACTTCTTGATCATCTTCAGTGTCAGAAAAATACTTTGCTAATCTCCTGTCATACCGTATTAAAAAAACAATAAATCAAATAAATATTAGGTATGCGGCTGACTGGCACTTCCCCCTTGTGTCTGCAGAGAATCTGATTTAGAGTCATACTACTATAAAACTAATATCCATTTATTTGCTTTTTGAAGTACACGCTCAGTAACCTCTGAAATATAATCCGAGTCTTCGAGTTCCATTTGCAGACCCCTCTTTATATTCTATGTCCAGCCTTAGCTATATCGTCTCCAGTTTGGAAGACCCAGTTGTGGATGTCTATAAACACAGAAACATTAATTTTTAACAAAATATTGGAGAAGCAGATGAGTCCTAGAAATGCAGAGTACCTATTAATATAGGTTCTTCAAGCAGCAAAAATAATGAAGCCTCATTTCCTGCCCTGAAAATATATCCAATTTTTTATCAGATCCCCTGAGTTGCCACAATATATTGTTCACTCGCTGCCTTATTCCAAGTTCTCTCTCATGACTTTGGGTTTGGATGGCTAAGAGGCAGTATCTGCTGGGATTACCTCAAAGTTACATCTATGTGGATTTGCCAGCTGCCAGAAACATATTTATTCACTTACTAATTGGTCCCTAGCTGTTGCAATAAAAATGCCCGAAGGCATAAAAATGCCTAAAATTCAGGCATAAAAATGAAATGCTTGAAGTCTGTTTTACTTTAAGTGGGAACATTTCTTTGGGCCCTCCTCTAGCTGCTGTTTTCCCTGAATTTCACAGAATTTAGTATCTTTCAGACATCTGTATCTTTGTCAAATTCTGCTGAAATCAGTTGGTCGTTCTTAACAATGACCATGGAGCAGACTGATGTGCAGATGCATAAAGAAACAAATCTAAAAATTATAAAAGGAAAGATGCACATAACTAAAAAGAAGTATAGATTAGCCTGACTTTAATTCAGTATAAAATAATAGAAATGTCAACTGTGTACTCAGGTAACAAAGAATTAGAAGCTAGATAGTAGAATTCTGCAAACTTTTTATTTTTTTTACTCAGGTATTGTTACTCAGACCTGTTATAATTCATTGACAAGCTTCAAGTTAGAATGATGACAGCAACAATAATGAATAATGTAAAAATATTTTTTTTAAAGTTCATAGGACTTAAAATCACATGAGATCTTGAAGTAGGAATGAGTAGAGCTCATATAAAGTGGGCTGAAATCTGTCATCTAGATGTATACTAAAATTAAGAAAGAATGAGTGAGGAAGTGCCTAGTAGCACCTATTAAATACCTGTCCTTGCTCTCATCTTGTTTGGTAGCCTTATGAATGACAATGCATATTATTTGCTGGCTGGGTTTCCAGTGACTGGTTACATTTTTCCAGGCTTTTGCACAGAGATGTGAGCGTAGTTAATATTCTTTAGTATAACTACCATCACAGATTAATCTGAGTAATTTGGTCAAAATTATCGCAACCAACTAATTATGTTTTAATACAGAAAAGTGTATTTGACAATCATAAACAGAGATTATACTTATAGGCTGGGAAAATCTCTGTCTTAAAAATCAGTAATTCAGAAGATGGCATAGCAGCCAGCAGATAGAAGGGCTTTTTTTCGTGAGATCCCAGTGTCAAGTTGTGGCTTTGAACCTTATATTGATCCACGGATGAAGAGGAAGAAAAATACACAGTAGACACATTGAAGTGATCATGCCACTGTGAACACCAATAAGACCACTGTTAAAAACCTGTACCCTGTTCTGTTTCTCACACTTCCTGGAGGATGGAGCTACTGAAGGAAATTCAAAGTTGAGGAATTAAATGGTCCCAGGGGTCATCAATCAACCATTGATACATAAGTCTTTTAGGAACTGATGAGCCCAGAATATTGGGAAAATGTTGAAAAAGTAACTCAATCACTCTCTCTGGGTACTTATACATAAAAAAAAATGTTTAATGACAGGAGCCAAGGGAACTTTTCAGTCTTCTAGACAAGCAGCAGAAATGGAAATTAGATTAATTTAAACTTGCAACAAGGTGTAAGTTTTTGGCACAAGCCACAGATAAATATTGGAAAAGCTTTTCGGAGGAAATGTTGAGTCATTATTTTGCTCAGTGTCTTAAAATTATGCCAGTTTATCTGTCTGCATGTAGTATATAACTGTAAATATACCATATATAAAAAATGTACAGAGACATGTAATATTTACCCATGTATATTGTGTGGATATATTCTAACTATATCAGAAATACGTAGAAATATAGCTGTAGAGCTTTGTTACTTATAAAGAATAGCTTTGTAACTAATATTGAAAACAAAGACATAAATATGAAATCTAAAAAAATCCAAAGCTGGGCATGAGCTGGAAGCTGAATTAATCTCCAGAATACACTTCAATTCAGTTTGTTAGACTTTGCTTAAAGTTACATTGTCTGCACAGTAGGTGAAACCATGAATTTTCTTTTGGGATGAAGGAGAAAAGGTTAGTGATTGCTTTTCCACTAGCAGAAAAATAAGTCTATTTAATGAATTATTGTGAAAATACAGTTGAACTTTTTCAAAGTGAAAGAAACATGGCAAAGAGTGAGGACTATAATATTTCAGTTTGATCCAAGGGAAACCTCTACAGCATCATGTACCAGACAGAGCTAACAGCTCCAGTTTTCCCTTTGCTAAGAGGGATTGCACAAATACTAAATTGATTTCCTTTTCAGAGTGATGATAATTGCTTTTTATCCCAGAGCCCCATATCAGACATTATCCTCAACATCTCTTCACAGATGAAAAGCTTAGAGAAGCTTAAAAGGCAAACACAAAAAATGCTACATATATAAAATATTTCTTAGACAAATTATATCAAATAAGGTACTAACTTCAGACTGACTTTAATGTGCAAGTGGGAGAAATATCAGTTGCTTAATGAGGGCTGAAATTTATCCCCTTTCAGAAAGCCAATATGACCCTATAAACCACTGAAAGCCAATCCTAAAATTATGATTTAGGGAGATTTAAGGGGAATGATAGCCCCATGCTATCTTTTTTCATGGAGTCAGTATTTTGTTGTCACTGACCTGGTCCCATCCCATTGATTTGTAATAAAACTTAGTATAAGGTATTTGGGATATTTTTCATGCCAAAATTCATCTTGGCTTCTAGTCTTCTCTGTGTTGGCTGCTGGCCACCGCTAATGCAATATCTTAAAAAAACAAACAAACAAAAAAAAATCTCAAGATCTCTGGTGTATTTGAAATACTGATTTAGGCCTTCCTCTTCCAAATCCTCAACAAACATTTCTAGAGCCAGTGTGATACTGCTATTTGTATTCTATGATACTCACTATCTCTTGAAAAAAATACTTAGAAGAGAGAGTTTGAATTTGCCAGATACTATTTCAGATGTGTTCCACCATATTGCAGGCAGTATGATCATTTCAAGCTCTTTTGCTTGTGGGATGCTGGGGGAAAACACGTCAGAAGACTTGGTTAATTGTAAAAATATATATCTTTCACAAGCTAATTGCAGGCTTAGGAAAATTGTCTTCAGCTATTTAAAATTTGTTTTAAAGTTGCCTTGTCCATGTTGTTGACATTTCTATGGAAATTAAAACATTCTGTTCTCTTCCAACAGTTATCTTTAGATAACTGTTATCTTTAGATAACTGAATATACAAATGTTGTATTAATTTAGAAATATCTGCTTGGACATACCACTAGTCATCAAGTCTTCTTTGTAGATTATACCCTGGTCTCTATAGTGTCATTGCATCTTGAGAAGGGAAGGAGTTATCCTCCCCTAGAAAGGAAAAAAAGAAAGAAAGAGAGAAAGAGGGAGAGAGAAAAGAAAGAAAAGAAAGAAAAGAAAGAAAAGAAAGAAAAGAAAGAAAAGAAAGAAAAGAAAGAAAAGAAAGAAAGAAAGAAAAAGAAAGAAAGAAAGAAAGAAAGAAAGAAAGAAAGAAAGAAAGAAAGAAAGAAAGAAAGAAAGAAAGAAAGAAAGAAAGAAAGAAAGAAAGAAAGAGAAAGAAAGAAAGAAAGACATGTTTCTAAGGATGCCCTGACATTATACTCTTTCAAGGGTACTGAGGGCTTCTAAGTGTAAAACTGATGTCCTGGAAACCTTTAATTTTAAAATTCTGATGGTCCATGAAATATTATGATGAATTCGTTTGAACCCTACAGAAATTCAGCCAATTCAGTGGCTGAAAACCAAAGGTAGATAAAGTCAGACTGAAAAAAATGTACATTTTTAAAGTCAAGGTAAATATCCTTTGGAAGAATGTTTTCTCCCTTGTTTTAAACTTTTGAATTCCTAATCACTTGTTTGAACACAAAGGATTCACTCAGTGTTCATAAGGCAATGCTCTGTGGCTTGTATTGCATTCACACTGATTGCAACTGTGCTATCTCACTTAAAATATAGTTCCATATCTATGAAACACATTATGGAACTATGAATTTTTTTCCTTGTTTCACTATAAAAAAAAAATAGTAAATTTGTTGTGACTAAGTTACACTAAAAAAATGTTATGTACTTCCTTTTTCAGAATTTATACTATTCTCTACAGACATAGAAAAATTTTATATGCAGTAAATTTCTAATTCTCCTGGGTACATTCTCCTCCCTCATCCTTTCATTAAATCTCAGGAAATAATGTGACAGCTTTTATATTCACCGACAACCGGTTTTTGAGGCAGCCAGTGCTGCCTTGTAGGGTGCTGGCAGGTGGCAAAACACCCTTCAGAGGAAGGAGGGTTTACATAAGTTTGAGGTGTATTCCATGTATCCCTGTGCAAGGAAAAAAACCTTTTTCTTGAGCGGTCCTGGAATGAGAAGGTACAATCTGGCCCCTCAAGCAGTGACCATATGCATGGTTTGTGCATGCAAAAATATATTGGCATGAGGTGATTAGATGTGACGTGTTGACCTTGGATTGCACTCAGACACCCACCCAACTGCTCGTTTACTCCCCTTGCTCAACAGGGATGGGTGAGAAAACAGGATAAAAATCCCTGTGGGTTGTAGTAAAGGGAGATCCCTTAGCAGTTAACATCACAGGCAAAACAGACTCAACTTGTGGAAAATTTATTTAATATATTGCCAGTGAAAACAGATATGGATAGTGAGAAACAGAGGTACAAAATAAAACAAGTTTTTCCCCCTATATCCCACTTTTACCAACATCAGCTTCACTCCTTCATCCCTGACCCTTCTGCCTCCCCATCCCATGTAGCACAGGGTGATGGGCAATGGGGGGGTTGCAATCAGTCAGTAACAGTTTATCTCTCCTGCTCCTTTCTCCTCACACTTTTCCTCTGCTCCATCATGTTCCCTCCTACAAGATATAGTTCCTTCAAGACAAACCTGCTCCAGTGTGGGCTCTCCATGGGCCACTGTTTCTGTATCCATGGTCCTTCACAAGTGGTGGGAAATTACCTGCCCCACCATGGTTCTCTCCCACAGGGGCTTGGAGCACCTCCTCCCTTTCCTTATTCTCTCACCCTAATGTTTATACTGCTGTTCTCATGTCCTTCTTTCCCCTCTCCTCTGCCTACCAGGATTTTTTGCTCTTCCTTAAATATTTTTTCCAGAGGTGCTACCATCTTGGCTGACGGTTTCGGCTGTGTCCTGTGGTGTCTCACTTTGGAGTTGGCTGGAAACTGGTTGGAACCATCTGTGTCTGGTATGATGCAGGTCCCTGGCCTCTCCTCATGAGGCCACCCCCTGTGTCTCCATGCCAGCACTTGAGCATAGACACCCAGTACATTAGAAAACAGTTTTATGGAGAATTGATTAGGAAACCAATACTATTTCTAGCACCACCATGTTTTTACTTCAACAGATTTATTTCCAAATTTTGTACCATTTCAGTTCTTGTTTTGTATTGTTGCTTTGAGTGTTTTTATTCTGAAGTTTTAACTTCTTACCATATTTTGATGTGTGGGTTGAGCCCACACCTGCAGCAGCCCCAAGACAGCCACTAGGGTCTGGCAGGCCCCTGCCCTGCAAGCTGGGAGGGATAGCATACAAACCTTTGGACAAGTGATACAATGACTTTACGAAAGAAACAAATATTAATACTAATTTTCTCCCTATTCATTCTTAAACACTCTTGTAGGCTAAGTACAGTGTATTTTTTTTTTAAAGTTGCATATTCCTAAAAAAAAAAACAAACTTGTTTTCATAGAAGACTAAAATCATCTAAATGGCATTTACTGTGTACATCTTTTGTGGGTTTTTTACTTGAATATTTTTCCAAAGTATTGCCAATAAAACAGTTCCAGTTGATCTTATTAGTGGCCATAAAATGGAAATCTGTGTGCCTGGTTCCTACAAATCACTCAAATATACCAGGATAAAATTTGTTCAGAAGCTGCCTAAGCAAAGCTCAACAGAAGAGTATAGGCAGAATCACAAAAATGTGGATCAACAGAAAGGCATTTCCTCAAAACTTATGTTTTAACAGGATTTTTACAGGTATAAAGTATAGTATAATATAGTAAACTATATATTTTTCTCTTTCTCCTGTTGGGTGGCAGGGACAAGTGCTACTGCAGCTGGTACTGACTTCATGGAAGGTGTCCATATACGCAGTACATTGGACAGAGCAGTGCAGGTGGAGCCTTCTCCCATAGATGGTGCCCTATATTTAGCTTAGCATTATGTTGTCATGATGTTTCTTCTCAAGAGCTAATGGCAGGGGTTTTGTTCTGCTTGGGGTTGCTGCATTCTCCAGATAATCCCTTGATTTCTGTAAGCTACTTGCAGCAACCTCGAGGCATTGAAAGCCTAAGAAGAAATGTAGAAATCATGGAAATGAGCCTGGAGTCAGTGGGTATGTTTGTGCTGCACATACTTCACTGGAATAGAAGTTACCAAATTACCTAACAGACGAGTCTAGCTGTAAAAGTACGGAAGTCTAAGTTTGGATTCCTAACAGGCAAAATGATTTCATGGTTCTTGTTGTCCCTGCATGGCAAGTTGACTCTCTTTATCTGTGTTGATTTGATTCATAGTCTGTAAGAGAACTCCTGAAATACACCAAAGTTTGGGTAAAAGAATTAGTTTGGAACTAGGGGCAAGGCAAAGGGGAACTGTTCTTGATGTTATCTTGAAATAAAATTATGACTATCATTCATGTATTTAAAGCTATGACCAGGATTGCTGCTCTGCAGAAGCTTCTCAACATTATGTCTAACAGTTAGATTTGCTAAGATGAATATTACCTTGAGTGCAGCAAGAGATAAATCATTAGACAGGTGTCTTGTACAGACCCTAAGAATCTGCTCAAGATACATGCAGTAAGCCAAACTCTTGTCAGTTGACCTGGGTTTTCTATGCAGAATCCAAACCACTGCTGGTAAAAAAATAGGAGTAGGTAAAATAAGTAAGGTTGAAAGTAACATTAATATATAGAATGTTTCTAGAGTTCCGAGGCAATGGTAAGTTGTTGTCGTGAGCCAAATGAAAGAAACAGCTGGAAGCTGTCTCACCAGAACTATCTATAGAAAGCAGCTGAGAGGAATCATGGGATTCCTATATATGCTAGCATGTTCTATGGTAATTACATAACACATACGAGAAGTAATATCAGGCATAATAATGACTTGAATTTCAACAAGGAAGAGTTCCTGTCACCCCTTATGCTGTTACCCTACCTCGGTATACTGTGGGAGAAAGCTGAGCTGAATGTTGGCAAGCTGATGAAAGCGTCTATGCTGCCCTGAAAATCCCTGTCTGTGAATGCAGCCTGTGGCAAAAACTGGAAATGTGAACTACTGGAGACTCATCCTCAGACACTGACAGTCCCATGTTTGTGGGTAGCAAACAGTCTGCGTGTAAAACTAGAGAAATGGAATGTTACAGTAGGGTGGCATTTCTATCTAGACAGAATCAGATCTACTGGCACTTAAAAAAGAAGAACAAAGTCCTTTTCTGACCTCAGGCAGCTTATTTCAGTTGAACAGAATGCTTTTGATCTTGATTTAGGGCAGCTAATATATGACAAACTTGCTGACATGGGAAAGTAATAGGATTATCTTGGCAACAAGCTTATGAGGGAATAACCCAGGTGAGGGGGAGAGTTTATATTGTTATCCCTTTAGATAATAGGAAAGCATAAAAAAGGTAAGATTCATCTCACTGTATTGGTCAGGGAGTGAAACTCATGAGCATGAAACACATACTGATGACCTGGACATTATGGTCCTTGATGTCATCAAAAGCTGCCCTTAAAGCATACAAAGCGTCCTGTGTACTAAACCATGTGTGGAAGCACAGTATGTACACCATGCCATACATTGCTGTACTGTGTATGGGAATAAAAGAATTAGTGCAGAAACCCATAGACAATTGTCAAGCTGCTTGCACGCCTGCCTCCATGTGAATCTCTAGCAGAGCAACATAGCAAAAGCTGTGTAAATACAGCAAGGCATTTTCTGAAGCTGGAGGGATGCAGTCATGATATGCTATTTCCTACAGGACTAAGATTCAAATATTAGAGAACCTTGGCTTTGGTTCAGAGAAGCACCTGGAAGCTTGGATGCATCTATCAGCACCTCTCCAGCTGAGTAGGAAACTCATAAAATAGGCTTTCTTAAAGTAATGTTTCATAGTCCCAGAACCCAGAAAATGTTGTCATGCCCAGATGTCCTTCTGCATTTGGTATTCCTGCTTTTAGATAAGTTTACTCCAAGGCACGGTGAGATGAGCACAAGTTTAAAAGGAAGGATGAAGCAGAGACAGACACAGTTGGCAGTAGTTTGATTTCTGAAATCAGGTTGAATGCTAAGGAGCATTTTCTGTGATCAGTTCATCCCTTTATATGCTTTCCAGCTGACTCAAGCTGTTCTGTACTTATGCTATATAGGATTTATGGACTGATGTGATTAGAAAAAAGTGATTTATGGATTTGAATATGCCTTTACTATCTCAAGTACAAATTAGGAGTAAAATAAAATTACTGTGAGAATGAGACCTGTATTTTTTTCAGCTACACTCCAGTCTAAAGATTATATTGTGGGATATCATGGAAAGGTAGAGGTGTTAGCAAGATACAACTAAGTTGTGAATTGCCATGCAGAGATGTAATATAGAAAACCCCTATGTGTTGTGAGCAATTCTATTTGGTTTGCCCATGAACAAAATATTTCACTCAGATTTCTCACAAATACTGTTGAGAAGAATTTCATTTGCTCTCCTGTAGTTATTTGGGCTCGCTTGCTTCCCTGAAATCTTGCGTTTGTGAATGTATTCATCTCTGTGTACATTCTCTTTTCCCTCACATATATTTGCTTTCGTTTGTGAAAGTCATGTTAGTGGGTTTTTTATCTTGTCTCTAAGGAGGTGTAGCTCATTGTAGTGTATCAAATTTTATATTTAAATTATCAGTATGGATATGCCGCACTCTATAAAATGCAAACACATCTTGGAGAAATTAATAATTTCCGTGGGAAAAATTAAATTTATAATTCAGTCAAGGCAGTTCTGTTCTTTGTTTATCAGACAGATAGTGTACTATCTTAAGAATATCTGAAACTCATCTGTAATAAAAAGTTGTCATTCCTTTATACAAATAACATAATTAAATAATACAGACCCTTAACAGAACAAAAGAGGTTAAACTGTATTTTTCACTCAAAACAGATTATAATTAGTTCCTAGCAGAAAGTTGTCTTGATACAATCTATTATTTTCTCACTATTGTGACTGTTGTTGATGGGCTAAGCTGCAAAGTGGGTACATACAATCCCACTCCCATTCATTGCTATTTAGAGTATGTCAGGTGTCCATTTTAGAAACAGACAAAAGCATCATTTGCCTGATGCAAATTGTAAAGTGATGCTTTACCTATGCAAAGCCTGTATTTCTTTCCTTTTACAAACAGAACTTTAGAGACCAAATCACATACTGTGGAAAAATATTTGAAGGTTCAGCTTCAGAAAAGAAAGAACCAGGAACATGTTTCGTGCTTCCTAAGGCCATTTTAGAGAATTTTCCTGTTCTTTCAACAGTCTGTAAAGGATGAGCATACATTTGCTTGTGTATATATTCACTGGGAATGGCTATTTAATCTTAATTACTGAGATCAAGACTCTAAATACAAGACTCTCATAATACAAGACTGTCAAATACACCATAAAGCTGCTGCAGCACCCAAAAAGTGTACATAGGCTGCAGCTGAGCAAGCAGCAAAGCTGGTTCTTGTTCCTCATGAATGGTGGCTCCACAGATCGCATCCAATTTCTGTACATTTCTGGGTGGCAAATAAGCCTTCCTGACTGCAGACTTTAACTTCCTGACTTGTTAAAGTTTTGATTTGACAGTAATAGGAATTTATTTTAGTTCCTCTTTTGAAGTAGGGATAAAGGGGTTTATCCAAATACATACTCAGCAACTGCATTAATAGGTTCTAATTAATGAATTATCCATTCAGTGCTACAATAATTCACTTTATCTCTGACCACTCCCAGTGAATTATTGATATAGTGACATTTATTAGCAAACTGCCATTTGCATCACTTTTACATTATTGTTTTCATTATTAATTTACTTGTAATAATTCTTTAGTGCTTAGTCTCGTCAATAAAGAGGAACAGATGGAGCCTGTGAAGTGCTTAACCTTATCTTAATTCTATATCCCTAACACCATTGCCAATAGCACAAGGTTAGATACATAATACATTAACTGACAGTTCTTTCCTTTTGTACATTCCCTTGTCTCCTTTCTCTCCTGTTTCCCAATATCCCTGAGTTTGTTCTGTAAAAGCAAAGGATGATTCGCTATTAATGACTATTTAAATAACAGAATTACATTACTATTGTACTTGCTTCTTTCTGTCCCAGCAATGACTATGAATTAATTAGCATTAGAACACTGGAAATTCCTGTGAATTTACCATTATATTCTGTGTGCATTATTGAATGATTTTACACTTCCTAATGCAAAACTGATGATATCTCTACAAACCTCAGGGGGAGTGCGTGAGGTCATTAAAGTTACATTTGCAAAGAAAACATGCGGATTTCTTGCTCACATTATTTTTTCCTGTGCTGATAATGCTATTTTTGAACTTTTGTTCAGAGTGGTTCATTTGTATTGAAAGATTCTTTTACCCTTTATCCTATTCATCTACCTTTCCAAACTTTTCATTTCATGAGGGAAACGAACTGTGTTTTTTCAATAATTAAAACATTCCTACAGGAAAACAAGAACTTACATTTTCAGATCGTAGTGTTGTCTTCAGAGGTAACAAACACAGAAGGGCAGCCCAGTGTGAGAAAACATGCATACAAGTCAGAAATGAAAATAGCAATTTACACCATGTCTTCTTCCTGTCTTCATTGCTGATAGCTTATTTTCTCCGTGAAGGAGGATTCCAGCAGTAACGCTGGTGTTTTGTCATCCAGGCATCTACGTGGGGATTAAAATGATGAAGTTTTGTTAAAAATTCTCCTTGGAATCCTAAGTTTGCTCTATATTTCTGCTGATTGTTTGTTATTATTTTTAAAACAAAGATATTTTAAATTCATGGGAGCTCACAACATTATTAGCACCCTGCCGGTGACTGAGGGAGAAACACTGGCAAATGCAACCCTTCCTGAAAGCAATTAATCTCTCTGTACTACTTACTGAGCAAAATCTTGATGTGTTAATCCAGGTGAATTGCTCAAATAGAATTTTTTCCGTCAGAATCAGGTAGTATTTCCATAACCTACATTTTTCTGTTTTAAAATAGCCTCTTTTTTTTCTGAAGTAAATAGCAATATGTATTTCAGCTTAAATTTACCATCCTATATTAATAAAATTTCATAAAATTTGTAATAGTTAAGTAATATATTCTTGAACAGGGAAGAAAAATCCTGGCTATACATCCAGAACCAAAGGTTGTTGAAATGATTAAACAGCTTTTAACAGCAGACAAAAGAAATGTTTTCTTCATGTCAGTTTGATTTACTTCAATAACTCGTTCAAAGTTAAGGAACTGCTTAGAAATAGAATAAGCTGAAGCATCATTATCTTTAAATGGTCTATGAATAAACTCTCAGTCTGGGATGCTGAGACTTATGAATTGATTCATTAGCTGTATGTAAAATTAGGCTTGGTAATAAACCAGTTTTAAGTATAAATTGTTTGATACATTTTTCCTCTGTATACATTTATTGCAATTTTATTTAAATAATAAATACGCTTGAAAGGCTGGGATTTCGCATTTCAATTGCAAATCCCATTTCCATACAAAGCAGGTTGATATGAGTCGTAAGTAAATAAAAATTAATCTTCTATAAAGAAGAATTATTATCATTTCTATCAGAATGCTGTGTAAGTATTAAGCATTTGAATAATTATCCTGAACTATGCCACTTCTGAAATGGAAATGTAAGGTATGTTTCTGGCAGTGTATGGAAGTAACAGATTAGTTTAAAAATTAGATTCAAACTAACTTTTTTTTTTTTTAATTTACCTACAGACAAGAGTCAAAGTCCCTTGAGGAGAAAAGAATAATACACATTAAAAATAAATATTAAATGGTCTTTTTAAAAAATAATTGTTTTACAGTTTTTGTATGTTTGTATTTTTTTGTATTTTCACAGAACTAATGTTTGAAATCTTATGAGACATAATTTCATATTCAATTCTTTAAATAATTTTGAAGTTTTACCAAAATATTATAGTTTAGGGCCTTGTAAGTAGGCAGTTCTGTGATGTATGGGAGATAGAATGGCTGTATTGCTGTATTAATCATAAACCCCTACTTTAGGAGCATCTTTACTCAGAATTTTAATTCAGTAGACAATTCCAACATTTCTAAAATAAATTTAATTTCCAGCTGAAAGAAAATAAGTTTTGACATTTTATACTTATTAAAATTCTGTTTAAAATATGAAAATGGGCATTTTTTTTTCCCTTAGCAAGAGTAAAGCAGTCAGTTTACATTTTCATGTAACAAGAGTTACATAAATTTATTTTTAAAATGCAGAATTATGGTCACATTGTTATTGATTTATTTTATATGTATATGATGCTGACATTTTAATTAGAAAGACTTAGTTGCTTTATATTAGATTTCCTTAATGATTTATCAAAATCAGAAAATTCATATTCTTTCTTGAAAACAATAACGACAGCAGGTCCCATTAAATCACAGAGCTGACAGAGACACCCATCTCCAACTTGCTCAAAGTTGCGAATTAGTTAATTTGTTTCAAATGTTTAATTGCTGGAGAAGCGGTTCAGAGTGTGGTTTGGTGGCCCCTCACGTTTTTGTGTATCCAGCATTGTAAGGGCAATGAAATCTCAGCTGTTGAGGTCTGTTTCTCTGAGCTGAAGGAGAAGGAAGAGGTTTTATTATGTCAATGATGTAGAACGTATTTAAAGCGGTAAGGATCTCACCGGTTTCAGCCAATCACTGACATACTAATTATGCCTTAACTGCATCTCCTGTTTCCTCCTAGGTCTTACTGCTGCAGCATCTCTCGTATCCCTGGCCTGGGCTTTGGCTTCCTACCAAAAGGCCCTCCGTGACTCCCGTGATGACAAGAAACCCATCAGTTATATGGCTGTTATAATCCAGTTTTGCTGGCATTTCTTCACAATTGCAGCAAGGGTCATTACTTTTGCTCTGTTTGCCTCAGTTTTCCAGCTGTACTTTGGGATCTTCATCGTGTTGCATTGGTGCATCATGACCTTCTGGATCGTTCACTGCGAGACAGAGTTTTGCATCACTAAGTGGGAGGAGATAGTTTTCGACATGGTTGTTGGGATAATCTATATCTTCAGCTGGTTCAATGTCAAGGAAGGAAGGACACGCTGTAGGCTTTTCATTTACTATTTTGTCATCCTTTTAGAAAACACTGCCTTGAGTGTTCTCTGGTATCTGTACAAAGCCCCTCAAATCTCTGACGCATTTGCCATACCAGCACTGTGTGTAGTGTTCAGCAGCTTTTTAACAGGCATCGTTTTTATGTTAATGTACTATGCCTTCTTTCACCCCAATGGACCAAGGTTTGGGCAGTCGCCAAGCTGTGCTTGTGAGGACCCTGCCACTGCCTTCACCCTACCCCCAGAAGTGGCCACAAGCACGCTAAGGTCCATCTCCAACAACCGGAGTGTCACAAGCGAGCGGGATCAAAAATTTGCAGAGAGGGATGGGTGTGTGCCTGTGTTTCAGGTGAGACCCACCGCACCATCCACACCTTCATCCCGGCCACCAAGGATTGAGGAGTCTGTCATTAAAATTGATCTGTTCAGGAACAGGTACCCAGCATGGGAGAGACATGTGTTGGACAGGAGCCTGAGGAAGGCAATCTTGGCATTTGAATGTTCCCCTGCTCCTCCACGGCTACAGTATAAAGATGATGCCCTTATCCAGGAGCGCTTGGAATATGAAACCACATTGTAAACAAAGCAAAAACACGGCTTGAAGAAGCTCCAGTGTTACAGTCCAAATTAAGGGTTGACAGTAGGGCTGTAGGAATAACTAAACTATGTACTACAAGTAGAGAAGCAAGCTATAGTGTTCTTAGTCTGGCTATCATCATGATTATCATTTGATCCACTGTGTGCAGTCTGTCTGCAGGACACTGATACAGCAGCGTCATCTGAAATCCTAAAAAAACTTTGACCCACACATACAGATCAGTTACTTCAGCTGGGGAAACTCACCCACGACCCCTTGCTGCTATGAAACTCTAACTGCACAGTACTTACAACCAATCAAGAGCTTTCAACTTTAGCCAGTAGTGCATTTTATTTTAGAAATTAATGATTGATATTTCCATAATCAATGGCAAAAATAAACAAAAACATACCTTTTCAAAAATAACAAAACTAGCACACAGTGTTGCTGTTATGAAAATTGTTTTCTGGGGAAAAAAATAGGAACATAATAGTTTTCAACACTCCCATAAATCAACCATTAAGGTTAGGTTAGGTATGCAAAATAGTTCTTAATTAAAAAGATACATTATCATGTTTGTAAGGCTGTCAAAGGAAAGTAAACTAAATTTTGATTAATTAGGTCATAAAAATTAATACTACCAGAACTGTTTGTTTTCTGTAGAATTTCAAAGTCTTTTTAAAATAAAATTTAACTTCTTGATGTTACTTTCAGCAGAAATCCTATGCAGCTCACTTCTGCTTTTCAGAAGAAATAAGGAGCTCTAACATGTAGTGATATACATTAAATGATAATCATGATTCAGTGTTCAATTTGCAAAAAAAAAAAAAAAAAAGTGAAAGAACAGGGAAGTATAGTTTTCACATTCTAAACTTTTTGGAGGACCCCATTCAGACATTTCAGAAGAAGCTACAAGGAGATGAACACACTGAGACTTCTCTGTTTCAGGACTGAGAATGCATGATTCAGTGTGTGAATGTATGCAGGGGTGACAAGAGACTGTGACATGCCATACCCTTCTAGTGCCAAACATTGTATAACTGCAAGGTTGATATTGCCTGAGGGACAGATAACAAGTGGCACAAGCCCTACCAGAAAAAGAAGCAGGGAAGACCAAACAAGTTCTCAACATGTAGAGACAGCTCTGATTTTTCCCAACCCAAGGTGAAAGTGGTGTCTTTTAAAGGCTTTCAACCACCTCTTAGTAAGTATATTCACAGAAGTATAAGAAAGTTATGTGGAAGAGTCTCTTCTGCCTGTTCAAGACTTTTGTCCAGATGCGTTTAAAAATTACATTGAATCTCTTGTAATAGAGTGCTTTGCTGCAAGCTTTTGGGTTTTAAATACCTCCCTAAATCTAGTCAATGGTATTATCCTTCATGTTAAAAGTATCCCCTGATGGTGCTTTCAAATGCATTAAAGGTGCAAGTCAAAATTTGATAGTATTTTTTTTAAATCTGGTGCAGAGTGAAAAACTCATGGATTATTTCGATATTTTTGTAAACTAAAAATATGGTATAAAAGGTTACTTTTTATAAACCTCAAATCTTTTAATACATTTCATTCTCTTTATAGCTTAGATTTTAAGAATTGGTCCATGAATTTTATCAAATGGCTTTTTCAGGTTGATGTAAACCTGGTTTTCACACATTATGGATTTGTTTTGCAGTGTAATGCTATATGAAAGCCTACATGGGTACTTTTAGAATACCCTATAAACTGTGGATCCTGTTTCAAATGTAAGTGGGTTGTAAAGACACCAAGTGATTCCATAAGAAAAAATTTGCTATAACTATTTCCATCCATTTTAGGAGAGAGAAGCAGAACTGAAGAGTTGTTGTTGTAAATGGCATTGTCAGAATGGAGAAGACCTGATGATTGGTATTGTAATCTTCACTGTCAGATATATCCAGTGTAGTCACTGCTGTATATGCTGCTGGATTAATTTCAGTCTTTCCTATTACGAATATTTGTACTATGAAATGGCCAAGGTTACACCGACTATGTTTATTTGTATGCGTTCAATTAGCCATTTTTAATGTTGACTTTTTTTATTAGTGAAATGTTCGATACCTGTTGTTCTTTGCTGGGGCAAGTTCCTCAAAACAAAAAAAAAAATCTGTGAAAGTGCAGGAATCTGCAAGGCAGAGGGAACTTTACACAGATCAGAAAACACCCATGCTTCAAGGGTTTCTTAGGTATTTTCAAATTAAGCAGTAGCCAACTGCCTCTATAATAATTTTTTAAATAAAACAATTTTTTGATAGTCCAAACCTGAAGCTTTGTACAAAGTGATTGCCCTTCTCTCCATGAATATATAGCTAATTATTCAGAGAAAAGCACTCATGTTTTGTCAAAAAATATACCAGTGCAAGAACTGCTAAAAAAAGGTTTTTGAAGCAAGTCCTTTGTCCTGTCAAATTCAGTAGAGCCTTCACTCCAGAATCAAACGCTAGCTCGCACAAGAAAATTGCTGGTTTTCTTTACAAACAAGGCAAATGGTAAGCTTTGTGATCCAAGATGTGTTTCTTCTGGAAACAGTTGAATGTGTTTGCTGCTGCTTTAACAAGTCAGAAATTTAAGCCTGAACGAGGCACAGTGGGCAGCCTTCGCAAGCTCTACCCACCCTCTGGTACCTCCTGGGGAGAGGGGCACATCACGGCTGTCAGTGAGGCTTGTCCTGTGCTGCTGTCCCTCTCATGCCCTTGCTCTTCCTCAGAGCTGTGAGCCCTTTGGTCAGGGCTTAAAGAATTGAAGAAACGTTCCTTCGTATGAAATTTAAAGTCTGCACCAGTGCTTGCTTTGCAAGGTTGCTGAAGAAGGTTTGGGGTGAGTTTGTTTGATTTGCTCTTGTTTGGTTTTGGAAGGAAGGACACAGAGGTATTATTTATCCATGTGGGTTTTCCTGCCTAGCATTTACTTTCTTTACTCTCTCAGCATTTTTGATTTTTTTAAATAATGTTTGTAAAAATGTTTATCTTAAGCAAACTACTACTGCAGGGTCTGAGTGCAGAGCAACATACACATACACATATATATATATATGTATATGCACAGCACTATATATATACATCTTGTCCTAAGAATTCAGTCTCACTGTTTGAGGGATGGAGAGAAATCAATATACACTGTCAAAATTTGCTCTCCAAAATCTTACTCTGTTACATTCATAACATCAGTGATACTTGCACTGAGAACAGGGTGGCCATTGAAATCTTAACACTCAGATGACTACGTGGACAGTTTCATAATTTGCATTGCTGTGAATAGTCACATTAAAAGCTGTAAGAACCTTTTATAGAAATTGCCAAGATTAAACATCATCCACGTTGAAATTCCATGATGGCCTTAAGGAGAGTTAATAATCAATATGCACTATTCTTTTTACCACAGGCAGTTTTAAAATCAATAACATTCAATTAAGACAGCAATAGCAAAAAAAAAAAATCCAAAAAACCAAACAACAACAACAACAACAACAAAAAACAAAAAAAAACCCATCCAAAAAATTGTAAAGAAAATTAACTTCTGCTTTTGAAATAATAAAAAAAAATCAGGCCTTCTAAATTTCATTACAGAATACAAGAAAATAAAATGTTCATATTTTCATATTCACATTCTGGTAAAGAAAAGCAATCACATCTCTTTGTTAGAAGTAAGAATTATGAAAGCATTGTTCTACTGAAACCAAAAAATTGCCAATGGATTTAATGGTAACTTATCTGGTTAAACACTTGGTCCTAAACTTTTGAGGGTCTGTATTTGTCTGTTACAGAAAAGGCGATTCAACTACTATTCACTACTCTAATTAATAAAGAAGAGATAATGTATACCAGGTTCATTCAGAAAACATATAAAAAATGTAACATAAAATTTTTGTCTTATTTTAAAAGTTATTTTTTCTGTAATAAGATAATTTTTCTGAAGAAATTCTTTGCAAATATGTGCAATACCTTTTTCCTGCATATTTAATAATGAAAAAAAGTAATTTCTGATTTCGCTTATGTCAATTTAAATATGTTTCTTGTGCTAGAACAATGTTTCTGTGCTTGGGCTATATGGCTTTGATGACATATAAACAACATTTTTATTGACAAAACAACAAATTCTCTATTAATTAATTTTTATAACACTGGAGAAAATTTTCCTTCCAAAATTCAATGCTAGGCCTCATCTGCCTGATTTTGTAAACTTTTAAGCAGAGAGGGTAAATTACAATTTTATTGGAGATGTAATTTTTAATATGTGGTGAATAGCTATTACACCCGTATTAGTTTAAAACATACAATGGTCTAGCCAACACATCATTATTTCCCAAAAGAGCAATTCGTAAGTTGTAGTAAAAGTAAAGGTGCTGCTTTATTTGGAAAGGGACTTCCAATCATGCAATATGTTCATTTACTTTTTATTGGCCAGCAAATATTCACAACCAGCCTTTTGGGTTTTTTAGAACACAAACAGTTTTGAAGTCTTTGTGATTTGATCATATAACTCCTTAACAGCCTTAAAAGTGGCGCTGCACTGAGTTTTAGTTGGCTCTGCCAGTGATTCAGCTCCCAAAGCCGCTGCTGCCATTTCTCTGCTCCATCCCTGAAGCTGTGCAATCCACAGTGACTGAGATGCTGAGATTTGTTTTGCACCCCCTGCACTGCCTGCACAGTGCCAAATAAAAGACTTCAGCAGATTTCTGTGGTCCTGCTGCCGCCTCTCTTGCTCCTGTGCATGGTGGGAAGCAGAGTAAATTGCATCTGTGCATCTATTTAAATGAGCTTATTTACATTGAGCCCCTACAAGATGTGTGTGATGAAAATAATTGCAACACGTGTCCGTGAATTTACAAGCCCAACACTGCAATTACTAATTCTGTAGCATAACAAAGCAGAACATGGGAAGAATTGTCTAAACACACAATAAGCCGTTTAATTTTGCTAATTGTAGCAATTAGACTAGCTTGCATGAAGCCTGTGCTCTCAGCAGAAAGCCAAATAGAGTAAATGGCAAAGAGCCATTTATATACCAGAGACATTAAGTCATGAAATCCTCCCTTCATTGTTATAGAACTATGTCTTTTCATTATGACGTTTAATTGATTCTTCTTTATTCTGATAAAAGAGATAAAATGCAAAATAAGAACAGATTCTTTTAAATCTGGGAATTAAAAAAAAAAAAACCACAACAGATTACTGCAGTTTACATGTAGTGATTTTTTGAAACAAATTCTGTCATTATTTTCACTTGGCTGCAGATTGCTGAGCAATCCACTTCTGAGATGATTTCTCACATCTGGTATGAGCAGACTTCATTACAGGAGAGACAGATGAATATTACAAAGCCTTGCTCATGTAAAGTTAGGGGAATAGTGTCACTGATCAACAGATCGTTTAACACGTGAGGGATCCCTGGGCACAATTTGTTTTACAGTAGTGACCTCAGTGCAGGACTTTTGTGAGATGTCTTCACTGATACGACAAAATCAGGCCCCTGGTACTGAGTGAACAACTGCATGAATTCAGACCACAGCAATGGAAGTCTTCACCTCCTTGCTCCAAACTGAAGTCAGCTGGAGATTTGCTTCTTTCCAAAGAGCCTGCATGTCACTTGGCTCAACCAGAAATACATAGTCTAAACTTAGTGCTAGCTCAGCATGAATCAAACATTTATTCTTCTTTCCCTTTTAGTTCAAACATTTAAGAATATACCCACTTTGACACAGTTGCTGTTTTGTGATCCTTTTAAGAAGACTTTGAAAAATTCCTCTGAAACCAGTCATTTCCAGTGATTCTTATAAAAGCCAGTTGCTGACCAGCACATTCATTAAAAAGAACATTTTCTAAATGTATGTACTTGGCTCCAGTACATACATTTTGCTCTGAATGCTTAGGGTTTCATCTTATGCAACGGATCTTATGTACCCATATGTATGCCTGCTCCGAATCCTGGGGCAAAGAGGACAGGTGTGCAAGATGCAGGGCAGAAAGTCCTCTTCAGCACATTTACAGGGTGATTTGCATGAACCAGAGACATCAGAGAGAAGCTTGTGTATAATTACAACAGAGTTATACATGCTGTATTCATTGATAGAGATTTACAAGAAATTGTGATATAAGTGGCCAACTAATGGATCAAATCTCAACTTTCACATACAAGGCAATGTAAAAAAAAAAAAAAAAGCAGCAAAGAAACTTTAAAGTGCAACCAAAAATCTCTTTTCGAGGAATGGTTGGGATAAACTTAAAAATATAACAGGTTTGTCAGTGTAACTAGATGTCATATTCATAAAAAGAAAGATAAAATGACTATGGGTACATTTTCTCTGTCTGTAGATTTCAGCCTCTTATTTCAGATATCTTTGGAAGCAATTGCTTCTGGATCTTGCTTCTAGGCAAGCTGCAGCCCTAAGAATACTAGCAGCTTTTCTACACAAGGTCTGTTCTGCTATAGGAAAGTCCACGTCCTTTTAACCAGGTGTTGAGTTTGGCATTGTTTACTGCACTGAACTAAACCTCACAAAAGCTTTTTTAGCATGAAATAGGTGTGTCCACTCAGCCATATACTGTGTAAAGGAACTGAAAAACAGAATTTCGCTAGTAAGTGATTTCCTCAAGGTAAAAAAGCTGCTAGTTGAATGTCTAGAAGAGATTTCAGAGGCATAACACAGTACTAAGGCAAGACATAGACTGTTTGTGTGCTACGAGTCCACTCAGGGCAAGGCCTGGTCGTAGTCCAGCACTCCCTTCCCCACCTCGTGCACCAAAGAGCCCAGAGAGAGAAAAATCAAGCGCATGAGCTGGATGAAAGCCACAACACTCGGGGACCAGATACCCAGCACGTTGCAGCACACGTGTAGAGGTCTGCACAGGCACATTGGGGGCCTCAGACTAATACTGTGATCCTCCAAACTGCACTAACTAGCAGTTCCTGAATGTTTTTAATGCCAGATGTTCGACCACATAAAATTTGGCTCCTGGGCTTGGTCAGAAACAACTTGGTCTTAACAGTACAAGGTAGCTCAGCTCCTATCTCCCACCTAAGCCTGCCAGGATCCCCTGAGCACATATTCTTCTGCTTATTTTACCTGAAGGACTTGGGTCCTCTGGGGTGCTATCAGATGGAGCTTTGCACAGAAATACCCATGACTGCTTTTCCAGCAGTAAATTGGTGGTAAGCAGAGACCAAGGGGAAAGCCAGATGCAGTTATCTCTTCAACTAGCAATGATTCATATCTTTAGCTACTATCTCTCAGGGGAAGGCTATAGGGCTGCACACTACTGAGGAGAAGGGCAATGCTCCCTGCTTCATATTTTGAGGCTGTTCTTCCTCTTTGTGGGAAACATAAAAGTTATCCTGTGCAATGTAGACATACTTCTAGTATTTTGACATGTTCAGTCCCTTTAGTGTCGAGGGCTGAAATTGTTGAGCACATTCAGTGCCATTGCCTACATCCAGCAATGTCTACAGGATACATCTGGGGAAGAAGCAAAATCACTCTGCTCACCTTCCAAAAGCCGTATGAACATGGTTAGCACTGTGACAAAGCCTGAATCTCTACATGCTGCCTTGAATCAGGTCTACTAATGCACTGTGTGCTAATGCACTGCTAACGCTGTGGCCACGTTCACCTGGTTTTTCATTGGAGCTCAGGCAGACTTTTTATGGGCACCAAAGCTGCACGTGTAGCTTATCTATAGTTGCCTGAGCCCAAGGTGCATACCCTTTGCAATCCCAGTTCCTTCACCAAACAAAGATCAGTTTGGGCTGAGCAAAGGGCAGACAGGCTCTATGCTATCTAGCCAAGCATGTGGAGCACACATGGTTTCTCTGGACGGTACATTTGAACCACAGTTATGTGCAAATTGTCCAGGTTATGGTGAATGCAAGAAGTAAGTTCAGTGTCCACAGTTTGGAGCATGCTGTAATGAATACTCTCTGTGAAAGTGTTTGTTTTTATCATAATAAAAATAGTACAATCTTATCTCATACTTGGGAGCAAATTTACAGTATCAAATGCATTTATATATATATACCTGTGTATATATGTGTGTGTGTGTGCATGTATACACATGACAGTGAGTCCTGAGATTCTATTAGGATTCAATCTTGCAATTCATTTAAATTCTAAGCCTAAACAAAAGGATCAAGAGCATTACCGTCAAGGGTAATCAAGTGATAACTGCAAAAAAAAAGAACATTATTGGAAAATATGTTCTAGTTATTATTTGAGACAGCTTTGCGATGTATTGTGCCAGCACTTTAACAAAAAGTTATGGAGAAAATGTGTCTAATGCTATATTTCATAATCTTAAATATTTTGGTAAAAGAATAGAGTGGGGAAAATTTATATAAAATAAAGAAGGATCTATCACATTTATTTAATCAAGGAAAAAATCATAGGAAAATGGCAAAGGGATCAATTAAACTTTTATTTCATTTAACGTTGGTTGTATTTGTTTTTCTATCAGTTGTCATTGTCAGTAGTTTATGAAGGAAATAATTTGCAATAATTAGGATGGTTTACTTGCATTTTAACTGAAGAACACTAAAGAGCGTTTGTTATCCAACCTATGTGCAGTTTCCTGATACATGCTGTCAGAAGGAAAAATTTGCTCTTGCATGGATTATGTATTGAAGATAAATTTAAAATGCATGTATTTGAAAACAATACCCCTGTCAATTTAAATACACCATGCATACGCAGTAGCTATTTCTGAAATTTTAATTACTGATTTTTTTCAGTATGTTCTGCATTATTATCTGCCTATCCCAGATTGTTTCTTAGTTGATGTTTGATAAGAATTAATTTTAAATTTTATGAAGCTGAGGAAGAGACTACTCACCAGTGAAGGCGTTTACTTCCATATGTCTAGAGTTCCTGACCAGAGTCACCATTCAGCATTAATGACATTGTTTGAAAAATCCAGTAACTTTCCAACAGGATCTGATTTATGGACAGATAGATCTAAAATTGTTGTGACTGGGTCAGACAATGGTAGTAACTACAGAGAGAAAGTTCAAAAATAGTCACCAATGACTTTCAACATTGTTCCCTGCATTTCCATTTTGGGACTAGCATAGCCTTCCTGTCAGCCAACATCCACAAGTGCTGTGATTACTCCTGGCACTGGCACTGTGGCATTCCCTCTGGCTGAAAGTGAAGCTCCAGTTCCTCCTGGGTTACCAGGCTGGCCCACAGGGAATATTTCACTGAGAACACTTTATCTATTGGTGAGATTGCCACACCAATCTGGGCAGGATTTAGCCTTTAGACAGCACTGTATAGACAATGAAAAACCTTCCTTTGTCAGCAGAGAGGGCAGCTGCCACTATTTATAGTCACAAAGTGCCAGCATATTGTTGTGTATTTGTGGCTGCTATCGATTCCTCCTTTTTTATTTTATTGGAACAGCTTGGAACTTGTCGAGCTGAGCCTAGGTTGATTTGCAGCTAATTAATTCAACGGACATTTTTAATCTTGCAAATTTGTGACTTGTAATACAGTAATCAAGGTCCGGTGAGCAAACATTAATCAGTTTGGGAGAAAAAAAAAAAAAGCCACTGTTAGCTATGTTCAGCAAGGTGCCCACACTGGAAAGAGAGATCTAGAAGAAATGCAATATTAGTAAATTCATCCTAGCTAAGCTAAGCTTTCATCGTTCATCTTATGAAACATTTATCCATTTCATTTGTTTTGTACGTGCAAGGAGTTGTATTTAAAAGAGGATTACTGGGATTGAGACAGGTCTAGTTACCATCAATGGGGAACTGGCCATCTATTCATCTTATCAACCAAAAAGTCATTCTACCAAACAGCAGTACAATTTTATTTTTGAGATTAATTTGCTGGTTGTGGAACAGTTTATCTGTAACAAAACACATAACCACATTTAGTAACAGCACTAAGTACTGGGTGAATGAGTGAAGAAAATATTGTATTCATGACTTTTAACACACAGCTGGATTTTAGCTGCTTTGACATGAAGCAGAAGGGAAAAAAAATACAACGTTGCCTATAACAAACATGATCTCTCAATAATGAAAGGCTTGTGACCAGCAAAGCATTTAAACCCTTTCATCATCAGAAAGGATGTATATTAGTACACTTGCAATTTATAAAAACAACTAGGAATAACTAGGTTTTATATTTAACCTAACTCTAGTACTTGGAGGAACCCAGCAACATGGGACTCAGCAAGAGCTCTGGTTTGGGCCCCTCCTGGTACAGAGTTTTCAAGCAGGTGCTGTCACAGCCCCCTCCAGTCAGGCTGCACAGGGTGCATGTGTGTGTAGGACAATGAGTAATCCGTACATATGTTTCATTCTGGGAGCATCTCAACTGTTGACCTTCGCAGGGAGGCCAGAGATCAAAGACACAAAAGCAAAAGGGTGATTCCTCAGTCACGATTAAGAGATGTTTGTGAAACACTGTGGAAGCTGCCCCTGCTGTTTCAGTGGATAAAGGGAGGAGCAAGAGTGTTTCAACTGGGGGGGGGGGGGGAAGGGGAACAAAACAACCAAAAAACCAAAACTCAAACTAACAAACCTTGATGCCAAAATACTACTTATAGCGCAATTACTCTCTCCTCTGGGAAAGATATTGTCTGGGAAAATTCTACAAACTAACTGGAACACACAGGGAGACAATGAAAGAAATTGTTGCTATTGGCAGGAGATGTTTACTAGCAATAAGATACAAAGGTGTCTGAAACTAAGGCCTGGGAGACAAGGATTTTGTATGGCAGTGATTGTTAAATTTAGAAATCATAGATCTTTATAACAGATTGTAGGTCAGAGAATTTTATTATCTATTTTACGGAGGATTAATCTCAGATGGCTTCCACAAAAAACATAAGGTTTAAAATAGGCTCAGAAGATGGGCTTTTCTGTATATGAAGTATTATAGGCTTGATGTTGTTCAAGTGCTTGTGCATTTTCTCATGGTCTCAGTTTCTCATGTAATACATCCATAAGCAAATAGTGGATTTGCAGGTGCATATTCCTTTAGTGCTAACTGTCCTCGCATCAACTTCTTCATGCACCGCTGAGGGGCATATACATGGCAAGGTGTAAAGGTGTAGAGCAGGAAAAAACAAAGATGAGATCAGTAGATTCTGACAGATAAGGCTTCTGGTAGAAGCCTTATATTTAGGGAACAGCTGTGAATCTATAGAGTAGGTGAGCCCTCACAGCATTTGTTCATGCTCAGATATTCTGTCACTCAGCTCATCATGGAAATTACTGCTGAAGGACTTTCAACTATATTAGATGTTATCACCAACTCTTGCTTGTTTAGAAGCAGGAACAGTAGATTTCTGATTTCAGTAGATTTCCTGATTTCAGTAGAAAAGCCGATGGAGTTATCCATAGCCTCATGCATGGTCTGTAAGTGTAGCATATCATGAAAGGTCTTTTTTCTTCAAAGATTCACTCAAAAAAGTTGGCAAAGTTTGTTAGATACTGTTATGATGTTTTTCCTTGTGTTTCCTTCCATTTTCCTCTTGTGCTTGAATCTCATGGGCAAAATGCACCAATGAGAGAAGACTGCTCAGGTTATCTAAAAAACTTTCTTTTCTCATATCATAGTACAAAACTCAAAAATTCTTTTGTATAACACCTGGCTATGGGATAACCTATATGGTTAGAGAGGGAAAACCAAGTTAAAACTGCAAATACTGAAGCAATTTTCTGAAGTGGACAGCATGAATTTTTTTAAAGACAGCTGTCATATTTTGATGCTCAACTGATCTTACTTCATCATTCCAAAGCCTTGTTATATGCCCATAGCAACCTAGAATTCAATATCTTTTGTTTCTGAGATAATTTCTGGCCCACAGAACAGCCACTAATGGGGATCGTGTTGGATTAGCATGCAAAGATCTGCCATCCCACTGCTGTTCTCCTTTAACAGGACTGCTGTTCCTTTAAATCAATTCCCATTGATTCTCAAGGGCAGAAACTGTCCCGTGTGTAATTTGTTCCGCTTGAGGGGACAGATATTTTGCTCTCTATTCTCTGAGTTGTGCATTATTAACAAGCTAATGTTTATTCTAACAAATGAACATCGCCGTATTTTCCTGCAGGTACCATTCCATGTATAAGTTTGTCTCAAGAGTGGCAGCTGGCTCTGCTTGTCTTCCCATGCTTGCTCACCTGCCTCTTTAATCAAATGTTAACTTAACAATTGTTATTCCTCATGCTGCAGAGCCATGCAAAAACCAGTTTGACTTCTGGATTTGACCCGTGGCATTAGCAAACGGGAGATTCATCTTCTCACTGTAAGCTGAGTGCATTGGAAATGGTACCCTCTGGGATGCAATAAACACGGTTCTTTACCATATTGATTTTGTAGTAATTTTCCAGAGTGCAGTTGTGCTTTGAGACTTTCTGCAGCTCTCTGTAATCTTCTTGTATTAAAAAAAAAAAAAGGGAAAGAAAAAATAAAATAAAACCAACTTTTAATTGTTCTTCCTCAATATACATTGTTCTCTTGAAACTTGCAATGTGCAAGGAGCATGTCAGTTAATTCAATTTGGACATTTTAAATGGATTCCTACAGACAATATTAATTAACTCAGTAGAAATTAAAAAGGCATATTCTCCAGTCATTACAGTAAAATGCATACTCAGATAAGGCTAACTAATTTGTGTGTTCTTCCACCCTCCATCTCTCAATATACAGAACTCAAAGTTTGTTTCAAGCTGACCTGGTGGATTTGATTTTGTTTGGGGAAATGTGTGCAAAAGTGTTTCTAGGCTATTAATAAAACAGGTGAGCCATCCAAAGCAATTTCACATGGGGCAAATGATCCTGAAAGATGACTGACTTGACAACAGCTGTGCTTACAAAACCTTCTTCAACAATCTACAGCTAAGCAAACAAACAAACCAAAAGACAGTCTTAAAGGACTGATGGAGAAATTCTGCCTGGTGCATGGGTCAATAAGTCATACTTACACCAGCACTCTGGACAGGAGCGTTTATTATACTGGGATTTGCTTTGATTATGGGCAGTTTATCATCATAAAGGTCTTCCCTGAAGGTCCACCATAGCAAATGGATTACTTTCTTTTAACTTTAATGGGGTCCAGTAAACTGCAGGAGAAAGCACATGGGCATTTCACTTTTAAATTTCACAACGCTGCTCTAAGTAAAATTTATTTTTTAAGGAATCTCTTTAGTAAGTACTTTACAGTGCACTTGAACTTTACTGTCAAGTGAAACTGTCAGCCATTATGCACCCAATACAGATAAGGATAAGTCATTGAAAATGTTTGAGGAAGCAATATCAGGCTTTGTATTAAAAAAATATTCTGCTGGAAATAATACTAAAGCATTTCTAGGTCTTCCAATCTCTGGATGAGGCTAAGATACCTGGCTGGATTCCAGGATAAATTAAAATGTCTTTTTAAACTTTCAGACAGCTTATGAATATATTAATTGTATTTTAATATTTTCTATGAAATAAAAACTATCCTTTGAGCTATACATTTCAATTTCAAATGAATATACATCTTTCTATAAAGCCTAATGGGCAAGTTGGAGAGGTGAAATTTTATCCTAAGCTCAGGCAAAAATCCTCCTGTTTTCCCCTACAGACTGCCAACCTGGCCCTCCATGATACTTGCCTGTTGCGCTTCACCACTGAAACCCCTGAAAATGGATCTAGCATCTGGATCCTGGCAAATCTTATCTCATTCTTTAGTTGCACAGGAAGAGGACAGAGGCAGCTCAATGCCACAAGGGATCAGGCAGGTGCAGGTAGATCCTCTTCTCTTCCAGTTTCTCCAATGGCTACCACTGACACAGCTGAATTGATGATTAGAAGAGGGACTGTTTCTTGTTGGGGCAGATGTTGACTGCATGTAATGAGACTTGGAGATATTATTTGTATTTGGAAAGGAAGGGTGGCAAATAGGTTTATGACACAGTGAAGAGGATGACTACATATGTCAGGTATGCACAGTGGCAACACACTGAAATATTGAGCTGGATGCCCAGGTTGTAGAGGTTAGTGCTAAGAAAACAGGTTGATTAGCTGGTGCAATAAAGTCCTCAAAGAAGCAGTTTTTAGGGTTTTATCCTCTGCAAACTAATATGCATAGGGGAAAATAAAGGATTGCCTTCACTGTTGTTTCACATGCAGAAAAAAAGATTTTTGCATCCATTTCAAAAGTGTGCCTTTTAGCATCTTTGTGTTTCATGAAATCAGGCCTGAAAAATATTTCTACCCCCTTCAAAATCAGAGCATCTTTTTCTGCTTAGGTTTACATAAAGCTATAAAGTCTTGACTTCTCTGAGAAACTGAGATTCTCTCAGCCTCACTCCTTGTCACACTAAAAAAATCAGAGCAATTGAGCTGAAACTCCTGACAAACATTTTGGGGAAAGCTGCAATATCATGCCACATCAAGGAATCTCACAGTTCAGTCTTCTAGTTTTCCATTTATTTCTGTCAGGAAAAATTAAAAGGCTGTGATGTGCAGGACATGCAAATGTAATTGGCTGTTAGCAGCTCTGCTGCCATAGCATGTAGGTTCAGCAGTCTGTGAACATCAGTGGCTGCCAGAGATGAAGTTGGTCAAAACCACACAGCACTTTTAAAAGTCATTATTAAAATACAAGGGCATTAGAAAGATAATATTAAAAGGAAAAGAAAAGAAAAGAAAAAGAAAAAAGAAAGGCTTCAGGATTTCCTTGTTAAAAATAGAAAATAAAAATGAAAAATGGCATATGTACACAATTCAGAAGTACAAACCCTACTCTTTTACAGGCCAACTAAAAAAAGTAAGGAAAACCACCAACAAATACCCAAACTATTTCAGTTTGTGATGCTCCCTGCTGTGATGCTTTTCAAGCCAGGTTACTAGTGCAGAATTCATGATACCAAATTACATTTTCCCATTTTGTGATCATTAGCAGAGGGATCTAACAGTAGGACTCAGAAGAGCCAACATATTGCATGTTTAGTAATGGGATGTTATTAGGTTGTTGCTACTGAAAACAGGAACACATCTCCAGATTCATCTATCTCCTACAAGTAGGCTTTTTTTTTGTGAAATTCATTCCCAGAGTTTGAAGACTTTTCATGCACCCGCACACTCCAGTTGGGCATTTTGCTAGAGAAAGCTACCTGCTTCTCTTCCCAGGCAGGAATGGAAGGGAAAGATGGGTCTGTCTCTGTGCCAGGGGCTGTTAGCTTGAGCCCTGTGACCATGATGCCAGCCCAAATCCCTATTCATCCTGAGTGGACTCAAGGTAACACTTTCTTGGAGACTGTCCTGTCTGCAGGAGGGGGAACTCTGTCCCTCTCTCCAGATGAGAAAAGGTCCCTGTGAGAGCTGAAATGCAATGGTGCTGGGCACAGGCAGGAAGGCCTAAGAAGAGCTGTAACTCTGTGGTCCAAGGTGGAGGCTGGTCCTCTCTTTGGGGACTGCTGAGTGTGTGGGGCCACTGGGTGTGTACACACCAGCTCTGCAGGAACATCACGTGGGGGATCCCCACCACATGGGCACATCCCACATTGATCCAGACATGTGGGTACATCCCAGGCAGGCTCCTAGGATATTTATTCAGTCAGTCCCGGGAGGCATAGGCACAGGATCCCTGGCCCTGTGACTCTCAGGTGACCTCAGTAGAGGATGGGTGCATAGAAGTTCGCCCAGGCTGAGATGGTGGTGCTTCTGGGCACACATGGTGGCACATCTTCAGGCACTCACAGTATATTTCTGCCTTCCAGAAGCTTCAGTTCCAGCGGTCAACCAGACCTCATGTGATGCCTGATAAAAAGTAAATGACTTCCTAATACTATATAAAGCCTGTAAAAAATTGCACATGCAAATACACTCAAATACTTGAAATTCAAATTTCAATAGTATATTCTGTTTATTCCAATGTTATTATTACTTTCCTTTTCAGAAATCATAAAGTTTCCTGCTTTTAGTTGTTGCATGATATCAAATTAATTCTAAATGAGTGGGCTTTTACTGTAATTGTCCTGGGTTTAGTTTTTCAGTTATTTTTCATGAATACATTTTACATCTAACTACCTCAGCTGCCTTTTATTTTCTTTTGGCACATATGAAATCATGCACTTTCTATATTTGGGGATTTGGGGGGAGGAATTCTTTCAATTTTGAATAACCAGGTTCAAAGCCATGTTGATCAATTTATAGAGAAGATCAGTTTAAGAAGACAATTATTGAAACAGTTGCAGAACATACATTTTATTTTTAGGTTCTGTTGGGGTATAGTTTAACAAAAAACACCATAAGCTGCTTATTAATTTGCCTTAAAAATGTGTGCTCTTTCCTAGTCAAGTTGTGTTATTTAACTCTTCTCTTGTACACAATTTATGTGACAAAGACTAAGGTAACAGTTGGCAGATAAACAGTAAATTGAACAGAATGGACCAATAGTTTCTCAGTTCTCTGTTGTAAACTGTTGCATTATACACTGATTGTGCTAAAATAATTGTTACTGTGCTTATACTCCTTAGCCACCATTGCAGAAATAAAGTGATGGAAGACCACATTCGTATTTATGGAACAGTGTAGATATCCCCCCAGTACAAGCACAGTGACTAAAGGTGAATGATAATCATTGCAGAACTTGTGCTTTGACTTGTAAACATTGTAAAAATGTATTTGGTATTTTATTTGAAATGAAGAATCAAAAGAGTTATTAAAAACAGAAAGAAAAATTTTCCTGTAAATATATATATTCTGAATCCATGTATACAAACATTCCTTTAGAGTTCAGATTGTGAAGAGTGTCTTTATTGGCTAGAGACCACTGCCCTCTGTGGCAGAGGTTACATGTGCTATAGTAAAGAACACAGTGTGTGAAGTATTTGATGTACTGCAGTACCATAGTTCTTTTGGTCTGTCAAGTAAGTTGCAATTTGTGATGAAATGAAGTTGAAAGTAGTGCTTCATACTAACAAATTTCCTCGGTTACAACTTGATTTTTCTTGTAAAACTTAAAAGAGAAACTTGAAAATTTTATATATTTGGATTTTGTAGATTTTTTTTATTTTATTGCAACACAAGGTACCAAAATCATTAAATAAAGTACACTGTGGTCATTTTACCATGTCTCTTGAATCCTTTTTAAAACTCTTTTATCCTGGTGGGTCAGAAAAAGGATGCTAACTTTTGAGCTTCTGAAATTAGCAAACAAGGCAAAAGCTGGCTGAGCTTGGACAACAGTTTGGGACAGATGATTGCCAGAGATCATTTCCACTGGTAATTATTCTATGCTTCTAGGCAGTATTATCACAAGAACTCCCATCTCTGAGCATGAGAGTGATGCAAGTGGCTCCCAGGTTACCTCTGGGAGTGGGAGAAAACTTGACCCGGGACTTGGACAACGTTACGGGTGTTGTCCCAGCAAAGACTCCCAGGAAACCATGAGATATCCTGACAGCCATCTCTCCCAGAGCAGCAGAAAAGAGTGCTCTGGCCACTGTGGCTGAAGTTCTGACTGCTGTCTTTGAAGGGAGACCTTCAAAATAGCTGTCCCTGCCCAGGGGACAGGTCAGCAAGTCCTCCCCACTCCTTGGCCACTTAGAGCCAAAGTGCTCTCCAACACAGGGCCACACTCCCCAGCTGCTCCCCCAGCCAGTCCACAATGCCAAGAAAGGGAAATGCAAGAGGAGCTTGACCCTGACACGAGAAAGAGGAATTTCTGGGCTCTGATCTCAGGGCTATTGGGGGAGTGCAGAAACCCAGGACTTCTCTAGCACCTGAGAAGGGCTTTGGTCACAGAGGATAGGTTTTATCCCCCCTTCAGACTCCTGAAAGCATTGCCATTCAGTGATAAGTATCGAATAGTGGGGAAGGGAGACCTGAGCCTCACCCCAGTCTTGTCCTGACCCCAATCATTGGGAAAAACTTCAGGGAAGATGCAGATGCTTCTACTGTTGCCTCCTGGGCAACTGCTTAAAACATTAAACTATTACACAAGTTGTTGCTGTCTTTGGCAGCATCTACAATATGCTTAATAGCCCTCTTAGACTTCATTGCCACATTTGTGTGTGCAATGCCACCTCAAGCCACAGCCAAAGTTTGTGCAATAAAGGCCAGCACCTAGATCCCTTGGCCTTTCTGTCCCATTGCCATGTTCCCACTCCTTCTTAGATGCTGCTTCTTGGCCTCCCTCAGGTGATCAAGAAAGGGAGATGAGAGGGAAACAATCCACAAAACAATGAAATAATTGTCATGAGTTCAAAGAGAAGAAGAAATGTATGTATATATCTTGTGAAAGTGAATTTGGAAGCAGGGATGATATGTGACTGATAGATTCTCGGAGGTTTTGTTTCTCATGTATCTCTTATTGTTTGACTAAGGGTTTGAAGGTGTTGTCCCACCTTCAAGTATTTTGTTATTTTAACTTGGGAAAGCACAATGGAGGGAGCAGCAACCCAGCGGCACTACTGGCTTATTTCACATGAGCCCTAAATCCTCAATCCCTGTAAACCTGTGACTCGTCACCAAAGGCTCCAAAACCAGTGGGCAAGTAATAGAAACACACTTTTAAATACTTTTCTAACCTTTCACATGGCTTCCTACTCCTCTCCACAAATACAGGCTGCATGGGACACATTAACTGAGTGGGCAGCTGCTACAGCAGGGTCTAGTTAGCTTGGGGTAAAAGGGATTTATTTGACATGGTTTTATGCAAATTATTTACCTCTGGGGAAAAAAGCTTTCTTCAGGGGACTTTTAATGAAAACCTACATGAAAGAAGCAGAGCAATTTCTTTTTAGGCTGAACAAAGGTAGTAGACAGTTTAATTAGATTTTAAACAATAGAAGGAGAGAAAAGTTTTGCAAGTGGTTTGAAAAGTGCTTATTCAGAGCACTTATTGTCTCTTAAAAGAATACAGAAATGTCTACAGTTCCAGTAAAAAAAAAAAATAAAAGTCCCAAATGTCCTGGCAAAATTATTCAAGCAGGGGTTTTCTCCTACTTTACTTAGCCTGGGAGCCAGTAAGAGGCTTGGCTTAATACTGCTAATAGTGCACCTAGAGATCTGTGTGCATGGGAAGGAGCAGTCTCTTCCTACTACAGCAATCAGAAACTTGGGACAGTAGATTAGAGATAAGTTATTTTTGTCTCCCTAATGTTGCACAGGAATTCATTGCACTTGTTCACTGATTTAATAAACAAAGATGGAAAGCAGAAAAGTAAGTACTGATGTATAGTATTGTTGCTTTGGGCATATTTCAGACCCAGGGTCAAGTACAGAACCGCAGGTAAATTTAATGTGAAGATGAGTTGGAGACCTACGCTTTGGCACGTTTTTGGGCTAAGCAAGGTCTAAAGTACAAAACAAGTATGTTGCCCACACAACAATGCATGGTTTAATGTTATTCTCATGCGCTCATCTGTGTTTCTTTTCAATGGGAAGGCAGCTCAGTTTGCTGACAAAAGTGTAGCTCTGGAGGATGTGGAGCACAAAGCTGGCTTTCCCTGCCTTTGCTGCCACCTAGCACACTGGGCCATGCATGTCGTGGGCTTCAAGCCTGCTCTTCAGCAGTAGGCTTTTTCCAAAATGGAAGGATTTCTCATTCACAAGAGCCTACACAAAAAAAAAAAAAAAAAAAAAAAAAGAGGGCAAAGTGATACTCACTATGTCTTTCAGTAACCAGGTCATTTATTTTTAATCAGGTTCTTGTTAAGTGCTGTGAGCACAAGCTGCACTGCCATGATCACACCCAAGATATACATGCTGTTTTCCAGTGCTTTGTGACTGCTACATGCACTCATAGGACTTACATTATTAAGCAAGTTGACCAGTTTATGGAAAGCAAGCTCACTGATAATGTCCCAAAACATGGAAGGATAAGACCATTACCATTATAAATAATTGGAATTGAGCTAATGGATTATGAATGATATTATGGTTTGCTGCAGTTCATCACCAAACTATCTCATTGTTTTAAGCACATTAATCTTGTATTAATTTGAAATTTCCTGTGTCTCTAGAGAATGTAGGAGTCCAAATTTGGAATTTTATCAATTCATTAAACTCCACAGATCATTTCAATACGAACCTAACTTCATTTTTAACATCTGTGACTAATAGAGCTCTAGCAGTAGCCAGTTCTAGTAGTTCCTCTATGTTGTCACCAGCATTAGCCCTACTTTATTCCTCTGTTAGCTTTGTACAATCTTCTGCCATGCCAGTGGATCCACCACTGGAGTGAAATGAATGTAGTTTCTCTTCTCTGAGACAAGAGGCACTGTGACCAGCCTCAGCTTAGCCTCACCAGCTATTTCACAATTCGTAGTTACATGAGAGTAGAGGGAACATCTGGAGTCTCCTTCAGACTGAGTAAGCAGCATTACACAACTCAGCCCTTCCATATTTCACATTTGTCCCTACTGATCTTTTTCTCCAGTCTGATGATTTTGTAACTCTTCCAAGATTCTCGCTTTAAGGCATTTTCTTTTTATGTGTGTTTCTTCATTTATTTTAAATGCACGTTTGTCTCTGATATTTGTTTTTGTGACTTCCTTTAGGAATTTGTTTTTGCTTTGGGCTCAGCTTGCCATCTGTTATGTTTGAGACTACATTTCAAATGCTGTCACCTTTTCATGCCGACTTTGATACCAGCTGACTGTGTTGGTGCAGCAGTTGTGAAAGGAGCTTTGTGTTTACATTACAGATGTGTGGCATTTTGTCTGAGGCCTGATGTCCTGAGGAATGTTCTAACAATTTCCTGATAAAATCAGGAAAATTAACCCATTGCTCCACTTCTCTGGCAGGTCAGTGTTTTGTTAGGTACCCTGTGCCATCTTCTGCTTACAATTTCACCCCAAGATCTGCTGTGCTGACTTGCAATTTCTTTGACTTCTGTGTGTGGCTTCGCCTATCCCATATTTTAAAATCTAAAAAAAAAAACCAACCCAAAATAAGGAGATCCTGCCTTAGCTGGGCCATAGTGTCCTAGAGCATTCACCATTTCCAAGGAACGCAAATAATTGCCATGTGCTTAAACTCTGCTATAGCATAAAGCATATGGCATGTCTTAATCACAGAATCAACCACATTGGAAAAGACCTCTGAGATCATCGGGTCCAAGCCATGACCCAACACCACCCTGTCAACTCGATCTCCTTTAATGAGCACCTCCAAATATCTTACCCATGTGAGTAAGATACACAGTGCAGTGTACTCCATGCTTGTAAAGGAAAAATGAGGTTGAAGCCTGTTCCATTGTATGATTTAAAGGCAGACATGAGCTGTTTTGCCTCCTGTGAGAAACACTGGTGCTCACACAGGGGTTACAGCTCTCCCCTCTCTGCCCCAGCAGAAAGCAGGCAGGACATCACTGGCTATTAAGAATAATTATCCTTCATGGTTATATCTTTCTTTAAAGTGGCATTAACTACTAGGTGTGACTTGTAACTAATAAGGAATCAAATTCATCCTTTAGATGGGCTTTAGCTTTTGTACTTGATCCATCTGATCTTGAAAGTTATAATTATCCAACTTCATTCTATTTATATAGTTACCAGTTTTTCACATTTAGTCACATCACCTTATCCCAAACTGTTACACTGTGCTGATAAAACATGAGATTCAGTGATAACAGCTTCTTCAACACCCTAATGGGACAGGATTTCATTAAAGTGGTGTATTATGTAGCATATAAAATTATTTTACCTTGCCTGTAGAGCACCTCTGTGAGGCTTTGTTGCAGAAAGAATTGCAGGGTGAAACTTCCATCTTTGATTTCCCTGTATGAATTGCTAGAACCAGACATCTCCAGAAAATATGCAATTAAATGAGAAATGTTCTTGGAAATTTGGGGATCCAAAAAGTGTGGTCCACAGTATACATTCTCAGTTCCCAGTTGGATCTCTGACACACCACGATGGTGGGCTGGGGAGCAGGGAATGGAAAAGGATCATTTCTGCTTCTGTCTGATCCTGTCACCCAGCCACCTACATGATGTCACCTCTGGCTTCTGCCCATTTTAAAGAATATTGTGCCTCTTGCAGGGCACAGGGGCATTCCTGCTTTGTCTGGATTTGTCTCACCTACCATGCAGCCCTATGGAATTGCACAAGGGCAAGTTGTCTGGCAGGACTTTGTAGTCCTCACCAGTGTGTGCCTTGGTTTAGATGGTGATATGGCTAATGATCTGATCCAGCATGGCACAACTCTTCCCTCAGTAGTGACTGACACATCACTGTACTGTGTTCCAATCAGGTGTGCCATTCCCCTAGTAGTGCATGCAAGTAGGATATGAGAAACCTCAGTTTTGAATTTAACTTTTTTCAACATTGTTTTGAATATAGATCTTCTAAAACGTTTTCTTTAATTAACTTTTTTTGCATAGATAATTCATTTTCACCAGCAGCCTATGCTACAGGATGCTTCTGACTGTGCAGAGAGATAATATACTTTCTTTTTATTTCTGCCTGAAGCAGAATTAAAATAGGAAGAGAACTGTTTGGTTGCACTTTTATCCTTTGGAGTAGTTTTTCTTGTGTGCACATGTGCAACATCTTCTGAGATCATAGCTCTTACATTTCCTAAAGGAAGAGGAAGAAAAAATAGGGCAGCCTTAAAGAAAAAAAATCTTGGAAGAACATAAAAGTCTTGTGTTCATTACAATTTGCCTTGAAGACTTTATCTGACATTTCTCTGAAACCTGAGTTATCAGAAGCAGTAATTTGCTCTGCATTATCTACTATCTCAATTCAAAAGAAGTATTAAAGAGGATGCCATTCGAATTTATACCTGAAGACAGATCCCAAGGGAGATGCTCTGCCTCTTATAAAGGCAGCTAGTGTAGGGGAAAGAAAGCAGAGAAGATTCTAGGCTCAGGATTCCCTGTTATTTATCTTTTAACTGCCTGGGACAAATATACAAAGACTCTGCACCTAGGTGTCTAGGCATAGGTATACAGATCAAATCACGCAGCAGGAGTAGGCAGAGCCAGCAAGCAGATACAGCCAGTCAGACAGGTGAGTAATGGAGTCAGGAAGGGTGAGTAATGGAGCTGGGCACCGTTGTCTGCTGCCTTGCCAGAGCTGAGCTTTTATCTGTGGCAGGGCAGTGCTCCGTGTTCTGGCATTTTCCAGGTCCCACACGTCTGTTTTTTTAAGCAGAGGCTGCAAAGACAACTTTTTCATACTGGCCTTTTCAGTCTACATCAGGCTGCACGAATAACTGGCTCCCTGTGTGCCAGCTTGCATTGCTGCTGTCTAAGTGGGTACATGGCACCAATCTGAGCTCATCCTGCAAGCTGTCAGGACGCGAGTGCAGTATTTGGTGTGAATGCTCAGAGGTGCTCAGCTAGTGTTCAAAGGAATAACCTCTGCTTCAGCATTGTGGTTTTCCACTTGCGCCAAGGCAGCAGTGCTTTTAAATTCCCCATGCCCTTATTATTCCTGATATCAGAAACACTGACTGCAAACTTACAGCCAAAATGCTTGGGGGAAAAAAATGAAAAAACGGAAGCCAAAATGTTAGCACAACTTTTCACACTGCAAGCTTCCCTGTTCAAAGATAGTTCCTTCACTTGCCCTCAGATATCAGCAAAGGAGATGCAATTTTGGGGGTTTTCCATGCTATGGAAATTATGGCATTTGTAACTGTGAACTGAGCAGACCTAACTCCACAAGGTGGTCAGACAGGGAGGGCTACTTTCAGGCTGGCCAGGGCAGACATCTTTAGGGATCACGCATATAAAAAAACTTTCATCTTACAGAGGGGAATAACTGCACTATCTAAGCCATGCTGAGCTATCATAGAACATCCTGAGTTGGAAGAGACCCACAAGGGTCATCAAGTCCAACTCTTGGCCCTGCACAGGATAGCACCAAGAGTCATCATGTGCCTGAGAGCACTGTCCAAATGCTTCTTGAACTCTGTCAGGCTTGGTGCTGTGACCACTTCCCTGGGCAGCCTGTTCCAATGTCCAACCACCCACTGGGTGAACAACTTGTTTCTAATATCTGACCTAAACCTCCCCTGACACAATTTCAAGCCATTCCTTGGGTTCTGCCACTGGTCACCACAGAGAAGAGATCAGTGCCTGCCCCTCCTCTTCCCTTCAAGGAAGTTGTACACTGCAATGAGGTCTCGCCTCAGTCTCCTCTACACTTAACAAAACAAGTGACCTCAGCTACTTCTCATACGTCTAGCTTTTTGACAGTTTTTCTAACTTCAGACAATCTGCCTTGCTAAGTAATGTATGTGCTAGTGGCAGCTAAAATTGGTGATTTTTTATGAGGATGGTTGTAATGGGGCAGCACTGCTCACCAAAAAAAGGACCAAAATGCATGTAATGAAGAGGGGGAAAAAAACAGTCCAGCAATCTGTATAGGATCAATTGTTTCCATTATAGATGTGCTGCTGTTAGACAAATGGATTCTTGGGAGAAATAAACCTTCAGCTTTTCTGCTGATACGTATGGTAAATCCAGCACAAGTACAGAGCATTATGGGATGCCAGGAAGGGAAATTTGGGTCATGGGCATACGAATTACCTGGAGCCAGCGATGTTTTCTTCATTTGACTTATTCATTTATTGATGCAGCTGCCAGCACTTGCTGCACCTCTTAAAATTGTCTTTGCCCCACCCCAGCAGTGGCACATTTATATTGGGCTGAATCACCACCACCTTCTCCCAACACAGCCTACCTGTGTTCAGCCAAATATCTTTTCCTCTCTCCAGTTGCAAAATAGTATCTGCTCAACAGCAGTTGAGTATTAAATCTGATTAAATTTGATGGAAGTAGGTCCTCATGCTGTCCCAAAAGAGCCGATATTACAGACTCGTGTGTTTTCCTTTGACTGCCTGTCTCCACTGCTGTCTCTTGCCTGGCACATTGCCTGGAAAGGAGCAGGGACTGTCAAAACAGGAGAGCGTGCCAAAGCAATCAAGCTCCTTCGGAAGGAGAACCCCGATATGAAAAGTTCAGTCTTTTTTGGGATGTCCCCCTTCTACAGGTGAAATTGCCCTTTCATATTTAAATATATCAGTTTCCCTCATTGTGAAACCTGTAAGTCCTTTGTGTTTTTTCTCTGGAGCTTAGGAATATCCCGATATATATACATAATATAACAAATACGGAAACATTATTCTGGAACCTGAGTGTTTCTGGCTTTATTTGCCCCAGTGTGAGCATGCTGCTAACACAGATGCTGTCGACACTGGAAATGGGGCCCAACTCCTCAGAGGTGGACAAATTCCTCGTTGATGAAAACTTCCCATAGACTTAGTTCCTACAATTACAGAGACCTGCATTAAAATTAGGAGCTTGGGCTGTGGAAATAATTACTTGCTTGCTATCTGTGTTTTGCTGCATGATTTCAAGGGACGATCTGCTAGAAATCAGCACATCTACCAAAATTGCTTGGTTCACCAGCTAATAAAAATGATTAAGCATAATAATGACAAAGCAAGCATGAGCGATATTATCTTGACATTTGAAAAGCTCAGGTGGATTGAATAATAATGGTCTCCTATTTGCCTTGCAACAGCAGCCGAAGTAGGTTTCATGCTCTTGTTTCTACCAAAGAAACAGGGCATCACCCATACACACACAGGTACACTTACCTACGCTGCTGTGTAAATTAAGTCAGACAGTATCTCATCCTGTAGCTGTTAATGGTAAGATATTATGAGTTAAGAAACTAAAGACAGATTGATGCATTCCAGTGGCTGAGATTTTTCTGGCTGCCTTTTTAAGTCAGCTCTCTACTCTCATCTTTTCTTGAAGTGTGTTTTCGGGCACTCGTGGGTGCATAGCTGCCCACATGCCAGGCTCTCCTGACTCACCTTGCTGCAGACAGCAAAAAAAGCCATCCTCCAATTTTAAATGCTTGTCAAGCTGGATACCCACTGGCTCATAAGGAAACCTTTGCAAATGAAGTACTGGGCACGGAGTAACCAAAACAGCTTGAAAGTAGTGTGTTCAGCACAACTTCAGACCTATGTGTGATCCCGTTGCTGCACAGAAGGGTGGATAAATTACACATATAAGACTGTCTGTTGGTTCATGTATTACAGCTGCTATGCAGAAAGCTTATTGACTTCTAGAAATGGTGTTTTTGTATACTGTACAATGACAGAAAAATACCAGAGGTTCTTCATATAAAGCTCCCTCACTCATTAGAACAGCAGCCTTCCCTTATCAGGTTTGCTCTCTGTGGGGATCCTAAAGGAAGTAGTGGGATGTGCATAAAGACCAGAACCACATTACTGCCTCAGCTCTAACTTCCTGTGTGTGCAGCCACACCTGAGCCAGAACCCAGGCTGAAAAAGATATTCCAGGGCACATAAGGCACTGAAAACAGGGTGGTTGGGCCAGCTGCACCTCTTAAAACTGTCTGGGGTGGCTGGACCAGCCTGGCTGCTGCCCCTTCCTCTGACTGCCCTGCAAAGGCAGCCCACCATAGCACCACACCACACGCTGCCCCCATGAGACATGATTCGCAGGCACTCGAGCTGGTTTCGCCCCCTTGCAAAGGCGAAGCTTTAGTGTCATACAAGGCTTGTCCTGAACAATCCTGAACATCATGGGGAGCAGGGGAATCTGCAGGAAAGATTACAGACCAAGGCTAGTGACAGAGAGAGGAATTGGGTAACATGCATGATGACAAGCTTGTTTTCGAGGGGAAGCAGCAAGCCTGGAGGTGCTGCTACCTGTATGAGCAAGTCTAATACAGCATTGACTACTAGACATCTTCCACTAGATGCTACTGAGTTATACTTTGCTTCAGACAGGCCCTGAGCGATGCTGAAGTCTTCTCCTAAGCCTACTCCTCCCAAATAACTGCCCCCACCACTGCTCAAGTCAGATGGCAACTTAAGTCCAGGAAATGCCATCACAGCTGCTGCGCTTCTACGCTGGTACCAGATTTTGCAAGGAGAAAAACAGAGCCAGGAAATTTTGTTTCCATAAACATGAGTCAAGATTGTGCAGAATCAGAATTCCAAAAGTAGTTTGGGGTTTGTGCGTGCTTACTTAAGCTGTGGAGTTTGGTTTATATTTTCATTAATACCTTCAGGAATTGAGTCAAGTTGCAGTGTCTTTTCCCTGAAGCTTGTTCTCACAAAGCCAGATATTACCAAAATGTGCGTCTGGAATGTGGAAATCTATGGTAAAAAACATTAAACAAGCAAGCCTGCAACAGCTGTGCCCATTAGTTCAGAAAATTAATCCACTTCATGAAGGGCATAAAAAAATTAATTCGTTTCTGAATAGACAGGACACTTCAAAAGTTTTGGTGGATCTGTCAGGAGAGTGCTTTATATATGGTAAGGAGAAATCACTTTAAAGAAGTGTCTGTAGAGCTGGCAACTCCATTACAGCAGTTGAAATAAGAACTCAGAAAAGCTTCCATATACCTTTGGTAGACTTCAAATAGATCAAAAAGAGAACTAACAAATGTTTATTGGGGTCTCCATTTCTTCTCCCACTTAGGAAGTAACTGAAAGAAAAATAAGTTGCTCTGAGCAAAGTGTAGACCTGACCATAAGAAAACACTACTGGAAGAAGTAGAAAAGCAAACCCCTCTGGAATATATGAAGATCAGCCCCATCTGCAATGGGACTCATCCCAATTCATCTGCCACAAATTCCCTGTAAAGATGACACAATTATCCTCCCTGATGCTTGGCACATTCTGTTTCCCATTAGAAAGAATTAGGTAAAAATGGTTCTGTTTCTTGGCTTTTATTTTTTAAACTTTTAAGATCTTCTCTGAATAATGTGATACTTCCATCTGTACTTTGTTAGAACTTCAGCATCTCTTGTTCCCAGTGCATGCCATGGTTTTAGCTAGAAAACAGGAGCCAAAAGTGATTTGATGAATTGTGCTGCATTCTCTCATTACATTAACTAGTATGGACAACAGGGAATGCTGGGCTTTCTCTCATGATAGCTGTAACATAAGGCCTGGTGGAAAAGGATCTGCTCTACAACAGTCAACTCAGCTCCACAGCGGGGAAAAAAATTTGGGGTCTGCTTTATATATGCAGCCTGATGTTAATTCCAAATGGCATCTCACCTTCTTGTAATGTTTCACACAGATGCAAAAGTGAGAAGTGTTAGCAAACACTTCAGGTTTTAAGAAAATTATCCTTACAGTTCCAAAGCTTATTACATCTTTCTGACCAATTTTCTGACATGAAGGGATGATTATAATAATTTTAAAATGTTTCATGAAGTAACATACAGTATGCATGTGATGTATGCTGTAACAAAATTCAAAGTTGTGATAAATCTGCAACCACCTGTGCAAAACAAAATTATTCAAAAAAGAAAAAAGAAAAAAAAAAGAAAAAAAAAAGGCAGACAAGCTAATACTGCAAATAACCCATGAGTGAGGAGAAAAGTATCATAGAATCACTGAGTGACTTGAGTTGGAAGGGACCTTCAAGATCATCCAGTTCCAACCCTCCTGCCATGGGTAGGGACACTTTCCACTAGACCATGTTGCTCAAAGCCCCATCCACCTGGCCTCGAATGCTGCCAGGGATGGGGCATCCACAACTTCTCTGGGCAATCTGGTCCAGTGCCTTACCAGCCTCCCAGTAAAGAATTTCTTCCTAATATCTAAACTGCCCTCTTTCAGTTTAAAGCCAATGCCCCTTGTCCTGTTGCTACATACCCTTGTCAAAAGCCCATCTTCAGCTCTTTTACAGGATCCCTTTAGGTACTAGAAGGCTGCTCTAAACTCTCTCCTGAGCCTTCTCTTCTTCAGGTTGAACAACCCCAACTCTCTCAGTCTGTCTTCAATGAGAGGTGCTCCAGCCCTCTGATCACCTTCAGAATCTTGACTGTCATTTCTTTTGCCTAATTCTGAGTTAAAAAAAAAAAGTGAAGGGAATAGATCTAAGAAAGTGTCATTGGATTGCCTCATTAAGTTTTAGCAGACATGTTTTGCAGAATTATCTTACTTAACATGTATTTTCAGTGCTACTACACTCATGTAGCAATTCCATGCACTTTCACATTTACTTTTGGTACCATAATTTTTTCATGCAAAAGTAACACCAAAAAAAGCATTCTTGTGTCTATGCTGGGCTTAATAGTGATTAAGCCCTCTAGAGCTAACACACTGTCATCATAGCTGTATCTTTTTATACAGAATAATAGGATGAAGCAACATAATGGTACACTTGTACAGCAAACCCAATACTGGATGAACCACACAGTTGTGTTGACAATGCTGATTAACTGCTCTACCTTGCATTTGCAGAGATTAATTTCATGTGAAAGTATCCTAATAATAGATGTTCAGACTGAGCTCTGCTATTACACAACAGGACAGTAAATTGACCAGTAGGAGATTTGGGTCTTGCTGAGAGATAATCATGAATACCTGTCAGTACAGCAGTCAGTCTACTTCCAAACAACCTAAAAATACACACCCTGCTTATGCTCGCATGGAGAAAAACATGTGATGTCTTCAGCATATCCAAAGGCTAACCAGGCAATGAGTGGTTTAGTCTCAAGCTGCTAAAATTTCCTTTGAATACTTCTGCCTGATGCATAGTAAACCAAATCAGCTAAAAGGATGCCTGGTCTATAACCTTATTTGTGAGAGTGTCATTCCAGGTCTGTCCCCTTTTTCAATGCAATAAAGTAGGCATTCACACACTAAATATGTACAAATAAACCTTAGTAGTCAGTATTTATGACTTATTTTCTGTTGCAGGACCCTTAAAAAAGTATTATTGCAGTGCCTGTTAAGGCCTCCTGCAGCACTGACTGCAACTATTAAAACTCAGTCCCTATTGTTTATGTGACTTTTGTCCTTTATTCCACCATTGTCTGAATTATTTTTCCTTTAATTCATTCCTTCTGAGGTTTTGATCCTTCCCCCCCTATGCAGACATTAGGCAAGAAGGGCTTCTCAAGGGTATGACGTGCTGCTCAAAGCCACTGAAGACTCAGTAGGACAGGCCACGTATCATTCCATTTAGTTCAAACACAACACAGAACTTCAAAAGTCTATTCCAGTTGTCAATTTTATTCAAAAGGTGTCTGCTATACATTTTTAATATATAGAAATAAATATGAAAGGCCTATACAAATATGAACACTTAAAAGAGTACCAATACTGCCCTTCATTTTTTTTACTCATCTTTCAATACTTAAAGGGACAAAATTGCAGCAAACAGCCCACATATTTAGTAAAATAAATTTTACAAAATCTCTGATAAAAAATGTCTGTTCATGTCTAACAGAACTTTTTAGACTGAGTTTTCTTTTACATATATATGCAACCTCAACACAAAATATGTTCATCTGCCTTTGAGATGTTCACAATATAGACTGATGCACATTTTCTTCAAGTTGGACAGTTAAAAAAAAGGTCATACTTAATTTATATTCCAATGCAGGAATTTGGCATTATCATTTTAATGACATACTGTGTTAATATTTTTTAAACACATACCAATAAATAAAAAAGAACACAATTCTGCCTTCAAATGAAACCAAAGTCATTTAAAAAACTTTAGAATGGGCATTTGCTTTTGTATAACATGATTCTTCCCAAAGCTTTAAAAAAAACTTAATTTAACTCCACATAAAATGCTTTTGATATAAAATAACATCATAAGTAAGCTTTTTGCTTCCTGTAAACCATAACTGATAGTAAAACATCACTTTATGCAAAAGTGTCTAATGTAGGGCATCATCCACATGCACTTATGTAATGTCACTAATTTAAACATTTAAAGGAGCATAAAGCAATGTATGTGCTGAAATGGTGAGAGGAATGGATACTAAATCGAATACAACTGTTCCTTCAAAATTTGGGTGTTGGGGTTTTTTTGGAGGGCATGCGTGGAGGTTTTTTAAGAAAAGGTCAAGCCCCAACAATATTGAAAGGAGACGATGTCATACAGCAAAAACCTCTTTTGTCTTTCCTTAAGGAATTTGTCCTCATCCCAAAACCAAAACTGTCCCAAATGTTAATTTAAGAACTGTAGATTAAACTTGCTGGAAATCAGAAGAAATATTTCAGATATTTCCTAATTGGAAATAAAAGCACAGGTTTTAGTTCAGAAAAAATATAACAATACAATTTGCTGTAAATGCACAATAGCCCAATCCTGCAACTCCTTCCTGTTGATTCAATTGTTTTCACTTAAGGAAAGTATATAGAACTTCCACCTCAACCCTGATTTAATAACTTATGTAAATACCTGTTTGAAGAATATGTATGTTTAACACTTTACCCACATACTAGATCTAAAGGCTATTTGGGAATGTCTATCCTGTTTTTCAAAAGAACTTCTATTTTTAAAGAGTGTTGTAATCATTTTTTCTTCCCTTCAAAATAAACCTTTGTGAGCTCATCTTACAAAACAGTACTCCCATTTCCACTTCTTGACATTTAAATGCTTGGCTCATTCTTTCAGAAGAGAATTTGTAGATTAAATGAGAAATATACAGGACAAGTCTCTAGTGAACAGCAGATACCCAATATGGCTTGGCTTGAAACAGGAGCTGTGTTGCAGGGTTCTCATTCACTGCATCGGAGTGGTTTCTGTAACAGACTTCCTTGGATCACTGCAGTTCTCTAATCAATTTTGACTTCTCCAAATTCTTTCTGAGCTCACCCAGTAAAACCAAACACTTTCCAGCACAGGTTTTGCAGTCATTGCTAGAGGTTCTGCAGGCCAAAGGTTGACTGTATTTCACTAGTGTTAGAGTAACAACCTACGGAGAGTTTTCCTACGTGTTGCACAGCATTAATCTGGCCTGAAAAACCTACTTACAGTAATGAGGATAAAAAACAGTAAGACTCCATCTCTGGGTGAGGGGGGTGGGAGAGATGTCAATGCACCAAAAAAAAAGGACAGATCATGAACACAAAGGCTTTCCAAAAAAACAAACCAAAAAACAATGACCCAGACACTTTCAAGGTAGGAATGCATTTATCAAAAATTAAACTTTGCTCCGTTATGAATGATTTGAAGTTTGGGTTCCTGAGCTTGATACTTGACAGGGGAAAGGGCAAGGGCAAGTGATTTCTACCTTAAATTATACAGCAGTATCTTTAGGACAGTATTTAAAACCTATTATTAGAAGAATTAATAATTTGCAAATGTGACTTTAAGAATATTATATCTAAAGAGTAGTTTATAGTAGTTTAAGTTCAGGAGACCTTAATCATCTTTCTCATGTGTTTGAAATCGTTCCATTAAAGCCCTAAATATATTTCCTGGTATTTTCTGATGTTTTTCTATTAGAGCTTGGATTGCTGCTTTTGTCTGTAGGGAAAGAGAAAAGGTTTTGGTCAGATTACATCATCTTTATGTAGCTCACACATTAGCACAATTTCTAGGCTCTTCTTCATCCTTTCAAATGCCACAGAACTACTGCAAGTACAAAATACTATTTTTCCATATTTAAGCCCACAAGATGTGATTGCAGCTACACTGCCATGGAACAGACCAACAAACTAGTGCTTTTTTTTTCTGGTAGCTGAGTTCACAAACTCTATTAGTGATACGCAAAAATAAAATGACAAACAGAGTAAAACACCCAGGTTTGCATCAGTAACACTCTTCCAGTGTCCATGAACTTTCCTTCTACACACACTCAGAAGCAGCACTGGAAACACCATTGTGTCTTAGCACATTTGACTTGTACGAAGCAATGATCCCTGCATCCAAGTCCCCAAAAGGAACCAGTCCTGTAAATGACGCTTAGGTCACTTAGCTGCATGTGACAGCAGCCTTCACTTTCACTCAAAACCCAACCGGGCCAAGGAGTTCACAGCAGCCATTCTTATTATATAAAAGCTCTATAGGGAACATTCAAAGCAGGGCACTATCCAGAAGTTGTGGTGAGGACACACTGTAGCCTTCCTATTCTGCCTCAAGAAGCACAGACTAGAGAATTCTTAAGGCCAGAGGCAGAACAGAGAATTATTTGACTTTGTAAACCAATGGTGAGCAAGGGCAGATGATTGTTGGTAGAAGCTCCCACTGTTCATATGAAGTACGTGATCAGCTGTTAAGTCCTGGAGAAGGACTTTATAGATCTGGTCCTAAGTGTTTCCAAAGATCTAAAATTTGTATTAGGTAAAAAAAGTGAGCTTAATTTTTTTCTATATAAAATTGAAAAATGCATACTGTGCCATAGCATGATACATGAGATACAACTTTAAAATCACTCTAATTAGGATTCTAGGGAAGTCACATTCTAGGGGCCTTTTCCAGAAGAATTTGCATTTAAGTCAGAAGCAAGTGAGGGTTGGCACAAATTAAGATGCCAATGCATGTTTGAAAGCCATTGAAATACACATTCTCTCCTGAAAGCCAACAATTCTGACATCCTGTCAGACTGAATCCCCAAAAGAAACAACCAATTTTCCATAACCAGGGCTTAAGATAACGCAGATAAACAATTTAAGATAAACATTTAAGCCATTTTGCAGAGATCTAATCAGAGGGTAAACAGACGAGGAGAGACAACTAAACTGACACCTGCATAGTCAAGAAGTCTCCTTCTCTCAAGTGAAGTTTTCAGAATGTTCTGAGTGACAATCTGTGGAGCTTTCAAAAATGGTTATTTCAGTCCCCTCCATCTCACTGCTCCACCATTTAACTGGTTTATGTCTTGCACTGTGAAATCTATTAATAAACTGAATGAACATGAGGACCTGACAATCCTTTCTACAAAGCACCTAAATCTGAACATTTAAAAGTTAATTTGTTGGGTGAGAAACTAGAGGAAATAGAAACACACTAAACAAAGCAGTGAAATTATTTCACTTATTTTTTTTACTGTATGAAATTCCAACAGCTTGTGAACACAGATTTGCTCTGTTTGAAAGGCTTCATCCGTATCTTTCTGAAAAGACTAAGATGCAGAACACTTCCTCCTGGATGAAGTGCTTCTCTGTTTATCAACCCAGAGCTGTCTTATCTGACTGAACTTCTTCAGTCTTTAAAGCAAGTTGTTTCTCAAAGCAAATAGAGGGTGTAATAAACTTTAGAAGACCTAGAACAGCTGCAAGTTGTAGTAATAAAAAGATAGTATTTAAGGCCATTCAGACTTAAACAAGTCCAAAACTAACTAATGATTCCATCAATTTTTATAACTGGCTCCTAGGCAGAAATCACTTGAAAAATCTATTGCAGTTTTTTCTATCAGAACATTATTGAGTCCATCATCAGCAAATTTGCTGATGACACCAAATTGGGAGGGAGTGTCTCCAAGGGCTCAATGAAGATATTCCAATGGGATGAAGTTGGTTTATCAGATCTTATCCACTGAAAGTCTTTAAGCAAGGGCTCAAAGCTAGAGGGTGCTTTAGAAGACCTAGAACAGCTGCAAGTTGTAGTAATAAAAAGATAGTATTTAAGGCCATTCAGACTTAAACAAGTCCAAAACTAACTAATGATTCCATCAATTTTTATAACTGGCTCCTAGGCAGAAATCACTTGAAAAATCTATTGCAGTTTTTTCTATCAGAACATTCAATATTTAAAACAAAATAAAAATCTATATCATATCTTACCTTTGCAGCTAGTTCCTCAGCAGTCATATTTGGTTCATATGGAATGGGTTCTCCGATAAATGTACGTAGCTTGACTGGAAACCCACCATACAGGGGAACTAATGGCAATCTAATACGTTCATATAGTGACCTAAATATTTCTAATGTGAAAAAATTTTAGGGGAAAGCAGGAGAAAGAAAGGTAGGAGCGGGGAGAATGGATTAGAGAGAGAGAGAGAGAGAGAGATTATTCTGTAAAGTTTTTTTCCCCATATGTCTCAACATTGAAATTGTACTCTAGCCCCCAAACCAGACTCTTTAAAACAATGTGTCATCTCAATTGGTGTTCTACCTTTGACTTTCATTTTCCAAAAGCTGCATTAATGCTAACATCAGACTTGTTTTCTACCCTAACTTGGTGTGGAATCTTTCCTCCAAAGAGTAGCTGAAACAAGAAGGAAGAAGAGAAAAATTCAACAGCTGCCTGTCTGGAGAGGACAGGAATGCTATGCAAACCAGGTTACAGGTTCAGCTCATTTTACAGGTTAGTTAAGTGCTTTAGTATTGGAAGACTGCACTGGTCAGTCCCACAGTGGTCTAGAGAATCAGAAATAGCCTTATCTGCCTAAAGGTCAGCCATACTAACACACTGAATTGCTCTTTCAGATCACACACTGGTTGCAGTTAAACAATATAAAAAGAGAGAAAAAACAGGTATTTCAATCAGCTCTAAGAGGACACATGATCTTTGCCACATGCCACCTTTTAAGCATTTATCCCAAATGTACCCAGAAGACATTCTTTGAATAATGCTTGCTAATATTATCTTTCTCAATTGCAGACAAGACATTCCATTAACTGATGTGTTGGCATAAGAAAATCCTTATCAATCAAGACGTGGAATTATCTGTACACAACCTATAAAAACAACTATTCAAAAACTACTAAAACTGGAGTAACACCTCCAGTGATAAAGAGAGTTTAATTCCTCTAACAATTCTGCTGTAGTATGCAAGGAGCATGAATGATTTTGGCTTAAATTTCTTCTCTTTGGGATGATTCTCCTGAACACAGCAACAATTAATTGCTGTTTATTTTTGTACGTGACAAATGTGTGAATTATTCTGAGCATCTGCATGTGATGCCTTGGCTTTCTCCATGCAATATTTAGTTCTTAATCAGAAGGGGAGAGAAACAGAACTGTGTTGCTCCTGTAATCCTCTAATGAAAGTGATGATACCATACTTGAGGCAGAACACGTGGTGTGGAAGAGACAGTTCAGGCCCCTTCTGCTAGATATTAAGTTGAAGAGCTTAAAAAAAAAGGGAGTTGAACACTAGAAAATGAGCAGAGATGTGGACATCTAATCATCCCAGAGCTGGATGCTTCAGACACAGACCCATCTATTCCTTTCTGTCCGGAAGTCCCACAGAGATGAGGAAAAAGAGCTGGCAAATGCAAGTTTTTGTAAGGAACTACAGGTCTAGTGCAGAATAGTAAAGCAATTACAGATTAAATAATAGTCCAAATCACTCAAAATTTAACCACAGGTAAAGGTGTAAGTACAGAGCTTTAGGAGAACATTTAAAGGAATTATGTGTCAGCTGCAAACCTGTTTGCTTTGCTTCTTAACAGATAGGAGAAAACCTAGGGTTGGCCTAGCAGATATAAGCAGAGAAAAAAGCGCTGTAAATCTTTCTGACTTTTTCTGGCTCCTTTTTCCTTTCTTCTACTGCTTCTGTAAAGGAACACTTACATGGAAAGTAATTTAGATGAGCCAATACCACGTCTACTGCTGATATTAAATCCTAATAACATCTCTGAACTCTAACAGAGAGCAAACCTCAAGAAACAAGGCTGCATTAAATCTGAAATTTATATGGGAATTATTTCTACAGAGATAGGCTAAACACACGCAAAAAGAAACTACAAAAAAAATAGAAAATATCTTACTTATTCCTCCTAATGTCCTAAAGCCTTCTCGAACGTTTTGTGTAAACATAGGAATGATGGGCTAGGAGGGAAAAAAAATAATTAAGAATTTAATGAAGATAGCTCTAACTGAAAATCTTCTACCTCACTTAAACACAACAAGCAAATTAATCCAAGAAGACTGTCTCAGACAAGGACATATAGAGAGCAAAACAAGTATTCTTAATTTCTTCTGTGACTTTCTGCCATGAGGTTTCAAACTGGAGAATACTACAAGATTTCAAGGAGTCACTGTTTCACCAAGTCCATTTTCTCAAAGCAGTCCAGAATTTCAGAACCTATGGAGCATTTAGGAGTCCCTCCCCCATCTAGCAGTGTTTGCACAGTTGTGACTTAAGTGTTTAAACCTCTTACCTAATTTGTAGTTATGCTCAAAGGGAAGAATTCACAGGATTAGGACACTAAACTTGTCTGATTCGTCTCTGCTACGCTGATGGTATTGCTTCACACATGATGTGTCATACATGTCCATGATTTATTTCTGCTGATGAATACTTGGAATGGTGTTGAATATTTCAAGTTTTTATTGCTGTTTTTGTTTACTGCAAACAGCTGTCAAGATTTACAAGAACCGTGAGGGGGGCAACTACTATATGAAGTTTTTCACTATCATTTTATGGCATGTACCCACTGTACATAGCATCATCAGAAATACAGAACTCTTCATGGGATCTTCATGCACTCAGATTCTTAAAAACTTTTTAAAAACAAGCATGGAGATGAGCTAGTACATGAAACTTTTCAGAAAGGTATCACATTGGGGGTTTTTTGGGCGAAAAAAAAAAGTCTGTAAATAATACGATGCAGTTACAGAGAATAAAAGGAAGTGCAGTTGCATAACCTGGAACATTTTACTTTTGACATAGAAGTAGAGATTTTTGTATGCACCGAGTTAGCTTATATGACAAAAATTCTGGTAAACAAACTGCTGAAATGAGACAATTTCAAGGAGTTGAAGGTTCTGATTTTAGACACATTTTTCTGATGTTTCAGACACATTTTTCTTTCCATGAGGAGTTCTGCTTACAATTCAAGGTGACTTAAAGTTCATTTTTAATCTAAATAAAAATATTTTTTCCACTTTCAGCCTGCCTCTGACACTATTCCTTTTTCACTGCATCTCTCAGTTGTTTTTTTTTTGGGGGGGGTGATGAAGCTACAACACCCTTTTGAGTGCATAAGAGGAACCGAACACATTCAATAAAATAAATGTAATGAGTACAGCCATAGTTGAATCTCAGGTATGACCTTTCACATGCTATTACAATACATTAGTAAAATCTAAACCTCTTGAAAACACCCTGTTTAAGCAGTGTTATTTTCCTTGTGAGAAAAGCGACATACACTTGAGTCTTAAAAGTATTCTATTTCTGCATAAAATCCACAAATTTAACTAGTCTCTCTTTGACAGTACCTAAACATAAAACTTTTGGTGTGAGACTTACTTTTAAATTGGGTATATGCAGAGCTACAGACATATGCATGTACCTTTCAAGTACAAATATAGAATGAGAGGGACTCTGAAATTATTATTAAAATACTTACAATTCAAATATATCACACACTGTTCTGCCTTTCACGGCTGGTCCCCTATGAATAAGTATCTGCCTGTTGACCAAGCACAGTGCTATACATTACGACTGAAGGGACAGTTCGCACCAGTGAACTCCTGCTGCTCCCGCTGTATGCCCTGGATTTTACTACTATAAAATGCCAATACAGTGCATAGTGCCAGTAAGTCTATACTCTACTGGGTCACAGCATACTTCAGTGAAAGGAGCAACAGAAATGTTGATGTAGGGTTGCTTCCCAACCATTCTGGTCAGGGGTTAAGCCATCACAATCCTGACCAGTTATGTGTAAAACAGCAGACCCTTGTAACAGAAATCATCCTGTATTTCATCTCTCATTCTTTTAAACTCTGTATTTCCTCAACACACTATTTTTAGCTGACTCTAAAGCCTTCTTATCTATCAAAGGCAACAAAAAGAGTACTGAAGTGCAGTTATGAGAGCAAGTAGACCATACTCATGACAGTCAATGTAACAGCAAATATACATAATCAAAACAGCTTTCCCTGGAACAAAGTACCAGTAAGTTAGCATTCTCTGCTTCTCTTCCATGACCTGTCATACTTACCACTTTTGCATCAATGGCCACCTGAGCAAAGCCTTTCCGATCACTCCACAAAATAGTGTACATCTCATCACTAAAGAGTGCTTCCCGAACTCCACCTGGGGCAATGGCTAACAAGTTCCTTCAGAGTACTGACACAAGCTTCTCTTGGTCCAGGTATAACTCCATGTACATCAAGTAATATCTTAAAACCTGTAGGGTAAGACAATATTAATTCAGAGTACTGAAGTGCAGTTATGAGAGCAAGTAGACCATACTCATGACAGTCAATGTAACAGCAAATATACAATAATCAAAACAGCTTTCCCTGGAACAAAGTACCAGTAAGTTAGCATTCTCTGCTTCTCTTCCATGACCTGTCATACTTACCACTTTTGCATCAATGGCCACCTGAGCAAAGCCTTTCCGATCACTCCACAAAATAGTGTACATCTCATCACTAAAGAGTGCTTCCCGAACTCCACCTGGGGCAATGGCTAACAAGTGGCCCTCCTTCAGAGTACTGACACAAGCTTCTCTTGGTCCAGGTATAACTCCATGTACATCAAGTAATATCTTAAAACCTGTAGGGTAAGACAATATTAATTCAGAAAATGTTCATTCATACTGCTATTGAGTACAGATTCCCAACACAGAACAGTATGGCTAAAACTTATTTGTCTAACAAGCTGTAGCCCCAAGTCCCCAAGAGGGACTGAAGCATTAAGTTGTGCTTATAGATTTTAGTCTGCAAAGTTGATGATTTAGGGTTTCGGCGGCTTTTTGTCATAGTACAGTGAGGTGATACCTCACTGTCAGGACTAAACGGAAAAAAATTGGCACTGCAACATCTTTCAGGTGTTCCTTCAAAGGAGTTAAGTTGGCTCCAGGGCACTGGCTCCTTGCCCAAGCTCTACTGTTCAAATGTAGCACAGTCCAAATAAAATACAACGAGAAGCAATACCAGCAAATCGTTGTGGTTTTTTTGTTTTGTGAACTTTGGCAAAGCCCAGTTGTGCAAAAGGAGAATGATTCATTTTCTTTGTCATTCTCTGCATTACAGATCACTGCAGCACTTGACTCCCTGGCTTAGTCTGTGAGTACCTGTGAGTACCTTTCATACAAAGATCTGGCAAGCCTGAATTGGGTATATTCATCTTCTGTTAATATTATAACTGATTTTTTTAACCTAAGGTTACATAAACTCCTCCTATCATCTTGAATTTGAAACGTCATACTGACCCCACTCTCCAAGAAACAGCAGAACATCAAAAATTTGCTTACAAGCATCAAATGGGAGCATACCTGATGAATTTAGACTAAGATTAAAGGACATAACTAGCATTAAACTCTGTTTGCAGGAAATCAGTCCTGTTAACTGGTTCAATAAATTTCAAATTCATACAGTATTTTTGAGTACTACATACCAAAATGGGAACTTTGGACGTCTGAGCAGCATGGGAAACATTATTTCTTTTTCTGGAAGTTTCCCACTGAGGCAAACAACCTTATCAGTCACAGACAAGGAAACAGAACTGATCTAGTCCAGTTTGCCTCTCAATAACAAATTAAAAGATGTTACTACGAACACACGTTTGTTACATACACTCACATGCTGAAGAAGTGTTAGAAATACAGTTAGGAAGACAGATCTGTCTTCCCTTACAGCTCGCATAAACTAAGGGCTTGAGAAGAAAAGCATGAGGCAACATATCATTAGTTTATTCTTAACTAAAATCTGATCTCTAACTAGTCTTTGTTGTTGGTGTGAGTATAATTACCCCTGATTCATCTCTATACACAGTCATGATCTGTCCACAAACATGACAACAGAACAAACACAAGCTGCACTACACCTGTCACATATTTTGCTGTGCCCGTCTCGCACACTGCTGGTGACATTCGCAATCTTCATCTAGTATAGCGTTTGCACAGAGGACACCTGAAATACAGTTATCCTAAAGTAAATTCATTTCTTTCAGGTGTTTTGTTTGTGGGATCTTCAACAGCTGGTTTTTACAATGTTTTGTATTCCCAAACTAATTAAAGCTCTCTGGAAAGTACTTGGTGGTAAGAAGCTGCCTGTCTCTAAGTCCTTCCTATCAGTGAGCTCAAGAGATAGACAAAACCGTTGAAGGGTTGGCTGAGCAGGAAAAGAGACTCCAACCTTCTTTTCTTCATTGGATATGCTGAGAAAGGGGTGGGCGGAAAGGTGCATGTGACAGAAGAATATCACGAGTCTGTTTAGTTCATGGATCAATAAAAAAAAAGAACAGAATATAGACAGAATACAGGCAAAAATTTGTACTACAGAAAAGTTGTGGGGGGAGGTTTCAAGTCTCCACAAAATTTCTCAGATGTATTTCCCCCCTTGGCTTTCAGTATAAACTTTATATTCTGAGCTGTACTTCATAACCTAGGCAGCAGAACATACATCACTATCAATGTCTCTGCTCCAGTAGCAAGGAAGAAGAACCTGTCTCCCTCAGAGCAGCAGAGAGACAGAAATTAGTGCAGTGGCCCTGAAGGGACAGCCAGGCTACCTGTGCCCAAGGCAAAGGTCATCATGAAGTCCGAAAAAACACTGGGGTAGTACCTGGCTGTTGCATGTAAGTGACCAAGAATCTATTTTTCCATTTTAAACAACAAAACAACTCTCAAAATTATCTAAACACAATTTTTCAGCCTTCCAGAGCATGAAGGGATGCTAATTCTTTGGGATAGCCAGAAATTTTATTCCACAGTCTAACTTGGACTCTGCCCTTTGCCCCAACAGACTCTTCCTTTATTTTCCACAATATTGTGTCTGCATCAATGTTTGAAAACCCTTAGGAGAGTACCCAGTAATGCCTTAACACTGCTATCAATATGTGCACCATACACTTTTCTCTAACTTAGCCCAAATGACTGTAACATCAGGGCTTCTCAGTCCCCTCTTAGCAAGATGGCAAGTATGTCATCTTTTTTCCATGGTTGTTGACCTTTAGGATCACAGACAGAGAGGAATCATTTAGATCATTGAATCCAACCTTCCACAATTGTAGGTAACCACATGTTTATGTCTGCAGAGCATCTAGTCCACAAGACACATATACAAGGTGTTGCAAAGTAACAGATGAGGAGCCACAGCCCCTTTCCTCTGGGACATTACAGGAGAGGGGCTGCCCCAAAATAGAAGGCAACCTTTTAAACAGGGGTTCCTAGATGACTCTAGGAATCAAATACAGCCCATACTTTAGGGGAGGGTGATGGAAAAGAACACAAGTGAAATCTTAGCCCTCACTGTATTCTTGGGGAAAAGACTTTCCCTTAGCTCAACCTTAGAAAAATTAATGTATTCCTGAGCATTACATGGCTAAGAATCCAAAAGAACCAGAAACCTGGAATATTGTTTTGGGTTTTTTCCCTGTGGCTAACCTCAAGTTATTAAAGGAAAAAGTAAAAAAAGAAGCCACATGACCATATTTCATATCCTTCTCCCACAAAATACAAGTAACAAAAGCATACTTAATGCCGACACAGAATAAACTGAGACAATCAAATAATTTCCTTTTGAAACGACGTGAAAGAAAGACACATTACAGAATCACAGAAGGTAATGTTCAGCAGGAATCTCCAGATAGGAGGTCTTCTATTAGGTTAGAAACCCTTTCATAAGTTATCAAGCCATATCTTTCAAGACTAAGTAGTAGGGAAAGGCATGTTTGACACACTGCAGGCTCATGAATCCCTTAAGAGGCACAGCAACATTTTACAAACGCACTCCAGTTAATTCAGGACAGCAGTGCCTCGTGCAGAGGATGCCATGAGACTGCGCCCTGGCAACTGTATACTGGTATGGACCGGAGATTCAGAGTCATGGGACAAGCCAGTCCTGACAGCTATTCATAGTAGATTTAATAATCATAAAACAAGAAGAATCATTAAATTATCTAATCCAAGTGTGTCTAACAGAACCCCCAAATCACTCCCCCATTTCCCCTGCATTGAGCATAATAACTTTTGGTTAAAAGATCTTCTGAAAAGGTGTCCACTTTAATTTGAAGATTTAATCAAGATTAGACAGCCTTAATACTAGGACAAAATTATGCAATCTCTTTGCTTTGATTCACAAGAGAAGCAGCATCTACCTTGCCAGTCATAGATTACTGTGCAGATTTTTAAACAATTCAGGACATTTTCTGGGCTCTTTGGGTTTGTCTTCCTTGAATAGCCTTAATTCCTTCACAGAAACAGAGAATTATGTAGATTGGAAGGAAGCTCTGGAGGTCATCTTGTACAACCTCCCACACAAAGCGGGTTCAACTAGATCAGGCTGCTCAGGGCCTCACCCAGTAGAGTTTTGAAAGTCTCCAGGGATGCAGATTCCCCAACTTGTCTTAGCAATCTGTTCAGGTGTCTGATCACTCTAATGGTAAAGTACCTTTCCACATGTCTAATCAAAATTTCCTGTGTTGCAACTGGTCTGTCTTGCTTCTCATTCTACCACTGTGCACCTGTCAGAAGAGTCTGACTCCCTCTTCTCTGCACCCTCCCGTTAGGTTGTTGAAGACAGCAACAATATCTTCCCCCACCCTGATCTGGTACAGATCAAACAAATCCAGTTCTCTCAGCCTCTCTGCATACACTGTGTGCTCCAGCCCTCCATCATCCACTGAACACACTCCAGTGTGTCAGTGTGTCCTGTACTGGGGAGTCCAAAACTGGATACCATACTGGGAGATGTGCTTGCACAGGTGTCAAGCCAAGGGAAAAAACCTTCGCTCAACCTGGTGGCTACAGTCATGCTAAAAAAAGCTCAGCGTGCAGTTCATCTTCTTTGCTGCAAACACACGCTGCTGACTCACACCCAACTTGTGGTCCACTAAAGGGCAAAGTCCTTTCCTGCAGAGCCACCTTTTACCCAGGGTACTGTTGCATGGAATTGTTCTATCCCAAATGCACAACTTTACATTTGCTTTTGCTGACTTTCATGAGGTTTCTGCCCGTTCATTTCTGTGAAGTCTCTCTGAACACAAGCTCTAACCCCCAGTATATCGACGGCTCCTCTAGTTTGGTATCATCGGTGAATTTGCTGTGCATCCTCCAACCCTTCATCCAGGGGTACAATAAAAACACTAAGCAACAGTGATCCCAGCATCAATCCCTCAGGAACGCCTGTAGAAACCAGCTGTTAGGTAGATGTTGTACTGCTGAACTCAGTTCTTCGAGATCAGCCATTCAGTCAGATGTCTTGCAATGCTACTAAATGATATTTGGGGGACTCACACTTAGAACCTTATTTCAAGGCAGAAATGGAGAAAATCAACATAATCTACCATCTGATAAACAACTGTGCATAAGTATTAATAGATACAACATGGAGCCAAGTCTGCATTATGAAATAGGCTGTACTGGTCAGCTGTATACAAAAGACTGGATAACTAACTCACAAATCTGAATCTGTTGGCAAAAGGAGTTGTAGAGGCAAAGCCACGCTGCGATCAGGATGAAAGTGTTGTTTTCAGGGACTAAGGCTGAAGGAAGATACTAGTATCTTGTGGACTAGGAAATAAAACTATTGACAAAACAATAGTTTTCTGAGTCGTTTCCACTAAAAGCATGAATACACTACAGAACACTCCTTGTAATTAATTTTGTGAATTGACAAGTTTTTAGTCACAAACTGAACTTGGGAAAAGAACTGGGTACTACTGTATTTCACACACACAAAAACCAAACCCCTCACATAATTAATTTCACCCATCAGCAGTGTATTTCAGTAGTCCAGTCAAAATATTGCCCTAAAGATATTTCTCATTTTCCTGATGCTTCACCTCGTGTGTCACCGTGAACATGTTGGACACTTCTACAGCTTTCCTCTTTTTGAAATTCTACTCAAAACAGTCTTCCTGGAGACAGGTTCCCCTGCTCACCATACTCAACTGGGTGGGATAAGAAAATACATTGTCTCTTCAGACTAGTATTTTTAACTTTAAGGGCATTGATTCCAAACAGTTTAATTGTTAATCAGGTTACACCACTGATTCTGACTATATTAATAAAAAAGAAACATCTTATTGAAGTCTTTGCTAATGATTAATAGAGAGACAACTGTTTCTCCTATGATCTCCTATTTATTTCTAAACACCCTAGAGTCATTGGAAGATGTTACCCAGAGAGGAGTATGACCCATCCTTGCATGGGCTAGTCTTGGAAACTCATTCTTGGTTGTAAAGAACATGTGAGAGGCAGCTCTACTTCAACACTTTCACTAAATTTGTCTGAATGTCTGTTCTAAAAGCTGTGTTCTTGTGATACAATTTTTATTACTTACACCATTAAAAAATTAAAGTAAGAGTTCCAAAACTGCTTGTTTATAATAAAGTATGTTACCTGGTAATCTAAAGACGAAATGATCAGCTACTACACAGCAGTGTCTCTTCATTGTCACGTGAAGTCTAGCCATGAAATAGATATAATCAACAGGAGTAGCTCCATGATAAAACACAACAAGCCCTGGTCCTTCAGGAATATTTTTGACACCATGAAGCTCATAACCTGTTAAAAGTGTAACAGATGTCAAAGTTTGATATAAATCTATCCTAAAGAAACTAACTCATAGCAAGCTGAAACCTATAGGTATTGAGAAGTGGTACAAGCAAAGTGACCTTTGCACTAGTCAAGAGGCAACTCGCACCATATACAGGAAATACAAGTTACTCCATAGAAATTAAAAGTTTAATTTAAGGTAGAAGTGCCACACTTAAAAAAAGAACTAAAAAATAAATTAAAACATCCAGTCTCACTGTCTTGAACTATACCATTTTCCCTTATTTTTTCAGTTCACTGTCTTCAAGGCTGCAAAGTCCTCTGAATCAATCATTCAAGAGAAATCACAACAAGGGCTGAAGTGGTAAAACAACTATTTCAAGCTATTATTAACCTTTTGAAGTTCATTGCCACCAGTGACTGTTTAAGAAGATTTGACATGACAGCATCCATTTACATGTCTCCTTTTACTCCAGGGTATGAAGCTTATCTTTGCTATTTGTATCCAAGTTATACCTGCTCCAGTTTTCCATCACTAAGCACTAAAAGCTAGTTGGGGCATTATATGCTTAGCTGAAAAACACATAAACACAATAAGTTTCTTACTGAACTTACATTTCTACTTAACAGTGCAGAATATGTTAATACAAAATATCAAAATGCATCAGTATAGAACATATTCAGTTAATATCCAGTAGTATTGTTACAGTATCTTGTTCATGGTTTTTGTAAAATAAATAAACAAAAAAAAACCAAAAACAACAACAAAAAAACCAACCAAACCCTGTCACTTACAAAGTTAACTAGGTTTGCAATTCCTATTCATTAATTTATTTTTAATTCTGAAGGTACTCTTGACTCTTCTCCCTCTGTTTTACTTTGTATACATGTGGAGCTGCAGCATATTGCAAGTGTATCATCTGTACCACCCCAAGTGACCACTAACTGTGCTCCATGCCAGCCAATCATACATACAGCACTGCCATAATAAACGTAAAGTTACAGGTACCATGCACCCATTTGGGGCATTGGTTTTGGGCTTTTAGGTTGTGGGGTTGTTTTTTCATTTGTTTTTTTTAATAATGCTGTGAGATTTGAGGATTAAAAGCTCTTCCTGTGATATATTGATTAATCAAGTGGGGAAAAAATAATTGCAAAACATTTCATTCTTTAGGAAGAGAAGTGTATAGATAACAAGGACACAGCTGGCAGGGCAGAAAAAAGTCACAGCTGCCATTGAGGGACTGGATAAGAATCTTTTCCGTGCAAATAAAAAGTTGAACCTTACAAAAAGAAAAAGTTACTAGGTTTAAAAGAGCCAAGGCCTTAAAAAAATCATTTTCTTATGAAAAAAAGTAAATAGCTTTTTATTGTGAAGTGAGCATTTTAAGCTCTTTGATGTAGCTGTTGATTTTGATGTAGTGTACTTTCCTAGATTTGAAAGTTACATCTTTGGCTTACAAAGCCTATCTGATACAGCTGCTGCACCATCTGGTTATCAATGCCTTGAAAACCTGCTTCCCTTTGACTAGAGAACAAATAGAGATGATTTTCAAGAAGGATTTGTTCTTTATGTAAATTGCTCTTAAGCATCTCTTTCTCCTTCAGCTGCATCTAGACTGAATAGCTCCGAAAGAGGCTTATGATTTCCTCAGAAAGAAAAGCCAAATCATTTATTAAGTCTGTCTTTATAAAGAAATAGTAGTAGAAGGACAAGGAACAGGGCCCTTAGTTTTGACATTCTAGTAGAGAAAGTAGCTGTCCAAAATAAAGACAGAAAGAAAATAAAAAAGTAGAGTCCTGTAACAGGCTCTAAAGTTAATTTCAAGAAGCAACTAGTGAGTGAATTGACACTTGGCATTCCTCTTAGCCCTCACTTGGCACTTTATGTAAAAAAATGTTTAAGCGCAATTAAATTATGCTAATATGTGCTGACATACTAGCTATCAAGGAACTGGCATTTAACTTCCAGTCTTCATATATTGATTATGAAATAATACAGATAATTGATCTAATTTTTAACATAACGGACATTTCAGGTCTTCTTCAAATGAGAAAATCCAGGGGTTGTTATAAAACATAGAAAAAAAAAAAGGCAATTAAAAATAGCCTATATATTTAACCAGAAGAAAGATCTCATTTGTAGCAGCAAAGGAATAAATGCATAAGGCAAAAATTTTACAATACAAAAAAAGACTCAATGGCTTTTTTTTTTTCTCTCAAGCACCACTGGCAGTCATTGATAAAACAGAAAGAAAACTAGCATGCAATAGCAGCAACAATCAGGTATATAATGATAATCTTGAAAGGTAAATGAGGAATAAGAGCTTCAGCAGGTTTTAATGAAAGTCAGATCTTGCTTACCATGCCATATTCTTCCGTGTCCGTCCCATAGGGTAGCCAACATTTCTTTTCCACCAATCCAAACATCATGAGAATAAGCTTCCTTTATTTCATTCTTCCTTTTATAAATATGAAGAAGGAGAATGGAAATGTAGAAGAGGGCAACAATAACTCCTGGAAGTATAAAAACTACTGCAAGTGGAAAAAGCACCCATACAAGGTAGAATGCATAACTCAGATAATCTCCAATATGCTCCACGCCAGTCCATTCTTGCAGAATGTAAGTCAGGCAAGTTAAGTAGGACATAGGTATCGGTCCTGCAATACAGGATTCATTTCCACCTGTCATTTCCTGTTCAAGTTTAAAAAAAAAAAAAAAAAGTAGATGAATAAATCTTCTAAAAAGATAGACCTGTCTTTATTTATTTATATATGTATTTCATATTTATTTATATATGTATTTCATATATGCATATATGCATTTTATTCACATACCACTTACCCCCCACACCCCAGCAGCACCTACTAGAAACATATACTTGAACTTTATAGTCCTTTTCTTTTGTGTACTTGAAATGTTGACAATTCTAATTTAGAAAGACAGTGCAACAGCTTAATCTCAGGCTAAGATTTTATCTCATTGAAAACTGTTCAACTTACACAGATTCAGAACATTTATATTGTTACCAACACCAATTAATACTGTATTTTCGATTTTCAGAAAGCTGTATTGATTAGTCTAATTTATTGTTATAGTAAAACGAAACCTTCTCCCAAGCATTAACTACAACAAGAAACAGAACAATCTCAAATCCAGTGCTGTAAAAAAGAAACCCCAGTGAACACTTCCACAACCATACGATGACTTAGTAAGAAGATGGTCTCAAATAAGAAACTCTCAGGCTTGGAGAGACTTTTAACTGTATCTGGAAGACCCAGAGCACAACAGAGAGGCAGCAGGAAAGACATGGGGGGAAAAAAAAGTCCTCTAAAAGATTTAACTGCTCTGGCTTTACTCTATGTATAAGAATTTCTCTTCTCCAGTGCCAGTTCCTAAGAAGTTCCTGGACTAGACCTCTCTGGGTTGGTATTTCAGGCTTTCTATAACTCTGGAGAAAGACTTTTCTTAGCTTTGTATGATTTAGGGGGAAAATTGCTATTCATTTCACCTTACAAATACAAGACAACCTGAATGCTTGGCTATTTTAGCTACAGTGCTTAATATCTTGAGAAACAAAAGTTAACCACCACTTTATTCTAGACTAGGATAAGACTTGACATTCTGCTAGTCAGGACTAGTAGAAGTTTTTCAAGAAGAAAAACACGTTGCAACTATAACACAGGATTGTAGGGAGAAACACATTAAGAACAATATTTCTGAAAGAATCTAAGCTCAAGGTTGTTGTGGTTTGGTTTTTTATTAGAATGTGACTTACAACATGTATGACTGCAGAGCTCTGATATTAGACTGACATATGTCAATCATGCCTTTACTCTCGCTCTGTTTTTGCATGCAACAAATGACTGAAATTCAGAAAGTTTGTTAATACTATCAGAACCCCAATGACAACAAAAGTTATGAAGCAGATCAGTTTTACTCGACATTTGCTACGAGACATTGAAACACGGACTATACCAGAACTCATCTCACTTATTTCCCCATCTCAGTTTTCCCTCACTCTCTCACAGACCAAGGATGTACCTTTTCCTTTGGATTTGAAATCGGCCTCCACCCACATTGCTCAAGATAACTCCTATTAATGAGAAGAAAGGTGATCTCATTACAAGGATTTTGCTTCAGCGATCCATGCCTGTTCCACTAATTCAGGCTTATAATATTTTGCTCCTCATCATGTTCTTTGCTACTCAGCATGACAATGTGACCAGCAGCTGATTTATCTTCAGCAGTGTATAAGCACATAGCATTAGTGACATGCACTTCACAGATTTCATGCACTTGTGTTTGGGGGTGTGCATTAGCGGGAAAGGAAGGGAGAGAGTGAGCATGTGGGAGAGCAAGAGAAAGCTCCTTCTCATTCCTGTTGCCAGAGCTGAACTCCAGAACCTGTCAGGCAGCAAACACCCACAGCAAGTATAAGAAACACAACTTGTGAGACCAAGTAGGATTTAGGAGTAGCATTCAACACCACAATATTTATCAGATTGTTATGCCTGGACTTCTACAGTGGCTCCGCCTACCACCTAGAGAACAATATGGAGCATGGGTTATGGCACAGAAACATTTTTTCAAAACTGAGAGGTGATTATGTAGCTTAAAAGATTACTTAAACTGTACTCTCCTACTGGTCATATTTTTAGTTGTTTACGGCTTTCTCCAAACCCAAAATCCCCATCAAGTAAATTTAAAGTCCTGTCTACACATGTCAGGCTTGCAAAAATATTACGTGTCCTCTTGCCTATTCCATGTAATACCTCAAATGCAATCATCACAGTTTTAAAAGTTTACTTGCATATTTATGTGCTAACCTGGAACAGAAATTAAAATCTGACATCTTGTGTGCTACCAGCCAGAGGCAAGATCTAAAGTACTGCCTTCTCTTAGGGACAGTCAGCTCTACTCTGAACAGTGTTGTTTACTCATCTTAAAGGGAATCATAGAATAATTCACACTGGAAAGGCTCATTGAACAGCACTTGTCCAATCTCTTCTAAGGAGTTTGATTATGTTGCTCAGTGCCATATCCAGTCCAGTTTGTATTATCTCCATGGATAGAGATTCCACAGCTTCTTTGGAAGCTGGGCCCCTAATCCAGTGCTTGAATACCTTCATGGTGAAAATGTTTCTCTTTATTCTAGTTAGAATTTCCCTTACTACACTCTGTGCCTGTTGCCTCCTGTCCCTTTGCTGCAAAGATTCTACTTCCCCCTCTCTACAACCACTCCTTAAGAGCAGGAGTAAGGTCCTTGCAATGTGGCTGCAATGGCAATGAAGAAGGGAAGGCAGATCATGACCAAAAAAAGCACAGGAGCTCCACACTGAACAAAGGTTCAACATGGTTCTTATATGCTACTAACTGGTAACAACACGTTGGTCTGTTCCAACTGTACAGCTACCTGCCCTATGACTGCACAGAGCAGTTAAAACTACAAGATAAAGCACACTGCCTTCTAGACACACCAGCAATGTCACTCTGATAAGGACCTCATCCAACCAGAGACCACCCTGCCTTCCCTGTCAGAGGTTCTCTGACATCTGCCATCAAAATCTAAAAACTAAAACTAAAACTAAAAACTACAACGGGGTTCAGTATAACTAAGTGTAGTACTACTAAGTCCCACCTTTAGCCAAGCTACAGGCAGAATCTCCCTGTAATATGAGCACATTCATATTTTAACTGACAGCACTGACACACTTGCTGTTGTGCAGTTCAAACTACATATTAAAAGTTCTAACTTCCTAATACAGCAGCTTCACACATTTCTACTCATTCAAAAGGATGCAGTCTCTCATTTGACTAATGACAGTACACACTGACTTACGCTTACTCTTAAGGCTTTACGCTGATAGTGAAGTGGAAACAAGGCTAACACACAACAATTCCTTCCACTGACTTCTGGCAAATAACCCAGAAAAGTCCTTAACTAAACTACAACAGTGGTCTTCAGCTGCAGTCCGCACATCCCGGTTAACTGAGACCCTACTGATCACGCTAGAAGGAGCAATTACGGACAGCAACGCACACTGCTGTAAACCGAGCACAGCACGATTCCAGCATGTACACGAAACGTCTAAGGGAAGCCTCTGGAGGACATTCCAGTATCTCCAAACAAGAAAGGCACTGCAAAGCAGGAGCTACGACGTGCCTCTGCCGACAGAAATACACGGCTCCGGAGAGCATTGCCACCAGAATCAGCAATGCCACCACAAACATACACAAAAAACCCCAAACAAACCAACCCAACAAACAAACAAACAAAAAACAACCAAAAAAAAAAAAAAAAAAAAAAAAAGAAGACCCTGATAATCCTGGTAATGGCACCTGCGACTGGAGAGATCCTAGAAGTCAGCGTGGTTTAGCCCTTGTTTTGGCACAAGAACTGGCCTGGCTCCTGAGCCGGCGGGACTACGTTGGTTCTGCAGGCGTGTGGGGGGACTCGAGTCCCCTTTCCTGGCACGAAGGACGCGATCCCGGCCCGGCTGCCCCCGCGCAGCGCCCGCGGCCGCCCCGCTCCCGCAGCCCCCGTCCCGACGGGAATCAAAGCCAGGCCCTGAGCCTGGGGGTGACCAAGACCTCCGGGAGACACCCGCGGGGTGGCGGCGGGGCCAGGCCCGAGCCGAGCCGAGCCGAGCCGGGCTGGGCCCCCGCATCGCGCCCGGCAGCACCCGCTCACCTTCCCCTGGCGGAGGCGGCTCCGGCTCCGGCCCCGCGTCCCTGCCGGAGCCCGGTTTTACTTCTCCGCCCGCCGCCCCCGCGGGGGCCGGGTGCCCGCGGGGCGGCGGGACCGGGGCGGCTCCGGCGGCGGGGCGAGGGCGGGAGGGCGCCCAGCGAGCGGGGGCGCGGGGGCAGCGTGGGCAGCGGGGAACTCCGCGCCGCCGGGGGCGCGGGACCCGCCCGGACCCGCGTCCCGCGCGCACCGCCCGACGCTTCCGCCGCGGCGGAAGCGGCGCGGGCGCCGCCAGGGGGCGCGCGCTCTCCGCGAGCGGGCGGGGCGGGAGGCGCCCTCTGGCGGAGCGGGCGGCATGGGCGGGGCGCCCGGGATCCCGGGATCTCAGAATCCATTAGGCGGGAAAACAACTCCGAGATCTTCGAGGTCAACCCACGACTGAACACCACCGTGTCAACTAGAACATGGCACTAAGTGCCACGTCCAGCCCTTCCTTAAACAGCTCCAGGGATGGTGACTCCACCACCTCCCCGGACAGCACATTCCAATGTGTAATCTCCTGGCACATTTATGACTATGTCCTCTCGTCCTGTCACTGGTTGTCTGGTAGAAGAGACCGACCCCTACACGGCTACAACCTCCTTTCAGGCAGCTGTAGAGCCATAAGGTCCGCCCTGAGACTCCTCCAGGCTGAACAACCCCAGCTCCCTCAGCCGCTCGGCTGTGGTGCTCGCTGGAAAATACTGGGTCCCACCCGTTCACCATGCTGCCTTCAGCACCACTCACTTCCCAGCCACCCCTTCCCAGTACCTGCCAGCCTGGGGTGAGTGTAAGCCCGCTTCTCCAGCCCCACCGGTGTTGCCAGAGCAGCAGCAACAGCAGCCGTACCTGGTACCACTGCTGCAGGAGTACCCACTCATACCCACCGCTGGAGGACTACCCACTCCTTCCCACTGCAGGCAGTCGGCGTTCTGGACAGCTTGCACTTCGAACGTGGCATTCACGGAGCTGTTAAGGTATTCCTGACTGGCCAGCAGACTTGGATGTGATCCCTGGATTTATATATAAAGAAAAACTAAAAATCAGTCAAAGAAATAAGCAGTGTTCCAGTGGCGCCAGGTGCAGCTCCAAACACAGAGGTTGATGTAGCTTCCCTACCTTCTGGGACGACATGTAACTCCACCATGGCTGCTTCCTCAACTTTAGCAGAGGTGAACTGGCCAGAACTGGTTGTGAGCTCTTTCAGATCTGTGCTTCCCGTTCTTTTCCGACTGGCTGTCTTCTACATTCACATCATCTGCCTGTTCAACGTCTGCGGCTGCTCAGCTGTGCATTTGTATAAGTCTGTTTGCACTGTCACTCAATTAATTGGTCACAGCACCAAGCCTGCCAGAGTTCAAGAAGTGTTTGGACAACACTCTCAGGCACATGGTCTGACTCCTGGGGCTGTCATGCAGGGCCAGGAGTTGGGGTTTGATGATGCCTGTGGTTCACTTCCAACTCAGGATAGTCTATGATTCTATGATCTTATTATTTTTCCAGTGTTACCAGTAGGATATTTTTCCTCAATGGAAAAGCATGTAGTTTGAGCTGGATAGACCTTATATGCAAAAAGTTATGAAAACAGGATTTCCCTGCATTGTTCACTGGGCAAACTATACCCAAAAAGAGTCGTAAATGTTAATTTCATTTTGAGGCAGGCACAGGTCATTTGCATTTGCTGTTTTTAATTTCTTTTTTGTTGTTTGATGGAGAGGCTAAAAATAAGGGTAGCAGGGGAGTGGTTTGATTTGCAATTACAATTCTATTTGTATGGCAAGCCCTAGTTTCTATAATATCAGTTTCTAGTTCTAATTTCTATAATGTTGTGCTAAAAATAGTAAAAATTTAGAGGGATCCACTAAAATAGTATAGTAGCTGCTTATTATTAGAGCAGTATTACAGTGTTTCTGGAAAAAATTGATTAAAATTTTTTATTAGAAAAATCACATATACATCACTCCTCTTTCTCAATAATAACTTTGTCTATCGTATTGAGATCCCAGAAAATACCCTTCAGACAACTGTGACAGAAGACAACTAACAGAAATTAGTTGTGTAATACAACTTCATGGTTTGAATTCCTGTTCCTGTCCAGGTGTATCAGTCTGCATCTTGGTTTGCTTCAGTTTATCATTTCCTGTGCATGTCGAGTCTCTGCTGGGAGAAAAATCCTTCTGCCTGTATACAGCAATTATAGTTAAGGTGTTCAAATAAAAATACCTACACCTTAGGAGAGATTTGAGATTTTTTTCAGGACAGGATTCTTGTCTTTTTGCTCCAGGGAAATAACTCACCTGTCTATCCTGCTCCCTTCTCCAGATGTGCAAAAAATATTTGTGGAGAAGCAGCATGGGAAGAATTTATTCTAATCCAAAGAGTAGATTTAGTTTTCTAGTGAAAAATGGGCAAATGGTGTATACAGTTCCTTAGATACTATGTAACTTTTTAGGATGTTGAGGGGAAAGATTATGTAGGTATTAAAAGCACAAGAATGAAAAATGAGGCACAAAAATTACCTCTCTTGGTGTTTGAAGTTAACAGACGTGATTGCATTTAATGGCATATTGGATAGATTACACAAAGTTCTCCCACTCCCACCAGTAACAACATCCCACAGCCTGTAAAAACACATTCTGCTTTGTAGCAAGTTTCAGTTTTCCACAAATTGCATTAGGATGACAACACTGCCTACGTCTACCTTTCCAAACAGATATTTCAGTTAAATCCGTATGGAAACAGCAGTGTTGCAGTACTGCATTTTTAGGCAAACCACCAGCGATGATAAGCCTCAGGGCTGCATTGCCTAAGTAAGCTACCCCTACAGTCTATTCCCTGTTCACCGGGAGAAAAATACAGCACATCCATACTGCACTCGCTACATCCAGGGATTTTCAGACTGGGGGCAGCCTCATCCACTAAACAACTATGGTATTGTGCAATAGTGCATGCATGTACCAGATCAAACTTGAAACTACTTTCTGCATGTACTTGCATAGCACTACACTGAACTAAAGCTTTTTTTTTCCTCTCTTAAAGAGACCTTTCTTTTGTGGGGGCAAAGTCTTGGATGTAGCAGTCCTGCTTTCCAGGGTGCGAATCACTATTCTGATGTGTTTGTAGGAGTCTATTATCTGTTCTAATGGGATTATGTCTCTTTGTGTAGTCTCTAGAAAAATGCCTAAGCAGCAGATCATCAGCTAAAGTGAGACAGTTTCTCTTCTGATGCTGTCTTGCATGGGGTCCAACAGGGAAGGTGCCCACTGTGGAGTGGTCTCTGGTGGGACAACACTGACTCTGAGGTTCTTCTCTGAGACTGGACTGTGATCTGCTCAAAACACAAAACCACAGATCTAGACAAAACTGCTAAGGCTCTCCGAGTAAGTATGTACTTGTTTTAGGAACCAGGAAAATCCTGGCTACATGATTTCCTTTTGGGGAATTTAGCTGATGACATAAGTCATCTTCTTTAGTCTTTCTGAGTTCAGGATATTCTCGAGAGGTTAACTGTTTTCTTCTGCCAAATCTGTAGAAACTTGTAAATTAAACTGGTTGAACACCAACTATTAGTCACCAGTGCTGTAGGACATTTTTTTTTACTGTATGCTGTAAAAACAACAAAATAAACATAAGCATTCTAATCGCTTTTACGACGTTTATCAAATCGCTCCAGTAAAGCCTTCCATATGTTGCCTGGAAGTGTTTGGTGCTTTCTTATGAGAGCCTGGACAGCAGTCCTTGTCTGAAAAGAGAAGAGAAATTTGCCTTTACAGACCTGCTTATGCATGGAAGAATAGTATAACCCCTGACTTCTCAGAAGTTCAAGAGGCACTGGGAAATTCACTCATAAGATCCAGTCTAAGAAAAAAAATGTCTTTTATATTAGCTAGTTGTCCTACTGACACTTTTCTTGGAAAGGAAAGGAACAGTTTGGATAGGCTCAAATTATTGAGATTTAGTAAAGCTGGGCATTACTAAGTCAAAGTTGCCTTTAACATATACAAACATTAGGTTTGTGCAATCTCCGTCCCTGAAGGTTTTCATCAAAAATGCTGGACAAAGCCTGACTAACCTCATCTGATCCCATAGCTGACCTTACTGGTACTAGGAATTTGGAGTGGGAACCCCTGTCTGTCCTTCCCAACATGAATTCCTCCGTAACTGGATCATATACAGCACGCATATAATAAGAGAATTCATAATATTCTCTACATGAGATTCAAATGCAAGTTCAGGAAGAGAATGCATACAATATTCTGTATTTCTAAAAGAAATAGGAAATTATCTCCTTTTGGTTTTCTTTATAGATTTAAGCTTGAAATAAGGGTACTGATCTACTCCACTGATCTACCCCAGAGTCATGGTAGAATATCACTGTGAATATAAGAAAAGAGTAGCTGAACCTTTCCTGACAGGTTCATGTCCTAATTCCTTTCCAGGGCAGGATCCGACAGAGGTCAGCCAGGCACTGCTCACCTCAAACGCCCATTAACCTGCTTTTTTCTTTAAGTAATACAAGCCACAGAAGACCTAACTGTACTCCTACTGAAGTGGGTGGTGGTCAAAGTGGGTGGCCAAAACCTTGACTTTAACGAAGTAAATCAGCATCATGGGAAATTTCAATTTCAGTTTTGCAGGTACACAAAATACTGTTCCCCCAAAATACCAGAATATAAATAACAGTAAGGGCAGTCATATTGCTTCCAGCCTCCTAAATATGCTAAGACCAAACTCCACAGCTTACTGGGGCAGTTCCCTTGTAACAGACCGAACCCGTCTTTCTGGTTTCACTTTTGTGAAGCCCAGAATCTGCAGCAGACCCTTGAAAAAAGGAAAAAAGAAAAAGAAAAGAAAAAAAAATGGAAAAAAAAAGAAAGGAAAGCTGGCATTCTTGCACCTTTTTGGGAGCAGCAAGGTGTTTTTTCATCAGTGATTCATAACAAGTGTTTTGACCCATGTGCTCCTAGCTCATAGATTTGTTTATGTTTTTGCATAAAGCCCTCTCTTCACCTTCCATGGCAAATTTTAAAAACTGTGTTTTCTGTTTAGCTTAATATTTTGAAAAATGCCTAAACTCTGGATCTACAAACGCCTTTATGCTCCTGGGAACCACTGATTTCACCAAGCTATAGGTACTCAAAATATTTTTATATTTTGGATGCAATTCATTTTTTTAACATTTTTCTTTTGACAATGAGACTGAAGCTCTTGTGGAACTTTGTTTCTAGAGCCCTATGCTATTTAGAGAAGATGCTCAAAGTTATTTGTTATTTATGAAATTTATTTTCATGGTTACTGAAAACTGCACTTAAAACATAGTTTACATAATTTGAGTTATCAAAGTTACCAAAGGCATGGGAGAAACAAAGTTAACATGCCAAGAAGACAGAGTTCACACATTCTGAAAGGATGAGGGCATCCCAATCAACTATTACTATGTCAATACTTACTTGTAGGTATCCCTACATTAAATAATCACGGACCTCAACTGCCCATAGCTTTAACAAGTATATTTGTCTTTATTGAAGCATGAAAAAACCTAGCTTCAAGTACATATATGAGAGAAGGCAAAGTACATAGCTCAATTTTGCAAGGAGAAATAACTTACCTTTTCAACTAATTCCTCTGTAGTTATATTTGGATCGTAAGGGATTGGCTTCCCAATGTACGTGCGAAATTTGACTGGAAGTCCTCCATATGGAGGAATAAAAGGCAATCGAGTACTTTCATATAACTGTCTAAAAAATCCTGAAATAGTTTAAGGGAGGAAAAAGTGAGATTACAGCCACAGAAAACACAATCCAAACTTGAAATCTGATTAATGTCGAAGACTTATTAAAAATGCATACTTTATCTGACAGTCAAGAAGTTGTTACAGGATTGAGGTAACCGTCCACCAAAATAAAGCTCAATAGACCTAATAGATCACTGAAATAAGACTGAATTAAAGGATCAAATCACACAGCACAAACCAGTTATGCACAAGCTATTTCCATATCTGAGATACCTCTAACCCATAGCAACTGTGTTAGAAAATGCAAAGCAAGCAGAACTCTGAAAAGCAAAATCTAAGAAAAAAGCGAGAGAAATCTGAGAGAAAAGTGGAAAAAGCATTCCAAATACTTAAAATATATTTTTAACTTCTTACTTCTTTCTTTAAATGTCCTATAGCCTTCACGGACATTTTGAGTATACATTGGAATGATGGGCTAAGGGATCACAAAAAAAAAAACAAAACAGTGGAAATGTTATACCAGGTTTGAATTTATGTTTTAGTGCCTGTTAATGCAGCTAAGAAAATCACTTGAATACAGAAGATAATTATCAGTCAGATAAGTAGCAACCATAAATCTTGATATAAAAAATAAACTCAAGAATAGAAATAAAATTCTATTTCTTAGCTCCCACAAATATCTGTTTTAAAGCCACTATCTGTAAGGAAAATTACTGACATTGTATTAGGGTTTATATAACTTTTATGTTATATATTTATTGCAGTACCAATGACTGGAACATAAATGAAGTTTTGCTGTTTCCTTGTCTAAAGGTTTCATCACAAGTGGTGAATAGGAGAGTATTCAGTTTGTGAAGTCTAGCAGAAAGCAACTAGACATTCATGGTTGGCTCATCTGCTTCTCAAAGAAGGGTCTCACTGAAGCAGTCACGTTTGGATAATATTTCACTGGAAAATATTTCTGCAGATCCCTTAGACAAATAAGGCAATTGTATGTCCTCACTGACCTGGACCTGCTGGAAGGTGGATACTTAGGCAGTTACAGAACAAGTTCATTTCTTTACTGTGACTAAAAAGAAACACACTTGAGATACCTGCACTTGAAACAGTCACGTCTTACAGCCTGAGGTAAGATTTCACAATTTGTAGACAAACTGACAGTGATTGTATCCATATATGCAATGATTTTTTTGGCCACTATTGTCCTCTTTCCTTTTTTTAAAACATATTTTGAGCTTGTTGTTGGAATTACTTGTACATAAGGTAATGAAAGAAGACTTTTATGCTGTTAAGAATCATTACCAGAGAACAGAAAACCATAGGACAAGAGAAAAATGAGCAAGAAAACCACCTAAGTAGAGCCTAACAAGTAACTCAAAGTGTTGGAAACCACTAAAAGGAAAAAAAAAACCCTGACAGATAACAAAAATATCAAACACACATAAAGTTTTTATGGTAAACCCTTCAGAATGAGAAATTAAGGCAAATTATTAGATATAACCCCTTAAAAATAACCAGTAATATCTTTTAAAAACACGTAAGTACTGGATACTAAAAATACCACAGTTGGCTTCAGCTATTGATTGAATACTGTATGTCTAACACGTAAAATGCTTGAAACCCTCTGTCATACAGACAAAACACTTTAAATTTTAGAAATACATCTTAGGCTATAAAGAAATCTGGCAGCTACAAAGGCTATTCTCATACAATGATCAGCCATTGAGGTACAGAGTAGGCAGCAACCTTCAGTCCCTAAGCTGGAAAAAACAGGTACACATATAAAATCTTACATTTGTAAAGCAGCACAGTCAGATCTGCAGTAACCCACGGATTTATATTTGCCGTGCTGGAATTGAGCTGGATCACAACCAGTCAGCTTGAAAATCACAGAATCACAGTATAGCTGGGGCTAGAATGGACCTCTGGAGATCAAGCAGTCCAAACCCCTTGCACATACATGAGAATTTTATAAACCATAGTCTCTGTTTATCTTTTACCAAAATAGAATGGAACCAATTTTTTGACACAGATAAAATTCAGGGATCTTCAGAAACGATCAACCCTCCCCATTAACCTGTCAAACCAAGCCATAGGCAGAGGTATTTCTGAAGGTAAGGGTATTTCTGAAGGTCAGGTCCCTGGCATAGATAAATTTGATGGAGACAAATATATGTCCCAGAGGCACTTTGAGTCATAACATTAAATAGTAACACTCTCCTTCTCTGACTCCTTAAGCAGAGTAATTGCACAAGATGAAGTGGAAACTGAATGTGGAAACCTTTAGGCAAGGACTGAGGCTGAACCTACCTTCATTGTTTGCTTTTCTTCAACTTTTTCAATGAAAGAACTATTGAACTTCCGTAATATTGTATGAAGAGTGGGAATGTCTATTCATATAATAAAGTTGGTTTTGAAATCCCCATTCAAGTCATCTGTGGCAGGTTATTAACCACAACGTAGTCATTTTGAATAAAGTGTGTGTGGTTCTTTGGTTGATGGCTACACTGTATGTAGAATAAATTCAGAAAAGGCCCTTATAATTCTATTTTGCCTTCATTCAGGATCCAAGCAAGTATTAGCAAAATATATATGAATTGCTACATTATAGAACAAGTTCTGATAGTCAGATGAGTCAATGCCTGGTCTTTGGTCAACGTACAAGACTATTCTGGTCAGTATTGAAAAGGATGCAGCAAGAACAAACAAACAATCCTTTTTAAAATTTGTCAAAAGATGGGATCCAGTTGCTACTTTAATATTGCCTCCTCTACTGTTAAACGCACAGTACTTTTTTTTTTAACTGTTTAGTTACCTAAGGTGTGTCCAATCACAGATTTCCAGAGAAATATCAAAGATGCAAGCTAATTACAATGATGGCCACCACACAGGGATCCACTCAAACCTTCTGATCATTAAAAAAAGCCCAGACTGAAGGAGTACAATAATAAGTAATACAAGAGTTCACAGCACTGTAAAGGTAAGCTCAGGATAGTAGTTGTCGAAGGATAAAATTCTCTCTACCCTCCTGCTAACAGTCCTATATATTACCAAACATTATGCAAATGACCACAGGATCATTTCACACTGAAAGAATCTTGTCCTCAATGAATACCCAATTCATTAAATAAAATTTTTTTAAAAACCCACAGATTTTGTCAATAGAAGGTGCTAACAATTTTAGGTGCTACTGTTCAGCTATTTCCATGTGCTTCTAAGTTATGTAAAACTGGTAGAATTAAGAGGATTACTAGCGAGGATTTTTGTGATGTGTTTTGATCATGGTGGCAGTCTATGTAAGGGCACTCAGAGTTTTTTAATTCAATTTTTATTTAAAAAAACCAACAACCTATTACACTGTATTACTGAAAGGTTGCAGGTGAAGGGAAAACATTTGGCAATAGATTGTTCAAATATTTGAAGTAGCTTGAAAATCAGATATGAAAGCAAAATCACTAGAAATCACTCAAGTTGTTAAAGTGACACCTCTTTCTGACTGTTTGAGTATATTATTCACTTAATACATAAGAATACTATAAGGGAATTCAAAATGTCCATATGAATGGACTAAGTTTATCCTATTCACATTCTGGTATTTACCTAGTAGCAGTGCTGTATGGGCCTGCACAATATATAAAGTATGGAACATTTACCAGCCCACACTTTTGAGAAAAAGGACAGGAAAGGGAACAGAATCACATCAAACATGACTTTTTAAAAGGCCACATAGCGATACATTGATGTAGAAATAGGTCTCCCAGCCTAAAATTACTTTATCCACTGGGTAAGTGCCCCTAAGTGAATTCTAGTGTTTAGTTATATCCCCACAAAAATTCAGAGTTATGAAGAAATATTAACCTGAAGCATGAATTTTGCAACTCCAGGTACTTTGCAGTAGGAGCTATAGCACAAAAGACCAAAACAAAGCTTGAGAAGCAACAGATCGGATGGGGTGAGAAAGAGATATAACTGCACAAAAATCTGAAAGGAATGGTAAGAAATTCAAATTTCATGGGAAGAACTCAACTCCCTTTACAGTTTCTCTTATATAGACAGAAATGTTTAAGTGGAAGGTCAAAGAGCACTGAAATTGATGAGATATTCATAAGAATGTGAAGTAAAATTGATGGTTGTGCAATTCATGAGAAAGCAGCAGAAAGCTCACGGCAGAACAGATGAAACCTGGATTTGCACCAGTATTGTCAGACAGAAAAAGCACCAGGTATGTTAAGTCTCAATTAAGGCAGAAAACTTGTATCTAGTGGTGATGGGGATGAGAAGTGGCAGTTAGGAAAAAGACAGGGTTGCTGCTCATTTAGCTGTATGCCGACCCAAATAAAATAACTTCCTATGAGATACAGGCTCACAGGTGGATTTAGACGGAAGAAGTCAGAGCTACTGGTAGAAGGTTGTATTTGAAGATTATCATCCATATGGAAACTGTAACTGAAATACTGGCCATGTGTATATTGGTGGAGTGCAAACCAATAGAAGCACACCTCTAGAGGATGCTGAGGACCTGACATCAACACTGAACACATTTCAGTGTTCTGTTTTTATGTAGAACTAATTCTTCTTTGGTACCACTGACTGAATGCTCATTTGCAACTGGAGAGTATTAGGTCCCACTCCTGGTTTATTTTCAGCCAAATGAAATGCAGCTCAGGTTCCTTAATGTTCCTTAATGTGAATGACAGAATGGTGAGTGAGATGAAAAAACTGCTTCAAAAGTGCCCACGTGAGTCAAACTCAGACATTGATGTAGACATACCTTGGGTTAGTTGATGCTATCTTTCACAAACATGAAGAAAAGTAAGGGAAAGGACAAAATCCTAGACCCTCCCAGAATAAATGAGAAGAAAGATAAAGATAATACATTAAAGAGCCATAAGAAAATGTCTGGGTATATAGAAGCAATTAAGATGTAAGTAGGATGAGAAAAAAAGAATGAAACCCTAGGACAATCTGGAGAAGGACCACAATGAAGATTTCTGAAGTACAGCCAAGATGAGGCACTGGATACCTGCATGATGGAACTGTAGACATGGAACTGCAGAGATGGATGCTTTGCAACAGTCAAGAAAAAGTTCAGTGGTTCCACAAAATCCTTGCTCCTTATGGATTAATGTGCTTGACTAAAGTGATGCGAAAAGGTAAAGAAATCTTTACTTCTGAACCATGTTTTTTGCCTGGAAGATTTTCCAACAAATACCCCTAAGCTGCCTTTTATAATGAAGCACCTATGCAAAAGGTATAAACTGCGATTGTTAGTGGTAATAATAATAATAATAATACTCACCACTTTTGCATCTAGAGCAACCTGAGCAAAACCTTTTCTATTTCCCCACATGAGTTGGTAACTTTCATCACTGAATAGTGCTTCTCTAACTCCACCTGGTGAGATGGACACCAAGTATCCATTCTTGAGTGCAAGGAGACACTTCTCCCTTGTGCCTGGTATAACACCTGTCACTCTCAATAATAATTTAAGTCCTGCAATAAATAAGTAGCAAATGCATATTATTATAACAGTATATCACAAACACTGCTTGCATGTAGGAACCAGATTACAGCTAAATGAAAATGTATTAGATATATATTTAGACTAAGACAAATTTTTATGAAGGACATAAGACACTTACAGAGGAAATATTGGCAAAATGACAAAGACATGAAAATATTTTTGCTCAAATGTTATGAAGATGAACCATCTTATCAGGAGCATCTCAATAGACTAATGTTTCCACATGCTATTTTCTATACTTATCAAAACACCCGCTATGCAAGCAAAACTTGTGCATCATAGCTAGAAATCTGAAAACAAGTGTCTATTCCTCTCTCCTTCTTTTTATATACTTCAATACAGGGGAAAAAATCAGTACAATAAAGTTTACTGCAAAAATAAATACTTGACAAGCATCTATTTATTTTAAAAGAAAATGTGATGTTTAACATTTTAAACATTTAGTTTTCGAGTTGTTAAATTGTGTATTTTGTGGTTAAATTGCAAACTAAGTGGATCAACTTGGACTGCTGTAAGACTTAAGATGCATGAATGACAGAAGTCAGCGGGGCAATTTCAGCACCACATGAACATTTCAGTCAATCTCCTTCCTCTGTTTCCGTAATTGGGATTTCTCTAAAAGACAGATTTAGAAAGATGGAAGCATTCTATGCTTTCTTATATTATATTCACATTTTAAATATATTGGTTTGGAATTCCCATCTAACTTTCCACAAACAAGCATTTCCTCAATCTGCAAATTCACTGTTCGAACAGCATAATTTGCAAAGAAATTTTTTTAAAATAAACGTAAGCAATAACTATGGACTGCCAGAACTGGTGCTTAGCAGTACAACTTTGACAAAGGTCTGCAACAGAAACTTTGGAAGACAATGGAAAACACAGTGCTGAATCTTATAATTTTATTTAATCTCATTCAAGGTACCACGTTTGATAGATCTTTCTGTCAAAGACAGATGCTGACTTTGTTTAAGCCCTTTGTGAACTCAGATATATATTTTGGTTTTATCCTACAGTCAGGAACGCCGTATCCTTATTAAGTGAAGAGGTACTTCGTTTGCTTGGCTTTAAAACTTTTTTGACTTTTAGGAATTATAATGTATCATATAAACATTTTTTCACTTCTTATTCCCCTTTTCCAGATCACACAGAATTTTGTATCCCTCAGTCATTCAAGACTTCTGTCTTATGTACTGTCTCTTCAAAGGAAGCCATGCCAGGCCTCTGATCATCATTGTTCTTTTTTTGTAACTTTATTACTTTGCAGCTACTCTGAGATGTTATTAATTCACAAGAAGAATTCTCCTGTAACTGTGATTAATCCTATAAATAAATTGAACTGAGGTTCAGCATATGTTCATGAGCATTCCTTAAAGAACCTATCCGTTAAGTGTAACATTTCTTTGCAAAAAGCAAGTAAGTATGGTAGAGCACGTTAGGGAGAAATTATGCTCAGGCTATTACTTTTAGCCACATTTTCTATTAATGCAATGGAGAGGTCTGATCTCAATTATTTGTGGTCTTTTTTACCAAATGCCTTTTTGTAGCCTTTTTATAGGTTGACACCATATTTGGCACCTTCTGTTCCTCTAGCATGAACATAATTCAAACAATATGTTATGCAGACACCAATAGTCCAGAAATTGCACAGCTAAGTGTATTACTGAGTCCTGACAATGGTGTACTATACATTTTTAATAAAAATCTGTGCTACAGACACTTCAATTTGAAACAGCGCCCTCTTATTTATCCCTTAAAAAGAGTCTCTGTTGCAACATTTTGCTAAGCTTTCTCTTCTTTTGTGGGTACTGTAAAAAGCCAGTCATCTCTTGACAACTTCATACTTCTGATGTGCTTAGTACCACTTAGTACCTACTAAATGCACTTGTAAAAAATTCTTGTCATCTTTCTAGGGGTACCTTAACATGGTTTTCACATCAAACTTGCTTCATACTACTTGTTTTCAGTGTTTGGACAAAACTTCCTTTTCTGAAGAGTATCCTTCTACTTCTAAATAGCTTCCTTTACTCTTTATTATTATAATAGCTTTTAATATAAGTAGTATAAAGGTTCCTTGAAATAATCTCCCTGATATTCCTTTGGGATGCTCTTCTTTATGCTTTGTTTTTATAAAATTGACATTTTTTTGTTTCTCTGTATCTTCTCCTTTTCATGATGGAATTTTTCTTTCTTTCTTTCTCAGTGTACAGTGTGTTGAATATATTGTGGTGGCCAGTATTACAGAGCTCTCTTCAACAGTAAAATCTTCAACAAAGTCATACTCCACTGCAATGCCTATGCAATGTAGAGGGCAAGTAGGTAACTGATATCCTACCATTCCCTGAGCTCTTCTGCACTCATAACCCACTGCTGACCACTCAGCACTAGATCAATAATAGAGTCTTATCCAGCACTTTCTACTGAGGCATGACATTACATCTCAAAAGGAATTTAAATCTATTTGTTGGCTCTGGAGGGTTTACCAATGTTTTCACTGAAATGACAGGACATTCTACCTGTTTGTCCTGTTACATCTACCAACTTCTTGTTTAAAAGTCTAAAAGCAGTCTTTCAGTTTGAAAGCTCTCTTTAAAGCGTAGCAAAGTGTTTAAAATGTCAAGTTCACCAAAACTAGCAACAGGTTGGGTGAATCCAGAATGCTTAAATATAAGGGAGCATGTTTTTACCTGGTAAACGAAAGACAAAATGATCAGCTACTGACAGACAAAGTCTTTTCTTCCAGAGAAACAACCTTGACAAAAAGTAAAGGTAGTCTACAGGAATAGCTCCATGGTAATACACAAGAATGCCTGGTCCTTCTGGTAGGTTTTCCACACCATGAAGCTCATAACCTGTTTGGAATGGAAAATAATACACTGACAATGATATCTGTAAATCATCTGGCAGTTTAAAGAAAACCATTTACTGTCCTTTGTTAAATGACTTCCAGAGAGTTGTGAAAGTCTCTGCAGTAGCATTTAAAATAATTAGGTTCTGGATGGAACTTTTGGTCAATCAGTCTTCGAGACAGAAACTTTTGGGTTAGATGCCATACAAAGTACAATAAATGTAATTTATTTGCATCCATTTGGAAGAAAAAATTAAAATTAAAACTACTGTGTATTTACTACTTACTGTAATTCAAAGCTTCAGACAAGTCATGTCATACTTACCATGCCATATTCTTGCATATATATCCCAAAAGCTTGCTATGGTTTTCCTTGCTCTGTCCCAAACATCACTCAAGGGATCTGCTTCTAACTCACTGTTCCTCTGATATATTAAAAGTGAAATATTAGAAAGGTAAATGAAAAAGCCAATTGTTAAAGGAACTATAAAAAAAACTAATATTGCAATAATTGTGAGTGAGGCAATGATCAAATGAAAAAGGTATTGCTTCAGGAACTCCACAACAGTCCATTCTTCCAGTCCGTAGACAAGGCAGCTGAGGTCGGTCACTGGTATTGGTCCTGAAGTGCAGGATTCTTTTCCACCTATCATGTCCTGCATGGAGAAGGAAAAAACTCAGCTGTAGTTTCTAATCATGGAAGTTTCTCAATTTAGGCAAAAAGCTTTCTGTAGATACACCTGATGCCTATTTTGGCATAGCACAGGTTCAAACATTTTGTCTCTGTCACGTTAAGAGAGCTGCTGGCTATGAGATTACTATATGTGTTTATGGGTCCTTTTTATACAGCTAGATAATAGGGGCTAAAAGGAGAAGGGCTGGAGTCCAAAGAAGCCTCAGGATCCCTACAACATGGCTGATCAGATTATTTCTCTGTGTAAGTGTAGCTTACATTTTAGAATCTCAGAAGAGGGTAAGTGGTAAGTATTTTCACCAGTGTTAGCCAGGACTGCTGCCAGAGGTGTAGGCTCTGCCCATCCTCTGCAGAGGGTCCAGCCTAGGCTTCTGCTCCCTCCCCTTTGGGCAGTAAGGGGATCAAACAGCAGAGTGAGCAGCTGAAGGGCCAGCAAGCAAAACCAGGGCAGTCGTGGCTCCTTCACAAGGCCTGTAAGTGCCTGGGGCACCATTTGGTATTGCTGGGAGCACTGGGAAAAGCAGCTCTTCACCCCTCATCCATACAACAATTCCAATACACCCTTTTTTCCCAATCTTCCAGCCCTAGCAAGGGCCAAGAGGGCTCCATGGCCTTACTGATATGTTTGCCACATGGAGCTCTCAAGTTAGTCTGTTCCTACAGTGGACCCTGTCAGCCTAACAAGAGGTAGTGGTTACCCTGGAATGCAAGAGCACTTCAGCACCCCTGGCTGCTTTTAAGATTTTTGAGCGTTAGCCAGAGACTTAAACATTGCAATCCAGTTCAGTAATCCATAACTGAATACAGATTTTATTTGCCTCAATCAGGCCGCTACTTGTTTAACAAGTTTTCTGCTCCAACACCAGAACAAGTACGTACAAGAAACAAATCGTAATTGCCACAGTCAGTGCCAGGATCATAAAATACAGCAAGCCTAGACTTTTCTAACTTTATGTCTTCAGCTGCACACTTATATGAGCAAACCTGCTGCACCTAATCACTCCACTTTTGCTTTCCTTCTTTGAAGCCCTGGGTAGAATACAGGGGTGGACTGGTGTAAAGCACAGCTCCCTTCAGAATTACGGATGAGAAGGAGTACAGCAAATAGCAAAAGCAAAAGGCAGCCACAAACAAACACTAGAGTCTAACATTCAGTAAGGCAAGCAAGCCCCATGACAAGCCCTGTGGACTGAGTAGCTGCAGTAGCTATAAATTTGGTCTTCCACATTCCAATGGAATCTGTCCTTATCTTAAACCCTTCAAACTCCATATTGGACACCAAAAAGGACCATTGTGGTTTAACCCCAGAAGGCAGTTGAGCACCACAGAGCTGCTTGTTCACTTCCCCCTGCAGCGAGATGGGGGAGAGAATCAGAAGAGAATCTCTTGGTGTAAGACAAAGAGTTTCATAGGTAGAGCACAAGCTGGAAGGATAGTAAACTAGGAGCTCAAAGGAAGTACATGCTGTATTAAAAGATGCTCAGCATGGTGTAAACAAAAGAAAGTCACAAGAATTAATACAGAATTGTTTATATCCTGATGAGTGTTTATATCCTTTATATGCCTGACTAAGATATAGGAAAATCTAGAAACTGTCACTGAAAAGAGATTTTATCAATAACATCAAACTAAAAAATGAACAGTCTGCATAATTCAGACATTAAAATCTCTGCTGAGACAGTGTTCAAGAAGGATAAAGCTAGTGGTGTGGTGCTACTCTATAGTAAGTTTTTAATTGCTTAAAGTTGCTGATAAGAGCACAGACTACAAATCCTCAATGCGTGCAAAGCATGCTATGCTGACAGAGCCCAGGAGAAGATCACATTAATGGCCTATCTCAGGATACTGAATCAAAAATACTGAGCAGTACTTGGAATAACTCATTCAGCCTGCAACAGAGGGTGAAGGAAGTGAGTAGATTTTGCATCATTATGGGGGCTTCAGATCTGGAACACAGATTAGTACAACCAGTACCAAAACTGTCTTAAAATCACAGATAAAATATCCATATCCACAGTAAGTGCATCAGTAATAACCCCTATATGATATGGGGATTAATTTGGATATATGGATCACTGGTGAACAAGAGATCATATAATCAATCTACCAACACTTTAAAGATTAACAAGTCCAGGTACCTTCTTGTACCTAACATTCATTTTAAAACCACCTGAAATTCCCTCTGGCCCCCGATATTCATTTCTAGTAACTTGAAAGACTAGAGATAATCCACAGGATTGGAACAGATTTAAGATTATTCGTAAACCCTCAAACACAAGTAATTGCAGACTCAGCAGCCAGATAAACTTCTGGCAAGATAACTGAGAAGCTGGTATGTGATGAAGGGCACTGATGCCACCCTACAATTTTTTGGGAAACAGACCTTGTAAACAAATTCACCGCCATTCTTTGAAGGAAGTAGAGGTTTCATAGCTTGTGCAGGTGTCATGCACATACAGTTTTACAGGGGCTTCTCAAAGAGTCACTTTAAGCCACATATAAGCTGCTACTTGAAAGTTGCCAGCCCCTTCCACCAGCCCCTTGCTGTATGTTCTCACCCCCAGGTTGGTCTCCAACAAATCAGCTTGGCTCCCTGCTAACAGGATGCCTGTGAAAATGCTGGCACAAGCAAAACCAGTCATGGGAACAGCCCAAACTTAAGTTGGCCTACGGGTATTATGCAAGTATATTACTGATGATGCTTGAAATTTTTATTAAAAAATAACAGCTCTTTTAAATGGAGCACATATGAAATGGATGATGTCATCAACTAACATGACGAAAAAGTATCCATCAGTGGCGGAATCTCCACCAAATAAGAACTGAGTCTACATCCTACATTATTCAGCATTTTCTGAATTTTCTTCTAGTATTAATAGGATGTTTACATTGATCAGTGTAAACAATATAACATCTCATTGATTCCTCTTCCTCCATCCCAATTTTTATCTAACAGAAAATCACTTGCTGGCTGGAAGATCACTACCTTTAACCTTGTTTGCTCACAGACTACAGTATAAATGAAGACTTTAACTTATTTATTTCTGATTTTAAGGTCAATGTAGACACTGAAAAAAGCTTTAGAAAGAAAATAAAATACTTCAATGTGCAAAATCATACTTTTAAAAAAGCTACAGAACAGATTTTAACAGTACAGATTGGACCAAAGACACCCACAAGTAGTTGGGTACACATGGAGTGAGTTCATCTTCTGCCAGCTAGTCTGGGTGGGTGGGATCCAAGCTAATTCAACATCATTCCAGTTGAATCCAAGAGTGGAGAAAGAATAAATGATTGATAAATTGAGGAAAAACTAGAAGTGGTATGGCTTTTTCTGGAAATTGTTTGCTCAACCATGGTTCAGTTCCTGCTCACTCAGTTCAGTGGTACACTACCTCCAATGTTTCATAAGGAAAGAATGAACTTTGATCACTGAACCGTGGACCCTGGTTTTTGGACCATATGATGTGAGTCACATCATTCCTCTTTAATGCCACTGTAACATCAAAGGACTACAACAGGACAGGACTTCTATTTTTCCATGTTCTACTGGCTCTCATCAGTCCCTTGCTGAAACCACAAACACAGTTTCGAAGTTTTCTTTCTATCAAACACCATATAGGAACTTACTACATTTGAGTACCTATTGCAAGGCTACTACTAAAAACCTTCTTGATCGTGCACTAGGAGACAATGCAAGAGTGTTACTGCAACATATTTACTCATAACTTGTTTGGTTACTCATTGCCCCAAATGTCAATATTTAAAAGAGAAATTTTTCTTATGCTTTTATCAAATCTGAGCCAGGAGCAGCTGCAATGTTCTTCAATACTGAATATCCTATAAAAGGTTAACAAGTGGGTATAGTATTTTTTTATTGGAAAAAACCCAAACATTTTTTAAATTGTCTACATTTTTTTCATCTTATCTAGTGATGGACTTAGAGCTACTGTTCTGAGTGATTTCATTGTTCTCTACAACACATGCGTTGACATATGAGGTATTTGTTTGGGCTCCACCTATAAAGCACATCGAATTCCAGAGTAATAGCTTTATCTATAACATAAATTACAGATGATATCAGAGAGAAATTAAACTACTGTCTCCCTACTTAAAGGGCAGCTCCCCTTTCAACCAAAGTCTCCTACAAGTTGTTCAGATCCTGAGCTCTTGATGAAGCATCATTTGTTGATAAGGATAATCTTACCAACACTATAATCCCAAGGAAGAACAAAGCTGTCACAAGAGACCTATTACAACAAAATTAAAACCTTGTATCTGGCTTTCAGCAATGACTGAAGGATTATAATCTTGGTCTTGATGCTCACCAGTTTGCTCCTGGCAATAGTATAGCAAAGCATAGTGGGAAGATCAGTGTAAAGTAACTGCAGACTCTTCTAGAGATTATTTTTGACACCTGCTCTCTTGTGGCAGGCTCCTACTCTTTCATTGAACTCAACTGCTCTGTTTCACAAGGGCAGTCATCGAACAGTTACAGTTCTGCATCTTACCTTTCAATGTAAATGAAATTCCAGTTTTACATTTCCTGGGTGTTTTGTGGCAGTTTCACGGAAAATTACTCTCTTGCTGATCTCACCCTGTCAGCACCCACTTTATTTGGCTCCATAAATCCACCCTACTTGTACACTCCTATGTTTCTAGAGCTTTCCCTATCTTCAGTACACCTACCCCAAAAATGAAGGGTCTATCCCCTCAGGAAAGAAACTACAAGCAATTACAGTGCCCAGTATCCCAGCTTTTCACAGTCATTCCACCTTTTGCACACACTGAGGATACCTAACCTGGAGTATTGTTTCCCATTTACAGCCTCAGCAAATACGGGTAACTGAATTCCCACTCAGGTTTGATTGAGCATGTGGAAATTAGGCACCACCCTGACCGAGCATACTTGATCAGCTCAGTTCCCAGAAATGTGGCAGGTAAAAGCTGGAATAATAAAATCATAGACTCATAGAATGTTTTGGGTTGGAAGGGACCTTAAAGATCAGCTGGTTCCAAGGGACCTTAAAGATCAGCTGGTTCCAGCTATGGGCAGGGACATCTTCCACTAGGTTGCTCAACGCCCCATTCAGCCTGACCTTAAACACTGCCAGGGATGGGGCATCCACAACTTCTCTGGGCAACCTGGTCCAGTGTCTCAGCACTCTCACAGTAAAGTTCTTCCAGATATCTAACCTAAACCTGCCCTCTTTCAGTTTAAATCATTCCTCCTTGTCACTACATACCCAAACAAAAAGTCCATCTCCAGCTCTCTCGTAGACCCTCTTCAGATACTGGAACGCTGCCATGAGGTCTCCCAGGACTTTTCTCTTCCTCAGGCTGAACAGTCCTAACTCTGTCAGCCTGTCTTCACAGGAGACCTGCTCCAGCCCTCTGATCATCTTTGTGGTCCTTCTCTAGACCCAACAGGTCCATGTCTTTACTGTGCTGAGGACCCCAGAGCTGGATGCAGTACTCCAGGTGATGTCTCACACCTGGAGCGGACTACAGGGGCAGAATCACCTCCCTTAGCCTGCTGGCCACATTTGTGACGCAGGCCAGGATATGGTTGGCTTTCCGAGCTGCGAGCGCACACGGTCGGGTGTATGAGCAGGATCTGAGTTCAGCGCTGGTACCCGTACTGCTCAGGTACAAGTAAAATACAGCAAGCGCCTTTTCCTCCACCTGGAAACGTCATTTAACGTTTCCAAACGTCAACACTGGGAAGACTCGGACGGTTTCTCCCATTTCAGGCGCTCAGGGTCCCTGAAAGCGGATCGCGGCTGAAGCACGGAGGTGCTGCAACGCTGCCGGACCCTCCCCCGTCGCCGGCTCCCCGCGGGGCGACAAAACCTCCCCCTCCGCCCTCCGTCCCGTCCCGTCCCGTCCCGTCCCCCCGCCCCGCTCACCTGCCCTGAGCGATCGCGCCGTCCCCCAGACCCCGCGGATGGGGCCCCGTCCCGGGATAAACGCGCTGCCACCCCCGCGTCAGGGACGAGGAGGCGGGGCTGGGCCTGGCAGCACCAGTGGGCTGCGCGCTCAAATCTCCATTTTTAATTCTTCAGTAAAAATCTTTGGGCGGGCACCGGGGTGGAGACGCCGCTTCCCATCACCGGAGGACAGGGGAGACGCGGAGCCTTCGGTGCAGTTCCCTGGTTGGAAAAGAGAAGCCTCCCCGGGACGTGCTTCCAGCCAATTCATGTCTACGTTGATTAAGAAAACTTTCAGAGTGTCATTGACTGCTGAGTCGAGAACATATTTTTGCAAAGATAATGGTTTTGAGAATGGTTTTGCAAAGGAAGGAATCTCTTCAGAAAGTTTAGGAGAACTGTGTGCCACACAGACTTGAGGTATAATTAAAGTAATATAGAGATGGACTATGCTATTGTGGCTAAATTAAGCAGAGGAAACCTGAAACATAAAAAATACCTTTATGTTGTACTGTTGTTCACCCTATGGCTTATGTGACAGAGGTATTATTGAGACTGATAAGACCAATAGGTACCACTTTTAAAGTTCAGAAAATCATTAATCCAACCTGTTTAAGACAACTGATAGAATTTCATTGATTTGATTTGATACAGAACAAGAAACTGAGGAATAACGGTGACTTGCAAATGAAGAAGAATGGAACCTAGAATGTAGTTTCCCAGGTGAACACCCAGAGAAAGAAAGTATACAGGATTAGAGTCAACTCCCTAAGAATGAAAAGTATTCTGGCAGAGAATGTGGTGATTGTCTCTTCCAGGATGGAGCATATTGATTCAGGACTGAAAACAATCCTGAATAAAGGCACAACTGCCCACCAGCTGCTGTTTCCAGTGTGGCACTGCTTTACAAAAGATTCACACAAACTTGAAAATGTTCTACTGACTGAAAATATTCAGTAATACTGTAAAGGAGATTTCCAACGCCTGTCCATTAGGATTTATTCCCAAAGAGGATTCTTCAGCATTAAGACTTCCTCCGAACTTTTGAGAGGCTTGCTTCAGCAGACACAAGCAATTAGCTTGCCACCTGCTCTTCAGAAGACTCAGAGGATAGCAAGCACTGCTCTAGTCTCAGCATCTCCTCTTAACGTCTACATTCATCCCAGTTGCAGCCCTTGCATGGCTCCCATGAAATAAAACACGTGCCTGCGGTACATTTCTTCCCACACATGCACTATGCTGTAGCTGTGGTTCAAGGGAAGTAGTTACAAGCCTGCAAAAAACCATCCACCAGAGATGCTTTCCTGTTGGCTTCTGGCTACTATGACTCAAGACAGACTTGTTCAATAAAAGCTTCTCTTGTGAGGGAAGAAAAGACTTGATGTTTCCTGTCTAGCATGAAGCAGCAAATCATTGGAGAAGCGGTTTTGCTAGTAGAGAGGTCAGTAGAATGCAGATATAAAGTCTTTATGTGGCAAAAGTACATTTAGATGACCAGTGCAGATAAAGTGTTGCAGATAACACTTACTTGGGCAACACCAAATGTAGCTGAAATAAAGTATTTTTTTTTTGTTTGCATGCATATATCGTCATCATGGCTGGGCTTCGCGAACGAAGATTTGGGGAGGGCTCTACCCACGTTTGTTGCAAGCACGTTGGTGGCTAAAAAGGCCAATACAAGATAGATGTGTCCGGTTGCAAAAGGCACAGCAGAAAGACTCCTTAGGTGGTATATTCTGCAAGGCACGATTCTTTCTGCGTTGTCTTTTCTCCTCAAGAGTGATCCTGCGTGCTTTCTCAAAAGCATCAGCAGCATTGAAGATAACGTGTCTCCAGACCTCCCAATTGGAGGCCAGAGTAGACCAGTTACGTTGATCAATATGGCCAAGGCTGACATGTTGTTTCAGGGAGTCCTTGTATCTTCTCTTCGGGGCTCCTCTCTTGCGGCAGCCGGTGGCAAGTTCACCATAAAGCAGGATCTTAGGGAGGCGGTGGTCCTTCATCCTGGAGACGTGCCCTGCCCAGCGCAGCTGTGTTCTCAGCAACATGGCCTCAATACTTGTGATTGCTGCTTATTCTAGAACAGATGTATTGGTCACATAATCTGACCAGTGGATGTTTAGGATTGTATGTGTATATATGTGTATATATGCATGTGTGTACATTTCCTTGTATTTGCATGATGGTGTACTGTCGTGCAAAGAGTCTGGATAGAAATGCAAGAACAAAAACTGCTGCTGAAGAACAGAACTAGAATGAAATAACAGCCATGATAATACAGATATTAAAAAATGCATTGGAATAAAGAGTACTGAGAGCATGGTATGATAAAAAAATTGCTTTGCTATCTTTGCTTTGACTTCTAATTTTTTTTCTTGCAAGTCATCTTGAAGAAAACCGTATTAGACTTTTTCAGAGTATCATTAGGAATCCAGTAGGGGCCTCTAGCAGCAGATTTGGATATGAAGAGGGGTTTCTAGTGATAGACAAAACTACTCTGAGAAATTCACGTCATTATATGAAATCAGAATTTAGGCATTTGAATCTCAGGGAGTGGGAAAATATATTACAGAGGTGCAAAATTTCAAACAGTCTGGAATTTTTAGGCAAGACAATGGTCAAAAGTTTTAGAAAGAAGATTCAAAAATACCTACCAATACCTAGTGTACAATGTGTACTATCATGACTATAAAGGTTCTATGAGAAATGGAGTAAAAAGAACTGATTGGTGTAATAAACTGTATCTTGTGAATCAGGAGCATATGTTAAACTTCACTTAAAAATAAAAGTAGCAACCAAGGTGAGTAGAAATAAAAAATTAATAGGGCTGAAAAACTACTTTGCTCTAATTTTGAATTAAGGTAACTAGATGGAGAACTGGCAGATTGATACTAAAGATGAAGGAGGAGAAATTACAAAACAGGAATGAAAAAATCAAGGTTCAGACATGGTAAGGATAGAACCAGTTAGTTTTCTCAATCTATGCAAGAACAATGTCTAGCAGATGTAATTCCAGGCCCAGGAGTAAGGAATTTTTAGTAGCTTCATGAAGTTAAGAATGCCATGTAATGGAAGAACAGCAAATATAACACCTATATTTTAGAAAGCAAGAATAATTAGGAGTCTACTGTAATCTGCACTGCAATGTGTGTTCCAGACCAATATGTGTTAAGAAAATAGGAGTTCAAGAAGTGGAGAAATTGTAAACTCACATTTCCTTTTCTAATTGTTAGTCCTGACAGGCAGTCCTGCCAACAGCATGAAGCTGTTTGGAAAGGGTAAGTATAACCTTAGGGTTTATTCTACAGGAGTTCTGGGTAGGATTAGGGACATGTTACAGCTAACAGAGAAGGCATGACTGAGATATTCTTTGAAATATTGTATTTAATTCTATTTCCTCCTTGTTTATACAGTTTAATTTAGATTGAAACATAGACAGAAAAAGTCCAAAGAATAAGGCAGAGGCATGTGGCCTTTTTTAACCTAGCAAAATGAAATTTCAAATGAGATATACCTGTTGCTGTTAAATAATTTTGGGAGCAAGAAAGTAAAAAACCAACTCAGTTAAAAGTCATTCAAAGCACAGAATAAATGAGTTAATGGCAGTATAACTTTAGCATGTTTTATATTACAGTAAATTTTCCAGCAAGAAAAATAGAAGTTGAAATTAATGGGTTACAGAATTTGGCAGTTCTCAGGGCTCGGTATTGGGGCAAGTCCTCTTTAATATCTTTACCGACACCCTGGATGAAAGGATCAAGTGCCCCCTCAGTCAGTTTGCAGATGACACTAAGCTGGGAGGGAGTGTTGACATGCTGGAGGGTAGGAAGGCTGTACAGAGGGGTCTGAACAATTGTCCAAGACAAACAGTATGAGGTTCGATAAGGCCAAGTGTCTGGTCCTGTATCTGAGTCACAACCACCCCATACAGCCCTACAGGCTGGGGGCAGAGTGGCTGGAAAGCTGTCTGGTGAAAAAGGACCTGGGCGTGCTGGTCAACAGCAGCTGAACAGGAACCAGCAGTGTGCCCAGGTGGCCAAGAGGGCCAATGGCACCTGACCTGTATCAGCAATATTGTGGCCAGTGTGCCCTAGGGCAGGGATTGTCCCCCTGTACTCAGCATCAATGAGGCCACACCTCGAATCTTGTGATCCCTCTTCTCCCAAGTAATGAGAGAGATGAAAATGTCTCAAGTTGTGCCTGGGGAGATTTAGATTGAATATTAGGAAAAATTTCTTCACTGAAAGGTTTTGGAACCTATCAAGCATTGGAACAGGCTGCCCAGGGCAGTGGTGGAGTCACCATCCCCGGAGGTATTTAAAAGACATGTAAATGCAGTGCATAGGACATGGTTCAGTGGTGGATTTGGCAGCATTAGGTTAATGACTGGACTCAATCACAAAGATCTTTACTAACCTAAATGATTGTGATTCTATGCTTACCATAAAATGACCATTTGTGTTTGGAGGCTGTAAAGTTTCTTACTAAAACAAAGTGATTACTTCGTGTTGTTTTTAAAAAAGTGCCTCAGTCTTGTTTCCTGTTTTTTAATACTTGCTTGGGCATGAATACTAGGACCTAAACAGGATTAGTAATTGACCCTGTCCTGGAGCATGGCCTTTGTGGCATGTTGGCCTTTGTGGGTCCTTAGGACTGGATCCTACTTTAGCCAGTAATGTTGTAGAGTGATGGGAAGAGATGACTGTGTTGAAGGTCTCAAATTTCAATAAGCTGAACTTGAAATCTTTTTTTTTGTCTTCTTCAAAATCGTTATTCTAGACATATCAATCATTGATGCTACAATGTGGGAATCAGGATAGTACCATAACTGTGGGATTGTTTGCAGGCAGGCTTGGAAGCTGAAGAGGTGGGATCCAAGACAAAGAATAATTATTTTTTATTTTCTAGAAGAGATGTTTCACTGATGAAGATAAAGAAAAGGAGCTATTTCTTTAGATCCTGAAGGAAACATTCCCGAATAACATTCTGGGAAAGCTGTTAGATGGATTGAATTTGCTGACTGTAGATGGTGTAAGGAGCTATATTGCTCAGGCAAGACAATCTGGACATTAAGTATGAAAGCTTGTTCTGTTTTTGCCTACGTAAAATCAGAAGTCAAGCCAGACTCTGCCTGAGGGTCCAACCTTAGCCTGTGCTTGCAAATATCGTGGCTGTCCTGGAGGAAGACAAAAAGTCACTTGACATTAACTTCCAGTGGCGTAAAAACTCAGTTCATTTGCCCTGAAGCAGAAGATGTTGACCTGAGCAACAGCACTCCTAGCTCCAGGAAGAGCTCCTTGGTCCAATCCTCTACGTAAGCCATCCCTCTGACATATGCAAGATTATGAGAGCTGAGGCTACTTTGTTGGTCAAGTCTCCTCATTTCTTTTTCATATCCTCAATCTTATTTTTCTCTTCCGCCAGTGTCAATGTAGTCCAGCTGGCTCCAGATTCAGCATCTAACTGCTGGCAGGGACAGTGGTTGTCAGCCCGTAACGCTGGAAACTCCTAATCACTGCAACTGGATTTTGCCGCTTGATGGAAGGGTAACTCTTTGCTACAGCCTAGTTTTCAACCTGCCTTTTTGTCGTGCATACTTAATTGATGGTTTTCAGCAGATCATTTCCTGATAGCAGAGATGTAACAAATCATCAGGAATTTTTGAGTCTCTTCCAATTTATAAAGAAACATTGTCTCTAGCAGGTATTGTTATCTCTCTTTTCTCTGTACCTTAATATTTTGAAAGTGTCCTCTGCATTCTTTTCTAATATATCTCCACTCTACTGACATTCATGTAATTTTTCCTTTCTTTCTTATCTAATTTCAGTCTGCATTATTCTTACTCTCAATTTTTCCCAAACTAGTTCTTAGGCTGAGATTATCTCCTTTCCACATCTCTCTTTTTCTATTCTCAACATTAATCCATCTCACTTGAAGAAACTCTGCCTTGTCTCCATCACCTTGGTTCCTAGTTTCTTTGCCCAGTTTATCATAGTGTCACCAAAGAAAGCTTCCCTTTCTGGTTAGATGCACCCTTCCCAGCATCCCTTTGTTGACCCAAAAATCTATTGAATCTCCACAGCCTCATTCTCTGGAAATGCCATTGTCCATTCCCAGCTCTTTTACATACCATGGCTACTTTGAAAAAAAACCCTGTTCCCCAGTTTCTTCACATCCGTAAAACTCTACTGATGTTTCACAACCCCCACCCATTCCTTCCCACAAACCTTCACTACTCCCTTGCATTTCTCCAGTCTCCTCGCATTCAGCAGTTGCCATATAATTTCATTGACTGCACTGATAGCCTTGAGCTATTTTATGTGCCTAGAGGTAGGGGAAATAGGGTGAGTTTTTCTGTTTAGTTATAGCTGTAGTTTGATTAATCCTATATATTCAGAGAAATACAGCGTATAGAGAGGACAGTCTTTGCAGATCATAGAATCATAGAATTGTTTGAGTTGGAAGGGACCTTAACGATCACCTGGTTCAACCCCTGTGCCATTTAGATGTTAACTGGTGGCACTCTTTTTGAACACAGACACGCTACATTTTTTTATGCTTCATAGAAGGTCAGCCTAAATCCAGGTCAGAAATATATCTGGTGATTTCCCTCCATTCACTCCAGTGTCGCAGTGGACTCTTTAGCCTTCAAGTCAATGGCTTTAAGCTCAATAAGCAGTTGGTAAAGTAACCAAGAGCAATATATAGTTCATTCGATAGAAATACTTCAAATTTTCCTCTAGACTATGACAATCGTGTCACAACCTGCTGTCATAAAGTTCAGAGAAGAGGGAGGAAGAAACAATTCATCCCAAATACAAACAGAGGTTCAGAAACGTTTGCAGTAGTTGCACACTGTTTCCTGTGTTGCAACACCCGTGGTACCTCAGCAAAAGCAAGCATACATAATTCCTCTGATAACTCAGCATCATTCTAAGATGAGTGAACCAAGCCCAGTGTGGTGTGAGTAGTCAAAATACTAGTGATGGCCATAAGTGTACATCTTTTAGCAGGACTGAAGTGTGTTTAGTGTACTTGCCCTGTAGTGATGTTACTGACAGATATGTATGCAAAGTACGTGGCTGTTAACTATTATGTGCACCTGAATATATGGTTATTTTCTAAACTCACTTACCTATAGACACAGTAAAATACGGCCTTATCTCATTAGACACTTTCCATTACTTAGGGTTGTAAGGCTCATACCGTGGCTGGACTACAGTCAGGACTGAGGTCTTCACTTCAGAACAGGCTAATTGATGGTCCCTTTGCTCCTGACTGATTGTGCACCACTTTAAGCATTATAAGGCATATTCACCATCAAATCCCAAAATAAATATTGGAATATAATTCAGGTCCTGATTGTCAAGAGGTTAGGCAGCTTTGCTCTAGTTATGACTTCAGTTAAATACTGTAGTAATAACATTCTTTCTCTTGCAAACAATTGAGTGGGTGTATATGTAGCAATTGCCTGAGTGGGTAGAATTTGCACAGATGAAAATGAAGTAGATGAGGTGTAATGTCAAGAGTGGATGACATGCCTCCCTTTATACACCCTTTCAGCTTGCCCACGCAGGATGTACATACCAAAGAGGGCAGCCTTCTGAAGGGTTGAAAGGTCATAAAACCTTACAGGAGCATGGGTTTTGCTGAGTGGATCTGCCTAGGATGCTTTATGCTTCAGGAATTTAAGAGAAAAGTGCTTAACAAGACATTATTTGGTTTGGACATTTATGAAAATGTACCTTCAAGTATTTTTCCTAAAATGAAAATTTTATAAATGTTTTCTTCTTCATCACTAAGAAACAGTTATATGAATTATAATCTTGACTAAGACACAGCAGACAGAAAACCCTAGAGCCTGTTTGAGGGGGGTTTTTTGAGAAAAACCTCACTACTTTTCATAGAGGAATATATTTAAAGACAAATGAGAAAATATTGCAACATCATTTCAGATTGCAGGAGTGTTTCATTTGTGAAAAAAAAAACCAGAAAACTCAGCCAGAAATGTGACAAACGTCACTTGTAGGTTGATGAGGGGTCAGAAACTGTAGTTTCTTACTAGTTTTCTCATGGTAGAAAGTACAACAGACTAATGCCTCAATAACATGCTTGGTCCAGTGTCACTAAGACATTTGAACCATCTCTTTAGTAAGCCACCCTCTCACACAGATAATGACAACATTTCTATTCAAGGAAGAAAAGGCTTAACACTCTATGGACAGAGCAGAACTAGAAGGGACTGGGTCACCTCAAGCAGTGATCAGATCTCTCCCCTTGCTTAAGGCAGTGCCACCTCTGTCTGTTTTTTCATAGATGTTTGTCCGTATCCATCTAAAAGAAAAAAAATCTAGCGATAGAGATTCCCTCACAACACTCCAACACGATGGTTATTGTTATTATTTTGTCATGAGTCTTTTGTAAAGCAAACAGACATTTCAGAAGATAGAGGAGTGTCTGTTGGGAGGAACTGAAAGATGATAAATTAAAGCACTTTAATATTCCATTAAAATTAGTAGTAATCACCGATACACATCCATTTACTTTGTTGCAATTTTGGATGTTCAATTCACGACACAAGAAAAAGGATTAGGAGCTCTTCAGGAGTATGGAAAATGTAATTTTTGCAATTAAACCATAATAAATCATTATTTCAAGTAATTTCACAAAGACAATGCTATTAACTGAAAAATGGGGAAAAAATTAAGCTTATATTTTAGTAATGATAAAGTGAATCAAATCCTCATACTTTCTTAATTAGACTACCTTAAACCATTTATCTCCCCTGCATATCTTTCAATCCCCTTTTGCTTTCAGAAAAAGTACCAAAGTGCCTCTTCAGCTTAGTGGGGATTTTCTAAATTTTCAATTTCTAGATTTTCAGGGATCAGCCACACTTTGTATCTGATCAATACCTCTATGACTAGTAAAGAATTAAATTGCTGATTTACCAGACAGCGACTTTTTTCTATCTTAGATTTACTGTTACCTAAGGTAGCATTTTGTCATGGTTTAACCCCAGACGGCAACTAAGGACCATGCAGCCACTTTTCACTCCACTTCCCTGGCCAACAGGTGGGATGGGGAGGAGAATTGGAAAAAGGTAAAACCCATGGGTTGAGACAAGAACAGCTTAATAATTTAAATAAAGTAAGGAATAATAATAACAACAACAATAATATCACTTAAAAGGGAGATAACAAAGAGAGAGGAATAAAACATAAGACAGACGAGTGGTGCCCAACACAGTTGCTCACCACCCACTGACCGATGCCCAGCCCATCCCCGAGCAGTGATCTGCCCCTCCCAGCCAACTCCCCCCAGTTTATATACTGAACATGACACTCTGTGATATGGAATATCCCTTTGGCCAGTTTAGGTCAGCTGTCCCAGCCCTGCTCCCTCCTGGCTTCTTGTGCACCTGCTCACTGGCAGAGCCAGGGAAATTGAAAAGTCCTTGATTTAGGGTAAGCACCCCTTAGCAACAACTAAACCATTAGTGTGTTATCAACATTATTCTCATACTAAATTCAAAACATAGCACTGTACCAGCTACTAGAAACCAGGACACATTTTTAGCTGCAGTGGCTACTAATAAAAACTTGTTAGTAACCCAAGTTTTTGACTTTGTTAAAAAAATAATTCAACATGTTTCTAAAATAGGGTCATCCACAAAGGAAAAAATACAGGTTTTTTACATGTATCAGAATAAAATCTGAATTTAGTAGACCCACTGCAATGTGTTAAACCACATTCATTTTTACTTCACTCACTGTGCCACAGATATTTTTAGTAACACTGCCAATTCAACAGAGCAGGATCCTGGGTTCTCATCTGCATTTGATCTCTTTCTACAGTGCTCTAGCAGTGTGAGGCTACTTACTGAAAGGCTACTTACTATTCACGTATCTCTAGGGCTTCTTCACAGCCTTAAAGAAGGGTCTAAAATAAGATTTCTCTAAACGTATGTAGTTCATATTTAAAATGCTGCTCATGTAGTGAAAATGTAATTAATTTTAGATGCAGTTCATTTTAAAAATATGTATTGTATTTTCACACATATTCATTCCCATGCCCAACATATAAATGTGCCTATGCACAGCCACCTCAAATCAAATAATTTGAACAACAAAGTCATCCTTTTCACACTTTCTTTTGAGAGTATTCTGTAATAAGTACTGTAATATGCTCTTGCCCCTTTCTACCTGCTCAATTTTTTTGTAATCATTCTGAACGCTCAGTTAGAATGGAAGGAGTCTACCATTTTTTAGGTCAGTCAAGAACTATATCATCTGGTAGCTAATCTGGTAATTAACCTAATCCACTGCATGGCCTTTCTATATTTCAATATTTCCACAAGTATATATATTTCAATATTTTCATATTGAACTATACACAACTTTTTAAAGGGATTGGCCAACTTGTTCCCATCTGCAAAAGACGATTACTTATTAAAGGCCTGATGTCAGTATTTGGAGACTCCCTGTATCCATCTATTGAGCCTCTGGAAATTTATTCATCATTACAGGTATTCAGGAAGGTGATTTTTTTCAATGATAACAGCTACCATGAGGTTGGAAGAGATAAAAACCAGTGTAGCTGCTTCTTCAAATGTAGTATTCTTTTTTTTTTTTTTTTGTTGGGTACCTCTGAGACAAATTTTTTCTAGATGTTAAAATTGAATCAGAGAAATTACCTGTGCTCTCTCCTAAACTTTAGAACTCTGAAACTGAGATGTATGCTGCAGATACCAAAAGGTCCATCTTTTTTACCCCTGTAACACTATTATTTTCCCAGGTGGACAGTGTAACTACAGAGCAGATTGCATCAAGGTTTTTTATGCAACTGCTAAGGTGGAATGCTCTGTCATCACAGCCCACGCCACCAGTGTTCAAGCTGTATCTGTGGCATCAGTGTTCTGAGGATATACTGCCATTCTCACATTGCCCATGTCCCATCTGTAATTATCCATAACTGCATCCATACTGTTTCTGACTACTGTGCCACTACTGAGCCCTCCAGAAAGACTTCCTCTAGTGATAAAGGCTTCCATATTTCTTATTTGCCTCAGGGATTATGAAACCCATAACTCAGTAATTGTGAACAGGTCCTGAAGGTGTCCCAAGAATCACAGAATATGCTGAGTTGGAGGGGACCCACAAGGATCATTGAGTACAACTCCTGGCCCTGCACAGGAGCATCCCCAAAAGTCACACCATGTGCCCAAGAGCATTGTCCAAATGCTTCTTGAACTCTCTTAGGCTTGGTGATGTGACCACTTGTGGAGCCTGTGCCAGTGCCCAACCACCCTCTGGGTAAAGAACCTCTTTCTTATATCCAATCTAAAACTCCCCTGACACAACTTCAGGCCATTTCCTCGGGTCCTGTCAGTGGTCCCCACAGAGAAGAGATCAGTGTCTGCCCCTCCTCTTCCCCTCATGAGGAAGTTGTAGACTGCAATGAGGTCTCCCCTCAGCCTCCTCTTCTCCAGGCTGAAATGACCGAGTGACCTCAGCCACTCCTCATATGGCTTCCCCTCAAGGCCCTTCACCATCTTCGTTGCCCTCCTTTGGACACTCTCTAACAGCTTAATAACTTTTTTATATTGCAGTGCCCGGAACTGCACACAATGTTCAAGGAGAGGCCGTCCCAGTGCAGAGCAGAGTGGGACAATCCCCTTCCTCACCTGGGTGGTGATTGCTTTGCCTGATGCTTCCCAGGGCATGGTTGGCCCTCCTGGCTGCCAAGGCACTGCTGACTCATATTCAACTTGCCATCGACCAGGACACTCAGGTCCTTACAGCCACATGAAATTAAAAAAGAGAGTGACTTCTCCCAGCTGCATTCCTTTAAAGTGCATTACCCTTGTGGATATTTGCTTCTTGGCACTCTTCCTTTCTCTTTTAAAATCTGCTATGAACATGGCATCTGGGATTCTGGCATCAGGAAAGAGTTTAGCTGGTGCTAGACATTTTCCATCCCATGAACTAATGTGGTGGCTATGAGGAGAGCAAGAGGGATCATGAGTGACACATTCACTTCAGGAGTGAAAACTCATCAAGCTCTGCAAAGTGGGCACTCTAGTGTGCAAACCTGGATTGCACACCTTCAAGACTCCAGTTACTTTACTGCTGAGAATACCTAGCAGTTGGCATAGTCTGGCCAGTTTTTTAATGCAGTAGCAGCTTTGACTCAGGACTATCTCACATCAGAAATAGTGTTAGCCTATTGACCTTTGATGGCCAAAGAAAAGGTTTGTTAATCCCTAAGGAGTGAAATAATTAATTCTGGTGGAAGATTATAAAAATATCTATATGTTTTTAAATGCTCTGTTATTACCACTAATTGTTAGGTAAAAGGTGAATACTAAAGAGTGCACTCCCTGGTGATTTGGTCACGGTATTACAGATTTAATCTTGAATTAATATCCTCTTTCATCTGCTGCCCTAGGCCTTTTGACTGCCTGCCTGCTATGTGACTCAGTCCCCCAGCTGAGATCATTCCTGTTTCCAGCCATCAGTGGTACTGGTTTTCTACATTACTCCAAACCTAACAACTGAAATTGCAAACAAAATGTCATTGCTCCTGATAGGATGTCCTTACTCATGCCGTCCTCAGGTAGGAAGCTACAGAAATTTTTACCATTTATATTTGAGAACATGTAGTTAAATTAATGAGTTAAACAGTGCCTGAAAAAGATGTCCTTTTTAAGGTACTCTTAAAAATAGAGAATATTTGCTGAGAAGTGTCTACAGTTAAGTGCAGCTGTCATTACATGGATGTTTTCTACATCATCATGAGTTATAGGTAGATTTCTAGATGGCCTACTCAGTTAACAGGACTTTCAGAAGTTCTGTTTTCTAGTAATATAGTCCAAAAACACCTAACAAAACACTTGTCCCCTATAGCCTGTAGGATTAGCAGAACAGTGTCTTAGTTTGAATCATTCACCCAACAAGGCAGTTCTGCTAAATGTGCAGCTGACAGTAGCTAAATAAAAAAAAAATAACATTTGCATAGGCTTTTCTCTTCTTAGTTTTCTCATCTCAGAGAATGTGCCTCCATGCAATGATGCCTCAGTGATAAAGTATCTCCTGACCATCACAAATGTGGCTAGTATAAAAAGCTCTTTAAAGTCAGGGACTTCATTGAGATTCAGGATCCCTTTTTATCCTGCTCAGAACTTGCCAAGCTCATTCAAGTAAAAGTGAGAGAACAAACCACTAATTGATTTCACATCTCTGGGTCAAGACCACCTCTGAAACCAATATCTTGTCATTTGCCTAAACACTATAAGTCCTATAAATGATACTAAAGTCGTATTTTAAACAGTTTAATCAAAGTTATAACAAATAATCAACTCTTCCGTTAACACCACCCAGATGTGGAAATAATCTTATTAATCATCCTGGGTAGAGCAGTGGCTGTAAATAATTTTGTGTAACAGTTGACATTTTATAGAGCCATTCTGCATCAATATTTTTCTTTATATATTTTATATATGTATAGATACAGACTGAGATTTTGAGGTTTGTTCTTTTTCTAAGAGGACTTTCATAAAAATCCGTATTTAAGAATAATTTTTTAGAATAACAACAGTGATGTTAAATGAATTTTTAGTATCTTTAGTGTCTTGATGCGTCTGCACCCACTTGCATCAACTAATATGTGTGTCCTATAAGAGTAAAATTATGCCTTGTTCTACAAAAGAGATCAGCCAGTGTTGTAGTAGTGAACCAGAGGTTGGCAACTTGTGACTTCACATCAGCAAATCTTAATGTCCTTTCTATTTAGCCCTTGTTTGCATAAACTACTTATGCAAACTTTATACTACTATAAAACCAGATTAAAAATTCCAAAGTGCTTTACATGCATTATAGATGTATTTCCCTCCATGTAATAGTGGGAGTTGCACTATCTGTTGAAATAATGTCATGTTGAAATTCAACAGGATGGGATGTATTTTAATACAAGGTTACCACTTCATATTCCCCTCTTTCTATTTGTTAATGAAGATTTTATTTTCCTTATCTTCTACAAAATTATTCCTAATAATTTAAAAGGGAAATCAATAGTTCAGAATTAAAGGCCTGGCACCAGATTCAGAGGAGGTAGCCTGCCTTATGTACAAAGCTGGAGAAATCTAGTAAGATGGTTACTCCCAGAATAAATGGAGATTTTGAGGGAAGTTAGAGGTGGTTTCTGACAAAATTCATTAGCATACAATGAAGGGACATCTGCTAGGTTAGAAAAACAGGTTCTATTGACATACTACTATTACTGTGTAAAGTTCAAAGGAGTCCCTCAGGCATTTCTAAAACTTATGCGTATGATAACTGCCACTTTTCCCAATTGGTTATGAAAAACAAGTCTTAAGTATGGAGGATAGAATGTCTTTTTCATCTCTGACAATGTATATACCTTATGGCTACAAAAGGATCATCAGGATTTTGAAAAAAATAGCCAGGTATTACAGCAGTGGTCTGAAACTTTCAAAAAGCTCTGCTGAGACTCATAACATCCTGATATCAGAATACCCACCCTATTATTGTCCTCCCAAATTATCACACCATATCCAAATTCTGAGCAGGTTCACATAAAATTCAGTGGAACTCCTGTAAAAAAAAAAAAAAAAAAAAACAAACAACCAAAAAAACCCAAAAAAAAAAAAAAACAAAAAAAAAAACAAAACAAAACAAAAAAAACAAAAACAAAAACATAAAAACTAAAACCCTGAGATATATATGTAAAAATATAAAAATACAGTGTAGAGACCTCAAGAGGTCATCTTGTCTATCCCTGCTCTAAAGGATGTTTAGCCATCTCTGATTTTCTCTCAAGGACAGTCATTTCACATGCAGTCCAGAGGGATGAGTATTCAATCCTATGACTTCCCCTGTAAGACCTAGGGTCTGCCACTAGTACCCATTAACTGAAAGTATTTCCCTGTAGTAGCTTGCTTGCAAGAAAGCATTTGTAGTTCTTCAGTCTCAGCATCTTGGCTGGCAAAATCTTCCCTATCTAAATATATCTGGCTTGAATTACTAAAAGTGTATTTTTAAAGTTGCTCTATGACCACCACTACTGTAATGGGTTCAAAGATTTTTTTCTGACAAGATCAGTAATTTCCTGATTAATTGCATAGCCATAATACAGAGTTGTTTTGCTTCCTTCTCTTCCCCAAAATGTGTCTTACTGATTTCTAGTTTGGGGAACTTTCTTTCAGTCTTCTTTGTATTTTTTAATGGTTTGTTTTTCCTAAGTCATTTCAGATAGATAGTATTGAGTTCTTGATGTATATGTTCATGCAGCCTCCATGGGTCTTCATGCAGCTCCACTGACAAGACAGTGGTCTCAGCCCTTACATTCCAAGAAAGTAAAACTTACTCCAGAAGGTCAGTGGCATTGGACTTTGCAAAAGGGTCAACATATGCTTTAAAAGAGTATAGACCTCCAAATACATTTTGTGAAAGGCTACAATATTACTTTTAATTCATGACTGATTAAAAGATTTTTGAGTTTGGTTTCTTTTGGTCATCCTGAGATCATGGCAGTTTCTCAACCGAGATGGACTGATCTTATACCTCTTTTGATATACTAGAAGAAGAGAAGACAAGTGAATGGTTGCATTTTGCATGCATATTTCTTCTCCAACCTGTAATTTCTTATCAGAAGTGTGGACACAGTTCCCTCAGTTTTCACAAGCTAAATCTGGAATGCATTGTTAACTGGTTTTGATGAAATGCAATTCCAGGTCATCTTCTTTTTTCTTACATCTTCTATAAATTCACATCCTCACTTCTCACACTATTATTTTTTCTTTAGCAGTTAATCTATGGAATACGATTAATTTCTACTGAAAATATCTTTTAAGCCCTGTAATCATAACATATATATTGGTGTAATGTGAGGTTTTCATATACAGTTCCACCTTCTTTTGCTTTCCTGTTTGAAGAACACTGTTTTGATTTGTGAATTCTCTCTTCCTTTTTAATTTAATCATAATGAATTTAATGGTATTTTTTATTGTTGTTTTTCTTCTCAGTAAATAGCATTTAAGATTAATTGCTTAGTGAAAGCAAACACAGACAATTTACTCAGGAGTATAAATAAGAGTCACTTCATTTGCCATATGAACAAATCACGTCAGAGTTTTGAACAAATAAACCTAAACAGAAAAAAAAAATAAAAGAAAGTAACAAAAAGTAACAAACAATCTTTTTTATTTTTTCTGAAAAATGGAATTTTTAACCTTTGGCAAAAAGTTTGATCTGGTTGATGTTTTCTTTCTGCTCAAAGAATATATGTAAGCTGAGTTGTACTTCTCAATGATTTTCTTTTTATATTATTACTCGGCCTATAGAGAAACTGCAAGAGACAAAAGACTGCCTGATTCCTCAGAACTACTTCAAAGTCCAATGTCTCCTGTCCAGGGAGAAAAAGATCCTGAAGTACAGCTAGTGATTTTCTTTACCCAGACAAAAGCAGTAATGTCTCTCATGAAATGCTTTTATCCCATCTGATCTTATTCAGATGAGAGAAATATTTTGCAGCTAGTGCAGAGTGTCTATCTCTTTGACAGCCCCAGATCTTAGCACAGTAACATTCTCTATTCAAACCCTGAATTTTAGTCAAACTGCATAAATTTTATTGAAAAAACACACAACTTTTATCCGTATTGAAGAGTTTAAAAACTAGAGGGATCAAATAGGTAAAACAGTAATACACTGTAACTTCATCTCTCCTCTTACTCCTTAAAATATGTCATTTCATTCAACCTCCTTTTAAAATCTGTTGTCTCTTTCTGGGTAACCACTGAATTAATTACTCTTTTGTTTTCCAATATCTCTTGTCAGATTGTCCAAGACTTTTGAGGAATTCAGAATAGTAGTTCACAGTCTTGTGGATTCTGGTTGCTAATTCAAGCAGATTAGTCAATAACAAACCAATGGCTGGTTCACTAGGTGACATCCTTCTTGAGAAATGCAAAATGTCCAAAAGGAAGGCTGTATGTCCAAATCAAACTTGCTTTGTTGCAATATCTTTCTCTGAAACCTTCCCAGGGATTAAGTTTCCTCAGTCGGTTTTATTAAGGAGAGCTGGATTAAACAAATCTAAACATGTAAAATTAGGTGGGATAAATATTGCTGTCTTTCTGTTTCATTTCCACTGTGTTCAGCAGAAATGAAATTTGTACTTTCCAGGAAAAAAAAAATTAAAAAGAGCCACCAGTGTGCAGGATAATAGGAACAAACTACTCAATTCCCACTTGTAATATAAAAACACAGAACTGAAAAGATCTGTACAAATCCAGTCTCCAGAAATCTCTGGAACATATGGTTACTGAAGAAGCCCATGAAGCATCTATTGCACTTGCAATGGCACATGATGCTTCCACATCAGCTAGCTTAAGAGCCATAGCAATTAAGTGTCACAGGATGAGAACAGGACAGATTAAGGGAGTTGTCAATGACAGAGTTATCTGCAATAACACAGAATTTGTTGAAAAAAAACTCCCAGATGGTGGGAAAAACCTGTTTGTCCTTGCCAGACTGACATAGGGAAAGATTCTCTATTGACTGTAATTCTGGCGAAACAGATTAATGCAGAGCACATAAAGAGTATACACCAGAAATATACCTTGGCATCTTTAATGTCAATAGATACACAAAGACATTTTGTCCTGCAAGCCCAGGGTTAGGAAAGAGGTGGAAAGATTAGGAAAGAGGGGGAAGAGCCGACTGTCCTACTCCAAAGACAAGCAGCAGAAACTGACACATAGATCAATATAATCTTTGCATTCTCTTACACAAATGTAAATAAAAGTCTCTTTTTCTTACCCTCTTGGAGGTAGTAACACATGCAATATATAAGACCTTAATTTTCTCCCTGAGGATTTTCTATATAATATTTAAAAAAATGTTTCAAACTCAGTTTTAAAACCCTTTTGGTTTTTCGTACTCAGGACATTATTCCAGAACTTGGTCTTCAGATACTGTTTCCAGTTTACATGTATTTATTACCACAATAAGCATTTTATCTTGTGACAATATTGCCCCTTAACTTAAACAAATCTCCTTCATGTTTAACTCTGTATGTTGCAGGGGTTTTTTTTCTTTATTTAATCTAGGGCAAAGGGTCATATCTTTTAAGTAGAAGAAATTGAATTCCTCACCCTTCCTTCTGTCTTATCTCAGTGTCTCTGGTGATAACCAATGTAGTTGCAACATTCCCTTTGACATGTATGTTGCTAGCAGATTTTTGTTATCAATCTTCCTGTATATTTCAGGTCATATTGTGGGGCAACTTTGTTAGAATATGGTTAGAATATTTTTCTTGAAAGCAAGATAAAGTATCATCTGATCCCTTCCCAGCAACTTTTCCACTCATACATGCTACTATTTGCCAGTGGTATGTTCTACTCTCTCTCTCTCTCTCTCTCTCTCTCTCTCTCTCTCTCTCTGTCTCTCTCTCTCTCTCTCTCTCTCTCCCTGTTTTCTCTTCTTCAGTCTGTTTTACTCCTGCTAAAACCCTTGTAAGACTTAATTAGTATCTAAATTAGTATCTAAAAGAACTGTGAACCTAGTTATGCTAAATACCACATAAACACAAAAAGGTCTGCACCTGATGCAGAGAGTGAATGGAAGAAATTATCGGAGAAAGCAGCAGGGGAAGTAATAACAGAAATAGACATTTTAGTAGGGCAAATTACACATTATATATTGTTTCTACCTAAGTGAGACCATAAGGCAGTGTTAAAGTATGGTGGACTTTTCACCTCTGGCAGACTTTAGGCTGGTTCATATAGCACAGCATAACAAAATAAAGTTAGATCCAATTGCCAAGAAAGAATACAACCAGTTATGCATATCTGTTATGCCTATCTACTGCCTCTACTCTTAATGCAGTTTCATCTTAGTAGTAAGATTATAAGGGAAGGGCTTATCTTTAAGGCACAGCTCTCTGATCCTGTGTTTATCCTGGTACTCCCACCTGGAGGTGCAATTGAGACCTTCACTCCTCACCCTATTATCTTGAAGTTTAGGCAATGTTTATCCCTAAGAGACCAGCCTCCTGTATACATTTCTTAACAACTTAGAATGCATAAATTTCTAGTATTAAGATTCCTATCTGTCAATTAAATTTTGAAATGTTATTAGGGAGGTACTTTTCTTTCCAGCAACATTTGTACTCTTTTATTCTATTCCCTGTATTAAGCGATCAATATTTTCAAAATTTTTGAACAAAGCAGTTCTAGAGAAAGTTCCTTGAATAATTCACAGAAACTGAGTAACAACATGGCTCATTTTACTAATAAATTACAACAATTGAAAGTTGTTTATGATCAGTTGCAAAGTACTTTTTGAAGGAAGTTACATTTGAGTCATAATTCATTGGCATTATCCTTGATGGTTGTTAGCAATCATTAGCTGAATGTTTACTGGCAATCAAAAAACCAGGCAGATGATGTCACTTTGTGAAGGTACAAAAATATGGTTCATCCAAGTCTTGAGTAATTTGTGTAACTTGGGTGGTAATATTTCATAAGGGCATAGTCAAGTTAGAAAGCGAATAGGGAAAGGCAACTAAAATGATGAAAAGAATGAAACATCTGTCTTTTGAGAAGACAAAAAAAACCCCTCTGAGAGTCCTCAGTTGCCAGAGGAGAAGACAGAGAGGAATGTGGTTGGGGCTTATCGTGCCATAAAGGCAGCGGGAAAGGTCAACAGAGAACTTTTCATCAACTCCCACAGCACTGGAACTAAGGCAAGATCAGTGAAACTAATAGGAGATTTGTTTAAACAAAGATAAAAGGACATACTTGATTACATAGCAGATAGTGGACTTCTGGAATTCACTGCCAAAGAAGCTCATAAAAGCAGAGGTTATCAATAGGTTCAAAAAGGGACTAGACAAAGTCATGAATAACTGATCCTTAAACAGGCATGAAACAGGACAGGCAGAAATGTACACTAACACTCCTGATACATTTCTGCATGCAGCAGAAATACACAGGAAAAAAAATGCAGAAAATGGCCAGGCTCAAGTGGTCTTACTGAATAGCATCTCCTATTGCCTTTCTCAGAGCATATTGTGCTAACTGGAGTCACTGTAGTGCTTGTAGTATGGCATGTCTTATGTTCTTAAGAAAAAACATTTGTTTGTGCCCTGTTCTAGAACACCTGCTAATAAGTACAATTTTCCTTCCTGATATTAAAGAACATCTTTTTGTATAAGGTAATATAAATCCATTGGTCTAATTTTTTCATGATAAATATTGACTGAGTGAAGCTATTATATAATATTATATAAGTAAATGTTCTGTACTTGATAACTACATATTACAAGCATAATATACTGAATTACTTGAGATACATTCATAGGAGAATGGATAAAGAAGGGATAAAGGCTCAAACAAAAACAGGTCCTAGGGCAGAACTGTAGAAATAATGGACATGTCGGTTGTAATAATCTGAGATAAAGATGTATATGAAATTAATTATTACTACATTATCTATGCCTCATCCTGAAATAGCAATACAATCACATATCTGATAAGCAAGCTGATAAAAGAATCAAACATACAAAATACATGCAGATTAGTGGCACAGTGTCAAATATGTGCAGCGTGAACTTGGTTTGTTGCAAAAATAAAAAAGTCCCTATAATTCTACAAAAAAGTAGGATCACAGTATCTTAAACCCACAGGTTATTTCATGGAGAGGCATGGCATGGTTCTAAGCTGGCATCTGTTTGCAAAGGGCAAATACATATGTCATGCTGTAAAAGAGGAGTCTGTTTTGCTCTCTTGAGGAATCACAAGGCAGAAGGCAGAATCCATGCAGCTTTCTAACAGTCCAGCCTTGGGTGTTCTACAGACTGTCTTGTATACATACAGCAGATTATAGACAGACCCTCAGTAACTCTCGCTCTTCAGGTTTGGTCATATTCCATCATTCACCAAGAGATTTTATGAGCAGTAAATACGCAGCTCAAGATTACCCAGCAATTATTTATTGGCTAACACAAAAGATGAATAGCTGGGACTACCATGCAACAAAGATAAGCACTACTATGCTCACCATTGTCTTCCAATTCTCTAATTTTCTTCTTGCTATTTTCTGTCCATCAGTTACTATAAATTACCACCTCAATAGTTATACTTTGCCTGTCTTATTACTTTTCTTATCTTACATGCTATAGCTCAAGTACTGTCTCACAGCTCAAAATAATCTTCTTGAAGCTCTAAGCCACGAATATAATTCACAAAACTGGACTCTAGGTCATGGAGAGCTGAACTTGAATCCTTGGGCTGAATTGCATCCTCTGTCTGGGTCATTCCTTGAATAAGTTGTCTTTGCACTCCTCTTGCTTCTGCCATAGCTATTCTGTCCCCTTTTTCTTTGCACAGTTCTTAAAACCTGTATTTGCCTTTTCTGCTTGTACACGGCAGTATAGCATGATTTAATTACTGCATATAAAATCCATTTATTATGATGATGTAGAAGGTTATTTAGAATGGCACACCTTTGCTTGCAAATCTGACATCAAATGATTGTAAAAATAATTAAGTTATTCATTCTTCCAGCTGATAAGTCTGTGTCTGAACAGAGCATAAATGAAATACTGAGCAGAAAACCAGAAAATCCTTCCTGTATATTGTGCTGTGAAAGCTGACATCCGAATTTAGATTACAAATTTAGGCTCTAAACATCTTAACACAGAAGTATTTACCTAATATCCTGCTGATAAAGTGATTAGTTCTGAGTGGCAGAGTGAGGCTGTGTTAATGCAGAAATCAACCGTAATCTATAAGAACAGCACATGGTAATAAGCAATAAGCAAAAGTCCTTCCAGTGTGGTTTCTGCATCACGCTGTTCATAAATGGTCAGGTGCTCAGAATGCAAAACTTCCAATAATAGCTTCAGGCAAGGCATCCTACGGCGTAACTCCTTACAACATGCTGAGGACACAGTAAATGAAAGTACACATTAGTCAAGATTCAGTGGGCAGTCAAGAATCAAATGTTTTCACAATTATCACTGAGTCTTGGCACTCAAATATTTAGGTCAAAATTCTGTGAAGACAAACCAAGAGCATAGCATATGGCATGCTTTGCTTGTGTAGTGTTCATTTTATTACAGAGGCCTAAAATTTGTTGATTATGGTGCTTCTGTGACACTTGTGAAGTTATTACAAGCTAATTCAATAACAGCTTTTTCAGCAACAGTTTGTATAACTTATGAATATATGTACCATGTTATCATTTGGAATTTAAATTCACACTTTAAAATAACACCAAAATAAATGAGCACATGAAGCAAGTAAGAACACTTCAGAAGTTAGAAAACTGAGAAAATGAATCTGAAATTGTCACAGGCTGAGTACCAGAGATTATCCTAGTGATAGAATCACCCATTTTTGTGATCAAACTTTTCATTACACTTTCCAAAGAAGCTGCTTAAGAAATCTGCACCTGAGACTTTATTTCTTTCTTGATCTACGCACAACATGGTATTTGTACATACAATACAACCAAGTGCAAGGAACAACTTCCTATTAGAGCTATTAAAATTCATGTTTTTCTTCTCTGGTTGTCATTATTAAAAAGGAGGATGCCCTGCACATGCAAATACTCAGAGGAAGATGACCAAAAAAATTTACACTTAATTCAGAAATGTGGAACCAAAAAAGACTCCTAATAAAAGGGCAGTTCTAAAAGCAAAACACACACACAATTTCAACATTCTTTATTGAAAAAAAAATGGCAAAAAAGGCAATTTACCTATGACAGTCCTTTTGTTTGTTTTCTTGGTAGCATCGTGACTGAAAGCCTTGGGAGAGATTGCACTTCCATTTTCAGCTCAAAAATTCAAGAATTTGCAGAGACTTCTGCAGCATCTTCTGAAGTTTACAAAGTCTGAACAGTTACAGACTGTCTTGTATTGTTACATTGCCTTGGATTTGGTGACATTTTAGCAACATTCCACAGATGCAGAGGCTTCTGCCAGCTAGAATAATTTTCCCAGAAGAATACCTGGTATACATTTCCCTTGGAAGGAGTTATAATAACTAGATGATACTGGACAGTCCCTTTCCTTTTGTACAAAAGAATCTGTTACCAGAGAACGTCTCTTCATATTTAATTCCTAATAAAAACCAATCATAAAAATCAGGAATTATTTTTATTCTTAAACAGCAAAGCTAGTTTCAAACAAGCTGTAGTCACTCATTACATATTGCTTAAAAGTTTAAATAGCAGTGATTTAAAAGAACATTTCCAATGTTGTTCTTTGGAAAATGAAAGTCTATTTTCTGACCAGCTGTCATTTAAAATAAGTATCAAAATATATTTCCCTATAAACCTGAACTAATACTAATTTGGAAATTTCAAATCAAAATTACTTTAAAAACACTCTACTAACAAAGCCAAAAGGCTATTCTGAAGTTTTTCGTGACATCAGGTTACATCCCAGTGCACTGTAAGCTTTCTTTGTTTTCAACTTCTGAACACCAAGTTCAAAGATGCACAGTTCTGCTGTAAGTGCTTTTTCAAAATGAATGAAGCCAAAAGTAGCCTGGGAAGGAGATTACAGAACTGCTAACAGAGATTACAACTAAGAATGCCATTAATAAATAGTAGGATTTACTGTGCTAAGGCACAGGTATGAAGAAGTGTTAGCGGAAAAAAAGAAAGTGAGAGGTAATGAAAGAACATGGCTAAGGCTTCAACAAATAAAAGGAGCTGGGGGAAATGAATCCTACTGGCAACAGATAAGCAGAAGAAACTATGATCATTTCCCTGCAGTCACTGTAGTAACACCCAATATTATACCGCTATCAGGAAAAACCTTTGAAATCCATTGGGAAAACCCCTCCTGCTTGCAGATACTCACAAGCTACCAGTGCTGTGGTACAGACAGGCCTAATCTGACTGACAACAGCAAGGGAGTTGAGTAAACTCCACAGTGAAAAATCACTTACTAGGATTTTTCTTTAAGTGCCGAAAGTGAAGCACCTATATGCACAGAACTGCTTTGAAAGGAAAATTCATGAACTGCTATTTTGTGCATCTGGTGTCTTGGCTTTAGGTCTCCTCTTGTTCTGGCCTTAGCAGTACAAGACTTATTGCAAAATCTATTGAAATGTTTTAAGGATGGTGTTTCTAGAGGAGTCTGCTCATGTCTGATTTATTTTCATTTTAAAAATCAGTTTGGTGGTCTAATCTCTCATCACTTACATAGGAATCCCTGAAGATTAGCAGGATGTCACTTTCAGGCTTTTATATCAGCTATTGCACTTCCCTGATTCATAAAGATGTCACTTGCTTTATCTGATACCATAGATTCAAATGATACCTTGCCCAGAGCATCCCATGATACTTCACATGGTGTGAAAGACCCTGCTTTCATCTCAGACCTTTCCTCTCTTTTAAAGTCCTTTTTTTATGCATTTAAAGATGTCTGTTGTGTGCCCAGCTGCCATGGGCACTTGGAAATGTTTTTTTCCAGAAATCCTTGTGTTTTCCAGAAATCCTCCAGTGCTCATCACTGTATCAGAGCTCTCTTGCACCCTCAAGCTGAGCCTCAGAAGAGGGGGAGAGGCCAGCTCTTGGGCAGGAGAAGCCCCCTTGGAGGCTGGTAATACCCTGCATTGAGGGTGCTTCTGTTCAGATCCTTCCAGCCTCCACTCTGGCTTCTTCCACCATCTGTCCCAAAGCTCAGGGGAGCAGCATCACATGAAGCAGTGCCAGGGAACCTAATGAGACCTCCCTGCTCAGCCTGTCTCCTTGGTGTTGGCCTGGTTTCGGCTTTAGCACAGACACCTCTCTCCTGGCCCCAGGGTTCACACTATCGTCCTTCCTCTCCCAGGAGCAGACCTGCAAACCAGCATCTAATGCCACCCTGAATGGGTGTCATCAGCAGCCTTACTGTGGTCAGAAGGGCTCTAAGGAGAGGCAAAAGGGAGTAAGGTCTGGGCAGCTAGCTGTGCCCATCTTCATATCCAACTCTGGTTTGTTATCTTCCTTCTTTCTGTACTAACGGTTCTTCCTTGTCAGCACTACCCTATTGCTCTTCCACTTGGTTCCTTCAGCTTCTGCTCCTAAATCAGAGGGCTGAAGAAGTGGTAAGGGGAGCTACTGAGCAATCTAGACCGTCCTTTTAATGGTCCTGCAGAAAGCCATCCATTTTTTAAATTATTAGATTAGACTGAAAGCCACTGCACAGGTCATTCGCAGGGATTCCTGCAAAGTACTTCTGCAGAACTTACAGGGCCATCAAAAATCACCAACCCTTGATGCTACTAGACTCACATTCAAAGTGTGAACTCGACCTTCTAAGTCCCAGCCAATATTCCTTCCTCAAACATGATGCCTGCCCTGAAGACTCCAGACACTTCACATGGTGGTAGTTGTTATCTTACTGTTCACTGCTCCCTCCCAGTATTAATCCTCATATAGTAGCAACACGAAGGATAATTTCTCTACATGTTACTTTATCATATAGGTACCTTTTGCTAAAACCACAGCTAAAAACAAGCATATTAAGAAATATAGATTCACACTAAGGTAAAAATGTTGTAGTAATAAACTTTAAAATAACATTAGTGGAAAAATACAGGGATGAGAGTAATGACCTGCCAAATGCTGCCTCAGACTCCATTTCTAAATTCACCTTTTCTTTTCTGAAACAGACACTAAATACAGTTCAGAGTGATAAACTCATTCTGAATTCCCTGATTCTGTATCTCTTGTTTGGAGAACAAGAACGTAAGTCTTTTGACGTTAGCTAAACTAGACAGAAACTGTCTACACAGAAAACCCGTATAATGTTAAATAGAAAAGCAGTTCAACAAAAACCATCAAAATTTCTCTGCCTGTGACTTTACTATTACATTGCCACCTGGTAAGAACCTCATCTCATCTCCCATCCTATCTAGAAACAGCCTCAGACATGTGAGTTTCAAGGTAACAAAACTTCCTGATGGACCTGTCCTGAATAGGGACTGGTGGTATGACAGGAATGTGAGTGGAAGCAGCAGGTGAAGACAGGACACCCAAACTGTCTGATCTGAGAGGAGGTTACCCCAAAACAGGAAATGAACAATGGCAATGTTTGCTTACAATAAGGATCTGTTGGATTAAGCAGCCACTAGGGGATTATCGAGGGGATTTTGAGAAAATAGTCAGATTGAGAAGGATAAAAGATGGAAGGAAACTTGTGACTGCGGGGTAAAATGTGGGAGTGGGAAGGCACACAGCGTTCTGACCTCTGCCTCAGATGCTGCCAGGAGTGACCCCACTGCCATCGTGCCCCATCTCCTCTCTGTCCCATGCAGAGAACAGGGCTGACAGGATGGCGTGCAGCAGCAGAAGGACCCACAGCTTGGAGCACATGGAGGGCCTTTTTGCCAGCACATGGACTAGCTGGCAGCAGGGAGCTGCACTGGTACACATAAAGACAAAGCACCCCTATCTCCAGCAGGAGATCCCCTGTCCTGTGAGATGGGGTGCATACACCTAAGTAAACTCCTGTGGGATTAGAAATGGTGGAGATTAGGGTGATTAGAAATTTATAGGGGCTCTTTAACATCCTGCAAATGTTTTGTCCTCTGGTTTATCTGTCAGCCTGTTGATATTGATCCAGAAGTTGAAGTTCAGAGAGTGTCAGCTAATTATGTGTCATTAATAAATCAGTAAACCAATTAGATCCTGATCTGAGTTAAACCACTTCAGTGAATCAAGTCTTCCTGGCCACACTCCCTGGTGTTGAAAAAGTCATATACTACTAAAAACACAATGAGCAATTAGCATTAGTACCCCTGAATCACACTCAGGTTACAATAGGTCTTTAACTCAGATGATTGACTATTTCATTTCCTAGCATAAATGTAATTAGAAGATAACATGCTTCTTTTTGATGCTCTGATTATCTCAAAGACAGCTGCTGGTTGTATTTCTGTGCATTCCTGTGCTACTCCTCTCCATATGTGGTCACCCTGTAATATGAGCCTATACTAGAGAATGGAAATTTATTTTTAAATTAAATTTCAGTAGGAAGTCTGAAAAGTGTTATTTGCAGCCCAGCTGTTGAATCTGGGGAAATACCTCCCAGATGAACCATATGTCTATAATTTATTACAGTCATAGGCTATAACTAAGGAAATTAAAAATAACTGATTGGCTAAGAGGGTGCAGAAAGAGCAGAATTAAATAAAAGTTTCCCATTCATCAAAAGCATTGAAAAGGAAAAGGTAACTAGAGCTTTTGGATCCTCAAGTATGAACTGGAAGCAAGAGGCTTCAGTGATTAGTTCCAAAGAAACAATACATCCCCTAGAATTTTATTGAAAATATTAATCATGAAACACAGAAAATAAGTTTAAAACATATATACAAATCTCTCATGAAAGAAGTACACACATAATTGTTATGAATTTAATAGAAAGAAAATAATAAAGCTACCGGTCACTTTAAGTTTTTTCCTAAAAAGAAGTTCTAGCAAATGGCCAGCCTATTACTGCTAGAGCTTGCCCTGATTTCAAACATTAAGTCACAACCAAGGACATCCTTGTAGCTGCAGATCACGACCTCAGCAGGAATAAGTTCAGTTTCAGAGGAAGATCCCCATATGGAAGACCTCCTTTTTTATTATGGAAGGACTAACATTAAACTGCTTTACTGCAGATAGACAAGGGCACATCCCTGATTTGCCACCCTGTTTCTTGGGAGGTTAGATCCATCACATTAGTTTTGTTACCCTGCAGTTACTTAAACCAGTAGGATCTTGTTTTGTGGCTAGTGGTGGCTGTCGAGGTGAAAAGTTAATGGTTTCTCTAAGCTCTTGCCTATGGCCATGTCCTTTGAATTGTCTTTCTTTGACATCACTTTTTTGGCCTGAAAGCATAAAGTCTTGCATTATTCATGCAAAGTTACTTCTCACTCTTTAGATAAGAAACAATCTTTTCACTCAGTATGTATATGTTATTTAATATAATGTGTTTATGATTAAGGGCTCTTATACAAGGCCAAAAAGTCCATAAATCCACAAGTAAAAATTAATAAGCAACAGAGAAACATAAAGTTATTATTTTCATAGCTATATTGGAAAACAAACCTGTAATATAGCACTATAAAACTTACTTATAGGAATATATACAAAAACTAACACAATTACAAGATTAATATGCTTTACAATAGAGAATATTTAAAGTTACACCCCTTCAAACTAGTTTTTAAGATGTCCCCAAAGCGTTCACAGTTTTATTATGTGGCCTCCTCTGGCTTAAACAACATCAACAGCACTTCCAAAGGTGCAAATGAGCAGTGGCTGCTAGCAAAATAAAATATCTGGCCCATCATCTAGGGATATGCAACTGGATATGATTTAACTGCATTTACTACAGTACAATACAAAAAGTTAAACCCAAGACTACAATGGGCAGAAACAGAAGTACGGGGTTAACAGTGTCTGATAAATGGCTAGACCAAACAGGTACTGTTCCAATTAATTATAGTTCCCACATGATTCAAAGGCGCTTTGAAGGCAGCAGGCACTGAGAGTATTCATCTGGGCTGTGAAAACATATGGAACCAGGGACAATCAAACTCACAGCAGAAGCATTATAAAAGTTATCAGTTATCTTTGTAGTCCTTCCAGCTTTTGCCTCCAAGTGAGAGCTAGAAGATTCTTTATGTAGGAATTAAAGATGCTAGCAACAACCAGTGGGACTCCCCAGTGCTGCATCAAACCAGTTATCTATTCTGTGGCAATTTCTCCAGTCTGGTAAAATGTTACGTATGCTTATTTGGCCTGGTTTATACAGAGAGAGAAACAGAAAAGATGTCACTACTGCAAAAAAAAAAATCAAAACCAAACCACAAAAAATGCACACACACACACACACACAGACAAAACCCAAAACAAAAGTAAACAAAACAACAACAAAGAAACCCAGAGCCCTTCATTGTATAAAAATAAGAGCAAGTAAAAATCATATTCTGTCCTAGAATCACAGAATGTGGAGCTGGGGCTGAAGCACCCCTTTATTCCATGTTTTTCAATAGGTTTTCTCTTAAACACTTTTGCTTTGTTTCTGTGAAAAAGAAGTAATTACTGTTTAACAGTGTTATTGTTTCATTGCAATTGCAAATACCAAACAACCATAACAGCTAAGGCAACTACAATGATTACAAGAACCTGCATCTCCCACAAATTTGTCTAATGACACAATCTGAGTACAATTACAATGTAATTAGAATGCTGAGATTAAGGTGTCTTTAAGAAGGCAATTAGGGGTTCAAAAATCCATGATATAGTAAGTAACACACTTAAATAACATGTCTGGATACCATGTTTGCTCTGTGTCTTTTTAAACATTTGTTTGGCTCATCAACCATTTTTTAAAAAATACTGAATCTGTCTGAGATGGCTAAATGTTCAAACTGGCATTTCTTTCACGAGGAAATGTCCTCCACGTGCACCAGGGGAGGTCTAGGTTAGATATTAGGAAAAATTTCTTCATGAAAACGGTTGCCAAGCATTGGAACAGGCTTCCCAGGGAAATGGTTGAGTCACCATCCCTGGAGGTATTTCAAAGACTTGTAGATGTGGCACATGGGACATGATTTAGTGGTGGTCTTGGCAGTATTAAGTTAATAGTTGGGCTTGATGATCTTAGAGGTCTTTCTCAACCTAAATGATCCTCTGTATTTCAAAATAAAAGCAAAAATTGTTAAATGCTGAACAAGAATTAGAAGTGCAAGGTTTTCATGACTATCAGAGTTTAATTCCCACTGAGATAATGTTGCCACATAGAATTACTTTCTCATGTGCCAGATCAATCATATCTAAGTGTCAAAGGGGACTTTGACACAGAAAAAACACCTTCTCTCAGAGATGGCCACAAAACCATATGTCAAACTATCCTGGCCTTCTGATTTGTATTTGCTCAGTGGACTCTCAATTCACCAAAAAAGTGAAAAGGAGACATTACTGCGAGACTACTAATTCTGCAAGTCATGAATAGTATGTGAGTATTTGGTCATTTGTACATTGGTTAATCCCTTTTTAGAGTACTGGAGGGTGTCTGAAACTTAATCCAATTGTTCCATGTACATCTGCAACTGGTGCAGTGACATTTCCTTCATCTCCTCCTGTTTATTAGAGACTATTTTCAAGCTAAAAGAAAAAAAATGTACTTAGCATGCCATAATTTTCCATACAAATTCCACAGATATGTTACCATTTGCCACCTTCTGTCCCACATTTCATTGGAATAATGTCTCTTTAAGCCACCCTTTCTACTGTAAATGGGAAGCTAAAGATGGAAAGGGTACGGAACACCAGACAGAAAAAACTCGGGTACAAAGACCATTATGGCTGGCATTTGGATCAACCAGAAGCAGGGCACATATTGTAGAAAGTCATACAGATACTTCAGCTGAATCAATTCTTCCTATATATGAATTACAGAGATTAGAGATTCTTATGTAGAGCATTCAGGTCTACATATCCCTTCCTGCTAAATGAGAATACAATGCATTGAGTTAAACACTCCCAAATATTTCTCTCAGCTTATCCACTACAGAGAGATGGTAAAATTACTTGTCTTTGGTAACATGTAACTTAGAACATTTTACTTTGTTTAAATACTTTTCTTAATCCTATAATCTGTTTGTAAACTGAGATGTTGATAAACTAATCATTTTTATTCTATTCAGACACATATCTAATCCAAAAATTTCCTCCAAGAAAACAGTGAAGGTTCTTTTCTATGGGCTCTTACATAAACGTATAATAAACCTCAGCTTGACTTATTGCTCCAGCACTCTTCATATATGGTAAGGGAGATATGCATCTAAGGGTAGAACTCAGTATTACATGAACAGGTAAGAGCTACTGTGAGAATATGTTCTATTTTATAAACATTGCATATATTTGCTTTTGTTTCATTTTTAACAGCTAAAGATGCTATTCTCAGCATCCCTCATCTTATCTTTATTTGATCACTATCTGTCTTGGAATTTAGCCTTGAAAATGGATTTAAAAGGAAAGAAATAATGAAAAGCTTTAAAGCCAGCTGAGAGGCAAGGTCACATTCTGAGAAGCACAGTTAAAAGCAGCAAAGCCAGGATCACTGGGACGTGGAGATTTTCACTAAGATACATTAAAAAAATAACACAGGTAGGTCCAAGAAGGGCTTTGAAGCTGAGGCCCAAGACTCTGTATGAGAGCAAAGAGCAGAAAAGAGGTAAGGGAAGTGAAGAAGTATTTCAGAACAGGATGTGCCAGAGGAAAGCAAGGCTAGGCAGCGAAGGGCAGGTAGCCTGGGGAGCAGGGCTACAGAGACACAGGTTGCTTTGGTGTCATTCATGTGGATCAAGTAAATCATTTCATGTTCTAGTAGAAAGACATGCCATCCCCATACCAACTCAGTGTGAAACAGTCCATTCTTTTCCTACAGGACAGGCTTATTTTATTTTAATATTTTATTTTAAATTAAACATGTTATTTGCCAGTGCAACCTAAATTGAAACAAGTGTTGTTACAGGCATATTTTTGCTAGTTTAAGTGGAACATTCTAAAATCATGTCTGCAAGAAATCACTCTCCAAGTTTATTGCCCTGCCTAGGTCAGACATATCCATGCAGTTGTGGTCCAAAGAGGATATCTCTAGTATGATAGAAACATGTCAGAAGAGAGTAATGAGGAAAGCCAGAGGTATAGACTGGCTCCCAGAGAAGGAACACTGAATATGCCAGGGCTTGGCATCTTAGAAAAGAGATTAAAAGGAATATGACTGATATCTATAAAATCCATCAGCACAGTAGCAGAGTATGGATCAATTGCTCACTTACTCTTTCAAGAAGGGAAGCAGCAATTGAATCTGAGAGAAACCATGTTCAAAATGAAAAAGGTTACTTCTTATGCAAGAGCTGTGGGGTAAACTGGAAAGTATCATGAGAAGAAATCCACTGTCTTACTAAACAGGCAGAAAACGTAGGCCATCAGCTGCATTTTACCTGCTGGTGGCTGCTCCTCGGGACTGAAGGATATTGGGCTGTAATATTATAAAAGAATAGCCAGCTTGTTCTTATATAATAGTATTCTCCGCATTTTACTAGAAATATAACACTGTTTCCTTAAGAAGGGGAGTATAATAATTCTCAAAATATTTTGCAATTCACAATTCAACTTTTATGCACAGCATTTGGCTGTTGCTAAACAATTTGTGTTGAAAGATTTTCACTTTACTGAATTTTCAGTTTTGAAATATCATCCTAATTGCAGACACAGTTATACCCATACAAATGCTAGAACTGCTGCAATCTTTCCCTGTATTTCTAAAGCATTTAATTACTGTAGAGATAGACATACCCAAGTCCTGACTAATGCTGGCATTTAATATTTTTGTTTATATCAGATGTAAGATGGTGTGTGATTCACGATACAATTAAGATTTTATTTGTAAGTTGATGAAATTTGCTTTTGGATGGTTGTTGTGCTACTGTAACCTGAATGGTCAATCCTTCTGCCTCCAAACTCCTCTTTGCATATTTCCTACATGAAATGTCTTAAAAATCCTGAGGACATCCTGCACCTTCATGAGGCTGTATAGCCTTATTACCTAAAATGTACTGATGCAAATGGAATGAGACAGCATAGCAGACAAACTGCACAGCTCATCACACACACTGAATGTAAGTAGTGTAAAGCCCAGTTCCCAGCTTGTCAAAAGCAAACACCTTGTAGAGGGCCTAAAAGTGTGGATGATGCATTTCTTTCTCATACTCTCCCAGTGTCCAGTAGGCAGGCTAACAGATAAGAAGAGATCACAAAGTCCACAATTATTATCTGAGAAACCCTGTCCCAGTGATTGCAGGCTTTGCAATGGTCTTTAGAGAAAGGGATTTTGTGCATTTTACAGATAAGCTCTGAGTAAGTAGAGCTGTATAGTCCATTGCTAAGTGTTTTATGTAGGAAATCTCTCAAACCTTGTGCATCATCATATAAAGTCTCTGCAGTAGAGGCAAAGATAAAATAGGGCACTATCCTGTGGTCTGCTCAACAGTGCACCTTCCCTTGTCTTCTACCAACCTCCTAAACACCCTCTAACTCTCTCAACAAGAGTCAGCAGGTATCAGATACAGTCTGCCTAACTCCACAATGATGTTTTCCCAGCTTATATCTTGATCTGGTGTCTGAAGCAGGTCTTCAGAGGAAAGAAATCTGTGAATAAAGCCCAGTTATCTCTATCACTGTACCCTATCACACCTGGCTGCTTCCCAATGCTTTCCTCCCTCCCCATCCAAACCCTGCCTCCAGACCCTCACTCCGACCTTCCCACCTCACCCTGCCTCCTCCCAGGTTCCTTTGTTCACCAGGCTTAGCTTTCATTTTGACTACGTCTGTCTGCCCTGTCCCCATTCTCTCATCATTTTAAGCCCTCCTGTTACTTCTTCACTAAGCAGGTGGTGAGGCACTAGAACAAGTTGCCCAGAGAAGTTATGGATGCCCCATCCCTGCAAGTGTTGAAGGCCAGGCCAGATGGGGCTTTGAGCAACCTGGTCTAGTGGAAAGTGTCCCTGCCCACGGCAGGAGGATTGGAACCAAGTGATTTTAAGCTCCCTTGCAAACGTTCTGTGATTCTATGATTCTGCTCTGGCCACTACTCCAATATGCCTTGTTCAGGCTTTCCACTTCTGTCTCCCACTCCCGGTTTTACCAGACTTTGGCTGCAGCATCCTTTGTTGCAGGTTTTTGTGGCGATGCCCTTTCCTCCCCTCCTTTCACTCTGAACCCCAACAACACGCAAATACTCCTCGCGGGGCGTCACTGAGAGCACAAGAAGCCGCGTAACCGCGGCTGCCCTCCACCCCCACCTACAGCTCTCGAAAGCCCAGCCACCCCGCAGCCGAGCAGCCTGGGGCGCCGACAGGCGGAGCGGGACACCCAGTTCGGGTTGAAGCAGCTGCGCCTGGAGCGGAAACCCTCCCCACGGCCACAGCGACCGCCCCCCGCTCAGCCGGCGGGGCTCGGGCCGCCCTCCGGCCGCGGCGGGGCGGGCTGGGGCGGGCTGGGGCGGGCTCGGCCCCGCCGCTGCCTTCCGCCGGAACTGCCGGCAGGGCTGTGCGCGGCGTGGGTCTGCCCCCGGGGATGGTGCAGGACCCGGGCGGGATGCTGGTGGCGGAGCTGCTGCTGCGGGCGGGGGCGGCTCGCAGCATCCTCTGCCTCTGCTCCCGCGCCTTCGTCGAGTGAGTAGCGCCGGGCGGAGGGATGTTCCCGCCGGGGAGGTGCGGGAAGGGCCGCGCTGCTGCGGCCGTGGGGAGGGGGATGCGCACAGAAGGACCCCGATAGGTGATGTTTACCACAGGGTACCAGCTGGGGGTGAGCAGAAAAGGGCGAGGGGAGCCCCCCAAACGCCGGCTCCCGTGGGGGCCCTTGCCGGAGCGGCCCCGCCGGCCGCATCCCGCTCCCCCCTGGAGCCGGGGCTGGGCGTCCCCTTCTCCCCTTCCCAAACGGGCGCGGGGGTAACATCGTCCTGATGTCATCCTGAAAGGACCCCGAGCTGATCCTCCTCATCCTGAAAGGAGGAACCGGTTTCTCAACGAGGGAATAGACCCTAAAGTTTAATTCCGAGGTGTTCTGCGTAGCTGCGACGTTTTCTGGGCGTCTCTCTTATGGGCTTTCCCGTCAGGCTTTAATTAAAGTGTTGCTTTTTCCGGATTGTTCTTTTTATTTGCTTTGCATGTTTAGAGTCACAGGGCAGCCCGTGTGGGAAGGGACCTGGAAAGGTCTCCTGGTGCAGCCTTTCATGGGAATGCAAGCCTAGATGAGTTTATTAAGTACCCCGTCCAGTCACATCTTGAAACCTCCAGTGATGGGGACTTTACCGGACCCCTGTGGACGTTTTTTCCATTGCGTGATTGTTTTTACTGTAAAAAAACCGTTGTTTCAGTGATGACTTCCTGCATCAATGTCTGTTTTCATTTTTACAGAGATCGAAAATTATATAAACTGGGATTAAAAGGATTTTATGTCAAAGATGACAATGACAGTACAGGTAACGTAATGAAATGTACTATGCAATGTGATGTGCAGTCATACTTAAAGTGAGTTATGTGTGGTTATTTAAGTTCTGAATAATAGCTTAGCACTTGCTTAGCTTTCAGGTTACCATAATCTTGATGTGGAAGTTTGTGTCAAACCAGGTGTGATATTTATTCCTGTCCAGATAGACTTTACCACCTCACATAATTTTCCCCTGGTGCATGGAACAGATTACCTCACAGGTCTCTGACCTGTTCTCAGATCATAATTTCAGCTAACTCAAAAATAATCGCATAATGGAGAGTCTGTAGATCCTAGATGTTTGCCTGGGAGCAGTTTTGTCCTGCTGCCTCTGTGCCAGCCTAGGACATTAGCTGTTGCTGATTAGTCTGCTGGGCCAGAAGTAGAGAAAAAACAGTAGCAATGATGGGGGAAATTATGATTTGCATATATACAAAGGATCGTATGAGGAGGACCAGGAGAGTCAGTCTCTCCCTTGGCATGCTTATTTTGAGGAATTCTCATGGTGTATACTCTGACAAATTCAACACCACTCCCTCATTCTGTCCTCCTGAATTCCTCACGTATGCCTACATGAACCATAATTCTTTTGGTATCTGTTTTTTCTGTTGCTATGTTGGTAGATCCAGCAGCATATTAGCTTGATTTGAAAGGAAGTCTGAACAGAAATAAAAACTGATAGTTAATAGCACAGATTAGATGGAGGCAGTATGAGAGGAGTGAAGAAGGAGAATGTAAACCATGTTTTTGTGCATGTATATGAGTGAATTACGGTGAGAGTAATCAACTAAAAACAGAAAGGTCTTGTGTTATATGATAATTCAGCAGTAAATATATCCTGAACAATAAAACCAAAAATGTTTCAGTATTATCAACTGTGTCAAGAGCTTTTGATTTCATAATTTCCATCAATATGCAGTTCCTGCTTCCTCAGTAGTATTTATGACTTTGTATACATATGATATTGCTTAACAATTTGATAATGTGCAAGCAGTTGATCAGGTACATCTAAGATAATTTGGTTCTGTAGTTCACACATTACATTTTTGTAAAATCATGTTATCTCTGTCAGTGTGGTTTTGAAAGATTTGTAACAAAACCAAAAATTTCTTGTATTTTAAGTTTGCTGTGACATATACCACAAGAACTCCAGTAAAGAATTTTTGTTTCATAATCCTGGTTTTCCTGTTGTTTTCAGGGCATTATTGCATTTCGCTCTGCAAGTTATTGAGGTGAATGTTCGTGGGGGGTTGACCCCAAGCACCTTCACCCTCTACCCTAGTTCTTACTGCTGCACATCACATTATGTGGTGTGGACCATCCCTTCATACAGTTTCCATCTGCAGTCCCAGCTGTGTTCCCTCCCAGTCTCTTGCCCATCCTAGCCTACTCCCTAGCGAGGGCAGAGTGGGGAAAAGAGAAAGCTATGAGACTGTGCAAGCACTGCTCAGCAATAGCCAAAACATTGGTGTGCTATCCACACTGTTTTACCCACAAATTCCAAACACAGCACTAGAGGCTTCTATGAAGAAAGTTAACTCCATTCCAGACAGACCCAGAGCAATGTTTTTGTTATCAAAGTTACATTTTGGTTCCTACTGATAGTTATGCAGAAATCGAGGTATTTATGAGGGAGATTTTAAATGGGAAAGGAAGCATAAGAGGCAGTTTTGCTGGTTTTTGTGTGCCACAGTGTGGCACTGAGGTATCAGTACCAGATTATAGTCACAAGTAATATATCTGTTAACAGGGGAAGAAGAAGCGTCTGAGGAGGAGAACCATTGTCCCAACGTGAGATTTAAGGTGGATACTAATCATGCGCTGGACCCAGAAGAAGTTGAACTAGACTCAGAAGCTGAGCTTATGAAGAGCATGGGGTTGCCTCTTCAGTTTGGTGGGCAGTCAGCCCAGAGAGACTTTGTGGTAAATCTTTGCTTTCTTTATTTGTTCTGTTTGTGTTGTGTTTCCAGATGTAAGGCTGTGCCTCCTCACTTATTTTTGGGATGACAGTTAATGGAAATGTATTCGAGTTGCCTTTAAGCTGCCTGCCTCGCCTCCTTGTAACAGCACACAGCACCTTGGTCTGTCCAGTTTGCAAAATCCACCTGCCAGTTCGACTAAGCAGGTTTAAGGCTGTACTTTATGCTTCCATATCTGTATTGCTCGAGTGACTAGAGAGACCTGATTTAAAACAGCAATGGTAATGCTGGTGCTGATGTATCAGGAAACTAGAACGCTCCAGTCTGAGCATGCATTTCACACTGTCTGCTTTAACTGCTTAGCTTTTGATACTAACATAAAAAACTAATTTTCAAATCCCCCTTGCAGCTGATAAAGCCAAGCTGTTCCAAAGGACAGGACTGAGGCTTTGGTGCTCTGCTTCTCACAGAGAACATTTGAGCTTTAGAAGGGGGCTAAAGTTTTCACAGATGAGAAAAAGACTGAGGGACATTCAGTGTCCATTTTATGGAATACAGACCTCCCTGGCAGTGAGAGAGCACTTTTGTGCAGAGCACTGCATGGTTCTGACCTGATTAATTTGTAAATAAATAGGAGAAACTTGTATGTGATTTAAATTGATGGCATGTAAATAGACAATACAGGCATCCAACTTTGAGCCCAAGGTATATGTGCAATTTTTGTTACTATGTAGTAATACTGCAAATAAGTTGAATGGGAAAATAATATTTTTTTTTACTAGATTACTGCTAAGCATTGTGCGTTGGACTGGATGTTTTAACATGACATTATAAGGGATGCAGATGAGAGATTAGTGCCAGTTCTCTGATTCTAATGTTCTTATGTAACGTCCTTATGCTTTTGTGAATGCAACAAAACTAGGGATTGCAGCTGATGGGACATTTGGAGTAATATCTGTACATTTTCAATCTTTTGCCTGTGTGAATTCTTTAATCACAGGAAGCATCTGCGAAACAAGTGGAGTTGTATTTGATGAAACCACCAGGTTACCTTAGTGTTCCTTTCTGTAACAGGTTTCTATTCCACTTAACAAGTGTAGTAGCCGAGTTTGTTGTAATAAGTGAAATGGTTGTGTTGGACAAATGAAAGGGCCACCTGTTAAGAGAGGAGGCTGTTTTTCCCTTGTATTTCTGTTTAAATCAGTGTCTTCAAACATATCCGAGATTCAGCTGTGGGCTTTACAGAGCTTATGAGTATAAAGTGATGCTTTTTTTGTGTACAGCACCCAAAGACAGCAAGGATTTAACATTCTGTGAGGCTGAGCATTATATGTTTGCTATCCTAATAAGACACTGAACAGTGTTTGCGAGTCAGGCAGCTACGGGGTGAAAGTAAGGGTCAACCTCCACAGCCCCCTAAAACAGGTCCTTGATGTTACTGAGATGCTGTTGAGCTCAAACCGGTGACCCCTCAATTCCTGACCAACTTCCCTTTAGGATTTTATAGTGTTTCATGTTGATGTCTTTCCTTCTGAATCCTTGAGCTACTAATGACTTCCCTCTCAGCAGCCCTGCTTCTGTCTGTAATTCTGCCCTTTTTTTGTGCATGTCTTTCTACAGACTTTCTTACAGCTCTTTCTCACAACTTCCTCAGAAGTGTCAGACAAGGTTATGCAGCAGGGCCATTTCAGACCCAAAAACTCTACTGCCTTTTTGGGGAGATGTCTAATAACAGTAGGGTTGCACTGAGAGGGATGGTTACAATCAAAGGAGAAATGTGCTCGGAGAGAGGATGAGGCTGTATATACATTGTGGACTTCTAAGAGTGTTTTTCCATTTTATTTTAGGCAACAGAAAATTATAAAAAGAGAAATAATATGAAATTTATGAAAAAGAAAAAGAAGAAGAAAAAAGAGTTACAGCAAAAACATGAGGATAAAAGGGGACAGGAATGCCAGGATGAAGGTTGTGGTGGTAGTATCCAGGCCATTTCTGGTGAGCTAGCCCCAGCTACAGAGCAATGTGAGATGAGCAGTAAACCTCAGATTGTAGTTGAAGAGAACTGTGAAAGTTCAGAAAGCCTTGCAAATGAGGCTTTATCCAGTGATCTTCAGGAAAAATGGGAGAAGTACTGGAGCGAGTATGGAGAGGACCTTCTTTGGCAAAGTTGGTTGCAGAAGCATCAAGAGGTCTCATCATCTGAAGCCATCACAGCCTCTGAGCCTTGGAATAGTCTGGACACCAAGGGAGAATGGGAGCAGCATTATAATGAACTGTACTGGTATTATTGGGAACAGTTTCAGTACTGGACAAGTCAAGGATGGACTACTGATAGCTCACATGGGGACAAGGTGGAAGTTAATGGGGTTACGCAGGAGACTGGTCCTTCGGGAGAAATGAACTTGGTTAGCCAAGGGCCTGAATGCAGTGAAGTGCTGAGCTTGGAGCTGTCTCCCTCTAACACCAGAAGTGATGAAACACTCCCTTCAAGTGCTGAGCTCCACAGTGAAATCATCTCTGGAATTTGTAATTTAAATCTGAATTTAAATGAAGTGGAGCAGAGCAGCGCAGCTCTAACAGTAGCCCACCAAGGTCATCAAGAGCACAGTTTGTCTGACACTGGAAGTCAGAAGGAGCCCTGTGATGGAGGAACCAGGAAAAGGAGCGCATCTTGTGAAAATAAAAGTGTTAACCAGTCAGGTAGTACAAAATCAGCTAAAATTGATTCTATCAGAATTTTTCTCTAGGTGGTTATATATCAGAAACAAGGGCACATCTGTATTATGCCATTTTAAAAAAGTCGATCAAGCATGTTGTGGAATGATTGTATACTTGATTCCTTTTTCTTCCTCTGCTTTTCTGGATGATTTCTCTCATCTCTAACTTGTATATTGAATGTGTTCTTCAACCAGAAGTGATTTTAACAGAACACGTACTTCATAAATCTTCAAATGTACTACAGAAAGTGGTGAGAGAGCACTGTTAGTGCACATTTATTTATCTTGGTATTGCAGCTGTGTCATGCAGCTGATATGTCTCTTCTTACTGATAGTCTAAAACGACTGAAAACTCAGGCTGATGTTCTTATGAATCTGACACATTTTAAGAACAACTTGCTGAGAAAAAAAAAATAGTTCTGCAGTTCCAGGGTTGGTGTTTGTTTTGGTTTTTTGCCTTCTATCTAAAAATGCCATACTTGAAAATAGACTTTTCTTTTCTTGTTGTTTGTTACGGTGGACAAATGTCTTCCAGAGATCCTTTCCAGAATGGAGTTATCAATTAAGCAATGAGCTGCAGTCATCTTTAAACCCTAAATTCATATATTCATAACTAGTGCTAACATGTTATGTGCTAACATGTGCCAGGTAGTAGTGTAGTACTGTGGTGAAAACCAGTGGCTGTTCCTTACACTACTTCTGTGAGGGATGTAAAAGATGGGGCTCCACATCTTTTTTGCCAGTCAGTTAGTTCAGCATGCAGAGAGAGAACCATCTTGTTTGCTTGCCAGTTCTTACCAGTGTTCATTGTAAACAGCAGTGTCACCTCTTTCCTGACTATTAGATGTTTTCTTCTGTGAAGAGGGGGGATAAAACACGAGTTGTCAGCAGCTCAGGACTTCAATTTGGTGGGAAACCTCTGAGTCTGCTGCTAGTGACTTTTTAAGGGGCAAAGAAGCAGGTGTGGTCCCACCTTAATCCTACAGTAGAGTTGGAATGGGAGAGATGAAAGGAAAATCTCCTTTACAACAAGAAATGAGAGGAGTGTTTAAATCTTCTGCTATTAAATGTATGAGTACCTTTGCCTAGCTAATGGGATGGAAACCAAGTTTTACATAAAGGAAGAAACTGTTTCAAATTTTTTACCTTGTAGGCGTTATATTTTTCTTGCAGAGCTGACATAATTTCAAGTTGGTCCTACGCAAGATTTTTAACTCTACAGTGTAACTAATACCAGAAGCTTTTTTGGTATGTTGTCCCTCAGACAAAGACAGGTAAAGATATGTGTGTTTAGCACTTGTGCCTTATTTGTCAGATTCAGGTATGTATGACAGCCTAACTGTAGCTGCGGACGTACTATGGGGACAGGAAGATAAGGAATTGATTTATGCAGAAGAAATATGATATATCTTTTTTTAGGTTCACAGGAGTCATGTAGCCTGAATTCAAATGAAAAAGAACAGTTGCTGCTCCATGACCAAGATGAAGATGAGGACGAAGAGCCTCCTGAATACAGACATGTCAAAGTCAAGAGAAGGCAAGTCATGAAATTTAGATGAGCTTTTTTTTCTCCAGAAGCCCAGGTCCAGAAGCCTCCTGAATTTATAGTAACTATATCTTTGATTGAGGATGTGAGTTAAAACGTCAGTACAAAATGGCATAGTCTTCCATCACTGCTTTATCACTTTGCCTCGCAACAAGCAGTGGATGTTTCTTCTGTTGCTTTATGAAAACAGTGTATCGCCTCAATGACTGTGCAAGGTGACAGTACTATTCTTGTGTCACTGAAGGATACGAGATTGGTAAAATACACAGGAGAACTTGCTAGGTCTAATTAGTGTAGACAATACAAGAACAATAGTAAATAATTTGTATTTTTTAACTGAATTTTATGCTGCCTGTTAAATGTTCAGAGCTATAGCAGTCATAAAATAGCTAATCTCTGTCTTGTCACTGTCTTTTTCTTTCTTCTCTAAAAATCTATAGCCTCAAAGATAAGGAGATGGCTCTTCCTCTCTAATAAATTTGCAAACTCAAAGGTGGAGGAATGGATGGAATTGTTAGCTGCTAATCATGTAGCTTTGGTTTTGTTCTAGTGTTTTCCAGTTGCCATGGCACTAATAATAGTTAATAATATAGTTAACGTAATAGATGATGAAGGCAATTTGGAAATAGAGTGAACAAATGCTATCTTCATCAGTTCCATGTAGGTCTTAATATTAAATATTTTCAGAGGTCATTCAGAATAGTTGGGATATTATAATCCCAATAAAAGGACATATGAGCCTAGAATTGGGTAAAAAAACACAAAAACTCATACACATAAATATACTAGTGTTGTCTGCTTTGTTTGGTTTCAGCAGTGTGTGGAGGAGCTTAGTGAAGCCCACATTTAAATGTTTTCAATACATGAGACTTTTAGTATATCTGCAAAGTAAAAGTGGTTTTTTTTACAGTAAGTAACTTTGTCATCTGTGTTTTCTTCCTAGTCATGAACTGGATGTGGATGAGAACCCAGTGGAAGATCCTGAAGAAACCTGCTCTGTGTTGGGTTTCAAGTGTGGAACAGGACAAAAGTAATTACTTATGAGGAACTCAAGGTTTCTTCATAGCAAGTCAGCTCTCTTGTTATTATTGAAATAGACCATCCATTTCCCTTTTGTTAAACTTTTGAAGATAATTCCCAAAGTTCGTCTCTGCTCTAAATAAAACTGTCATCCTTTGGCTAGAGAGAGAGAGATGCAAAGTTACAGAGACTAGTTAAAGTGCTTTGAAGCAGAAGTGTAACTCGTACTTATAGTCATGTAAATGTTAAATGGCTGGTCAGCTACTTAAATTAGAACTTAAAGGCTCTGACAATGAATGGTCCTCTCAGTTTGGAGTCCTGTGAGCTTAGATAATAATTCATATCTGTTTTGTATTAGAATAAGGTTGCTTTATACTAGTAAAATGTTGCTGTATTAATAAAGTGTTGCCAGGGTGTTGACCAGAGAAATTTCATTTTTGGTGGTATGACCTAAAATTACACTGGTCAGTGCTGTAGGAGGAACATCATAGGGCACAGGTCTTAGCAATTCTGCAAAATGCAGTTGTTTATTACATACCTGTTTCAAAGAGAAGCATGTTATGCAGTTGACAACTTCTGTTCTACTTTATAGAAATTATTTAAGTCAACAGTCCATATTTCCTTTTTGGGGGGAAGTTGGGTTTTTTTGGTAGATTATTTTCTTATTGCATTTGCCAGAAGACAAAAGTAGCTGTTTTGGAAGTTCTCTACAGCCACCAAAAAGATCTTTTATTCTGCTAATCAAGAACTTTTTTCATTTCCCATTCTTCAGACTGGTCTGGGAAATTGCTTCTATCTGGAGTTATAAACGTATTAAAAAAAATTAAAAATCTAAACTCAATTTCATTAAATGTTTTTCAAATAAAAATATTTTAAAGTTTTCTTGAAGGTACATTGTTTTGCAGCTGCATCCATGACATATATTTTAAGTGGAGCAAATGTCTTATAAAGAAATAATTTAGTCTAAATTGTCTTTTTGTAGACATCAACATTCATGTTAAAGCTTCCAGACTGGAAATTACCCAACTAAATACTTGTCTATCTGTCTATTTATTTACTCTCAGGTATGGTGGAATTCCAGATTTCACCCACCGAAGTGTGCAGTACTTGGAGAAAAAAGCAAAACTCAAGTCCAAATACTTGGACATGCGTAAACCAAGGAAGAGCAAAAACACACACATCTTCTTTACAGAGGAGTCTGAAATGACATGCAAAAAAAGCAAAACTTTGAAGAAGGTAGTTTTAATTGTTAGCACTGTTGTAGTTCATATACTTATCTGCTCCTTAGCTCTTGTTGAATTATGAAAATGAAAAACAAATTAATTGCCCACAGTAGATGGCATTTTTAAGTGTTAGTCCACTGCTCTTCTTTTTTTTTTTTTTTCTTTTTTTCTCCTCCTCCTCCCTGCTCATCACCTATTTGAAGAGTATTTAGATCAGGGTGGTTATAGAAAGGCTTTGGTGGACCCTGGGGGCAATCTGTCAAGAGGAACATGAACTTAAATGGCCAAGTTATGTGAAAGTAATTCCTAAAATATGGGTGCACTGTACCTTTAGAGGTGTGTGTGGGTTTCTGTAGTTACTAAAAGTATCTCTGGTTTTAAATTACATGTGAGACCAGTTGTTAGTGCTGGCATTTCAGCAGTGACAGAAAATGTTTATGTAGATTAGTGTATTTCATGTTCTTAGTAATTTGTATCAACAGTTTTGCTTATACCTCTACCTGCATTTATTTTCATCTCTAACTTTATGCTTTTTTTAAAAAAAACTCAGAAATTAATAACAAGTAGAAACCCTTGTTCACTGTACATTTTACTTAATTGAATCTCTTTGAAAATCTGAGGGAAAGATTTTAATGTTACTTTGCCTTCTTCTGGGATGCTTGGCATTCCCTGACACCCAAGTGTAAAACACTGTTACCCGGTGGTGACAACACATGTTGTACTGAACTCCAGTCCCATTGCTATAATTTTTGATTAATTTTTGGTCTTGTACCTGGGGCCAGTACAGTTCAAGGGCAGCTTTAATTATGTGAAGAGAAAAAAAGTTAAAAATTCCTCAGACTTTCAGGTAAGGAACTGCTCCGGGTCGAGAGCCACTCAGAGCAACTGTAATGTAAAAGGGAGCATCTGTGTGTGCCTTTGAATTTGGAGTAGCATCTGCACATTGGTTAGGAGGTAAAGTTGAGCTCTCTGCTGTGCAGCAGAACCCTTTACCACATGCACCATTCGTTACATCTTGGAAATGAGGCAACTAATGTATGAAGATAATTTCACCTGTTTATGCTAAAAAACTCTTCCCTGAGAGGCAGAGTACATCTTTGAATGCAGATTGGAGAAAGATAGTCAATTAAAAAGTAGTAGATTTGGTCTCCTGTGCTGTAGCAAGTCTTAACTATTTATGTTTCAGAAAAAAAAGGGGGCATGCATGTTTAAGGACTTCTTGAATGTTTTGACTCTGGATGTTTTACTGTTTCCACAATACACATGGTAGAGAGTGCCTGCAATGGCAGGTGCTTTTGAACTGTGAGACTTTTAAACTGTGCTCTAGGTAACTGGTAAGCAGTACCATCTGATTATCTGTGATATTTGACAATTGCAGGTGGAAATGTTCCTGAAGCGGGTTAGTAAACCTGAGGAGGAAGCTACATCCCAGGCAGCCGTCCCTCAGAGTAAATCGGAGGCATTGTCTGTGAGCAGCAGCGACTCAGAGGGTCAGGAAGGCATTACTGCCACACAGACTGTGATGCTGAATGCTGAAAACCAAAAGCCACCATCTTCCAGTGCAGCCTGCGCAGAACCTGTAGGGAGTAACCTTGAGGAGGAGGCACAGGAAGCTGCAGAGAGTGGCTCCAATGAGCAGGGTGCAGCGGGGCCAGAGTGTGGTGATGGGCGGCAGCTTGTCCCTCTGGATATTCCCGATTACCTCCAGGCAAACCCAGAGGACGTCAGCCAAGGTACATCAGTTTCCTACAAACTGGTGAAATGAATTGGCAATGGACTTACTGCTGCCTTCCCAAGTTAGTGTTGTGCACCACTTATTTATTTTGTTTATTTAAAGAGACTCATTAGGTCCAAGGGGCAATGAGCATGATTGAGAGCCATGCTAGTCAAAGTAGCTTATTCCTGGAGTGCCAGAATCCCAGGTCTTGTCTTTAATGTTGACATTAAAGATAAACAGTAATTTTTGGTGTTCAACATGGTCTAGCAGGTTTCTAATTGATGTCTTGTTCCTCTCGGCAAGGATGAGGGTGATTGACTTCAGGTCAATCACAGACCATCAAGTTTTGGGTTCTCAAATGCACAATGCTGAGCTTCGTGGAGCATGTGTTGTTAAAATTATTTTCTAGAGGGAAAAAAATCAATATTATGAACTTTTCTATTTAACACTAAACAAAGGAAAAGGGGATTATTCAGGTTTTTATACATAGGTAATCCTTCCTACAGTAATTCAATTATGTTAGATTCCTACTGTAACACTCTTGTCTAGATTGGTTCTTATTCTTTACTGATATAAGGGCATTAAATTGGTCTCTGATCAACTTGTTTGCTCGCTACATAGAGTTTATTGCCATCAGTTGAAGATTAAGGCTCTTATATGATGGGTGAATTCTTATGATTTTTAGGACTGTGACTGATCCCTTGAAATACAGGATGCTCTTTTTTAACTTAAAACCACTAATCTGCATAATCTGGTGAACAGTAATAAAGGACATTTAGCAGTATTTTTAAACAGGAGCATCTTATATCTTAACTCTCCCCTACCTACCAGTTACATTCCTCACCTACAAGAACAGTAACTGTTAACTTTTGCAGTGTCTTCCAGCTGCAGATGAAAAAATAACCACAAAGAAGAAGGAGAAGAAAAGAAGAAGAAGGAATAAAATTACACTGAGATCTATACCTGCTGAGATTGCTGCTGATCCAGAGCTGGTCAAGTACTGGGCACAACGCTACCGGCTGTTCTCTCGGTTTGACGAGGGAATTAAACTGGACAGAGGTGTGTTTAGTACCAAGTGTGCTGACTTTGTGGTGTAACATGTATCCAAACCACTGGCCCTTCTTGCAGTATATTTCTGATTTTCTTAAAGGAGGAACATTACTGAATGTGTGTTTGCACCTCTGGATAAATTCCACACCCCCCAGCAGGCAGGTGAACAGAAGTCTTGGACTTCGGAAGTGCTTCCGGTGTGGGACATCTCTATCTGCGTTAGTCCTGATGTTTGCTGAGGATCCTACTGGACCCAAATTATACTTGATCATGACTTTTTCAGAAACTCAATAACATTTTTCTATTTCTATATTTTATAAAATAGTTTTGTGAAGCTTCCAAATATGCTGATGGATCCAGTTTTGTTATTTTGTTCTGACTTTCAGCAGTCACTTTCAAAACGACTTTTTTCCATTTTTTACATAGAAACCACTTGAAATCATAAATTTATAGGTAAAAGAGGAATTAGGATTAACGTTCTTTTTGTTTGTTGAGTTTGTAAGCCTTTCATTTCTAATGCTCTCCTCATAAACATGCAGATTATTTGGCAGACCAGGCATTGTGGTGAAGAAAATAACATGTCAGATAAGAGAGAATATTTCTGGTTTTGTTTGCTACAGAGCATAATCCTGATGCATAAAGTTTTTCAGAGCTGTGTCTGTGGACTTGTCCTTGATAAACCAGAATCCTCAGCACCAAGTTCAACAAAGCACTTACTGAGATCAAGGCATATCTCTTTGCTTCAGTGAGGCTTTGTTTGCTTAGCAAATCGCTGGACTGACTGGAGTTTATCATCTTCAAAGCCTGTATTTCCTGGTCAAATGCACTAAGCCAAAATTCTTGGGATTAATGCTAAACCTTCAGTTGTATATGGGGGTTGGTTGGTTGTTTTTAAATTAGGTGACCTTGAAATAAGAGGCAAAAATACATTTCTTCCCTTTCCTTTGCAGAGGGTTGGTTTTCTGTTACTCCTGAGAAAATAGCTGAGCATATTGCAGTCCGTGTTAGTCAGTCATTCAACTGTGATATCATAGTGGATGCGTTCTGTGGGGTTGGAGGAAACGCTATTCAGTTTGCACTGACCTCAAAAAGAGGTAAGTAGGTGTTGTATATAGCATTATTTTGTTTCTTCAGTCTTTTTCCCTAAAAAATTTGGGTATGTGCTTTGTTGGCAGATTTTTTTTCAGTGCTTCTGTAGCAACAACAACTTTTTTTCTTCATATTAGTCACAATATGACCTTTCTGTTTTCAAAAAGGGCCTATAAAACTGCTTTTTGATTTTAAGTCAGAGTTGGATTTGTGTTTTACTAGTCAACGTTATTTTTACGTGGCATAGTATCTAGTCTGTCAGATATTTTGAAGATTGCTGGCAAAAGTGGACTTCTGTCAAAGCTGCTACTTTTCCCAATTGTTACTCCAAGTCTGTGTACTCAAAAGCAGGTTATGTGTGAATAGTACTTAAAACAGTTGAATGGAATCACCTGCAGGTGCAGTAGAACCAAGTACAGAAAAGTGGTGATAACTTAGTATTAAGCTAATGCCAACTAATGGAATTGTAGTGAAACATTGAGAGTACTTTCTGTAAAAACATTTCCTACTTGATATTCGTCTGCTCATCAAACACTGGTAAATTACAAGTTCGTCTAACTCTTCTGAGCAAGACAAATGGTAGTTTCTACTGCATTAAATTTGGTAGGTAGTAATCCATTCTATAAGTATTTTCTAAATTTTGCTTAGCTTTTTGTTTTTCCTGGCTAAATTTTTATATTTATTATTATGCCCTTTTATCACCTCCTTTGTGCTGTGTTAGGTGTGGGTTTTTTAAACTCAATTTTTAATGTGATCACCCACAGATAAATGTTTCTTTTTAACAAAGAAGAAGAGTAAGTTTCTAATTGACACCATTTAAGTTGTCAGGCTCCTGCCAAAATTGAAGCAAGGAGGACTTCCTCTCTTAGGTGGAGAGCCTTACCCACTGTTGAGCCTAGATGTGGGGTTGTCACAGCAGCAGATGTTTGAGTGCCAAAAGCTAAAGCTTCCCAGATTTGCAACAGCAGCTGAGCCTTCCCAGTCTTGGCTACGTGGCTTCCCTTGCTGGTTTGTAAATGCAGCTGTTCTGCTCTTGGCAGGTCCTTCCTCTCTGAGGTGCTGTAGCTTCATGTCTGCCACAACCTATAAAAGTGAAGTAGCCACTCACCTCACGGCAGTAGATTATAGATGTGACCTGTATCTGATGGCTACAGAAGGACACCTTCCTTCTGAAACGTCCTGACCGTGGTTGGGTGGCACAGTCCACGGTGACCTGCATGTTTGCTCTCTCTCTCCCTGGCAGTGATCGCTATCGACATCGATCCCGAGAAGCTCAGCCTGGCGCGCAACAACGCCGAGGTGTACGGTGTGGCGGATCAGATCGAGTTCGTGTGCGGGGACTTCATGGTGCTGGCTGCCGACCTGCAGGCAGATGTGGTGTTCCTCAGCCCACCCTGGGGGGGACCTGATTATGCCACTGCCGAAATCTTCGATATCCAGACCATGATTTGCCCAGATGGATATCCTTTCCAAGTTATGCACTGTCGTGATTGTCAGTCATTTACAGGTTTTCTCTTTTTCTTCTCCTCCCTCTCTTGACATGGGGTTTGCACATCCAGTTGCCTGGATGATACGGTCAGCAGCTGAACTCCCAGAAGCGCCACATTTGTTTAATTCTCTTCCCCCAGCCACAGCTATGTGGCTTTGACCACCTAAATTTAAATATTTTTATTTAAAAAATAATAGTTATGAATTATTCTTAAAAGTAAAAAATCCATTAGAGGATTGAGTAGCTTCTTAATTTAAAGCATTAATTCAGCAGTTTTAACTCCTTTATATAATTTTATTAAAATACCCTGAAGTAATCAAATAGCCATGTGGTGTATATATATATAGATAGATAATAATTAGTTATGTGAGCTATGACTTTGTCATTAATTCCACTTTTTGACTGATTTATAAAGGGAATATCTTATTTAAAAAATCTTACTAAAACTGTTCTCAATCATAGCACCAGCCTGTGACTTGGGAAATCACAGAAGAGTGCAAGCAAAATATTAACCCTTTTAATTAATGTATAAAATTCCATGTTAACTTATTAACAGTGCTATTGAGCATTCATCTGGAAAGGTATTAGCAAAATAGTTTCATCAAATATGAAGTATGGGGAGTCTTCTGTCCCAGAATAATCTCATTTGTTTCCTGTTTTGCTAAAATGTAGCTATGTTTATAAGCATAAGAAAGTCTTTGTATTCATGTATGAGAGATGCCACAAAATGGATTAGAAAACAAATGTAAATCAAATGTATTACCTACAAAAAACATTGAGATTTCTCAAATACTTCTCTGTAGTTCAGTTAAATTTTCTTAAAGTGAGTGTTGGGGCCTTTTTTCTGCTTTCCAGGGCACTAGTGGTAAAATAGAATTTCTGCATTTAGACAGTAGTAATTTCTGCATTTCAGAAGAGATTCCTACTCACCCACTCAGAAGACTAACTATAATTTAATTGCATAATGACTGAATTTGAGTCCTACTTTAAAAATTAATGAATATAAAGCAATTTTTTCTTCCTCATTCTTGTTTTTTCCTTTACTGGCTTCTACATTTGAAATTTTCAGGCTTTCCAAGAAGATCACCAACAACATTGTGTATTTTCTACCTCGGAATGCTGATCTTGATCAGGTATGTTACTGGATAAGGGCTTGGTAATCAACAAAATGCTCAGCTGGCATAAAACAGGTATTATAAGCACAAATGTAAGACTTTTCAACTGAATGTGGAGAGTTAGGGTTTTTTAACTTTGACCCTCATGTTAAATGATTTCTGTGTTAGCAGTACTTTTGATATGTTTAGAAATGGGAGTAGCGGATTATTTCCATGATTTTGGCACTGTCCCATCTAAAAGCAACAGATGGGAGGTTCATACAAAAGATCCAAAGTCAGTAGCCAGACAGATACATAATTATAAAAGAAAAAAGATACATTTTAAAAGATACATTTTAAAAATATACATTTTAGCTCTTACTATCTGATAAGTTGCTGAGTCCCAGCCTTTGATGTCTTTCAGTTTATGAAGGAGTTGCAGGAAATTACTGCGTATCCTGCAGTCACTGCTATCACTGATGAGTAGATCAGACACAAATGCTGTGCCACCAGAGGTGGTACTGATGCTTTCTACACAGGTGTGTGGTTCCATATGGACTGCTTGCATTGCAGTGATTCGTGATAAACACACCATTTGTTGCACTGGTGCAGGGGAGTTTGTATTAGAGATTTTTGTTAGAATTTTTTTTTAACCAGTTAGGTGACTAACAATTCCCCTGAGTGTCTGGTTTAGTTTCCTCTGTGTATTTTCTATGCTAATTACGTCTTGAAGCTTTTTGCAAAGAAGGGATCGGTGAGATGATCTCCTCACCTGCAACGTGCCACAGAACTTCCCAGCATTATTTCTTGCTTTTCCAAGAGCTCTGTCTGACTTAGAGCAAGCAAGGTGTCAGGCCGTATGGTGGCTTGCGGAATCGTTGGTGGCAAACAGCTGGCTTGAGAAACAGGCTGAAATTCACATGGCTTGAGTATTAGCACACTCTGATCCCACGCTATGAACAGCACCATTGGTATGGCAGGTGATGATGATTCATTTCCTTTTTGCACTTTAGGCAGGTGAAATGTCAAAGTGGCTTATGAGTCTTTGAACAGGGACCTTAATTTTAGGCATAGTTTCTCTAATTTCAACTTCCAAGCACTGCATTTTACGAAATATTTCATTCCCATGATGAAGAATGACTTTAGCAGTTTTCTGCTCTGCTTATGAGCATTTTTTACTGGGTTTATAAATGGGCAAAGGCATCTGCGTTTCAGTTACATTCCCACAAAAGCATCCAAGAGTGCTCCCTGCAGGCCACATCTATTTCTGTGGAAGAGCTCAGCACCTCCATGTGGTTGGGTCAGGTGTCTTGCCACCTCTGCATCTTGGTGTGATTGGCTCTCAGTGGTGTTGATGTATATCCATGGCTTTGCATTTACACAGATGGCTGAAGAGTAGCAGCTGTTGCTCAAAATCATGGCTTAGTTGTTAAAAGTGCATGGTTGGAGATCTGAATTGAGTTCAGTTCAATGTTCCAGGCTGTGGGCTACTCTCAGGAAGAGAAATCGGCTCCTCATGCCGTTCTCTAGAGATTATGTCAATATGAGAAAAAAAGCCCCGAACAGTTGATGATCTCAGAGCAAGGAAAGAGAATGTCAGTCTAGCCCCCTGTTTAGGGAAATGTTTTAATCCTGTGTGGACAAACTTGTGTCAAACATGACTAATACCAAACGTGACCTTAGTGGATACGCTTTTCCATAGGACACTGGTTATGGGTTTGGCTGCCAACATCTCTGGCTGTATTTAAGAACGAAGCTTCTGGATTTACTGCCACTACACTTCCACAGCCGTGAATCTCCAGAAGAAAACCTTTATTGTTGAAGTTCCTTAATACAGGCAGTTTTCTTCTCAGTTTGCTCATGGTTTTGTCCACGGTTCTTATCTATCTTACTTTTCTCATGAACCAGATAGGGTGGCTTCTGCTGCAACAACTGCCTTGGCAAGGGCCTGTGGGCACCACTGCAGGGGTGTAGCGATGTAGCTTGGGGTGTGAATGTGCTCCATAAACTCCAGGGGCCTATAAAAGCTTGATGGAGTAAACTTTAAACTTAATGAAGTAAACTTTTTGCTGAAGACTAACACCCAAAAACCGAATAACGGATACAATGTTATTTGCTGAACAGATTATCTGCTGCCTTAGATTTGAATGGAAGCTTAAAAACCTAAGTTTGATTTCTGATAACATTGCTCAGGCATGTAGGATTTGCCTCCTCTGTGTCTTCAGAAATTAATTTAGTATGCTCCTAGACATATGTAAGGCTTTCAGAGATCACCTAGCTTTTTCTTTTTATGAAAGATAGCTGTTAGATAGCTAAAGGAGAGCAGGGATCCTGCTCTGGTGAGAAAGCAGGTGGTAACTGACCTTGACTTAGCTATGTTGAGGAACTCTGTGTTCATTGCTTTATTAGTAGACAAGAGATCCAGCCTTGTTCCACATGATTTTATTGCAAAAACAGTGCTTGTTATGTCTGCAGGCAATGCCTTTTCTGTGTAGAGTTAGTGTTGCAGAGAGACATGAGGTTCTTTGAATTTCCTCATAAAAAAAATCACTGAGATCGAAGAGAATTGAATTTTTGTACTTCTGCCTCAAGAGGGAGCAGCGAACCAGTGGAATATGGTCGGTGCATTTACGAGAAATGTAAAACATTTCCCTGAATTGCATCAAATTTCCTTGATTACAAACATGTACTTGTTAGAAAAATTGTAATGTTTGCAGGTCCATTTTTAGGTTGAATCAGTCTTTAACAGTATTCTTTCTTGTTAAGGAATAATCAGGAATTATATATATGTGCATGCACATACATTAAAAAATATTGTTTTATTAATGCCTATGATGTAGCTCACATGTGATACCCTTATTGATACCCATTTCTCTGCAGCATCTGTCCCTCAGTCTTTTCTTTCTATAAGTTTTTTTACACCCTTAAAAAAAAAAAAAGAGAGAGAAAAAGGGAACGTTGTAACAGAGACTTCCATGAGTGCCTTAAGAAGCATGCTTGTTGAGACAGGATGATTAAATATAGTTTATGAAGTGTTTAGCAAGCTGTGCTCTGCCTCATTGTGCAGAGTGAAAAGTGTATACTCACCTCAGAGACACGGATTCATCTCAGGTAGTCCAGTCTCTTTCATGGACTGTTTTCTGTACCGTATAATACTTCTATATCTTAATATTTGCAGCAAAGAACAGAGAGCCTGAGAATTGTTGGTGTAGGGCCTTCTTCCTAATGGTGGGATATATTCCTATCACCTCATTGCAGAAGGCACACTCAGTTACTGTTGATCTCTCACTGATGGTCAGAATGGAGTCAGGAGGCATGATGGCTCCCCCCAATAAAGTGATGAGCCTAAAATGTTGGTGACCTGGTATGTTGTGCTACAGATGTCCACATCAGCATCTTTACCAGCCTAGCCATAATTGAGAAATAGAGTACTGAGGAATCAGGAGATTATTAACTATCCTGACTGTGGATCATTAGTGGCTCAGATACTGTATTGTGCCTTATTGATTATATAAAACTTCACCATGCTTTGAAGACAGGCATACTGTTGTTTGTGATAGGTATGCCTAACTCTGTGAAACTTTACTGTTGTTGCAGATTTTTCTGCCCTAAATGTTTGTGTCTCAGACCTGTCTTATATTCCAAATACTGCTAGAATATAGGAATGGCTTTTTTGTTTCTTGTCTAGTGTATAAAATGATTCCCTGAGCCTGGAATTAAGTAAAGTGCTCTTGACCTTGATAGTCCTACAAAAAATCCACATTATGCTGGTATTTTCCTTTTTTTCTTGTCTTTGTTCCCACCTCATCTTCATCAATCATTCTGAGAAAATCTGGAGTTAGACACTGAAATCTTGTTCTGTCTGCAAGTCTAGTACCTGGATGGGAAAATGTTTGCTGTGTTTCTGTTTTTGCAAGTCCTCTTGTTAAAAGTGACTGCTCAATGAAGGGAGTGTAAAGATGGGTAAAGCTCATTTATTTATTTTAATTCTCTCTGGTGTCCTTCAGAGAACAGAAGATCATACCAGAGAGACCAGTTTAATAAATGAACAGATGGTAACCCCTGTGAATTAAGAAATTTGATGGGAGGCTGGGTGGTAAGACTATTACTGGTCCTGTTCATTTAGCTATGAGTTTAGACTGAAGACCTTGCCAAATGAGACCCGCCAAGCAATGGCATCTTTATTTAGGAGTAAACAGAACAATGAGCAAAGCGGGGAGTGAGAGGCCAGGAGATGAACTCAGATTAATCTGATCATGTTTTTAAGATGCTTGGATATTAGGGGAGTTAGCAGGTAAAGAACTGTGGGTTGATGTGTTTTGCAGGCTGATCATTTCTAAGTGAACATAATTGCATACACCTCAACTGTGACTATCATGTTAATAATGACAGCTTTTAAGCAGCCCGCTTTAAACTCACATCTGTTCTTTGTCCTTGGTAAGAGGTAAAGCCAGAAGTTACCCACAGCATATACTGAGCCAGAGTGACACTTCTGGACTTCAATCTTCCTAAAGCTCATAGTGCTTAAATACTGAACTGTATTTTGCCTACTCCAAGTTAACAATAAATAAATAAATAGATAAATAAATAAACGTCTGGCCTGTCAAAAGGTGGCAGCATCACTGTAACAGTGGCATAATTCACCTGCAGACCTGTACAATATGAAAAATGCTACCTGAGAGCATTTTATTTTCTTATGTTCAGTGTAAAGAATACCATTGCCTTTTTTAAGTGATTTGGGGTTTTTTTTCCTCTAGCCTTTAGGTTGTTTGCAGGGGGAGGGGAATCCTCTTTTTACTAGACCTGTAAAATTAATTGAACCACAGTGTCCATGTGTGAAGCCAAAAAGATTCACACTTTTTGGCTTCACAAGCTTTTGCCTGTCAAGCCAAAAAGCTTGTATTTCTTATCCGTCAGAAAAGTTTTTAGGAGGGGAGAAAAAAATGAGGATAAACATTTTGTCCAGTTACCTTAGGGGTAAGGTGGCTAGAACAGATAGGAAGTCACTTTACTAAAGGAATTTCAGTATAATTAAAAAAAAAAAAAGAAACAAAACAAAAACTGCGAGACCAACAGGTAAACCTTCAAATTCAAAAGTACAGAAGAAGAATATAAAGCAGGTTTGCACCTCAAGCAGCTTGTGCTCCTGAAATAATCTTCTATGTTCATTTCCCTTTTCATATTTCTTTCCCAATGTCTCCTATTTTAAACTTCAGACCAAACCTGTTACCTGCTTTTTTAATGCTCCGTGGCTGTGTCTGTAGCTGTGGACTTTTTCTGTCAGTAGTCACTGAACTGAAGAATGAAGCATCCAGGTGAGAGGGATGCAAGGAGGCAATGACTAAAGCTGCATCCTTTTCCTCTGCCTGGGGAGGCGTGTGGCACGTGCAGAATTATCTAGCACAGCAAAGGAGGCAATATCTGTCTACTTGCATACATGGGCTTGGACTAAAGAACAAACCAGGATAAGGAGAGTTGCCAGCAGGAAATCATTGTATTTGCACAGGAAAATGCAAAGTAAAGAAACTTTGGAATAGTCCAGTTTTTAAAAGAAATTAAAAAGCCTTTTTGTAATTACCGTTCACTGCAAAACCAGGAGATGTGTGTCGGTATCTCTAAAAATAGGTGAGCACCTTTGTTTTTCTCAAAGCATCGTTCCTCAGTCTGCTGTTATTTTTAGAGGGCGTCCCTCTGCCAAGCTGGCAGCTTTCTGAAGCTTGGTGTGTGGCAGCTTTCCCTCACACCGTCAGGGTTGACTAAGCCCTTCTGAGGAAAACTTGGCAACTCCCACGTAATCAAATTTGCAACCACCAGCAATTTACAAATAAACATCATTGCAGAGGGTTGGGTTGAAGAGCGTACTTTGCCAGATCTGTCACTGTGGAGCCTGTGCTCATGTGCTCATTTAAATTTTTGTCACCTTTGGGTTTGTCAAATACTCCTAGTCGTTGTTTGAAATAGTCTTAGTTATCCTGGATTTAGCACTTAGAGACTAGACACGGCATATGTACATTCTCGGCTGCCCTTTGGTGGACCCGTCAGTGTAGGAGCAACATTTGTCTGCATGGTGATGAAGCATCTTGTTTTACTTGGTCTTCTAAGAGAAATATGTAGTAAACACTAGTGTTTAATATCAATGCATTAGTCATACTTAGATATGCAAGTGACACAAACTGTGCCCTGCAAACAGGAGTGCATAACCCCAAGACACTCATTTCAATATTATATTAAGTTGACTAATCCAAGTAATATTTTAGAATACTTAAATGACACTAGCTATAAAGTGCAAAGCCTCTTAATGCTATTTGGAAGGGACAATCCAACTTTTGTTTGTAATAAATTAAAAGTATAATCTTAACATCTTCCTAAAATAAAGATACGGATCACTGCAGAATGTTAACTGCTTTTAGGATTTCAAGTACGAGCAGATAAGTTGTAAAATTAACATTCCTGATCACTTGCCAATTTCAGATTCTTGTGCTATTTATAAGTCAGCCAGCCTCTGCTTTTTTACTTAAGTGGCAGGTTCCTCTCTGACAAGAACATGGAGGGTTTTTTCCTATCACTATTAAATTGAAGGATGAAGAAACCTCTCACTTCTGTTTTTGTCTACAGAAACAAAAAAATGAAAAGGGGGAAAATAAAACCAAAACAGAAAAGTAAATGCTTGATCTAGATAAGTGTGGCGATTTTCTGGGCATGTCAATAAAGGTTCAGAGTATAATTTAAATTAACCTGTTATTTTCTCCTGATAGTAGGTTGATTTTTTACTTACAGTAAAATAGAGGAAGTTCAGCATGTTTATATTTAAACCTGCACAACGGAGTCAAGTCTCAAGGGAGTTTAGAAGTGTTAATAACACAGCCTGAACTTTAAGTTTCAGCTGCTAACATCTTGGTTTAAAGATCAGTTAAAATCCACTGCAGGCTTCTAGACCTTGATCACTTTGTCTGCCGGGGAAGTTTCCCTGCAGAGGGAAACTGCAGGAATAATTTTCCTGCAGCAGCCTGGGAAAACAGAACTGGCTGTGGAGCAGGGACCCCCACTACAGGACAGGTCCTTGGGGTCCAAGATGGAGGGGGAAAAAAAAAAAGCAGTCAGTGTTCAGTTTTGGTGGTTTTCCTTCTGACTGTGCGGTCTGTCCTGATGAGGAATTGGTAGGCTGTAGGCTGACATTCCTGAGAGGGATCGTACTAGGTATCATGAGTAGGAACAGGAGAGGGGAGAGTATTGCATGCTCCAGTCCAAAATGCAAAGTCTGCTGTCTGTCTGGAATCATAAAGCATTAAAGGTGTGCACCAGGCTTGGTCAACAGAGCATGAATGGTGAAATTCTCACTCCAGTGATTGTAAACATGAAGCTGGGACCAGCACTGCCTTGACAGGCTTTCCCTGCCTGCAGATACACTGCTGCCCCCAGCCTTACCTTCCGCGCTGCCTGCAAGTCCAATCAATGCACACAACAGCTCTTTTTTTGGTTGCAATAGCAACAACAAAAAACAGTAACTGTTTTTTGTGAGTTTCTCTGCCTGTTTGGGGGTTGGTTTTGTTTGGGTTGTTCCCCTCCACCCTCCCACTCTTCAGTGCAACCTTTATGCTTCCTAATTCTAATTCCTAAAATTGGTTTTACTCTTCCTCCAAAATTTGGGATTTGAAGTCTTTTAAAGCACAGTTTACAGCTTGCTTTTTGCCACAGCTGGGCGTCTCAAGTGTCAAGTACCCTGTAAACTAGAATTTAGGATCCCTTTCTCAGCACAGCATGTAAAATTATGAGTATTTATCTTTGGTTCTGAAATCCTCTTATTTTCATGATTTGGGTGAGGAGGGTTTTTCAATCACAAGAAAGCCACAAACCACTTCTGTGAGTTAAAGGAGGCGTAGAAGGAGGATCAGAGGCATTAGGTGCCAAGGAAAATTTCCCACCAGTATTAACAGAGCAGAGATGAGTTTTAGGTGATTATTTCATGTGAATAAAAGGTTTGGGGTTTTACCTCTTTTCCCATGCGTTGATTGCTTTACTTCTCATTCTTTGTTTTTCAGGTGGCTTCCTTAGCAGGCCCAGGAGGGAAAGTTGAAATAGAACAAAATTTTCTCAATAACAAACTGAAGACAATAACAGCTTATTTTGGTGATCTAATAAGACATGACATCTCCTGAACTCAGTGTGGATTCTTCCAAGCCCAACCGCCCTGACTGCTGCTTTGCTTAAGCTTTTGTACAGCTGGCTGGTCAGAAATGACTTAAAGCCATTTTCCACTGTAATTTCTGTTTACAGAAGTTTCTTCTCTTTATTGCTACTGTCAATAAATGTTTTATAATAATTTTGACGAATTTGTCAATGTAGAGAAGCTGTGAATTTTTGAAAAAAGATCTTTATAAAATGCAGTTTTGCAAGGTTTGAGCCCTACCCATGGAAGGGGCACTCATGATTTCTTTGCAACTCTCACAGGTGCTACTTCTGTGCTTGCTCTGGTTTTAAGCATCCAGAGGGTCAAGAAGAAAAGCCTGAAAGCTGCCAGGTGTTTCAGGAGCTGTTGTCTGTGCTTGAGAAGCATAAGTGCCTGAACATCAGGTGGAACTAGATGATCAGGTACACCATGAGAGGTTAACGCCAGTCCACCTCTCTGGCTCCATGCTCATTGGGAAACCTTTTCAGGTTTTCTTTGTAGGATGAGGGTTCACATGTTACTTCCAGTGAGTGCTCTGGATTGTTGCAGCACAAGGAGAGAGCTTGTTTGTGTCTGGAGGCAAAGCTCTACTCTCTGGGTTTTGCCATTTTATTAAATTTTATTTTTTTCCTCCTTGACAGTCCTTCTTCATTGCAAAGATATTTTGAAGAAACCTGACTGGAAGTTTGTACCAGTAAACAGAGGGGTATGTGTCCCCCTGTTTTTGAGGAATTTTGGATCCTCACACAGGCTTCAGGGAGGCAGAGGGAACCCAGCTCTTCCTGGTGAGGCCTCCCTGCTCCCTCGTGGTTCGGAGGGGAAGAGTGGCTTTTGGCCACTTCTCCAAGCAGAAAAGGAGACAGGCAAGAAGTACCTAGGGCATGGATATGGCATTCTCACTGAAATGCTTGTACAGTAAGTCCCCAGTCTCAATGTTGAGCTTGTTTCTGACATAAGAGTGTAGGAATAATAATTTTTAAGACAGGTTAGTGCTGCTTCTTCTCTGCTTGGAGTGCAGCAGGATGCTGAAGGCAGCAGAGACTAAGCACTAAACCATGCATTAGTGTTATCAAAGAAAAGTATAGCATAACTGTAGAATAACCAAATAAAGAGGATCTATTTTCCCCCTTAAGGAATGAAACCCAACTCTTCAAATCATTCAAGAGAACAAAGTGTTTGTGTGCATATGGGATGTTAAAAAACATGCAGCCTGACGTGCAAGTTCACAGTGCAGTAAAATAGCACTTGGGAAATAATTTTTTTCAAACTCTACCATCCGTCTGGTACCTGACAAGTGCTAAACTGTTAATGACTGTTACATCCATGCTTTATATAATGTATTTTAGTTTACTTTGAAGATAATTTGGCTAATTTGCATCACTGCATTTTGCCACAGTGCTACAGTGAGGAGGAAGTGTTGTGATAGTGCTGGACTCTGTATCAATATTTAAAGGGAATTATTAAGGAAATAGTATTTCTTAGTTTGCTATTAGATGGTAAGGGAAGTTGGCGAGAGTGCTAGTATTACAAGAGCTCCAAATCTGTTGTGGCAGTGGCATATGAATGTAATGATGCTGTTAAATTTTCACTACAAGCCACAAACAAAAATGCAAGAAAGTCATGAGGCCAAATGAAGATTAGATTAATTTATACTGTGTATGTCACAGTACTCTGTACACTGAAATTTTACTGTATTTGACTTATTGCTGCTTATAGAAATACCCTTGTCTTATTGTTTGGTCCTCTTTCCCTCCCTAAAGTTAAGGGAGTGCTTTAGAGGCATTTTGAGATCTTGCTGACGCTAATTCTATAAAAGGAAGCTTTGAGGGGGAAAGGCCCCTGAATTTACATTTACTTTCCAAAAAGTAGTTCAGTGCCCAGTATACAAAATGTGGAAGCTGAAATATAAAAGGTACATAATTTACTGTTTTAATATTTACTTCCAGGATCGAGAACTTCATGGTAAAAAGGAACAATTTCTCAAAGGTCTCTGCTGAGCTTTGCAAGCACATGAAGTATCAAAAGCAGAAGAGTATCTTTGTTCGTAGCTGTTCCTGTCTCTAACCAAGAAGTAAAACAGTTCTTTTTTTTTTTTAATACAACTTGAAGTTGGAATACACTCTGCTGGGTTGTGATAAGTGTTTGCCCTCATATTTCCACTTGCACAGAACTGGTGAAGTTCCCCAGGGCTTTGAATCTATCAATCTGTTAAGCCTAAAATACATATATGACTATTTTTACTTTTTTGTTAGTAAATTCAACCAACAAGCACTTCATGGAGGACAGCCTAAATTATGATATGAGGTTTTATAAAATTTTATTTTGCTTTTTATTTCAGAAAAAATTAACATGGGCTGAGACGCTGTTAAATTTCTGGACAGCTCATAGCCAATGCTTGAATACCCTTTTGGGACTTAAGCAGTATTTTGTAAATGATGCATTGGGCAGCAAAGAAATTATATTGCTACTGTAAATATTCATAGAGGTTTGGTCTTTTACCCATTTTAAGCTACAGAATAAGCTATAGAAAAATGCAGACTTTTGATTTGGAAGTTAACTAATATTTGGACTAAATGCAATAAATACATACAGTGTTACACTTTCCAGTGTGCTCTTGAACACATCTCTTTTGGTTTATCTTAATTAAATCCAGAATTAAACCAAGCCAATCAGTTTCTTTTTCTGGTGCATGGTATGAGGAGATGCAACGGAACAAGGAGTAAGTACATTACGAGGCTGAAGCTTAATTTTAGGTTCAGGGGGACCAGAGCAGAGCATCATCAGGGCTGAGCAACTGTCTATTCATGGTAGGACAGTTAGCATTGTGCCCTACTCTGAAGGAGGCCCCATTAATGTTAAGGTAAAAAATTAACTGTTCCATGAAGTTTTCATTTACACATTTTAGAAAATCTTCCCCAAGTGTAACGTTTCTGAAATAACATCTGGGTCTATATGTGCAGCTCAGGGGTTATATAAACAAATTAATGTTACGCTACAGTGACCATGGTAATATTTAGCAGAGGGAAACCCCTTAAATAGCAGAAGGGAAAAACTACTTGCAGTAACTCATTGAACGAATCACAGTAGAAAATTGAGTCATTTTCACTTGGTTTACTCTCAGCTTTCATATGCCTCATGGTCACTGTTTGTTTTAGCTGTCCTCCCCTCATACATGGTGTAACTCTTGGGGATGGTCCTGTGTGGGACTAAGAGTTGGACTTGATGATCCTTGTAGGTCCCTTCCAAGTCAGCATATTCCGTGATAAATCTTCCCACCTCCAAATACGAAGGAAGGAGGGTAATCCTATCGTGTAGTATGAACTGATTTACCATTGCTAGTATAGCCTTTCCAACGCAGGTATCTTAGTATTTCTGCCACTGGAATATCTTTGTGTGGTCTAGAGTACTTACAAAAAGTTGATTTTCAGCGTGAGGAAGTTTTAGATTTCTTTATGAAGACAGAAGAAAGATCTTTGCAAGTGTATGTTGCAGCGGCAAGAGACTAAGTGCTCTAAAACCAGGCTTGAAATCAATTCAGACCCTTTTCTGTTTCAGTTGTCAGATGATGAAGCTGTCAAGCAGTCCAGCCTGCTGGATCAGGGCAGAATATTATCGATAGCCACACTCCAGCAAAATACTTTTAAGAGTGATGCTGTGTTGATTCAGTTATGTGAAGTCCCCCAAACACCCAAATTTATTCATACAAAAAAAAAAAAAAAATAAAAAAGCAATTCATTACTTGGAGGCTGCAGAAGTTATCGCTAGCTGAGAGGAAGCAATAGGAATGGCTAAAGCCAGCTGAAGTGACTGAATGTAGTGAGGCTGGATATTCACCCGAGCAGTGAAAATCCTAGCTGCAACCATACAGAGAGGTTGCTGAAGTAAAGATTGAGTCTGCAAACAGGCTTGTCCACCCCAGAGTTTGGTTTCCACCTCTACTCGGCATGGTCCTGTGGTGTCTCTTACCAACACCTGAGGCTTTGGCAGTGCCTGTTGATACTGTGAGCAGGGCTGTTGCCCAGGGTGGAGGTGGGGCAAGCAGCAGCCCATCAGGGAGCTCTGACAGCACTGGGCTCTGCTCAAGAGTTTCCTCAACCAGGGGAATTCCCAGTCAAGCTGCACACACAGCTCTGTGAAACACTCCCTGCAAAGTAAGGGTCAGCCCCGGATTTCTCCATATAAAAACCCAAGGATCAGTGTCTTTTTAGCACGTGGTCACACCAGGTGCATCTCTGGGTGTCAGGGAGTGTGGTTTTGCCATCAACCCCTTGTGGACCCTTCTTCAAGGCTCATGCAAATGTATTTTGTGAGCTCCTCCTTTCCGCATTTTGAGGTTTTGGCCTGCCACCTTGCAAAGTTCCAAAACCAGAGCAAATTTCAAGGTGCTTCCCAGCAGCACAGGCTTCACTGAAAACCTAAAATGTCCCTCTGGGTTTCTGGGTTCTGGGTTCTCAGACCGCTGAGGAAAAAAAAGTGCTGTTGGTGGCAGTCTGGGTATGATGACAGCGCGATCCTTCCTGTCTCTCTCTGTGCCTCAACTCATTATCTTACTTTTTCTCAAGACTGCTCTGCAACCTTCTTGTGAAACCCCTGTGGTTTATTAGAGGAGTGTAATGGCAGCACCAGAGCTTTTAGCACTGCATAAACATGAGTACAGAGGTTCACAGTGTGCCTTTGGTGTTTTGGGAGCAATGAAGTGCCTTTCCCTAATGTTCTATCCTAAAAGTAGGATGTCCAAAGAATGGACATCAGAGAGGATATTCCTCTGCACAGTTATCACAGGTTGATGCGGGTTGAATAAACACATCATATTAGTGCACTACTACCTAGACCTCTGGGGGTTCTTTCATGTTGTCACAGTGTCAGACACAGTGATGGTAACACTGGCAAGAGCTTTTGTGAAAGGCGGTATTATGATCTGACAGCAAAACCTGTCCTAAGTATTCATTAAATTGTTCCAGGCACTGGGACAGCCTATGATTATGTCAAACAAGGGAGCAAATTGTACACTTTGCTTTCCTGGTATGTGCGAACTTAATCTGAAAATCTGCCTAGAAAGGTTAAACACAGCCAGCTTTGTTTAGGAGAACTCCAAACTGGCAGAGCCCATCACCTCAGAGGGTCACTTGTGGGGGGCTACCTGTGCCAAATGCTTGTGCTGGTGCAAGAATGATTTCTGTGGGTGCAGGTTGCAGCTGAACTTATCCAAGGGGTTCTCTCAGGGGTCTGAACATTTGGGTGTTCCCAGCAGATGCAATGCTATCTGTAGCTCAGGCTCTGACCTGTACGTCTGGAAAGCTCCAAAGCAGAAGCTGGAGTTCCCCAGGAAGCAGCTGTGTGGGGAACTCTGGGCTGTGGCTCCTGCTACAGGAGAAACCGTGTTCCAGGAAGTGCTTTTAGTGATGGATGGGCTTTGACACCAAAAAGCCCAGTTCTCCCAGGAAAAGTGAGCGTTGTGGGGGTTCTTCACCTTATATAGAAATTACCCACCAGGGTATTCATTAACTCTGCCAAGAGAAGGTGCTGTTAGGAGTCAGGTTTGAGAAAACTCTTCTGGTCATGTAATGTAGAGTGGGACACCAACAAGCAGGGGATCCTGTTTGGCCAAGGCTGAGCTGAGTACTGGGAGCAGAACAGAGCATGGGACCAGCAGAGCCATGTTCAGTCTGCAGAGCTGAATGCCGTGGTGCCTGGGTTGTGGTTTCTGTAAGACACACTGCCTGTGTTCACTTTTGCTTCTTGCTGCCAAGTTTTGTGACTTCACTGTCAGTCTTTTGATTTTTTTTCTGCAGCTTGTAAAGAGCATTCTCTGAAAAAAACCTCCAACCTTTATCTAAAAATAAATCTGTAGTCCTTGCAGCTAAAAAAAAAAAAACAAACCCAAACAAAAATAGCTGACACAAAAACAAGACCTGAATGCATTATAATAGTTCAGAAATCAGATAAGAATGTCTGAAATGTAAGTAATTTGCAATTACTTTGTAGGTAGGTTCACCTCATATTTTGCCCTGAGGCACAGAGATAGAGGCTGACATGATTTTTCAGCAGTTTGGATTGACCATGCTGCTTGTCCCTGCTGCTGCTCTGATTTATCAGCTTTGTTTAAAGATCAAAGCATTTAGTATAAATAAGTTAAAGTAGGTAAGTCTGACTTCTCGCACGTTTATTTTCTCTATTAATGTGAAGAATGACGATCTGTCCAGTTAGCTAAAAAATAGCTATGCCGGTACAGAAGATGCAAAATACCCTGGAAGATTCATGATCTCTACTGAGCCCAGAGGAGGAACCAGCAGTGAGCAGCTGTTTGACAGCTATGAACCGTGAGGGAAGTGAACCTGAGTATCTGGCCAGCTCAGAGCATGTTGACAGGCATGATAAGCAACAGGGATTAGGGACATGAGAAAACTGCCAAGAGCAGAAATTCCAAGGAGCAGTGGGTCCCAGCCTGGAAGTCACCTGTTTGGGTGACAATTAAAAAGAGCCAGAATTTATAGATCACATTTTATATGTATCTGGTCCTGCAGAAAGTTCATGAGTCTTAAGAGAGAAAGGAGCAGCAGCTTGTCTTGCCCAGGCTAGTGCAGGTGCGTGAGGGTATGTCTGGGAGCCGGCCTGGATTACTGCATAATTTTTGCTGGTGCTAAAAGATGCTACTGCCTTTCAATGCTGCAGAACCATCATCAGCAAAGAGGAATAGCAAAAATCCATGGCAATTTGCAATAACTTAGATAAAGCAGGATTAAGAAAGATCAAATTCCTGCTGGAGTCCATGTTGCGTTAAGCAAACACTGCCCCTTCCTTTCCTCTCTTCATCTGCAATATGAGTTTTGTATTGCTTTTGGGCCATGCAGGGATCTTTACTTTTCATTTACTCAAGAAAAACAATCAGGCAACCTTGGTGACAGGTGTCAAGTCGTGTTTTTGAGACCACACGCTGAGCAGCAATGCTAGGATCCCCACCAGCACTATCAATTTCCACAGCTTATTGCAGAGGAAGTAAACACACAAGTTGCTCCATGCTGGCCACAGCAGGACTCTCAATCCCTGTAGCACACCACACAAACTGCATTTTCAAGAAAAATACCACAGATGTTTCAACTGGTAGGCCTGGGAGCCATGCTGGGAGTAAAGAATAACTGGCCAATGTGACCCGAACAGGCAGCAGGGTGATACCAGGTACCTTCTTCATGGCATCTGAAACTCTTCAAGCTCCCCATGGGTCTCTGAAGAAAACCAGGGGAAGGAGGCAGTGCAACCAGTGGTCAACCCCATCTAGGCAGGGTGGAACCTGCACTGTCCTCTCCTGGTTAGATCTTCATTAAAAACAGGTCAAAATGAGTCAGTGTCCTAAGGCAGTGACACCTGCTGGGGTGTGATAACTGTTAGCTTTCTGATCTTAAGAAAAAATAGCAATGCTGCAGTTTGCTGCTTGCACTATAAAATGTATTTGCTAAGACCATTGGGGGTTAATTATTGGGTTAATACAAAGAGCTGTGAGTACACAATATGAGTAAGAGTATACAGTAGAAATTCTGAAGTTATGACTTCTAGCTGATGCCTGGTTATTCCAGGTGAATGTTTACTTGGTACCACAGGTGGCATGAACCCCAAATCCCTTTCTTGTAGCTGAAGAGAGATTCCCAGTCTTCTTTCTGTCATTCCTACTAGGGCAACCCAGATTCCAATACCAAAATCGGTATCAAAACATGCCGGAGAAGTTACTACAGCTAAGTCTGCATAATCAAGTCATGCAACACCCTGGAAGGGAGCTACAGAGGAACAGCCAGAGCAGAGGTCCATGCAACACACATCACTCTGATTTTATCACAGACTAGCTCTCACTCAGTCCTGTGGGTCACATGTGCATTGGTGGTTGGAGTGATCCGATTAAGTTTCCTCTGGCAGGAATCCAGATTGCACACTCCAGGCGATGTGAGCCACAATAAAGGGAGCAGCCGCAAAATTAATTCTAAAAATGTGTCCATGATCCAAATTAAACTACCAGCCTGGAAATACCTAGAGATAACTAGTGCCTTACCCAGTGCCTTAATTCAGCACCTTGTGGGTGACTAAACCCCATCCAGCTCAGCATCCCAACACTCTCTAACTGGGAGAACTGGAGGATCAATTGTAGCTGATAAAAAAGAGAGAATCACTGCTAGCATCTGTCCTTCTCCATATTTCTGTGTGTGTCTGTCTCTACAGACAGCAACTGAATGCTTATACTTTTCAAAATAATTTCAATCTGCTTTCACTTAAAATTTGTTTCATTTTGAGGTGGGTGATGTCAGGCTGGCTGGCTAACAACCAGTATCTCAGTCTCTAGGGAACAGCAGTCCCAGATGGGACTGTGCAAGCAGGGCCCACCAGCTGCCAGCAAGGTCCCTGTGGATGCAGAGCCTGCATCCAAGCCATGAAGGCTAGTTTGAAGGAGCAAAAGGCAGCCAGGAACTGGAGTAGCACTGGCATAGCCCAGGAAAGGGAACACCCAGATCCTGGCTTCCTCTCCAAAATTATAATTCTTTCCTTTCCATGGCATTCCCTAAGGACTAAAACCATGTGTCATCTCATGTGAGAGCTGCAGATATGCTACCCACCCTTACAGGTATTGGCTCAGAGATTAATTTACAAATAAATATTATTCTGTTAATTATGTGTCTACCATGGGTTTTCTTAAAATACCAGATGCTGCTATGTAAACACCACAGTTATCTAGATAGGTTACCTCACACCCTGCCTCCACCTCTTTTCCATTTCTCTCCATCATGTGATGCCCCAAATGCACACAGCTGCTGGCCATCCTTATGCCCACAGGTTCTTGGGACAGCACGGCCTCAGAGCTGCAATGCAGAAGTGGATCTGCTGGGTGTAACTCAGAAAAGAAATGATGCAACTCTTAGAAATTAATGAAGTAGTAGCAAGTGGGGCAAGATTGTTTTGAAATGAGAATTAATTATTATTGCATACTAAGCTGGTTATGCATCCAGGTTGAGATGTACAGAGTGGGTGGGCTACACTATAGCTGGGAGAAGTGAGGCACACAGCCAGCCCCATACAATGTGTGTGTTTGTGTGGCTGGTGGCAAGAAAATCCGTCACCCTCTTTGGAGAGTACTGTAAATGTGAGCAGAGTCTGCCAGATGGCAGACATCCGGAAAGACACAAGGAGGGAGCAAAGTGTAACTGCATTGTGCATGGCAGTAAGCACACTGGGTCTGTCCACACATGGAAATTTGCAAATCCCAGCCCTTGGGTGAGCTCATGGGAAAACGCTGGCAAAGTCAGACCTCAACTCCCCAGACTCCTCTGAGAAACTGAAAAACCAGGACAAGATCCAGATCAATCTCATCTTCTAAGGCTGCACAAATCTGGAAGAAATGGCAAGCCTGGATGTGGCTGAGCTACTCTTGGTGCAGGGTGCACAGAGGGACTTTAGAAAGACAAACTGACTGACAGCTCATTAGCTCCGGGACTAATTAGAGTCTGGATTATAATCTACAGACGTATTCTCTGTTTATAAACCTGTCTATGGAGTAGACAGAATAATATTTCAAAATCAGAAAGTACAAGGAATGCAAATAATGTTCTTTTTTCCTCCTCTGGCTTCCTTTGCTTGTCACTCTCCCTGGGCAGCCACAGGGTAAGGTATCCTAGAACTCCTGAATGCCAATGTGGAATAGGGAGGGGGAATTTTTATGTAGCTGTTTTCTTAGTTGAATCATGCTACTATTTCCAAAATTGAATTCCATTAAATGAAGACAAGAATGGCTGGAAGAAAAGAAAGTTTGTTTCTTTTTTCCCCCTACAGAATTCTGTCTGTATTTGACTAACTTACTTCCTTCTTTGCAAAACTTTTTGTCTGTTTTCCCTTTCAAGGCAGGCTGAGAAAACAGAAAGCAACATGGAACTTGTGCCTGTGTCCTCCTCCTTTGCCTTGTCTGCCTCAACTCAAGACACAGGCAGGCAAAGATGGGGAGAGGGTGCTTACCAGAGACTTCTGACTTAGGCAACTGACTGTGCAACACACTTTCTGAATCACTCCTCTATATGACAAATAGGGCTAGTCTTTTTGCTTCATGTGTCCTTTAGTTTTATTCTTATCCCAAATAAGAGAAACCTAAGATATCTATCTCAATCCAAATGAAAACAGATAGCTTGGAATAGTTGATTTGATTTACACCAAAGGACAAACCTGTTTAGACAAACTGGTATGTGTTTTAAAGCCAGATACTGATAAGTCTTCCTGATAAGTTCTTCTGAGTTATGCTTTACTCCAGAAACAAAAAGACCTAGCAGAAACACGATAATTTGGGTGTTGATCTGTGATATATTTTAACATCTTCTGTGCAGCAGCCCTTGAGACTATGTTGGGGTGTGTATATGTGTCAAGGATCTACGGAAGGGCGCTTTGTAAAGGTACAAGGCTCTTCCATGCTGCTGTGATATAATGGGTTGTTAGTGACTTGTCAGTTCATGTTTTCAATTACTGTTATTACTATTATTTTAAAACTGTGGGTGTTTCTAAAATTGCTTTATATCAGATAATAAGTATACTCATTCTTCAGTTACACTAATTAGTGTTCTGAGTTTGATTCTGCCACCTCACTGGCTCCAAGAGCTGGGACTGGTTACCACACACACAAAGCTCTTAGCTCTTTTCCATAAATAAATTACAACCTCACAGTTTTAACTCTTAATGTCCCAAAGATGATTATTCCTTCCTCTGGCTTTTCCGTGGCTCGTTCCTGTTACTTCTTTAGAGATTCTCTCCCACCCGATGATGTGTCTTGCAAAAGAATTAATCTTTTTGACCAAAATAAAAATGCAATCCCTAAGCAATATCCATTCCATAGCATGTTGCTGTAGAGCACATTTATTTGAAGTGTCCCTAGCGAACAGCTTCCATATTAGCCTCTCCTAGGCTGCTCTTATGTTTCCTCCCAATTTTGCATGTATTCCCCAGCCCTGCGAGGGTACACTTCTGACCATTGCCAGGCTACAGCCTGGAGTAGCCTGAAAATGCTGTGTGTGCCCATCTAGCTGAAAACAAAGCTGATGAGCAGTGAGTAGAGCAGAGAAAAATCTTGCTTTTAAAAGCTGCCTTAAGAAAATATCTGAATCTGGCCTAAAGAGAAGCAAAGTAGAAGAGTAAGTAATCAGAGCAAAGAGAGGAGAGGATTCAATAGTGTGCATGCATTTTATGGTCCACCTCCTGTCTGAAGAATATAATTTTCTCAGTGAAAATCAAAATATGCCTTTTTAGTGATTGGGAGATACCTAGAGCCCTGAAACTGTGGCACAACCAAATCTATTTAACGAGGTAAACTGTTTTTCTCCTCACTGGCCTATACTTGCATATCACTCACTTGCCTACTTACCTTCTCATCCAGAGGTTTGTTGGTCTCCTGTCGCCAGATGAAGCATCTCAGCTCATTTTCTTACAATATGAACATAAAGCAGCTGCTGGTAGATATCAGCTATGAAGCTCACTTCACACCTTAGGTTTGCCATCAAACAAGTCCCTTCACTTTCCAGGCCCACTACAAACCTGCTCCTTTTCTCATCACTGATACCAGGTTTTCTATTTATGCAGTAGCTTGAATGGCTCACATAGTAGATGCCCATTCCATTGAACTGCCAACATGGAGAGAGATGACATGGCCATCTTGGAGCTAAGGATAGAACCAGGTCTGTTGATGGCTGCCTGGGTGTGTTGGCACACAGGTCACTTCACTACAGCCACCATCCAACAGCTGTGAACTGATATGTGGCTTTACTAAAGGTGCAAAAAGAGTCAAAGTGACTCTTTGCTTAAAAATGCCAGGATTAGAAGATATTGTGTTTATTTTAAGAAAAAAATATACAAATGCTCCTATTTATAGGATATTGATTTGATTTCTAGCAGGTCTATTTGTAGCACATTTCCATCAACACTAGGAGACAGCTTCCCAACCTAACCAACCAATGGTCCACTTACTGCATTAAACCAATACATCTTCCTTACTGTGGTAATTAGTTGTATTAATAAAGCAAAGAACAACCAAATCATAAAAATGAACTCAAAACACTGCTCCTGGCTTGGCTTCTGCCAGGGGACACATTGTAGATGTGATGAACTCAGATGCTTTCCCTTGTTTTTGACGTGCTGGGGACATGTCTTGGGGTGCCAGAAATACCACAGAAGCTGTTTAACTCTTCCTTGAAGGCTGCATCCCAGAATAAACCCCTGCCTTCAGGAGAACAGTGCCAACCCATTATTCACTGCTGTTGAGGAAGATTGTAGCTCGTTAAGATGCAGTGAGTAATGTTTGAGAATGTAATTAAAAAGTTTTTTGGTCATTAATGGAAACTCTTTTAATGCAGAAAAAAGCTTGATAATGTCTGTGATTGTACTTTGACCTGATGAAAGCTCTGAATGGAAACTTGTACAGTAGGTAATATTTATTCTGGCAGTGTGTCAGTAGGCAATGTCTACTGCTTTTATTGCTCTGCGGAATAAAAGTTTTGAATTTTGCTCTGTACTGAACCCTTTATTGTCTTGAAATTGGCACCAGTAACACCCAGCTGGATGCCGGTATGTTTTGTGTTTGTGAACAGACTGATCCATGGGAAACAATCTAGCAGACAAATCAACCTCGTTATGAATTAAACAAAATCTTTACTTGGGTATGAGACATTTGAGCCTGAGGGAGCTATTATTTTGGAAAAGGCCCATAAAAGGACTTTTTAAGACATGGACTTTGTGAGTCTTAAGTGTGATACTCTTAGATTGCCTTTAGTTATGCCTTGCTTTGCACAACACAGTAGACTTTTATAAAACAAGAACTTCTATGCAAATGGTGCTGCGATCCCAAGCTCTGAGTTGAAAGTCAGAACAGAGCTTGGTGTCTTGCCAAGCCAGTGAGATGCTTAAATTCTTCTTCTGCCTCCTACCTTTTTTTTCTGCCTGTCCCTGGGACAGGAACTGCCACTTCCTATCTGTACCTCTATTGCAGACCACTGAAAAATTCCTTAGTATAAGCAAAGAGAGAGGTAGAAAGTTTACCCAGAAATAACTGAGTGTTCAGTACCAAAAATAAGCATAGCATGAAGAGATAATTCTGTGTGCTTAGAGCCAGTCCTATCAACTCTCACAGTCTTGTGGATGTCATGGGATCTGACGTTTTCTTAATTCCCCTGCTGATGGCAATCGAGGAACCACATGATAACCTTGATTTCATTAACACTATGAAAAAAGTCACATGTAAATTTCTCACTTTGTGGTTGTTGAGAAAATATGAAGCCAGTCTTAAATTTCAAAGGTAAATAAAATCACCTGATGGTCATTCTGACCCTTTTTTTCAATCTTTCTCTCTTAACATGCCTAATGTTTCTAAGCTTCTTCTTAGACAGGGCCACACAAAACATTAGGTCATCATGAAATATCCTGTAACAGTCTTTGCATTCACTCCAAGTCAGCCATCTTTATGATTTTTTTTTCTCCTTCACTGGTCCAAAAGTGTGTGCTGACAATCAGCCCACACCAGTATATGTTGGATATTCTCACAACTTACACATGGTTTGTTCTTGCTGTAGCTTTAACAAAGGCCTCATGTGGTCTTTTTCTTCCTAAAATGCTGTATACTCAGGCTAATACTCATTGGAAATAGTTTCCATTCTCACAGACTTCCCACATGACTTTGGGAAAGCCACCATAACAGTTCCATTATTTTTTCTATATGAAATGAGGAAAATTGTATTTCTGTCCCTAATCTGTTTGGGACAGATTGTTTCTTAACACAGGTATGTACAGGGCAGTACCCAGTCAGGCTTTATAATTAATCTCTGTTTACTTTATAATCAATCTCTGTTTACTTTGTATGTTCTTTGAAGCAGGGACTGGGATTCAACTTTCCCCCCTGTCAGGCTGGGCCACAGGAGATGTGACAAAGGGAGGAAGCAGACCAAACTTCCCCACAGCTGTGCACAGGCCATGTGCCAGTGATCCACAGCCTGGACACTCAGAGGTGAGCAACCTTGCACTGGGTTCCATAAAACACAAATCAGAAGAGTTTAAGGTTGTTAATGCTGCTGTGAATTGGGGTGAGCATGACTAACCATCCATGGGCTTTTTAAAAAAAAAAAATCAGGTTCAGTCTTTAATCCATGTCAAAGAATATGCCCTGAGCAGGACTTTTCCCACTGATTGGGATGATACTGTTTGCTTTCTTGTTGCATAGCTTTCAGAGATGGGCAGGCAGGTTTTTGTCACGTGACTTTTTTCTGGACTATGACAAGCTTCAAAGGTAGACTAAGTTTCCTTATTCTTTCCTTGAATTCATATAGCTTTAAGATATTGCCTTTAGCCATGTTTCACAGTTTGAATGCTTGATATTTTCAGGAAGAAATGTGAGAAAGAAAGAAAAACATAATAGTTTCCGATCATCAAATATTTTGGGTGAGTCATTCGCCTGCATCGCCAGATAAATGCAACAGGACATCCTGTAACCGTTGGGCAGTTTCTTTAACTTCTCCTTTTTTATCCCTACAACATAAATAGTGAAGTAGGGAAGACAGTGGCGGTGGAGTCCTGTCCAGACACTCCCCTTTGCTTGGATTCTTTCCCAGTAGAGGGGGAAAGAATCAGTAGAGGGAAGTCAGTCACCTCTGGTGGTACTACCTACCTTGGTACTCGGATGTACAGATGTATTGTGGTTCGCTCCCGGCTGGTGGCAGGGAATTCAAAGGCAAAGCCTCCTGAGGGAGTTATGAGAAGCTGATGTTATTTTCCTGAGCATTTTGCCTTGTGGAGGAGTTTCTGCCATCAGAGGGAGAGCATAGCTATGAGTCTTCACTGGAGCTTTCCTGGAAAAGACCTGGAAGGAGGATTTCTGTGCCACCAGTCCCTTCTCTCACCCACAGTCTTGAGACTAATCTCCCCCAGTCATTTTTTAGCTCTTGTATGCCAGTAGAATTTCTAAGAGATTTCTCTTCTTTCTTTTGGATGCTGATAAAAGGATACATTTGATCAGAATACCAATAAGAGTGATATAACTGAAGTCAAGCAAATGCCGCTTCCAAAACAAGAAAGAAATAAATCAGAAGACCAAAATTCTGGTCATAGACTTGACATATTTAAAGGTAACAGAGACAGAAGGAAAAGTTGAAAACCTGGCAAAATAAAATATACTTTCTTCTTTCTACTCCATCTGCAAGTACAAACAAAGCTTTGAAACTTAGATCTATCAAAAGCCAATCTGATCTTACCCAAAGGCTTTGGGAAAAAAAAATCTGATCTGTGGAAGATATATATCTAGTCGGAAATCTTAGAGCAAGCCTGAGAAACAGTTTGCATGTGTGTGAGTATACATATATAATCACTAAAAATTAAACAGACAACTTTATGTTGACAGATCAAGTGAAAGGGAATTAGTGGAGAGATAGCAAATTAATAAAGCAAAACTTTCAGCAATAATTCTTGACAGAACTTTGGAGGCATGACTTCACATGAAATAGCTGGAATCTCCTGAAACTCATCTCCATCCTCAAAATCCCTTTTCAAGACTTGTCCCTACTATGACACTTAAAAGCTGATGAAACTGGAATGGTCATGTATTACAGAGGATTTTCTTTCATTTTTCATTGTCAGTTCTTATATATTCCCTTTACTTCATGTCAGTAAATGCCTTTCTGTGTTTACAAAGTACATAGTACAGTGGTCTTCGGTTGTGGAAATGGTTTCAAGTAACCTCATTAATAAGTACCAGGAGACAATTCTGTCAATAATAAGTCTCATAACTTCATGATCTGACAGTGAAACAGGGAAGTCAATGTCCAGCTGCTATCATATGTGTTTAATTGTGGCACTGTTCTTCCCCTCTCTCCCATATGCACACAGCTCAGCAGACAGAACAATAAAGATGAGGCTCCTTGGTTTCATTAGTTACTTACATCAGCATTTTCTTCAGGGTGAGAAGTTCCCAATAGTTCTTTTGAACACATCTCATCTGCACTTCTCCCACTCCCTCATTCTTTGAGTCTTTTCCTGATCTGATCACAGGTACATTGGCAGCAGGCATTTTAGCTTTTGTATTGGCAATTTTTTTTCCCCATTTTTCAATCACTGATTCTCCTGTCCTCTTCAAGTGGAAGGGTCACAACACATTTTGTCAACAAAGCATCTTCCACTCCCTATCTGCTCTTCACATTAGATTCATGCCTAAAGTCAAGACTGGGAAGTCTGTGGGACAGGGACTGTCTCTAGGCTAGCATGTATGTATGTTTACTTATTCTCAAAAAGCCCCAGCCCCAAACCTCAGAGTCCTGTTAGAGTAACTAATATTGGTGTGGGTGAAAAAGCTTTAGTCTATTTATTCCAGGAAGCACTCTAAACACTCTTTTCTGGCCTTAACCAAAAGGCAAAGGTTACTATCCACTTCTTCATTGCCCTCCTAACCCTTGAGCTCTTCTTTCATCCAGCTTCAGGCTGTTTGACAATAGTAATACAGAGCCTTTCCTTTTCTCCCCTTTTATATTGCCTTCCTGAATAATTTGGGCTTTCCCTGCTTTTTTTCAAATACTACCTAAATCATATCTACCTCTCCTAGTCGTTCTTACACTATTGTTTTCTAAAACTTTTGATTTAGTTGGCTTAGTAATATATGCTATGAAAAAATGCCACAGGAAAGAAAGTGTTGCTTTGTTCTAGGTGGTATTTTTATTTCTGTATTAACTGAGAACACTTTACAATTTACCCACTAACCTGCTTTCAGTGTTTGTTGTTGTTGATTGTGGTATCCCTTTTCTTTTATGTTCTTATCACCTAGTCTGGTGTAATCACTGCAATCCTTTACTGCTCTTTGTACTTCAGAGTACAACTAACACACCAGTTTAGAGTTGTTCTTATTTCCTTTATTTTTGATGACTGACACAGTTGAGTCAGTTCACAAAAATAGACTTTTCTGAGTAGTTAATTGAAATTAACAATTTGTTTAAATTGTCACAGAAAATAAATAGTGAAGGTGGGAAGGGAGAGTTTTTGTTATGCTTCTGTTAGATCTTTACATTCGTCATTGTGTGTATTTATTTTTGTAAAGCCTGTTTCAACATAACCTACATACTGGATAATGTCAAGAAGCATAACACTCACAAAGCATATGCAGCAGCGTGTTAAGAAGCAACGCGCTTGTTTTCACATGAGGTAATTCTCTGCCCACTGTCCGTATCTAGCCGGCTTCATCTGGCCAAAATACTTCTCTGTCAGAGGACTGCTGTATGGCTTATATGGAGGTCACCACTGTCCCTTTCCTTTAGTACAGCACAAACCATCCTCAGGGTTCATGTTGTTGTTTGCAGACAATGCAGGAGAATGATAAGGGAACAAAGGAAACTGCCCTTTCATGGCTTGGCTTTGCCCCAGTCTCCTGGGGCTGGACAGGCTGGGTGACGGAGCCTGCAGCTGAAGGCAGTGGTGTCCAGGGAAGGGAATACGGTGTTACTTCCCAGAAGCCATGACCTGTGCCTGCAGTTGCATGAGACTCTGGCAAATGCTGCATGACTCCTCTGCACAGGAGTTTGATCCTAGCTGATGCACTCAGCCTCGGAGGACTGTACACAGCTGCTGTCAGAGGTAGGTGTGCAGTGTGGTGGTCTTGGGCAGGTGCTTCCTGACTGTCTTGGAGCTGAGGCTGGATTAAACACCCCTCCTCTGCATAGCCTTCCCTTCACCCACACAGCCAGATGAACAAGAACCATAAGACTGTCCTACAGATGTCTTTGTGGCTCACAAACTTCTGCTTCTGCCTCTCTTTGCCTTCATGTCCTGCCCCAGTACAGTGTGGCAGACATATTCCCACTCACAAATGTGACACCCAGGAAAGCTGTCCTGGGATCCTGGCTGAAGCTCATCCCCATAGCTGGGGGATCTGGTTCCCACCAGACCTTGTTGCATTTACACACTCCCTATCTGAGGGTCCACACAGTTTTGGGATCTCCTTGTCAGCTCCTTCCTGGCACATGCCAGCAAAGTGTGGCTGCTCAGTGGAGAAGTCCTCTACCCTACCGAGTCCCTCTTTCCTCCATCTGTGTCATTCAACCTGACAGGTTCTTTGAGCAGTGGGAGTTCCATGGGACTCCTTCACAGAGATTTTTGCTGTTTCTCTTTTTAAAGAAGTGGCTCATGCCAGTTCCTGTTTATCTTCATTTGTGTTCTCCACTGTGCAGTTGAGGGGGAAGCCACAAGATCAAAAGTAAATGGGCTGCTTAGTCCTTGAAGATTTTATCTGCTGTGCCTGGGGGATCTGTCATGTCAATGACATTTTTAAGTGCTAAAATTAAATATTTTTATCATTCTAAGCAGTTTGTGTTCTGCGCTAATTCTTTCAAGAAACTTCAGTGAGCTAGGTTTCTTTGTGTGTTTACAATGAGTGAGCAGCCTTAACTTTGCTCTGCATGCCATGATGAAAAGTTAATACCGTTGTTGGTAACCAGAACTAGACTCTTGCCAAAACTGGTATTCATAACTTGCCTTCCAAGAAATAATATACTACTGACTGCTGCTACCATGCAGTTCTCAGGCATTTGCTACTTTGATTTTTGTTTATATTTAATTAAATATTAGGCTTTTTTTTATACAGTTTGCCTCAGTGATAAACTTGGAACAAATGTGTCTCAATATCTCTGTTATGTTTTTATGTTTTTTCATCAGGATTTTTCTATTCTTGTCAGTACAGTAAATTGGATGTTAAAAGCTGTATTTCTAAATTGGTTTTTAAATATCAAGCAGGGAAACAGCTGCGCACAGTGTAAGGAAGTGCTGTCCTATGCACTTACTGGATACAGCATCAGGATGCAGTCTGGATGGGTGGGCTCAACCTCATATGCAACTAGCTGGGTGTGACTCTTTCAGCAGTTTTATTTTTGTTCAATAGACTTCTTCCAGTCACTACCTGCAGAGCAGTGAAGAGCTAAAGGAACTTCTTCCAGTTTAAAGACAATCAGGTACGGGAGAGCATGATAAAAAATTGCAGTGTGGACGGTGTTTACGTGAATGAATAGCATGATCTCACTTTGGGGCCACTGTTGCTGATGGTGACCAGGTAGAGCAGAAGGCTTGAGTGGGGTGGGTTAAAATGAAGCTTATTTGAAAACAAAGCCTTAAGAAAACAGAGATTAGCAGACCAAGATAAAACCAGAGAACAATTTATGTTGGAGTTCACCTTCTCACTAATATCAGGGCTAGCTTCAAAGTTGTATTGGGTTGATGAGGGCCCTCTCTCGGAGTTTTGAGTATCTCCAAGAATGGAGATCCTACAGGCTCTCTGGGCACTTGTACATTTAACCACTCTCATGAAGAAAATACTTTTCCTTAGATCTATCTGGAATTTTTACTTCTGTAACTTCAGCTATTGCATCTTATCATCTCATTCTGCCCACCCAAGAATCTGGCACCTTCTCTATAACACGTCTTCAACTAGCTGAAGATTATGATTAAAACTTCACTGAGCCATCTCTTCTTCATGATGAACACAGGTCTTAGATTTTCCTCATGCATCATGTGATCCAGTTCTCTAATCATCTTTGTGGCCCTCTGCTGAACCAGCTCCAGTTTGCAAATTGATCCCTGATGACAAGAGTTGAAAGATAACAGGATAGGAGAAAAGGCAGAAGAATAAAGAGAACAAGGAGGGAAACCTTCAAAAACCAAAACCCATAGCAATTAGGATGCTGCATGCAAAAGAAAATGGAAGGTAGGAAGGCAAAAAAATAGTATGAGAAAAGTGGCCATATAGTTCCAGCTGTACTCTGTAGTGGCTCTTTGGCTAGAGCATCTTAAGAATTTGTTCCAAAAAGCTTTTATTGGAGAGAGCTGTTGTTCCACTGATTCATATCAAAGGTTAGTGTTGATGTGGGTTTCTCTCAAAAATGGCTTACTAAAAATCTAATTAATTTTGCAGCGGTGTGCATAAATTATGGAGAGTATGAAATGGAAGGTTACTCACATAAGACAATTATCCAGAAAAGTGAGTGATTCCAGGTTTTGCACTAGGCTTATTCTCTCACAGACACAGATGTCTAAGACAGACAACTCTGAGACACAGATGTAGGGGTAGCAGATAGTGATGCCCAGGCTCCGATTCCTTAATATTCTTTAACATAAAAGGCATGTCCACTCACTTGCTGTGCAGTCACATTCCCATCTGTTTTGCAACATACTCATCTTGTGGAATCCACTCTCATAAGAGTCACTTGACAGTTTTTGCTAAAAATGGTCATCAGGGCTGTGGCTATCACTAGTAGTAAGTTCCTCTACTTATTCAGGACCTCTGTGAACCATTCCTCTGATTATGAGCTTGACGGATCAACTGGCTGTTGCTCAGTGACCCTGTCACTGTAGCTGGCAGACATGGATTTGACACATCAGGGCACGCAGGTACTCTGGAGGCCGGGTAATGTCAGTCCCTGACAATGCACTACACTCATGCAGAGGTGATGGCAAAGCAGAGCAACATTTTGAGTAATGTTACCAAGCAATGGGACAGCAGCTACCGTGGTTAAAATGTGTGCACGTTTCTGTTTCTAGAGAAATCATTTAGTGTATTACTCAATCAAGAGATATTTTACATTTTCGGCAACATCTGCAAATTAAGAAGTATCTACGTCTGCTGTGAGTGGTTTTTTTCCATTTTTAAAAATATTTCTATGACTAATCAATCTCATTAAGCATCTAGGTAGATGTCAATAGTTATCCAAAACTGTGACCTGTTCTGCAATAATAATGTTATTGATAAAGAGCATTTGAAAATTTACAGAAAGAGATGAAATCTTCATAGTTCCTCTATATACTCTTATTAAGTCTAAATGCCAAACTGAAGAGGAAATCAGAAGTCAGAGAAGGAGGAGAACACGCAGTGTCAGATATGGTCATCTGTGTCCCATTTTAGCCCATTTAAGAGCCTGAAAATGATGCAATTTCACAAAGAGCAAGTCCTCTCTGTCCAACCTAGTGGCCTTCTATGATTGAGTGACTACATCAGTGGACAAGGGAATGGTTACAGATATCATTTATCTGGACCGCTGTAAAACCTTTGACACAGTCTCCCACAACATCCTTCTCTCTTAATTGGAGAGAAGTGGATTTAATGAGTGGACTGTTAGATGGATAAGAAATTGATGGGACTCTTGCATTCAAGGGTAGTGGTCAATGGCTCAGACTCTCAGTGTACATCAGTGACAAGTGGTGCCCCTCAGGGATCTGTATTTCCTACCTTCATTAATGACATAGATCAAGGAATCGAGTGCACCCTCAGCAAATCTGCAGATTACACCAAGCTGAGTGGTGCAGTTGACCCACCTGAAGGACAGGATGCCATCCAGAGGGACCTGGAAAAGCTCGAGAATGGACCCATGGGAATCTCATGAGGTTTAACAAGACCAAGTGCAAGGTGCTCTACCTGGGTTGGGGAAACCTCCTGTATCAACATAGGCTGGTGGATGAACAGATTGAGAGCAGTCCTGCCAAGAAGGATTTGGGGTGCTGGTAGATGAGAGGCTGGACGTGAACCGGCAATATGTGCTCGCATCCACAAAGCCAATGGTATCCTGGGCTGCATCACAAGCAGTGTGGCCAGCAGGTCAAGGGAGGTGACTCTGCCCCTCTACTCTACTCTGGTGAGATCCCACGTAGAGTGCTCTGGGGTCCCCCCAACACAGGAAGGACATTGACCTGCTGGAGCAAGTCCAAAAGAGTGTCACCAAGATGATTAAAGGGATGGAGCACCTCTCCTACGAGGAAAGGCTGAAAGCATTGGGTTGGTTAGCCTGGAAAAGACTTGAGGGTGACCTACCTATGACCTTCTAGTACCTGAAGGTAGCCTTGAAGAAAGATGGAGAGGGATTTTTTTATGAGAGCATGTAGTAACAGGACAAGGGAGAATGGATTCAAACTGAAGGAGAGTAGGTTTAGGTTAGATATTAGGAAGAAATTCTTTACTGTGAGGGTGGTAAGGCCCTGGCACAGGTTGCCCAGAGAAGTTGTGGATGCCCCATCCCTGGCAGTGTTCAAGGCTAAGCTGGATGGAACTCTGAGAAACCTGGTCTAGTAATAGGTGTCCCTGCCCATGGCAGGGGGTTGGAACTAGATGATCTTTAAGGTCCTTTCCAACCCAAACCATTCTATGTTTCTATGAATCCAAGTGAGCTCTTTTAGTGACAATATCCAAGATGCTGGGAGACTCTTAGCAGCTACACATCTTCTGGACAGTTCTGATGGCCAACGCTCTCCTTGTAGTTCCCTATTTGGTGGTCTTCCTGGGAGAAAAAAGACTTGGAAAAGACATATTATCCTTTTGATTTTTCAGGTCCGAAATAAGGGGGTTTTTTTCCTATTTACTTTCAACAGTTTTATTTAACATAAGTTGTAAAGGCTGGAAAAACTGTTGCTACAGTAATTTACAAAGTACATTAGAATCAGATTAGAATCTACTCTGTATCACATAGTTAAGAATGTTAAAGATTGGGTTCATTCAGTTTATCCCTGGGCTTGCACATTTCAAAAGCCCCCTCACAGCTGCACCTGAAGAAATGCTGTTATAGACACACAAATACAAATTAGCCATACTTATCATTAAGCAATTTGCATGCCTAATGCAATGTATGCCTCTCTGTTGGTTTGGGGAGTACACACTGCATTTCCTTTTTCGAGCAAGGTTTATTTACTGCCGAGTACCAGAGTGCCTAAATTTAATCCTTTGTGAGCAAGAGGGCTGCCTCAGTGACAGCAGCATGTGCACATGTATGGAACCTAATTGCAGGTTGCACTGATAACCTTGCTTTGGTAGCGTGAACTGTTTTATTTGTTAATGGAAGTTGTTAAATAAAATTTAATGTTACAGTATGGACCACAGAAAAAAATTTGTCCATATGCTTTTCAATTTACTTCATACGAATGTTACTTCATATGAAAATTAACTTAGCTAATCTGACATCTCTAAACAGGCATGACATCTACAATAATAGCCTAATCCTTCCAGAGCTCAGTCTGAAATTGATTTTGACATTTGAGTTGTATTTATAGTGCCACCCTTGCCTCCAAGGCTGTTGTTCAATACAACAGTAAACCTCACTTTAAATAATAGTGGACCATCACTACAGTGGCTATCTAATACAAAACACTGCCCTGATACATACAGTAGAATATTTTTATGGATTAAATTTGTATCAATTAATTTTAAGCTGGCTTTGCTGTAGTATAAATTTAGTGGCTCTCTCACAGCTAGCACCACTCCAAGAGTCTGCTCCAATGCCCTCTTGCCTCCACTCTGTTCAAAGATAACTATCCTTGGATGTAACCTGCAAACGCCTCATCTTACATGCACAGCTGTCTCTACTGGACACTCACCAGTCAGACTTCATTTTCATAGATCTTACCCTAGATTCCTGCCTTGTCTCACATCTCTTCATCAGTTCTTTTCCTTAACCTTCTCTTTGCCTCAGCATTCTCACAGACAGTCTGCTAATACATCATTGTCATTGACTCAGAGCCAAGCTAGCTAAAGTCAAGCCATAAATCTGTGCAAGCCATAAATATAGCTGGTGTTCCTCAGAAACCACCCCTTAGGCTGCACCACACTGCAGACCTTTGTGGGCAGTATATAGCAAGATACAGTTCATTTCCACAGATGCCTCAGTGGGGACATCAAAGGGACTTGGGAAAGTTCAGGGCAGAAGACACACCTCTGAAAAAATCTGCAAGGTGCTTAGGGGCAACAGTGGAAAGGAAAGGATGGGTGCTGACAGCTTTATGGTGTCATTATGGACCATATCCTAAGCAGGGACGTACACATACTTTCAGAGAAGAAAAGGGATTCCATGTCATAGAATATAGGTATTCTTTTGTTATACTTAAGTATACCACTCACTTTAAGGTAGAGGACAAATCTGAGCACAAAACCTGCCCACATGGAAAAGACAGCCAAAGAGAAATTAAACAGTCTCAGTAGCCAAAAGCCCAATCTATTCACAAGTGCTCCAAGAAGGCTTTATTTTTTTCTCTTTTCCTGGGTTATCTTAGCAGTTTTTAGGCATTCACTCTGGTCCCAAGTACTATACCAACAAACTAGCACACAAGGAATGCTGCTCCCTAACTCTTGCATGCCCCTAAGTCTATGCCAGAGGCTTCTGCCTTGGTTTGTCCCAGGCTTGTGCTCTATGGTACTTCCCCATTACTACCCAGCGTGTTCCTGACCCCCACACCACCATAGTGTGTGTCAGGTTGAATTGCATGTCATATTTCTGCAAGCCTTCCAGGTCTGTGATTGCAGTGCGTCCCAGTATTGCTCTCTAGTCCCCAGAAGCCCCCTCCCTTGGAAAGTGCCACTTACCACATTTTCAAGAGTTAGTCTTGTCTGTAAAGTAGAAGAGGTGTCACCAGTGAAGCAATCTGCCTTTGCTGCCATCCACCTTGTTGCAAGTCCACACTTATTTCTGTCTCCAAGGCAGTAGACCATGCCATGCATCCTTCAGAAATGTATATGCTTCCACTCATCCTAGGAGGTCTCATTTTCCCCAAAACACCAACGTAGGTTTGTCATCCCTCACTCCAACCCGCAACCCTTCACAGCTAAGGACCCATCTATCCAAAGAATATGCTCACAGAAGCTGCCAACAGCTGAGCCCATCCAGGCAGGGCAGGAGCTGCTTGTGTACACTTTCAAATAACCTTTGGAAAGTTTAATGGTTTGTTTAGATAAGGAAAGAAGAAGGATTACTTTTATTTACTTACTAAACCAATTCTGCTAACTGTGGCAAAAAAAGAACAGCAAGCACAGGGTATGCATGGTAGCCAGTAAGCTCAACAGTTCTGTGGCAGCAAATGTGTGGATGCAATAAAGATGTGATGACAAGAAAGAACAGCCTTCATCCTGGACTAAACAAAATAACCTAGAACATCCAAAGAGTGGAGCCAGGTGACAAATACATCCTCTGGTAAGATCACATATGCTAATATAGACTCAGGATAGGTTGGTTACACCATAATTAACATTAGTAACTCCTACTTCCTCAGAATCTCCTGCTACCTCAGACTTAGCCTTCCTGACCCCTTCATATCCTATCCTAAACGCTTCCATGCCAGATAACTTAGTCGAGGCTCAGTGGCTGCTAAGGAACAACTCCTACTAGAGCAGGCACTGCCCACAGGAGATACTGTATGAGATATTTGCTACAAGCTGATCCAGGACAAGAACTCTGGTAATGCCCGTCTTTCACACTCCAAGTGTGTGTGAAAATAGTTTCTGTTTCCAATTTTGTTCAAGATTTGATTTGCTTTTTGCCTTTGTTTTTCAATGACTTCCTACTTTTAATTTGTTTCCAGCTGAGATCATTATTTGGGGGGTCTCACAGCAGGGCTGGGTGGCATCAAAGGTGTTCAGGGTTGAAATTTCAAACATTTCAAAGCCTGGGGCAAAGACCATTGCAGAGCTGCAATGGATGGGACAGCACAGCTGGGATTCCAAAGTCAGCAGGGCCTGGCTCCAAGAACGGGATACAAAGGGCTTCAGGGTAAAACAACAACTGGAAACAGGAAAGTCAGAGAAAAGGTGATTTACTGCTCGTCCAACATACGCACGATTTCAAGTTACAGCAAACAGCTGTCAACCACTCAACAGAAAATGATTAGTCAGGTTGTCCCTGACAATGTGACCCACCCAAATTTCACAGGAAATGATCAAGTTACAGCTGGTGGAGGGACTGGCTGTAGTTCCACTTGTTACACTCCTACCCCACCACCATCTGCTCTTTTGGCTTTCTGGGTTTTTGTGAAGGACGCAGCATGCAAACGAGAGCCTGGTTTGGAAGGGAAGTTCAGTAGCCTTCCAGCATCCTTTTAGACATGCTGGACAGACATTTTGAAGCCTGACCCTGAGGTGGTAAACAAGAGATTCTAGCAACAGCTAAGTTGCTGCTAAGTGCAAGAAGAGATAAGCAGGCTCATCCAGTATGAGGGCGATTCAGCAACTGCATTGCTCCAAATGGGCTCAGCAGCAGGCTTGGCAAGGCTGCACGGCATCAGACGGGCAGGAGATATGAAAGACTTGAGTGCCATATGCCTTGCCAGACCAGCCAGCCTGAGCTGACAACAGTAAAGTATCTGTAAAAATGATCCAAGATGGCTCCTCTCAACATTCCTGATGATGTGCCAGGCCAGGAGACAGGGAATAAAGAGATGTTGCCATTACAGGTAGCGCAGCCGCCTAATACATCCTCCCTGTCCACAGAGGATGCAGGATGAGAACTTTATGGGATGCAGGTGTCACCTCCTAACCTACACAGGGAGTTGTCATATTCCTAAGCCCAGGTTGATGGGTAATGTACCAGCAAAAGTTAGATGTTTCCAGGTTTTACATAACCAAGTGTGGTGGTTTGAAACTCCCAAGAATCTAATTTTTAAGTTCAAGCAACCCTTCCCACAGTTTGCCTCTGTGAGAGGGTTTAGTGATGGTATGGACTTGATATCTTTTTCACCTCATGTGGAGAGTTTTCAGACAAAACACAACCATCCGTTATTGGGGGGAAGGGGAAATATTTACAGAGGTTTATTTACACCCACATATATATTTACATTAAATTAAATTTCTCCTTTTCTTCAATAAAAGTCCAAGAAGAAAAGAGAAAAGTCTTTCTGTCACTCCTCAGGCCACAGTTCCTTCATTTCAGTTTTTTGTGGCACTGGTTAGTGTCCTTCATTTTCCTGAGGCAGCATATTTAAGTATGGCAGTCAGGATTTTTATTCTCACTTTGTGGAAACTTCAACCCTGAGCCCGAGCCTTCGGGGATTTCCTTGTAGATCTTCACTCCTCTTGGGTTAGAACATTGAAGGCAGCTTTCAGTTCAGTCTTACCAGCGCTCTTTTGCTCTGTCTAAGCTCGACAGCTTGATAGAAACAGCAACAGTAGCAGCAGAGGGCACGGCCACCTCCTCCCCATTCCGTCCTGGCTCAGCTCTCAGGACAACTCCGGATTTTCAGCTCCTTTCTCCCTCTCTCTAGCTGCTGCTGCATTTCGGGACTCCCTAAGGGTTTGGAAGTCCTCCACCCCTCCTCTTCAGAGAGTCTCTGGTTTTTGGGAAAATAATAGTCTTACCCCAAACCGGCTCTGTTGATTTTACCTCTGTTTTGCTGCCAGCTCTCCCTCCTGCAGGAACATCTCTGTGTCTTTCAGCTGGCTTCACATTATCTCGTTGCTACTGGCTATCTTTTGGCTTTTAGCCACCGTTGTCTCTGTTCAGGACTGCTCCGCTGCCGCTTTCAGTGTCTTCTGCTGCTGCTGACAGTAAGGAAACTTTTCCAGCTCTTGATTACGGGACCCGGTCCAGCTTTGAAACTATACCGGGTCTCCCGTAGCCTCGGCTGGGGTCTGGGGGCCCTTGGCCCTTGGCCCCCAGAGGGGCTCACTGGCCCCCTGCCTCCTCGTGGCTCAGATCACGGCTACCTCCCTTCTAAACTATCTTCCCTACCTTCTCTTCCGTTTCTGTGGGCATGTAATTTCTGTAGGGCGCACGTGGACTATTGATTGGTCCAGTGTTATCAGTGGGGCAAACCATTACTACCTCAGAGAAAAGGTTTTTCAAACCACCACATCAAGGCAATATTCTTCTTGATGCCCAGAGTTGCTCCAGTGATAACTATTTTCTGTCCCAGATACAAGCTACTTCTTACAAACTCTGTGCAACAAGGGGAGGGGTTTGGTAACTTTAACTGGTATCAATTTTTTTCCCTCAGTGCTGCCAGCTTTGACTTCATTAACTCAACATCAACGTATGTTGCCTGATGTTCTTCTCCCAGAGGAAAATAAAAGCTGCATGTGCTACATGGATGCTTCATACTGCTGTGTGTCTGTGTCCAGGAATGGGACTACCTGCCTACTGCTACTGCAGCTGTTAAAGAGCAACTTGAGCACGGCAGCAATGCTAACGATGGTCCAGTGCCTTTCCACGAGGAAATTTTCTGTAGCAAATGCCGAATCCTGGAAAAGGAAAGCTACTCTCCCACAGCAGACCACTGTGGAAGCTGCCTCCAGAAATACCATGTTGTTTCTGAACTAACAATTCGTGTGGCACAGGACAGGCAAGGTGCAGGCTGGATGCCCATCCAGGCTAGCGATACTAGGTGTAATGCCCTGAGTATAAGGCAGAAAACAAACAAGTAGACCAAAATATCACCACTGTGTGATCTTGCTAATTTGAAATGATCACATACCTGCTTCTGAATTGGCTCAAATACGTTTTTTCAGGTAATTCAATATTAGTGATCACAGAACTGTGTACTAAATTAATCATCAATTAAACACATTCTTTAGTAGCCTCTTCAGACCAATAAGGGTATCTGCAAATGGCCACAAATCTTTGAAAGCAGAGGGCTCCTGTCACAGCTTGTTTCCAGCTCACCCTTCTCATTGCTTATCCAAATGAGTTGTGAAGAACCATCAGTCCAGCTGCTTTTCTTGGCTCTGTAAGATGATATTCATGAGAAACACAACAATCCTTTATTTGAGCTGCCATTTCTACAGAAAGGCAATTGGGATATTCTATAAAGTCCACGTAGACCATTTGCAGCCTCCATCAGGTTACTCAGGATACTGTCCCACCAACACAATCTAGTTCATTCCAGATTGTTCTCAAATTGGTTTCCAGTGTTGGATGCATTTTGATTCACTAAATAGCAATTTTTCTGCTCAGAGTCATGAAAGAAATGGGAACAAAATGGAAAAGATTCCTATGTATAAAACCAGGTAATAGCAGGTGAATAAAATATTTAAAATCAGCGAAGACAGAAGGAGCAGCATTTATTAACTTTCAGAATTAGAATACCTCAAGACAAGCACTTTTTCTATGTGCTGTAATATTTTGAGTTGTTCATCAGAATTGGAAGTAACAAGATGAAACAAAAAAGGCTGAATTTAGGATTTATGGTCAGAAAATATAAGTGTAATAAAATGTAAGTGGCTATGCATTAGGTGGACCACTGTCTACAGAAAAGATGCCAGCTTTCCCAGCTTTAGCCTACTGAGTATGTCTAGTGTTAGTCTGAACAACAGGTCAGTAGAGGGACCTGTGTATTATTCCTCAAAGTATTTTTAAATATTTTCCAAAATTTTAGTAATAAATTTAGTCAAGATTGTAAATTATTGTGTGATACATTTCAAATAAACACAGTGGAACTACCATTAGAAATTAAGAATGTTTTTCTTTGTTTGTTTTCATTTCTCTTAAGTGTTGCAAAACTTGTTTTCCCAGGCTCCAAACTGGAAACAAGAACAGGAACTGATGAATATCCACACATCAAAGTGCAACTTATTGCCTCATACTTGAAAGTAAAATTTATTTCCTACATTATTTTTCCTTGAACAAATAAAAGCAACCCATCTTTATCACATGAAGAGCACATTTCTTAGAATCAAATTTGTAAATATTCTTATTACGTTGGTCAACATGACTTTCTCTAAAATAGTAGGAAATAAGAATACACTACAATAAGAAAGGAAATGATGAAAAAAATGAATGTCAAAACATACTGCTTTTTTTTTCTGGGGATTTGGGGTTTTTTCTGTGACAATATTGGGTGAAGAATGTCTGACTTGGATTGCATTTTTTGTAATCCACTCTTCACTGCTTGTTTTAAAATTGCTACATTATTATAAAGTAGGTTGACAATTTGGATTTTAAGTACTTAATGATAATGCCTTGAGGAAGAAATAATATACAGAAAACCAATGCAAGTGGTGACCAGGTAAATGCTGGAATTTCTAGAGAAAAGACATTCTACCCTGTTAACAAATTGAGAATGAGTTTCCAAAACTCTAGCTCATACACGCCTCAGTGTTTTAGTTTTACATATGTCTTTGCTTTATCTTTACCTCTTCTTCTATGAAGAATGTAAATCCTTGTAAACCTAATTTTATACAGTGAACTTTTCCCTGTGTTTTTGTCATTGAATGAACTCAGGTGTTCCTTGGAGTCTCTCTCAAATTGCTGTCCTGTCTGTGCCACTTATGCTTTAATGAGTGCCTATTATTTTTCTATTACTGCTTCTTTTATATTATTTTAAATTCTTTTATTATATTCTGAGTTGTGAGGGACCCACAAGGATCATTGAGTCCAATCTTAAGTGAATGGCCCATTCAGGGATCAAACCCACGACCTTGGTGTTATTAGCACCATGCTCTGACCAACTGAGCTAAACTCAGGCTATGCATTCAAGCATCCCATAGAAAGTACTCAGCAACAATGAGATTAAGGACTATATAAAATATAGAGTGAAGTTTGCTGTCTGCTTTCATTGTCCATGACAAAGTTTGATTTACTGCTGAGAGCCACTGTTCCCCACAGTTTGTGCAACTTCACGCTCCCGGACACAATCCAAACAGTGATCAGCAGCTACCATACATGGGTATGTAGCTGGACTGGTCTGGACCCTACAGGGTGATGTACAGGGCTCTGAGTCTACTGACAAATTTCTGGACTGATCCCTGGCCCAGGCCACTTACCACTCAAAAAAATTCCTGAGGTGAGTTGGAAGTGAACACGGTGTTATGGTTTAACCCCAGCTGGCAACGGGGTTATCCCAATACCACACAACTGCTCGCTCACTGTCCCTCCCCAATGGGATGGGGAGGAGAATTAGAAAAAAGTAAAAACTCAAGGGTTGAGAAAAGAACAGTTTAATAATTGAAACAAAATAAAATATAATACAAGTAATTATGATAATGATAACAATAATATTATTATTATTAATAACAACAACAACTGTAATGAAAAGGAGAGAGAGAGAGAGGAATAAAACCCAAGAAAATACAAGTGGTTCCCAATATAGTTGCTCACCACTCACTGCTTGATGCCTAGCCCATTCCTGAGCCATTATTGGCCTCTTCCTGGGAAACTCCCCTCAGTTTATATACTGAGCACAACATTTCGAGGTATGGAATATCCCTTCGGCTAGTTCAGATCAGCTGCCCTGGCTGTGCTCCCTCCCAGCTTGTTGTCCACCTGCCTGCTGGCAGACCATGGGAACCTGAAAAGTCCTTGACTTAGGGTAAGCACTACTGAGCAACAACTAAACTGCAGCGTGTTATCAGCATTATTCTCATACTAAATCCAAAAAATCACACTGCACCAGCTAATGAGAAGAAAATGAACTCTATCCCAGCAGAAACCAGGATACATGGGCCAGTTTGGTATGGTCCTCATGTTCTGGGTGCCAAGAGCACAGACATGGACTCCTACACCGCCAGTTGGTCTCCATACTGGAGCACTGCCTTGCAGCCTTGCTTAATTCAGCAGTAGAGACATTGCCTGGGATTCAAATCTTCCCAAAGCAGAAAATCAATTGCTGAGCGTGAACACTGGCTGGCTAACGTGACTCACAGTCCTTCCTACAAGGACTTCCACTTCAGTAACAAGCTTGAAGTTCAGTTCTTACCCTGTTTTATACCACCCCCCAACTTTCTTGATCTATACACAAAGACATTTAAAACACATGAAAAACAGCTGATCTACAGATGTAAGGGAGGTTGGAATCAGCTCTTTTTCCCTTTTGATGAATATATAATGAGAGAGAGAATTACTTTTCTGCTTATGCTTTCTAAAGTAGATTTTGTACATATTCCTCTAAGCAATGGCAACAAGGACACACAAAACCACAACTTATTTCACATTATACTAACAATTTGTCTTTGTTTTTATTTCTTATGAAGCACAGTGTATTTATTCCTCTCTAACCCTTTTTTATATTACTTCTTTCAGGGCAGAACTGATGAGTTTGTGCTATGCCTCCTCAATCTACTAATGCACAGCAGCCTATTAGGGTAATTCAGCATCTCTTTTATTTTTCCAAATTATTCACATTATAGGCAAGTGTGTATTCTACTAGACTTCTAGACTCTATTATGCACTTATAAAACTAAATTTTATTTTCACTAATGCTTTGATAAGAGAAGGTGAGTGTTAAACTTAGTGGAATACTTGATAATGAAATGAAGAAACGAGGAGGAAAGGAGGGAGAACAAGATAGATGTGGGATCTGTACCCTATTTCTCCAAGAAGAAAGATACAATATCAACGTACTTACCTGATAGAGAAAATGGAAACATGAGGCACTAACAGTGAACTTCCAAACAGAAATAGCTCATTTTACATAAGCCTTTGGAATCCAAATCTCCTACCAAAAAAAAAAAATCTCCAAACCCAGATGATGTATACTTAGTTAGATCTTTCCTTTTTGTATAAACTTGTCATATGTAAAAAGGTTGCTATGTGGTTGTTGGTTTTTTTTTGTTTTATTGTTTGTTGTTGTTGTTGTTATTATTATTATACACCTTTACATAAATTGAGGGAAGGGAGAAAACATTTACCAACCTTTTATTAATACCAACTTTTTATTAATTATTGAGGAATTCCGTACTGTCTTACCTTATAATAGTTATACCGAGTATCTACATGAGTTTATTTTAATAACTGATGATGCAATTAAAAGAATACCATAAACTATTGCTCACTGCGTTTCAGAGATGCTGAGGGATATCTGGGACTGATTAAGAAATGTGACAGATTATGGTCTCACTGTTTCTACAGACTGTCTCTTCCACAGGATCATCAAGCCTGTGTGCTGGAGTCACAGACCAAGACAGGACTGCAGCATGCACTAGAGAGAAAGGATTGTGCCAATTGCACATCACCACGAGTGGCAGGTCTTTATATCAGCACTAAAGATCTTTAAGTCCTATTGGCACGATTCAAGTTCTTCTCCAAAACTCAGCAGTGTGAGCTGCACTGAGCTATTTTCAGCTATTTATATGCCCCCTTACAAATCCCCATCAGCTCCCCAATCAACTTCAACTTACAATTAGACTGTATTGGTGGACTTCAGGAAAGTGCACAGAGGTACCTTTGAATATCTAGCATTTCATACCGCTTTGACTGTTCCTCAAGCAGCATCCGCTATTGTCAACACTTTATGTGGAAAGCTTAAATCTCCGTAACCTGAACTTGCCCATGTGGTCTGGCAGCATATATATGACACCTTGACTCCAGTTCTTGTAAAGCTTTTCAGCTGCATCCTCTGGCTGTTACGTCCACGCATTCATATTTCCTGTTTTGCTGACCTGTGAAATTTTTATTTCACTTTTCATCAGGCTAGTAAATCATTCTTAAAAGAAAAGAAAATTTGAAAGATAAGCTTACTTGTTCTTTGCTTCTCCCAACCCAGCCTCCAAGGGACCTTAAAAGTTCCTTGCAGTGGAATTTTGGAGTTCAAGATGTTTTTCAGACTGCTGGTTGAACAAGATAGCCTTTTCTGTTTTGTCTCTCAGACTAACGCCGTTTTAGTTAGCTGTAACTTTTAGTGGAGGGTCGCTTCCCTCACGAAGTTCGCTCTGGGGCACACAGGCGCTCGCTGCCCTGCGGCAGCGCGGCGGGGGCATATCCCGCATCCCTTGCCCCACCTCGTCCCCATCACAGCCCCCCCTCCGCGCGGCGCTCCCTTCTCCAGCCGGAGGAGCTGCGCCTGCCTCCCCGCCCGGAGCCGCCGAGCCCGGGCCGGGGCCGCCCCCCGTTCTGCCCCCTCTCCGCGCTCTCCCCTCGCAGCCCCGCATGCAAATGTGCCGCGGCAGCAGGAAGTCACCCGGCGGGCCGTGAGCCAACCGCGGGCCGGGCGAGGCTCCTGCCCGGCCGTTCCCCTCTCCCGGCCGGCGGGGCAGCAGCGCCGCGCCCCGCCCGCCCGCCCAGAGCAGCGCGCCGGGACCCCCCGCTCCGCGCCCCGGCGCTCACCGCGGAGTTCGCTCGCTGCCGCTCAACTTGCGCACCAGGGAAAGTAAGTGCCTTCCCCCGGGAGCGGCGAGGGGCAGCGGTGCCGGCTCTCCCCGCCTCACCCGCGGGGTGCTGCGGGCAGGAGCGGGGGGTGCCCGCCCCGCTGCCTCCGTGCCCCCGCCCCGGCACGGTACGGGAGTACCAGGCGCTTTCCGGGAGGGTTACCCTCGCTCCTGCCCCCGCGAGGAGGTGCCGCTGCCGCCCGACCTTCCCGGTAGGACTGGATGGGGTCTTAAGGGAAATACTGCATTTGGGATAAAATAATCATTCTCAGAAGCATGGTTTATCTCATACCCCTTTGCCTGTCTTCTGCTGTGGTCTGGAGAGCTCGGGAGCTTTCGGGCTGTTTCGTGCCGGGAGGCGTGTGAAATTAGCTGATCATAGTCTGCAGTCGGCGTTTCAAGCCAAAGCGATAGCCTTGGCTGAGGTGAGGTGGTTCCTGGGTATCCCTTGTTACACTGCTTTTTTCTAGGAGAGTAATTCCTGGTGTGTCTTCCAAGCTAAAGCTGCTTCCTCTTAACTGTACGTTCAAATGTGCTTCGAATTAAAGGACAGATGAGAAAATGGTACTGTGATGTTTGGTGCTTGATGTTTCTTGCAGACTACTATTGTAATGGTACTGTGTGCCTAAGGAATGATCTAGAGGAGTTTTCTCCTAGCAATTTTAGTTTAGGAACTGATGTCATACCTTCAGTAAAGCAGTAAAGAGTTGCTGTTGAAATTGCATCTTTCTAGTGTTAGCAGTGAATGCCTTAGCAAGAACTCCTTCTGTTGCCTTGCTCCCTTCTGTTGGCACTAAAGACCAAAGGGATTAACATTTAAAACTTGTTTAACCAGATCATATTCCTGTGGGTATACATAGGGAGCACAAAGCTGGTTTCATCTGAAACTCCTAATCAATATACCGTCCCCTGCCTTTAGTTCCCACCTTTGAAAAAAGAGAAACAGTCTGATCGATCTTAATGTATTTTAGCACATTGTAATACAAATTGGAAATTACATTTTTTTAGCTTGATCACATAAAGTTACTGTAATACTTTTGTAATTTAGAAACATTAATGTTAGTTGCAAGTATCTGTAAAGTACAAGTGCCACGTTGATAAGTCTGCACTCATCATAATATCATTGTAGAGTTGCTAAACCAAAAAGCGGAAGATTTTGGTTGAGAAATTACAAAACTATGTTGGGGAAATGTAGCTCAGTTTTACCAACAGGAGAGTCAAATTGTGTTTGTGTGAATTGTTTCCCACTCAGCATTGAGAGCAGAGTACGTGTTACTTATCTTTTATGTGTCGAGACTTTTTATCTTTTTAATAGGTACTATCAACAACACTCAAAGTATGGATGAGAAAAAATTAGTAGTTTTCTCTGAAAAAGTAGCAACAGGCTAAAAATCAGTTAGATACTGTTAATAGGATGTTATGAAATCTTGGGCAATGATTGAAATTAATGAACTCTGAGATCAATAGATTTCTCATTCTATGGATCTCTTCTGAGATTTATAGCATTTTTCTTTCTCCATTTCAGCTTTGTGAGCTACTGAGTAGTTAGAAAAGAATCCTTGATTTAATAACATAAAAATCTATTTTAATTATGTGTTGTTGAGATATATTATTTTTTTAACCATGATGATATAGAATGATCATCTTTGTACAGTAGCTGGCAGATTTGAAGCTAGTCTTTTCCCTATTTTTGAGTAAATAAGGGTTTTTTCCTAAATAAATATACAGAGGACAAGAAAAAGTTTAGGCCTTTTCTTATAAGTCCCTTGACCAGTGGAGTTGTGCAATGACTCTTTCTGACAAGGCAATGAATTGTGAAATTTTCCAGTACAAAGTTAAACCCTGTTCCCTTTAAAATGTTTAGTATTCTGGGATTTAATGTTACCCTTTCAAGAGAGTTTCTATAAATGTGAAATTATTCCTTGCATGTATTTATGAATATATAAGTATTTATGAATGTGCAAGTAACTATTTCATAATACTTCCTCCTTCCAATTTATCTGTGTACTTGAAGTAGCCTATCTTCCTATGGCCTTATCGACTCCTGTAAGCTTAATGGCACCATAGAACAGCAAGTGTTGCGGAAAGCAATTCCTAAAACAGGCAATGAAAAAAAGTCCAAAGTCCTCCTGGACTTGGACTTCGGTTAAGATCAGCTTAGTACCTGATCTTCAGTGGGGTATCTCAAAAGACCAGAGACGCTACATCTGGCCCTTCTTGTGGTGCACATCAGGGAGCAACATTTGACCTCCACGTAGTTATTTGGGAAAGTTTAAGAATTGCTTTCTTTAATCTCAGATGTGATTCTATTTCTGTCACATAAAGGAGATGTTTGTGTGCCTATACGTTACTTGGAATCTTAATGGGAGTCTTTGAGGTTTTGGGATGAACACATGTTGACCATGAACCAATTTTTATTTTTGTTAAAGGGCTAGGTGATCTGGGGAGGGGATGAGATCTCTCCTCCTTTCCATATGTGCATATTCGGAGGCACTGAGTGACTTTATTTCTTCACTGTTGAGGTTTAGGGAGCCCTTTGCAAAACTAAATGAATGCAGAAGACAAGTAGATAGGGCATGAATGAATAAATAAATAAAGGCAGGGAGTGGGCATTAGATGTAGACTAGGATTTCTAGCATTCTGCTGTAGTAGCATGGCTGTACACAGAGGTGTACCTCTGCAGCAATAGTGATTCCTGAAGCTGTCATGTGCTAATGCAAGGGATAGGAGGAGAATCCGTGGGCCGGGGATCCTGAGGATTGTGTGAGCTTTGTATGTGGGGGTGATACTTCCTTTTGAAGCTATGGAGCCGAGTGTGTAAATAATTGCACCAAACCATGTGGCTCTGTTAAGTAGTATTTATTATAATTTTACCCCTTTAGGATTTCCATCAGAAGAACAGCTTTATTCTGTAGAAGCAGCAGTTGCTCAGCTGAGAATTGGGATTTTTCTCCTGCAGATCATATTCCTACTTCCTTTTTTTCCCATTTATTTCTCTCCCGTCTTTCATGAGAATGCAGGAGTGCTACAGATGGTATAGAGAGAAAGGCTTAGAGACTTACTAAGCCATACCACAGGAAACTATGTAGATAAAAAATGTAAAATTACGTTCGTATGAAAACAGTCTTTAGTGACACATATATAGGGAGAAGGAGACTGGTGCCCTATAAACAGTAATGGTACATTCTCAAAGACATTAGCATCTACTGATAAAAGACAAATGCAATATAACTGTCCTTAGTGTGACTGTTCCTAGTTTAAACTTTATTGTCCTTCAGGGAAGGATGGAAAGGTCTGTGCTTTCATATTTATTTTTGCCTGATTCAAATACATTTCCTGTTGACATTGTCATTAAATGCTGTAATTTCCGAGACTGAATCACTCACATTTGTGTTCAGCATCTTTCCTGAAAAATGTGGGTTCATGGAACAAAACGCTAAGACAGGATTATTCTTGTCCTGGACGCATTTCCTCCAAATATTTATGAGATACTTGTATTTGTTGTATGCCCTAAAGAAATACTGATAGAGGTAAATAGATCAGTTATTTTTGTCAGCCAAACATCAGAAGAGAGAGGGTATTTTGGTAGTAACACTTTGCTGGGAGAGAAGGACAAGACCAGGGAAGGGTGGAGGGGGTAGTGGTTAGATCGCATTTCTCTGAAGGAAAAAAAAGGGTAGATTAGTACCATTCAGGCCAGCAATTGCTCTCCCTTAGGTCAGCGTCACCTATCTTTTTCAAACTGCTGGCATCTTAAGTATCTACAATTGGTTCCTGTGTTTGCACAGTGTCCTATCTTACTTCTTCAGTTCGAAGGACTCAAATGATAAACAGTCTGAACAAAGTGTCCTTCTTCCTCTATGGTCTCTGCTGCATGAGGCATGAGGCTACTTCTTCCTGTGGCTGATATGTTGTAGAAATTGCTACTTTAATTTGCAAAGGCCAGCTGTGATAGGAAATAGTGCTGTCTTAGACTGGAAAATGTGATAGCTCACCACAGGGGCTGAAGTATGGGATGCAGCTACTCTTCTGGAATGGCAATTTTTGTAGTTTTCTCTGTTTTAGCGGGCTGCTCTAAGTATGGAAATGATAAAAGTTTGGAGGGAATGGATTCCCTCTGAGATGTGTTTTTAACTATTCCTTTGTTGGTTTAACAGAAAGCTGTTTCAGGAAGTTCATCAACAAAAACAATCTGTTAAGTCAGCTTTTTGATGTGGCATCTACAATATATTGCTTTGCCTTTCATGTTTCCTTCATTAGTTTGTATATAGGTGTATACGAACCTGTTCAATAATTTTTTTTAATTAATTACTCAGGTTTTATCTCAGATGTTAGTGCAGAAGTATATTTGTCTGCTAAGCAGGTTTGTTCTTTCCACATATGACTGTACTAGGGGCTTAGAACAAAATTAATATCAAAAGCTAAAGAATATGTCTGAGTGAATTCCTGTGTAATGATAACACATTTATAAATCAGTAGGTCTGACCTATGACTAGGTTTCACTCTATTCAGACAAAGAAAATATTTCCTGGTGGTATCAACTGAGTAGGGAAAGGTCTGGATAGTACCACATCTATTGAATGTATTGAAATTGCTTGCTTGAGTATCCATTGCCAGCATTGTGAGGCTTACATTCATTAGGTATAGTGGAGACAGAATGGTTTTCTCCAGGGCAGCCCCAGCCTTACCAGGTGTTTTGATGGGATTTTTAAAACCCTTCAGTAAGTGCTAAATGTCCTGGGGTATCTGTGATTCAGGTCTGGGTGGACAAGAGCTGGAGAACCAGTGTTAAGAAGTGGTTGCCAGAGCTGGTGTCAGTGTCACTGAGGAAGTGAAAGTTTTTGGTAAACACACAGGAAGGGGATGGGCAGGAGAAAGAGGAAATCCTATATTGGATGTTTTATGTGCAACTTGTTCAAAATACATTGCGAGAGTCATTTGAATGTGCTGTTGTGGTGTAGCAGAATGTGCAAATGGGATTGAAAGTACATTTTTGTAACTTCAGACCTACCATTGCAAAAGATCTGCTAAACTGTGCAAAGGCTAGAGAGAAGCATAACAGACCATGAGGGATGTAGGAAAACTTGCCTTTTAAGCAATTCTTCTGCTGTATTGCTGGTGTGGCACTTTGTCTTCCTTTTTCTGTCCAGCTGTATCTGGATTGGCTTCAAGAGAGATTGCAGCCACTGTCCTGACACCAGTGGAGGAGCACCAAGCCATACTGAGGTGAACACTAAGCCCATTTCTCTTGGGATGTAGATGGCCTGATTGATAGTTTCTGCTAGGCACGCAGTAGATAGCAGTATTTCCACTAAGCCTGACCAGTAGAACTTGTCTCTTCTGAAAATCCCCCGCTAAATTTCCTTGGAAGCAGTTCCCATCCCTCTGCCGCAATGCTTGCCAGTGTTTCTGAAAAGGTCCTAGACCCATACTGCTTCAAATGCCTTCATCAGTAATAATGTGCTGTTAGTTTGGGGCTTTTTCTCCCCAGTTTCCCTGAAAAACCCATGTTTCAGTCTTTACCCTGCTGTAGCAGTACTCCCTGCTGCTGTTTCCTTTATTGCTTCTCCCATCATTCTTTTATTTTGCCAACATAATTTTGGTGTTTCTTTCTCTCCAGCTTTGTCGTCAGGACTGTCAGTGGTGTAAACTGTATGTTTCATCTCTTGGTTTAGATGTCTGTAGGAAATTTTCATTTCCCCTTCTAGTAGAGTAAGCCTCAGATCCTTTCATAATCCAGTTATCATTTGTAATCCATTCATGCTGCCTTATTAGGGAATATGTGCCCAGAAATATATAACCTCAGCTTCATGAAGAAGTCTGGTGGAGTACCAACCTGGCACTACTGACATGGTCTTCAAAGTGTTTTAAGAAGGCTGTGCCTCCATAAAGGGCAGCTTTGTACTTCTGTAGATGGTCAACAAGAGTTGACCAACTTCTATGTAGAGTACAGTTTATGTGTAGGTGCAATCTGTTCTTAGAGACTACTGCTGTTTGCCACGTCTGATTTAAAACAGTGACCTCAACCTGACTTGAAATGGGTTAGTTTCTACTATGAAAATGGTCAGTGAGGATTGTCTGTTGCCCCTTTGTCTGCCCTTCTGTAATGTTGTTTGACCTTCTCTGGTCAAGTTTCATTTCTGTCGCATGCAGGTTTTTCTGTGCTGTGTAGTGGCACATGGAAAAGGTTTCTGAGCCAGCGTTGACTCTCCGTGTGAACACGTCTGGTTCAGTGAAGCAGAGCGTGGATTTACCAGCATGTGTGCTGGCCTGAAGAAGAAACCAAGGCTTGGTGTTGTGGGGGTGTGGTGCTAAGACAACAGCTCTTGCTCCAGGATCTTGCTGTTCTCCTTGGTGTTGGTGTGCTGAACAGTGAACCCACAGAAAGTGAAACTTAAGAAACTTAGCTTTGAGAAGGCAGTGCAAGTTGCACTAGCAGAAAAGAGGTTTGGCTGGTGGAGTGAACAAGTGGGGGGAATACGCTTCAGGTGAGATACTTCTGCTCTTGATGGAGCATTTAAGCAGGGTTGAGGGCATTGGATATGAGTGTAAAAAAATGGAAAACTCAACATTTGAGCGGTTGATTAAAATCAGAGATCAGAACAGTATTCTCTTCTGTAATGCATTTGACTAGGTTTAGATGGGTGAAAGGTCCTTTTCCTTACTCCTGCAATAAACAACAATACCAAGATGGTTGGTATGGTACGACACAGGAAAGAAATTTCTCCCTTGAGCACAGAATACAATTTCAGTGATGTGACTGTATTGTTTATTACGGGTTCTATACCTTGTCATACTGACTGAGAATATATGCTTTCCTAGGGTATATTCTCTCCCTATTAGTTATCATCCTTTGCATTTGATTGTTTTTTCTTATTTTATCTCTCTGCTTCTGCAGTCTTCCTGCTTCATTTATTTCTCAGCATTAAGCCCAATTCTGACTTCTTAGGGATTTTGGCCTCCTCTCCTGCACCTTTTATTATATGTTTTGTGTTGTCCTGAGAACTTCCTGTGCGTGTCCAAACAATGAAGGAGTCTTATTGGTTTTTTTCAAGCATTTTCTTTGCACAATGCTTAATACTGTGGAATTCAAGTGTAAGTTGTGGACTCATTACTGTCCTCCTGAAACAAAATTGGATAACCATTGTGAACACTGATTTGTTCTTAGTTCTTGCTTTGAAAGTTAGCTGTGTGGACTGTGAGTGCTGAAGTCACAAATAAACATTTGGGCTTGTGCACAACCTAAGATAGTTTTTTAAAGTACAGTATAACCACATGTCCTGCCTATGAGCTATATACCTGATACATGAAGTTACAGAGCATATAAACTTTAATGAGCAGCCAGTATGGTTGTAATAATAGTGCTGTGAAATTCTTCCAGTCTGCAGTATGAATGTGAAAATTATATTCATGGACCTCCGGTTTACCGTGAGTCTAAATCTGCCAAAATTATCATGCGTGCTGGCCTACTCTTTAAGGTCCGTGTCCTGCCCTTTGTGCAGACAGTCCTGATGTGAGTCTCTCGAAGTCTGTAGGGGTCATTCAAGCCGTGTGCTGCCACTTACAGGATCAGAGCCTGGTTCAGTGGAACTGGCTATGGTTGTAACTGCTAGGTCTTCATCTGCTATCAAGTGCAAGGCTCTTGGCCATTCAGCAGGACTAGAAGCAACAGAAAATACTAAATCCTGTGCAATCCAGTAATGATATATCATGAATACAGAAAGGTTTGTTGTTTTTAGAGGGTGAAAACAAGAAATGTCCAGGCAAAGTCAAAATAGTAGCAGAGGTCAAGGTATTAGTCCGTTTTTGAAAATGCAATAAATTAACGTGTTGAGAATATGCAACATGCTTCTTCAAGTCAGTTCTCTATTGAGATCTTCTATTTAGTATAGAATAACTTCTCCCAAATGTAAAAGAACTTCAATCAAGTAATATACTTGCACAGCTATTGTCCTGGTAATTTGGTGAACTATGTTCATTCTTGCCCTTGAGGGAGATCATCTGCAAAAACATATGTGTGTTTAAAATCGAGGGTCTCCAGGTCTTCCTTATAAAGTTTGAAGCTGAAACAGTCAACTGAATTATCAGACCAGCTATTCACAACCCTTCCTCAAAGAGAGTTCCCAGATTCTCACTCTCACTCCTCTGTGAAAAGGGAAAGAATGTAAAATATTTTAAATTTTGGTTAACTTTAGAGAAACTTCTTATTCATGCTCAAATGTGCAACAAATGTGAAAAACATGCTTAGAAAATTGGATGTGAATTCTTATTCATGTTCATTCAGACATATTTCCTGCAATGACATATTTCTTTTTACACTCTTACTGTCACCCCAGCTTGAACATGTAGTTTACAAGACTTTAGTTAGAGTATTATTGTGACTTTCAGACCTGAATTGATGAAATTTTGCTGTCCCTTTGGATATGTTTGGTAGACTTAAGTGAAGTGTACCTGTATCTGTTTAAAAAAAAAACCCCAATGTCAAGGACTTCAACTAAAAACATTCAAAAATTGCTTATCATATAGCTCATTTAGTTCTATTTATCATGTTTGCAGCAAACTGTTGGTTCAGATGATATCCTTTGGTGCCTCTGCATATATACCAAATTGCAACAGTTGCTTGAAACAGTTTACTAAACTGGGCCAGAAATCAACTGGTAAATTCCTGGTTTAGGAAGGAATATAATTAACACAGAATTTAAAATTAAGTAAAATAAACAAGTTAGGAATAGACTTTTGTGAAGAGCCAGAACCTGGAGGATGTTCTTGCACCCTTGAATTTAAGGGAGGTTCTGCTACTTAAGATCAGTGAGAACAAGACAAGGTGATTCCTCCCAAGGATACTTACACAGTTAGTGCTGAATGTTGTTCTAGTATCCCTGCAAAGATTAAATGGCACAGAATTTCATTTCTACTAGTGTAATTTACTGGCACCAGATTTGACACTGTCTGATTTATTTTTTTTTTCAAGAACTGTGGCAACTTCCTCTTGTGACTTAAGAAAACTTGTCCTAGGTTTGCCAACTTCCAGGAGGAAGTGAGCTCTGAGTGTTAGCTCATGTCAGCGTGAAGGATTTAACCCCAAATTTTCATCTGAGCATGGAATTCATTCTTGAGTCCGTGTTACATACCCCAGTATAATGTCCTGTGTTTCAGGAGGGTTCTTCTGTGTATATCTAGTGCTGTACGGCTAATGAAATACAATACAGTCTGCTGGAGAAGTAAGTGTATATTGGTGTTTGAAATAGTAAAAAAAAATTCTTTTTTTCTTTTGTGAATGTCAGTGCTTTAGACGTGCTCAAGACATTAGATGATGCTATTATAGCGAATGCTATGTTTTAGTTGCAAGTTTGGTCATGAGTAGATATCAGCATTCAAAAATGGAGGTGAGAGCAGCTGAAGAAGCTCTCTGACCGATGGAGCGGGATGATAAATGCAGCACGGGGCAAAGTAATATGAGTTACAAAAGGACTAGGCTATTAGGAGCCATAGTTAGGATCCATTGACACAGAAGTCATTCTGCACTGATTTAGTCATAACTGACGTAATCCATATCGAAAGCAAATTGTAGAATGCATAAAACCAGATAGGTCTATAATAATTGATTTATTCCCTGGTTACCTAGTTACCGGAATTTGAAAAAAAACAAAACCTAAAATACATTAATGTTCTGGTCCCCATTTCTCTCTTTTATTAAACACACTGAAAACAAAGATGAACCCAAAGGAGAAGTGTTATACTTTCTATGAGGCCACCCTCAAAACCTTCATCAGGGCTTACTGGCTGTGTATTTGCTGCCATCCATCATGTTTTCATTGGCTAGTTGAGGGATTTGGACAGGCTGGATCGATGGGTTGAGGCCAATTTTATGAGATTCAACAAGACCAAATGCCGGGTGCTGCCCTTGGGTCACAACAACCCCATGCAGCACTACAGGATGGGGGCAATGTGGCTGGAGCACTGTCTGGCAGAAAAGGACCTGGGGGTGCTGGACGACAGCAGCTGACCGTGAACCAGCACTGTGCTCATGTGACTAAGAAGGCAAATGGCATCCTGACTTGTATCCGAAACAGTGTGGCCTGCAGGACCAGAGAAGTGATCATCCCACTGTATATGACACCAGTGAGGCTGAACCTCAAGGCCTGTGTTCAGTTCTGGGCCCCTCACTACAGGAAAGACATTGAGGTGCTGGTGTGTGTCCAGAGAAGGGCAACAAAGCTGGTGAAGGGATTGGAGCATAAATCTGATGAAGAGTGGCATAGGGAGCTGGGGTTGTTTAGTTTGGAGAAAGGAGGCTCAGGGGAGACCTTATCACTCTCTGTAACTACTGAAAAGGAGGTTGTATGAAGTAGGGGTGGGTCTCTTCTTCCAAACAGCAAGAGGAAATTGGCTCAAGTTGTGCCAGGGGAGACTTAGATTGGATATTAGGAAAAATTTCCTAACTGAAAAAGTGGTCAGGTGTCAGAACAGGCTGCCTAGGGCAGTATCAGACTCTCCATCCCTGGAGGCATTCAGAATACCTCTAAATGTGGCACTTGGGGACATGGTTTGGACTCAATGATGTCAGAGGTCTTTTCCAACCTTAACAGTTCTATGATTTGATGTTGTGATAATTTCAAGGTCTTCATGATCTTTGCGTTCTATTTACAGTACAGCAGTGGGTTTGAATTACAGGCATACCTCAAAGCAAGAGAACACATCTGCAAAATACTCTTTATTGCCAGCAGCATCTTTAACTAGTTGAAGGCCGCATTCATAAATAACCATCCTCTCCCTTTAGTCATAGTAGCTATTAATATTCACTCAAAAAATGTCCTGTCAGTACATTTATCCAGGCATGTGGATGTTGAGCATTATGCTCCCTTGCTTGAATGAGACAAAGGTTTCAAGTATCAGCTGCTACCTGCAAATATACCTTCCTTTGCACCTTCTGGAGAGGGCAGACAGAGTAACAAATTTCAGCTGAAGAGCTAGTTGGAGAACAGCCTGGTGATGATTCCCCAAACTCACTGTACGTTAGCAAGTTGCTCGCTTCGTCCCTTGTTGTCTTCTGAGTCCCAGTGTAAACAAGGAGAAGCTCTTGTTTCTCTTTCATATGTCACGTGGTAAATGCAGACATGGGGTACTGCACATGCAGGACCACTTGTTCCTTAGGGTAGTTTGTTTGTGTGGCTGTGCCTTTGGTTTCAAGTACATCGATCAGTGTACTGAAATCAACACCTGAGTAAACCCACCATGGGTAATGAACCAGGCCTTTTGGACTGATGTAGAAGCCCTTGTTGCACTCCTCTCAACTACACCTTGTTTTGGGAGGCAAAGTGTTTGTGTGTGAAGAAGGGGAGGCCAGAGAACTAGGTAAGTACCGCTGGGAGTGAGGAAGGATAGTTCCGAGATCTGCATTCTCCAAAGAAACAGCGTGAAGCTTGTCCTATCCTTCTGTCACATCATTTGTTATGAGAATGAAGACCTTTGGGCTACTCCTGGACCTCACTCCAACCCCCTGTTAATTTAAGGGTAGTTTCTCGTTTTCCTATGCCACAGTTACTGCTCTAGTTGTTAAAAAGGGAGGAGAGAAGGATCCTCATCCTAGTGGTAGACATGAACGTGCGTAAAGCTCAGGGCAAATACTAGACTAGTGAAACTTTAGCACACTGCCATTATTGACCAAAATGATTGTTTTAAATCTGAAAAAAAATTTATGTGAGTCATAGATACACTCGGCTTGGAATGTAGACATAGTCCTTGGGGTTTGCTAGCTGGAGTGACACACTTCCTAATAGTTAGGAAAAATGTTGATCCTCTTCAGTGTAGTGGTTTGGCCAAATTCTCTTTTGGAAATGCATATTTGATTATATGGAGCTGCTGTTTGTCATTACTGAGTGTTTTTACGAGTCAAGAAAATGACATTTTTACTTATAGTTTGCATGACACTTTTAAGTCTTTAAAGTATTTTGGGAACCTTCGCTTTAAGTTGGTTAACATATTGGTACAGTTTTTCTGTTCCATGTCATATGATCCTTTCCAAGAATTTGGAATAGAGGTATTTATTCTGTTAGGTCAAACTAAGATGTTATTTGACCTTTTCCCCTATCTTCAAAAGATATAGTGCAGTGGAAAAAAGCTGAGGAAATGGAAGATGTGGTTGCCTGAGGGCTGGCAAAGTGAATTAATTCATTGTTGATATTGATTCAAAATTCTGGAGGATGCAGTTGAGGCAAATGATTGTAATAAAATGAAGAGAGTATTATAAGGTCAGAAAACAGATGTTAGTTTAATGTAAGTCTTGTTTTAAAATTAATGCCAAAAATACTGACTACATGAATCTGAAACATTTTTATAATATATAAAGTCTATTATACAATGTTAACAAAATTACAGTCTTGTGTGAACTAACTTTCTTGTGTTTTGGTCTTTTTTTTCTTAAATCGAATAAACAAGAATCAGTAATTTGTACAAATTTGGTTTCATTTCAGTGTAATGTTTTGTTTCAGAAGTTTGTTTTCATCCTTCTGAAAGCATTTTCACATTATTATACCTTTTTTTTTTAACCACTGCCATTATTCCTGCATGAAACCAAGCTTTTAACTAATCTAGACAAAACTGTAATGGATTTACAGAAAAGTAGAGGATGCTGCTTTCTTGGTCAAACTCCCCATCCCTGTTAGAGCTACCTTTTGTGTCATCAACTATGTTGATATTTATTATATGTGTTATGCTGTCATTTATGAGTTCCAACAAATGTTGTGTATCATTTATCTGAGCACTGAATAAACTTATCCTCTCCCTGGACACTTGAAGGCAAGACAGGCAAAGGTTGGAAAGTGGATTAGTGTCACTTGAATTTAGAAAAATGTTTACTTTGACTGATACAGTAAGTTTTACCAAAGCACTCCTGTTACAAAGGCTGTGCAGAGAAGTACATAATCTGTAAACCTCCCCTGACCACACCTCATTTCTATATAGCTGTATTGGATCACTTCACACTTCGAAGTTTGAGATATGATAACTTAAGTCAGTTATTTGCCATTTAGTATAGTAATATGCCAATTAATGTTGGTTCTTGCATCACTAAAGAACCTGGTCTAGTAAGTAAAAACAAAATAAAACAAAAAGGTACAGTATAGGAGAAAAGATTTTCATTATGATCCAACTGTGCTGCTCAGAATGGCTCTGCCTATCCCAGAAACACATCAATACAGCATGAGTACTGCAAATCCAGATATCTTATCTGACCAAAAGTTTCCTTATGTTCTTTTGTCAACTGTTCTTACGTCAACTGTTGGGGGATTTCTGCTGAATGACCTCTCCTATGAAGACAGGCTGAGGTGGGGTTGTTCAGCCTAGAGAAGAGAAGGCTCCGGGGAGACCTTGGAGCAGCCTTCCAGTATCTAAAAGGAGCCTCCAAGAGAGCTGGAGAGGGACTTTTTACAAGAGCATGTGGTAACAGGACAAGGGGAAATGGATTCAAACTGAAAGAGAGTAGGTTTAGATTAGATATTAGGAAGAAATTCTTTACTGTGAGAGTGGTGAGGCACTGGGTTGCCCAGTGAAGCTGTGGATGCCCCATCCCTGGAAGTGTTCTAGTCCAGGTTGGACAGGGCTCCAAGTAACCTGGTCTTGTGGAAGGTATCCTTGCTCACAGCAGGGGGCTTGGAACTAGATGATCTTTAAGGTCCTTTCCAACCCAAACCATTCTATGATTCTAATGCACAGTCCACTTCCACTATCGTTGTATGGCAGCACACCTTTTTGCCCTGTTGTAACTTGAATTCTTATTTTAGAAGTATTTAAATTAGGAAATGGACTTGAATTATGAATGTTGCAGAGTCCTAACCCCAGATTTCAATATGAAGGCAAATGTTGGAAAGGAAAACAGGTCACCGAAGGGTGGAGGACGTGGTGATGAGAATTTCAATGAGAACAGTAGTCAGCTTGGTAATTGATTCAAGAAAGATGTCTGCTAACCCAGATTGGTTTAATTGGACTGAGATATTTGTGCATTAATGTGAATCAGGGCTCTGAAGAGGAGGAGAAGAAATACTGGTGCAGGGCTTAAAACTGAGTGTTGCAGAGGAAGTAGAAATGTGATGGATTTATAACTGTAGTAGGAATGCAAGTGTTTGGGAGCATGAAGGTGATAGGATGATACTTTCCGTGACTGCTATAGGAAAGCATAAAAATTAATCTGAGATAGCATGGCCAAAGTAGAATTTGTCTTGGTCACAATTGCTAAGGAAGAAACTGTGAAAGGAGCTCAACAGGGTTGTGGTTCCTGTCTGCTGCACTTCCCCAAACTCTTGGCAGGACCACTGTCTGTTACCTGTTACATTAGCATTACACTGAGACTTTTCTAAAATACTTTCATTTGCAATGAAAAAATAAGGGTCCCCTTGTGATATTAAGAGGCATTAGAAACACACAGGTGGCTGAGAATATTGTGCAGAACAAATAGTCTGGCAAAATAACGGGGAGAAATTTAATATCAGAGTGTAAGGTAATGCCACTGGAGATATGAAAGTCTGCTGTGACAACAGTTCGCCATTATGAAAAATGAGACAAACCTGGATGTCTTATTGGATCACCAAATGTTTATAAAAGGCTAGTGTGATGAAAGTGTGAAAATAATAAAGTAATTTCTGGAATATATATGCATCTTGGTAATGTATTTCTGTAGATGGAAGAAGTAATAATACTATTTGCTTCAAGGCATTGCTGAAAGTCATCTTGGAACACCTGGCCAGCTCCAGCCTCTTGTTCTTAGAGGAATGAGTTCAAAGTGGAACAGATGTAGAGAAGGGCTGCTAGGATAATCAGTGGAAGTGGAAAAGACTGATAGGGTTTGGTCTTTAAAGCCTAGAGAAGAGGCTGAAAAAGATGTGACTTCTTCTCAATCTCCCAAGAGGATGAAGGGCTAAATGCCGTTATTGTTCCCAAAATGTGCTTAAGACTGGGAATTATGAGACAGTTTCTAAGCCAAGTGGAATGAGGTTCTGAAACCTTTCAGCAATAATATTTTGTTCTTCTGCACCACCGCCCATTAACCTCACTAAAAACAGAGCGTGGTAAACTCACTTCTGAGCTTGTATGATGTGATTGCATTGCTCAGAACAGGTCTGCCTTTCCCAGAAAGTAATTTTGACCCTTTTGCTCTGATCATGGGTCATAAACTAGATAGCTATGTGATCTTGCTCTGATAGATATGCACCTTTGCAGTGTTTGACTTAAATGAGACTAAGTTTGAAGAAATTCTACAGTAACATGCTTGTTGCAGACTTTTCCACTACAGTAGTGTTGGTTACACTACTTATTTCTCTTATTTGCCTGTTTATATAGATATGTATGTCAAAATATTATTTTAGCTTTGTCTCACCTTTTCCACAAAAAAAGATTGAAGCAGTTAAAAGAATTCCTCATTATTATTCCTTTTTTAAAAATGCTGTCACCTGGGCTAGTGCTCCTCACATCACAGGAGCAATGACAGTCCACACAGGACAAGTCTGTCCTAGTTAAACACTGAGTAGATTCAGGTTATTCATGCTCCTTTTTATATACATTGCAGGGAGCACATGGTGATTTGTGCCCATGTCTCTGTGTGTGTGTGTCTGTGTATGCCATGTATATGTGTATCATATAAGGGCTAAATTCTGTTTGGGAGACATAGAGATGATATGATCCAGACCTACAGAAAATAAGCTAAATTTAAAAAGATATTAAAATACACAAGGCAAGGATTGAATGAGACGCAGATAACCATTTAGCAGAAAGGCAAGGGAAGAACAAACTGCTTAAGTTCCCCTAGCTGGTCTCAAGTGCCAAAACAAGATGTGGGAAGTGAAACATGCCCAAAATGAAAGCTGACCCGGGATTTCTGTATTTGCATGAGTCTAGTTAGATGAAAGTTACCAGACAATCAGGTCTTACAGTAAAATTTAAATTTGTACCTATAGATAATACTGTATTGTATTATTAAATAAATATATATATATACACACATATTTTTTATATATATGTGGTGAATTGCAGGTAAAAGAATAAAACCGAACAGAGGCAAAACTAATAATTTTTGAGACATGCAATAGGAATAGGAATCTACTTCAGTTCAGTTACTCTCCATTTTGGTTCTTTCACTTTACTGCCAACCACAGATAATTTATTTTTGTCGCTCTTATTCTCACTCCAGTCTAGTAGCAAATCTTCACTGGCGCAAATATGTGTAGAGCAGTACTGATCAGCCTTTTCTGAGCTCTACCACCTCAAGTTAAACTCCTCTGTTGGCAACTTGGCAGTTGCTTTGCCATATGATGATAGGTCAAAATTAACCCAGGTTTCACAGGCCACTCAGAGATAGTCCTTCTCATAGTCCAGTAACAGAGGTATAGAAGATCGTGCAACACTTGGGTGCTACAGATGGTGTGGAAGAAGATCAATATAAAGTGGAGGTCAGCAGTAACAGGGAAGATAAATGAATTCCTTAAATTTAAGATTTTTCCCTTTTTTTTCATGGAATAGTAAACTTGAGCACTTGATTAAGTGATGTAGAAAGCTGGATGGGCTTCTGAGAAAGCAGGTTTTTGTGTCCCTGAGCAGAGTGGGCTTATGATTCTTCCTCCCAAGCAGTTTTAATCTAAGTTGATCACTGACTTTGAGACACTTCTGCTTTGACCTTGAGGGAATTGCAGAGAAGTCTCATATGCTCAGTTTCATATGCTCAGTTGTTTAGATCTGATGAAGGCATCACTATGTTACCTCTGACTTTATAACTTGTGAAGTAGCAGCAAACTAACTGGCATTAAAGGCCAGAATGAAACATCTAAAACAAAGGAGAGCAAATATATTATTTTCAATTTTTGAAAAAAGTATTAAAAATAAAACTATTTACTCCTTTGCTCTCTAAACTGCTTTAAAGCTCCATGTGTGTTAACAGTTTTTTATATATATAGGTGTAAAGTATTGCTTCCTGTTCTTTGGTTCAGAAGTTTAAATATAGAGCAACATTCAAGACTCAGAGTAAGTTGGGGGTCTTGATTAATTTTTTTCTTGTTCTTGTGCATAAGAAATTTGTGGTTTAAATGAAGAGTTTAGTCTTCATATTCAGTTGAATACAAATGTATGTACCTGTTAAAATAACACATGTATATAGCCGATAAAAGCCTAAGCCATGCAGAGAATTCATGTTTAGATATATAATTATTCACCTTTTGAACAGATGTTTATTTGATAAATAGAGTTCCTTGTATACTCAGTGTTGTACTTCTAATTATTTTAAAAGTTACTTTATTATTGGAAAAGCCAAAGTATAATCTGTGAGGATTTGAGAATCATTTTAATGAAGAGATGATTTCAATCAAGAAAAGGCCAGACATGTCAGGTGGATTTTTAGGAAATTATTTCTAATGTACAACATATATACTATATATGTAACAGAATCACAAGGAAGAGAATGGTTGTGACCATAAACAAAACGAAAAATGAGATCACCTTTGTAGATGATGTAAAGGGTAACTGCCAGGAGGAAATGAAACCTCAAATGCTGCTGATGGTGGATGGACAGGGGATGGTCACATGAACCTTGACTACTTGCAGTAGAAAGTATTGTGGCTTTAGACACATTACATGGTGCTAATGTAGAAAAAGGCTGGTAAAACAAGAATATTCTGGAGACAGACAGCAGCTTTTAACCCTGGAAAAATGTTTCACTTCTGACTTCTGCTCCCTGTGATCCATTTTGGAAATATGACTCGTGTGTTGCTGTAGCAAGATGAAATAGGGCATTCAGAGGGAAAATTCCAAGTAAATGTCTTGTAGACATCAGAATCGATGTCTGTGGAACAACCTGCTGCAGAGGCTCTGCATGATGGTGCTTATGGATACCCCTGGGGCTTTTTGAAGTGTGCCTCAACTTAGATACTTGTTGCCATGCTGCAGCTGTTGACCCAAGTACTTGTCTTTACCTTTTAGCCATGAAATACAGTATGCTCTTTGTTAGAAGAGAAGCTGTTACTTTTTTAGATATCTGTTTATAAAGATTAGCAGCTGTGTTAAGTAGAGTTTCTTTTAATTCAGTGTTTATCTTTCATGTCTAGTTGTGTGGACAGGGCAATAAATGAAAAGCAGGGATGAAAAGTAGTGTCTCCTGTATTGCAAAAGTGTTGGAATGGGAAACATCTGAGTAGGGACTGACAGCATTTTCTCTGTTGTCTAAATTATTTTTGTCTCTGACGAACAATAACGTACTTTTATTTATGATGATGCTGTGCTGTCTGTATTGCTCTTTGCTTACTGTATTCTCTGTCTCTTTATATATCTGCACAAAACACTTCCTTGATGCTCCTTGTGATATGGCAACAGAGCGCTATGCAAATGAACATTTTACACCAAGTGAAATATTTTATTTATGCATGAATGTACTCCCCCCCTTCAGATTTTTCTTATGACTACTGTATAAGCTCAGATAGATGTACACTGCAAACAGATTTTATATTTCAGGGTTTCTTTTTTTGTATGGGTAATTTGCTAGGGTAGAATGTTTAGAAAGATAACTTTGGCAATGATATAATATTCTGAATTTTGAATATTTACAGTGGGTGTTGACTGAAACTCTCCGATCAGTGTCTGCTCTTCATAGTAGCCCTATGAATCTTTACATTGATACCACTCTCAAAAACCTGGAAAAGGCCCAGATCAGATTTCAGTGTAAAAATGTATCATACTGTGCTGGAAACAAATACATCTGTCACTGCAGGTGAACTGGGCAGTGAGGCTTTTGAAACCAGTACAGTTACATTTGCTTCGGGTGTAGGACTAATCGAACAGAATTTTGGATGTGCAGTCTGGAACCCGGTGCGCATCGCTTTACAAAGGTCTAGCATGTACAGAAATATAAAATCCTGTGGCCTTTGAAGAGTTCCAAAGTGTTTTGTTTCACACTATCAAAAGAACGTGTCCTCATTGATCCAGTTTTGACTGCTTAGAAACTATTTTTCAACTCTGTTTGTGCTTTGTCTCCATTGCCTGCCTATACTTGTTTAGAATAGGCAGTGCTTTAGGAGGTTACCTTTAGGTAAACCCTTGATATCAACTTGCTCCTACTTAATGTTCAGTCCTTGGGACTATACTTTAGTAAGGGTACAGTAGGCCCCATTGAACCAGCTATGGGCTTCAGCATTAACTGTTGGGGCTATTTGCTAATGCAGAACTAGCTAAATTCTCTGAGGACTGTGGAGTATCATCTCTATGAGGAAAAGAAGCCATTAAAAACAGTGCTTCATGATGAGGCTCAGGATCTTCTCTTTGTTGGAAGCCATCACATATGTTATCTCACATACTGTATTTGTGTGATTTCACGTGACATCAAGTAGACTTCTGTGTGCTTATGAAGCACCTGCACATAGGCATGACAGATCTGTTATTGTTACTCTCATGAACAAATGATAACCTTGAGCTTATCAGCACAGCCTCACAGCAGTCTTAAGTTTGTGTGCTTTAAGCTGCAGAAAAAAATCTGAGTAAAAATGCTTCTCTCTGGGTCTACACCAGCACTGAGCACAATGCAGTCTTTAAAGATATGTTCAGCTTTCTTACAGGAATAGGAAAGGGCTTTTTGGCTGACAACTTAGATCAAATTACCTTATGTCCTCCGCTTTAGCTGTTTGTTCTGTAGAAGCAGAACTATTCAAGAGCAAAAAGGTTAGCCTTTAGGTGGATAAATACCTGATCTTGCAGATACAGCAGGTAATTAAACACTGGGCTTCCTGATGTCTAGGGTGAGTTTGCAAACACCAGTCTGCCTCTGGGTGTACAGAAATTTCCTATGAACCATTAACAACAGAACAAGAGTCATCAATATACTTACAGTTATAAATAAATAAAATAAATAAAAAATCCTTCTCAGTATTTCAAAACAACCCATGTGGAGCTGAGAATTTGGAAAACTCTCCCAGTGGGTGTTTTCACAAACTAAAATTAAGCATTAAAGATACTAAGGGAAGATTCTGGCTGAAGATGCCCCCCAGTGTCTTTAGATAAGTATGGTAACACTGAAATGCTAACAGTCAAGAAGAGGAAACTGTATTCTCTGCCTATTGATTTTCTGTAGGATTCCTTTTATTTTTATTTCGAGTGAAGACGAGAAGGGGCGCAGTGGGTTCTAATGGTGCTTTTAAACCAATATCACAGTTCACTGCATCACTGCTGAAACCTTATCCACCAAATCCAAGGTTTGTGGGCAATAGGTGACAGATAATTTGCAGAAATGGTAGGAAAGGAACTACCTTCCTCTCATGTTTAGAAGAAAACATTCTGTGGATATGTCAGTGCATCTGTCATTATATGGTGCTTCCTCAATTGAAGGATGGGAGATTGAATAAAGGTGATATGGGAAGTTGAGACTTGCCATGTGGGACTGCTTGTTGCCTTGGTTTATTGGTATAGTCAGTTAGGATTGTGATTATCATCAATATTGTTACAAAAGCACAAGTCTTAATAAGAACTCACACCAATCTGGTTAATGTTCCTACTTGCAGGATGTGTAAGGCACCATCCCATTGAAACAGTTGTATCTGCAAGTGGGTACCTATACTACTACTTTACCTGTTTCTCTATATTTTTTATCTGAGAGATGAAGGTAAAAGTGAGATGTAGTATGGGGTGTTACAATCTGCTTTAGCTTCTCCAGCTGTGTTTTAGTCACTGTTTGTTTACTTGAGCCCATATTTGCACTGAGCTCTTATTTTAAGTTTTATGTTGTTCAAAGAACTGGCTTTAAAGATTAATTAGGGCAAGGGGGAGTATGACTGTGTGCCTGCAAGGGAAAATGTGACTGTGAACCTAGCATTAGAGCAGTGACCTGAAAGGAGGGAGAGAGGAAGGAAGAAGAGGTTTAAAAAGCATTCGTAGTGGATTCTTTGAAGAGTAAGTATAATTACTCTCCTCTGAGGGAGGAATGTAGAAATAATGTTGTATATATGCTTGCTGAAGTACTGTGTAATTACATCATGGGATCAGGAATCGGGTTCCAGTCATGCAGATGCTAACAGCTGTATCTCATCTGATTTAGCATGGATGCAGATCCTGAGAGAAGGATTATCCTTCTAAATTGTATTGGAAAAGAAATACTTGTGATTTGCCATCACTGATATACACATCGACTATTTCAGACTGCTGTAACTGGCGCGTGTGAACAAGGAGATTCATTACTGAACGTCACAATATCAGTTTGTCTGCCATGGAGCTGGGACTGCACAAGTCATCAGCTTCATGTGAGAGTGGGGATTTGAAACAAACAGAGCTCCCTGCTAGACTGGCGTCTGCAAAATGAAGTGGGGAGATACAAGCATTGCTAGATCCAGCTGCAGTGTTCATAATTTGGATTGGAATTTCTTCCTATGTTTTCCAAAGCAGTCTTTTCTTTAAAACATACAGATAAAAGTTGCCACTACAGTAATTGTGTTTTTGTTGTATCTATTCCAAAGCTCAGAGAAGTATCAGAAAGATACAATGGGTTTTGTCAGGGGAGGGTAGACTGAAGAGAAAATACAATAAAACTGAAAATGTGGAAATGGTAAATAACTATTTACTTCATATGTGGATTGAGACAAGAAGTAATTGCTTTCCTTTGCAACTGAAAAGAGCTTTCAGCATGTGTGCCTAACCTTCAGTTGTCCTTCCCATGAACTATTGTGTATGAGAAGGAAGCATGTTTTTGCTATGTAGCCCAAATGATTTCATGGGAAAGGGCTTGGTTTATGGCATAATGATTTTGTTTAATACCTTTTTTATTCCAACAGGAAATATGGGATGTATAAAATCAAAAAGGAAAGAGAATCTGCATGGAGATGGGCTAGATTTGAAGAATCAACCAGTACGTAAAACTGAACGAACTATTTATGTGAGGGATCCAACGTCCAATAAACAGCAAAGGCCAGTAAGTAGATAGTCTCAGGGGAGAATTCCTGTAGCAAGATCAAAGCATGACTGGCATAACTTAAATTTCAATCCAAAACATGTGCATGGAAAAATTCAAATGATCATTAATCCACAATTGGGCTTTTGGAGTTGTGCAGTTCACCCTCGATGAATAAGTACTTAGGGAAATAAAAATTAAAACTTGATGATTTGCTACTTTATGTTTGTCATATTTTTTGCACGAAAACAGTAATCCTTGGCAATGTTTGATATAGATATAACTATGACTGTAGAAGACTGCTAGATGAATGTAAAAAACCTGCAATAGTTTAGAACCGTTTTAAAAAGCATCAGTGTTGGGATTTTAATAGCTGTGGGATCCAGGTGCTGATTATTATACTTAGAGGCTGAAGTAATCACGGGCAATAGTTTACCACCTCTGGTTAACTTTCCTTTTACTCGCTGAAGTCCACTACTTGACCTTGCGTGAGGTGTGTAGGTAAGGATGGGAGGAGAGGGTGCAGTGGTGAAGGGAGCAGAGCTGTGCTGTGGGAGGAACAGGATAAGGGTACCTTCATGTGTGCTGGTATTGGAAAAGAAGGGTGCTGGGATGGGGAATACCACTGGGTACCAAGTGGGTTTGCTAATTTTCAGATTGACTGGTACCTATTTTTCCCCACCTTCTCTACCGTGCTGAGGAAACCGTGTCTCCTGACTGCCCTTGTTAAGGGACCATAGTCTCTTCAGGTGTGAGTGGCACCCTTCTCTCCTCTCTCACCAGCTGACACAGTGAACTCAGCATGCTCTCAGTCAATGTACACACAATACAAACTACCATTTTTTTTTTGATTACCCTTTTTTTTTTTCTTGCACACTTCCAGTGACATAACCATGCTTGTAGTTCTCTAGCATGACAGCTACATGGTAATAACTGTCTTGTTAAAGTGCCCTACCTAAAGCCTCTTCAGCAGAAGTCCCAAAGCTGTAAACTTCATCCCCACAGCTTGTGGCCCATCTTCATGAGGTCTGAGCTGCTCAATTTAAAATCTAGTGGCGACTTACTATACTTTTATATTGTAGTTTGCTTTTGAAGAATGGTGGGGAAATACTGGAGCATTTCCTCTTAATGTAAGACATGTAAGATGATACCAAAGCAAGTGAATACTATGTAATTTAAGATCATCATAAAGATCTAAAACTGCTTAATTAAAGACATATTTTGTTGTAGGCAAATCCAGAAGCACAGCTATTACCAGGACAGAGGTTTGTCAGTGAAGGTACGTTTTTATAGAAATCTTACAACTGCATGCTATGCCCATGTCAGCCTGCAAAATGATGTGAACATTCCTTTGTCTTTCTACTTTTCTAGACACAGAGGAGCATGGAGTCATTGTAGTAGCTTTGTATCCCTATGATGGCATTCATGAAGAGGACTTGTCCTTCAAAAAAGGAGAAAAATTGAAAGTTATTGAGGAGTAAGTGTGACAGTACTGGTTGTATTGTAGATTTTCTTTGGGTTTACCTAATTCCCTCTATAATGTCTTGCTATCCTACTCATAACATAGGTCTATGAATGGTAAGTGAGCTCCCTTATATATGATAATACAAATGCATGTGGAGTTGTGCCAAGTTGAATGGGACTTTGAGCAACCTGCTGTAGTGGAAGGTGTCCCTGCCCATTTCAGGGGAGTTGCAACCAGAGGATCTTAAAGGTCCCCTCCATCCCAGACTGTTCTATGGGTCTGTAGTTCTCTGACTTGACAGCTGCCCTCAGTAACAGCGACCAACGTTGATCCAGTGGAGCCAATGGCTTCTCAGACAGCTTGAGTTTACAGGAAAGATTATGCTTCTCTCTCCAGCACGGGCAGAGCTCTCAACACACTATAACCTAAATAACAATATATCTTATTTTTCATTGTGAATACTACTACTGTTTCTGTTTTTCAGGCTGGGAGAATGGTGGAGAGCAAAATCTCTCACGACAAGGAAAGAAGGCTTCATTCCCAGTAACTATGTGGCTAAAGTAAACACCCTGGAAACAGAAGAGTAAGTTCTCCCAGGCTCTAAATACTGGCTAACTTCTTCACCCTGGTGGTGTATCCTTTGTGGATGGGGAGAGAAACGGTTGTAACTCTTTGAAATACTTTTCAGATGGTTCTTCAAAGACATAACCCGAAAAGATGCTGAAAGATTACTCCTGGCTCCTGGAAATGGTCCTGGAGCTTTCCTTATCAGAGAAAGTGAAACATTAAAAGGTAGGCTTTGGGGTGGGTTACTTTGGAATTGATATAGAGTTAAAAACACACAGTCAGTCTTCACAAAAAATGGCATCAAGTGGCGCTGGATGTGGAGAAGTCACAGTGTGTCCTATTGTGTGAATTTTCTGCAGTTCTGTAGGAGTGAGAAGGATGAGAAAACCACCAGGAAAATAGAGAAGAGAATAACACCCAAAGCTGAGATGGGGGGAAAAAAAGTGTGATTACAGTGACAAGAAGCAGGAATGGATGAAGTGCCATCTTTTCTTGACTTAATGTTTATAACTCCTCTATTGAAAGACTCTTTACTGTAATAGTGGTTGCTGCATTCTATAGTCTTCCAGTCTGCATCCATTGCTGCAAGTTTAAATTATAGTTACTGCATAATGAGGGTTTTCACTTCTACAGTGTAGTGTGATTCTGTCCAAAAAGCTTTTGGGTAAAGTTTTGTGCTGTAGGCAGAGCGCTTTGCGCTGAAAAGCTTAGTGAATTTTCCAGGCTCTTCAGCTGGGACTTTGGAAAGAACATAGGAAGCCTCTGGACTCTGACAGCAGTCTGACTGGATGTTCCAACTGAATGCTGTAACACTGCATCCTCCAGAGGAAGACACATGAAGCCCTTCAGCAGATCATGTGTCTGTCCACTCCACAGGGTGGCTTTTTTTGGCCCCCATACTGCAGGTTCTTGATTAGATGTAGCTCTGTAATGGGCCTATATCATTGTTTCTGTGCTCTCAGATGAAGACTCCTAAATGAAGTTTTCAAAGGAAGACTCCTAAATTCTACTTAGAGCGAGGCAAAGTACCCCCACTGTCACTGGATCTGTGTGTGAGGAGAGATAAAGGGGTGGTTTCTTATCCTTTGAAAATGAACAAGAATTGTGCAAGTAGAAGAAAGGAAGAGCGCTGTAGCTAAGGGTAGATGCTCTCCTACCCCAGCTTAAATCCCAGCTGATGTTAGACTCCCTAGGACTAACAGATATGCTCTTCCTCCTGTATGCCTCAAGCCATCTCCAAACTATCCTTTTGTTAGTTGGCCCACAACAACCAGGGTGTTCCTTTTTTGAAATGCTGATCTCTGATTTTCAGCTTCTGTCTGAGTAGTGTGACAGCCCCGGTCTTGATTTCCCAGCCAAGCTGGGGGACTTTCCGCAAAACTGGGCATTGAATGTGGAGCTGCCTAGAATATGGAACTCCTGAGTTTGTTGAGTAAGATTGAAAAAGAAAGTGTCACTGTAAGCATTTTGGTGACCGGTTCAGGACCGGCTATGGGCTAACCTCCTCCTGTTGATTGCAAAATGCTTTTTGAGGAAATAAGGGAGTAAAAACAAAACCAGGCAAAATGGTGATTTTGTTAAGCTCAACTGTATATGTGTGGGCACTGTAGACTTTTCTATCTGTTAATGATAATTTCTTCTTTATCCACAGGCAGCTATTCTCTCTCCATAAGAGACTATGATCCACAGCATGGCGATGTTATTAAGCACTACAAAATCAGGAGTCTAGACAATGGAGGATTTTACATCTCTCCAAGAATAACTTTTCCCAACATCAATGATATGATCAAACATTATCAAAGTAAGTTAAAACAATTAATGAATTACTCAATAGAATGCAGCCATTATTTCCTGGGATGGAAAATAAATGCTTTCTTCTTTTGTTTCAAAGCTTTTCATCTTTTTTTTTTTATTTTTCCTAAATAACTCAGGCATGCATGTTATCGAAGATAAAGTAAAACTGATTGGAACCCAAGTAATGTTGTTATCATAATCAGACCTAATGCTGTCTGTCCTGTGGCATACCATTGTGAAATAAAGACTAGCTTTATAAAGCATCTCATCAAAGTTATAATGATGTGAAGCTGTAGTAAGAATTGCCTTCTATTTAAGTAAATTAATTCTGTATTTAAGAGTAAATTCTTATTGACAATTAGCAGAAATACATATAGACTTGTGAATGTCATCTTGTACCTAGTGTTGAGTGTGAAATCGTTTTTATTTTTCCTATAAATGTATTTTTTTAATAATTTTTAATGGCATTTTGAAGGAAGTAAAATTCCATAGACTTCAAAGAAAGAAAATTACACCCACACAGAATGTATACATTTATTTAAAAAAAGAGTGGGGAGAGGGGAGGGACAAGTTTCTACCTATGTTTTACTGCAAAACTGGCTTTTAATTCTGCATGATCTCCTAGTGGATAGCTCCAAAATACAGGTTTTTTTGGTCTTGTAATTGGGAAGACAGAAAAGAAAAAAAAATAGGACATAAAATTACATAGTTATTTTTCAAAACCATTCTGAGGACTTGGCCATGAAATTTTTCAGAGTTGTTAGATATGTGTGCTAGTTCTTTGGCACAGCTGGAAAACCTGAGAATTATTCAACATTTATATAAAAGTTGTAGCTGGTCAGTGTCTGGAGAAAAAATAAGGTTGACCTACTTAGGCTTGCATGCACATCTGTCTGAAACCATGTTGCAAGAAAATTTAATGACAAATTCAGAATACAGGTCCCAAGCCTGACTCCAGTGTGGATCTTAACCAACATACTGTTAGTAATCAGATCTGATATTGTATTTATTTGGTACCAATTGTACTAAAACCCCTTAATAATCTGCCAGTAACCAGATGCATGTGATATTTCTTTATTAAATTTGTCTCTGAAAACCAAATTTCAGATCAGAGGCACTTAAAATTATGTGAAAGCACCAGGAAGGCTACATTCTAATCACAGCATCCGATTATTTTGGCATTATTTGAGGTAGTGCACACCTATAATTAAGAGATGTTTGTCTCAAGTCATGACTCACAGAAGTGTAATGTATTTTGTATTTTCTTTTTTTTTTCTTTGAAAACCAGAGCAATCAGATGGTTTATGTAGAAAGCTGGAAAAAGCTTGTATTAGTCCCAAGCCTCAAAAACCATGGGATAAAGATGCGTGGGAAATTCCACGGGAATCGATTAAATTAGTGAAGAAACTTGGAGCTGGTCAGTTTGGAGAAGTCTGGATGGGTAAGTTTATTCTTTTGAAATAAGTATTAAACTCTGAAAGAAGTGTCATTTCAGAGTCATTCAGAAATGTAGTGGACATGAACCTGGTCTGATATACTTGTAAAACAGCCAAATTAGGTCCAGAATATGTCTTCTTGTGAGGAGAGAGGGTTTGTAAAAGAGGGTAGATACCTGACAAATAAGTGGAATAAATCCTTTTGGAGTCTTTTACAGGGAAAAACTAGTGAGTGAGCACTGTAATTTAGAAGGTTAAAGACAATAAGGTTTTTTTGGTAGGGTTTTGTGGGGGAAATAGAAGGTTATAGTAAGATGTGGCTCCCAAGTCTCAAAATTGATGGGTCTCTCAGAACTTTGCTTCAAATCAGAAAGTGTTAAAGAACATGAAATAAAAAGAAACAATGTCTTTTAGTGAATTGCCTATTGAGATTTCATTGTATCTTCATAAAGAAGATGCTGTGATGTAGTGCATGGGGCTGCCAGACTGGGTGAAAAAAGAAAGCAGACTTGACCCAAGCGTATTGTCTGCCAGTGTCTGCTTGGAAAGTAGGTGACTTATGTAGTAAGAAGACTAGAGGTTGAACACCCTCTACCTTGAATTATCATGCAAGTTCCCAATAATAAAACTGTCATAAGACTTACAAGTTGTAAATGTTAATATATACACAGCAAAAAATGATAGCATTAATTATTATCACCTAAATAATTATCTTTGTTGGCTTACAAGCAATATTTTCTCAGCCTTGATGACTTCCTTTGGCAAGGGTCTATGTCCAGTGTCACATAGGCATAGTGAAAATGGTTTAATCGTCTTGCTTTTGAAATGCTGCCTCTTCTGACATCTGAGTATTCTTTTGGCTTCTGTATTGCATGTTCTGTGTGCTATTCATTACTTACACACTTTTTACCATTTACCGTCTTGTTTGGGGTAAACTATACCTTCCTCCCGAAGTCTTCATTAGGATGTTTTTTAAGGCCAAATCATTCTGTCATTAGCCTTTCCTTGAATCTCTTTTTTGGATGTTATATTTAAATTGGAATAAAATTGTTTCAGTTATAATAGTAATAGATGAGATGAAGGTGATTATTATTAATTTTAAGGTGTAAGATTCTATAGGTAAAGTATTTCTGAGCAACTTAAGAGTGTATCCCAAAGCTTGCTAGAAGACACAAAGCTATGAAAGGGTCTCTGATGACCCATAAGAGTGGGTCAGTCTGGCAGGAATGTCACTGCTTTGAAGAGATGCTCTCATTTAGAAAAGCAAAGCACAGATTGGTGCTGTTTGAGTAGCAAATTATACACACAACTACAGCGTCATTCAGAAAGCTCTAGTTCAGTCATAGGTGTAATCTTTTGGTATAAATCATATAAAAATGCAGGCAACACATCACTATAGAATAATATAGCCAAATTCAGCCTTTTATCTGCCTTCATGAGAAAAGGCTTAAGAAACCCTCTAGCTATGATATACATGAATGACAGTTTAGATATTAGTCAGGACAAGTGTCAGTCATTGTGCAGTTATTTCTGTTTAATAAATCAGGACCAGAAATGTTCAACTGACACTGAAATACTGTGGAAGACTTTTGGTAGGAGGTAATCAACTACTTGAAGACATAGATCATTTTGGGAAGTGACTAATTATGCACAAAGGAATAAAACTTTAAAAGGGTGTTTCTGGTTCAAGATGTTTCCTCTTGTTTGTGTCATTATTTTAACATCTAAATTGGGCCTAACCCCTGTGTCTGAAATGCTGCACTGTGAGAAAAATTAATGTACTGTAAAAGCTATCACTGTGTTTCCTCTTCTCTGCTTCCTTTCTGAAGCAAAAGAAGATGATTTGCATGGCACAAGTCTACTCAAATCAGTAGCATGGTTAATACTAGAACCAAGGAAGTTCAAACTGGAAAGCGAACATTAGGTCAGCTATGTGGTGCAGGGTGTCAGCAAACACTGTGTATTGTAATGATCAACCAGGGACATTGGGAGGTATGCAAAGGTACTGAGAAACAACCTAGTTGTTACGCTGTCCTGACTAGAGAGCCGGTTGTTGTGCTACCACCTCACATACAGCAAAATTATTTTTCAGCTGTAGTGTGAATTAAAGAGCAATACTATCCCATGGTTTAATTACTAAATAAATTTCTTCTTGATAAAGGACACTTAGAATTGTGGTTTCAGAGGGAACAGTGTCCCACTCAGAGGAACTGTGCTTCCTAGTAAAGAAAGATGTAGAGCTACTAGACCTTTGTGGCAAAGGGTCACAAAGATTATGAAAGGACTGGAGCACCTCTCTCTTGAGGAAAGGCTGAGAGACCTGAGACTATTCAGCCTTGAAAAGGCTTGGGGATCTTATCAATGTATGTAAATAGCTGAAGGCAGTATGCAGAGAGGACTGAGCCAGGCTCTTCTCAGTGGTGCCCAGTGACAAGACCAGAAGCAAAGGGCACAAACTGAAACACAGGAGGCTCCCTTTGAACATCAGGAAACCCTTTTTCATTGAGTGACCAAGCACTGGCATAGGTTGCCCAGAGAGGCTGTGGTGTCTCCATCCTTGAAGAGAATCAAAAGCCAACTTGACACAGTCCTGGACAACCAGCTTGATTGGGTGTGTTAGACCCTGGTACCTTCCAGAGGCCCCTTCCAACCTGAACCCTTCTGTGATTCTGTGAGACATGGGAATATAGAGATAATACTGTTACTGCAATGTGAAGATAGGAAAGCGTATCTTTTATAGTATTTTCTTTTTAGTATGTCCATAAGTACTTTCTGGGCTTCCACGTTGATATCTTCTTCGTGAACATTTTGGAGCTTATACTGTGGGACGACTAAGAAAACTCTAGGAACAAAAAACAAGCCCGAAGCACTTGGCTGTGTTCCTGTATGACCCGTGCAGAGAATCTTTGTCACCTATGGAGTGGGAAGCTGAATCTCCTCCACTTCTGAAGAGTTCCTTTTACACTGAGAAAACTTGCTACCAATTTCTCATATTGTTTATCACTGCAAGTGCAATTTCTTCATTACAGTTATGTGCAATTTTATGCATTTTATAAAGACTTTCTGTTTTTAGGCTATCAAGTTAGTGTTTAAGTGTGCAATTTGGGCATCAGCTGTGCTGACACAATAGATGAAAACAACATGGCAGAACTGTGCTCACATTTTATGCACTGCACCATGGAAGTGGTTAGAAAGCTTCAGCCTCCGCTCTGTGCCTTCCTATTTAATGGGCTGTATGGAGATGAGCAAGAGATGGAGCTACTGTTGTTGTGTTGTTCTGTTCTTCAGCTGCGTGATGGCTGTAGTTGGTGAAGAAGTGAAGTGCTGACCTGCAATAGGATGCAGAGAAACTGCTGTTCTCAGTCTCTTCCCTGGTCTCCCCTGCAACAGTAACCGCCTGAGATATAATCTTTCTTTTAATAGTGTCATACTTCTGTAGCCCAAACAAGTTGTTTCCAGTATATGCTGCAGGGAATTACTGCAAAAGCAGAGGAAGGAGAAAACTGCATGTCGTAGGCTTGTTCACAAAGTTGTTCATCTTTAGACCTAGAGATCTGGTCAGAAATGGTAGGCTCAACTTCGTTATTGTCTGTTGTAAGTTCATATCACAGCTTGGCCTGATTAATCTTGTGCAAGAATCTGAGGACAACCTGGGTGTCCAAGATACTTCTCTGTTAAAATAATAGTAATCAGCTCCAAGATAGATACCTGAAACACTAAATTTTTTTGAGGATTCTATTCTAAGATGTAGAGAAGAACATTGCTACTGCTTGCTTCACATTTGATTTTTAACAGAAGCTGAAACTGCAGAGAAACTCACTTCCTGCCATGGTATGAAAGGTTTTTAGACCATGGAGTTCAGTGCATCTGGGCAACTACTTTGGTGATGTGATGAAACAGAACAGCACTGCAAGAGCAGGGTCTATGTTTTATGCATTTTTGTTCCTAGTGTGCACTGATATGAAGTGAATCATGATGCTCTGTGGTATCAATAATCCATGAAGAGAATTCTCAAGCAGGGCTAAGAGGAAAGTTAACAAGGCAAATGCAGCCATTATAGTGTATTTTATTAATGAGGCACATCTTGCTTGCATTTCAGGTGTAAAAGATTCTCTTATTCAATAACCTCTGAATTAGAATATTAGTAATATTTGTTTTGAAGGTGTATTTTCTTTTGCAGCTATTAGAAAAAAACAGAGTAAATCGTATCACAGAAATCCTTTTGTTACAATAAAAGACATCTAAAATGAACCAAGAAAACTTACTGGTACATCTCATTGGTATTAGAAAAGAAATTTGACAACACATAGATGAGCTGAATGTTAGTTGCAAAAAATCTGAATTTTATGTCAGATGTTCTAGATCTAAGCAAGAATTTCATTGTTTATCTATCTTCTTGAATTCATATTTAGGTAGCAGTCCTAAGTTCATTCAGCAGACCGTAGTTCATTCATATGATATGGCAAGCAATACTGTGACACAGCAAGCACTGGGTCTGCACTCAGAGTCGGGCTCAGTTCAGCCAAGGCAGGTGTTAGTGAATAGTTCAGAGCCCCAGGCACTGTAGGAAGCTGGGGGATGATGCCATAGCCACCCCTTCCCACAGCTCCCAGCACATTACTGGAATCCTTCTGTGATGCAGATTAAGCCTTAAATTTGCTGTCACTAAAGCTCTTTGAGGTCATCAGTTTTCTCTCCACCTGAACAAAGGCTGCAGTTCCTTACCTGAACAGTAAGAGTCTGCCTGCAAAGCAGATTATCTTTTGGGGCACTACCACAGATGTTCTCATAGCAGTGATAGGTGACCTGGCATGAGGACTAGGACTTTGTTGGGCTGGAGTGGTACAGATGCATACTAAAAAGATGCTGCCTGCTCTAGGTCCAGCCCAAACAAAGCTAACACTGGTTTTGCTGATAATGTGAGTGGGAAAGGTGACAAATTCCAGTTTTGCCAAGCTCTTAAGGTCCACTTTTTTGTGCGTGCTCATAGAGTTCATGACCGCCTTTCCTCAGGGTTTTGGTGTCCCATCCCTGCCAATACCTGATTTAATAAATGAACATAGAAGTAATCAAGATCAATTATTGCTAGTGCTCTCACCAGCTATTTGCTTTGTATATTATGACCAGAGGGTCAGAGTAGACTTTTTTACAGCAGAAAACCTCAGTGTCACTGAGGCATTGCAGTAAAGCCGAGTTTCTGTAAGTAAGACCCTAGTTTGATAGATTTCTGTAGTGAATGTAAAATATTGTTACATAGCTAATGGTGTGTTGCTCATAATTGCTTCACAGAAATAATGATATTGATTAGTATGTTCAGTAGAGACTTCAACAAATTGGGAGTGGAAATCATGCTCTGTTTTAGAGTATGGGATGGAATAGTAGAAATGATAGAAATAAACTTTCTGATTCTTAAGCAGAAAGAAACATATTTTATATCTTTTTCTCTAATAGATATAAATATATGCCTGAGCTTTAACAGCAGATTTGACCTGTAGCTGTAATTTTTTACTGTTAGGTAATTTAGAGAAATGTCTATGTTATGCTTTGACCTGACCATGTTTGGAAAAATGGATTTAATAATTGTGCAGGTGAATATTTTGTGATTGACATAGTGGCTTTTCTCAGGTGATGATTCTTCTTTAAAAAAAAAGAAGATGCAGTGGTTAGAGCAATCACTTAAGATCTGAGAACTAGGTCCTTGCTTTGCCACTGATTTCTTTTGTTAGGATGATAGTATAAGGAAGCGGTAGATTCCAGTTTGGAGGTGGTGATAGTCTGCATTGTTGCTGCATAAGGCGATGAGTCTATATCATTGAGTCATGAAAGTTTTACCTCTTCTGAGAAATATTTCTGCAATGTTGCAATGGGTATGACGGGGTACAAAAGTTACATTTATATCACTATCTCTTTCTTTCTCTCTATTTCTTTTATTTCTCAAATTAAATGACTTCATGAGATAAACTTTAGTATCAGTGCTTGCTACTCTATTTTTAATACTATTTTAACATTTATTTAATGCTTGGGAAAATCAGAAAATTATTCTCTACTTTTTTTGTAACTAGACTATTACATTAGAAGGTTTGATAAACAAATGAACCACAGCCACAGTCTCCTTCACTTTTGTCATGAGCTATGTGATAAGAAGTTATCACATTTTAAATCTTGTGCTGAACACTGCAGGATTGCAGTCCTGGCAGCGTATCCTTGTTGGTCACAAGAACACTTGTTTGATTGCACTTTCCCGTAATGCTCCATTTTGAGCACTGAGGGTTACGGAAAGGATTAGAAGCATGAGACTGGCATGCATAAAATAGCAAAAAGTCATGGGATTTAAAGATACTCCAGAATCTTGCAGTCAGTCCTTGGACGCTATTGGATTCTGAGAAAATTTAAGTGGACTCTCATTAAAACATGTCTTGACAAGTTTTTATGCGCTACTTGTGAATGAAAACTTTGTATGAAGTCAGATCACTTGCTTGCTTTTTTTTTTTTTTTGAGATAACTGATTTCTAAATATAGGGAATGGATCATTTTTCACTGCAATGTTGTATCAGTTGCAAAATAAAAAGGAATTTAGCATTTGTGCTACATCTGGCACTTGCTTTCAGACTCTTAGCTATTCCTGGAATCTAACATCACCTGCTTTACAAATTCCTGCTAGTGGGGTGCTGTGTGGTGCAGAGTGACTTCAAGTGCACTGATTGTATTCCCTCTTTGTAGGTTACTATCACAATAGTACGAAAGTAGCTGTGAAGACCTTGAAGCCTGGAACAATGTCCGTGCAAGCCTTCCTGGAAGAAGCCAATCTTATGAAAACACTTCAGCATGATAAGCTCGTTAGGCTTTATGCTGTAGTGACCAAAGAAGAGCCTATTTATATTATAACAGAATTCATGGCAAAAGGTGAGAAAAACATTGGATCTGCAAGCAGTGTTTTAGGTGAACTCTTCTGCTTCTCCTAAATTAGTCCCCTTTCTTTAAAAAGGAAGGAATGATAGAGTTATTTTTTGAGTGCTCAGGTATTAATTGAAGAAGAACCTATCCTTAAGATAGGCTGAGGCTTTAATTTTGTGATCTATTGCTGCATTTGTGAATCTGAATTTTCAGTTTTCTTAAATGCAGCATTTTTAATTGTTTCTGAATCAGAGGATAACCCCAAAATAGCCCTGGTTCCTTTGGACTCCCTACATAACTTTTGTTTCTGGTATCATAGCAAGGCAATTAAAATATACCTTAGAAATTGCCTTATGTGGCCCTTGAATTGATAAAGGTGTGTGTAATAAGGTGAATGAGGTGTGGTCTTGCAAGGATGGCTGCACTACTAGAAAAAGACAACCTTTATAGAGCATTACTGCAAAAAATATACAAGGTTTCCTTCTCAGATTGTCTTGGGTGGTAGCTTTTCTTGCTTTGTTCTGTTTTCAAGCAATTTTGTGTTGAAATACTTGTTCTTCATGACTTGGAAAGGACTGATGTGAGTACTTCTACTAGACAGTTCCTGATGGTCCGTAGACTAGCATGCTTACCAAACTCAACACCACTAAACTGAGATGTGGTCTGATGGGAGTTTTCTACCCCCAGGAAAATGGCTAAACTCAGATATCTGACATGCAGACTTGGATGTTACAGTTGGTAAAACATGCGAAGAGACTGTCTTATTATGGTCAACTTGAAAATGCATCAAAACACTTCACTGCATCAATTTTGTGATCCGTAACATCGGGGACTGGTGTGACCTTTCTTTTGGTAATAAGCTGCACTGACTTAATCTTTCTCTGTTGTAACAGGAAGTTTGCTGGATTTCCTGAAGAGTGATGAAGGAAGTAAATTGTTGCTTCCAAAGCTAATTGACTTCTCTGCTCAGGTAAAGTTTAGGAAATATGCTCAAAATTAGTGGGGTTTTATTTTTTTTAGAGTCTGAAACTCATGCTGGGCAGCTTTATCTTCAGGGTTTTTTGCATAAAAAATTAATTTTCAAATAAATTTTGAGTAAATAAGGTTATTTGAAAGGAGGAAATACATAAAAGAGGTTTCAAAGGGAATGTGTGAGGTCACTGCTGGTAACTTACCTAGATGTCAGTGAACCCTGATTAGATGGCAGCAGTACACATCTGCTTTCCTTTGTGGAAAGGCTGCTTTCAATTTGAGCAGCTATGTGTTGAAAGTGTAAGTACAAGTTTGTGATTTTGTGCTTAGGAGATTCCTTAAATGTTAATAAATGTGTCATTTTTGTACTTCTTAAGTTAGGTTAATTGGTCAAACGTCTTTTAGCCTCAATTGACTCTACTTGGTTTCAAATTCTTATGTAAGTTATTATGAAATGATGTTTCAGTATACTAGTATATGATTCATGAACCAGGATGATTGTTTCAAAATATACAAGTTATCCCGTGTCATAAATGAAACCTGGAGAGAGAGACCCCAGAGTGATTTGTGTTTCACAGCCTGGATCAGAGGTGCCCAGAGCCCAATTTTTTGTCTTCGACAGTTACCAGCACTAGATGTCCAGGGAGGCATGTAACAAAAATAGAGTAATAATTGTGGGTTTGTGAGTTGTAGTTCATGTTACTAATAGGTAATGAAGGCATTTCTGTTAGGTTATTGCTAATCAATCTTTTAGGGTTTTTATTATGCATTGGAGTTTACAGATATTTGTACCCTATTACAGTAACTTGTTGTAACTCATGAAGAAAGATGGGAAAACTCTAAAAGGTATGGCAAAACATTCAGGATTTATACCAAAAATTCACAATAAGAATATTATATAAATATTTTATATAACCATTGATATACAGATAAATATAAGATTAGAAATATTTCTTTACCAAGAGGGTTGTCAAACAGTAAAATAGGTTTCCTAGAGAGGCAATCAGTGCCCCAAACCTGTCGTTGTTTAAGAGGCATTTGGACATGCCCTTAATAACATGTTTTAACTTTTGGTTAAAATGGCCTGAAGTGGTCAAGCAGTTGGACCAGATGATCATTGGAGGTCCTTTCCAAACAGAATTATTCTATCCTATAGTATATTACATATCACGTGTTGTTATGTAGATGTTCAATATATCAAATACAGATTTTTATTTATCCAATGCAGGAGCAATTTTTGTTATAATTATAGGTTTCGTGTAGCTATAGGCTTTCTAAGTTTTAAGAATTCTTTGAGTAATTTGTTCTTGAGAATTTAGTGGGATAAAAGCTTTGTAGATGTAGAAAACCTGCTGGATCCCAGGTCATGGCCTGAAGAGATGAATAACAGTGGGCAGAAAAGAAGAAAAAAAAGGGAACTTTGAAAATAGTGTGTAAAATTCAAGGGAGAGAAGAACACCTGTGAGCAGTGATATGAAAGGAGACCTGAGATGTAAAGAGAAAAGCACATGTAGTTTCACAGCAATGGAGTTAGGGATGTTGTGTTCATTTTAAATATTGTGTTCACAGAAATTTAAGGCTTAAAAAGTGCAATGAACTAGAGCAGAACTCTAACTGTGTACAACTTGGGTAAATCGCTTCAAGATAACAGGGGTCAGAGATTGTCATTTACAAAACTTTGAAGGTCAGGTCACTTGAAATGGACATCACTTGTCACCGTGATCTGACAGCAACCTCTCAGAGCCAATTCCTGCACTTGGCCTCAGAGGCCAGGACCTTGTGCTGCACAGGTGATGTGAGAAATCCCTCTTGTCACCTCTTTCAAAAGAAATTCCTGAGAGCGAGCTGTGCATTGGCTTGGAGTGATCCTGAAGGGGTTTTCAGGAATGCCTCCCTGAGCATTTCTGGCTGCAGCCCAAACAAAACTCTGGAACAGAGATAGCAGGATTTTTCTTGTGGAAAGAATCTGTAGAGTTTTTGAGCACATTTGTAAAGAGCCCTTAATGCCATTGGGTAATAACAGGACTGTGTAGAATAGACTTGCAGGCTGCATGTGTGTGGTTCCAGACTAGAGATTTCCCTCTGACCAACACCGATGTTCCACTGGTCTTCTCTGTCTCTGACAGTCTGAATGTTAATTGATGGGTCTTTAGGGTAAAAGATGGGACAAAAATATTTTCAGACCTTTGCTAAGGTAGTGGCAATTTTACTGCAGACCTGTGGATCACACTTTTCCAGAATGTAGGCTATATATAAAGGAGAACACAAAATGTATGTAGCGTTTTTGGAATGCCTCTAGTTTGTACAAATGGAGCACTAATTTACTCTTACAGCAATGATGTTAACCTCTCCGTAGAGCTAAGGGGAATGAAATTTGGAGAGATATGTTTCAGAAGAGGTTAAAAATAATATGGAAGGAAGCTTGTGGTGAAGTTCTTAACATCAGGTCGGTTTTTTTTCCTTGGTGGACACACAGTCATTACTGTCTAATCACACTGTTCTGGCAAGGCAGTTTGCCAGACTGTCCCAGCTTCTCACCAACACTGGAAATGCAAGAAATTGTAGCTGAGCATTAGCTTATTTTTCCCCTCATACATCTGTGATGTTATGTGACACAGGAGGGACTGAGAATGGGAGAAAGAGAGGGAAGGATGTGGTCTGTGTACTATTAGAGGGCTGAAGAATATAGTGCAGGTAGATGTACAGGAACCCTCAGCTGAAGCTGATTTTCCAAGTGTTATTGGAGAGCAACAACAGCTGTGAGTTGTTTGCATTGCCAGGCTGTCTTTTAGTGCTCCACTTGCTGAGCTTATTATGCCTTTGCCTTGAGCAGTCTTGAAAAAAAAAATATGTTTACAAGAGGTGAAACATTCTGATTTTGAAAATGAGGACTGCTGTCCTAGGTGAAATAACACCTTTTAAAAAGTAAGCCTTTTTCAAGCAATATAATCAAGTATATAATCAAATATACTCCTGCTCTGCTAAACTGATTTTGCTGTTTAGTTAGATGAACACACTCACTGATGGCCATTTTTGACAGAGATAGTTGTTACTTGATTACACTTACATCTAGTGCCTACTTTAACTTACAGCTGCGGATTCTGGATTTTGATGGTTTTCTTTCTGTACTAATGGTCATGATTTATGAAATTAAGCTTGTAGAAAAGATGGCAAAAAAATGCTTGCTAGGAAGGTGGTCCAGCTCAGATTCTAAAGCAACCTGCTCTCTGACAGAGCTGAAGGTATCTCTTGTGTTTTAATTAGTGCATATGAGCAGGGGCAGGGGGAATCTAGTGTTAGCTGTGCCCTGGCAAAGACAATTTTATTCACTGGAGATGAACATTAGATGTCTCTGAAATGAGCAGGTTTTAAAGGAAGGTGAGATTTGCAAACAAATCTTCAGGCACGTACTATCTGCTTTAGTACAGAGCAGAGCTGTGGCATCTCCCGTAGAAGTCAGCAGAATTCTCAGTATGTCGGACATGCCAGAAACAGCCAGGAATATGGAAAAAACAAAACCTGAGCCTGCCTCCCTGCCTACATGGCCACTGTTTGTGCATGGGTCAGCAGCATGGCAACGTCTTTGGCTGCTCTCACGGCTGCCTCGCATCTGGCAGGCATTACCTGGCACAGGTGATGAGTGGTTCCCAGTGGTTCCCCTTGCTGGGCTCTGCCTGCCAGCTCAGCCAGCAGACTCGGGGAATCCAAAGGTGCCATTAGCTGTTGATTCCTGGGTGCAAGTCGGAGTGTAAGCGAATTTCATTGCTTTGTCCATGGTCTGCTGCCAGATCTGGCTAATGCAGCGGGCCAAGGCGGTCCACATGGACATTGCCCAAATTCCTCTTGGTCATTTACAGGCAACAGCGTGGCTCCTTCAGCACTTAAGCAACTGGCAAACTCTGGATTTTACTAGTTGTTTTCTGTGTTGTTTTAGAGGAAATTTACCCAAAGAGCCTCCGGTTCTTTGTTTCACAGTTCTTGAATTCGTACTTGCTTCTGTTTGATGAGATCTGCTAAAAATGTATGATGGGAATTCAGAGAACCTTTTGTATGTGTAAACTCTTCCTGCTTCTTATGCAAATCCATTATCTTCCTTGTAGCACACACATGCATAGTGGCTGTGGTTAGGAAAATGATATCTGTTTTTACTGAACATACTCATGGCATAACTTTTGAACTGGTCAAAGCTTTGTCCTAAAAACAGTCTTTTTCTTTCCCATGCAGTGCCGATACTTTCATTAGTTCTCCTATGACCTACAGCTTCACTGGCAACTACTTTCTGCCTTCTAAGGCTACAGTGTCATTGAAATAATAGTAAACTTAGAATAAAATGAATAGAGATTTTTAATGCAGTGTTTTAATTCCTCCCGCCCCTCTCTTTTAAGGTCATAGGGAAAAGTCCTAGATTACAATTAATTTTAAGTCTTATTTGGCATTGTGGCATTTCTACTGCATATTCCTTTTCAAGCTTCTTTGATTTTTAATGATACCCTCTAATGTTCTAGTGCATAATTATATACATTACTTTAATAATACCTTTTTTCCCCATGGGTCTGCTTTGACTACATAGCGGCTTGACTGGATCAAGAGGAATATGATTTTGCAACCTTTCCTGACTTCACCTTTAGGATAAGCACTGCTGCAAACTGAAAATTGTTATTGCACCGATAAATCACTTGAAGATATGTGTCTTTTGCAATAGTTCTTCACAGACAAAGAGTCACATGAGGATGAACTCTCTTTTTGAAAACTCTGTGATCAAGAAGTGTGTTTTATTTTATTATGCGTTTGGACATTATTGAAAGGTACCTGAAAGGTACCATTACTGAAAGGTTAATCCTAGACCAAAGACAGCTCTGTCCAGACGAACAACATATCTGCTTCAAACCTTTCAAAACTGCAGACTGCTTTTAGTGAGGCTTCTCCCTAGGAACTGAGAGAATTACCAAATTTAAGGCAATGTGAAACTCGGGGTATCCTCTGCTTAAAATGCACCAACAAGATGCTTGTGTCCACCTAAGAGTTTGGTACTCATTTCCAGTCGGGTTTTTGGGATGCTCTGATTCACCACCAGCTATGGGCCTGAGCAAGCCCATGTGGGCAGCTGAGAGCAGCTCTAAGGCCACTGTCCCACACCTGCCATGACTTTTAGCTGAAGCTTTACAGTTACAGAGGCTGTCTTGTGGAATGATTTATTTCTCCCAGAAGACCTTTCTCCCATTCTTACCCTGCGTGCATAGTTCCTAGTATGTAGGGATTTGTTGGTTGGTTGTTTTTAAAAGGATTTAATTTGGGTATTTCTAAAAGTGTGTCAGTAGTTCATTAAAGGTGATGGGGAACTGCTCCTTTCTTGGCAGTAACACTTGTGCAGTGTAGGCAGAATCCTCTCTTAAAGGCCACAAAACATATTTGTGAAGTTCAAATTAGCTTTCCCATCCTGCCTCCTGAATAGAAGTTCCATGTAACCGAACAGTCTTGACAGGTACCAATGATCATTAAAAGACAGGGAAAAAGGCTTTAATTTTCTTTTGTTCACATGAATTTCTCTACCATTAACAAATCATTTGGCAATGAAAACCCAACAATTATCATTAGAAGTTATCACTTGGGCTCTGGCACCCATTCCCTTGATCAAAAAAATCTTAATTTTTTTCTTTCTTCTTTTCCCACAAGCAAAGATTTAACATGACTAGACATGTGAATTCAGTTGTCCAGTTGCTGTGTTTCCCCTCCTCCCATTCAAAATTCCTTGCTCATTATTCTTTTCCTACTTTGGAATTTTTTTGTATGCCCAAGTACTTGAATATGCATGGCTTCTTTGAATTTTTCTGATTCAATACAGTCAAAACCATTGTCCTGGAATTTTACAGAAATATAGTTTGTATTTGCTGAAATTGTAATGAATAATTTGTTTTCATATTCTTATTTGTGACTAATCAGATGATGACTTTGGTGAATCTGGCAAAAATAAGAGAAAATAAAATGGTCTTTCCAATGGCTTTTCTTGGTTAGACTTAGGAATTAAATATCACCATCACAAATGTCTCTTTTGTGAAGTGGTTCTTCACTCCCTAGCCAGCAGTTTGCCCAAATATTAAATTTGTGCAGGGAAGAAGGAGAAAAGTTGATTCCTCTGTGATATTTGATGTGTTTTTGGTGATATTAGTGTCTGCATTTTGAGTGTATCTGCCAAGCTGGCTTGTCCAGCCTCAGCACTGATCTTACACCAAAACCTTTCTTTTCATCTCTCCTTTTCCCCAAACACAAGTAATGGCATGGGGAGGAGAGAGAGGCAGAACAAGCTCTGAATTAAATACTGCTCTTCTATTGTGAAGCAATTATTTTGTAAGTGTCTAGTAAGACTCTCTGTGGCAATTATTCACTAGTAGCTGCTTCTTTCATTATAAAACATCTTACTTATTTCTAGAAAATGTGAAATGCAGGTGTTCTTCATTCTCTTAATTGTCGGAGTTTCTTTCTGGTTTGATGTGAGAACCCTCCCTGCATTGTATAAGGGCAATATCACACTGCTCTGAAGAATATATTGGTTTGTAAGAAGAGGTTTGCAGTGGAAGGAGGTGGGAGGGCAAGTGGCTCTATTTTTCCATTGCTTAAACCGAAAAAGAGGAACAAAGACCATGTGGTTTTGTGTTGTAAGTGTGTGCCTTTGCAGAACCCCTCAGGGACTTTTTAGAAACAGATAAGCAGAAGTGATGTTAATGCTTTCTTAAAATTTGGTCAAGTGCTCCTGCCTGCTTTACTGCACAGCAGAAATTAGCACCTCTGGTGCTGAGAAGGGATCTGTCTATATGTCTTCTCCTGAGGTGGAGAGGAAAGAGCCTGTGAGGAGGGCGCTGGGGGCTGGCACTGGCAAAGGACTCTTACTGCTTTACTGCTGCTTCACTGGCAAATCTGAGAGTTTGTGTGTTCCTCAAACCATGTGGGCAAGAGTGAGTGGTCTGTCACCCACCCACAGACATCCCGGAGAGGTACTTGTGGCACAGGCTGGACTGTGGCTCTTGCCTGGGAATGGCTCATCAGCAGTCTCACAAGAAAGATAAAATCTGACAGCTCACAAGAACAGGTTTTACTTCTGTTTTTTTCTTAGCTTCTCCTAAACTTTTGGACAGAATAATCTACACATCAGTTTATTTCTCTGAGTTTAGAAACTATTATTTCAGTTTGGATTTTTTTTCTGAAAAGTAAAATGTTTTTCTTTAGGAAAAAAAAGGCAATCTGGACAAATACTAAAACAATCATCCCTAGTGCCTATTTTGAGGACATTAATCCTCTTTAACTTGGTTTGGAAATCAGTTTGGGCTGCTGAAATACAGTTATATTTCCTTATGATAGTATCTGAAAACTGGCTGTTGCTAAACGCTCCTCGTGTATGAACAGGTACATGTTGTTGTAGAATAAAATAAAGTTGTTTGCCCTATCTTAGTAATTGTTTCCTGATTGCCCAGGCCTTTACTGAGTAAATAGAAAGCTGTTGGTTTTGGTGGTTCTTTTAACACTCTCTGCTCTGTCGCTTCATCAGACCTTAAATGGAACATCTGTATCTTAACTTATTCATTCCTTCCATCTTCCTAGTACTTGGAAAATAAACCAGTTAGTAGTTCGGGAAAGAGAATATTTTAATAGAAATCTTAGGAACATTTTAATTAAGATTTTGTTTCAGGAAATGTCTTTCATACATGTCTAATCCTGCTAGTTGTTATTCACCCAAACAATTCTTTCAGAGCTGTTACTACTGTAAGCATAGTTTTACAGGACTGGATCTGCACATAGGTTTTCCATGGCAACCCCCTTTTCCTTGCTTCCATGTAAAAAATGCTCCAAAGACACCAATAATGAATAAATGGATGCGGCTTTGCTGATACCTTGGAAAAACAGACAGGTCAGAGCTGCTAATGGAGTTGTGTGGTGTCAAAATATCAAAATAGCTGTTCTTTTGCTTACAGATTGCAGAAGGGATGGCATACATAGAAAGAAAAAATTATATCCATCGAGATTTGAGAGCAGCGAATGTTCTGGTTTCAGACTTACTGATGTGCAAAATTGCTGATTTTGGACTAGCGAGAGTCATTGAAGACAACGAATACACAGCAAGGGAAGGTATGTCTTTTCATTTTTGTCTTTAAAACTTCAGCCTCTGGGAGGCAGTGAGGCTGTATTTAACAGTAACATGGTCACCAAGGACAGAAAGTCCTGTAAAGACTTCCTAGAAGCAGCATTCTAATGCCAACAACTTCTAAAAAGAATAAGGAAACAAATAACCTCTCTGCGCTCTCTGGGCTTTTTGATGAGTTTATTTTAAATAGATTTGAAAAACAGAGAAAAAATGAGAGTACTTAACTGCACACAATTTTTTTTTAATTGAAGAAATTAATTATACAGCCACAGCTTCCATCTCACAGAATCAAATGCCAAGAAAATATGATCTTTTATTCTCTTCACATCCTTAATTCCTAATTTCAGATAGGGAAAGGAAGGAGCCCTAGCAGGTGTAGTTGCTGGTAACAAGAAAAGCTTTAGCAGGACTGGTTCCCTTTTAAAGCTGCTTTGGGAGCTGCAACATTAATTTGCATGTTCAGCAGCATTGCTGCTACTTGTAGGGACACTGGAAGACAGTTCAGCACATGGATGGAAGCTAAGAGTGCAACAGGGTCAGGAATGGCAAGAGGAAAAACATGCTGTTAAAGATACATGTTTGGGGTTTGCCAGGTGTGTTTTGCTAATGTTGTCAAGGATCCTTTCAGGAAGTGCACAGCCAGTTCGTTGTAGTGAATAGTCTTTATTTATGCTTCCATGCACAGATTGCATAAGGGTAGCTTTTCAGAGTGAGTTTGTTGGCTGGCTTTCCCCTTCTCGTTTCAAAGACACTATGTCAGGTTTTCACACAGTCTGGATGGAAACTGGTAATGCAGGACAAGGGGGGAAGAACTAAGGTATGAGGAAGAAAGAGAACAATGCGCTACAGTTGAAATTAAAGGAAGATGAGCTATTCAGCAGTCACTGAATTACAGTAATTCAATATATCAGAGCAAAGGGTCTGATTAAGCAGTTTTCAGAGGTACAGACCCATATGTGTGTGTTTTAGCTATCTCTGAACATTGTGTATTGATTAAATTAACTTTTCACATTATACATTTTTTATGTTGAGTTTCTTTGATGTGTTTTCTGCCATTCAGAAAAGTTTTCTAGTGTAAGAATGACAGAGCAGGCTAAAAAGGGCTTAGAGACAATCTGCTTATATTGCTTCTCATTGTCAAAAGAACTAATGTAGTATTCCCAACAAATGCTGCCTGAACATTTTTCATTTAACTGGAAGGAGTTTGCTTTTATTTGGCAGTTTCTGGAATCAGTTAGTTATATACGAAGGACAGTAACCTAAGATATGATTTTTTTAAGGTATGTCTTGCTACTGCTTTTGCATCTATGGCTGAATGTGAAATGCATTCAAGTGTATGTTCAAGCCAGACTGATGTTATTTAAAATAGGGAAAGTTAGTTAAAATCTTGTGAAGTTCCAGGTGATGGGAATTGTAAGATTGTTGCCTGACCACTGGGCAGAAGGGAAAACAGTGACTATAATTTTAGCAACAATTCACCATACCTAGGGATCAGAAGGTGCTATGTAACTTCCAGCATCTTATTTGCCCCTCTGACACAGGACATGCAGTGTGGCAACGTGCATCCTGCGGCACATCTCTGCTGATAACTCTTGTATAGAAGGAATTTTGGTAATTTTGCTAACTTAGGTGTATCAAAGGCGAGTCATTTATGACCTTTTACTGACTTGATATTGAGTGTTTAAATTCGCCTTTGACTGTTTGTGACTGTACTTCTTTTTTAGGTGCAAAATTCCCTATTAAATGGACAGCACCAGAGGCAATTAACTATGGATCTTTCACTATCAAATCTGATGTGTGGTCATTTGGGATTCTCCTGTATGAAATTGTTACATATGGAAAGATTCCTTATCCAGGTATGGGCCTGGGTTTTTCTCTGTGTTTATATTTTGGTGTTAAAAAGCAAAGAAAATACATACAGAAAGAGCTGGCATCTGACAGTAAGTGACCCCAGTGATATTTGAAAAATATCTTACAGGTAATCTTACTGCTTTGAGAACTTACAGTCACTGTACATGTAAACCACATGCCTCACTGGGGTGAATTTTAGCTAGGAGACTGAAGGCACCATGAACACATAGCTGTTTTTATACTTTCCAAAGGTGTTACATTTACAGCAAATGCTGCATTGTCACAGATCTCTGCTTTATGAGCAGAAGCACAGTCCCCTTGTGAGGATGCAGTGCTGCAAGTTCTAACAGTGCTGTGTAAGCTGCTGGGGTTTTTTATAGGGTAATATGTGAAAGTACTTAGAAAGCATGTTTTCACAAACAAATAGGCTGTAATAATTTGTCAGTGCTGGCTAATCTAAACAAATATGAAAGCAGACCCTAAGGCAGTGTTGATTTACCGCTAGGAATATTTACTATTCGTTGTTCCATATAGCTCAGGTATGAGGCTGCAGAGGTGTACACATCAATTGTAGCTGCATTTAGGTAGCTGTGAGGTGGTTATGTGCTTCATGTTTCATTTTTCATTGTTAAACACAATATGTATTAATGTTTCCAGCACACAGACACTGCTTGTATGAAGGGGTTTTTTAATGCACATGAAATGGTGACATCTCAGGCATAGATGATTAATTCTGAGCAAAAGACTGCATTCATTTAAGCTTACTGAGGTTATGGAAAATTGACCTAAATTCTCTTCTCTTGTGGGCAAATGGGGAAAGTACAGCCTTGCTCACCTGTACTGCACATATCATAAGATGGAGTAACTTCTGAGAAGAACCCTTGGGATCTTGACGGGAAAGGGAGAACAGACACTTCATCCAAGCAAAACTTTCCCAGTGCTTCCAGTGCTGCAGCTTTTGCTGTTTAAACAGTGAAAACATTTTCACTACCACTTCATGAGCAGCTGGAATTCTGCATCCTGAACTGCCAGAGATGGTTAAGAGGCAGACCCAAGTCCCTGAAATGACTGAACACCTCTGGCCACAGGGAAATGGGACCTCCCATGAGACTCAGGCAGCAGGAAAGGGGTGATGGCAGCCAACTTTACACTATGTTATGGAAGAACATATTGACCTTCCATACAAGAGGTAGAGCCAAACCAGACATTCTCATTGCACTGTAAGGTTCTAGTCCAGGAAAACACTTAAGCTCAGGACTAGCCCCCTTAAACTTCAAGAGGTGATAGGACTGCACTTAGCACAGCTAAGTGTTTAAATATATGCTCTGGGTTGGTTTGTAAGTAAGGGCTATAAAATATGTGATTGCATAGCAGGTCCTCCCAAAGCTACTCTAAAAAGTGCTCCTGTCCCCAGAAAGGATCAGACAGGAGTTGTATGCAGCCAAGTTAACAAACATTTCTTCCCACAGTCAAGTTATCTGGTTTTTTTTCCCCTGTTAGCACATGCCTGTGTATCCAGACAGTTGTCTGTGCTGAGCTAGGCTCACAAGGTTATTTCTGGATGCCTTGAAAATTGTCCTTCCCTGAGCAAACCTACACACTCACCTGGAAACCAGCACTACAAAAATACAAAACCCAACCCAATACTTAATTCTGCAGCTAAGTCTGCTTTCTCTTTACCTCCATAAACCATATCATATTTTTATTTTAGGAACAAAGTCAATCTGTACAGCAGACACTGTACAGCTGTAGTACTGTGGGAAAATATCTCTTCTAGGGCAAGTCTGGGCAATATTTTTTTTTAAATCTGGGATCATTTTTATGAGCACCATAAATAGTCCATGCACTGTGGATTCATTTGTCAACCAGCAATTAGAAGTAGAAAGCTCTTGACTGCATATTGGAAGATTTTAATAGTTTGCAGGTATTATTTGCATTAAAAAGGAAGAGGTATATATATCCATTTTAAATAGAAGTATAAATTGAAATAGCCTCTTAGACTGAAAGTTGATACTGAGAATCAGAATCACAGGAAAATAAATGGGTGACCCATTTACTTTACATGAAGAGATATGACAGATTTGGGCAAATCATCCCAGCATGGCAATAGTAACCTGATGATAGGTTGTAACCAGCAACCACTGGAATGAGTAAACTGATTTTTCTCTTCTAATTGGAATGCTTCAAATTATTATTTTCAATTATTAACCAGCTCTAGCAACCAGAGAGTATTCAGCATAAAGCTGCATATGAAATGGTTTGAGTTGAAACTGGCAAGTAGTTAATACCTGTGAGGAGAATCTAGGTAAGAAACTTGGTAGGAAGCCTGACTAATCAAGAAACTTGGAGCTTTTGTGATCTTTGTTCTTAAATTCCAAAAGCTGTTTCTCTTCCTAAGAAACTCAAAGCAATTAGTGGGACTATAGGTTCAGGAACTACCTCTGAAATATGAAACAAGTTTTAAGATTCTCTTAAAACTAATTTCTGGGTGATTATATAGTATGTCAAATACTGGCAGCATCCACACTTGCATTCCAGTTGTGTCTGCTGCTCTTCATAAGGTATGACCCTTTCTGTACAGTGGGACTCTTCCTTCTACCACTGTGTTCACAACATTTGCCAGGCTCTAACGTAAGCAAATATGTCTTTGAGAAGCCTAACAGGTACCACAGCATAAATTAACAGACATGTACTAAAACTTTAGAGCTAATGTGCCTTACTAGCATTCAAGAGGGTGTAAGTGTAATAAATTTGCATGTGGGACAGATTTCTTTTACTAATTAGGATGTAGTTATGATGAGACAGCCAATTCTCTAGGCACAAAAAAAAAAAAAAAAAGAAAAGGAAAAGTTAAACAAGTAGCTATTTTGAGAATATTGCATGGACTGTGGGTAAGCATTTTTCTTTTAAATAAAACCCCAAACATGTGTAAGTACGTACATGTTCCAGTAGTTATTTAACATAGTTTTCTTGCAGGGCAGATGAAACACACGCTTTGTCTTTAGCATTTGGGATGTAATAATTGGTCCTGCAGACACTAGATCTAAGCACAATCCTGTAAAGTACTTAAACCCAAAAAAACAGTCCCACTCTGCCCAACAGCAGCAGTCCTTATGTAGCAGCACACAGTTAACTAAGACTTTGCATATTAATAACTATTTTACTGCACATATTATATACAATCCCTTTCTTTAAGCTCAAGCAGTCAGATCACTGTTCTCTATAAAATGCTTTATTGACTTTCTTCCTGTATTTAATTTGTCTCTATATAGCAGTAATTCCTTATTCTGTGACAACATGCCGTTCCACTACTTCAAAATACTTCTTTTCTGCACATGGGCAGTATTAGCTCAGGAAAACTTCCCTTCTCTTTCCAAAGAGGAACTGAAAATACAAAAGATGTGCCCAAAGTAAGCACTTTAATCAAGACTCAGATTACACGGCTGATGGTATTTCTGGAATAGGTTAAAGCCAAAAGGCTTGAGCTGAAGTCAGCTATATGAACTATAGTTATCTTGAATAATCCAAGTAGTTATATGGATAAAGTTGTCATTTGGTTGTAATTCAAATATGTCCTTACCTGCCAAGTGGCTTAAATCATAGCCATAGTAGTCAGATAATGTATACAAAGATCTGCACAGTCTGCAGCAACAGAGCTGCACAGCCACCAAGTACTCGTGGGAGCATCACATCTGAATCTCACTGCTGACCTTGCCCAGAGCAGGACCCATCCTGCATCCTCTGAGCCAAGTGTAGCTGCTCTCCCCACACCTCTGGGGAGCTGGTCTATGCAGCAGCAGTGACTGTCACACATGGACCTGACCAGAGGCAGAATTGCCTGAGAAAACCACAAGAAACTGTAGTCTTGGGCAGAGCTGCACCACGTGGAACATTCAGCCTGAGAAGCGGCCAGTGGCTGCGGGTGCTTCTTGTGTGGCCAGTCATCAGAACAAACAGCATTCACTGAGTACAGAAAACTTAGAGCCTGTGTCCCGGAGAAGGTAATCCTGGCACCATTACTCCACTGGGTTGCATTAGATTTGCATAGGAAGTGACAAGCCAAAAGGCAGGTTTCTGGGTAAGCCTAAAAAAGGAAAAGCTGGCCCTAGCATAGCTGACCTTCTGAGAGAAGGTGTTGAAATCATTCTATGAAGCAGTCTCTCAAGGGTTTGATAAAGCGGGAGGCATGATGGGAAATAAAAAAAGTATGGAAGAAGATGATGGAGTCTAGGGCAGGACTCTCTCATGTGATATTAGTTGGCATGTGAGACTCAGGACACACTTCTTATAGTTACAATTCATACTCTCTAAAAGAAAACCGTAACAGGGAAACAAAGCAAAGCTCAGTACAGATGGCAAGATGGTTTTGCATGACAGTTACAGGACAAGGAACAAGGGAGAGGAACTTGCCTGTTACAAGTAAGGATTTTATGAGTGACTGTCTAGTATCTTGCAATCAGTAGCACTTACAGAAAAGCTGATGTAAAAGAAAATCTGAAAGTGTGGCAGCAGAGTCCAGCAGGTAGGCTGCTCTCTATCTCAGTATGGATGGGGTCTACAGCAAGCAGGTTAGTAGCACTGCAGCTAGAGACAAAGGCTGATGCCAGGGTGGGCTTTTGCTGTGAATCTCACTGCCACTGGAAGCAGAATAAATGGTGGCAGAACTGGTCAGAAGAACAGAACAGAGATGGTTCCGGAGACAAGAATTATGATCTTGTTAGACTTGGCTCTACAGAGGTTGCAACACTCAACTGCAGAAATGGAAAACTTCTCCCCAGGATTTTCAGAGCAAGTCCCTCATTGTGGTGCATACCTCCGCCTTGTTCATTGAACTCATGCTAGTCTACTCTTTAAAAGTAGCACTAGTCTTGTATTACTGGGTGAAGGTCTTTAAAGTGAAGTAAATAAAATGGAGATAATTTCATAAAATCTTTCTTTTTTTTTTTTTCTTTTTGTTAAAGGTATGAGCAATTCAGATGTGATGGTTGCTCTTCAGCGTGGGTACCGAATGCCACGCATGGAAACCTGTCCAGCTGAGCTTTACGATATCATGAAAACATGCTGGAAAGACAAAGCAGAAGAGAGGCCAACATTTGATTATCTACAGAGTGTGCTTGATGACTTCTACACAGCAACAGAAGGGCAGTATCAACAACAGCCATAGAAGAAAGAACACTTTTTCTATGGACATGGATCATTGGCACAGACTATCATTTGGAGAGACTGCTCAAAACCAATTACTTCATGAGTTCAGATGTCTTAACTGAGTGTGGAAGCTGAAACACTGAAGGAAAGAGTAATTCTGCAGAGAAATAATAATGTTTATATTTGTTTAAACCAGTTCCTCTAAAACTTGAATTTCTCCTTAAATGTTCTGTGTTTTGCAGCTGTAAAAACATCTTAGAGCAAACAGGCTTTTTGGGGTAGGGAAGTAGAAGGAGGGAAAGCCATCAGGCCCTGGTACAGCTTGACAATGCCTTCTTAGGTTCTAAGTCATGCAAATATGTTACAAGGAGACCTTTATAAAGCGGTGAGAGGATCCAGGAACAGCTGTTTTCAAAAGAGCAAGTCACGAAGAAGAACTTACAGATTTAAGACATGCTGATGTTCTTAAATAATCTTTTTTGAAATACAGCATATTGTGAAAATTATTTTTATATACTTGTTTCACATTAGTATCTGGCATACTGTCACCTCTTGTAAGACTTTCTAAACAGATTTCCTTTGAGGAAGAGTTATGTATATAATTCTTTACACAGAAAATAGTTCTGTTTTACTGCTGTATTACTCATACTAAGTTTAAAATCATTTTCAAAGCATCACAGATGCAGAAGTACAAGATGAACACCCGTGACAGCAGAAGCAGCAGCACACCTGGCTCTGTGTTCAACTTTCAGCTTCCCATAAGGCCAAAGTCATCACCTGAAGTCCATGGGAAAGCACAGGATTGTGAAGGAAGTTAACACTTTCACTGTAGTTGCTAAAACTGTTACCAGTGAAAATATTTTAATCTTCATTTTTAATCCTCTGTGATTATTCATGAATATTCCTTATGTTTTTGCTGCTTTAATCAACTAACCTCAAATCTGTTTTAAAGCTAAAACTAGCTCTAGCACTATCAAAACCAATTTGTGGAAATATGCAATAGGATATCAAGTTACATTGCAGTGACACTGTCGTTTGTTGCTCCGTATGCAAATCTAATTCTTAGAGTGAATGCAATTTGCTAAGCTCTGTATATTGAATTGTTCTATCAAATTACTTACCAAAACAGATGAACTAGTGCAATTGCAGTGTAACCACTTTTTGTTTTTCAAAGTGACACCGGTTCTTACAACTGAAACCCAGTACCCATCTTTGCCACCCTTCAGCCCAATTATTTAGGCAAATGGTACTTTGCAGAAGCTTAAAACCTTTCTGATAAAGCTTCAGTGTGCCTGCAGTTGAAGTTCAGCAGCAGAAATATTCATAGCTTTTCTTTTCCATTGGCTTCCTTCAGTCAAACTGTGCAGTTTAAGCAGACTATCAGTTAAATATGTAAATAGTTTCTATTGTATGGTGATTTTTAATTTTAATAAACACACTTAATCTGAAGCAAGTTGTGTGGTAGTAATTTCAGATAAAACAAATGGCTGATGTTGTATCCAGTGGTAGCTTCATGTGGAACAGGGAAACATCTGTTCATCACCACTAACAAGATTAATGGATTCTGGTTTCCTTACAGCCATTCAGCCTTGAGAAGCTGTAAAGGACCAAGCTAACCATTTTTGCATCCTTCTTGTGGTTTCTTTTTCACCTGGAGGGCATGAAGAGAGGAAGCCAGTCCTCAGCTATCCTTTAAAACAGCTTCTTAAAATCCTTTAATTTAATAGCAACACAGTCCTTTAGCAACTGTTTGGAAAACAAACAGGCTAATACTTCAATACAGGCTTCATTTTATTTTAAGAAAAAAAAAAAAAAAAGGCATAAGAGCAGTGGCTCTGGGAACAAGAGGTTAGTGTTGGTAACATACACTCTAAGACAAGAATATAGTCAAGGTATAGCACGAGATAGTTTGAAATGCTATTATGAAAAGTTTCCAGTATTAGCCTGTTCTGATGATTTTTTAAACTTCTGTTTGAGTATTGCTGTTCCTAAAGCAATTTGTACATAACAGCTTTCTTACTCAGGGGATCAACAGTCAGTGTCTGGTATAACTACACCAAAATATTTTTTAATAGCTGGAATGGTTAGTGTGGGAGTAGAATAATATTTTATAAATTCTACCTTGCAGGGATTATAGGCCTTTACAACTACTGAAGCCAGATAACCCTGTTCAACAGAAACAGTTCAAAACATGAGAGAAGTAGTGGCTGAAGTGCAACATCTACAGCCTGGTTAAAGAGGTGTCAGAGTGGTTCCTGATACCAGCATTTGCATAGACCAACCCAAAACTCTAAAGACCTGGCAAGAACAGTCATACCAGAGAAGGACTGTCCTCAGTGTCACACAGGAAGGCTGCACCACCTAGTGTCTCCCCAGGGAGGGTGAGGTTCTTGCTCTGAACTTGGTCCCCTTTCCACTATGAAAAACACCATTACAGGGACTGATCCATCCAATTTACTTATAGATTCTACAGCAAGCCTCCAGCACTTGCAGGCATGGTACTTTCACAGTAGTTAGAAAAAAGCTCCCCCTCACTGACTGAAAAGGCTCTAAGAAGTCCATTTCAAATTTTATCATATTCCAGTCTTCCAACCTTAAGTTACTAGATAACAGCTAAGTAATATAATCAGGGCTGTGATTCTTTCAACTCAAGATCATCCTATATCAATCACTATGATCATTTGGCCTCTAATTTTATTATCTTTCTTTATCTTGATTTTACTGCTTTATAAAATGAACAGCAACTTAATTTAGCAATAGAAAATTTTATTAAGTAGATTTTTCAAAGTTTAATGTATATTCTTATTGGAAATTCAAATTATATTAAAACAAGTTTCTTTACAAAGCCAAGTTAGCTGAAAAATAGCAAGGAGCCAGATAAGGTCTCATTTTATTGCCTCTTTTAGCAGTTTGCTTAGTTTGGTCCCAGAAAGGCAATCTCCAGGTCAAAGCCAGAATATTAACTGAAGAATCAAGCTATTTTAACTACTCGAGGTTAAGTTTATGAGCCATCTGATTTCTACAAATCAACAATGAAATAAAATAATTTAAAAACATAATTAGCAGCAGATTAGAATCATCCCACTTTGCATGAACCACACATTTATCAGTATAGATGACCATGATAGCAGTTACTCAAGAATTAAAATACATATTTGTCAAATCACACCCCTATATCAACAGTAAAAGCACAGGTTTAGACCTAAACTTACATAGCTCTAAATTCAAACACAACTCAATTGAAAAAGTTCTGTATTAAACATTTTGCTGTCAGTTAACATGACAGTGAAGATGGTAGCTAAGAGTGAGAAAGAGCTATCAGCAGTTTAATACTGATAAAGAAGCCCAGAAATTGTACACTTTGATTTATTGAATATTATTCTTTTGCTTTATGAGGCAACAGTACTTTCTTTCTTGAATAGGGTGAAGCCTCTTCATACTTCCCCCAGCCTTTACCAAGAGGTGTACAAGCAGTGGTTGCTACTGGGGATTTCAGGCTGGCCAGCAAACCTCTCCTGGGTTTCTGTTGTTTTGGCTTCTCTACCAAGAAATGTTTTTTCCGTTCTTCAAGTTCTTTTTGCAGGGAAGACACTGTTTCTTCAAGTTCGAAAACACACTTAGCCCAGATCTGAAGACTACTTATTTCTTGATCCTATGAGGATAAGGCTGCGTTAGGTAAGTGAACACTCCAAAGTCTTTCTAATGCAGTTAATTTTCTGGTTCAGATTATTCTACTGTACCCATGAACACCCTTTATTACTATGCCAAATGGCTACTCAGTACCCATTTCCTCTAAATTACATTAAAGTAATTAAAAAAACAGCAAACTATAGGGCTGCCAAATCTAATTAGAGACAAAGTCTGACTAAAAAGCTGATGCTAAAATGCTTAGCCACACTTTGCAAAGAATTCATGTTGTTCTAGGAACCAAATAAAGGTGGCTTTCCTGTCTTGCAATATCTGAAAGCGAAATTGGTCAAATCAAAACTCTTATCATGTCATAAATCTGCTAACCAGGACTGAATAAATGCTTTGAGTGAGCAAAATACAGAGAATTAAATATGCTCTCTAATCTTTGTAGTTAACAAAAAGTCACCTTCTTATTAAGAATGAACAGGAAGATGACTTCCAATTAAGAAGGTCGAGTCAAATAATTTTCAGTCTCAGACTAAAAAGTATGCAGAAAGTAATTTAATGCTCAAAGAAAATCATCACTAATGAGTATTATAGCCACCTTGCTTCACTTGCAGATTACAAGTGAGTCATAGACTAAAAATGTCAAGAATTCAAAATTTTCATTTGTTTTTTTTTTTTTTCTAGGAATCTAGTTGTTATCTGAGGTTAGATGCTGTAAACTTTAGGAAGTCCCTGCTTTTGAAGGAAAGATTTCTATTTCTGTATTAAACAGTTTACCTGCCCATATCTCTTATCCAGCTTGGCCACCCCGGCAGGACTGTCAGTGTAGCTTTAAAGCCATAAATACTTAGGCCTCATTGCACTAACATTTGTGCACTGACACCTTGCTTGCCTCAGCAACACACTTCATGACTAGAATTCTAAGTAGTATTTTCTTTGCTTGACAATAATTTGTGGCATCTATTTAGATTAGCAAGATTTGTCAGCAGAGAGTTACCCTCTTGATCAAGTCTATGCCTTAAGCTGAAAATTGAGTCAAAAAAGATTCAAAGTCAAGGAGTGAAAACACAAGGGCTTCGAATTCACGATTCAGGAAGTTAGGAGCAGAAAGAAGTGCTAACATCCAAACAAATTGCTAATCTGAAATGTATAAAGATGCAAAAGCATCCAGTACAACTATAGATACAAGCCATATTAAAGTTGCTTTTAAAATTGTTGACAAACCTTGAGCATGATTGTGTGTTTCAGTTGACTGTTTTCTTCTGCCATTTTTCTGTAGCCTTCATTAGTTTCTAGCAGGGTTTCATTTAGTTTCTGTATTTTAAACTTCAGCGACTTTATAAGCTGAAAATAAAGCCCATACATGCTGAAGTTCATGACAGCATGTTTTACATTAATTTTGTTTATGACTAGAACAGTGCAAACTGCAAGATCAAAACAACGAAGATGAAGTCTGCTTCTCTCAACCTCTAACGTCCCAACTCATCGTTTTGGGTGATAAAATACAGTTGGAGCATTCAAAGGCTATTGTGCTGAAGCTACTAGATTTCCATAGACTTGTCAGTCACAGAACAGCAGCACAGACTAAGCTACTTCTGGAACAGCCTGCTCCATGTCAGTAAGGGTATTTAAAAGAACATTTTTGTCTCATTAACACCATTCATATAAAGAATTGGATCACAGTTACCACAGAAGACCTCACCTTTCTGATGAGAATATTAATGGATTAAGTCCCAAGAGGCAAAAGAAACTCTTAAGCAGAAACATTAATGTTGTAATTAATTTACTTCTACAAGGTTGGAAGGAAAATATATAGACTGCTAAAAAACCCCACACCCTTTGCCCACGTTTAATGGCTGAATGGGAAGAAAAAAGTGGTGAATTACTCATCACACATGCACTGATATGTGAGGCAAAGTAGCAGAAGGGCACTGATGGAACCAGCTGTTTTAAACTGTTGTCACATCAGTTACTGCCAGGCAATCTCACCACTCTAACACTTTGTAGCCACATGAAACAACCAATAACTGTATACCCATGTCAAGTGTAAAAGCCAAACTTTCACCACAATTTGAAAAATAACATAGGAAAATCATGTAGAGAGCTACACCTTCATCAAGAATAGGAGTAGAAAACGAATGCCAGGGCCATTACATGAGACATTAAAATTGGTAAGGCCAAACTTATTTTTGGAGTACTCTTTCTCAATAGAAAGGGATTTAAGTTCACTTTCCATTTACATGTTTTATTAGACCCAGTTGGAAACTATTTCTCCAGTCCCTACTCTTATTTGTTATTAGTGAAAGGAGCAAGGCTTGTCTCTCCCCTTCTTCCCATCCTCTTTAAACATGGGAAACTAACTGTAGCCTTACAAGAAGATCACTCAAGGTATACATTAAAAATGCATACCTAAAAAAAAAAGTAATGTTTTCCATAACAGAGCCTCCAGCTCATAATTCCCACCTCTATATGCTATTCAGAACACAGGGATCTTGTTTGAAGAACAGAGGCATTACTCTTCACTTAAGTTTAAGGGGATAGTGGAGTTTAGTACTTCCAGAAAGGACTAATTTAAGGCACTGTTTTGGCTCTAGATCAAAACTATTACCAGATTCTGTAACTGTTCCCCTGTGCAGGAGCAGGCAGCATTTCAGGAATGAAAACACTGAGGCCATGGCAGCAGTGTTTACAATAAATTCCAACACAAGGCTACATACTTCCTCACTTCCAACTTACTCCATGTTCACAATACTTGTTACAGTAGTAGATTCCTTTACAAACTAAAGTCAAGTCAGAACACAGACAAGCTCTGGCAAAAGTCATCCACAACTGGGCAAGGGTTTTCTTGTAAACTTGATGCCCATTTGCAGGGATCTTCATGCTTTTGTCTACAGTGCAGATTTTTAAGCATTGAACCATGACAGAGCTTACAACTGTTATCCCCAAATTTGTTACAAACTAAGCAAGAGCTACCTCGTCCTTCTCTTCGCATTGTTTCTGTAATCCTTCATTGGCTCTCTTCATTGTCCTGTCCATAAGATCTATAGGCAAAAGAGAAGTTTCCTTGTTTATATTCATTACCAAAAGTAAATTGAACTTTGAATACCCCAATTAGATTCCTACCTCGTTCCATGTTATTTTCAGTAGTCAGAACATCCGAGTTCAGACTACCCAGAGCCAATAGTTTCCCTGACTGTTCATCAAGTTGCCTTTCCAACTGCAGTATTTTCCTCTCTCTATCCTGAAAAAATAAGGGCATATGGTAGAATTTGTCTATATTTCTACTTGATCTGATGCACTACTGCACATCCTTCAATTACATCACACATGTATATATAATTTTAAATAATTTCACAGGTAGAAGGTGCAATGGTTATGGTTAGGAAACCACAGTAAAGAATAACACTCAGATCAAAAGACCTTCTAGGAAGAAGTTACTTTACACAGGAGTCAACTCTTCCAGTCTGAAGATTTCCAAACTGTACTAGAAGTAATCATATGGCAGAAAGGAAACTTTAGTGCATCTGTGTTAAATACTGTTGCCAATTAGTTTGCTAAATAAGGAAGAACATACTTCAGAGAACTACATTTTAATCTCAATCTCTTTTTCAGTACCTGTCAGATTGCTAGGATGGTATCTCAGAGTGAGAAATTAAACAAGTGCCACCATAAAGAAAAGTTATTCATCTGATTCTGGTTCTCTGAAGCTGCCTGCTCAGATTTCACGTTATGCTCTCCTGTGTGAACTAACACTTTTACATCTTAGGGATTTCATTAGTTTCTTATCTGACTTGCTACTAAATCCATCTTGGTCTTTGAATCTTCCCTCATGCAGCCTTTTGGCCACTGTAAGATGCAGATATAAATACAGAGAGCACCACTGAACTATTAAACTCTTCTCTGCCACCCCAACATGGTGTATAGGTAGCATTTAAATGAACATAAGAACAGTCTAAGTGAGGTAAAAAAGACAAATGTGAAGGAGCTAGAAAAAGAGATGCCATTACATAATACAGTGTTGCTTGTCAGCACCCGAATGGAAAGCAGTAAAAGTAGAAGTGTTTTTTATATCACAATCTACAACAGAAACCCAGTTCTCTCATGTCTGAAAGGAATCTGCCTACTCATGGAATGCAATGTCTTACCAGTTCCAGAACAGGAGACTGCAGTGAGAAAGCCCCTCTGGTGTACACCACAGTTCTATTCTTCCACTACATATCTTCTGAAAAGAGCGAGACCCACAGGTCTCATCTGCTGCCTGGATACACTTAACCATCTATGCAGAGGTTAGAAAACCGAGTTGCTCATGGCTAATGTGGCTGAGTTGCAAAAGGAACAACAACTTACTGATGCCAACTCTGAGCATTTCTACATTTAAATACATCCAGGAGATTCAGTTCTCTCCTGCACAAAGTTTGATTTCTGATTAGTTTGTCTCACAATCCTGCCCCTGTCACCTTCAGAGCAGAGATCCATTATAATTAAAATAGCTGCCCTGTACCAAATTCCCCACTGCCCTTTCAGACTAGCATTTTACTCTGCACCCAAAGATCTCCAGAAAGCCAGACTGCTGTATACACCATTCCTCTAGGTGATCCAATCATTGCACTGCAGAGATAAAGATGACTTGGATTTAACTGAACTGTGGCCTCAAAGTTCAGGAAGTTCAGCTATGCACTAGGTAGTGCACTAGATATGCACTAGATAGTGTCAGACAGACGACATCTGTATCCTTATGGTTAGCGCTGAACACCAGAAGAGCAAGGCTGAACAACTGCTAGTTATTTTGACTGCTCAGTGTTATATTTAGAAATTCAGAATGATTCTGTTACAGAAAAGCAAAATTTACAGTTAAAAGGCTAGTACACATTTTTTTTAGTGGCAGTCAAGTCATACCTCAACTTTCTCTTGTTCAGCTAGAAATTCTTCTACGGGAACATAATGGTCTTCAATTTGTTCCATTGCACACATATATGCATGTTTCTTAATGGCCTCTTTATACATTTCAAATTTGCTCTCCAGCTTTTCTTCATAACTGTCTTTCATATCTTCCAAGCGGTTGCTGAGGAGAACATATTAGTTTTATTTAATATTTTTGCATTCCAGCTATTATATTTGGCTACCTGTATTCAACTGGCAATATCAAAGTTATTTGTGTAATCATAAATCGTGAAGTTAAGAGATCAAGAAGTATTGTTCTCCTTTTTAATTCAATGATCCTACGGACTTGCCCCAAAGCATAACTTCTGCTTGGCATATACCAAAAAAAGTGCTATAGAAGAACATATATTTAATGTCTGTCAAACAAAAAGTTTTATAAAAAAAAAATCTACCAACATAGAGCAATAGAAATGATTACACCCATTTAGACGTGATATTTGAAGCATATTTCCAGGGGGTATCTTTCACTTTGGGTTTCAGATGTAGGTTTTTTTCCATTAAAGATAAATGCCAAATTCATTTTCATAGAATCATAGAATGGCCTGGATTGGAACTGACCTTAAAGATCATCTAGTTCTAACCTCCCTGTGATGGGCAGTGACACCTGTCACTAGACCAAGTTGCTCAGAGCTCCATCCAACCTGTCCTTAAACACTTCCAGGAATGGGGCATCCATAGCTTCTCTGGGCAACCTGGTCCAGTGCCTCACCAGCCTCACAGTAAAGAATTTTTTTCCTAATATCTAAATTAAACCTGCACTCTTTCAGTTTGAATCCACTCCCCCTTGTCCTGTCACTACATGCTTTTGTGAAAAGTCCCTCTCCATCTATTATTTCAATACATTACACATTACTCCTGCCACAATTTAAAAACATGCCCCATCAGTGACACAGAACATCACCTCAGAGGAAAAACATCAATGCTGTTTCATGTGTTTGGCCAAAGGCAACTAAACAATTCTAAAGTCAGTGCAGGTGTTAAACCATAGTGTGCTCAGCTAGCAACTTGGTGTTATTCTCTGTTAACAACTCAAACAGCAGGAAACTGATTTAAAGAAGAGTTAAGAGGAAGTAAATTCAGTTTGAGCAATCTGGACACACTTATGAAAAATCCCCAAGTTAGTAACATCAGTGTAGGCAGGCATGTAATTTATAAGATAGTAAACTAACAGTGGCTCGTAAGTCATGCAGAAGAGTTCACAAGAGTGATACAATTCAAGCTACACATGCGTGCATGTGTATGTTTTGGCACAATCATAAGCCTCAGTGGGGTACCTGTAAAAATCCTGCACATCTGCTAAATAGTAATAACATGTCAGGACAAGCTCCAGTAATTACAAATGAAACAGAGAAAAGTTCAACAGAACGCAGCCATTACTTTTTCATTGTACATGGGAAGAGTCTGATCTGTACAAGTTTAATATTCTTTCTCCCCTTTCCATCAGAGATTTTGAAACTGTCCAGCCCTAACTTCTCTAAGTAACATGAGTATGCATACACATATATATGTATATACGTAAATATGCATGCATTTACATATGTGGAATACTTTCAGTCTCAGAGAAGACTGAAACACGACTTGCCTCCAGGCTTCTTCTGTTTCCAACAGCTGTCGAAACATTGCTTCTGCCATCTCTTTACGTATCTTCACCTCCAGAAGGAGCTTACTTTGCCTTTCTGCAACTAGCTTCTCCTTTAAGTTCTCTGTAGTTTTCAAGAGGTCCTAAATTTAACATATTTCAGTTCAGAAAACAAGCCAGAAACACATATTGATATGCATGTCAAAAAAAGATTCATACAGGCCACAGAGGGTATGTTTACAAGTGTGTGTTTTCAAAGTGACTGCACCAAAGGTTAAGCATTTTCAAACATGAATTTCCACTGCAAAGACAACCTTTGTCCTTCTTCATGGTTTCTGCTATCAAAAGCTTCACTGCTGTTTTGGCATTTAAGTACTAATTTCTACAACGGTTTAGCATAAAGCCTACTTGAGTTTTACAGTTTATTACTATTAGATTGTGTTGCTTTGCTTTTAAAATGTTGCATCTTAACTCATTCCTGCTGTCTCCAAGAAAGCACAAGCAACTAAATAATGTTATTTTAAACATACATGCTGCTTCCTTACTCTTCTTGTTGAGCAATCGGTTGAATTCCAAATTTAGCACTTGATCTAACTAGAAAGTCACAGGCACCCTTCCACAACTACACTGAACTAGGCCACTTTGAAGTCTAGGTCTGTCTGACACTAAGCATAAGCTTAAACTTCCCATTTGATGCAGCTCCCAGCACAAATCCTATGGTAAAAGATTATATTAGATAATTATCTAATATAGATTATATTAGATATTATAACTAATAGCAATTGCTTTCTTGGGTTCAGTTTTAAGTAGATGTATATCTACCTCATGACTCAGAATGGTGATGTCCACTTCCTCTTCTGCAGAGGTTTCAGTACTGTCAGGAAAGTCATCTACAGATGTGTTAGCATCAAAGTGCATGATAGGTTTGCCATCACCTCCAACGAGCTTGGGTGAAAAATAACCAAAACTTTTGGGTAGGATTGTCTGGATAACCTGGAAAATCCAGAGTTGATTTATCAATGCTGTCGGTATTGCAGAATACCAGGAAGAAGTGGCACGAGTGCATTGTTGTATTTACACAATATTTAACGATTACAAGAACATTAATGAATTTTTATATGTCTTTTAACAGAAAAAAAAAATAAATCAATATGAATAAGACTTTAATACTAAAAAAAAAAAAAAAAAAAGAAAAATGGAAAGATCATCTACCAGTAAACTTAGTATGCTTGTCTAGAAAGGCAGTTTCTCTCCTACTAAAATAAAAGGGTTTTAGTATAGTTTCCTGCAAAGGTAATGAAAAGCAGCAAATCCGTAAAACATTTGCTCCTTCCTGAAATACCATGACCAGAATTCAGCAACTCATGGTAGTTACATAAAGATTTTAACCATCTATGTTGTAGGACAGCATACCAGAGAAGTTTGTCTCTACAGTGCACACTCATGATGAAAGTTGCAGCTGAAGAAAATTAGAAAAATCATCCTCTCTGAGATCATATTAGACATGCTATTACAGACTTGTAACATGTCAGAACTAATCCATGGCCCCAGACTAGAAAATTATTATTTCTGTCATGAAATACAACATAGCCCACTATCGATAGAGGCCCACTCCCTGCAAACAGCAGCTTCCAGGGAACCTGAATGAAATTAAGGCCAAACATCAACACCAAGTCCTGAATTTAATGGGAGATTGACAAACAGAGGTAGCAGAAAAAAAGAGGGCAGGCAAGTCAAGAGGACAAGGATATCATGAGGTTAAGCAGGAAAAAAACAGAATATAAACCCAACTAGAATTAAATCTGGCTCCTGTCATGAAAGACAACAAAAAATGTTTTTTTACAAACACATCAGCAATAAAAGGAGGGCTAAGAATAATCACCATCCTTTATTGGATGCAGACGGAAGTATATAGTGACAAAGGACGACAAAAAGGCTGAGGTACTTAATGGCTTCTTTGCCTCAGTCTTTAATAGTTGTCCTCTGGGTACTCAGCCCTCTGAGCTAGAAGACAGAGACAGGGAGCAGAATGAAGCCCCCATAAACCAGGAGGAAATGGTCAGTGACCTGCTACAACACTCAGACACATGCAAGTCTGTGGGGCCAGATGGGATCCACCCAAGGGTACCCAGGGACCTGGAGAAAGGGCTTGTTAAGCTGTTTTGTTATTAATTACTTGCACTTAGCTAAACAGGAGAAATGCAAGTGCAAAAGATCTCAGGCAGCTAATAAGAAAGCAGTTACTCCTTTTACTACCAACTGTCCAAGAAGTTGTGAATAACTGTCATCTTGTGCAACAGATGTTTAACTGCACACAAGTTAAATGATTCATCAAAAGTTTGAACTGAAAGCTTGAATCTGTTCAGATATATGGTATAATCAGTCATATCTGAAAGTGCCTGGACTACTTTTTTTTTTTTAACACAGAACATGGGTGGTATAAAACTGAACAGCCAGTCAGCTACAGTTACTTTAATTTCTTACCACCAAAATAGTTTTGAGGATGGGCAAGACTACTAGAAACCTTTTAGAGGGAAGCCACATGCAGAAGAATTGATATGATGCATCAGAAGTCAGAATCACACTCAAATCCATACAACTTGATCATTTCACAAACCAATAGTGATTAAAAAAAAATGCAGAATAGCAGAGAAAGTAGATGCACTCTTACCTGTCTGGCTATAGCTGAAAATTTCATTACATGTAATGTTTCATCATATGTGGAAGCATGCTGATTGATGTTTACAATCATACAAGCTTTGCCTTTCCCACAAAAAAATGGCTGAAACAGACGAGTCAGTTTGCTTTCTCTGAATGGAATATAGCTTGGCTTCATCCTCATGGAGAAAAAAAAAATAAAATTGTGAAACGAAATTTTTAAAACTGTGGGATATTGTAGCTTACCTCAGTTCTGTTTCTCTCTTTCAGGAAAGAGATCCTGTAGCATGCTCATATTTAAGCCTAAGCTATTTCACATCAAAGAGCAAGGTCTTTGCTGGATCTCATAAGCTCTCCAACAAGCTGAACTATTTAAAAGTAATCTAGTGTCTGCATTGCAGTTCCCTAGTGTTACAAAGCAGATAGTGGAACAAGCCAAAAGCTAAATACAGGACATCTGTCAGCTGCCTGATGAATCTACCTGTATAAATTGGAGGTGGAAGGGAAGAGGACAAAATGAGAGTTCTGTACACAAAGTACATTGTTTATATGCACAAACACACACACAAAAAAAATCATAGTAGTTCTCTGCAAATTGCCTTTTTTAGTTCTCCACAAACAACAGTTTTGGGGCAAGAATGTTCTTTTCAGGTGTTCCAGTGACATCTGTAATAAAGAAGGCTTACAAAATTTTCTAGATTTCCATCTTTCTGACTCTGCAAACTACTTGCAGAAACGTAAAGGGATACTTAGGGTTTCAACCTAAAACTTGGCATGTTGTAAACAACTTGACACTTACTTTGGATTTTGATTTTGCTTCAATGCTGCAATGCATTTTCCAAGGATATGAAGAGAATTGTTAATATTTCCTGCTTCTTTTAGTCTATCTCCAAAGACATGTGTTTTATTACACCTCTCTGATCCAGCCAAGTCACAGAAAGACAACCTGCACAAAAGTTATCCAGAACACGCATATGAACTTATTTCTAAGTAGTATGAAAATAGAACATCACAACTTATTTTTTAGTGTGTCTGAAGCACAAATGAGTGATTTTTTTTTTTCAGCCTGCCTAGATCACAGAATCTGAAGTACAACAGAATTAGTTGTACTTCAGTGTCGAGCTGTTGCCCAGAAGGCACTACACACTGTATTCAGCACTAACTTATCTATCTTCCCATTGTGTATAAAAAGATCCTTAAACAAAATTGCTGATCCTAAGGATAGTCTACTAAGCACAAAGTAGTCTGCTTGTAGCATTCATCTAAAACTTCGTAAGCATTCTAACACAGAATTCAGTTTAGAAGCCCATATTTTGTTGTAATTCTGAAGTAAGTACTCTCAGACAGGATGAGATGAATTTCTGAAACAGTTTTGCACAGTGAGGCTCTTTGGCAATCACCTTCACCAATTCAAGTGCTGAGAGGACTGCAGGATAGTAGTGAGCTTCAGTGCACTGCAGTCTGCCTGTTTTGGATACAGAACCACCTGTTCCCTTTTGCAAACAGGCCAGAAGTCCTTCCCAGCTCACCTTAGAGCTGGTTTGCTTGGCTATAGCAATGTGTGCTACTAAATTCAGACCACTGAACTGTCTCTGATAGCCAAGGAATTTAATCAATTTTACTTCATATTAGGACAGTCCTTGAAATACAGGAAGCTCTGGAAGTTGGATAATTTATGTGACCAAACCATTACTCACTTATCCATAAATCTATTTAAATAAAATAATGCCTTTGTAAAGACCATAACCTTTCACACAGCTGAAGTAAGTTCTGTATGTATTATTAAGGCACATATTTCAACTGTGTGAAAGGGTATGGTCTTATGTTCTTTATCTGTTTCAGTACAAGATGAAAAGATTTTTTCTTCCTCAAGCAATATACAAACTCTGTCATTCACCTAACAGCTGCTACAAGCTTTGCCAGGGTAATACAGCAAAAAGCACAGATGCAGTCATTTTCTCAAGTTATCTTTTCTTAAGAGTATTTATCACTGTAGCATCTGACATTAGAAGGTGTTAACTCACAGTGAGGTATATTTATTACCATCTCTGCTTAGCAGAGAAAAAGAGAGAAATCAGTAGGATCTAGGACTGAACTAAAACATTCTGGTACAGGCTGTCTTCATGTTTCCATATAAAGTTAAATGGACAATTAATCAGAAGGAAAAAAAAAACACCACCCAAAAAATGCTCTCTTAATGGCTTCAAGACAAAAGATTAGTCTGCTTCCTCTAAATCACAAAAAAAACAGACTTAAGCATAAGGACTTAACGCTGCTCTCAGTGTGCACCTACATTAGCATTTTAGATTAGGAGAATGGTTTAAGCAAATCACTTGATGATTCCCCTCCTACTGCCGTGGAGCAGCCTCAGAGCATGTCACCTGCATTCTTTTTGGATGATAGACTTTAATTTGAATTCTAGGAACACATCAAATATGTTGCCACAAACGTTCAACTGATAAACTCTTATCTGGTCCCAAAGTAGAAAGATTATATACTGGCATAGTTTGCACCTGGGGTCTTCAGCACTAACTGCTGCACCCCAGCTTTAAAGATCAGCTTCTATCAGCCAGCCACCTGAATTCTGCTTACCAGAACATATAGTGGTGTGTTATATAGTACTACTCTGTCACCACCTCCCCATTATGTAAGACAATATCCATATTTCCCTCAATTTATGTACTACTGACAGTTCTAACAGGTTACCTCCAGCCAAACCTTAACAGAATAAGAGACAGGAAGGCACTTCTACACCTGTCCCTTTTGGGCTTCCAGTCAGTTTTATGTGGCCAGTCCTGATTTCTGTCTCAGCTCTCAGAGAATTTATTTATTAACAGAAAGTTCACCAGTTTACCATGCTTACACCTTATCAACTTTTCCAAAATATTTACATTCTGGTAATCATGTGAAGCATTCACTTACTCTGAAACTCCAAGAACACGCGGCTGTTGCTCGTCAGTTAGCTTTAGCAGCCTGATGGAAAATATACCGTGACTGGAATGGAACAAAGTCCTTTTAATAATCACAGTTACGAAAATTAAGCAGTCACTGAAGCAAAGTAAAATTTGTGTGCTACAGAAGGCTCAGTGCTCAAGAAAGAGCAAGAATTAATTAATTACTTTGCATTAGTTACCTCTGCAATGCATTCATTCAGTAGCAAAAAGCAGCAACAAAAGCTGTATTTTGTGATTTTCTATTTCTTTACATACAGGAAAAGGAAAAAATATCACATGAAGCCTACAAACTGTCTTGGAGAAAAAACAAGCCATTTCACTTAAGTCTGCTCTTCAAAAGAAGAGCACTCAGGTAGCCACTTTGTATAGGAATTTTAGGCAGTATCTAAACTCGGTATATCTGAGGAATCAACTTAGAAATAAATGGTGGAGGGAAGGGACTAAGCTAAAGTTAAACAGTTCTATAATTTTGCCTACTTCAATATGCACAGTTATTTCTTCAGTTTTGAAATAATTCGGTTTTCTAGAAAGGTTGAATGTGTAACATTCAAATGCAGTTACTCTCGTTTTGTCATCAAGCTAGAAAAGCAGTGGACATGCTGTCTGAAACCAAACAGAAAAGTCACAGAAGCAGAAGTGCCCTGTTCCCAGTTTATCTGATAAGTCAGGAAACACAAAAGACAAACTTCTCCAGTATATGCCTAAAGCAGCAGGCATTCTAAACACAAAACTCTTTCAGAAAAGCATGAAATTTAACAGCAACTGTCTTTGGCTAATACAGAATAATATAACTCTTGCTTTTTAGCAAAAAAAAAAGCAGGCTTACTAACACTATGATTATATAAGCTAAAAATACAAGATGGCCCTTCCACATTTAAAGGACAAATTAGTAAGAGGTCATTAAAATCGAGAAAGGCAACATTTTCAATAGAAATTATTCCACCTTCTCTATTTTCTCCCGCTCCATCAAAAGCCAGGTTCTCCCTGGTCCCTCTCCAGAGCTGGGTAAAAGCTAGGAGTTCAGTTCTTAAGGTTGCAAGTAAGCTCATCCTGAACACATCAATCTAAAAGCATCTAGATAATCTAGCAGCACTGCAAGATACTGCATGACTTGCTCCTTCCTACATCCCCTAGTGACAGGCTCAAGGTTTACAAGAATTATACTGGCAATAATGAAGAATTAATCAGCTTTTCCTTCAACATCCTCACACAGCCATTCTCACTCAGCACCCATTAGCATTTGCCAAGATGTATAGTCCTGTTGGCACTCAAAAATTAGTGTGATTTGATATTTTTGGTTGTACAAAGATACGAATAGCAACCCAAGTCCAGCTATTAATAAAGTCATAGAGTCTCTCCTAGTTTTCTTTCAGAGAGAATTTCATAACAAAACTATAATAGTCAAGGAAAGTATTAAACTACTATTGGAGGGTGGTTCATTTCAAACATATTCTAAAGTCCCCTCTTTCCCCTCCATCTTTAGAACATGCTTATAATTAGAGGAACAAACCTTCTACTTGATTGCTCATTCATTCTAGTACAAGCAAAGCTTCGGTTCTTGTTTCCTATTTTTAGTATTTTGCAGGCTTCTTCAGTGCTTTGAACATTAATCCACTTTAAATCTGTGGAAAAAAAAAAAGAGACCTTTTACATACACTTCTGATCATTAGAGAAATTCTGTGAAACTGCCTAGGTCATAAAACAGCATTATTACCTTTAATATAAGAATTTCCTTCTTGATCCTCACAAATTCTTAAAACCCTGCGCCTTTGAGACTTCGTAGATAACACATTTAATAGGTCATACACATATTCATTATAAATTTCACAAAAGGAAATCCACACAGATGCTTGTGTTCTTTGGTGCATATTAGTCCTATGAATGTCAAGTGGAACAAAGTTCTTCTCTGCTAACGCAAAACAGAAAAAAGTTCAAAGACCATCCAACTCATTAATAAATCTTCATTCAGTATATAGAACCTTCTAAGAGGAGAAGGCTTGGATACACCTGTGTTATACAATTACATAAACAGTACTGTGTAACTTGGACTTTACCCAAGAATGTTCAAACTTCTCAGCAGTCATCTGTACCCAGAATATGCCCAAAGTTCTAAGCTATTGCCCCCACTTTACCACAAGCTTCCAGCAGTTTATACATTATCTTTGCAGAACTAAGTCTGCCTCTTCTCCAAAAGGACCAAAACTATTGAAATATTTTTACAGTTGCTTCTTCTTCAGAGCTGAGACATTAAAATTTGGTCAAAAAGTATATATATCTACTTTGTAGTATAATACAGAGATTTTTTTAATCCACCAATAGTTACCCTCTTATATTTCTTAGTTTCTATTATTTTTTCCCCACACACAAAAGTTTTCCGCTTTACCTAGTGAATTAGAAGGATGACTGTTTGAAGTACAGCTGGAAGGCTCTGACTTCACATCACAGATATTTGTCATAGTATTTAAGATGTTCTCTGTCTCCTTGAGAAAATAAGAGACCATTATATCCACATGGACAGACTATGAGGACAGCAGAAGTTAAAAATTATAGTAATTCCAGTATTTAAGATTTAAATATTGAAGTAGTTTTAAGTGCTATACCACCCTTACCTGGCTTCAGGTGAAATATTTTTAACAACAATGAACTATCATCAATAAACACTCTTTCCTTCACAAGAATTATTGCTCACTGCTACTTCCAGCAACCTGTTTTGGTGGCCAGTTGCTGCTAACATCAGAGACTTAACTTCACAGTCCTGAGAGAAACAAGATTCTGTCAGACTGCAGCAGCCCAGACTGCCTTTATGACCTACTGGACAAATCTGAACAGTGCTTCAGTCAACCAAAAGAACTGGAGAAGTAGGTTTCCCCCTAGGAGTAATTGACAGGGTGGTAGAAAATGGACAAACCAAAACAGAGATTACTAATTTGTCTGCTTGTTGCAAATCAGTGGCTTGTGCCAGGTCTGTGAAAGTATGAGTCAAACTTACTTTAAGAGTGGAATAATAGCTTCATAAAGGACTTAAAGATCTGAAAAACCAACAGTCTAGGTTGGTTTAATTCAGACTGAATTAAAAGGCCATTAAAAATAGATAAAAGCATAGTTTCTTTAAGCACACACATTTGCTGAATTTCTTCACATGAGCAAAGTTATTTAGAACCTGCGCAGATTCACCAAAGCACAGGCTTCAAATTACCTCCAGAAAAACTAGTGTATCAAAGTAGCAACTCCCACTATTTAAGAGATTCCAACATCTTTACATACTACCTCCCTGTATTTTATAGCCCCACATAATTCAGGACATTCACTCTAATTTCCCGAAATGCACTACTGATAGAGGGTCATCCTACAGTAGAAGGGAACAGATTGAGGAGAAGCAAACCTATATGTCTTAGCTATTCAAATGCAGCACTAAGTTGGTTATGGATTGACTACTGACACCAGTGTTACCCACTTGGCATATCCAAACTAGATTTCTTACAGAGAAGCATGAAGCCATACTGTCAGATCTTCCATTTTAAAGATAAATAGCATAAAATAAATTACAACAAAAATCATACAAGCGATCATTTTGCAAAGACTGTACTGTCTATATGATTGTGTTTCTTGAGTAGTTAGAATTATAAGCACAGCATGGATTCTATTCATTGTTTGTGAAGTACAAAGCAGAACTCTAAAGCAGGGTATGGGACTGATACAGATGGTATCCCATCTATGCATGTCAAAAATATAACAGTAGGAAACCCAGTAACCACAGTGCTTGTGTGCATGGTAAGATAAAGGTATTGCAACAAAAGTGAGTGAATTAGCTACACTGCTATACTGTTCTTCAAATCATAACACCAAATGCAGAAAAGAGCATGAAAATGCCTGAAAACAAGTGGGAACAGGAACTGACATGGCTAACAACAGAAGATGACATTAATAGAAGATACAAGGACAGGTGGGAATAGGAATGCAAATGACTTTTAATCCAGGAAAAAACAGTATTTAATCCCATGAATGGAACCAAGAAAGGGAAGGAAAGAGAGGGTGTGAACCATGCTAAGCAAGAGCTTTTGCAACAGTACTGTATATGGAACACAAACAGTAGAACAGTAAGCACTGCAGTAACTCCAGGCAGTTAAAACAGAGAATGAAAGGAACAGCAAGCTCTTTCTGCATGACGTGTAAACTGAGCCTGGGAAATGAGCCTACAGAAATCCATGTAAACTAAAACCAAGTCCACTAAACCATATCTCTTCTCAGATTACAAGCTTGAGTGAGCATCCAAACAGTGATGCTATTCATTCACAAACTATCAAGAAGCACAGCTTCAGAACTGGGGATTGCTGAGTTATCAACTACGAAGCATGGTACCACACAAACAAGGTCTGGCCACGTAATAGCTTCCTGATGCATTTTTACCTTTCTTTCCTGATAGTGGAGGGTTGCTTGCTTTTCACAGCAGGGCATCAGCATCTAGATCACCTACTGCAACATTCAGTAACTAAGCCATTAATAAGTCAGACTGATTTAACAGCAGGGAATATTTGTACAGAATAATCTTCAAAATAAGATATTTGACTTCCTGTTCCAGACGTTGAGCTCCTGCTTCTTCCTTTTTCCAAAGCTGTAGTTTCCATAAAGTTTTGAAAAATATTTACCTAGTAACCTCCTGATCATCTCAATTTTTCTTTAAGATACTCATCCCTGTACATGCACATCAGACACTTTCAAAATAAATATGCAATCTTTAGCATCTTTTAGTTTTTTTGTCCAAGATATTTCCTTAAGAGTTAACCAGACTCAGACTAAACAAAGTTTTGGTTTGCAGAGCTTAAATTAAGCAACAGAATTTAGAGTGGAACTTTACATATGAATTTGATTCATAGAAGGATATTCTTTCAGGGTTAACTGGAGTACTTTAACAATGTTAGTATTAAAGACCACAGAAAAAAGAAAATCCAGTCAGCCATTACTTCTATAATTCCCAGAATTCGTTCAGAGCTGCCTTGAACATTAATCAGCTGAGCTTTCTGGGATTAAATTCACAAAATCACAGTTCAGGTTAAAAATGTTCTGAACAAAAGGAAACAAGCCAGACATCTTGTGACAAGTTGCAACTGGGCTTAGAAGTGTAGAATAGCCACACGAGGATGCCCATTTTCTGGTGAGACTGGTTTCTTACACTGGAAACAGAAATTACTATATAATAAGAACAGGAGGCTGCTACAATAAAGACTTCTCTATTCTACCTACAATCTTCAAAGATCAGATCTAAAATACAACATACTATCCCTTAAAGCAGACTGGAGTCTTCCTGAATCAGAAACTTTTCTTATGAAGGTACATAAAACACAGGTTTATAAACTTTTTAATCTGCCTTAAGACTGTCTTCCACCAAAAGGGATTCTTCTTGCCATCATCTCTCCTGAGCTAGTAATGTCACTTGAATGACTGCACCAAGGTCCAGCCTGGGAACCTGACCTACAAGAAAAATCACTTAACAAAAAGCAGGTTTTAGATAGGTCCTATAACTCTCAGACTTTTCACGGGCAAGTGTCACCACAGTGTCAGAACTGCTCTTCTATAGAGGAAACTTTTTCTATAGAAATTCAGATTTGGCTTTACAATGGTTTTTGGTTTGAACTGTGTGCTGCAGAAGTTCTTCCAGTTTACCCTGAGCTCCAAAACCAGCCAGTTCTCTTATACAAAGGTTCAACAAGTATCCATACTGTAGATTTATATAAATCTAAAGAATCAATAGTGGAATAGAAATTTTAAAAACTTCCTGTCTTACAGAACAGCTTTAGGGAGCTTCATTCAGTAACAAGGAAGTATTTGGTCACTGACCTCTTTCAGTGATGCAAGAATAGCAGTTTTTAAGGCTTCTTCTTGTTTAACTTGTGCATCTTCTAGTTTCTTAACATCATTGCTCAAATATGGTTTGAAGTTCATCTTCAGATAATGTCTTTCCTTTATGTGGTTAAAAATCACATCAAGTGAGCGAGGTAAAACACCAAGATCTTTTGAAGTCCCTTAAAAATATTAAAAGATTAAGTGTAGACATTCATATAAGCTTGGTTTTTATAGGTGTACTTTTCTACATGCAAATATTTTATACCTTGGATAGTGAATGTCTTGCCTGCATTTGTAACCCCATAAGTAAACACCAGTCCATTCACTCCATTGACATACGCTCTTACTATTTCTTTCATTGAGCTTTCAAAAAATTCACTCTGAGTAGTTTCTGGTCCAAAAACCTTGGAGAGAAGGGGAGAAAGGAAAAAAAGGAGTGACAAATGGCACAAAGAAGTTTAATAAATCAAAATATTGAGTGCTCATTAACAGTGACTAGTTTTTCACAGCAAGCTGGGTAGGAGATACCAGCTTAGTTTTCTGTCTTGCCTGAACCTCTTCTGATTCAACGTTTTCTCTTGGGTTCTCACAGGATGCCTGCTTAATTCTGAGAGGCGCTCAGGCTTGCACTCATTTTTGAATATTTTCCTACTCCTAATATAAACTGCTCAGAATGCTACTGAGCACATGCTGTGGATATTTTCAAGAGCTCTGCTGGTGATGTAAAGCTCCCCTTCTCACTCAGCACCAGTTACCCACAATTGATGAGAAAAATCAGCATTACAACAGTCTAAATGATTCAATCCCTGGTTTATCTTTTGATACGGTAAGAATAGGATTTCTTGCAGTAGGCAGAGTTAAGAAATTTACCTTCAGTATAGAAGGCTTAAATAGTCAGGCTGCTATTCTTTCAAAAGTAAGTTCATAAATACATGCTTACAAACTTAAGATTTCCTGTACCACTTCCCAGATGAGAGCATGTGCAGGAACAGCAGAGTAAGTTTGTGCCTACAAGAAGCTTCTGTAGCATCTAATCAAAGAAAGCCAGAGAACTGCCAAAGAAGCTTCCTTGCCTCATCTAATAGGCATCTCCACTGTAACACAGCTTTCTTGACAGCTTATTAGTAATTAACAAGCAGTCTTTTTTTTAAAGGCAAGTACCACCACATGTAATTAAAAGAAGAAAAATTAAATTGCATGATATGGTACAAAAATCAGCTTTCATGACAGTGGAAAAAAAACAAAACCAAAAATTTGAAACAAGTTTGCCTACCTGAGAAAATGTGAACCTGTGCACAGCATGACCAGCCCCTCTTTCACTGTTTTTCATTGCAGAAGACTCTTTGGGTGCATTAAGAATTACTGTCTGGGCATCTTCAATAGTTACACAACTCTAAAAAAACCCACAAGACAAGGTAAACCAAAACACCACACAAAATTATTCAGGAACAAAGCTATCTGAACAAAACAAAAAACAAACAGCAAACTCAACACCCCCCCCCAAAAAATCCCAAACAAACAGCCAAAAAGCCTATTGGCTTCACCTATTTACTAGACCTATAAAGAGTTGCTCAATTTGCATATATCATCTTGAGGCACATAACTACGAAGATATCCACTTCACATGAGAGCCAGAGTGTAGAAAAAGTTAAGGTGATCCTCTGGGGTTTTCTAAGAGGTAAAAACTTTTTCTAGTGTTTCTTCCAGCAACTTTTTTTTTTTTCTTGGAAACACTTTCTGAAGGCTGGTATTTTTTGACAGTGACTTACACAAACAAAGCTATACTGAAATCTACTGGTTTTCCACATCAATCATTTTCAATGTGAAACAGACTATGAGCAGTATTAATAAAGTAAAATAAGTCTAAATCATTATCCTTTGATTGATAGATGGTCTTACCAGTAATGAAGGAAATTGAATTAGTTTCAAGTAATTTGATTGCCATTTCTCAATTAAATAAAGATGAAATACAATTACCCAGAACTCACTAACTAGATAAATGTAGGATGCAGTGTCAAAGGAAAATTTATTTTACACCAGACTGGCTACGAAAAATGCAAACTGAACTACCAGTATATCTTAACAATGTCTTGATGCATCAGCTGCAAGGATTGATTGTAGCTAAATCTGACATTTATATTCAGACACTGGCCAGAGCTGTTAAGACTAATAATCCATATGTAGCATGTACATAGGAAGTACTGCTCTTCCTAGGAGCCTCAATCAACAAGTATGTTTATTAGCTGCTATAGACCTCATAGCTGTCTACAACTTGCTCATTGGGGAAGAGGGGCAGGCACCGATCTTTTCTCTCGGGTGACAGCTGACAGGACCTGAGGGAATGGCAGGAAGCTGTATCAAGGGAGGTTTAGGTGGGACATTACAAAAAGGTTTTTCGCTCAGAGGGTGGTTGTGCCTCCCAGGTTGTGCTCCCAGGGAAGTGGTCGCAGCACCAAGCCTGTCAGAGTTCAAGAAGCATTTGGACAATGCTCTCAGGCACGTGGTGTGACTCTTGGGGTTGTTCTGTGCAGGGCCAGGAGCTGGATTTTGACGAGCCTTGTCAGTCCCTTCTAACTGAGAATATTCTGATTCTGAGAAGATCTAAGAAGCTGCTTTCTGAACTTTGACCAACCACTTGCTCACTGTGCCAGGCTCTAAACATAGTCTTTAACATTCTTTCCACACCACCGGGAACAGGAATGCAGGTCAGATGTACCAAACCCTAGGGAGCTACCGAATAATCCAATATCTGCAGCATGTGCCATCAGCTGCCACTGGCCTCATAGAAATTTGTGAATAGAGGCCTTGAAGTAGTCAGATCTGCAAATACAGGAGCCAGTTGGTAGCACGTCACTCTGCTTGTCACCTCCAGCTAATCCCACAGCTAAAGTGGCAGGAGCTAGGCCACTTCTGGCACTATGCACATTGTTTATATCCAAAAACCAAAACTTCCTGCTCTCCTGCAAGTGACTCTGGAGAATCACTGATTGTATCAAGAGTACAGCATTTCTTCCAGAGGTCTTAAGATTTACTTGCAGAAATCATTGTCGCTATAAGCAACAACAGATGAGTTAATCTGTTGATTGTCTCTTTTTAAAGCATCAGCCTGCAGCTATAAAAAATAGGTTTTGGGTTCTACTTTTGTCTTTTCTTGCCACATATTTGGAACAAGGATACTTTCCTGAAAATTATGCATGGCAGGGAGGAAAAAAAAAAGAGGTAAAAATAAAATAATTCTGATTGATTAAAGAGGTAGGAAGGGGGGATTACTGGATTGTTTTGTGGGGTGTTTTTTTTTTCATTTGTCACCAAGCATTCTCCTCTTGGATTCAGGTGATAGTAAAGAAAATAGAAAACACTGAAGATGTTGAAGATCTTTCAATCACTCCATTTTTGGACACTGAGAAAAAAAGTCTTAATCCCATGCAAAACAGGTTATACAGCTAATATGTTGGAAGTTCAACTATTTTAGCATGACCTACATGAAGACAAGAGCTTTAGAAAAATCTAGTACAAACTTCAATGATCACTTTTCCTCCCTGTTTCTAAGAATAAATAGTTTCTCTAATGGTCAGGAGGTCAGAAATGTCAAACCCCAAAGAACAATGAGACAAACAACTCATAAAACAGTGTGATTTTGCAAATGAATTTACACTTAGAGCCAGTTCAGACTGTGGAATTTACCATATTGGAAGCACGGGGGCAGTACACACTATTCAATAAGAGCTGCCTAAGGAAAGGTGAATGGAAGTTGAGGGCAAGGTGGGGGCTGGTGTGTGAGGATAATCCAAATAAAAACAATACAAAGGGTTCCAGCTCTTGTAGATCAAATACAAGAATGCATTTTTTAAAACCAATTTAAAAAACATAGATCAGAACTAATATTAAATCCTTTGAACAAGTCAGGAACTAGAGGTCTATCAGAGACCCTGCAAAGACAAGGGCTGAGAGATACACTGCAGGGACCTTGTCCTCCAAAGACAGCTAAAGGAATTCTTTGCATCAGTGATCACGATGGAGGGGAGTATTTCTGCATGTTTGTGTGTGCACTTGTGTGTAAAACACTGAAACATCTGAATCTGACAGTATAAATGGTACAGGTTATAGAACATTTTGACAGGATGAGCAGCAGGTAACCAGGATGAGGTAGGAAACTACTCAAGCATTTCAAAGAAGCTCGAGGGTCAGATATCCAAATTACTCCTAGAATTGCATAATCTCTTCTATGAAATCCCTTTGTTTCTTGAGCACTGTACAGAGTTAAGAGTCACACCAATTTTTAAACAGCATACCCAGTGGAATTTTGCAGAGCTACAGGTGTGCATGTCTGTACCCCACAAATCATTAAAAACTGTGGTTTAAAAAAATTTAAAAAAAAAAACAACAAAAAAGAAATCCCATTTATCTAGGTGTCCAGTAATTCTATTTGAAAGCAGTACCTGGCATATGTAAAAAAGTTCCACCTTACAATAGTGCATGTTCTTTGGGAGAGAAAAAAAACTTATTTCTTAATTCTACAAAACTAACCTGAGATTCATGGCTTTCAAGCTCTGCTATAGAAAAGGGCCTCACTCTCAAGAAGACTTTCAGAGGTTGGTATACCTATTCAATAAAAAAAAAGGCACAAAACACAGTTACAATTGCCACTTTTTAAGCAGAACAGCCCCAAATCACTCATATCAGTATACATATCTGATGCAGTATTTCCTATTTGATCTTAATGCCTCACTTTTTCCTTCCTTGTGAAGTTCAGACTCTAACCTTCCATTTGCTTCTTTATCTTTTACTGTCCTTAAGTAACACCTTTTTTGTGTGCCACCCCTTCTTAGCATTCTTTCATGACAAAGCTAGTACTTTGATTTTAAAAGAGCACACTATCCCAGGCATAAACTGCACTGCTTCCACCTTCTGGTCTCCCTCTGTATTGAATTCAAGCTGTGTTTTCTAACACCTGCTAAACAGTACTGCACTCCCATTTTGTATGGAGCACGTTCAATTAATAGATTGACACATTCTTAGCCTCAAGAAACCACTTCCTTACCATCATTCAGACACCAGCCACTCATCTTCCCCACAGTAACACCCATGAAACAGTTCTCAGCTGCTAAGAAAGGCTTTCTCATCCCCCAACCATTACACAATGGTCTCCCCACACAGGTAAAGCAATAATAGCAGGGAGCTTTTCAGAGGGATTCTAGCATTTCTTCCTTTCTCACAGAGCTTCAAAGTCTTTACTTAGGCAACTTTTCATTCAGCAGATGGATTTACTCCAGTTGTCCCATGACCAGCACTCCACTAATCATACAAAATTAGATCACCTGAGGAAAAGTCACCCAGGAAACTTACCACTCCAAAAAGGAGAGATTGCTATACTATCTTCACCTCAAGTGCAGAGCACAGCATTACAGATTTTATTTCCAAGCACCTAACAAGTTTTAAACACAGGTTTGTATGCTTTTTCGTCTTACTAAAAAGAACAGCACAGTCTCATTACATTCAAAGTGTAATTACTGAAGTCCCTTACTTTTTTTTTTCAAAAGCTTAGCACATGACATAGCATTGACCACGTGTATTTGGTACTGGCTATGACCTGTGTGTAAGCAATGAGAAATAAGCAGAAGAGTCAAACACATCTAAGGGGTAGAGAAGCAGAGCAGTTCTTATGAAAGAAATATTTGTCAGAACTAAAGCTTTTTTTTTAAAAAAAACACCAAACAATAACAAAAAAATACACAAAACCCCCAAACAAAACCCCAGATAAACAAAAAACCCCCAGCATCACCAGAAGACATCTTGTAAAACCAATCCACACCTGCTGTTCCTCCATATTAGGCAATACTGTTGACTCCAAGGGTGAAGGTTTACCCTCAACATTCAGAAAAGAAATTGATTCCAACACATCAGATACTTCTGCAGAAACATAGTTTTTCCCCTCATCATCCATTGTTCCGTGTAAAGGAACTTGCAAGGAAAAAAACAGAAAAAAAAGCCCATCATTTTCTCAGAGAACAGACAAAAATACAGGCGGAACAAAACAAAGATGAGGGCAGCTTGTATATAAACAAGCACGTCTGAGGAAGATAAGGCCACCTGGAGAAGTTTGGGAGTATGAAGGAACCTTAAAAAAACAACTGGCAGGTTATCCTAGGAAAGAAACACACAAGGGAAAACAAGCTAACAGCTTCACTGGGCACTGCTCTCATCCAGCTGGAAGTGTTGCCACCCCCACCCCGCAAGGCTCAACACTCCCCAGTCCCCAGGGTCCGACCCATCCCCACTCCCCGAGGGGCCCAGACCCCTCCTCAGGGAGCGCCCGGGCAGCGCCGCTACCTTGGCGCGCGCGGGAACCCGCGAGCCGAGCGCGCGCAGGGGGAGCGTTTTGGGCTGGGGGAGGCGGGCGCTGATTGGCCGAGCGCAAGCGGGGGGGGCGGGGCGGGCGGTGACGGACAGGCCGCGCGCGGGCACGGGCACTGCCCCCTCTGCCCGGCAGGGGGCGCTGCTTCACAGCGCAAGGGCCACGGCGCCGCCGGAGCTGTGGGAGCTGTGGGAGCTGTGGGAGCTGTGGGAGCTGTGGGAGCTGTGGGAGCTGCCGCCGGCCCGGCAGGGAGGGCGGGGACGGAGCGGAGCGGGACGGAACGGAGCTGCTCGTGCTCGTGATGCAGCGTCTGTATATCGTCCTTAATAAGGCAGCGCGGTAAAGAAGAGGTTTGAACGGACAGCGGCCGTTCCAGCGAGGAACGAGGATTGTACTGCCCGACAAAACCGTGCCGAGGGTTGAGGGGGGAGACGCGGGTACCAAAATGTTTCCATCCAAACGAGTTACATAAACTTATTGTGGGTGTTACGTAAAACGTTTCGACACTCCCGCGGTGTTGTCGTAAATCAAGCAGAAAACAAATAAATCCCGAAGCGTTCGGGTCACGCAGAAGCCGTAAGTGGGACAGGTCAGGAACTGCGTGCCGCAGGGAGCGAGAGATGAGCCGCGCTCCGGGACGGGACCTGCTCCCTGCTGAAGGAACCCCGCGGCAGCCTGAGGTCCATCACCTTCCACAGGCAAGCGGTCTGCTTGCCCGGTAACCCGTGGAAAGCCTGTCCCTTCATACAGTAGGCAGGCAGCAGTACTTCTGCACGGCACAAGCCTCAGTGCAAAGGTGAAGTTGCATTTGTGTTTAAGTTGGAGACAGGTGAAAAGAAAGATACGCACTCAAAAGACCGCAGAAAACTGTGGTCTGTGAAGTGCCATAGCTGCTCAAAGAACATAGATGGGGCTTCAGGTCATTTAGGTATGTTTAAGAGGCACCACCCAAGTCAGAGGTACAGCGGGCTGTAACCCAATAGAAAGCTATTTCATACAAAAGGTTTTGACCAACAGGAAAGACCAAAGATAGAACTGATGTTAAAGCCTGCCAGCTCTCCCTAGATCCACTGAAGTGCCTTCAGAGGGGTAAAGTTAAGCAGAGGGAAGACTACTTAGGTGAAAGTTAGCAGCTAATTGTACACAAAGGTCAGTGGGCTTCAGCAGTAACACTTCTCATCTGCTACTTGTTTGCTCATTTATCCCCATAGAGGACTCCATATAAACACAGATAATTTTAAAACTACAGCTAGAAGTATTTCTCAGGAAACTCGTATTTGTAGCGTATTACCAGAAATGGACTTCTAGGAAAATACAGGTGGTTTGGTTTTGTGGTTTTTTTTCCCCTCTCCTCATGCAGTTCTTCAGGATGTTTCCCAAGGAAGCAGGCTTGATGCAATCTGTACACATTAACTCAGTTTCTCACCTCTTCCTACTACCAAAGCTCTCAAGCCTGCTAACTAGATAGTTAGAATCTTTCCGAGGCTTTACATGTAATGAAATCAAAAGACCTGAATCCCTTGAGTAAGGAAGTTCAAGCTTTGGCCACTGGTTTAGGTCTTAGAAAATGTAAATAGGAGCTGAAACTACACATTTCCACTAAATTCATTTGAATTCAAATTCTTCCCTATGCTTGGAAGCAGAAATAGCAATCTTATCTTAAATGGATTAAATGAAACTCTTCTGTTTTATTCAACTCTGGGATTTCTTTGCCTTGTTGGTTTAAGAATTAATCATACTTCCTTCACTTGAGAGCCCTAAGCAGCAGCACTGAAAATGGCTATTTTGCTGCTTTACATGTAAACCTTACTTTTAACATTAATAATCATACCTATGGAAATCTAAACCTGAAAAGACAACTAGAGAGTTTCACAGCTTAGTTTTGTGACTCTACATGCAAGTCTAAAGAATGAACTTGCTAAATTCAATGTATTCACCATAAATGATGAAGTTTTATGAGTAGTGTCCTCAGGATCCTTCAACTGTGACATGCTTGGAAAAAAACAAAGCCAAGTAAGCTTAGTGTTAGTTCTGTCTTGCACAGCAAGAACCAAGAATTGAAAACTTAGTAATTTAACTAAACATCAATTTTAATGCTACTGCTTGTTTGAGTATAGACTAAGATTTCAGCCAAAGTTAAACCCTTCATGAAAAATATATTTTTAATGTGCTGCATGACCATACAGTCACCAACCTCCATGAAACCATGATGCCCACGTTTCATTTTCCTGATGTTTACAGATACCATATTCTTCTTTAAATATCACACAGCATTTTGATTATGATCTCTGATGTTGTCCTTCATGAAAATCACAGAGCTACTTTTCTACACACATATGAAAACAAACACTGATGAAAATTTGTAAATCAATTTTATTCAACAACGATGATCATTTAGGCATCGGCGATAGTAACTTCAACTTCTACACCTGGTTCAATGCTGATGGAAGTGATCTGCTTCACGATCTCAGAAGGGCTGTGTAAATCAATGAGCCGCTTATGGATACGCATTTGGAAACGATCCCAGGTCTTGGAACCTTCACCACAAGGTGTCTTCCTGGTAGTGATCCGCAGGGTCTGAAAAGTCAAACATGAGGTATTTAGCTGATGCAGAGAGAGAAGTAATCTAGAATCACATAAAATACGATCACCTGAATCATCTAAAAATACTGTATGGTATCTATGACTTTAGAAAGTTATAGTTAACTGATGTTAGCACTCCTTCCCCACATATATAATTTCATTAAAAAAAAAATTCATGATGAAAATAAACTGAACAGAAAAGCCCCTTCCACATTAAACATGTTTTGCACTAAACAGTTACCCTTAAGCATCAAAGCAACTTGTGAAATCGCTACCTGTTCACACTGGGTCAACACTCAGTTTAGTAGTACTGCTTTTCATCTCACCTTTTTTTTTTTTTTTTTGGAAAAAGATGTTTCTGCATAGTTGCAGGAAAAAACCCAACTTTTAACACAAGAAAAATGTTAAGTACCTTGGTGGGCATGCGAACAGGTCCCTTCACCTTAAGGTTTTTTTCCTTAGCACCTCTGATCAAGTCAGCACAGACTGAAAAAAGACAAAATAGCTCAGGTTTGTGACTATTTTACTTGCTTGTTTCCTTAAGTGAGTATTTCAAACAAGATGTTGGCTCAGAATAGCGTATTAAGTGATCACTGCCATTCATTTTAAGCATTATCCTCATAGCCAACACATACACGTGGAAGTGTTATGCCTGGGTGAGCAAAATCAGGTTACAACAGTAGGCAAAAGCCATTACTACAAGTTTAAACTGTATTTAAGCTGTTATCAGCCTGAAGATCCTGCAAACAGTGATTCTACAACATTTACATTATATGATTAAACATTGGTAAAGCCAGTTCCTAAACAAGAATAAATAATTTCTTAAAAGAATGTTATACTAAACTCTTCGTAACATGAGTGACGAAATATCGAGAAACTGGTGCCTTTCAGTTCTTATAAATTCAAAGAATAACAACTATTTGAAAATCCCCCATGAGAACTAAAGCGAAGAAGCTGCACTCTCTTACATTAGTCATTATGACATAAGTTTTCAGCAGGATAAAACCCCCCAAAACACTAGCTTTCATTAAGAATTAAATCCGAATTTACTTGTCAGTTAAGTACCTTGGTGAAGCGCTTTGGGTTGACTCAGTGAGCCAAGCAGGCAAATGCTAACATCTTTAATTACAACTGTTTTCAATACATTTATTTTGCAATGCGTTACGTGACATATTCATTACTTGACAAGCTACCCAAGTAAACAAAAAAAAGTACTACTCACCCTTCTCCAGTGATTTTACATTGCGACTTGTCAAAGTAATTCTAATACGATGAATTGCTACCTCTTGTTCCACAGGTGCTTTGCCAGTATCTTTAAACGCCTAAAACATTGAAGTTACAAATATCAGACACTACAGTGAACACCAACACTATCTACAGCCTCTTAAAAACAGACTTCAAGAGTGTAAAGACCAATTTCGCTATGGGACTACATTGTTCTACTCAGCAGAAGAGATATCTGAAGGGTACGGTGGCATGGAAGAATGGTGGTGGGAAGAGAACGAAAGAGCAAAGTTGTAACTCTGAGGAAAAGCTATTTTTTAGTGACTAACTGCATCTCACGGTGGGAAGCTGCAAGCAAATCCCTCCCTGGTTTGCCTATATACAGCTAGCACAAACACTCCTTGTCCTCAAAAATACATTTGAGGCTTCATGTATCTTACCATTGAACCTCGCCACGAATTAAGTAGCAAAGACTTGATCAACAAAACTGCAACTCACACTGCAAGAACAAAAAGGGGCACCTGGCCAGAAAGACTAATTCAGCCACTCAGGCAACTGATTTGAGAAGCTTATGCAATTGAGCGCTTGCAAATAATTGGGCATTAATGCAGGCTAAGTGAGCTGATGAAAATAGAAATAAAAATATGGAGGAAGAAAGATCTTGAAAAAACATGGATGATATACAGATAAATATATATATGTAAAACTACAAATTTGAATAGCTAAAGGGGGGTTGCCCAGAGGATGGAGTCAGGCTCTTCTCGGTGGTGCCAACCAATAAGACAAGAGACAATGGGCAGAAACTGATGCATAGGAAGTTCCATCTGAATATGAGGAAGAAACTTCTTTACTGTGCGGGTGACCGTGCACTGGAACAGACTGCCCAGAGAGGCTGCGGAGACTCCCTCGCTGGAGATACTCAACAACCGTCAGGATGCAAACCTGTACAATGTGCTCTAGGACGACCCTGCTTAAGCAGGAAGGTTGGACCTGATGTCCCACTGTGGTCCCTTCCAACCTGACCAAGTCTGAAATATGGACGTCACACACCGATGAAGAGGCACGACCTGCCGCATTACTGGCGCACACCCCCTCAACATGAGCTGACTCTGAGGGCACAGACACGAGGCCGTGTCAGCTCCGCTCCCGCCGCCTCCCCGGGGTGCCGCTCCCGACAGGAGTTCACGTGGCAGCTCCCGAAGCGAAAGGCACTTTCGGGCTCTCAGGCCGCCCTCCCTGCATGCCGGCGTGGGGTGGGCTCCGGGAGCCGCCCCAGCAGCCGGGGCCCTTCAGGCGCAGCGCCGCGACGCGCAGCTCTTTCCCCGGGCCGAGGGCCGGCACGGCCCGGGCGGGCGCGGCAGCCACGCGGCGCTGCCGGAGCGGCGGCCCCTCTTCCTCTCCTTCTCCTTCCCCCTGTCCCCGACGCTCCTCCGCCTCACCATGGCGGCAGCGGAGCCTTCCTGACCGACTTATTCCCGGGCTCGGGGCGGCGCGGGGCCCAGCGAACAGCGGTGAGCCAGGAAGCGGCGGCGGGCGGCGCGGTGAGAGGCGGGCGCGGCGGCGGCGGGCGCTTATATAGCGGAGCGGCGCCGCCTCCATCCGGGCGCCGCGGGACCTTTCACCCGCCCGCTGGGCACGGAAGCGCCGGGGCGGGGAGACTGGAATGGCTCGGCTTCCTGCGCCGATGGTCGCCCCGTGGTCTCGGCTGATGGCGCGTCGAGAGGGAGAGGGGCCCGGCGGCTGCAGTGCCCCCCACACTGGGCTCGGCCGCGCCTAGCGGGGCACAGCGCCCTCCCCGCTCGGGCCCCGTGAGCATCTTGCGCTCCTGCCTTTTACAGTGGATCTCGGCGTTCTGCTGGGGGGAGCACCGGGAGTTGACGCACAAGCGAGGCCTTATCGCTTCCGGGGATAGCGAGCACGCTCCCGTCTGAGCCTTTGGGTCTTGTCATTTTCGTTCATTACTGAAAGCGACAGCACGAGAGGACACAGTCTTAAGCAGCGCCAGGGGAGGTTTAGGTTAGACATCAGGAATTTCTTCATAGAAAGGATGACTAGACATTGGAATGGACTGCCCTGGGAGGTGGTAGAATCACCGTCCCTGGAGGTATTTAAGAAGAGACTGGACGTGGCACTCAGTGCCATGGTCTAGTTGACATGATGGTGTTCAGTCATAGGTTGGAGTCAGTGATCTTGGAGGCGTTTTCCAATCCAGCTGATTCTATGATTCAGTGACTCGGTAAAGTGGAGCTGTAAGAGCAAAAGCTTTAAGTAAAAGCGATGGTTTTATTCATGCTTACATTTAAGGACTTAAATTTATTTATGAAAGTTCCATTATTTATTGAGATTGGGCGTTGGAGGGATGTTTTTTTACTGAGCAGAGTCACTGATTTAGCCTGGACAGTGGTAACTGTCAGTCCCAAACCAAGTGTTTTGCTGATAATATGTCTCTTTCTAGTTACATCACTGGTGAACCGGAGAAACAGATATTATGAAATTATGGCCTATAGTAAGGTCAGTGGTCACTGTGATTATCTTTTAAAATTAATACTTTAATTCTAGTTTGGGATTTAGTCCAGGAATCATAGACATGGATAATGTAAGCAAAACTACTGCCACCTCTGGAAGCTCAGTGATTACTACAGTTATTCAAAAAAACTTGCTTGGTGTTTTAATATGAACTTACTTTCAGTGATCACACTATTCTTAATATATATTTTTCCCCTAGCAAATGCATTACAGGTCTTCATATTGTCCTTAAACCTCAGGTGATGGAGTTAACTTTTATATGCCAGCTATTCCATTGTGATGCTCAATTTTTAGGCTTGTTTGCACTTGGATTGTTTGTACTTGCTCTTTGAAATCTCCAGTTAACTAATAGCTTCTTTGAAAGGACTAGAGGCTATATTCTGATAAAGCAGTTCCAATAAACATGGATACAGAAGTTGTCATCCTGTTGCTGCTTTCTGAAATGGAGCGATATCTTTGCCAATGGAGATCAGTACTTGAAAAATGTTTTGATGATAGTCACGTTTCTTTAGTCTCTTCCTCCCTGCAATGAAAACAGCATTTGGTTCTGGTGGTTTGTTTTCTGAGCCATTTAACAATAATGTATATACTGTTTTTGAACTCATGCATAAGGAACCCATGTTTACTCTGTTACCAGCTATTCCAACTACTTCCTGAGGAAGTTTTCCATCTATAAGTGTTTTATATGCATCACTCTTAAATACACGACCTCACACTGATCATGCTGAAACACTTAATTTTCCAGCAATCTAGATGGTTCCCAACCAGCAGTCTTGCTACACTATTTACTTAGAGCTTTTATGAATGTTCTTAGTAAACTTTATTTCCAGATAAAATACTGAGTAGGTTGCTGCCAAAAACTAATTCCTGTGGGATTCAATTAGAAATATGTCTGACTGTGTCCTCACTGGTGACACAGACCTGTAACTTTAGTTTTAATTTGCTTCCTACAAGCTATATGTCCACAACTGTGCCAGTTTCCCTGTGTTCTACTGAACAAGTCAATGTGCAAATGTGTTACATCAACACTTTTCTGTTATTTACCAAATGTATGCTGTAATTGCATGAGGACAAAAAAAATCATTCCAAAAAGATACATTTTCCATACATTTAAGCTGTGTAATTTAAGTAAAATTTGCTCATTTATTTCTTGTTCCTGGATCAAGAAGTTGGTTTATTGTTTGGAGTTTTTTTTTCTGGAATTAAGGCGAGGTTGACCGTAAGTTCCTGAATTTGTTCCTTTCTTACTTATTTTTCTAGTATTGGCACAACCTCAGCTTGCTTTGAGATTTTTCTTTTTTCCTGAGCTTCCCCAGATTTCTCAGAGCTTATGGAAAATCCACATTAACAGCACACAAGTCTCCTTTGCCAGCTCTTAAAATTCTTGGATGCAAGCTATATAGAGCTGCTGATTTAAAAACCGCCTTACTTCTATTCCTATGTTTAAGGCTTTCCATGGCTATTGTTAGACTTTTCTGATATATGTTGTTTTTCTCCACAAATGTAGAACAGAAATTTATCTGAACATCCTGTTTTCTCTGAAATATGTGCTCCTTCATGCTATTCACATGAGTAAATAGCCATTCTAAATACAACTTTTTGCTTATCTTCTGAGTATTTTGCCATTCTTAGCTTCTGATTCATATTTTGTATTATGCCTGGTTTTCCTTTGGTTACATTCTGGTTTTAATGTAGGTTTTTCTCCCCAGCCAATGATAACTTTAGTAATGAGATTGTGATTCTGTGACTTATCCTGTTGGCCTGTGCTTTTTAGATGAAGCTTCCAGGAGTGTTTCCCTCGTGTCAAGTAATTAAGAGGATAAAAGATTAAGAAGCAAGACATGCTTTTAACATGATTTAGTAGTCTGTAGTAGAAACAATTTAATACCTAATTTAATTTTATCATGCAGATTATCGTTCCATGTGTATTCATTATACTTTCTCACTTTTATTTTGGGTTCTACAGATTACTGGGGCTTTTTTTCTCCCTTCTTTTGACTAGTTTGTCCTTCAGAAGACCAGATCCTGGGATGAACCTATCTATGTGACAGAAGAGTTACCTGAGGGAACATGTGCCTATTGTCACTCAGCATCTTCTAAAGTATTGTAATAACTTAGTGACATGAAGGCTTGTGTTGTCTTCTGGTGAATGTTGAACTGATGCATCTTTGGCTGGGTCAAAGGACAGGTGTATTCCTCAGGCTTTGCCACTTGGGTTGTGAACACCATTTATTCTTTTGAGTAGATTTATTGTACTTATTTCAAATAGGTAGCCCGTGAATGGTTTTGGTGGGCCTCACATTAGCTTCCTTAAATCTGCTTTGTCGTTTTTCATAGTGGTTATCTGGTGTGGGCAGCTCCCTGGAAGCTGTCTTTGTTATGCCAGCTTAATACCTCTAGTCTTAGCTTCCAGTAGTGATTAACATATTGCCAAATATTCCTATTTACTTGTAAATCACTTGCTTTTCCAAGGTTTTGGGGATCTGAACACACTTTTAAGGGTTTTGTTTGAGCTTCTGGTCATAAAATACCTGTGAAGTAATACCATACCTGAGGCTTCTCAGGAAATCATCAGTAGATGGTGCAGTGTCTAAACCAGTCAGGAGAAATCCAATGAAAGCTATTTTCAAACCTTTTAAAAAAGGCTACAGTATCCGCTTGGTCTCAATTGTAGGTATCTGCTGATTATCTTGTGTTAAGTTATTCAGTTGTATCATGTCACAGAACTCTCCTCCAAGTTCTTTGCTGAGCAGTTAGCTTTATCTATAGATAAAGCCTATTGGAACTTCATAAAACCCACTGAACTAAAAATACTCCCTTTTAAAAGACTGATTTGTGTAGATGGGTTGCTAATTGGCAGTAGTGTTTGCAGGTAGCAGGTGGATGGAGTGCACAGTGCATGAGCACCAGTCTGCAGCTGGAGTTCTCATATTGCACTTAGCCTGTCCATTTTACATTTTCTAAATTTTCATGCCAATTCTGGCATAAAGCTCAGCATATAAAAATGCAGCCCGCCCTTGAAATACTAGGCTCTCTTTACCTTAAAAGTTTCCCATGTAAGCATGGAAAACATGAACTAGGACCATGACTTGGAAAAAGAGCAATTGTGCTTTGATGGAGTTCTTTACTGTTGACAAATGTTGCTGAAAATGTTGATCATTAGGAGTCTTTTTTTTCAAGTGGCCAACTTGAACTTCATAGTTATAATCACAAGCTCTTTCCTTCCAAATATGTACTTTATGCCTGACAGATAATACATGTGGCTTCTAATATCATTGATGTGGTTAGAGCAAAACTCCTCCTTAGTCAGCTTGTTTTGCCTTGTTCTTCTGACACAAATCAGAGTGGCAAACATACATAGCTGCTGATATGCTACAGCATTGTAGTGTCACCAAATCTGTGATACATCACTACAATATGTCTTCAAACCCTTGAGATTGAAACAGGATTGTCCATCTGTGCTGCTTTCAGGAGGAAATTTTTTGAATTTGTCTTGCTCTGGTTCAGTCTTAAGATTTTTTTTTTTTTTTTCAAATTGATGATTTACGTCTTCTCTCCTTGTCTGGAAGAATGTTTGTTTCCTCTCCACTCCTTGCTCTGCAGATGTGATGCTTCTGTCAAATTTTTAATAATGAAAAATCTTTTTGCAGAGAATAACTGTGCAACTCACGTAGTCTTGACAGCAACCAAGGTCGTTTATTGATTAGCAACATGTAATTTGCTGATAATCAGTGAACTATGCATGGTGGATCAGTATCAGCAATGCAACAGAAATCACATTACTAGAGGCTTACAAACTATTAGTAAACACCTACAAATTTCTTACCTATCCTCCTACGACTGATCCCACTTACATATGCACACATTTCTATATATGCACTTACATGCAAGAAGTGTGGGTTACAAATGCACACTCCCACTCTGGGGAGCCTGTGCAGCTACTCCACATGGCAGCAAAAGCATACTCTATGAGTTTCCATATGCACTCCTGAAAGGTGGGTCCCCACTGCTCTGCCTCATCCTGTCAGCCCCCCAGCCTGTACTGGGAGTGGCATGGCAGATACCATTTCCAATGGGGAGGATCTTAGAAGTGTTCACACCTGCTGCTCTGGTACTGCTCTCCCACCCCAAGGTTTCTGCCACTAACCACAGATTCTTGTGCTGCTTTTCAAGCTAACTTTTCCTTTTTTTTTTTTTTTTTCTCTCAAAAGGCTCTCAGTTATCTAATTCTCTGGTTACTGTTTAATCTGGGTGCTCATTGTCTTAAGCAAGCTTTGTTACTGCTAATTTCCTCTTAGTGTTATCAGATTTTGGGCAAACATCCTCTCAAAACATGCCAATTTTGGGTACTCTGTTCACACACACTATTTACACTTGCATTCCTACCTTGTCATCTGTTGTTATCCAGGCCAGGTTACCAAAAGGGGGCATGCAATTCCAGTACAAAAAAACCCCAGCATCAGCCCAGCGAAAGCAAAACTAGTGGACATGCAAATAGAACTGTGTTTTTGCATCCAGTTTTCATTTTGGAAACCAATTCAGCAGACTTCATGTGTGGAGAGGTTAATCAAGTATAAAAAAAATGAACTCTAAACTACACAATTCTCTCCAGATTTGTCCACTTGAGGCAGCACTGCTTGGCACTGTTTGTTGTAATCTCTTTTACTTTGAAAAAACAGACAGTTCAGGAAAACTGCAATAGTCTGTAGAATATGTTGAAGACTTGCTGCTACTCAGATAATATCCATGAGACTTGTTGAACATAGCAAGCTGTGTTAACAACAGAATTGGAAATGGCTTCCAGGACACAGGTTTGTTAGCTATTCTTACCTCATTGGCTTCTTTATGGATGCTTTGTATTCGTAGTGTTTAGGAACTAGTGGTGTATGCTGCTGCATACAAACTCTCACAGCACCGTGCCAATAAAAACTTTGGAGTTGTCTTTTTTCCTTATGTCTGCCTACTGCAAAGATTTTGTGGGAAGCTGCCAGCAGCTGGATATTAGCATGTTTGGATGTTTGTCCTTGAGGAAGAAAATGCTGTTTAACTTTACAGCAATTATGTTTACCAGTATATGTAGCCCACATATATGTTTGCCCGTGCCCTCTGTCTGCTGTTTTAGAGCCCAGTCATGAAGTCACTGATCATGCTTTTTGCATCCAAAGACCAGTTTAATATAATCTAATTCTTTGGCGAGACAGAGTAGTAGGGAATTGTTTCATGGTGCTTGTGCTGCTTCTCTATCATGGAGCAGGGATAATTTGAGGAATGGTCCTGACCTCACACTGCCTTATGACTAGAGGAAAAATTTCTCTTGATATGGAATGCATCACTGCATCATGTGTAGGTTTTTTGTTCCTGAGAAGTTTTTCCTCATCTTTTTAAGATTAGTGTCCATTTCCTGATCCAACTGGTTTTCAGATGATGAAAGTTTGCAAGCACAAAATTTAGCAAATGCTTGCCACAGATGGTGATGAGACTTAAAGCAAGAGTTGATCACCATCTTCATGTTACAGTACAATTAGAGCAAGATATTAGTTGCAAGTCACAATTTTATCTAGATTACATCCAGGTGTTGGACTTCTGTGGGACTTGTGAAAAGGTGCCCTTCCCAACCCTGGCATCAGTAAAGAAAGATTAAAGCCAATTCAGTAATGCTTCTGTTGTGATCTGACCCTCTATGACCCAGGCAAGTTAAATTACTCAAAGCCTGACAGAAACAGGAATAACAACATAGAACTTAGGACCTGGAACTAAAGGAGATACTGTGGTGTTAAAGATGTGCTTTAGAAACAGGAGTTAGCCACTGAGGAAATTGTTGCACTGTGATTGCTCAGAACAGCTGGTCAGATCCACACTGTAACATGAAAATGATCCAAGAGGCATCAAATATGAAGAAGTTTTGGTTTCAAAGGGTTTGCTAACTTCTCTAAAAGGCTAACATGGCAAAGTGGCAGCTGTGGCTTACTGCATAGGAGTTCTGAGGTTGTGGTAGGGGGGCAGGAGCAACAACACTAGAGTCTGTAATGTCATCTCATGGAAGACCCAGAAGTTTTATTTAAGAGAACAACTTACTAGGAGAGTACAGCAAGTCTATTAAACTTGTCTTTCACCTAAATATATGTCAGAAGTTCCTACTGGTAATGAAAACTGGGCTTGTACATGTCCTTTCACACCAGACTATAAAACATCATTGTAAATGTGGAATAGGTTTTGGAAATTATATAAAACAGAAGTCTTTTTCCCTTGCCACAAACTTAAATGATGTAACAGCAATTATATGTAAATGCACACAATTGCACTTCTAACACTCCTACCTCTGTGCACAGTGAAAACCCTAGCAACAGGTTTTCCAGATGCAGATCAAGGGAAGCACTATTGTCCACAGGCTTAAAACCAAGGAAAAAATAGTATTAGCATTTAAGAGGGTTATGTTCAAGCATTCAGTTTTTAGGCAAATAAAAATAAATATCGTGGTATACACAGAACGTGGGTTTGAGTATGGTAGCCATGCCTTTTGAAAAAATTCCAGAAATATCAATACTTGTAATTTTTTTCAGTATTATGGCCTCATGTTTTTCTTTTAAATACAAAACACACATGTTAAAAAAATATTCTTTCATTATGTGAATGACTGTTGGAAGATGTTTCTGAGAGCACCCAGCAGGTACTTCATCCTATCAATAACCCCTTACCACATCAGAGCAGGTATATTTCCTTTTTGAGAGTCCCTTATGTGTTCAGAGGAACAACTGATTCTCATACAGTCTTGTTCCTGGTGTAAGGCAGAGCCAATAACTTTGTTCTGGCAGGCACAAATGCTTATGCTAATACCTAGGGATTGATTCTCATCTTTCCTAAACACAAACAAACAAAACCAAACCAACAATACACCTTTGATAAAGGAAGTGTAGCTTTTTACTCTTAAAATCTTCTCTATATAAAGGAAATTTCCAGTGAAGAAATCTACTTTGCTAAGTCATTGGTGCTATTAAAGTGTAGCACTCTCAGGCAGTTTGGGGACAGGTAATGGTTTGCAGAACATTTAATTTAGACAGTTTTTCAAGAGCACTTGGGTTTTGGGAGGGCTGGGGCTAAGAGTGGAAGGTTATGCTTCTTTTAACTAAATGGGACTACTATGACCTGGCGGTAATGGGTGACCACTCTGAACTGAATCAGTGGCCTCGGCTAATTTTAAGCACTAGTTCAAGACCTTAGTTTAAGTCATACAGGGTTCTGACAGCCCAGTGGGCAGGTATCTCTAGCATACAACACACAAAGTCATGTGCCAGAATAAAGTTATTTTTCAGTGAGAGCTTCACTGATTCACAGGCTTGTAGCAAATAGGTTTGGCATCTGGGGTGTCTCACCTCTCCCTGTTTCTGGCTTGACTCCTTTCCTTGTCTAGCCACCTCCCTTGTTGCCCTGTGCAAATGGCCCTTTTTCTATGATTGGTCAGGTAATGCTAATTTTTATGATCAGGACACTTTTTCAAATGCTGTTTGCAATTCAGTATACAACTTTTTAAACAAACTATGCAAGCATGAAAACATTTTTTAAAAAAACTAACATTTATTTCCTCTGAAAGTCAGCTTTTGGCAAAAAAGATTAATTAAAGTTTAAGAATATCCTTTCTTCCCCTTTAAATCAGAAAACATCTACTAGCAATCATTTCAGTCTCAAAAGCTATACAAGGATTGATAACTTTAAGGGAAGTCTGGAGTTCTGTCACTTCCTTAACAAAGAGAAATCTGGGTGACATTCATCTACTGGCATGTCAGTGCAACAATACATTCCTTCAAAAGTTTTGCGTGTGGCTTTTGTGTTATCCATAAAACATTTTATTAGAACTGTTAGATAAGAGAAAAACAAGGATGTGGAAAAAGTATATATCTCCCTAAACTTCTTGTATTATATCATGTATAGAATTAACTGCTATTAAAAAAAAAAAAAACAGCTTCTCCAGCCTATCAGTTCCCTTATTTACATTTATCTTTTTTACAATCTCTGTTCAGGTGCAACTTTCTTTACTTGTCTCTGGGACCAGCTTCATTTGTGCCATATCTGAATCAAAATCCTTTCCCCATCTTCATAGTAAGTGGTTGAGAAAAATACATGGCTTGAAAATAAAACTGATTTTCCTTCCACCCTTGTGGGGGGAGTAACTTGAAAAGAGCTAGACATTTACGTTTCCAATTTGCAGCCTACTTTACTCTTTGTAGCCTGGCACATGTGCAGTAGAATATTTATTAAGTTATGAATTACCCTATTATCCCAGGTGCCCTGCAAAGGCAAATGCAATCACCTCCCTGCTCTGCTGAACACTTGAGCTATTGAACTTCAGGCTGGGTTGAGAGCAAAACTCAGCCTCACGCTTGGAGAAGTCCAGGGGCGGATGGTGGTTCCTCTACTGCCAAACTGTCCTATGGCATCCTTAGCTGATGGCAGACTGGGATAGATGCCAGTAGACTTTTTTGTTCCATTTTCCTTCTTTAACTGGTTTTAAGGCTTTTCATTTGACAGGCAGACAAATATTTGGCAGCTGGGTTAACTGAAGCATAGAAAGAGGCTCTTTGAGTGCTTTATGAAGGTATTTGCAGCAGATAAATGGCTAAAATAAACAATACATAAAATTTTCCACATACAGTTAATTTTAAAAATAACCATTCATTTTCTGTCCCTGTTTTCATCTTTGTTCTAGTGGATGAATTCATGAACACAAATGCTAATGCTGCAAAAGTTGATATACAAGTCAAATAATAAGCATCCACGTGACTCCCATTGCATTTACAAATATTTGTGTTATATTGTGTAAAACAGTCTTTGTTTTCTTTGCTGCGGTATGTCTTACCACAGAATATGGAGGCAACCCATACATCTTCACACTTATGTTTTTGTGCTTCCCGTCCTAATTCTGTATTGAGGACCTGCTCACCTCCAAGTCATCTAGTATTTTTATTATTTGAAGATAGTGATGTTGTTACCGCTTTCTTTCTGGGTTGAGATAAAGCTTAATATTGAAAAAAAAAAAAAAAGAAGCCTCCGAGGAAGGAGGAACAAACAACAGAACAAGCCAGGACCAGGGTTACAGAAGCTTCTGGTTGATGGGAAGCCAGAAGCTCTGTAAAAGAGAAACAGATAAAGGTTCCCCACTTAATTATCAAATATGTTTACCTGCAATACTCCACCCCACCTCCAAATAAAGAGAGTAGCATCAGAATTGTAGCTTATGCTTCTTTTTTCAAAACCTATTTTGAAATGTCTGTCGATATTTCTATTTGGGAACCAAAGACACTAAACCTTAAGTAAGAGCATGAAGATTAAGACAGAAGATAAAATTCCTGTAATCAACTTAATGGCCCTTTGCTGCACTCCTGGTCCAGTACAGCCATGACTTTCTTGTTCTGGCAGAATCCTGAGCTGACCAGAGAGCTCCACGCGTCTCACCAGGGCTGAGTGAACAGCGGGGAATAACCTCTTGTAGCAGCGCTCCAGAAGAGCTGGCACCACCCTTTGGAATGCACCACAGATGCTGTTGGCCGCCTTTGCCACAAGGGCGCATTGCTTGCTCATGTTCAACCTGGTGTCTGCCAGCAGCTCCAGGTCCCTGCAAAGCTTCTTTCCAAGCGGTTGGCCCCCAGCCCCCTGCATCGGTTCCCATCAGCTAATTTCTCCAGCTTGGTAAGATCTCTCTGAACACCAGCACAACCATCCAAGGTATTGACTGCTCCATCCAATTCTGTATCAACTGCAAACTTGCAGAGGGTGCACCATCCCATCATCCAAGGCTTTAATGGAGGTGTTAACCTGCACTGTGTCCAGTATTGATCTCTGGGATACACCACTAGTGACTGGTCTCCCACTGGACTTCATGCCATTGATCACAACACTGAGCCCAGTGGCTCAGCTAATTTTCAGTTTCCACTATCTAGTCAGTGCTTCATCAGTTTCTTTATGAGAATGTAATGGGAAACAGCATCAAAACCTAAAGTCAAGATAAGCAACAACCACTGCTCTCTAGCAGCCAGTAATCTCACTGCAGAAGGCTCCTAAGTTGATCAAACATGATTTCCTCTTGACAAATCCCCTATGATCCCCGAAACACCTTTTTGTCCTTCATTTATTTGGCAATGATTTCCAGAATGGTGCATTCCACCAGTTTCCCAGGGATTTAGGTGAGGCTGACTGGCTTGTAATTTTCTACATCCTCCTTTTTGGCCATCTTGCAGACATGAGTTAGATTTGTTTTCTTCCAGACCTCAGGAATCTCTCCTGACCACACGACCTTTCAAAGGTAGTCAAGAGTTGCCCCACAGTGACACTGGCAAGCTCTGTCAGCATTTGTGAGTGCATCCCATCAGGTCCTCTGAACTTCTGTAAGTCTTGTTTAAATGTTCCCTAACCTCATCCTTCTTTACCAACAGTAAGTCTTCCTTGCTTCAGACTCCCCACTGGTCTCTCAACTCTTGCATATTTATTATTTACATTTGAGTTTAATCAGGAGCTCCTTTTTTATCCCTGGGGGCATCCTGCCACCTTTGCCTGATTTCCTGTTTATGAGGACTGAATCTTGAGTTTGTAAAAGGCAATCTTTTAAAACCAACCAGCTGTCCTTGGCCCCTCCTCTTCAGGATCATATCCCAAGGAAGTCTTTAAAAAATAAGTTTTCTGATTACATGATTGACATCTGTATAAGATACATAGCAGATCCTATATTAAAGGAAATAAAAGACACATAGACCTGATTTGTTTAGAAGGAGCCAATATTGCTTTGGCTGGAAGGAGTTGCACTTCACAATTGTGTAGGATTGTATTAGAATTCTTTAGGAGCGCTGACAGCATGCAGATAAAGCACTGATTGATATGTTCCCTTAGGGTTTCCAAAGGTATTTGAAAAATCCTTCACTGCAAACTTTTGAAAGGTATTAAGCAGCCACATTTAGGAGAGAAAATCCTGCACTGGTTAAGTCAAAAGATAGGCACGGGGGTAAAAAGTAAAGTGTCAGTTCTCTCAGCTAGAGAAGGTGTCCACTGGTGTTTCAGGGGATCCTGTGCTGCCCAGTACATCCATAAATGAAGTGCAAGAGAGTGACCCATAAGATAAACAAATTTTTTGATGGTGGAGTTATTTTGGATGTTAATTACAAGGGCCAACTACAAACTGGTAGAAAGAAATTCAAGGTATATGCATATAAAGTGAAGCAAGCAGGCAAAATTATCCTCATCACATAGAACCAGGGATTCTGAGCTATTAGGGTTGAGATGTTTCTTGATTAGTATTAACTCAGAGCTCAATAGCAATCAAAAAATCCTCAAAGCAAATCAAACCTTAGAAGTTACTAAAAACTAGAGACCATCCTTATTACAGCAGAGTATGATGTGCCTACATCTTGAATGCTGTGCAGAGTTCTCTCTCACTCGCTATCAAAAGAGAACCCTGAAAAACTGACAGACATCTGCAGAGCTGATTATACTTCAAGAGTAGGTCTTGGCCATCCACTATCATTCTGTCAAGTACAACAGAGAATTTGAAGGGTGCTTGATTTTTCACAGAGACTCAAGTAGCACTTGTTGATGCTGAAGGATCATTAAGGAAAAAAATAGCAGTTTTCTAGCAGTATAAGCAACCAGCTACCTAGATTGGCAAAATAAATACAACACATAAGCATCCAGGAACTACTAACAAACTTCAATTCCATTTTTTATTATATACTTTTGAAAACTGGAGAAGCACTTTTATTTAAGGCTTGATGTTAAGATAAGGCATGTCAATTGGCTTTATCTAATATTTTATCTTAGATGCCCTCAGCTAATCATTTCAAAAGGTAACTGACTTATCATAATAACTTCTTTAAGATATCTTCTTTATTAAAGTAAGTTATGCTACACACACAAAAAAAGTTCTGGTTCTATAGCATAATTATTTTGACAGAGAAAACATGGAAAATATTTTCCAGGATTCACCTTAGGTTTTTTGATTCCAGCCAGCATTTTACAGTTCCGCTTAAGGGGGACGGAAGACCAAGAAATAGTTAAGCTTAGATATGCTTTATAAACCATTAATTTCAATTACCAACCCAAATACCATAAAGACCTACAGAATCATCTCAAATTCACATAGTTGCTCATTTCCAGGATTTCACGGGGCTAAGAACAGATGTGTGTCAGAAATCAGGAAACTGGCTCAATTCCTTGGGGATTTTTTTTTTCCAGAATGGAAGCAAGGGGGAGGAAGGGTAAAGAAGAAAAACAATTTGACTGAAACATCACTCTTTCTCCTGTCTTAAAAAGAAGCAGAGTCTTTGAGCAGAATGACAATATCAGCTACAGCAGTTGGCCTCTGATAAGGGCTCAGATGTACAATTATCAGTTCTGATAAATCATGGATCAGAGCTCTTTGTCATCTGCATTGCCTACAGCACTTCCTTTCCCAGACACATTACAGCCAGATTAGGAAAGATAGTAGATAAGACATAAGCAGTGCAGAGGATAGTCCAACGGCAAACACTTTGAGTACCAGCAGAGTATCATTATTACTGCTTTAAGCAAACTTTCTTTACAGTACTTCCAGTATCTTGTCTAATACTGACCCATGCATTATGAAGCACAAATAATCCTCCTTTGACCAATAATTTTTTCCCCGATTTTTTTATTTTTCTAACTCACCCTGTACCTCAAAAACTTGGTAACTTTCTGCTCTGCACAAGATGCTCTTAAAATGCTTCAGATATTAAAGTTTGCAGTGTTCCAGCTAGCAAGTTGCAACTAACACCTCCCTCGTAGCAGGGAGGTCTTATAAAAGTACAGGTTGTTAATGTATCTTCTTACTCTTAATAGCCTTAGACTGGCAAAAAGTTTCCTTATTTCAAGATGTATATCATCAGTTCACATTTTCCATATCAAAACCAGCATACTTACTGGAATTAAGTACATCCAAGAACAAGGGAAAAAAAACCCCACTGACACTCTGTATTTATTTTTCTGATTTGCGATACATACTCATTCCTTGGTAAATGGAGAGGAAAAGCTCAAATGCACAACCCAAGCTAGTGAGGAACTATTCATATCTGACATTTTGAAAATACCGAAAGGTATTAGGTATAAAGAACCTTCCAAAAGCAGCTCCTTAGCCCCTTTTTTTGTACTTCACTTACTTAAAACCAACTATTTTTTTTTGCACATCACATTCCCCAGTTTCTCCCTGAGCAAGACAGCACAGAACAGATCAGCCTGAAGAAGTTGTATCTGCCAGTGTCTTGATCCTTGTGTCTATTCCCTCCCAAGGTAAAAGCCCACAGTTTTATTAAATCTCTTTATTTATAGTCTTTTTATATCAAAACAGTTTGGTGGTGTTTTTTTTTTAGTATAACAAACCAGCAACAAAACCTTTAGAACACACAGGGGCTAAATTAATTATGTTCAGAGAAAGGGTTAAGGAAAAGAAAAGTTGACAAAATAAATTTAAAGTGTCCCGAGTTTTCCTAGAGACTCTGTTTGAGGGCCCTGAGGCTGGGAAGCAGCTGGGCTGCACTCAGGCGCTCCTCTACATTGGCCTTCCAGCAGCAGCTAATAATACTTTGGAGTTTCTGGCCCAGTGGTGACTCGTGGAAAATAGCAGCAGCCAGTGAAGGGCGTAAGTTGTAGGCTACCACAGCATAGAGCACGTGCTGCCGCTCTCCCAGGTAGGGCTGCTCCCGCATGACAATTTGCCAGAGAGTGATGGCAAACGAGTAGATGTCTGCTTTGGCAGTGACCCTCTCCCCCTTGAGGAGCTCAGGGGCACGGTGTGTGTATGTGCCCCCTTGCTGGCAAACATGGGGGCTGTGGGACAAGCCCTCCTCCAGTTTCTGGGAGCACCCAAAGTCTCCAATCTTGCACACTCCCTGCTCAGTGATAAAGATGTTTGCAGGCTTCAGGTCCAAGTGCACAATGTCCTGTGAGTGGAGAAAGGCTAAGCCAGTCATGATGTCACAAGAATAGCACACAGTCTCTTCCATGCTCAGGGCCTTCCTTCCACATCCTCCTTCATCATCCTCACCCTGTCTCCACGTATCACCAGTGCCATAAATCACATGGTGCAGGGTGATGCTGCCCACATACTCCATAATGATGGTGCCCAGGCTGTTCTCGCTGGCTGGGGCACACGTGCTGGCAGCCACCACACGTACCACATTATCATGCTGTAGCCAGGCTACGTTCAGCTCAGCCCAGAAGCTCTGTCGCGATGCCAGCCGGTTTTTGCTGCTTTTCTTCACCTGCTTTACAGCCACGGTTGTACCACGGTAGGTAGCTTTGTAGACAGAACCAAAGCCCCCAGAGCCTATGGGCTGCAGGAGGCAGAGTTGCTCCCAGTCAATGGAGCACCAGGCCAGGCGTGGAGGCAAGCGGCGAGTCCTGACTGAAGGAGTTCCCCCCAAAAAGCTTTTGCTGTCTTTGCCAGGGATAACTAAAGGGCTGCTGCAGGGGCGCAAATCTGCAGATGGGGAATACTCAAAAGAAAGGAAACAATTAAGAGGAATAGGTGATGGCATAATAAGATGGAGAAAACCAGAGGCAGTTAATAAGACAGAAGACTAGAAAAATTTCCCCAACAGAAAGGACTCTACAGTGCCTTCCAAAGCCTTTTATCCTCCCTTCACCATTCTCCCTCCCACCCCCAAATGAGCTGCATCTGTCTCAACTAGCTGAACCAAATCTGTCTCACCTGGAAACATTCTTCTCCAACCCTGAAGCAAATCTCTAGAAAGTCAAAGCAAACGGATTTAAAGCTAAAAAGTTAATAACTCATAAGTATTTCACATCATTTCTAATCTCAAAAAGAAAGATGTTCTGCCCACTGAATGCCTCTAGTAAAATGCCTCAGGAGTTAATAAAGCAGTGACTAGTGAATGCATTTCACCATGGCTCCAGGCAGGAATGATCAGCATCAGGTGCATTAAACAGCTCAAAGTCTTTGTCAGTGGAAGTAACTGAAATGGTGAGTGCTAACGTTTGATGAGGCTACAGCAGGCATAACTAAATATAAAAGTGCGTTTGTAGAAACCTACCACTTCAACATGACTGGGACAAAGGGACTGGTTTGGCTGCTCAGTTCTGCCCATGCAGGACAGCAACCTTAATAGCAGCATAAATACAAATGATTGCTCCATATCATCCTTTGGATATAGTAACTAGAATTATATATAAGTACTTGGTAATCTTCCCATCACACTCCATGCAGTTACTAGAGGTGTGTATTTTATTTCTGGATCCTCCTTTGAAAACTTACTGCTGAATTTACAGAGCTGTTCTGGCAGAAATAAAAAAAAAATGTAATTTCGCCTTGGTGTTTCTTCACAGGGGCTTTTGGAATTTTGACCCTGCTTTCACATATTCACAGTGGTCATTCTAACTGCCATAGTGTTCGGTACCTGCTGTACTGCCCAGGTATCAGAGCACACTTATGGAACCTATACAGCTAAGGGCTTTTGAATATTCTAGTAAGTAACTTTCTGTACATGTTGACAAGCATCTTGGAAAGACTGGGCCTCATTTCCCACCTCCTCACCCTTCAGAACCTTCCTCTGGATGTCAGCTTTGTTGGTGTGGATCCTGCCATGGGACCTCAAAGATTAGCAGTGCCTGTTTCTCCAGAATTTACCTCTGGGCAGTACTGGTTCTGCAGGCAGTTCCTGCAGAGTCTTCCTGGTATTTTCTGTTTTCTTTCTTTTGCTTCTCTGGATAAGATGCAGCACAGGTCACCGGGGGAGGTTTCAGGGGTACTCAGAACATGTTCAAGCAGAACTGGAGTGTTCTCCACTTTGAGATGGATTCAGTTGCTCACCTCAACAGGCAAACCTGATGTCCAAAAGGCATCTTCTGATCCTACTTGAACTCTAGAGGGTGAATTCATTCTGTAGCAAATCAGTGATGGAGATCTTCCCCAGTACTGAGACTATCAGGAGAAATTTGTCACAGCAATTCACAGGGAAGCAAGCTTGGATCAGAGATGAGCGTGAATGGGAAATTTGGGTTATCACCTGGCAGTGTGTGAGACAGACAGGCAGTGAAAGAACTTATAAACAGGTGCTAACAGGAGTTGTTACCAAGGGAGAGTGCAAAGACTTAAGCATGGCAAAAGGCCTCTCAGTGGCCCTGGGTACGACAGTTCCTGCAGATGAGACTGGTTGACAGCACAAGGCTCTTCTTTCCTGGCCCCTCCCAGAAGAGACTCTAACAGTTCAAGAGGCCCCTGGACCCCTCAGGTGCTATCAAACCCTGTGAGCTTTCTTTGTACAGTACAAGCCAGCCAGGTAATCCCCTGTTGCTGCCTGCTCCTTGGAGCAGCTCTCTGGTTTGAAGCACTGCTCAACATCAGTTACACAGGGTTGTTTGGGGGTGGGGGGAGGACCAGAGGATCTTTAGTGTATTTACTTTCCTTTTCTGAGCAGCACTGTGATGTTATACTTGTAAATAAAAGTCTTCACTTCCAATCTTTGCAGAGAATGTTTTCTATGCAGGTGAGCTGTGATGGAAACATAAAGCTGCAGAAAGCTGATGAAACTATATGGAAGAGAGGAGAGATTTTTATGCCTGTTTTCTGAATACTATTAGGGCTCCAGTTCTTCAATGGGCTTCTCTGCCAAATAGCATATAAAAGCACCAGAAAGACATTTCTGCTCTGAATTGTCCAAGAACTTAAGCCTGTTTTCACCAGGTTAAGCTGGCAGTGAAGTTCAAAGGGCAAGCTGGTTGTGGGAGAGGCACAGGTAGAAGGATGCATGGATGAAGAGACCTGTTAAGCTGACAACTATAGCAGCATATCTGATGATTCAGAATGCTACAGAACACAGCAGTAAAATTTATGTTCATAAAACAGAGGGTTAGAATTAGGGTTGTTTCCAAATTTCTTTGATTGAAATGTCATTCAGAAGGGTATACTAGACCTTCCATATTACGATTTCCAAACTTTATGTCCACTTCTTTCAGTTGTCCCTTTGTTGATAATTTTCCTGTTACCCTTTTCTGCTAGAAACCTTTCTGTTTTGCCCCTGTCATGGCAGACACGTTGTATTGTTCTCGGGGAATACACTGAATTTTTGAACAGGAACTGTCTTAATGTAACTTACTGTCTTGTCTCAGACTTGTTGCTGTGGACCAAAGCAAGGGAACATCCAGTGTCTTTCAATGTGAACACAAATCAGATTAAAATGCAAGGAGGCTTTTATTAAGAATAAAGACTATTTTCCTCTAATCCATTAATGACTTGGCCCAGTGACATCACAGGAGACACAACTGCTGTATGACATCCTTGCCATGCTTCACAGCCTCGTTTAGCTCCAGCATTACCACAGGCTGGAATAGGGAAACACAGCAAGGCCTAGGGACCAGCTGCTGGGGACAAGCTGCCCCTTCCCTACCAGCTGCTCTTCCCCGGGGAACCCACAGCAACCTCCAACCACACTGTTCCCACTGCACTGCTATTTCCACAAGGAAAAAGGAAGCTGTAGGAACCAGAAGTCATCAGCAGAAAATGCAACAGGAACTTTTACAAGTGACAAGAGGGAAACACACAGTCTGTGTCCCGTGGGCTGCAATATGTCGCAGCTACAATAACCTGCAGCAGCAATGACTTTGTTCCAAGCTTGTGTATTTCTGCAAGTAAAACATACCTGTGCATCCAGTGTTGCAATAGCTGCCCAGCCTAATCTGTGCTTCTGGCTGGGAAGGTATACAGAATCAGTCTAGCTCAGTTCCTCCATTCATATTTCACTTGTTTATCAGGAATATAGAAGCTCTTCGTTTGCTGTCATTAGTTACTACTGCTGTTTGTCTGGTCATTGGACGGGAGAAGTCAGGCCCAACACCAAGGGCCCTTTTTAAAGGGCTGATATGGATGTAACACAGGACACATACCAAAAATCGGAGTTTCATTTTGATCGAGGTGCATTACTCTTGTGGTTAACAGCCAAAGTTTTGTCTAAAACAGGCGAAGGACAGAACTGGGAATTGGAACTGTTTTCAGAGAGTTTAAGAATATATATCCTTCTCCATAATCATTACTTTATTTCTTTGTACATTTGGTTGGTGTACCATATAACAAACCCTTGAAGGCTTGGCCGTCCAGAGGCTCCTAAGACCTGCTTTACAATACATTGTGTTTCTAATAAGGTACTTTGTAATCTTGCTAAAGGAGCCAAATGTAGCTCTTCAGGACTTAAATTACAGTCCTACTAAAAGCAAGACAGTTCCTTTGCCTGTTCCTTAGTGACTTCTGAGAGGTTTTCTTCTCTGTTTCAAATAAAAGTTTTCTTTTTCCTCCATTTACTGTCAGTCCCTGTGATCTCAGTTTGGGATTTGATGATGAACCTACATTCTCCTTACACACACAGTGTTTCATGGTCCAAGCGTTGCTTCCAGTCACAACTCATAGATCTCAAATGATATTCAGAGTTGCCTGAAAGGAGTTCTGATATTATCAATTGCACAGGTGTAAGTGATACCATTATCTGAAGCCAGTCCCTACAAGGCTTTCTCTGAAGATAGGCCACTGATTAACTACTTTTTTTTTTTTTTTTTTTTTTTTTTTTTTTTTTTTTTTTTTTTTTTTTTTTTTTAACACTAAAAGCACAAACCAGGAAAAAATCAAGTTCATGTTTCAGAGTTTGGCTGTTTTGGTGAGACAAATGACACCTTGGAACAGCAAATATAAGCAAGTTTTCTTTAAAGCAGTGAGAGGTAAACCCAAATGCAAAGAAAAAATACATCTGCAAGAACTGTGATGTTATTTTACTGCTGAGACATAATAATAATAAATATTTTAAAAGGTTAAACCCTAGTTTATAAATAATAAGATCAAGTTTCAAACACACATTGCCAAACAGCTGCTTGATGCTTTTTTTCCTTCACAGAAAGGTTACTCCATGCATTCAAGAACATGAAGCAAAGGCTCTCCTTACCTGAACACACAGGTTTTAACTGGAGACACTGGCAAGGCAGGTGAGGTTTCACAGATGATTTACTGGGGCCTCAGTGACCAAGGCGGATCAGGGATAACAATCTGGGATCTGCTGCTCTAGATTGATATCACAGTTTCAAAAGAGTACCTTGCAAGAAGCTAAGAGAATCTAAACTTAGGGATAAAGACAATGAAATGTGACATACAGGCTCTCACCCATAGCAGTATTTTCTGGCCATGCAAAGACAGACACCTATGCTGGCAAGTTGACTGTTGTCATGTGGCAGGCAATTTCAGTATTTTCAGCCAAATGGTCCAAGATGGGTTTTACAGTCTTGCCCCTGGAGCAAAGCTGACTTCGCTGGGTCACAGGGAGATGCCAAATATAGTGGTAGAATATGGGACTTGTAGCTTAAGGACTAGAAAACAGCTTCAGTGCTAAATGAGAAAAATTAATCACATACAGCAAAGGGCCCAAGGAGGTAATGTTAGTGCTAGTCTAGTGCTGGGAAGCTGCTGCCTTCTCAGGTACATAGATCTAAGGCTGATGTCTAGGACTGATGCATAAAGGGGTCAGTCTCTCCCAGTAGCTTGCAGAATCCCATTAACACAGATCATGCCCAGCCCTGTGACTGTATATTAAATACACTGCCATAGCAAATGTGGTGGCTTCCTGCAAATACCACCTCTTTGCAGAGTTGTAGAGGGGAAAGGGCAAGAGGATCAGCCAAATTTGGTGGCTCTGAAATGATGGCCTGGCTACTCTGGTGGGCCATAGCAAATTCTCAGAGGCTGCTGTAAGTTAAAGGGTTTTAAACCTGACTGATTAAAATGGGTTATACAGTTCAAGTACATTGTTGCAATTCATAAATTTTCATCGGTGAGTAAGCAGAAGCTTCTTGTAAAAATACTGCTGAAGAAAAATATGCCTAAGCTGAAGAGAGCACATAAACTATGGGACAACCCTGTAATACTTTATTGGCATAAGGAGCCAGACAGTGACGAAATAAGAGGAGACAATTTTCAGGCGAGGATAGACTTCAGAAAGTTTGCGAGTTTAGTCTGTATTTATTTGTCATGAATGTTTGATATTTGATATTCCTATGTTACATCTCAGACATTGCTCACTTATGGCATGCCCCTTAATCGTACAGAGCCTGTATTTTATTTTTATTTTCAATGTAAGTACTTGTGAGGGAACTTAAGGATTTACCCATGACCATGTGTGAAACAGTTTAATACAAAAGCCAGTAAGCCAGTTGAGTTTAATTTCAGAGGCACAGCCTACAGAACTTTTCTGCTGAAATTGTATCTAGTACTACACAAGGACAGCTGACAAACACCTTCCTCGCGGGAGTCTGTGCACCCCTTAGATAAATTGCTGTCTTTCATAGATTAATCAAGTATTTGGAAGAAACTCTTTCAGCTTGCATGGGAAACCGCACACTGTGTTAACTAGGGGATACTTAAACAAACAGCAGGATTCACTTTGGACTTGTAAAACACAAACACTTTAAACATTTTGAAGTAAACCAAAACAAAATAATTTATCAAGTTTTTCATCTTACATTGATACTTTCCCATGCATACATACATACATATCTACATGTACACACAAATGTAGATATATATATATATATACACACACACACATACCTACGCAAAAGTTGAAGCAGCGTACTGATTTTGAGAGGCTATGACTATTCAGGTTCTCTGTGTTACTTAACACACATCAAGCAGAGATCTGACTGATTTATATGAAAATTACACTAAGTCATTCTTCTTTTTACATTGCACTTTGGTGCAACAGTAAGAATCAGTCCCATGGGTAAACTATCAAGGGATCAATTCAAATGATTTCCAGCTCAGCCATAGACTGCATTATCATAGTCCTGTTTTCAGACTGCTCAGCCAATAGCTGATGTCTCTTCAGCTCTATCTGAGGCAAACTAGCTTTATAGCTGAAGGTTTTACGATACAAGTATATCCGAACAAGACAAGGTTGTGCAATGATGACACTGAAGAACCGCTCATTGTATTTTTTACAAATACTTACTCCTCTGAATATGTTAATTTCCTAAGGACACACAGGTCATTACAACAAATAAACAGAATTATATAAAGATAAAAATACCAGGCAAGATGTTACACCTTTATTAGGAGTAGAGGAAGTTTATACTGAATTACCTGGGATATAGCACATAAGCAGGAACTTGAAACCTCATGCAGCAGTTAATCTTTCAATACATTTCTCAAACTATTAAGTTCAGACTAAATTTTGCAATAGAGCTTATCTTGCTGTGCTACTTGCTGCCTGTTTGTGATCACCGACCCTTGTTGTGCCAACTACGGCAGCTGCCACTTTGTAAAACTTACTTTCTATCCGATTTAATACAATGTTTTGATTTGCAAAGCGGGGAGGCCAACAGCATGTAGCTGCTTAGTTCTTGCTAGTTCAGCAGTAGCTCTGCATCACAGTTTTGGATTTCTCTGTCAAAAAACAGTCTTTACCCTAGGGCATGCTTATCTGTGGGAAGGAAAAGAAGGCATGAAAAGTGAGGGAGGGTGAAGGGGAAAACTAGCATAGTCTTACTCTTCCACTCCTGAAGGACAGTGAGACAGGTATAGAGGATACTGAAGGACCATTGTTCTGTACTTTCTTATGCCAGTTTTGGAAAGGGGAGGTTACACAAAAGAGAGAAGGGAAGATGCCTGTGGCTCTGAATTTAACAAAGAAACTCCGGAAAGACTGCAGCAAGAGATCTCTGGATATAACACAGATATCATCTGTGCAATCACATTCCACTTACTACAGGGGCTGACAGAGTTTCTAGAGGGTTTCCAGAGGCTGTCCATTTGGAAGGAGGACAGGTTAAATAGTAACGGTGGGTGAGACCAGCTATGATGGGATGGTTTTCTCTCGAGGGGTTGTGGGTGAGGGTGTGTGTGTTTGTGGGTGGCTATAAATGGTTTTGCAGAGCATTTATTATCATAGAGCATCTGTAGAGCTCTTGACCCTCAATATAACAAGGCCAACCCTCTCAAACAAGTTAGAAACCTGTGGTACAGAAGTGATAAGTCAGCTCAGAGGAAAGGGGTAGGTAGGGATTACAAGAAAGGAAAGATGTCTGCATATGGAGAAGGTAAAAGCCAACAACTCTCTCTACAATCATTTCTCTCATACTGGGTTACAGCAACAAATCTAAAAAGTCAAGACTTAAAAAAGAGGGGAACTCAAAAGCAGGGAAACACAGACAATGCTGAAGATGTTAACAAAATATGTTCCAAAAAGCAATGAAATGTGAAATGCTAGTCTTTTACTTTCCTGTCAGACAGTCTACGCTAGGGAACAACTGCACGGAATGAGCAGAGGCAACCTTCTGCAGTTGTGTGCAGGCTGCTTGTCTGGCTGCGAGGCACCTCTTCCCCCACGCATTACAGTCTGACTTCTTTGGCACTGTCATGGGCAGATGGGAGAACCATGGGATCAAAGCAATGGAGTTTCTCCTGGAAATACTGCAGAGAGAAACCCTCTGCACATGCCACACCCTTAAAGACTGTCCTGTAAACCATAAGAATTGATGTAAATGATTTGCATTAATCTGAAACGATAAGAGAATCAGTCACCTATGTCTCCCAAATGCGTGGTCCCACTACAGAAACCCCACACTCACCTTCCAGAGTCTCACAGCATTTCAAAGTGCAATTTGATGGCAAGTTCAATTGCTTCCTTCAGTTCAGATCTGTCTTGTCACAGACACAGTAGCATCATCCCATTTGTTCCTTGGTGAAATCATGAAACATGGATATTTGTGCTTTAATATTTTCTGAAAAACTGACATTTTACCAGTCATAAATTGGAAAGACAGTTATGCTTTTGCAAACTCAGAATAACTACACCCAGCAAAACTGGATGTATTCTGTAATTACTTACTGTAATCCCAAACACGCAGATCAAGATTAACTATTGAAATGCCAGGCATAAGTTATTCATTAACTAAAACCATTCTGTAATTTTATTGATATATTTTGTGGAGTTCACATATTTTTGTACAGCAAACATAACACTGTAGGCCACAAGAAGCTGCAGCACTATTGTTTAATAGCAGCAAGGTATATTTTATAATCAGGGTATGTGGACAATAAATAGTCTGTTTCTTTGGATGTGAATGTTTAAAATGAAGTTCTGCTGCAGCTTCATAATGTGATTGCTATTTTACAGAGCTTATACACAAAAATATATATGCAATCTTTTTGTCTATATTTTATACAAATACAACAGTAGTTTGTGAATACATTTTAAAGTACATATACATGATAAGCAACTCAATTTCCCATATCACAGGATAGCAAATTTTAAATGCAAGAAACATATACAAATTCAGTCTGGAATGCAGGGTTTTCTGTGTTCTTTTTTTTTTTTTCTCTATTTTTTGACTCAAAATTTTTATCATTAAAAACATTTTAGCAAACAAGTCCAAACAATTTTTCCACTAGCTAAAAATATAATTTCAGCAATCCGACTCAGGTTAGGGTGTGTCATCATTCCCCAATATACTTTTCCCAGTTTTTGTCTAAATCCAAAGGCTTTTAATAATATATAGCATGTTCTTCACTCCACACCATATAAAAAGCCCGCATTTAACATTAACTAGCAGTCACCTATTTTTGTGAACAAGAGCTAGGCTTGTCAGCGTTTAAATTTGCATGTCCAAAATTTTACTTTTGCAAGTGCATATGAATACATTGTGGTGTTGCACAAAGTTCATTAATGACAAATTAAGTCACAGTATAAAAATATATCATACAACTATAGGTCTAGTATAGTCCTCTTTTTCTATGGGTAAAAATACATCTGAATGAGACAGGGAGGTTTGTAGCACCATGAGAGGAGTTGTATCCCAAGTTACATTAGCAGCATGATCCAATATAACAATATTGCAGGAGTGTTTCTGAGGAGATAAACATTCACTCTGGTTCAACTGTACCACTGAAGCTTATACTGAAAAGTGTTTACATATGATTAGCAATAGTTCTGTGTCACTTCCAGGGCTAGATAACTGTTATCAAAAGACACTGCCTTCCAACAAAAGTAAGACACCCTTATTGCATAAAAGCTTTGGGACTACCCAAACACATTTTGAACTACTGTGGCATTACTTGTAAGTTGAGCATGATGCTAAGTAAGCTGTGGTTTTAACTGTACACTGGGAGGATGCAGGATGGACAGCTAAGCCTATACGGTTTACTACATACCAGAGAAGTACATATATTTCAGAGGCTTATCTATAGACTGAGAAGAATACAGGAGAAGCTGCTAAACCAGTGTATGAGACAGACATAACAAAGGATGCAATCCTGCTGCCCTTGACGTTTACGGATGCAGGATCAGGCCCTAAGTTAACTTCAGACAGCAGCATAGCAATGATAGGATATGATAAAAAAAAATCTGTATCAAATACTGCATGTTAAACATTTTTGACATAGTTTACCATCCAGAACTCCAGAGGACACAGTTTGCAAACGGAGAGGACAAACTCCTATTTGTTTTTGACTGGTATTCAAAATGGCAGTAGAAGACAGTGTAGTTTGAAACATGTAAACCTAGTAAAAACCATTGTAAAACCCTTAAGAAAGACACACTGGTTCTGTGCAATATAGCAAATTGATAAGAAAACACTGTAAAAATGTACCTGTTTAAAATTACAATGTCTACCATTTTGTACACAAAGCATTATACCAAAGGCCTACATATATGTAATCTAATGGCACTTGAAACAAATTATAATAAAAGGTTTTATAATAAAAAGCATAACCTGTAAGAAATTTTCTTAAAAGGTTTAGGTTTTCTTTTTGAAAGTGCTATATCTTGTAATATGTGTAACATAGAGGTTGACCAAGCTTTATTTTAAAAAATATTGGCCTATAATACAAGTTTAGCTCACTAGGCAAATGATCCTGAAAATATGTACTCTTAACATTCATTATTAGCTTAATAAAGCAATCAGCTCTGGCTCATGTTTCAGTCAGTATATGGTTTTTAAAAACCGCTACTGCCAAATTAACAATAAATCACTCTATTCCACAATTTACTACTAAATAAAGCACAAGCAACAAGTACACAAAAATATATATATTTAAAAAAAAAAAACAAACAACAAAAAACCAAAAAAAAAAAACAAAACCAAAAACCAAAATAACCTTACTAGAAGTTTAGAAGTTGCACAAAGAGTGGTGCATGATCAGCCAGCCCTCCCCCCTCCCACCAAGAATCCATCGGAAATCAAAAAAACGGAGTTTAAAAACTGATGGTTTAGTAGTGGCCAATATTGACTCTGCCTAAGTGATGCTCAAAAGCACTCCGGTGGCGGTGGTATTGCTTACAGGGTCAGTCTGCTTCCACATTACCCTACATCCTAGTTCAGCCGCAAACATGCCGGGTGCACCCACCCACTGAAACCCTGACTGAATGAGGTTCAATATCTTGTCTGAGGTCCCTATTTCTCAAGTGAAATGTACATCTAACTCCAAAGGGAAACGTCAATCCCTTTTCAGGAAGCTAAGGCACAAATGAAGTAGTAATAAGGGTTCTGGCTACACACTAAGAAACAGGTGTTGGCAAAGTGTCTGTTGGGTTTTGTTTTCTAATGAAGTCTTTTGGCAACTGAGACAAACAGTGGCTACAGATTGGAAATTTGTGAGCCAGAGGCTGCCCAGGATGGGCAGTGCTGCCTGGTCACACTGCTGGGCCAGCTGCAGGATGACAAGCACTTGCAGCTTTCCTCTGCTGCAGGGAGAGTTGCAGATGCTTGGCTCCACATGGGACATAACCCACTGGAGGAATTAAGTCATTTATCTTCATCTCAGATTGATTAAAAAGATTGAGAATAAACCCGAGTTTTTTCTAGATGCATTATAGTTGCTCATTTAGACTAAAGTTACATTCGGTTGCATTCACTTTGTGCTCTGTTCATCTGTTTTTTTCTTTCCTTTAGAAAGGTGAAGGGAAAAAAAAGCAATATTGAACAAATCATTCAACTAAAGATGTAAGTAAGTGAGCAATCTGTTTCACAGAAACCAGAGGAAGCAGTTGTGAAGCAGAGCTAAAAGCCCACTGAGATAATATGCTCCTAACCCCAAAATCTAGGAGTAGTTTGCAGAATTTCAAAAGGTATTTTCCTTATTAATACATCCTTATTTTAATGCCTTTGGAACACAAACACATTTATAAAAATGTTATCTTTCGGTAATAAAATTTAAATACACATATGTATAAAATAGTAAAACTACACCTGCATATTGCTCCTAGAATTAAAAAAAAACAGTAGGAGCTACTGATAAAACATCTGGAGCATGAGCTCCTTAAATGGGAGCAACTTTTGTTTCTGTGAAGTATATTTAGTTTAACCACTTAAAACCTTGTACGAATCTTCATTATTGTTTGAGAGATATTAATGTACTTGATTTCTATTTTTTAATTCCTTGTACAAAAATGACAAGGAAAATAATGTTATTGTTGAATTACAGCAAGTCTAGTTTGCTCTTATGCATCACAGGGTTGGTTGTTTTTTTAGTTTTTTTTTTTTTCCTCTTTTGGTTATTAGGGGTTGGGGAATAGAATATATTGCATTAGGTAAAAGTGGTGTAAGCAATATGCTTTTACTTCACTCCTAAGAGTCCTGTCTTTAAATCTTGGCAACGGGCAAAAAGTCCCTAACCAAGTACCCAGGTGTAGAAAGTGTGATTAACATCTAACTTGTTGCTTAGGAGGACATAACACACCATGTAACACAACTGAAAAGATCATTCCAATAAAAAAAAAAAATCCAAAACAAAAACCTGGTAGTTGCAAATTTACATTCACTCTCTGACTGCACACTAGTTTTGAACTGAAAATAGATACACACTTTCTGGCTGGACTTGATCCACCCTTTGGTGGTGGCAGCTGGGAGAAGACTGATGCCTACAAATGTGAATACACTACTGGAAGATTCCTATGCAGTACTCTTTCTATGCTACTAAAGAGAAAAAACAGCAAGTTAAGAATTAAAACAAAAACTGCGACAAAATATTCTGCATTACTACATTACAACACTTTTATATTTCAAGATCAGCCATTAATTTTGCCTGTTTCCCTATACCAGAGTCATAAAAGCACAACAACACAGTTCCAAATTCAACTTGAAACATTTGTCAACTAGGCAAGCAGAGATTCTCTGTTGAAATTCTATTCAGCCATAATTTTAGAGAAGTAAATTTTTTTTTTGTGTTATCCATAACAGGCCACAAAAATTTAAGCCAGAAAATGGCAAAATTCTTAACAACTTTTATAATGACTTCGATACAAGTCAAAATGCTGTATAAATGTACATGTGTATATATGGACTCCTATATATACACACACAAGTTTTCAGAAAAATCTGAATTCTATATTTATTTAAAAAATTTAGATTTGTCATTATAGAACAGGTCAGATGTGTCACCATATGGGAAGAGGATTTGTTTGGAAATGGACCGGAGATTTTTTTTCCCAAATCTTCAGGAATATTTGTGATACATATTTTAACTGGATTATCTGCAAATAGTAAAATATATTAAAAGTTAAAAGTGGCAGTTCTACCACTGACATCAACAAAATGGAATAACTGGTATGGTTAAAAAACTTCTAAAAAAAGGGATGAGTGTTGAGAGTTTGCTTGGGATGACTTTCTACTGAACATTTTAAATGTGTAAATTGGCAGTGAATATGAAAACAATACAATGAGACTGTTTAAAAAAAAAAAAAAAAACAAACCAAAAACCAAAGTAAACACAGCTGAGAATAAACACTTTCAAAACATTTTAAAAAAGTTAATTTAAATTTCTTACTGGCTTCATGAGATTGGTACTGTACAAAAGCAGAGAATTTATAATGTCTTATAGTAGGCACTAAGTTAAAAATGGTCACCTAAGGCATTTCTACAAATAGACAGTAACAAGCCAGCTTTGTACATCCTATTGGAAAGCTTGATGAAATCGTGGTAGGGTGGTGGTTGTGCTTAGACTGCTTGTGAAAGCTGCTGACAATGAGTGCAGAGACCCAAGACCTATACTATTGCTAGGATCTTGTGGATCCTGGGTTTGTGGTGGAAGTTGAGTCATAGAAGAATGTGCCTCTTCTTGTGTATAACTCATTCCGAGGTTTCCCACTGAAACAGAAGGAGTATAGGGAGGGCCATTTACAGGTATGAAGTTGAACAGCTGAGAAAAGTCCAATGATGGGGCGTTTAGAGGTTCACTAATAGGAACAGAGCCCTTGGAAAGGGAAACTTCCCCAGACCCATCATCTAGTGGCCCTACTTGTGGATCCAGCCCTAGTTTTGATGAAGATGCTTGAGAATCCTGGGATGAAGAAGGCATACCACTTTGCAACTCCATTAAGTAACTTTCAATTTCCCCTTTCAATGGCTGTTCTTTTTCAGGCATAGAAATTGCGTATGAGGTAGTACCGAGCGGATATTTCAATGATAGCTGGTGAGAAGGGTGGACAGACTCCATATCTATCGGACAAGGCATTCCCAATGGTAACGATGTGGCAACCATTTGGTGTGCAGATGCAGAACTCTGCATGGACTGAATCTGAGTGTTGTAGAGATTTAATTGCAAAGTGTTTGTAAATGGCTTTGATGTCAGTTCACTGGAAGGTAAAGACATCACTGGAAGCAGCTCATCCTTAACAGGCACAGAAACATTGCAGGTAAAGGGATCTAGAAGGTCCATTGGCTCTGTTTTGACCTTCAGAAGTTCTTGGTTGTGACTTTTCTTCATGTGGCGTGTGAGGTGATCCTTCCGCCCAAATCTCTGTGCACAGTATTGACAGAGGAAGTCCTTTCTTCCAGTGTGCACTACCATGTGTCTGCGGACATCCTTTCGGGTGTAGAACCGACGATCACAGTGTTCACACTGGTGTTTTTTCTCCTTCACTCCACCCGATGACTTGCCTGCATGAGTTTTTAGGTGCTCCAACAGCACTCCTGTGCTTTCAAAAGTCTGCAAACATACCTTACAGGTGAGGTCACCACTTGTTGCAGCATGCAAAGCCAGGTGACGTTTGAACCCAAGCTTGGTATTGTAGTTCTTTCCACATTCTTCACACTTAAAGGCCTCTTTGTTGGGATTGTGTGTATGTAGGTGATTCTTTAGGTGATCTTTTCGGTGAAACATTTTCTCACAATAATTACACTTGTGGGTTTTCTCAGGAGAATGAGTAGCCATATGCCTTTAAACACAGATATATTCTGTAAGTAATTATTTTGATCAAAAAACATGTGCTCATTTTTTAATGGCAGCTAAATACTACACTAAGGACTGCTTTGCAACAGAACCTTTTAACTGAAAGCATGACACTACAAAGACATTTTGACAAATTTAAATATAGCAAAACGCGAGCCATTTCTCTTAAATTGACACTTTAGTTTTGGTGGGTTTTAGCTACTGTAACAGGGGTATATGGGCAAGTATGAAAGTACTCGTGTAAAAGTCCATAGCCAAAGAACTTTCAGTCCATACTCTTTTTCTTGTGACAATTCCTTACACAAAGGAAAATTCTACGCTCATTAAAAACAAAACAAAACAAAACAAAAACAAACAGAAAACAAAAGCAGAAAACAAATTAAGAAACAAAATCAAAGACATTAGCTTGCAAACTTAGGTAATTTAGAATTCTAGAAACAATCCAATGGCTACTTTAATTAACACATCCTCTCTGCAATCAGCTGAAGGCGTACAGAAATATATACTTTTACACGGCTTAACACGGCCAACATAAAATAGATAATATAATCTGAAAGATAAATAGAGTTTAATACCTTAGTAATTTGTACTTAGAAACAAAGGCCTTGGTGCAGTCTTGTTGTGTGCACTTGTAGGGCCTCTCTCCTGTGTGAGAGTATGAGTGAACCTTTAATTTCTCAACACTGTTAAAGGCCTTGTCACACAGTTGGCAAGGAAAGTTTTTTCTTGGTTTGGTTTCACCACGCTTACGTTTCCCTGAAGGGACTTTCTGGGTATCTCTTACTTCTGACAAATCACCAGGAATGACAGTGGCCATCGCAGCCTAAACCAGGCCTTCTTGTTGGACACTTGGGAATTGCCCAACTCCACTAAATGATTTAGCTTTAGATGGCTTCTCAAGTTTCATGTGGTCGTAAAAGAAAGCAAAAGGGGACTGGAAAAAAAAAATAAGAAACAACTAGTTTGTAACTAAACTTAGATTTTGAAGTTTACTTGCTATGTGATGCTTCTGAATAAAACTTAAAAATAAAATTAGGTTCAGCTGGTCTAATGTAATACCTGCAGGTTTCTTTATACTATTTGCTGCAACTCTTAAAACGCATTGCTCAGGATGAACAGATCCACATATGCCCTGAAATCACACCTCACCTCTCCCTCAAACACTGATGGAGAACAGCAAAGTTTCTGTCAGATTAAGGGAGGCATGAGGCAAAGAACCTACCTACCCAGGCACCTTTTGGCAGCTTCGGATTTCAAAGGAATAACAGCCGCGCCTGTGGTGTTTATACAGACATCCGCACGCAGGCACACACCCATGCACGCAGCTATCAAAGTGGAAATCTGTAAGCCTCAAAATATTTGAAAACCTGCACAAAACACAGCAGTACCCATGCTGACAGTATGGGGGACAAAGCTTGTGTTCTCCCTCAGGCGTACCTCCCCCCTGTGATCGCTGACGTCTATGCACCCACTCTAGCAAAATGCACGCATTGCCAATGATGGCTAATGCCAGGTGAAATTCTCCTGTTAACTTGCCCTCTGCAAACGGACTTGATGTATTGACAACAGAAATCCCATGGGTTAGAGACAGATTATCAGCCAGCACTGGAGACCCCCACCCTCCTCATGCTATCCTGCGAGACATGAGGGCTCTAAGTGTTCTGACTCAGGCCAGCTCAGGATGGAAGCTCCTAGTCCTGCCCCTGTGGCATGGCAAACTGTGAACTAAATCAGAGGTTTTCAGTGTCAGGAGGTGTATGACGTGACCTTCGTGTCTGACTTGTGGGTAAACAGCTTTAAATTCATCATCTGGTATCATATAGTGGCAAATGGGCACCTGCCATCACAGGGCACTCAACATCACAGCCCTCCTTTGTCAGCGGTGGCTGACAGCTTTTCCTCATCATCGGAGCACAACTGCTACTACAGATACCAAACCCCAGTGCTACCAGTTGTGGTAAGGGTGGAGCGCGAGGTCTGCAGCAGCAGGGGCAAGGAGGACAGCAGGAGGACAGCACTCAACGCAAGCGTTTGGCAGGGTTGGAAAGCCCCAAAATTTGGCCTCTCTCCCTCAAAAGTGCCACCACCCACCCCCTGGCCCCGGTGTCAGGGCTGGCAGCTGCTGTCCACTCTGGTCTCTGCCGGGGCAGCTGCGCGAGAAGCGGCCGGGCTGGGCGGCACCAGGGCCAGGCTGCAGCCGGGCCAGGGCTCGGCAGCCAGGCACCGCCACAGCCCCCAGCAGCAGGGCTGGGGAAGCCGCAGCTGCTGGGACAGGTGGAGCTGGGCAGCTGGGAGCTGGGCAGGCACCATCAGGCTGCAGCTGCTCCAGCCCAGCGCCACCTCCCTGAAAAACAAACCGGGCTCTTCCCTGCTGGCAGCAAGGGAGGATGGATAGCTGGGAGGGAGCCTGGGCCTGGCTTAGCTGTCCTCTCCATTGCTGAGGGTCAGCAGAGATGGAGTCAATTGCCCAAGAGGGGAGTGGAGAGCAGCGCCCAGTTGCACAGGGGCAAAACTACAGAGTCGTTGCAAGAGCCCCAGCGTGGTCCTGGAAGAAAGCGAGAAGGAAGGAGAGCCTGTGTTTTCCTCAATGCATGCCAGGACAGGAAGGCTGAAGGAGCAGGGAGAGGGAGAAGGGGATGTGCCTCTTTAATGTCTGCATTTTATGAAATCTTCAGACTGAGATCTCCACTGGAAATGTGTACACAGACTATGTCTTTATCTATGCCTTTTCCTCCCACCTCCCTGTAACTTTTCCCTTGTCTTTAGAAGAGGAGAGAAGTACCGGCACACCAAGATGAAAATCTGCTTCCTTTCAACCCTGAAGTCCTTGAATGACAGGTTAAACTATGCTACCTTGTTTAAGCAAGTAGTTTTGTAAAACCACCTTTAATCCCTCAAATTTTATAAGGAAACACTAACCTCTTTAAAGATACCCAATGACAGAAAAGGTGTTTCTTTAGGGACTCTTATGATTTCAGACTTGTCTAGGACTCATTCCCACTCGTGGGACGAAGTCTGGAGACATCAGTTCCATGAGTGGGAACGTGCACAGGTCTTCAAAGTATCAGCTTAATTTTATTTTCTGTCTCATAATCAACTATCTAGTTCGTAACTGAAAAAGTGAAACATTGTTTGGAGACTTGGCAGCAATAATTTTCTTCAATAAAAGTAAATGAAGATCAGTTGCAAAATACTTCAATAAAGCCACCAATGTAACCAAAAGGAGGGTCTGATTCACATCAAAGTTGTGACATATTTGTGGACTGAAAGATACTTTTTTTTTCAATATAAGCTTTAATTAGAATCTGGTAATAAAATGAATTTTGCTTTTCTGTTAACAAACACACTGGTCTTTAACACACATTGGCCTGAATGTAGAATGAAATTTTGTTTTAGCCTAATCTCTCCTGACCTATGAAATTCAGGAGGGAGAAAAAAAATTCAACTCGATCTCCACTCACAAGGCTTTTTTTATACCATGCAGGCACCTGTATGAGACCCACCACACAGAGCCAGCACAGCAGCCATGCCCTCACTGCATAGCTAGGGCACTTATAGCCTCAAGAGGGTTAAGAAGGCACTCTGGCTCCTTTTGCCTCCCTGCCAAATCCACACCGAGCCTGAGATAGGGCAGTCAGCATTTGCATCAAAGGGCAAGGCAACTGCCTCCACAGGCTGCTGCAGGGGAGCGTGGCTACTTTGACCATGCCGAGTCCAGAATTCAGCAGCAAGTGGACTCTGTGCCCAGCCAGTGACAAGGGAAGCAGGCACAGCAGGCAAGATACAGGCAGGGAGGATGAGCTGCGGCAGGGAGGGACAGCGGTCAGAACCAGGATGGGGCTGTGGGGCTAGGGAGGTACAGCGAATCCTGCACAGGGGTTGGAAATATCTAAGGACATGTGGATAGGGGTGAGGTGGTAATGCTGAGGGCTGGTAAGGAGGAACTTAACGTGCATCAAGCTGGGGAGATGCAGGATACGAGGCCACGCAGAAGGGTGATCTGCAGGGTCTGTTGTGAGGTCAAAAGCAGTGTTTGTTGTGGAACAGCATATTAAGCTTAACTGTTAAAATTAACAACTGACAACTTCTCACTTCTTTTCTCAATGCAAAGATCACACCTCAGGCTGGAGGCCATCCTATATTCAGGCCAATATAACATTTTGTTTTCTTCTCCAAAACTTCAGGTAATCTGCTGTACCAGAAGTAAGTCAGAACATTCACAGGGATGAAGAATTTGGGTTTTGTTCCTCTATGATCAAAACGAATTAAGCTGACTTTGAACTGTGTATAAGTGTCCTTAAAAATGCATCAATTAGAACAAATATAGTGTGGATCCAATCTTTGACAACGACAGTGTTTTATTAAAAACCACGTACGCACTATTATCTCAGTACCATTTCTCAACAGTTGAAGCAATTAAAAACTTTAGTATTGATCTCTGAATAGCAAATAACCATTTTTTTTTGTGTGGATATACAGACTGAGCAATGGAGATAAAACTTTAAAAAACACTGATCCTCAAATATTAAATTTTTCAAAGACCAGCTGAAAGAATTTTATGAGTAATATTGCCTGTTTGTGCCTCAACATATTATCACTTAAAAATCCCCATTCTTACTGGTGCTTTCACAACTGCAGGATGAATGATTATATGCAGTATCAAATAACAAACACATTACACAAAAGCTCATATATAATACTATTTTTTAAATAAGCATATACTTAAAGCAGGATTAAAGCAGCCTCTGTTCAATGCACACCTGATGTTTGCCCACTAAAGTCCTCAGATTTTGCTCTTAACCAGTTCCGCTGACTCTTCTTGGAGGAAACCAGAATCCAGTACTTCCCATTTTTACTGGTCTGAAAAACAAAAGGAAGAATGGACTAGACTCCAGGGAAACCAGTATGTTCATAAAGGCTGGGATGTGACAAGACCAGGAATTGGAAAGAATCGGAAAGGAAAAGTTAAAAGGGATAGATCCAACCCATGCACGGAACATTATATACTGTTAATTATAAACTTTAGGAATCATTCTCGCATTATCAGTAGCAATTATGCACTTCAATTTGCAGTATACTTACATAATTTCAACTAACGCTATGCTGGACAGTGACACATAAAGAGATAAAATTAGGCAAAAGCAAAGGAGTTGTTGTCATGAAGTTAAAACAAAACAAAAATAATCCACAGACCACAAATAATTTAGAAGTAACAGCAAAAACCATAAAATGCTGGGCCCAGACTTGAGTTTTTTACTCAGAAAGGACAGAGTAAGAGAAGATTCTGGATTAGGCCCAACTTTACTAGAACCTAATGCCTTCATTCTGCTTAATTATACAGGAAATAGCAGCTTAAAATGTGACCTGCAAAGGAAAATAAAATTAATTTAAAAAATAATAATAAAACCTCTTAATGATGTACATGCTACAGGTAAATCCCAATAGAGGGCAAGTCTAAGTATGCCTGAGCAAACCAAGAGGGTTTTTCTGGAATTTCTCTTACATCTCCCTTTTCCCTGCCACCATAATTTTGTAAATTTGCAGCAGGTCTTCCTTTTCTTCCTAGAAGGCCTCCTGAATGACACAGGTATACACGTTCAGTGCCTCATTGTAATGGGGAGGTTTATCCTGTCCAGCTCTTCCAGATATATAAGGGCGAAGCTCTATACAGTGCACATACCCCACGTGGCATAGCAGGCTGAAGTTATTTGGCAGGAGCCCCAGAGTAATGTAACATTTCCCCACAGACAAGCCATTTTCCCTTCTTGCTTCCCATTCATTCTAGAAAGCATTCTTCCTTTTGATACCAAGTTCAGCTTCGCACAGCCCCAGCCTCCTCTGTTGGTAAGAATGAACATGAGTAAACAGGTGTCCTTGAACACCTATTAATGTCAAAAGGGCTTCAGAGCAGCCGACTGAAGCTCTCTGAGACCCAAGGAGCATTTATCCAGGGCTTTGTACACACAGGCAAGAGGCAGAAACAGCTCCAGTACCCAAAGAAAAAGTGGAAGTTCTGTTTTCAACTAATAAGCACAACCCTCACCTCCTCTTTTGGGAGTCCCCAAATCACCTTGTTTAAGGGAGAAAATGCTGACCCCCTCTCTCAGCAAGACCCTTATAAATCAGTTACCCTGCAGTGCCTATCTCAACATCTTCCACTATTGCAGCAGAAAGGAAGAGTTTCATTCCCCAGATGTTTCTGCTAATGTAGTTCACAATAAGGAGACAATATTTAAGACAGCCACATAAATGTAACACACTAAGTTCTCATGAAGAACATAATACAAATACACTATTTGTATTTACAGATTATTTCTTATTCAGGGAAAGAAAACACAACAAAAAAAACGAAGAAATCCTATCTAAAATATTATAAAGCCCTCTCAACAGCATTTAACATTTTCTCTTAAATGCTTATAGTCCTCAATGTTCACCATACATCTAAAGTTACTCTAGCAAAAAGCACAGGCTCTCAGAAACAGGCCACTAGAGGCATGGAAAGACTACTGAATCAGGGGAAACAAAAGCAATTGGAACAAATAAATAAGCAAGATAAACACCAGATGTAGCAAAAATGCTGAAGAGAATGAAGGAGGACAGTCAGGTACTCTTATTTATTACCTTACAAATACAGCAAAATCACAATGCAGAGGATTCAGATGAGAGCACTGCTATACCTACATTAGCTGGGATCTCAACTTCTACAAGACCATTAGCAGGTAAAGAGCTTAACAACATACACATAAAAGGGGATAAGTTTGTATGAATAATGAAAACATTTACTACATTTGACAGGATTAAGTGAAAAGATAAAATAACATAATTCCTATGCTTTGCAGCAATAAATATGCTATTGGAGAAAAGATATTTCCTTATGCACAGAATACAAAAGCTGTCCATGATAATGCCCATTTTTAGACCACCTTTCTCAGAAGCTTTTGGTGTTAGAAAATCTCTGAGGCAGAATACTGGACAAAGATGTACGATTCTCCTTGTAACTTCTTAGAGTCATATTGTTCTAAGCTTCTTCTCAATTACTAGATGAGGTAGGAAGAATTTTTAATGAATAACAAAACTCAGATTATTCTCCACATGAAGCGGAGAAGCATCACACTCTAAAATGCATTGTCACATGCACATACCCAAAGCTCACTTAGGTACTAGTAGCAAAATATGACTTCCATAATTTGTCAGAATTCTTAGAATTTACCAGAACTTCCAGTATCTGTGAGGCACTAATTTTGCTAACTTTCCAAACACGCAGATAATTCCAGATTAGACAATATTTGAATTTCTACCATATAAGGAGTGAAAACAAAAAGCCCCAAAACCCTAATAAAGAAGATAGATCATATAAAATATAAATATAAAATAATTTATTCTTTTTAATAATAAAAAGTAACCTTTTTTCAAAATTCACAGATGGTATTTAAGAATCTGAGAAAATAGCTGCACTTGAAAATTTTTTAAAACATTTGATATCTCAGCTAAAAGGATAATGAAGACATTACACAAATATAATCAATAAGCCTCCTCCTAACTTGCATATCATACATAAGAGTGTTCAAGTACAGTAAAGGAAAGCAAGTTTCATGGTTATTTTCTTTCAAAATAAAAGAGCAATAATGAGAACACAGTACTGAGAATGCAGTATCTGTCATTTTGCCTTTTATATAAAACAGCAAATCTAGTTTCAATTCCTGAAATCGATCAGTTTTAAACCAGAGGAAGGATCCTAGAAACATTAGAGTCATAATAATGGTAGAACTCAATAAGGATTTAATAGTATTACAGAGTCATCCCAGGGTTTAAAAATTTCTTTAGGAAACAAAAAGAAAAGCGGTTACTTACCCTATGAAAACTGTGATTCTTTAAGAAGTGCTGTCCGCACAGATCCCAGGTGAGCACGTACTCACATGGACAGGATCAAGTCCTCTGAAGACATTATGTCCATCCAGGCAGTGGTGTAAGGCTAAGGACTCCCCAGCAGTGCCACACACACCATCGCACCCCCCAACGCGCTCTGCAGCAGTGGCAGCTCCCACTCTGCTCCTCACTCACACCATGGGGCAAAAGCCAATCACAGACACCACTGCCATCACTGTGCTGCCTCAGGAAGTGGCAACCTCCCTCTTCTGTGGCTGCTGTAGTCCTGCTGCTCCCAAGCCTGTGTTCCCATCTCAGGGGGTCAGGTGATGATGGGAATTGAGCTGGCAAGGTTTGTTGTGGCTGATGAAAGGTCACAGGAGAGAAACATGTGGGCAAAAGTTGATATCCTAGTTGGAAGTGTGGTGAAAGGTTTGGAAAGCTGAAACACAGACTGGCATTCTGGTTTAGGAAGAAGGATGAACAAATGCAGCCCAAGGCAGCAAGGAGTTGCTGCTGCTCAGGGTAGTAATGGAGCAAACAAAGCTCAGGATCCTCCAGTCTAACCTCACTCAGGTTTGCCAACAGTAAAGAGTCATTTCAGAGTGAAGGACAATAGATGACTTGTGGTGCCTCTATTGCAAATGTACCTGGAAGAGCCACCATTACTGCAGCGTAAGTAATTTTCCTCTTTTCTGGATCAGGTCTAAAGAGTACTGACTAGCAGTCACCTGACCATAAAAAGTACTGACAGACGACACCTGCTCTGTCTGAGCAGTCAGGGATAGCTGGGGGAGCTGAGTTGGTGAAAGAGTCAGCAAGAGACAGCTGATTTAGCCACTTACTGTGGCTCAGAAGAGCCAAAGTGACAGACAGCACCTCCATTTACAGAGTGGCAGACTCTGGAACACATTGCCCAGAGAAGTCAGATGCCTCATCCCTGGGAGTGTTCAAGACCAGGTTGGATGGGGCTTTGAGGGTCTAGTGGAAGGTGTCCCTGCCTGTGGCATGAAAATTGGAATTAGACAATCTTCAACGTCCCTTCCAACACAAACCAATCTATGATTCCAACTACAAATCTCATCATGTCTGCCCTCTCAGTCAGGGCTGTTAAAATGGCACAAATGTCTCCAGAGCTCCTGAAGATGAAGGAATCTAACCTGCTCAGGAAACTGAAGAAGGAGCACCATTTAGCCTCCTCTGGCTTTCCTTGTGCTGTGGACTTACACACAGGACTCTCAATAGGCAGTTCCACTCGTGGAGATGCAGATTTAATCCTCCTTTCCGGCGGATTGAGGGGGATGGGGGAGACCTCCAGGCCTTAAGCTGCTTGCCCCATTACCTGCGAGGTGAATGCCCCTCCCCCCACCCCTGCACGTGGCCCGGTGACCCCGCAAGGAGCACACACAGATCACCAGGGAGGGACGGAGGAAAGAGGAAGTTTATTGTGGGGTTGGGGTTTATAAGGCTTTTAGGAAGGTCAACGGGGGCCAATCACAAGTTCAGGGTCACACAAAAGAAACCATCAGGTAAGGGGTCAACAGCCAATAGGAAAGGGTTAACAAGGACCAATGGGACACCTCGGGACACCTTCCCAGGACACCTTGTATGGGAGACAATAGCTTCACAGGGGGTGTCTGGGAGACAGTGACACTGCAGAAAATACACAAACATGTTGAAACATGTTTAAACTACAGTAAAAACTTCTGTTTCCATAAGGTTAGAGCTGTTTTCCTCACCAGTCCATCTCTGGTAGGACTTTTTCCATCCTGCATATGACAAATTCATTGCCACACTCTTTCCTTCAGACACCTCAGCTGATAAAGCTGTTGGAAGGGGTTGAGGGCATAAGTGGCAAAGTGCCTGCACTGCTCCAGGACAGCATGCTGGGACCTGCAGCCCTGCAAGGCTCAGACACCCTCCCTGGATCAACAAGGATCAACGTGCCTATTGCACACTTGTACAGACCTCAGAGAGAGAGCAGAAGGTCTGACTGGCTTTGTAGAAAAATACTAGACTTTTTGCAGCAGAAGTTTCACCTCAGAGTAGCTGCAGTTAGTAGAAGATCTAGTTGCCAATCCGTGAGTTTCAGAGGTCCCTCTTACAGAGAATTAACCTTCAGTAAGTGAAGATCTCAAATGGAGAAGCTGATCCTACCAATGGAAACAGTCAAACAGGTAAGAAAAATTTATGCTTAATTGGCAAAGATGTTGAAGCATTGATGACTTCAGGGGTGCCTTTCTCCATGTAGAATTAAAATCAGTCTTCTGGCTGATGCAGGGGTCTACATCACTGTTTTTGCGTGGCAGGCCATTTGATCTGCATCTATTTGAACAGCATGTCACTCTTTAAAGGAGGCAGCCAGGGAAACCTGCTCACCTTTGTCCATGCTTAGAAGAAGAATCCTATCTTTGGTAGGAAGGTGCTGATCCTCCCCTACTTGTTCTTGTCTGGATGGGCCTGGAGAGGGAAGGGGGCAACAAAAGGAGGTGTCCCTCTGTGGCCTGAGTTCTCCTACATCTGTAAGCTCAAGCTGAGACATTGATGCTAGAGGACAGGAAGGAAGAAGAGCGGGCATTGCTGGGGTGAGGCAACCAGAAGGTGGGTTTGATCACAAAGTCTCCCTAGGCCAGGAAGGGGTCACACCTACACTTTAACAAAGTGAAATTTAATTTTCCACCTGTTTTATTGTGTAATTTGGAAGAGATCTGAACAGCAAGCACCATGTACCAATGTGTTTCTACCCTAATCAATGAAGACGCCTGTCTATAAACACGGTACTGCCAAATGGCAGGAGGGACAGATCTTACCCCCTGAGCCCCCTGCCCCTTTTGTATGGCAGGCAGGGAGGGGGAGAGAGCTGGCAGGTACTCTACCTGACAGCAGCTGGGAATCAGCCAGGGGTTTACAGCTCCTCTCAGAAGCTGACAGAGAGATGTGAAAAGACAAAGGGGTCCAACACTGAGGCCCCAGGGGGACAAGATGTTACGGAGAGGTGGGTGATGCCACTTGGCCTTCTGCATTTTGAGACAACTGTTATTGTAAATAACCACTCAAAGATGTAGGCAGTGGCCCTACTGTACAGCAGTGTTTCATGTAAGAACAGATAGTTAGCTGTTTGGTTTTTTAAATACACACAAGGTTGTATTTATCTTATCTTGAACTTCACAACTTCTTATAGCAGGCAGCTGAATTCAGAGAAATTCTGTTCCATGAATTCAAGCTCTAGCCTACAGCATAGAGGGGTGGCTGAGGAAGCGTGGTAGGACAGCAGTGAGAGCATGCACAGGCTGCAGGAAGACACAACCAAATCCAAGCATGCATCAGGAGAACTGCCTGTGAAAGGTGCTGCAGGAAAATGAAATGATGTGGGCAAAACAGTGAAAATATCTCTCCAGCGATCTTAGGTATAAACATAAGAATGACTTAGAGATAATAACACATAAGACTTCACCCCTCAGGGAAACAGCCTAACATCTGGAAAACAATGAAATCACATAAGCACTGAAACTAAAACCAGGCAATCTTTGTACTCTACACATCACTAATAACTACTGTGTGCAGAGTGATGATTATGCTGCAAAGAATATTATATAGAAGGTAGAAAAATACAAGATCCATCAATACAAAATTTTAATTAAGTCTTTGTTGTTTTTTTTTTTTAAACATCCACAAAACAGAGAAACCTACTGAAATTGCATAAAGTTGAGCAGGAAAAAAATCACAATCCTTTCAAATTAGTCTGAAAATTGGGTAGCAATGGAAACAAATGCATAAAATCATTAAACCCATTTCTTTTCTTGTGAGCAGTATATACACAGATTCCACTAGGAAACGTCTGTTAAATATACATATCTTTTATTAATTAATAAAGCAAGCACTTGGAGGAAAAAATACACTAGGTTCCTGTGAGACAGCAACTATCATACAAAACCAGGTACTTCTATAGATTTGACTATTAAGTTCAACATGTTTTTTTTCATGATCATAATACCATGCAATTCTTGAAATCCGTACTACAGTCATGAAATTTGGACAACCAGCTTTTTAATTTTAGAAAGTAACTAATTCTTATAATAGAATCTTACAGCAGAAAGAGCATTACATAACTTTTTCTTCATAATATAGAAGAAAAATTCTATCATGCCTGCCTTTTTTTTTTCCTGTTAATTTTCTGGAAAAGTAGAACGTGAACTTACCAGTGTTTATTTTAGCATGACCTAATAGTCTGTAATTTAAAGGAAAAAAAATCACAATACCATCTAGCATCTCTTTGTGGGCTTTCTATGTTTCAGATTACTTAGGTCCACTTTAAATCTTGAGAGCTCAGTTTTGGTTACTAAATGTTCCAAATTGAATGTACTAAATTGAAGGAAACAAGAGCTGTCTAGAGTTAACCCATCTGATGATTGTGGTTTTATGGGCTTTTTAAGAATCTCTATGGCACTGCACTGATGTTTTTCTAAAAGCTTTGGAGAGGCCGTGATAAAATAACATTGTTACTGTAAATACTGTTAGAATTTTTTAAAACCTGCAAAAGTGTTCTCATGTGCTTTGGAATGACACCACAACCCCCACCCCTTCTCAAGAATAATCTGCATCCATTTTTAAAGTGATGATGCTTCCGTGAAAACAAACTTTGGTTACTATTTAATCTGCATATAGGACCATGTCATTTTTATAGTAAAGCCTAGTCAAAGGCAAATCCTATAGATGTACATGTAAGCACAAACACACAACCTCAAGGTGTATATGAGATTATACACCAATATGATCAGGAATTAAGTGATGTTTGCAAGTAACAATATTGTCCTTTGTCACAAGACACCTTAAGTGAGACTGAACGTGCAGGCTAGATTAGCGGTACATCTCGGCCAGTATTCCGTCTTCAGTAATAGCCAAAAGTTCAGAAGAGGTCACAGATGTGTGACAATTCTCACTGACACTCTTCTGACCACCAACTACTTTGATGTCAGGAACTTCCTGAACCATATGTTATTTCTGTTAGTTTAGCAACTTTCAGCACATCGCCCTTCCAAGCAATAGTCCATGCTTCCCCTGGAAACCGTATCAGTTTATAATATCTACTGCATATATTTGACAAGTCATCCCACAGGTCTCTCCACTACTGATGTCATGGAGAACCTCTTCTTTTTGAAGGCTCTGAATCTGCCTTTCCTCCTGTGTATACTTTTGTTTTGAAAGGAAGTTGTCTTCATCTTCCTTCTCTGCAGATCTCCACGATATTGCTCTCAAGTCATTCTTATCCTAGACCAAAGTCCTAGTTTACAGAAATGTTCTTAAATGGAAGCCACTCCATCTAGCTCATCATCCTTGCCAACCTTCTCTAAGCCTCTTCTAGTTTTAATAAACCTTTGAAAGCTCCAGAAGTACACACAGCACTCAGAAGGCAATTGGACCATACACTCTCATAATGACATTCTCAAATTTATTCTGAATTTCTTTACTCTGACATTTGAGTTGTGTTTTGGTGACCAATGAGCTCATGATCTCATAGGATCCCCAATCACAATCCCCAAATCTTACTCCTCAATGGTAATACCCAGCTCAAACTCATAACCTAATATATAATTGGGATTGTTCTGCCTAGTTATCCTTCTCAGTTATCCTCATTTACCTACACTGAATTTTATCACCCATTTTGTTGCACAAACATCCTCAGCACTTTAACATCCTTCCATTGTTCTCCACAATGAACCTGAACACTTTAGCATGTACCATTTAAACAACATAATTAGGTTGCAGAGCACACAGAGGATATGAAGTTCCAAGTTTTGCTTTTTGAGACAGTCACCTAACTCAAATTGTAATTCAAGATGTTTTTAACAGTTTCAGCTATCAGTCAGGTAAATGGTTTCTGGTGCTCTAGTCCCGCTAGCTAACACAAGCTCAAATAAGAGGAGCAAGGCAGTGGCTGAAAAAAAATCACAATACCACACAGAAGCTGCAAGGACCGTACTAGGACAAGGCCTTTCATGGGAGATAACTTTCTTCATGACGTTACACTAGATGGTTGGGAACAAAAAGACAACTCATGAAGGACAGAAATAAAGTGACTGAGAGACAGTCACTGGGGAGGGTAGTCTCCCCAGTACATACACTGTATCCTGGCTGTAGGTGGTAGCTGTGCAATAGTCCAAACCCTGCAGCAGAAGTCCAGCCCTGCCCTGAGTCCCACTGCCTGAACAGCATTGCCTGGGTGCAATAGCTGTGACAGGGTTTAACAGTGCTTTTTTCATAACCTCTGATTTTCATATTATTTATTGGAGCTATTAAAATTAAAATGCTGATTCTGGTTGCCCTGTTTCCTCTTCACCTTATCCCAGCCCTCATAAAAAGGCAACAAGTAAGAAAGAGTGGCCAATTTCCAAGCAGCCCCTAACTTTCACTACAGCCTAGAGTCAAGGAACTGCTGTTCTATGTGAAAAGAAAATACTTCATAGATTATTGTAGCTTTATAGTGAATAGAAAGAGTCACATTTAGCCATGACTGCTTTTGCTACTGCTACAGCTGTGATGTTGGATGATTGTATCAATGACCTAAAACACAAAAGCCTTAGGGAAGGATAACTGAAGATGCAGAATATTTAGGATAACAACAAAGCAAATCCCTCTTCAAAGCTATAATCAATGAGCCTTTCTGAAGCTGCACAGCAGAGACAACGAATGTATTTCTGACTCTTGTTCACGCACCAGCTTTGTCTACACGATGATATAAGCATACACCTAAAAGTCACTAGAGTGACTTCACAGAGTCCTTCACACCATTTTGCTATGAGAACATCCTTGTGAATGAGGTAAGTGCATAGCTCTGCATTTGTTCCCATCTCCCATTCAGTATGTCAAACATTCTGCTCCAGAGCGCTGTGATGTGCTACACATGTCATTTTGGGATGCACATTTGAATCTATAAGAATTCTGATACTGATGCCAGATTAGCGAACAGCTAAAAGCAGTCATGCATAACTTAGAGCTACATGACTGAACACAGCAGAGGGAGATAAGCCAGACAGTTAGTATCCAGAATAGTCACCTGGATTACAATATTTGGATTCAGGTGACCAGCAGCAACTACTGGATCAGTTTTAGGCAGCAAAGCCAGAACCTGCTAGAAGTCCACGCAGATTCTGCCCTGGAGCTGCACCAATGTAAAACCATTTTGGGTGCTCCTGTCAGCCTGATGAAATGTCATAACCGTGGTCACCAAACATAGTAGCACACGGGGGTTTCTGAATGTCATGTCAAGACACAGCAATAGGGTTCCCTGTTCCCACAGGTTATGAAACACATACCTGTTGCACTACTCTATCCCAGCTCCATCTCCCAAATGTACAGGCTTAAGACTTTGTCAACACACTGTCATATTCCTACACATCTTGCTGGACACAGTTTACCACATTAAGCATTCACCAGTACTAATAATGCATGATCTACGACAAAAGACCCATGTCCTGAAAAGTAATTTTTATTCTCCACAGACACCAGGACACTTATGAGCCCTCCTCTTTTTTTAAAGCAACTTAGTAGACTCCGCTTCCCTGATTTTCAATCCTACATTAGGTAATGGGAGAAAAACACATGCAAGATGTTGCCTTAAACAGCTGCAGACTGCCAGTGCGACAGGCTTCCAGAAAGGTGGAAGGAAGATGGTGACAAAAAAGATGGAACAAAAATAGTCTTATGATGTATGGTATGCATCAACGTTTCATGCACGTTATGAGAAGAAATCCTGGAGGGCAGATGGAAACACGAAACGGAAATGCTTTTGTGAATCCTGTAGAATGTGTTCCTCTAAAAGTGCTCTCCAACAAGACGCTTGAGCTCCTTTCACGCTGTGGGAAAGTAGCTGGAGGCTAACAAAAAATTTGCAATCAAAAAGATATGTTTAGTTTAATTTTATTTTTAAAAAGTTGTGAGGAGATGAGTTTTACAATAGTCATGTGTTCCATTTATTTTTCAGACGGGTGTTTAGTAAAATTGATTTATTTACTGATTTAGCTGACAGTGAATTTTTTTCAATGAAAAATAATGACCTTAAAAACAAAGCAGGTCATGCACAGAGTGCTCCTCTAGATGATGTACACAAGAATCAGAAGAGTCAGGAAGCACTTCAGTTCAACTGACATAGTGGTCTCAATATGGAACATCTTCTATGTTTTGCAGGGTGTTGGAGACAAAATGCTTGAACCGTGTTTTGTTACAACTGTTTATGTTTAGCACCTTTGTATTGCCTGTTTCTTGTCCCCTTCCAGAAATGCATAATCCATCACAATCTTCTGGGTATTCTCCAGGAAACCCTCCTTTCACCACTCTGCCTTTGCTGAGCTGACAATGTCAAGGTTCAGATCCACCTTTCATTTATCTTCAGAAATCTGATGGCTATCTTTTAGCTACTAATTCCCCTCTTCATATGGGCTGCAGCTTTTTTATGTGCTAAGAAAAATCAGAAAAAAAATAAAGATGTTACTAGTCAACCCACTCATTACAAACTCTATTTTAATACTGCTAACTAGTTTCTTCCCTCATGACCACATTCAGATTCTTTTCTCCCAACTTTTCTTTTCACCGTGTGCCCTTCAAAACTGCAGGATGCCTTCCAAATTACTTCCAAATATTACATATGCTGTTGTAGGTTTTTCTGGGACATACAAAATGGGGAAAGTTGGTTGCTATTGTTTCAAAAATTGAAATGTCAGACACTGTTGGATAGGCATTTGAGTATGAAGTGTTCTGCTTTTAGGGTTTTTTTTGTTTTGTTTTGTTGGGGGGATTTTTTTTTTTTTTTTTTTAAGAAAAAACTAGTAGGCGTTACATATTTAATTGCATACACATGCAACTAGCTGTCCTTATCCTAGAGGATATTACTCCCTAGAAAATTCCTGGGAGACTTAAGGATCTCATTTATAAAGACAACAGGCAAACTTGTGATAATGCACTGCAAGGTTACCTATTGACAAGCTCATCCAGCAGTGCTAGCAGAGCATTTCTTTAAAGGGAAAAGAAACCCCAACAACCCAACACCTCCTTTACCTGCGCTTTTTGCATCAAACCTCCCTCCCACACACTTTTTCATGCTTTTTATGGCTTCTAAAAATTACACAAAGCTAAGAAAATTCTGTAGACATTGTTAGATCTACACAAGCTCACTCTACTAAATAAAAGTTTTAGAACAGCAACACAATTCAAAATTCTTTGTGTACTTCACCCTGAGTGAAGATTGAGCACACTAATGAAACTCCATGACAGTACAGCTTTATACTTGAGACTGCATTAAGATGTATAAACACTCTGAGCATGACTAAGGTCTGGAGCAGGGGGGCAGCATAACCAAAGCTGGAGAAGGCTGTGATTAGTGAGGAGGAAATGAGAGGAGATCAAATCAGCTGCGAAAGGAGGCAGAAAAGTGCAACTCACGTTTGGGACTTGGCACAGCAAAGAAATATATCATTAAAGCTTTAAAGTAAGACTGATGAGAAGATGACATTTCAGTGAGGGGAACGAGAGCAAAGAAGAAAAATGCAAAGGCATCAAAAAGTGTGATCAAGAGCACTTGTATTTGTAGAGTCGGGTATTGGAGAAACTGAAGGATGTCACCCGGGCAGGGGTGTAGGCAGTGGCAGGAAGAAACACAGTCCCATGTAACAACACCCACTCTCTATGTCTGTGCATGCCTTCGTACACACGGTTCCCTCCAGCCTTCAAACTATCTCCCCTTGCACCTACATGAGGAGCAGAGCTCCAGGGAGCGTGGACGTGAGCCATGCCATGGCTTCAGCTCAGCTAACACAGGCAGCTCCTTGCTGTGTCTAGCTGGGCTGGGCTGCTTCATGCCTTCCCCACAGCCCCAGGGACCCCCCAAAGGCAGGGAGAGAGCATTGTGCTCCATGGTGACATCAGCACCAAGAGCAAGGTCACCGCTCTCCTCCTGGAGATTTTCCAGCCAGGGTTTCCAAATAGGGCAAGGCAGGTACGGGACAGAGTTGCAAAGATCTGGACAGTGAAAACAACTGATTTGGGCAGAGAAGATAACTTGATGCTATTCCTCATGGAATGGGTCTTTTAAATTGAGGGTAGAGAGCGCAGAGAATGAGGGGAAGGAGAAGACATGGAAGTACCAGGGAGCTGACAGTGTAAAGTTTCCAAAAAGTCCTTCAGTACAGCTGGACTGATATGCAGGCAAGGTTAGCTGAGCAAAGACCAGGGATAGGGGTAGGGGATACTAACAGTAAAAGTTGATACTCTGGGTGAGAGCGTAAGAGAAATGACAGGATGGAGAGACAGTAGCTGGAGTGCAGAAGTTTGGAGGTGGCCAGCGATGCACACAGTGCATCTGTGTGGATGAGGAGCCCACAGAAAATAAATAAAACAGGAGTCTGATCTAAGTCTGAGAACAGCTAAGTGAAATGTCCAGGGAAAGTCTGCTACCTGAGCGGTAGAGCTCCACTCCAGAAAAAGTAGTTTAAACCCTCCTGTCAAGTTACTGTGTGTTATAGATTAGGAAATCAGGGGAATTTTTCTCCCCTGCCCCACTCCAAGGAAAAAAACGGAGGGGGGGGGGGAGAAGGGAGGTTATTAGGTTTACAAAAGATGTAGCCTGCCTAGACTAATGGCCCATTTGGAGAGACTAATATATAACACTGTGCAATTGGGCATGCAATACTTACCAGATTAGTTTCCTCCTCCAGCCTCTGCAGGATCCTGTAGCCGTTTCTTGGGTATTGTTCACAGCTGATGAAACACAGAGCTTTGCAGCAGGCCCAGGCCCAGACAGACACTATGGCACGGGTGAGGTTATTGACCTTTTCTTGCCGGGTTTTTACCCAGTTACCTCAGGCTGTGGCATTGTGCACCATCCGAGAGAAAAAAAATAAATTGCTGGTGGATTTGGTGGCAATGTCACTTGCAAAACCACAGCCCAGAGCATGTATGAAGGCACTGATCAAGAATCCTGTTGTGTCTCTTTGTCTTCTGCTACATCTTTTGTGGTCCCTTCTGCTGATTCATCCCCAAGGCCAGGTCCAGGTGTGCTTTCTCTCTTTCACTTATGTGGGGAGTGACCTGTACCTGTCTATCCCATAGCAATTCATATCTGAGTAGGGTCAGTCATATATGAACTGGAGGCCACCCAGAGCCTTGGCAGACTCTTCATAACTAATTGATTATTCCAAGCAACTTGCTTGCAACCACCACCACAAAGAGCAGCCGCTCTTGCCTACCTGTCAAAATGTGTGGAGCATCCCCTCAGGATGATCCTGGAGTAAAGAAGGACATGGGTAGTGAGCCAAGTAGGAATACAAACTCCAAATACAAACTCCAGTATATTATAAGCAATTAACCCAAAGAAACCTTAAAGTGGAAACTAACTCACCACAACAAGCATTTACTAAAAAGTAAGTAGTCCTTCGTGATGCAACACTGAGAATTAAGTTCAGTATGGACACATGAAGCTGTAAAGGATCTGAAGTGTGTTCAAGGTAACATCCTACTGTGGACTAAGCCATAGTACATTGGTTTTACTAATTATTTCCCAGTAATCATCAGCCTAGACATTCTTTCTCACTTCATCTATTTTAAAGTTCACAAAGGGACAATTCTACCTATTGTCTGCTTGAGTGAATCCTATGTTTCCATACTTCGAAAAACAAAACAGAAGTAAAGAACAGAAAGTGAAGTAAATTTTGCATGCAGTTTCTGTTTGTTAGGGAGAATCTCTTTTTCAATGTACAGAAAGAATATCATGCATAATGTAAAGAAAAAAAATTCCCCACAATAGGTTATTCCTTATCCTCTACCTTTAAGAGACTACTGCAGTAGATAATACAAACTGGTTTGTAGTAACTGTTTTCAAGCAGATCATCTCTAAGCCACTAAGATACCAAAAGAATGGGTCAGATGGATATATATATTTCAAATCTGCTAAGTCCTGGTCCCATCTCTCTCACATACCCCTCTGCAATTTTGAGCAAAAGCAGCTCACATCTAAGGCATATCAACATACACGTTTTTATCAACTTCCAGACTTTACTTTGAAAAAGAAACAAAACTACTTAAGCAAACCCAGCCTACCTCTCTGTCAAGTCTGCCCTCCTCTTGCAACCTGACCCAACCACCCCTAGTTTCTAGAGTGCAGCCCTAGCCACTCTGGTCTTGCAGGGCCTCCACTGGCCACAAGCAGTTGCAGAGCCACACTCCTGCTTCCAAGGCTTCACTGCTCTAATGGCAAAACCTGAGGAATCACTTCAGATCCTTGGTGAAAAAGTCTGTAGGTCACTGTGCACCACGAATCAAGTGTTGGAGCTTTCTATTAGATACACAGGCTGTTCATTATTTACAAAGGCCTGGATGTTAAGAAGACACCACTACAAACAGGAGCAGTATTTATTTACAGATATCATTAGCAATTTACAAGAAAATATAATAAATGGGTCACACAGGAACAGCTGAAGCACTAGATCTTAACTTCAGTATTGCATCAAATGCTGTAAGAGAGCGACAGATCACTAACGCCAAGTTAGTAATTTTCAGTAACAGTTCTCATGGAATTTTTTCCTTCTAAATAATCAAAACAATTGGTCATTGGTCCTTATAAGGAAAAATGCCATACCAAACAGAATTTCATAAAATACAGCTGTTTTAACTTTACGGTTCCTTCCAGTGTATCTGCAGCACCTGAATTTTGGGGTTGCATTTTTATGATTGATTGTTTTGGGGTTTTTTTTCTTAACAAGATAAAACTATTGACGTTATTGGCAGTAGAATTAACTTTTTCAGATGGTTTCATCTGTTTTTATGACAGAGAGAGATACTCAATAAAACCACAGCATAGCAGATTTTAAACTAATAAACACCAAAACTTTATTTTTAAACAGTAAAGTATTAGCCCGTTGCTGCTAGAAGATAGCACACAATTAGACAGACAAGATTTACATAAATAACTGGATCATCCAGAATTAATACGATTTCAAGATGGCTTCAGGAAAAAAATAATGCCAACCCTCTTTTTCAAGGGCAAAATACAAACCAGCACAGAGTTAAAAAAGAGAGGATCTTTTCCTTTGTATCTTACGGTTATACCACCCCTTGAAGCATCTAATAGCACCTCATATTAAGACAAAATACAGGACTAGACAGAACAGTAGTCAGAATTCCTGAGTTGTATCAGATCTAGAGAGGATAACACTTTTGTGAACTCCAAACAGCAGCCTCCCATCTCTCCAGAGCATCTTTTGAAACATGCAGTTGAGCTTGCCTCGAGTATAGCAAAGTATATGTTTTAAGACCTCAGGCACTGGGATACCTGCCAAGTCACAACAAATATGTACACATAATCTAATCTACTTAAATTTTGAGTGGAAACTCTGTGCCCTTCAGGTATATCCCTCAAGGCTACGAACAGTATGCTTGTCAGACAGGATGAAGTTTCCCTGTGTAAGTAATAACTGAGCTATTCTGGCATCTAACCACTCCTCCTGGCTTCATCCAAACCAAAGATCAGGGAGGGAGGAGTCATGAAGATGAGGGAGAGGAAGTTTGGAGATAGGGGCAAAATGAGATTAAGTAAGAAGAAACGGAGACAAATTAGAGGTCGATTAGGAACAACAAGGCTCTCTTAATAAAACAGGTATAAGAAAGCACTCTTTTCCATTCATCCCTCCCTTTATCTGGCAGAGGACAAGTTGGTAAAAAATTCCTCAAAACAGCGAATGCCATGAAGAGGAGAAGGAGACCTAAAGAGTGAAATGAAGCCAAGCAGAGGCAAATCAGCAGTGTTAACAAATTACAAGGCAATGCTCGGTAGAGGATTTTTCACACCCTTGGTATGGTCGCTGTTTAGGAAAAAGAGGGTAGAAAGCAAGCCAGTTAAATCCTTGGGACCCTATAAGGGCTTCTACAACTAAGAACAAAATTAACAAAACAAAAATCAAAACAGTTTAGAATACAAACAGATGTAAACAAACGGGCATATGCTGACAGCAAAAAGCACTTACTGCATTGTTTTCTGAAATTATGGAATATTACTATTTTTCTTTAAAAGCAGGTGACTATTGAGCTTGAAATTTCATATCACATTTGTTTCTAAGGCCTATGAACCTTCTGTTAAGAAAAGCTAAACAACTGGATAAATTTTAATAAGAGATCTTCCCATTTGGACTCTAAAAAAAATTCACTGGCAGCCTTACTTCCTACCACTAATCAATCTCTCAAAATATAATATTTATTAATCCTTTAAAACACTTGGTCTAATTGCACACGATAATGGTCAGGTTTATCTGAAGCAATCTAGTATTTTCTAGTTGTTCTAGTATGTTCTACACTACTGATTTTAGCAGGTTTTTTTTTCTTCTTCTTTACTTCTAACAGATAATGTTACAATTGCAAATTTCAAACTGCAACTGCCCTGATTACCCAAATCTGAGTATCAGAGGGAGAGAAGAGAGATGCAGAGGCTCACGTCCATGCCGTTTGTGTGTAACTGCACAAATGAGCAGCCTTTAAGAAAAAAGAAATACGTGCAAATGCGAAGTGTGGATTCATAACCAGCTAACGCTGACAGCGAGTCTGACAGCACAGCACCCACCCCAGCTTTCTATCATTAAGAACACATGAAAGTGTAACACACCAGAAACTTGGCTGTAGAAGTTACATTTCTTTCGTGCCTCCTATCATATCTCAGAAATCTGCCAGAGTAAAGGAAGGTATGTATCCCCTTCTGCAGGAAGGGCTGGGAGCTCATCTTACTAAACCACACTTGTTGCATATTATCAACTGCACACAATACACTTATTTATGACCTGTGGCGATGACAACCTTCCATCGCTCTCCCCTGACACACCCAGCCCTGTCACTGTGCACAAGCTGCCACCATGACTAGTGCTGAGGGGAAGCATCTTCTAATGAAAAGGGAACAAAATGGTTGAAAAGAGTTAGGGCTATGCAAACAAATGGCTAAGAAAAAAGACAGACTATAAAAACAGGTACAATGGCCTGATGATTTCAACATGCTTGTTTTTGAAATCACTTGTTTCCTTACCAAAGCAGGGGTTGCTTTTGGAGGAGCCTCTATCCCGAATAAGAACGTGAGAATGTATCAGACATTTACATTTTAATTTCTCATTGTTACCATAGTTGTCACCAAAATGTCAAGGTTTGTACGCAAAAGGTTGTACTTTGCTGTACTTGCCAAGACGAGGGCTGGTATTTCCCTTGAATTACACACAAACTAGCACTGTGAGACATCACCTTTTCAAAACAAAACAGAACACAAAACAAAACACAGAAGAATCACTCAGTATATAGCTATGGTACAGATAATTGCTGTCAGTTAACCTCAAGGCCTGATCCCTCATCAGATTTGATATCTGCCTTGGCAAGCAACTTCAGCAGTTACTTTCTCATCTCTGGATCCAATCCCAAAAGCAAAGCAGCTATCTCCAGAACTAGATAATTCCACCCAAGCAAGCACTTTGTTTACTGGGTCAGCCACAGGCAGAGGTGACCATGCTCAGCCAACAACCCAAGCTGGTCAGACACAAGCCACCTTCTTGATGGAGGCCAGGCTGTGTGGCAAAAGCATCCATGAGCAGCTCAGAGGCAGGGGTTACAGATCTGGTACAGTGTCTTGGCTAATGCTCTAGGATTGGAGATGGACACATCTGTCCAGCTGTCATGTTGAAGAGAACACATGAGAGCACTCTGTTAGCACGTCCAGAACTTAGTTATTTTCAGCATGTCCCCACGCTGAAACAGTTCAAGGCACAGTGCTTCTTCCTCCCTCCCTTTCCTTCTCACACTGGTGCTTGTCTGACCACACAGTATACCAGGCCAAAGACCTAAAACATTCACGTTAACCCTAAAGAGCTAAAACAGTCAAATTAACCCTACAGAAAAAATGTTAACCATTTCTGTGCAGTCCAAGTCGAGTGGTTTAGTGCCAGCACAAGAGGAGGCAGAGAAGAGCCACCTCATGAACACGGATGAGCAGTTTGGGATTCCCACATGCCTAGCTCCCCCTGCACTCACAGATTTCTCGTGGTCTCTTGGTACTAACTGTATTGAGTAGCCATTCAGAGACAGGAATAGCAGAAATTTCAGCATCCTTCTAGACAAGGGGATTTGGCACCATCTCTGCCTTGCAGACCCAACATCCAAGAAGAATCAACCTGGCAGAACTGAGCACAACAGACTAATGCAGTATCCTGACACTGTGAGAGGCTCTCACCTTAGCCAGGGTGATGAAAGGTACTAAACGACTAAATTAATATTATTGGTGAGATGTCTCCTTGAATAAACTTGGTTCAAACTAAGCCTGCCAAACATCTACAATCACAACAGAGAAAGCACTGGGCAACTGTTAGAAATCACTATTCTTAGTAGAGTGAAAATAATGTAGAATTTTACAGTCCTCTGCACCAGAGATGGATGTCAACCACAGACAGCAACACAGGAGCTTCTGAAAGGTGAATTTAAAAAAAATATATAATCTTTCTTATTGAAATACTATCTTCTGATTTCACAGTAAGCAAGGCTGTGATGATATGGAAGTCTCTCAGAACAGCATCAAATCCAAGTACAAACTTTTTGCCTCATTTCAATATTGAGGAAAGGTGGAGAAAAGTTATCTGGACATGCAATTAATGATGACAGCATAGCCTCTTGCTTGGAGCATGCTTTCAAAGAAAGAATGAAAACACAGAGGTAAAGAGAAAAAGCAAATAAAATGTTTCATGATTCTTAAAAGTTGAACCACATCAAACACTCAACTTTTCTTCACCATTACAAATAGTCTTTATACAAAAGAAGCACAACAACTCTAGTCTCACTCAGTAAGAAATCTGCTATACTACCACCTGAGCAGTAGTTTGTTGAGCTGAGAAGAGAGGGGTTAGTTCAAGAATAGTATGGCAGGAAAAGCAGATCAAGAGGAGATAACAACAGTTTTCTTTCAGAAAAAGGTGGAAGGATTTTAGTTATGGACTTCTGCCAAGACTGGTCTTCAGTATTTTTTGATTCAACATTTTCATTTAGAATTTTTTTGATGTCTTTAAGTGAGCACCACTAAAATGCGTAGAAAACATGAAACTAGAAGGTGGCAGAAGTACAGTGCAGACTGAAACAACACACAAGAAAAATGGTAACAAATCTTAAGGACAGAAACAGGATGAAAAGTAACAACAAAGAACAGAGTAACACAGAGACTACTAGTTTCTGATGAGAAGTGATGAACTGTTAGTTGGAAGCAGCAGAAAAGGAAAAAATTTGTGTATAACCTTCCTATAAGCAGCTAGTAAAAATCACTAAAACAAGCTGGTTCAGAAGAAAGAAAATATAATGACTGGAAAAAGCTATATTTTCAGAGCAGAAAGGGACATACAGATGCTACTACCAAGATCTTGCTGGGAACACCACGTATAAATTTAGTAATACAAATTCACAAAAAAATTTATCTGGGATAGCACAACAAAACATCTGACCAAAAAAAAAAATGCCTACAGTTCTTAATAAGTACACCAAAGAGACAATCCACAGGGCTGGAGCAAATAATAAGTGTAAGCTTATCAAAAGTAAGTTTAGGTTGGAAAGGCTTTCTAGACAACAAAACACTGGCTTTAAGTTTACATGGAAAAAACTTCACTAGTTCGCAAGTGGCTCTCTATAGGTTCACAGAGACAGACATGGTTTCTGTGACAGCAAGGCATCTGGCTCAGCCAGAGTGATTTGTTACAGTTCTGGGTGATTTGTTCCGGTTCGGGGTCCCTGAATATTCATCAAAACACAAGGATGGTCCTAGTGGGCCAGAGCAAAAGTCCATCCAGCCCAGCAGCCTTGCTCCAATAACAGCCAACAGCAGATCATGAGGAAGACAAGTATGTAGTATTTTTGGGAATTTCACCATTTGTGATTTAGCGACTAACTGAGCTAGATAGATTTAATACCCCTCTTTCCCACTATTTTGGCAGCCCTCTCTTGTGCTCATGTAAGCCTTTGTACTGACAACATCCCATGGCAAGGAGTTCCACAGCTTAATTTCACATTTTATTAACAACTGCTTTCTTTTAGCTCGTTCTGAACCCATTTCCCACCATTTCTCTTTTCTCTTAGCTAATGATTTTGCTCCCCTTCATCCCATCAATGCCATTCATGGTTCCTTTATGATTCTGCCTATGATATGAAATCTCTATTTTCAGTACTCTCCCTTTTGTAGTCTCATTCCAGGCTGAAAAGTCTAAGCCAACTTAGGCCTTCCTTTTTCACATTCATCACCTTGTCCTGTATTTTTGCCATGCTACATATCTTTTGTACAGCATTGAGCAGACAGACACACCACAGATTGCTGCCTGTTTGATTTCTTTCCTAACAATTAATACCCAAAATCCATCAAAGTACTACAGTAAGCTTGATGTCTACGCCAGGCAAGTCATGATAAACTTGAATAACAACTGGGGGGTGGGAGGATACATGAACAAATACAATATATTGGTGAAGAGGCAACACAACTTAGAAAAGGAAGTCAAGCTCCACGAAGCAAGGGAGCTCTCTGAAGGAATCAATACACAGGTATGCCTGCACTGAAGTGGCTGGAGAGAGACAAAGCTGAACAGACTGGTACCCACTGCTTCTTCCAATAAAAGGGCTAGAGATACGAAATTAAATGAAAGGACACAGGCTTGAGAAGGAAATGTACCTGCTTTTCACACATTTCTGCTGCGTAACTCCTTGCAACAGGGTCTCTAGACACTTTAAAATTTACAAAGGCTCAAGAGGTCACAGGAAAAAGTCATGGAAAAAGTCCAGTAAGGGTTGGTAAATACAAACCCATCGTGTTTGGCTCAGGAAGCCTTTGACAAGTGGATAATTGAAGATTAGGATAATACTCTGGGAAAGCCATCCCTACTCCTGTAACTTTCACAACACCTTTGGTTTTGCCAGTGTCAGAAACAGAACACCAGGCTTTGATATGCACACAAGTATAATTATTCTTCCTAAATAAAATGCAAACATAGAATTTGATCAGCATTTATCAGGTTAAATAAAAGTGCTATCATCTCAGGCCTTGATGGGACTGCAAAGGTCCGTGGTAACAGTTCTCTTACAACTCTTGATTTAATAGCAGGACAATTCCTCTGTTAATGTACACAGGAACTGACATTGCTTTCACTAGATACAAATATGAACTCAAATCCAGCATATTTTACTACTGGCAGAATTAGTAGGGTCACATTTCACCATGCTGCCAAACACTTGCCATTATAAGACAAACTCCTCTATATAAGACAACTTTGCCAAACTGCCATTGTTTTGGCTGAAATTTTACAAATTAGTCTGCTACCCTGTTCTGTTTCTTCACTTTTTATTCATTTAAAACGGTGCAGCCATTTCAAAAACAAAGGTTAATATAAAATAGTTTTGTCTGGGTCAAAAGATTCTGGCAGACTTCTCCTACTTTTCCTTTTCCTAGTGTTTTGAACCCCTGTCCTTTGCGATGGAGACTTGAAATTAGACAGGGATAGTGGTAGAGCTGTCATTCCTGAGAACTCTACCCAAATTTAACCAATTTTTGATTACTTATTCCACAAGCCTTTTAGTATTCAGAAATCAATGGTTTGAGTCAGAAAGCTGTCCTAGAAGGACTCTGATTCTATTAGAAATCTCTGTGTCATTTAAACTAAATAACATTAATTTTCTCGGTCCTTAGCGTGACTCTACAAGGAGTGATTTGCAGAAACACTTAGTGCCTGAAGCTGCATTGGGAGGCAGTGAAAGCTGCATTCTAAACAGATTAAGAGGACAATGGTTTTGAAAAACTCAGCCTAGTAATCTCAGAACAGGTTCTTCCAAAACATGCCAAAAAGTTTGATTCTTAAAAAAACAAGTCTAAGAAAAAAAGCCACAAGAGTAATTTACTTTATTCTCACTCTGCATTTTATCCTGTGCATGCAACACAGGCTCTCCTCCTTTGGTATCGAGGTGCTTTACAGTACAAGTATCATGATGCAGGTTGGGCAAGAGGTGTCTCTCTATCACAAGAGTCAGAAACAACACACAAGCAGCTCAGTGTTTCACCAGGGTATGGACTGTGGCTGTAGGGCAGGTTTTCTGGCTGTAGGGCAGGTTTTCTCACAGTATCCAGAGCCTGAAGCAAAACATCAAACGTGCTAGAGAGCATACCAGAACTCTGTATAAATATGTTCCATTGTCAAAATCCATGCATAAGTTTCCAGCCAGAAAACTGGCTTATGAACTCCCATCTGCAGGATACATACAGCTCTGAGAACTAGCACCCCACTGGATATTTGCCTTCAGTGATTCAGGGCCTGTAAAACAGGATAGCATAGGAGTGTCCATGGCAATGACTGAGAGGAACATAGTTTGGCTTTGTGTAAATGAGGGACAGCTGAATTTACTATTTGATTTAAAAACAGTAGTGTCAGCCACTGTTGTTAAATTAACACACAAAATTAAACAGGGTGCATACATGCAACCACAAGTACTCAAACTGCATTTTTCCCTTTCTTTTCCACATGTTTCAGTTCTCCTCCTTCAAGTAACACTGTAAGCTTGTCAGGGGAAGGACAGATGCCTGCTGTGTTTTCCTTTACAGCCTCTAGTACACTGAATCCTAAAAATGGATGTTACTTTTCTTTTTTCTAAGACATGAACAAAGCAACACAACTCCTAAAGCCTCCTTTAGTTCCATTTATTCTTACCCGGTCATCAGTGCTTAGAAACAAACATTCTTCCTGTCCACTGCTTTCCTGTGAAAGACCACAGTATCTATAGTTACTGGAGAGGAGTGCTTCAGTTATCTAGGCTCCAATCCTTCCCATGCTTCACTTTTCAGCTTGTCCCAGAAGGATCCTCTGCTTTCCTCTGCTTTCTCAGAGGATACCAGAACCAACAGCAGCTACCGAAATTCACTCTCATCACCAGGAAGCCCATCAATCCCTAAGAGAATCAAATACGAAGATCACATCTGAAACTGAAGAGCTGAAGTGTCACTTCTGATCAGCTTACAACTTCCAGAATCTTGCCAGGCCTTCACCAGTGCAAGCAAAGAGGTGAGACTGCAACTCTAGCCCTAAGAAATGCTATCAGAGAACACAGGTTGAGCTTTTTTTTTTTTTTTAAAAAAAAAAAAAAAAAAAAAAAAAAGAGTTACTAACTTCCCCCAAACCATTTTTCTTCTTATTTGTAGGTCTTCCTGCCAAAGGAAAGCATACTGGGCAGGTGGCACACACAGTTGACACTGTGAAACTCTCACCGGAAGGATACAAATAGTATCAGAAGCACCATCCCAACTTCCTTCAAAATATCCACGATTTTCTAACAGCCCTGAGAAGCAAATACCATGATAATTTCCTATCCTAAGAATGGAATAGCATGAGGGAGCAGGAGAAGAAGGGCTATATGAAGAAAGAATCTATCCCACTCCTTTCTTAAGCCATGACTGCTTACAAGAGGCAATCTCACACAAATACAAGATATTTTTGTCCGATCTTGCTCAGCTGTTTCTCCTTGGACATTTGGATACCAAATTTATTAAAGACAATACTGTATTTTTGGTTAAAGGCAGACTAAGAGCTTCCTCCTTAGAATCCATGAGAATTCCTCTTCAGTTCAGTGGAGCAGCACAAAGTTGCGGCTAAGAGATTTCGGGCGTTAATTCTGAAAGGTACAAACAAACAAGCCGACGTCCAAGTTCACGCAAATATCCTCTCAGGGCAGCTGTTTATTTTATATGATTCTTCCAGCTGTGCAAAAGGTGCTTTTAAAAAGCAGAGCACATTGCAGAAGGCGGCGCAGTAGCTCAACACAACCCCCAGTATGGCAGAGTTCTTCCCTGGGGAGGAGGCAGGGCACGGGCAAGAAGTCCAAGCCCAAGAAGCTGCTGTGGCACAGAACAGAGAGTAGCAAGACCCAGGACCTGAAACCCTGCTGGCAGAAGGACATTTCAGATAGTTCATCTCAAGGAATGTGTTAAGAATCGCACGCAAGAATCCACTGAAGCATTCAAGTAGTCAGAGGACTGATATATTTTGCAGGTATGTATATCCTTGGTCACGGTCTGCTAGTGCTTTATCTACAAATTACTTGTCAATACACAAATAATCCTCTGTCTCCTAGTGATCCTATGTCACAGAGCACCACTGGAACAAGTGGTGCAGAAATAAGCGCACAAACATCTTTCTTTTGCAACTGATGAGTAATATGGGACTGAAAAATGATGAAAGCAGAATAGAAAAGCAACGTGGTACAGAAAAACAGTACATTAAAAAAAGTAGTAACGAAGCATTCAGGAAAGAATGAATCAAAACAAAACCTAAACTGAACTTTTCCTTTAAATCAAACATTTCAAAATACTGAACAATGAGATACTTGATTATGAAAAATCTTAACATGCAAAAATAAAAGGGCCAGATCAATAAGGTGTTTTGAAGTATTATTAAAATGATGGTCCACCTGGAGAAGGTAGTTTCCAGATGCACTGACTACTCTGGACAATCTTATTTTATGCTCTCCATGTTTTCTTGGAGATATAAATGAAAACCACTGTTGAAGAAAGCTGCTGAAACTTGGAATAAACATGAAAGAGTAACAAGATGAGAAAAGCCATTACTGGACAGGAAAAGACAGAAAGCAGAAACCTGGAAAACCTGAAGCAAAATAACAAACAAACAGTTTAACCTTGTTGAGGACAGTGGGACATGGATAACTAGGAACACATACTCTCCTGGTCCTCTTTTACTATAAGGAATTTATCCTGGGTTTGACTTCTTGTCTGACTTGGCTTTTTAAATATAAAAGCTCCCCTTCGGTAAATACATTCTCATCTTTAAAACATAATTATCGTCTGAAAGTTGACACTAAAAATAGCATGAAGGAGCTTCATATTCACGTCTTCTTGATTTCTGTATCAATTTACTTGATTGCAACAGTCAAGCATATGTCCTCTGGTCCTCAAGACTCAAAGGAGTTCTGAATGTTAGTCCTAAAGCAATGTTTGACAGCGTGATGCTTTTCAGTTTAAATCCATGAATAATAGTTGAAATTCAACGTGTAACTGTAAACACATTACATATAAAGAACAAAGCAGTCAAAAATGTTTACTAACTTTCTTAAGAAAAGCAAGTATCTGAGCAAAAAAAACCCAAATTAGATTAGGGAAACACACAAAAAAATAAAAAGAATACATATTCCACTAATCCATACTGGCATGCCAGGAAAACTTAAAGACAATTTGGAACAAACTTCACAAATTCTTACAATTAGGAAATACATGAGGAATAACATCATGAATAAGTCTTCAAATTAGCAAGTGACCAAGAAGTATACACTTTGCCAATTTCAGTTCAAATCAAAATACTTCATGATACAAGCATATTTTTAGTACTTTTACAAATAAATGAGTTCTTTGGAATAAGATTCTTAACTCATTAACATTCCCCTTTTTTCCCCTGCAGTGTCAGAAACAGCCATTTCAAGATGACTTTTGCAAATCTGTAAATTGAAAGGAACACTTAACCTGTAATCTCATATGAAATTAGTCTGAAAAAAAAGGTCAAAAATCTTTTAAATATGAATCTTGGAAAAGTTAGGGCTCTTTTTTTCCTTTACTTTAACGACTGTCTGAACTAACTACTGCACTAACCTGATGACACACTTATTTATTATATTTTCTTATGCCTGTTATTCACTTGTTGGCAGTAATACAATTTCATTTAGCAATAGCTTGGACCCCTCAGTAAGGGAATGTGTACATAGTAGCGCTCTAATCTTGCTGCCCAGCTGCTAAGACAGTCACATGAGTCACTTGCTGCCTTTAGAGCAACACACACCACTTGCTGAATTTAGAGACATTCTCTGTTTCTGCACTGACCATACATGTCAACTGAGTAATACCCTATCCTAACCACACACAAAATTCACTAGGTGTTTGTTGGTGGGTTTTTTATATTTAAATCAGTGAGTCAAAGAGTGTATTTCTTACTAATGCAGTTAACTACCCAGCTCCACAAAGTGATTTATGTACCAGTTTCCAGTATTATCATTCTCACACCAGTTAGGCTAACTTCAGGAATCATTTCAAATGTAGGTAACCTCATCTAATTGTTCAGTGAAAATCCAGTCCCGGAAGAATGAAGACCTCTGTCTGCCAGGACAATTCAGCATACAGCTCTGGAACAAAACACTTTACAACAATTCCTGCCTTATCAGGATTTTAAACTGCGACTGTTTGGACCACCACCTTATTCAACAGTCTATTTAAAAACAATTTACATAAAGACTGTCAAAACTACTTCCACATAGCACTTCAGCCTACTAATACATATAACTCCTTGTGGAAAATACTCTATTTATTAACATAATCTATAGGTGCTATGTAGGAAGTGCTATCTCATGCTGTTTGGTACGCTGCCTTACAGCAAAACACTGTGAGGAGACAGTTCTTTGGGCTGTTGCTGCACCCTCAGTGTAGGCCTGAGGATGTTTCATTTTACTCTGTATCACGTAATATCCTCTTTCCCACTTCCCACCAAACCCGAGGAGTCTTTCAGATTATACGAAACACACTTCTACAGTCCAAAAATACACTGGCACAAATTCCAAAAGATGTTTCAGTCGGCCTAAAGAAGAAAGCAGTGTATCAAACCTTACCTAACTCTGTTTGTTTCAATTATGGCCAAGCTTGCCTTGAAACAATCCTTACAGATTTCTTGCCAGTAGGAAATCACAGTAGGCAATGTCCCAGCTTGCCAGTCAAGCAGCAGCACATTTTCAAGTTAAATACTCTAATCTGTCAGATAACATTAAATAGAGCTCCATAACTAGCCAGAATAGAGTATCAAGTAATAACAACTAACTAAACTTTTCATTCATGTTGTATCATTCTGAATTACCATTTTAAAAAATAAACTAAAAGGATTATTTCTATGCTGTTTCAGCAAACTTTGCACTGTAATTTAACTAAATACAAGCAAATTCCTTGTATTGGTATTTATTACCTAAAAAATTCTAGTCACTGATGTACACACTGCCAGCCAAACTCCAGTCAAATTTCAGATTAACACCCATATATATACTGTTCTTACAAGCAACATCTAAGATTTCTGAAGTCAAAAGATAAGGCAGAACTACTTTTTGTTGCATTTTTGCACTTTACAGAATTTTCTGCCAAGTCAGTATTGAGGTTTCCCACGTCTGTGTGACTCTTTACTCAGCAACAGTATACTATTACAAACATTGAAAAGACAACTTCAGAAAACAAAGTGGCAGAGGGACATGGGGCAAGATTAGCAATTGAAACAACTAATCCAGATGAATCTCAGTGTCTCCAATCCAGCTGGCATAGATTCGCACACCCCTTTATCTTTCCCCTAATCGGTATAGCATTCTATTCAGGTATTTCACTATCACAACATAATAATCTACATCAGAATTAGGAATTGCTACCCCCTCACGCTGTGAAAAAGTTTTGGCATATGCCAGTTTTAATCATCAATTTGTCTTGAATAGCCAGAATGCCTTAAAGCAGGCCAAAACATGCTGACGTATAAAACAATTCTTGGAAAAAAGTCTGCAATTTGATAATGAACGTATTACGCATTCTATTAAAGAAGTTTCTCTGCTTAAGAATTCAACTTCATGGGCGTATTTCTGGGATGCCCTGAAACCTTTCAGATGGGCTCTAGTAAGAGTTAGCTGCTTAGGATAAAAACATTGCCTACAGAATGATGTATGATGGTTTAGTGGATTAGCACGTTAAAAGTATAATCTCTTTTGACACAGCTATTTTTAAGGGTTCTTAAAAAAGAGTATAAAATGTTAATTCTGTTTTCCAGTAAACATAACTTTTGATCTGCTGAGTCAGAGGTGTTATGCATAATAATCACAGCAGGAGTACAATGCTATTTGTATTTTTTTGTAGGAAAAAGAATGAGCACAATTCCGTGCAAATAACAAGAAAAAAAATAATCACAGAGCAGAAGTCAGTTAAGGGCAAATACACCAGAGGAAAACTGTAGTTCTGGCAAAACAAAACAATTGTTTTCCTAGGTAAAATCCACATTTCTACAGAGTCAACTCCAGAGCCATATAACATTCACATACAGGTTTTATAATATGCACTTTCAACACTTGACTAAAATACTGTGTGCTACTAAGTCAGCACAGTATCACTTTTCTATGTATCACTTTTAATTCTGAATTCAGACCCACAAAACCAACAAACTCACTAACCTTAGAAAGCACTTTATCATGCACTATCTGAATGTAGCAGAAGAGCTTTGTGTTTGTACAGCTCCCAAAAATCATCATGGAAGATTCTGAATACCTATGCATGTCTAGGTACCTAACCTTTTCATCTCAAAAGAAAAAGCTATGGATGTACATGGACACAATGTAATCTTTTTCTTTGGTCAAGTTTTGAAGGTTTTGTTATTGAAAACTACATTCTTCTAAATGTACATAATATATTATTTTAATAAATATACTCATATAGCACACATTCCCTTATTGAGGGATCCAAGCTATTGCTCAACGCATCCTTTATGACATCTAAGTATTATTTACTTTGTTGAAAAATATCACCAGATGAGTATAGTAGTTATTTTTCTTTGCTTTCAAGACAGTTAAATATTTTTCAAACACTCTAACTTCATATGTGGTTATACTAATTACCCTTTCAAGTTAAGAGACTTGTAAAATCATCCTGAAGTGTCCATTTCTGATACTGTAGGAAAAAATCAAAATGACACTGAGTGAAGGAAGGATCTTATTCCAAATAATTAATTTATTTGTAAAAGCCAGAGTAAAGCAGTTCCCCGTTCACACTCTAGAAAGCAATGAGTCCTTCACTGCTGGTCTGCTCCTTCCACATTTAGGACACTGCAGTTCCATCATTAAGCAGCATCCCCTGCCGAGAAGCACATGACTCTACTGTTCCATGATGTACCCTCAATGACCACCAATTTCCGAATGAACCTGAAAAAATACTGGGTTTAACCTGTAAAAAAACCTGCTGAACAGCTTGATTCTGGGCAACCTTAAAGATCACCCCTTTTCATGAGTGCTACCTGAAACAATCTCAAATGCATGTTGCAATATTAAAAAAAAAAAAAAAAAGCTGATGGGGAAATACCACTCGCTCCCTGAGCAGCACCTCAGCTTTAACACAGATCTCTCATTCTAAGACAGGTTTAATATGTTAGCACAACAGACCATACAGTTACTACTGTATAGTTACTAATGACCTACCTAGAATTTGATAGATGGAAATGGTGACATTTGGAAAGCATGAAGTAGAAGCTTCACGTCTTGAAGGTCACAGAGAAAAGAACTGTTAGCATCCAAGTGGATTTTGATAAGCTTTGTCAGAGGAACCTGGGACACGCATTTTTATTGACAGCTTGTTCAATTTATTTTGTTTTCATTTATAGCAAAGCACTGTTGAAAAGGCAAAGGAAACTTTCAAATAATCTGGTCAGGATCAGACAGGAAAAAATCTCCCTCTTCCACCAAAAAATTCTGTAGTTCATATCATTTAATAACTTTGCCAGCCACTGCAACACACTAAAAAAAATACCAAGAAACAGACTTCCTAAGCAACTGACAAATGCAATAAGTTGAGGTGAAAAAAACCAAAGGATTAATTTTTTACTCCACATAACCAGTCTAAAAATACCCAAAGCAAGAGGATAGAACACTTGCTCTTCAGGCCAGAATTCTGCCATGCATTGGGAGGGGAGTTGAAGTAATTTTGACAACATTCGCTCTCAGATGCACCCCCAAACACAAAATCACATCACAAAATTACAAAGCTGTTAAGTAACAGTTAATTCATTAGAGGGATACAAATGCAATATGACCTTTGTCCAGCAAACCTTACAACCTTCCTACAAAGGCCTAAGTTACAAAAAATTTGGATATATTACAGAATTGTAGAATGGTTTGGGTTGGAAGGGACCTTAAAATCATCCAGTTCCAATCCCCCTGCCATGGGCAGGGACACCTTCCACTAGACCAGGTTGCTCAAAGGCCTTGAACACTTTCAGGGATAGGGCACCCACAACACATCTGTGGGCAATGCATTTCAGTGCCTCACCACCCTCACAAGTAAAGAATTTCTTCCTAAAATCAAATCCAGTCCTCTGACAGTTTTACCTCTTGTCATATCACTACATGCCCTTATAAAAAAATCCCTCTCCAGAGGCTGTTGTCAGCCAAAGTGGTGGCAAATTTAACATTTATTTGGGAAGGAAGAATTAACAAATTAGTTACGCTCTGTCTTCTTCAAACTATGAGTCTCACTATCCCAATGTAAGAAATGGGATTTAAGTACTACTTCACAGAACAGAGTACTTGCAACCTGACAACATATTTCTGCCTGCCTTTTTGCTTTTTTGTTAAGCTACCTACATAAAACTTTTATGCTAAAACTACCTTCAAATACCAAACTACCTCCTTTATGATGAAGATCTTAGCAGAATGGATTATTTGACCTTCAACCACAATTTAACAACTAAAACTATGAGAAGAATAGGGGACATCCATTAAGTCTTAAGTCCATTAAGTTTAGGGCATCCATTAAATCTTTGAGAAACGGTTTGCTCAGAGTTGAGAGACTTTCTATTGCTTGGTTCCTATTAAAAACCAGAATAAATAGCACAATACTCGAGCACTTATTCAGACATAACCTTTAGGAAATTTAATCTGCCTAATGAAGAATTACAGAGTTCATCTCAAGATAACTGAATATATTATCAGTTTCAAGGCTGCAACATTACTGTGTGACTGATATCACAAATAAAGGACTGAGAGGCAGTGATTTAAGTTGCCAGAGCCCCTTCTTGATCACACCTCCCTTTTCATTCAAGGCTTGAAGAAAAATTCAGTCTCGTTTTATGTTCAGTATTTTTATTAGTCAAACTATAGAAATAATAAAAATAATAATACATATTCAACCTTCTTAAACTAAAGCACCTTGCTACTCCAGTTAAATGGATGAGCAACCAATGCAGCTAAAAACTGCTTAAATGAACTTTCAGTACAAATATTTAAGTATAATGAAAAGCAAGAAGTTTGTTTTACATAATGCAGAGATAAAAACTGTACTAGAAACCAAAATGTGTTACTCAAGATGAACTTAACTTACTTGTTCTCAAATATTCTGAAGTGGCCAAGTTTTCAAAGGTGAAATAATATTATACTGCAGGGGAGACCTCTAAAACTTGTTTTTTGTTCCAGGAAACTCATCTCATCATTTAACAATACTGAAAGTATAATCTAGACTTCTGTTTGCCTTCTACAGCAATTCATACTAGGAGTGTGTTTGAGTAATTCTTATGAGAAATAGGTATAGTACATATTTGACTAATGCTACAAGGCTACAAAAACTGACATCTTTTCCTCATAAGTTAGTTTAACATTCGTCCAGTTGGGGTCTATTCCCATCATCCAAACACCATTATGACTAAGTTTCCAGTGTTACTCTACACACAGGTTTTATACTTGTAGCATCACCAGCTCAAGTTAATGACACAGTACTCCTCAGCACAATTTTTGTAGTACAAAAATGATCAATATCAAAACTTAATGAGACACAGATTCATTCCAAGAGAATAAAAGAGCTTCAAGTAAGTGAAATTACTGCTGGGTTCAGAAAAGAGTGTATCCAGATGAAAAGATACTCTCATGCAGCTAAGACAAAAAACCTTTAAAATTATAACTGGGAGAACATTACATTTTACAAGTAATGAGAAATTAAACGAGTTTGATATAAATATTTCATATATACTTTTTAAAGTAATTTCAACACATATTAAAACCAGCCTGAATAATTAGGATAATTAACATATTAGGATTCTGGGTTAACTTTTTAAGTAAAAAATAATGTAACTTTGTTGTTTAGGAATAGAGCTGATTTCATTGTACTGGTATGCTTATAACTGTACTTAAACACCATTTAAAATAGCATGTAGCAACACCGTCCTTTGACAGACGCAATAATATTTTTATTACTTTTTCTGAAACTGATTAAAATATAGCCATAAGCTATATGTTTGTGCTGGGACATAATTAGAAGTGGTTTAGTCTAAATACAATCCTAGTATTCAAAAGAATAAAAGAAAACTGTCAAGTCACAGAGGAAAAAAAAAATCCAAATATTTAAATTAACTGGCATCTATTGTGATCAGCTATGTCTAAGCTCTTCTCTAAGCTATGTGGTTCACCGTTTCCTAGTGTCCTAGATGAAACAAATTATGCGAGTATCGACCACAGTAACTTCCAGTGAACAAAATAAGCTTGAACAATGTCTATGTTTAGCTTTTAAACAGAGCATGAAACCCTGGCAGGATTTTATATTTGTTTTATTTTAGTTTAATACTCACTCTTCTTAAAGTACTTGTGAGGAGAAGAGTACCAGTAACTGATAGCAGGTAGCTAACACCATAAATTTACACCTTTGGAGTGTATCGTCTTATGAAAACATAAGAACAGCTGCAGACAATTTCTACTTTTACATATTTATATTGTATCTATACTTGCATGTGATAAATGCAGTACTACTAAGCCCTGCATGTAGGCAGCTGCAGTAAATGCACAACTAGTATAAATGAAAATTCCACACATGACAGTAAGAGTTTGAAGAAACTTAACATTTACAAACTTGTAAATGTTTTATTACTAAATATACTGGCTTGATTGAAATTTAATAGCAAGCTGCCAGAATCTCTCTTTTTGCCTTTTCTTCAAAAAGGTCTCTTTTAAAAAAATATTCCTATATCACAACTGATTCAAAAGACATTACATTCTATCTGAACAGCCAGATGTTTCCTTAAAATGTGTCTGTGTATCTATTACATATAAATGTAACATTCATGATAAATACATATACCACACAGTAAAGAGCTTTATTAGAAGTGACAAGCACTTGGGACAGTAAAATCTGATTTGCATACACAGGGTCTTTCTGCTGTTCAAACACTTAGTGTAATGAGATCTCATTAATTCAGAATCAGGTGATTTGCAGGGCTTTTTAGAAAACTCATGCACTAGCAAATCTGATACCCTGTAGTACACAAATACATAGTCAATACATGAAGAGGGAAGGTAAGTTTTCTGACATTCTCCTTCCTTTCTGATTACTTGGCAATTCACAGTAAATGTGCATAAGGCAAAACCAACCATCTACATCTTATTTCATATGAAATACTTCATGCTTTGCAGACTGCCAAATCTGATGTGACTCACAACCATAAAGAAAAGCTCTCATGGTTAGTAATACAGTGTCAGGCTACTAGGTAAATTACCTGTACAATACATAAGTAAGTCTATGTGCAATCTGCATGGTTAAATGATATCAAATAAAGTATTATTATAGCAATATGGAAGAGATTATTATTAGTTATCCTAACTTTAGTGAAAAAACAACTTTGACAAATAATTCCCTTTAAACACCTTCTAATCTGATTTCTAGGGATATTCTCCTTGAGAGAGGAATTTAGCACATTAAGTGCAAAAGAAGATTATAGCAATTCAGTTTACTGTAACAGACACTTTTTGCATTTTTCCAAGTTCCTTTACATAGTTATTTCTTAATTACTTCTGATGGCAATTGTTAGGTTTTACTTTGCTTATTCCTACTTGACTTTCTCAAATCTGATTTGAGCTGTTTTACTCCAGAGTTTTAAGTTACTGTTCTGTGTATTATAGCCACACTTGTCTATATTCGTTTTATCTATCTCACTTTTTGGTTTTATACCAGTTCAGACCTGTTTTTTCTTTTCCTCTCTTTCCTTTCCTCTAAACAAATAAAATAAAATTATGCACACTGGGCCACATGCTACTCTCCCCATGCCATCTTGTAAGTCTATCAAAACCACAAGGGCTGAGCATGAAAAAATAGCCCCTCGCTCTGGACAGGTATTTCAGTGTATTTAACAAGGTATTTTTACAGTCTGCAAAGACAATGAACTAGGAAGGGGACAGAAGTTATTACAGAGAAGGCTATAATAGAACTGATTTATTCCTTCAACATGAGAATAACCACATATTCTTTTCCACTCCTCACTGTCAAGTATGTACTTAGTCACCTCAAAACTCTGCTATGTACGGGGGTTAATTTTAATGCCATGACCCTACAGTAACTGCTTACTAGACATGCAGGGTCCATTTAAGTATTAACAATTTTAATATAACCTATGAGAAGGCCCCATACTTTAAAACTGTTAGCACAAAGCTACTTTAAAAAGCATTTTATATCTTGTCAAAAATTTAAAAAAACCCCCTCTCATTCTGTTCATTTTTGCTATTTGTCTTAAGATGATACAATAACAGGTGAACACTGATACTGAAGTAGATAAAAAACACTTTAACAAGCCAATCTAAATAAAAGTGAAGCTTGAACCTGCAGCAATGGTGACCAGTTCTGCTAAATATTACGTTTTCTTTAGTTGCATACAATTAGAATTTCTTGCATTTGATATTTGGTGGAAAACTGTTCATTTAAAATGCATTAATAACTGCAATCTATGCAATTTCAGATAAATATTTCTTGAAAAATTAAAACATATATAAGCATCTGTATAAGTGATTATATTGAGAGTTAATCAATGTTTTACATTCAAGTTACAAGATCACACAATTTAAAAATCAAAATAAATTAAATTAAATTCTAGATGTCTTTTTTTTTTTGATTAGCAGGAAAAATACACAATTCTCTACTATCAAAATGCTCAGATAAATGCAAAAAAAACCCTTACGCTTCAAAAATTTAAACATTTTATATTTGATCAATACAAATGTTACTTTGGTCTAATATTTGAATTATTTTTAAATAGTTTTTTAAGGCTACCTAAACATTTGGTAATTGGTTAAAGATGCTTAGAAGTTCAGTGGATAAATACTGCACATTTTTTTTCAAAAGCTCTGCAAGCTAAATCTTTTCTAGTAGCAGATATTTGGAGAATATCTCCATGAAAGCAAGTGCTCTATCACTTCAGTAGTGATGACTGCTAGCTCCTTTTAACTCTACACTGATTTGAGAATGGTCTAAGTGCTCTAACATATTTCATGTTTTCCAGAATATCTCCCCTTGGTAAACAGATAAAGTTGTTCAAGAACCTTCCCAAAAAGCATTTGTTCATAAAATCTGATTTTAACAACATAAGAAGTTATAAACAATTTTATAAAAAATTTTTAAAACTTATGTTTTAGACTCTGAAGCAAAACATCCATTTTAACAAAATAACCTTGAACAGTTGCAAACAGTGGTTTATTTAGAACATGAGCAGTACCCTCTTTAACCCATTAATTTTAAAACACATGTAATACCCTGAAAGGAGGAGACTTAAGGGCACCATTTTGACTAACTAGCTGCGGAGATGGACAACCATTAGAAGTGTCTGTGCTTAGTATGTAGTGCCTTTTGGAATTACACAAACTTTTTAAAGGTTTCTTAATTTAAATCTCAAAAGTTCTATGCTGGGAAACTAATTTTTTCAGGATAATTACTAAATTAAAAGTACACACCAAGAGACACATTTGAACTAAGCATTCAAGGAAAGCTGAATGCATATCAATTTAGATTCGTGTATTTGCTTGTACTGTTGTAGAATACTGCAGTTATTAACTTTTAAACAGTATTGAATAGGAATGATAAGTATCTAAGAAGGATTTTAACACATTTACAGCTCTCCAGTTTACCTACAAAAAGTAGGGTAACTTTACCAACAACAGCCCATAGCATTTGTTTCTTCAGGTGTTTTAATTTTAGAAAATCTTGAAAAAATCATACTGTATCATGTATAGAATCAGACCAACTCATAATACAGGAGATTATCTTAACTCTTAGAACTAAGGAAGCTTTGAAAGTTACTTTCTATTTTTATTAAAAAAACACTTCATCACTGTAAGAAAAATTCAGTTTTCTACGAAAGAGAGTAAGTTTGTAAAAAAAAAATCCTAAACAACATTTATTTTCTACTATTATTATCACCATCTGGACTATACCTTAAATTAAACCCAGTTTAGAACAGCATCAAATTCTGTGAGAACACCCTTTCCTCTTTCTCCTCCCTATGTCCTGAATTTTGTACTATGGCTGGATACACTGAATTTAATTTGTAATACACAGCTGTAAGTCAAGAAAGATACTGCACTACATGTGCTTCTTTCATGTTGTTATTACCAGTGCCTATACCTATTTTCAGCATTACAATATTAACGATTAAGAAGTTCTTAATTAGGTAAAAATATAGTAACATATTAAACACTTCATACTGATGGTCATAGATACAGCATTTGAAGAGTTCTTAAATACTGTTCTCAATACCATTAACTAGTTTATTAAAGTTAGTTCTGCACATCTACTAGTATCTGTCTATCTACCCTGGTACATTACAACCACTAACACATAGTGTAATGCTATTAATTTATCAAATTTCTATGCATTCCAGGGTAATGTTACTTCAGTCAATAAAAATAATAGATCAAGTTAAGAAATATTCAGAAAGGAACTTTTAAGTCTGAATCTCTAAACCATAAAAAGCAGTTTTGGAAAAATGTTAAAGTTCATTCCTTTATACAAACTGATTAATCTTTCTTCCTTAATGAGCCTTTTTTTCTAGCCTAAAAGTAGTTAATGTGATTTAATTTTCACAACTGTGAGTCACTGGAAAACTCTGAGATTTCTTCCCAAATTTTTAACCACCAGGCTATCTAGACAACAAGCTTCTTTGGTCACCCTTGTAGTAAAGGTACAGATCATTTGTGAGCACATGCTATTGAACACAGAGGGCTAGCTATCACAACTGATACTCAACTTCCACAAATTCAAAGAAAACATTTGCTGAAATAGCCTGCCTACAAGTTCAGTACTTCAGCTTTGCTCTCAAGAACCACATACCTGTATTCAACTTTCAATACAGAATTAAATACAATGACTAAAAAAACCAAAGCAAATGTAAAGGAAACATTGTAACTCTCATAAAGATATAAAATTACCATGTTAAGAGGCGATGTTATTTTTTTAAATAGGATATTTCACTGAAAATTAAAATACATAAGAGATAATAGGGATAAGCAGAGCATTTCACATCATTACAGTTAAACATTTGCAAGTTAAAAATCAAGCATAAAACTGTATCAGCCAGAACCCATGCTAAAAGCATGCATGCACACACACATGCACACATATACATGAAACTAGACCACAGTTAGGATGATTTTTCTTTCTTTAAACAATGCCAGAGGCAATTCTTCCAAGTGATGCTATAACTACACAGCTATGGTGTACTTATAAAGAGCCCCTACTTTGGCCAATTAAAACCTACAGTTACTTTCACTATTTTCAAAACCTTTGGGGACTGTTCAGGAGATTCAAGTACAGAACAAGCTTTTCAGCAAACTCAGGTGTTCCCAACAAAACTGAATGTATTCAAAGTAAGAATAATGCACTTCACAACTTTTACAAAATATCTATGAAATTGCCCTACGCGCATAGGGAATTCATCTCCTCCCAGGGAATTCACAGCTAGCAGAACAGCACTAGGTCTTAATATTAAACAACCTGAGACTATTTTATTTCTGCAACATGCATTCCAAAAAATGCTCTCCAAAACACAGCATCTCAATTAACACACCAAGAAAACTCCCCTAAAGACCTGCTACACACAAAAGAATTGCTTTGATCCCAACGAATCTGCACGTTTTTCCCTGTTATCCTGCCTTAATTTATCAGACCAGGGCCGATTTGATAGCTTTCCATCAAAAAAAACCAACAACGAACCATCCCTCTGCTAAAGGCAGAGGTGCTGCAGAGGTGATGATAACCCTAGGAAAAGAGAAGCTGTCTCTTTAAAATGTCCTGCTATGTCCCTGATCCCACGTGGAACCAACATCAGCAGCACTTTCGCATTAACTTCAACGTGAGGTGAGATGAGGCATCATTATTTTATATAAATAAAACGAGGAGACTGCAGAATACATTCTTTGTAGGAGACAAACAGGTGAACTGAACGTGCCAGGGAAATCAGCAACCATCCGCAGAAGAGGTGCCCTGCCCCTGAGCCCTCTCTTCTTTCCCTATGGAGCATTACCTCAACCCCACACTGCTCTGAAGAATCCAGTTTAAATAGAGGAGGGAGCTACCAGGAAAACTTGAAATTCAAAGACAACGAAAATGCACTTTATAAACCGGAAAGGTTTACTCTTTGCCTCACACATCCTAATTAGATCAGGAAAGTGACACTACAAAGGCATTACATTCCGGTCCGAAAAAAAAAAAAAAAAAGGAAAGAAAAAGACAGAGGCAAAGAAAGGAGCCCCCATCTCCCCAAACCCCCCCAAACATACCAAAAAAGCATTAAAAAAGGAAGTTATAAAGCAGCACATAAAGCATTTATCTTATCTAGGATCACTCCACATTACCCCCAAGTTACACACTTTCTGCACCATCATCTCCCCCTACCTCTCTCTCCTGAAAGGGATTTTCACGTTTTCTCATTGTCGGTGGCGAGTTATAAGAGGCTTTTGCCTTTCCAAAGAATTCATCAACAAAAAAAAAATAATAAATATTAACTCCTTGCTCCCTGAAACCTTAAAACGGTCTCGGGAAGACACGGGTTTTATTCTGTTACCTTGAGGAAGAAAAGGGGGAGCAGCTCCGATTTTTAGGTATTTTTTGGCATTTTTTTCTGATTTTTATTTTGTTATATGCCTCAGTTCTCCCTCCATTTTGGTTGTTTATGATACTGACAACAAGCTGTCCCTGCTCTCTCTCTCTCTCTCTCCGGATCTCTCCTGCTTTCAGTTAGCAAAACCCCCCTCCCCAATGAAACACGACTCAGCACTTACTTGGGTTCACACTTTTCTCTAAACACATACCGATGGGGAAGGGAAAAGCTCCTGGGCCACTCGGAGGGAGAGAGCAGGCAAATTCGTTTCTTTATTACGAAAAAAAAAACTTTTGTCCAAAAAACGACGGGAAAGGGGGGTCGAGTGCCCCAAAGTCACTCCGGATCCCCCCAAAGCCGCAGCCGCCAGGTCCCGGGGACACCCCACGGGTAGCCGGGTCCACGGGGGAAATTTCTGTGCGAAATTTGTCCGGTTTGAGGCGGTGGGCGAATTTATATTAATTTTTTCCCTCATTTTTCGGCACCGCGGTCTCTAATGTCTTCCGCTCCCTCTCTCGCCGCTCTCGCCGCTGTCACTGCATTCACAGCACAGGCTCCGGAGAGGCGAGGAGGGGAGGGGGCGGCCGCGCAGCTCCTGCCCCTGCCCCTGCCCCGCGGCCCCGGCCCCGGCCCGGCGCGGGGGTCGGCGGCGGGCACCCCGCGCCCTCCTGTCGTCCCCCGGGCAGCCCCGCCGCCTCGCCCGCTCGCTCGCGAACCAACATAGCGCCGCGGGGAGGGAGGGGAGGAGTGGAGGAAACTCCTGAGAGAGGTTTTTCTGAAAATCATCTCTTTCTCCCCGCGAGGGAGGGGAAGGGGGGGGGGGGGGGGGCGCCTCTCGCCTCGCCTCCCCTCCCCTGCTTTTCCCCTCGTGGGGGGGGGTCCGACGCGGGGCGGCGGGGGGCTGCGGGAGATGGCGGGGAGAGGGATGGAAGGGAGGGATGGTTAACACAAACTTTTCCTCACTGCTCGCTGCTCCTCTCTCCTCTCCCCCCTCCTTCTCCTCCTCCCCCTTCATAATTTAAATAACCCTGATATTTCCCTGCTAAACCCCGGCGCCTGCCCCCCAAACCCGCAGCAGACTCACCGCGGGAGCCTCAGCATCCCCTCTGCGCCCCGTTTCCACCCTTTACAGTGTTCTCCGATTTTTCTGTAATTTTTTCCCCATATTTCGGGCTGGACGCGGCGGGCCTGGAAATTGTTTGCTTTCCCGTCTTTCCAGCAGCCATTGTAGTGTATGCGCTGCGGTGCAGCCCAGCCTGCCGCACACGCCGCGCCCACACCGCCCGCCGCCCACACGCACCGCGGGTTGGACGCCTCCCCCAGTCAGTCAGGGCCGCGGCCGCGCCCCGCCGCCGGCGCCTGCGGGCCGCGCCGCCCGCCCCGTTGGTGGAAGGAGGCGCCGCTCACGGCCGGGGCGGGCGCGACGCCGCCGCCATTGGCGGCTCGGCCGTGCCACTCAGCACCGCCGGGGCGTGGGCGGCGGCGGCGCGGGGCCGGGGGGAGCCGCGGGGCCGGGAGCGGGGTAGGCTGCGCCCGTACTTAAGCGCGCTGCCCGAGCCGCTGACGTCTTTCGAATTGGAGACGGGCTGTCCCCCTCCCGCCCCGCGCTCCCGCGGACACGGCCGGGGACGGAGAGGTGAGTGCCGCCGGCGGCGACCCGCGTTGTGCCTGCCGCCGCTTCCCCTTCCCGGCCGGCGGAGGGGAGGCTCTCTCGCCCTTCGCCTCCCGCGGGCCGGGGCAGCTCCGCTCGGGCCCGGCGGCGGCGCGGCCCGGGCACCGCTCCCCGGGCGGCAGGTGGTGCCGGGGGGTGGCAGCGGGACCGACCGCGGGGACCGACCCGGGCCGGGGGAAGGTGGCGCCGGGAGCCTCAGGCCGCTCCGCCGGGGGCGGGGGACGGCAGGGGCCGGGCAGTGGGCACCTGGATGGCCCCCGGCCCCTCTGGGAGGCCGAGTTCGGCCAGGCGGCAGCTCCGCGGGGCCGTGCGCCCGGGTCCGCAGGCTGCCGCCTCCCGCCCCCCTCCGCCGCAACAGCGGTAAAAGCCGTAGGGTTTTTAATACGGCCTTGGCTTCAGGGTTCAAAGTTTAATAAGCTAGTCTGTATTGCAGCATAATTAGCGATTTTGCATGCGTATACGTGCATTTAGAACAGACCAAGCGCTTTTCAATGGGAGGGAGCCTGTGGAGAAGTGCCCTGATGGGTTTATGAACTGAAAAAGCCCAAGGGCTAAAGAGTGCCAGCAACAGCTCTGGTTCTCTGTGGTACAGTTAACAACTGTTAATGTGTTAAAACATAATTATGAACTGCGGAATAGACAGGCCTTTGGTTGTGGTTGGGTTCTGACCTGTGATCTGAAAGCAGGAAGGGAAGCCTGTGCCTATGCAAAACCTGGGAGGAGGAGGAAGCTCGCTTCCTGCCCAACTGCTCATGCAGTCACACAGCAGCATTTCGGCGTGACCCGCCTGCCCTTCCAGCTGATAATGTTTCAGGTCCTGAAGTACTTCGGAGAGGAGGAGAGAGGAACACGCGCAGGAGCTATCAGAGCTTTTCGGTAGTACTAAGAATGTTTAAGCACTTGTCTGCTCTGAGCTAAGCAGCTTCGTGAGAACCTGAACTGCCTGTTCATTAGTAGGTATTTAATGCATTGCGTGCATTGTTCCTTAAACCAGGCAAGGTTGCAGACTCTGGTACTGTAATCATACTGAAAGCGTTAAGTGCAGTTTGTATAATGAACGCTGATTATGACAACGGATCCTATGAGTCACAAACACTCTTTCAGAGAGTAAGTCTGAAGTCAAGCTAATACTGTACACCTTAAGGCATGTCTGCTTAGGTGGTAATATCAATGAAATGCAGAGTTATAACACAGACACAAACGAACATCTAAAAATGTTGTGTCTTTTAGGCTGACTTAGGTGAGGCATTGTGATGTGCTGCTTTTGCTTTCTGCTGCTTTTCCTCTCCCTCCTCCTTTCTTGAAGTCTGGGGTGATACTAGTATACCTGCTTGTGTTTCCATTTGAGTTGGAAGTGCTAGATCAAAAATACTCTTGCACTCACAAAAAAGGCAAACATTTACCTAGCTTGTAAAGTTAACTTAAGCACTGGATAGTTCTCAAAGGCAGGTTGAAGGGTTTCCCGATGCTGTTCGTTAAAAGGCCCATTTGCAGAAGACTATCCTGTGGAATGCAGAGAGTACTCTAAGCATCAGGAGAGAGTATACATGCCTAGGATGTAAAATCTAGGGCTTGTTTGCCGAGAATGGCTTACTTTTACCCGAAGAAGAAACCCCATCTAAAACACTGTTTTCTGTCTGTGAGTTACAAAGAACAGTATTTGATTTTTGTTTGCTGATATTAAGCAAAACTGGCTTTTTACTGCAGACTTGCATTATCTTTCCCTAATGTGAACAGAAACAAGTTTAAGTTTAGAACTTTTAGGGAAAATAAAAAAATGAAAGATGCAGCTGAGTTTCCTTCATCAGCAGTATTTGCTCCCTCAGTCCTGTTCCTGCTTGCATTGCCTCAAACAGTCATCTGGTCAACATTAATTTATTTTTTGTTAGATTTAGTATTTGTTTGGAACAAATACCTGCATGGCCATATGTGTGCCAGAGGCAATGTATAGGAAGTTGTAAAGGGAAAGGGAGTCTGCTCTTCATCTTGATGTCATCGTCTTGGATCAGTGTAGGTTCTTGGCACTGAATTCTGTGTCTCTTAAGCTTACAGTTCTTAGAGTCAGTGTCAAACTACTAAAGTGCTGAAAAATGTGATTCAAGGTGTCACGCAAGTGTCAGTGCGTCTGATCCCACCTTGCGGGGAAACCATTTCTCTTTCTATTGAATATTTGATACAGCATCACAGGAAGTAGTTGGGCACTTGTTGTACCTGGGAGAGCTCAGTGAAGATACAGATGTGATTGAGCTAAAGAGTAGGCACAAATCTAGAAAAGTTTACTTGAACATTCCTCCCACACACTATTAATTGAAGCGCCTACAGTGTGTTGGCTGTGAACAGTTTCTATGGAGCTGTTTCTCCTAAACGCGGTCACTTCCTTTGTGATATCATGGGCTAGTGTGAGAGTTACTGCAGTGACTCCATTCTATGCAGAAATTCATCAGGGAGTAAGCAGTCTTGGTGGTGGGCTAAACTTGCCTGAGTTTCCTTGCTGTTACTGCTTTTGAAATAACATTTTTGCAAAAGAAGTTTGGTAGTGGTTTGGCTTTTGTTTGTTTTTTTTTTAAAGGCAACCAAACTCTGTGTTATTACAAGGCCTTTATTACATGTTCAGACTTAATCCTGAGTTACTAATAAAAGTAGATACTTAACCTGTTTATTTTCTGTTTCTATCCAAGGTACAAGTATCTGTCTAGATGTCCAGGCATGCACAAAAGCTTAGAGATCACGATATAAATCCATGTGTAGCGGTAAGATGATCAAATTGAGATTTCTGTTTTTATGTTTTGATGTTAAATAATGCAATTTCTAGAGGCCTTTTTCAGGAATACCACTCTTACACTATAGCATTTTGCATAAAGAGTTTCTTAAAACTCTGAAGGTGGAAGAGCTGAAGATCATCCATTATAGTAAGCGTGAAATAATGAGTAATTCCCAATAAATAGGAGTGATACAACTGATAGCAATCTCTTTTAATTTTCTGTCCTTAAAAACAGAGCCTGAAATCCTGGTTAGACCAGCTTGGTTGTTTTTTAAAAGTCTTTTATGAGTTATACTAAGCATCATTGTAAACAATTATTCTGCGCACTCTATCCTTACTGTTTAAAGACTACTAATGTCTGTTAACTCCAAATGAAGTCACTACTTGGAAGTACTGATTATCCTTTGTGATAGATGTTCCTTTGCTCTCTTTGATAGTATTCTTTCATCTCAGAAGCTGCCTCCTATCTTCATAGATATTCTGGGACTTGTTGAAATATTTAAACACTGAGTACAGTAACTTCCCTCAGCTCTAAAGTATATTTTCCCCTATTAAAGGAAACAGATGCCACTACAAAATGCCTGAATGAAAACAACTATAAGAAGGATATGTGTACTGCTTATTTTTTGAAGTACAAAAACTGCAGAAAATTCTGGGTAAGCAGAGTAGACTTTCTAATTTTTACTCCCTGTTTTGCTTTAAGTACATTACTTCTGACACACTGGTTTCTGAACCCTTCAGACTTAGCTAATGCTGACTGCTGCTGTTTTTATGGTAACTTACAGGTCCAAGTAGTCTCAGTATGTGTTGCTGGAAGACTTAAGCAGATGCACATCAAAGCACTTCACTCAATTCTTCTAAGTTTACCCTCAGGTTGTGTGTTCCTGCAGTACCTGATGTTTCCCTCTCAATTTGAGTCAGACATTTCTGGTAATAAGTTTTCTTTTAAATGTAGGCAATGAAAAAGTTCTGAGGTGAGGTAAGGTTATCTGGTTTTCCATTGTTTTGGATCATGTTTGCTTTAACTTAGGATAAAGCTTAGGAAGAGATCATTCTTACTTGGTGGTTCATTCATAGGAAGAGTTCATTCTTATTGCCTTCTCTCTTGTGGTAAAGAAGTATAATGAGGAACTATGTGTTTTTGCTGTTTTATTTCCTTATGCCATAGTAATAAAGAGTTTTTAGCTTAGCCTTTAAATACTTGGCAAACTGCAAAAAAACTATTTACAGACAATTGTGCGTTAGTCTGACGGAGTGTAACGGGAATATGGATTTCACTGTCTTCTGAAGCAGCAGGGTAAACTATCAGGTATCTTCAATTAAGTACTAGTAAGCTTAGTTATAGTGTGTCTGGTTCTTGATATATTAAAAGTTTTTCTGTTAAAGAATCTTGTTTGTTTGGAGCTCCGAAGCAGAGATTCTAAGAAATCTGTTCTCATGGTCATTTTATTCTATTTTCAGCATGCCATTATGATGCAAAGGAGAAGAAATGGTGTGAAACCAGAGATGCCCTCAGCAGACGAGAGAAAGAAAATCTTGGAATCAGTGGGGAAGCCCTACTGACTAGAAACTTGAATTGACTGTTTTCTCTGTACATATGAAGACTTACCAGCAGCAAGTTACTGTTTTATGAACTGAACTCTACAGTTGTCATATCTTGGATTAAAATAAGATCTTAAGTTTTGAAATGTGTGAGCTTTCTAGGATAGAACTGCCTGGTTTGATTCATACTTCCTGTCATGGGAACTTGGCCTTTTACTGGAAGACATGAGTATCAACACAACTTATGTCTAGATATTTTGGAAGTAGAAACTAACTTGCTGTGAAATGCTAAATATAAAATTAATGGGACCTGCAGAAAGTCTGAGTAAAAAGAGGGGGTGATGAGTGTTGCAGTGTGGTTCTAAGACTGGAGCAGGTTGAGAAGCTGGTACATGCAACGTGTTTCGTGCACCCAGCTATTCTGCCCAACAGTATGGATTTACTATGTGTGGTCTTATCACTCTTTCCACGTGTGTTGAATTCTGTGTCCCGAGTTTAAATAAGACTGTTCATAAACTAAAATCCTAAATGCAGCAAGCTCGTCGTTAGGTCTGCCACTGTACTTGTCAGTGACAGCAGAAGCTTGCAATAAATCAGATCTGTAAGCTTTGCTTGTTACAAGGTTAGAGAGGTTGATGAAGATAGTTCAGACCTGAGGAATTCAGTTCTGAATAGTACTTTCTGTGGATAGTAAATAGATACTTTGCTGGTGGGCAGGCGGGGGGGGGGGACTTGCAGACATGTAAACATATACTCTGAGTGACATGGCAGGTTTAACTATAGTACATCTATCTAAGACTCTCTGGACAGCTGAAGCTCTGGGTTTAGAAATGCTTACTCATACAAGGCTACAAGCGCAGTTTGAACAGGTACTGTAATCTTAAGTAGGATTGATTCCTTAACTAAACGGAACAGCTAATAGGTGTAAACAGGTTGCTGTCTAGTGGAAATAGTGTCTTCTTACCTTTTGCCTTCTGATGTCGTGGCTTAAAAGCTTGAACCCTGTGGCAAAACAGAAAAACTACTATCACGAGCTCAGGTTCCATGTGAAATCCTTTAGTACTTACTGGGATCAAGTTGGCAGAACTCTGGCTGACCTCATGGAGGATAGTGTAAAAGTGTTGTCTCTATTTAGACTGTTTTGGAAAGTCTTCATGGCTTCCTGTTTCCCCTGTCTGGCTTGCCTTGTTTCTTTCCACTGGAGGCCTATTTCTATGCTTGCTGGGATTTTTATGTTGTTTCCACCTGCCTCCTTATTTGATCTGACTAATAACTATACAAAATCTCCTTTCGCTCTTCCTTTCTGTTCTCCATCTACATCTGAGTTTTGAAATGGATTGATCCTACCCTTTCTGTTATTGGAATAAGTGTGTAACTCTATGCCTTTTGAGTATGCAATTCTCTGAGCATAGCTGTGCGGCCTCTAAGCCATGTCACAAGTTCTCTTGTCAGTTCCTGGCAAGGAAAATGGACTTTCTTCAATCAAGATCATAAGATTCTTAATTTCAAAGTACTTTCTCTGCACTTAAATGCAAACTTTGACATTTTACTTTTTTTTCCTCGTGTGGAACAGAGAAGAAATTTTCATTATAGATTCAAGGGCTTGCTTTTGTCCACTGCTGCTTTGCCACCTTCTTCCAATACCCTCCTACATACCAGTCTTTTTTTTCTCCCCATTTGGCACCAATTCTTTTTTTACTGATTTGAGTGTTTTGGTCTGTTCTTATTCCATCTTTTTTCTAGCACCTTTGTTCTGTCTCTGATCTAATGATGTAGTGTTGCAATAATGTTCTAATACATCTCCTTTTGAAGGTCTTGTGCTCTGTTCTTGTCATAGTGAAAGAACTCCTTGCTTTCATTAGTCAGACTTAGCCATAGTACCTCCTCATTGGCCATGCCTCTCTCAGCTGCAATTTTGATGGAGCTATTGTCCACTTTTCTTTGGGGCTGTGTCTCTCTGGACTCCTAGTTCTGCTGCCTTGCTTGCCTAAGGGCACCTTCTCTCCTACTTGGCACAGGTTTGTCATTTGGCACCTCTGCCGTATCTTTGGGCATGTTCTTTGCTCCTATGGCTTTAGCTACTATTCTAGTGCTTGCTGTTTTTCTGCTGCCGTGCTCTTACACTCTGGGCTCACAGTAATTAAAACATATATTAGATATTATACAAAAGAACTTATCCTAAGTTTTCCTTTCAGGTTTTTTTCAAGTATAGACATTCTTTTTCCTAGGTAAACTGTTACATTTACTTTTTTTTTTCCTGCCAATATTTGCTTGGAAAGTTTCCACTAGTGTTCTTTTCTTTTGAAGGTTGACTGACTTATCTTTAGACTTTGATAGGTACTCTGTACTGCTTTGTAAAGAACTAGTGCTGGACTTCAGAAAGTCAGAAAAAGAGGTGCATTCCCTGCTTTCAAGTATCATTACAAGAATGTGGGAACACAGGTTAGGCTAAGGCACATGTAATGAAAGAACAGTAGTCTAATATTAGACTTCCTGATCATCAGTGGACACACATGGTGAGCTGTCTGTGGGTGTTACAACAAAAATGAGTTTAGTGTAGAACTGAGAGCAATTTAAGCAGTGAACTTGTAGATTTAATTCAGGTGATCAGTCATCTGTTGTAGGGAATGCCACTTATTTCCACTGCGTATGCCTTATAGTTACTGTTAAGTAACACAAGTTTATGAAAAATCATGGAGAGCAAGAAGTTTTCTTCCTTGTGTTATAACATCTCGAGTGATCTGTTAGTTGAGTATGACTTTTCATCATTTTTTTCCCTCACTAGAGGTTGCTGTTCTTGCTTTCATTACTGAAGCTCAAGTGGTAAATTATGATAGCTAAAACATAGGCTCTTATGTATGAAATGGTTGAGTTTTTTCCATTAATTTCTGTAGTGTGATTAACTGTCTTTGGTTGTGAGCCAAAGATAATGGTCTTTTCCTCATACCTGAGAGCTTATATTCCACACTTCACTGAAACACTGAGGTGAGCTGTAGCCTGCCAGTCTTACTGGGCAGAAGTAAACTGGGCCGAATTCTTAGTTTGCTAAAGCACACTTTTGTGTACTAACACAGAAAACATAACACAATGGATCAATATAATTAATTCAGAAGCAAGGAAGGACCTGTGAGTTGGTTGTGGGTTTTATTTTGGTTTTTAAAGGTTTTTTGATTTGGGGGTTGTTTGGTTTTTTTGTTTGTTTTGTTGGGTTTTTTTTTTTTTTTAGTTTTGTGGTTTTTTTAATAGGTATAATTATTCATTTTGTTTGTGGTACAAGGACCAAATCTGGATAGTAGCATGAACATTTGATAACTTTTTTGTTTGACAGCTGGATGGTGCTGTTGCACAACAGACTGAAAACAGCAGCACTCCACCCACTACTGGCTCTTTCAAGCTCTTTTGGCCTCTTCCCACAGAGGTAGCAGAATTCATGCAGGAGAAAGGAAAGATAGGTGCTGTCTCTACACTGTAAACAGAAGAGGACAAGAGTCTAAATCACTGCTGGGAAACAGGAGGTTTCTGCGCAGCCTGGGAAGCTTTGAAATAGGGTCCTTGAAAGAATATTTTTTTTTTTTTTCCACAGTGGTCATTTGATCACAGCTGGGCACAGAGCAGCAGCTACAGGCTCTCTCCCAGGCTTAGGTGAATATCCAGACTCGCATCTGTACACTTTTACCATCTCATTTTTCCATTACCCTACAGTGCAAGGTCTTTGTCTGGCTCTGGGAGTTAGCTGCTGCCACAGTTGGAATGAGTCTGCTCTTGAAGATGTTAGAAGTAAGTTATCTAGCTCTAGAGTCCTGAACATTTCTTTGGGTTTATCTGAAGCTTTTGAAAGGCAGGGAGTTGCACCTGCTGCGGCTGTGAATCTCTTTCATGGTCTTCACCTAATAAAACTTCTGTGCTCGTGATCAAGGGCATAACAAGATTTTGCTAAAACTTCTTCAGGACAGGCAGGATAAATTTACAGTATAAAATGTTATTCTGCTCTAATGCTTTTGTAGACAGCCCTTAGGTTAAAAGTATCTACATCTGTAGAGTTAGTCTTCAGAAATAGCCATTAAAAAAGTAATCACAGTGTGAAAAAAGATTGGAAAAGTAGTACACTATTGCAGGCTTTTTTTTTCTCTTGAAAGAATCTGAGGCAACTGGAGGAAGTAGTTCGGTAAGTATCAAAGTACTAAAAAGTAAAACAAGCACACTACTTCAGAACTTTTAAATTTTTATTACAGCCTATATGATATGAAGAGGAGGGAAGTACTGCATTTATACTAGCTAAATGCAGTGGGTTCTTAAAACTTCAGTATATGTTTTACTACGTATGTGATATCATATGTAGTAACTCAAACCATCAGATTTTTGAATAAGTAATTTTTCTCCATCCTTTAGGTTTCTGCCTTGATGATTTCTATCTCAAAATCCTTTTTTTTGAGGACTTTCAGCACTATTCTTCCAATCATTACTCACTCTTAAAAGTCCCTCTACCCTTGAGCTGCCTCTTTACGTATTTTACTTCAATAAACAGCTATGCAATGCAAACATTTGCTTATATCAAGAGACTCTGGCAGAACACAACAAAATTCAGGATACAACAAAATTGAACTAGTGTCTTTGAAAACAGAAGATAATTGCAATATAAGGTGATGTTTAATGATAAAAAAGATTATGCTCAAGATAGAAATGAGGTACTGACTAAATACAGTAAAAGCAGTTCACAGCTGTATGACAGCATTATACTTATAGTAGAAATAGGGGCCATCAGTTCAAGCTTGCAGACATAAGTCTTTGAAGAATCCAAATGCTTTAATTGATGATAAAAGATCCCAACTGTTTTGTCAAAAAAAAGATTTTACAGCATTTTCACAGAAATGGCCTGCTGGTAATATTTTGTTATTGTATTGCATGTGAATCTAAAATTTTTTCTTGCTCTCAAATGTGGACCTACCTCTAAGCAGTCCTTGGTGGCAGTTTCATGCAGCTGGTGAAGTGAATGTGGTTGCATGTGACAAGTAGGGTGACATTTTCTCCTGATTTTTGTTAAATAGCGGAATCAAATGAAGTTGCTGCATTGGGCTATGTTAGTCATACAATGCTTGCTTCAATGCATAAGTAACAAAAGGATGGAATAGAGATAAGAGGATAAATTCTTAAGGTGGGGGGTGGACTATGAATTTGCCATATCCTGCAATATCAGTCTTCAGAACTTCAGCTCTATGTTTCCTGATGCTGAGTGGATTTGAACAGGTGTTACTGATAGTCTAAGAAATACTGTGTTTTAGTATTCTTCCATTTGACTGTCAAACAACTACAATAGTTCTTAAGTTAAAGATGACAGTTCAAGGTCTTGGGCTGGTCCTATACAGGATTGAAGAACTACTTTGACTGTCAGATTTCAAATGAACAGATCCTTAAGGATCTACACTTGTTGTCTGTCATGGTGTTTAGACATCTAGAGCCTGTGGATGCCAGTTTGGTATTAGAAGTCCCTGGTGCTTTATGTTCTACCTTGCACTTTGATGCTGACAGTGCTGATGGACTGCTGGAATTTATGGAATAAATATTTCACTCCCATCAGCCTCGCAGACTGACTGTGAAGTCTGCTAGTGTGTGGGTGAGTGGAAGGAAATTTATTTTTCTTCGGGGTGTTGCTTGATGGTCATCTTTACAGTCCTTCCCTTGAGCAACTGCCATTCCATCTCTTTTCTTCTGCCTCTATCTGGTGCCTCTGTGTGATTCCCACCACCAGTGCTAGTGCAGAGCTCTAGTAGCTGGGGCATGTATCCAGCTGCAAAATAGCAAAGGGAAAAGGAGAGAACCTCTGGGCATCTCTCTGGAGCTGCAGCTGCACCCTTGTACCCCTTCAACAAATGCTGAAGTCACAGCTGCTCTCACAGGTCAAAAAGACTTTCTATGTTTGAAGAAGCAGCTTAGCTGTTAAAAGCTGTGAGTACACAAGGGCTGTGATTCTTAGAATCATAGATGTAACATTTCAAATACCTCCAGGAATTGTGACTCCACCACTTCCCTTGGTAGCCTGTTCCAATGTTTGACAATCTTTTTCGTGAAGAATATTCTCCTGATGTCCAATCTGAACCTCCCCTGGCAAAACTTGAGGCCATTTCCTCTTGTCCTGTTCATTACTTGGGAGAAGAGACTGCTTCCTACCTCACTACAAGCTCCTTTCAGATGGTTGTAGAGAGCAATGAGGTCCCCTGCTGAGCCCGCTTTTCTCCAGGCTAAATACCTCCAGTTCCCTCAGCTGCTCCTTATTAAACTTTTCTTGACCCTTCTTGAAGGATGTCTAGCTTTTCTGGCCTCATTTGCCCTTCAGGAGTGCCTCCAAAGAGATTGTCAACCAGACTTCTAAAGAGGCCAAAGTCTGCCCTCCCAATGTTGAAGGTGGCAGTTCTTCTGACAGACCTCTCCTCTATCCTGCCACCTGCTCCCTTACTTTGAGAACTGAAAACTGTCATTTCATTATCACTGTGTGCCAGGTGGCCTCTAACCATCATGCCCCTCTAGCATCCCCCAACAGTCCTTCTTTGTTCACAAACAACTAGAGTGCCTTCCCTAGTTGGCTCCCTCACCGGCTGTGTCAGGAAGTTTTCTTCCACACGCTTCAGGAACTTCCTGGACTGTTTTCTCTCCACTGTGTTATATGAGGTGTCAGGCAGCTAGAAGTAGATAGAACCTAGAAGGAGCCACAATTTCCTAGCACTTTCAGCTAGGCAATTAAATAGTCTTAATAGTGTGCCCATTTTTTCATCCTAGATATGATCACATTGCAGTTAGGTGCTGCAAGTACACATGGATGAGGAGCAGAAAAACACTGAAAAGGCTCACTGGTAGGTTTTTACCTACCTCTGTGTTAAAATGAGTTTACAGGTTTCTGTCCTTTAAATTTTAATGTTCAAAACCCTGAAAATCAATTATATTAATAAATACTTTAGCACCTCAGCTCTTTTAGGGTTGCTGTGGGACAAGAAGAGTTCACAAAATGCTTTGGTTTTCTGCAGTGTAGAAAAATTGCCAGCCAGGAGTGGTAGAGAGCATCAGTATATCTCCTGGCCTCCTCCAGTTGGCAGCTGGAGGAGGTCAGCCTGCTGGAAAAGCAGGTGAATATTTCCAAACAGCCAGCTGCTCCTTGAGTCACGGTAATTTCATTCTCTGACCCAAGTGGGTACAGCTCAGCTCAATTTTATACAGGTCTGGAAATGCAGGCTGATTGTTTCTGGTTGTGCTAGGGAGGCCATTTGTGGCTGATTATTGCTACCAGTTTGCCTCTGTAAAGCCACAAGAAGCTGACACTGTTCCTAAATCAGCCATTTGCTAATTTCAAATGTTAACTGATTAATTTGGTTTTGTTCACATCCTCTATTGGGTCTAGAATTGCTGTTCCCTTGTAGAGAATGATTTTTTTGTGCAAGACTTTCCTCATGATTTATTTCCAGTTCAGCTTCCATATTGCTAGATTCTGCACCAACCCAAGAGAAATAATATTCGCTTTTCAGTAAGGGATTAATACAGCTGATGAGATGTTTCTGACACAGGAGGTTCACAGATGTTCTTGCACAAGCCTTTAGAAGGACATTCGACATGTGGCGATGCAGTAACGTATTCAGGAAATTTTAGGTAAGCAAATTAACTTAATAAACCACTTTTCATCGAACTAGATGGAGCCAAATCAGGTACTTTGCCAAGAAATCTATGTTTATTAGTGCAGTATAATTTGTTGCTTACAAAGCTCTTTGGCTCAGGCAGGGTTTGTGAGGGGAACGAGCGGTGGTGTTGGGAGGTTTCCTGCCGAAAGAGGGCGGCTCCGCTGGGAGCACGGCAGCAGCGCTCACTGTTCCTTCTCCGGGTCCTTAAGGAGGGGATCAATACTGTGCCACACAACCCGTCCCCGAAGCTCGAAAAAAATCATCATTTGACATGAAAACCAAAGAAAGGTGAGCTGTTTGGTATGCCAGTTTGCTGCTAAGGGGGGCTGGACTAGGAAATTGTCACAGCACCAGAAGGCATCCTAGGACTCTGCTTCCAGTCTCACAGTAGTTTCTGGGGTTTCTAACAAGGGCAACCATTCACTGAGTTAAATTCACATGCATAAACTCTTTTGTGGGTAGTGAATGCATTGGCGTATGCAGAGTTCTTCTTTTAAAACCCTATATTCAATAGAGATTTAAACATCTCCACAGCAAGTCATCTCTCTGTATCCCCAAAGACTAAGAACCATAGAAGTTGGGCACTTTTTATAATTTAACTGTGATTTCTCTAAAGGGAGATGATTGCGGAAAAGAAGAATTTTTCTTTTGCCAGAAATCACCTCCCTATATCACTGTCTCTACTGGAAGGTGTGTGTGGTATTTGGGATATGCTGTATCTTCACAGTGGGTCTTGGATGTGCCTTGCATTTTGCCCAACACAGAGCCTATCAGGCAGCTCACAGATAGTGTTGGCTCCCACAGTATTTATCCAAATGACCTTAAAATTACTTAGTCAAAGGAAAAAAAAGGTCATAGTCTTTCCCACCTTAGACCCCTGAAGAGTTGCATAAATATCATATTTCTTTAAGAGTTATATAGGAAGAAGTCATTGTTTATATTCCCCTTGTTTGTAGTACAGGAACTGTTTAATATGTCCTGCTGTTTCTGGATAGGTAGCACTCTCCCAGTGTCAAACACAGCTTACTAGACTGCCAGAGTGACAATTTCATACCTTATTATGAAAGTCCTTAGCATGGCTTTTCTCAGCATAAGGCATCCAAAAGCTCCTTGTTTCAGCACCTGTGATCCCACTTTATTATTTCTACCCTTATTACATCACCCAACATATGATACTCTGTTTTGTTAGGTGGGATCTGATACGTCTTTTGTGATGTTATGTGAAATAATAAGGCAAACCAAAATTAGGTGTCACTACTTCAGCCACTGGAGTAAGAGTTTTGTTAGCAAAGTGAGATAGAAATTAATTTTATTTTGAAGTATTAGCATTTGGTTTTGAGGGTATCTGCTTGCCAAGTTAATTTTATGTTTCTTAATATATGTATCCCTTACACTGTACCATCATTTCCTGGTTTGTAAAGCTGAAACAAATTTGGTACTCTTCCTAGTCACATAGTTTTTGTTAAAATGGAGTTTTGATTTGGTTCTCTTAAAATTAGGAGCATATTTTGATTCAATTTGATTGTTTTTTAAATTTTAGCAACTCTGAAAACAAAAAACTTCTCAAAGCGACTTCTTAAAAATATCTGGACACTTCAAAATAAATGAAACAACACCAGGTAGTTGTTCTTCAACAGCCTCATTGTATTTTAATCTCTGCTTTTAACAGTATTATCCACTTTTTAAAAAGCAGTATTATCAAAATAACTCAATAAAGATATTTCATCATTGCATCTATAAGCTAATCTTGATTTTTTGAGATACATCTATACAATCTGGCCTAAAGATCTGAGCCAGCAACTTAAATGCATGTGAATGCTCATTAATTTTACTGGTGGATCTGAGCTAAGCTGTGGGCAGGGTGTATCTCTGAGCTGCAGTGTTGAACCCTTCTGAGTGCCTGATGAGGAATAAGTTTTCTTGTGTAAAATGGATGTGAAACACTTGAATTATGAAATACTAGCTACATGTAAGGAAATGTATTGCTTGTGTCAGTGAGTTTAGAGATTAGTTTTCTTTCAGATGAACCTCAGAATGTCACAAGTTGCTGTACGTTAGGGAAGCCTTTTGAAATGTTCCCTCTGTGCTCAACAGAATCAAGACTGTTGGAGAGAGACTCAAACATGATATCCTGCTGATTAGAAGGGGTGTCATCTGCTCCTAAAAACTTATCTAGGAGTGTAGCAAACAACATCACTGAAAATTAGCTTCACCTATAGACATTAAAAGAAATCCACAACCTCTAGCCCCCAGAACAGTTAAAGATCATATTGATTCATAAAGACAGCAGTAGGAAACTAATGTAATTTTTTCTATTCCCAAGAAGCTAGATCACAAAACTGGTACTCTTTTTCCTCAGGTATTACAAAAACCTAATTCTTGAGAGGAAAAAAAAGATATCTAACAAGTCTCTCTGTGCTCCTTATGTATCTGCCCTAATTTTTGCCTTACTGTCAAGGACAGCTAAGATTTAATTGACCACAGGCAGAAAAACAACTTCTAAATTCCTCACAAAGACCACATTCTACCAGCTGGTAGAATGAAAAAATATGAAAAACCAAAAAATATGCAAGTAATGGCACTTCCAAATAGGCCATCTCCAATCCTATTATGAAGACAGGTAATTTCCCAGGTAAACCTATACTAATGGTTTAATTGTTCAAACTTCTAGGCCTCATTCTGCTAAAAAACAAACAAAAGACTAGCCCACCAAAAGGAAAAGTAAAAAAACAAAACCAACCAAACAAACCCTGAGGGGCAACTAGCACACATCTAAGTAGGCATTTCCATGCCAGAGTTCACTGCATGTGTAAGATCATGTGCATATTTTCCTTCTGGTGAAGCAGTCACATTTTAGCTCTCAAAACTACAAACGTTTTCCCCCTGTCTTCGAGACTTGTTTAAACTATTTGGATGTTATTAACCTAAGTATCATTTGTGAGAATAATTCAAGCAAGCAGAGAGATAATGGGAAAAAAATATTTGAGAGTATTTACAGACTTGTTTTAGTATTTAATAATTTAATTATGTTTTTATCTTAAAAAAATCCTCTAGAAGAGAGATTTTATTGCCAATGTGAAATCTGGGGTTTTAAAAAAAATGCAGACCTAGGCCATAGATACTTCACTCTTTTGAATAACTTTGCCACTTGCTGACTTGGGAACGTTGATACTAGAAGTGCATATGAACTTCTGAAAGTTATTCAAAAGAGTTCCATTAGAACACACGGATGGGGAACACTGCAGCCTGTGCCCTATTTGTGGTAGACCTGTGGCGTCCACAGAGGACTCTTGTAGTCACAGACCCATGCCCAGACATTATGACATTTCAGACAAGGTTTTAAGAATGGAAATATGTGATTTTAGGTAGTGTTTCTTCCTTATATCTGTATAGGGAGTGTCTCAGGGTATACTCATAGTATGGAAATGCCCAAGCACTCAATACATCTTAAATCCTGACCTTTAACTGTTCGTATCACACTCCTGATGTTCTTACACCTTCATTCAAGTTCCTCAAGAACCTGCATCACATGCTAAATTCTGCCTCCTCCTCCTCCTATCTGGAGAAGTTGGGACAAAAAAAGAAGATATGGGAATATTTTGCCTCTACTCATGTTCTCTTGGGAAACTGAGCTATTTCTGGGAACCTGGAGCCTAGTTCTAGTCCAGTTTTCTTGTCCTGAGGTAAGCCAAAGTTTGCCTTTGAGAAGACAAGTATGTCCCCTCCATTCACCCTCACCTGTGATGGCAGAAACTGTTTTCAACCCAGGCAAGTGCAGTGGATGTTCCTGTTCTGTGGAAAGTACAGATCAAAGTGATTTTTGAGACTTGTTTTGACTGTACCAAAATGTTCTAAAGCATTACACTGTCTGTGAATTTGTTCATTAACTCATGGTGCAGGAAAAACAATCAATTGTGTACCTTTATCTTGCAAAGTTTGATGGTTTAATTGTTCATTGCAACACATGGAAAGCAACTAATTATTACCAGTTTTCTTTTTTCTTTAAGTGGTACCTGTCATCAATAAGCAAAACGTTTTTAGATGAGAAACTGTAGAGCTGATCTCTCTAACAGCTCACCATTGTCAAATGGGGAGACCCTACTCCCTTTACCCCATCCCATTGCCTAGGGACATTTCATCTTTAGCCTTCCACAAGTTCCACACTTGCTAGATCCTTCACTGAACTGATCCCACTGCTAACCAAGCAGCTTAAAGGGTACAGCTTCTGTGTTGTTAATGGCTGCTCTTAAGTAATTTCACACTTAAGCAAGTGATTGTGCAAGCACTGAGACTCATGAACCTCAGGCACCAAGCAGTATCTGGTTACAGATAACCATTTGTGATTGCTGCCCTTCTGTTCAGTTATGGACATTCAGGCCAAGTGACCTCCCATGTAAACCTGGGTTACCACCAACCAAAGTTATGAGTCAAGGCTGCAACAGCTCATATCCTCTATGGCTCACCAGAGAGACCTCTAGCACCAAAAGACTCCAGTTGCATGACAGTGGGTTCAATTCCAATTTTTCCATCTAACTGTTTAACAACAAAAGCCTCCAAAAAAAAAAAAAAAAAAAGCCTTACAAACCAAACTTATGAGTACTGCTTCCTGTTTTCTGAAGCTAAACTCAGAACAACAGTTTGTGTAATGATGATGAACTGTTAAATAAAATTAAGTCCCTTTCCCTATGGACTTTGTAATAAAAATTGTAAACAATATTTTGCAAACAAAGCTGCAGGACTATGGGCTGTCACTCCCAGATGGCATAAATTAGTGGAAGGTTTGTTGTGCTTCCCTTCCCAAGCCATCCACCCCTCCCTGGGTTTTGTATGTGCTAGCCTTGAACAGGGATGACTCAGCTGCTGGTGAATCACCTGCTGAAGTGCTAAAAGTGCTAGCTTGGCTGCATTTCCTCAAGCAACAGTGAACTGTCAAGGCAGACTAGCAAGAAAATAGTCTTCTGTAGCTGGGAGAATTTTCCTGCTTGCACATCTCAATGTGCTGCAATTAGAGGTGGTTGCACAGATATTACCGTGACTCCAACAATCCCTGTTGAGATGTTGCTTGCTAAAATCTTCCTTGTGCAATTGCTTGTTCATGACAGGACTTTTCCATAGGCATTGCTCTAAAGCTTTCTTTAACAGAAAATTAGTTGGTTAATAGGTCCTGTACACTATAACTGGAGAAATACTGGTCAGGGATGTTTCACTGTTTTCCTGTTGCTGACATGAAAAGTAATGGAATATTCCAACCAGAGAGATTGTTCCAAGAAAGACATGAGGTCTAGAAAAGCCTTCTGAAATCTTGCTGTTTCAAATTACTGTTTTCTGGATTGATGATGCTGGAGAAAGACAGGAGGAAAAGTAAAAACTGCATGGAAAGCTTTGCTGGACTCTACATCCTCACAGGACTGCATATATCCAACCAGCTGCTAGAGAGAAAAATATGGAGAACCTATTGTCACTGTGTGGTAAGTCTAAATGTCTTTTACAAACAGAGACAGTTTGAGAGATACAAATCAAGGCTGGCTTGCCACAATAATTTTTAACTAATATGATTGATGGGCCTTTTTGACTATTTTGTTTAGTATTGGTATCTTCTTTGCCTTAATAGTCAAAGAGTTACAAAATCACTTAGGTTAGAAAAGACCTCTGAGGTCATCGAGTGCAACCTTTGACCAATCACCACCTTGTCAACTAGACCATGGCACTAAGTGCCACATTCAGTCGTTTCTTGAACATCTCCAAGAATGGTGTCTCCACCACCTCCCTGGGCAGTCCATTACAATGCTTTAAAACCCTTTCTGTGAAAAAATTCCTCCTGATGTCCAACCTGAACTTCCCCTGGCACAGGTTAAGACTATGTCCTCTCATCCTGTTGCTAGTTTCCTGGAAGAAGAGGCTGGCCCCCACCTTGCTACAAACTCCTTTCAGGTAGTTGCAGAGCATGATAAGGTTGCCCCAAGCCTCCTTTTCTCCAGGCTAAACAACCCCAGCTTGCTTAGCCACTCCTTATAAGACTTGTGCTCCAGACCTTTCACCAGCTTCATTGCCCTTCTCTGGACACGCTGCAGCACCTCAGTGAAGGGGCTTGAAGTGAAGGGGCCCAAGACTGGACACAGCACTCAAGGTGTGGCATCACTAGTGCCAAGTACAGGGGGACAATCACTTCCCTGGTCCTGCTGGACACATCATTCTTACTACAAGCCAGGATGACATTGGCCTTCTTGGCCACCCGGGCACACTGTTGGCTCATGTTTAGCCAGCTGTCAATCAGCACTTTTCCACTGGGCTATATTCCAACCACTTCTCCCCCAGCCTGCATAGGTAATAGCAGTGTATAGTATATAGCAGTAGTGTATAGGCCAGCTGCCAGTTCTCAGCAACAGCAGGACCAGCCTCCCCTGCTGATAAGCAAGCAGACAATGGGAGGAAATCATGTCCAAACCTCTTTTGTGGCCCTAAGCATGAACCAGCATGTGAAGAGCAGCAGTATCGTGGCCCCTGTTTAGCTGGTTGACAAGGTCAACCTTTCCCAACAGATATTTCCTATCATCATCTTTGTCAGGGTCCGAGTCAGAATCCTCTTGCAAACCCATGGTTGCACAATGATGGTTAAATTCTGAGTCATGTAGGACAGAGAAAACAGTGCCAAAAAGGATTATTCAGGTTACATATCTGTGTAATTTCTCATTGTGACAAAGCCAGAGGGTTCATCACCTGGCAGGACCAAGGTAAACAAACAAGTCTATTTCTATCAATTCTTATTTTTGGAACAAGTCTGATTAATATTAACATTCTTGTGGGGGAAGATCCAAGGATATGGCAGAATCCCCATATGAGCCAGGTTCGCTCATATAATGTCTCAATAAACCTTCAGATTAGTCTTACAATAAGCATATTGTTTGAAAAACAGACAGGAGATTTACTCAAAGGCCTTCCTTCCTTCCTTTGAGTATTCCTTCCTTTCCATATTTTTTCATGAACATTCCACATCAGTAAATATTAAAAAATATTCCACTGTCTGGAAAAGCAGGCATTGGTCTTGGTGCTGTTTGAGGTTCTTACACGCAGAGGAGGTGTTCCAAAACATAACTGCATGCAGAATGCAAATATCAAAATATTTGCAAAATAAAAGCAAATGCAAGGGTACATACACATCTCTAAGTGCTGTGTAATACTGCCAATTCTAACACCATTCCAGCTTCAGTGGAAAGCCACTGCTAACCTGTGTGCTTAGTTACATGACAGCACACACAAATCTTAGATACAAACAATTATTATCAGCGTTGTACTGACTGTGATTTGCCTTTTCTTGTCTTTCTACCTCAATTTATTTTCAAACCATAAGCCACTTTAGTGTTGAAAGTCTTCATACCACTGAAGCTAACTATTTATCATTGTCAACTTTATTCTAAAGTTAAGCATAATATATGTGTATGTAAATTTACAGGTATTGTTTTTTTCTCCTAAGATAATTGATTTTTTTAAGAGGGATCTTCTTAAGGGATTATAGTCCATTTACAATCAATCCATTTTTGCTAATCTTTAAAAACCTCTAAGATAACTGCTGTCAATTTATATCAGTCCTTTCTCTACACTCACAAAATATGAAGGTTCTCAATATTTTCCATCCAAGTCTCCTTACAGTCCAGCTTGGGAGTGGCAATAGGATGAGAGCCAAGGAATTTCCAGAAATCTTGAAATGCTACTAAGTCATTACTGACGCAGTGCCATGAATACTTACTTGATGAAAGTTAGATGCAGGACCATTCTGTCCCTAATTAGCAGATATTATCAGTGCATCCCATCAAAAGTCAAAGCTTCTTGCTTGCTTACAGACTGGGGAAAGAAAAAGAGTAGTTACTTCCCCATTTAGGAACAAACACAATCTTTCAGCACTCTCTGACCTCAAATAGTCTCTGGAAGAGACTATTTTAGCTACCACCTTTTCTGAGTCCCTTTCTCACCTCCAGTCATTCTTCATTTAGGTTATATTTGGTTTACAGTTTAAAAGATTAATAGATCTATTGATGTTAAAATATCCTTTAAAAATATTTGTAGGTGTATTAAGTCTGGAGACCAGTCTTGTGGCAGAATGTCTTCCAAAATAGATTTAATGGAATACACAGACATGAAGCCCTAACAAATGCCAAACTTGATAAGTCACCACAGAAGCTCTAATGGTTTACATGTAGGAATGTAAGAATGGACATTGTAGATTTCCTCAGGGTGATTTTCAAAGTGGCAAGATCAAATACTTCAAAGTAGTTAAGAGAATTTGTATTTGGTTGTAAAGGCATAATTTATTGCTTTATTACACCTCCTCCAAAATCCTTAGCCAAGGAATTGGTGTGATCCCTGAATTTCTCCCTCAGCTTGTTCTCTTGATCTGCTTGTACTTTTCATGCTCTTTTCTGACTATTAAGAGAACACTATTAAAAAGAAAACAATCAAATAAACAAATCAATCTATAACTCAGGAAGAGAACATGGATAGATATTCACAGTATGTCTTTGTGGCTTTGTCTGCGGTAACAGAATAAAATAAAGAACATATATACAGACAACACAGGAGAGGCCTTCACAATGGAAATAATGCAACAGCTCTTTCCATGAATGTGAAAAATCCATTATTTCTGCACCATGTTCTGAAAAACTATGTTCAAAAGGCTAGGCTTATGGCTGGCTGAATAAAGAAAAGAGATGTGAACATGCCACTGTCTCCTTAGTCCAGGTTCTTAGCAGTCAGGGTGCTGGCCCATAAAATGCCTGCTATTTTGAAAGAAATTATTTAATCTGACAGGGAAAGCATTGCACAGGCAAGTCACTATCTGGCTTCAGATGTAAATCTCAAATCTGCTATAGCATATCAGATTGCAAAAACTAGTTGAAAAGACTTGTCTGCCTCAGGAAGGAGGCATATTGCTCCTTCACTCACAACAGCTCTGATCTACCTGTTTATATCTCTGTACAGGCAGAATCCAAACAAAACCTGAACATTATAATTAATATATGTATAATTGAAGCATATATATATATGTATGTATGTTTATATATGTCCTATATTCTGCTTTTCCAAAGTGCTTATTCTCTTTTAAAAAATACCTTGTTTGAGACTCTAAAACACAATGCTAGCCTACCATTATTTCAGCTCAGGAAATTCTCTAGACCAGTAAAACAGGTCCAGCCTTCAAGAATCCTGTGGGCCAAAAGGAAATGTTATGGTACTTCCCATAAAGAGACTATTTACCAACTAATTACTCATCACCAATATCACCCTTCCCTCTTTCCTTGCATCCTCCATGTATTTAGTGGACTCCCATCTGAACTGGTGAATTAAACTTCCTCACTGTTTTTTCATGCATCCTCCCATCTTTTTCCCTAAGGTGGTTTTCCACTTTGGATACCATAGTTCTTTCCCAAAAAATGTAGCTGCCTGTCTCCAAATCTAGGAAAAAGCAGATGACAGGACATTATTTCTTGAATGTGAAGTGATTGTTTAAGTGCTCTCTCCCCTTTGAATGGAAGCTGAAAACCAGACCCATTTTATATGGGCAGAGTTAAAACCACACACAAATTAAAAGCAAAGATACTTTGTTTTTTTTAATTATCTGAAGACTAAGGACCAATCTATAATCCTTAAAATGTTATTATAAATATTATTGTAGATAAAATTATCTGTATCTAAAAGCATGAATGAGGGCAGTCAGCCATTTCATTGGCAATGTGGGAAAAAAAATTGAATAAACTAGTTTCATAGCTCTTTTCCAAGTCCTTGGCTCAGAAGCAAGGTTGGAAACAGACTTCTGCCTCTTGCTGCAGATGGAGATAATTTCTACAAGGAGACTCTACCTGCTTCAAGTCTTACTTTTTTTTTTTTGTGAAATTAACTTGGTATTCCTTTTCTTAGGGAATTGGAACACAGAAATTTCAACTAGATACCTTGTCATTTTACTCCCATCCTCTGTTACAGACTGACTCAATACTACGGCATGGAAATTACATACTTCCTGAAGGAAACACTTCAAAACAGCACCTCACCTGGCTATCCAGGTGAGATTTGTTCCTTCTGGATACAACAACCTTTACAGATGTGATTGCTTGGAATTAATAGCTCTCTCTTAATTTGTTAGAAGCTCCCCAAAAAATGAGAACAATATTCTGCAATAACTGTAGCATGATTCAAATCAGTTTTGGAATTTTATTAACTGTCCATAGTGCATTGTGTGGTTATTTTTCAGGGTCAACCATTATCATGCCAGAAATATGGAGACAGACCAATAAGTAATGCAAAGTGTATTTTCTAAAATTAATATAGAGAAGGCTTTCCATGTTAGCCTTCCAACAAGAATTCCCACTTCTTGGCAATAATAATTAAAAACCATGTGCTGAATAGATTCTGCAGCTATCACAAATCACCCTGCATTAATTTCTGAACAAGCTGTTTCTGCAGTGAGGTACTTAATACAGGTAATGCAGTACCTCCCCCCAGCGGGACTGCACCATTGCCCAGGTTTCATAGCCTAAATCATGGCACCTTCTGGGCATTAAGTTTATGGTGCCAACAGGCCAAACTTGTTCAGTAAGAACCTCTTTTTTTGCTGTTGGCTGCATCTGCTGACAGCGTTGTTGCTGCTGCTCGTGTTCTGGCTCTGTTGATTCTTCTTTCTATGCTAAAGCCAGGGATGCTGCCTCTTGACCTGAAGACATAGAAAGGAGGAAATGTCAGAATACGTCTCAGGGTTCTGCCTCTTCTGCATTTTTTCTGTTGTTCTTCCCTCCTGGGCAGGGATTCTGAAACATTACTCCAATACAAGGCCTGTAGAACCACATTTCCTGAGATAGATGTAGTTATTTGCCACCTTGGATAAAGGTGACATCTCTCAACACAGCTATACCAATAATCAAGGTTTGTTTTAATTGAACAGTAACTACCCAGCAGACCAAATACTGCAAGGCGCCTTGGCATAGAACTTCTGCCTTTGTCATACCCTTTTCTTGAACATCTGTGTCCCAATTAAGAGGATGCTCATATTCCTGGTGTGAATGGTGCCAAGGGCAAAGGAAAAAGGTGTGAAGATTTTGTCCCGTCTCTTCCCTAGACAAAACTATGGTTTCCTCAGGCTCTGAGCTTGGTGGCTTTGGCAAGAAGCTAAAGTATGGGTCAAGCTGGAGACACTTAAGACTGCAGAGAAAGTGTGTCATACACTGAGTGGACAAAAGCCACTGTTTGTAGTGCTCCTCCACCTATTGAAGCATTAATAACACTTTTAAGTGTCACCTGAGAGACAGTAGTTCTGCATTCTCCTAGAATATCTGATAACTGTGGACCCAAACCCACCTCTTGTGACTGTCACAGTAAAGACAAAGTCAGTGAGAGAAGCTATTTCGTTAAAGTATTTGTTTTACAAAGCCCATAGTTTTGAACAGCTGCTTAGCAAAGCACGCAGTCCACACAGGTGTCTTTGGAAGATCAACTGCCCCTAGGAAAAGTTACCAGAAAAGAGGTACCTGCTTGGTTCCTTCCTGAAGTGAGACCAGACCACCATGAACACCAGCTTCCAAGGAGGTACATATAGCTCTTGCGTATGATTTCCAAAGTCATAAAATAAGTAATAATAAAACTTGTATCTCAGCTGCTGGTTTTTTGTTTGTTTGCTTTCTTCCTCAGTCTTGTTCAGAGAATCAAGTTAATTTTTCTTGGCACTGTGTCCTCCATGTTCTGAAGCATTAAAAGAAATACAACAGGCAACAAAATACCATACGTTGTCTTTGAATCACCCTATCACTAATTTTTAGGCCAACACAGCCATCCCAGCCAAATTTGGGACCCCGTCATTTTTGTTAAGAGACTATTTAATATTTCAAGCAGTGGTCATGAAACCAACAATTCTTTTGTGGGAGCTGCCCAACATACCATTCAGCAGTCCTGGGCTACTGTCAGACATTGTGCTGTCACAACTGAGTTGCTGTTTCTTTTGATGTTCTATCTTCTTCTTTGGGTCTAACAGCTATCCTTCCATGAGTTTTCTTGCTAAAAGCAGGAGGAAAGAGTCTCTCTTAGCATCAGGAAAGTAGTCAATCAAGACCATTATTATGCTGGAAGTAAACCATCTTTTGTCTCAAAAAGTTCATATGGCAGTTGAAGATCCAAACACTCCATGCAACCTTCTGAACACAGGGAAGCTGTTTGTGCCGTTTGACCTCCAGGATACAGCTCCACTTATCTGTCATGCCATCTCAGGAGATGTGGAAGATCAAAAGCACCACAGGACAGGCTATTATCCTCCAGGCACATGATGTAATTTGACAGTGACCACAGTATTCAAAGTGGCAGCAGCACACACATAAAAGCAATATTTCTGTACTCCTACCAGCACAGCAGAAATTTTCTAGTGAAGCTCTGTATGACATATTGTACGTGCTCAATCTTCCACAGAGCTTGGTCTCTAAAAGATACGAATATACTGGACTGAGGCCAGCAAAGGGCTGCAAAGATAATTAAGGTACTGGAACACCTGTCATACAAGGAGAGGTCAAGATTGCAGAGATTGCTCAGTCTGGAAAAAAGGCTCAGGCCCAATGTGTATAAGTACCTAAAAGGAAGGTGTAAAACACAGAACCAGACTCTTAGTGGTATTCACGTAAAAGAAAAGAAAAAAGAAAGTACATTCAATATAAACATAATTTTATTTGTTTTTAAGAAGAGTGTGAACAAACACTGGAACAGGTTACCCAGAGAGATTATAGAGTTTTCAACCTTAGAGATATTTAGAACTTAACTGAACACAGATACTTTCCAAGCTAATGATTCTGTGAAGTCGTAGTCCCTTGGAGATGTACTTCTCTAGCACAGATTATCAGGTAAAATCCTCCTAGTGGTGTGACAAACCTGAACCTGCTGAGAATCCACAAATCCCACTGCCTGACTCACTGCTTCTAATTTCGCTCAGAAGAACATGTCCACAAAGACGCTAAAAATGAAAAGCTACTTGCTCTGGAGTTTGGTACTCATACTGTTTATATGCATAACCCACTTTTCTTCCCCTAGTATTTCATAGCCAGAAGGGAAAAATGTGGTGCATTGGTATAAAAAGGTGAGGAGTCTGAAAACACAGATACATCACACAGTTATTAGTGGTGGACTTTGAGAACAGTGAGATGTGTGTATGGACACCACATTTAGGCAGCCTCATTTTTTACTTGTTAACTTTTGTTTCCTCAAGCATAAAATAAGTGGAAATTCTGAGGTAGAAAAGCTGCAGAACTGAGAGTGAAACAAATCTCTTCTTCATCAGTCTGAATTCTAGCTCTCATCGATCCCTCATAAAGGTAAGACTTTTTAACACACTTGTTTTACTCAGTGTTTCTTGCTCATCAGTAGTAAAGTAAATCTTTCTCTGCTAGTATATTTCACTAATTGTATAGACAAGAGAAATGAAATAGTTTCTAGGCCATCATGTAAAGAAAAAAAAAAGACCCACCATTAAAAAAAGTCACCCTTTTCTCCATACTGTTCCAACTGCTGTACCAATTGCTAGCAGAGTACTGTGACATGACATGGGCTTAGCCAGCATTTACATAAATGACATACATATAAGATTCCTGTTTCTTGTTTTGGATTACATAAAGCCAAGGGGGCTTTCAGCTTTCTAAGGATCCCTTTTCAAAAGGGTAAGGCCTCCTCAGCATATGTCCAAAATAAATGGATGGTCCTCAGAGTAAAGGGAAAGTAAAACAAGTCTCTGTAGACACAAGGCAACCTGCCACCCAACTCAGAGAACCAAAACATCATGCCACTACTCAAGCTATGACTGTAATGAGACCATTCACTCCAGTTCCATCAGCATCATCCCTTTCTGAAGTAATCCCAAGAGAAACCCCTATTATTCAATACACCACCTTTGCTTTTAGTAGCTTGTTGTCTTACTTGACAAGACATTGTATTGCCCACCTAGACTGGCCTCATGCTTTATAGCTACAAGTTCATTCTTTTTAGGAGATGACAATTTAAAATTGTTCTTAAAATACTACACCTAAATGATACAAAGACTTCTGTTACAAAGTTGCATAGTATGAGCTTTTAAAATAAATTAGGCAAAGTAGATCAGCAGCACAAAAACATAATTTAAATCCTTCCCCATCCCTGTTCCGACATCCATAGTCATCTGTGAGTTCGGAGACCACCACCTCCAAATATTAATATATGTCATTAATATATTTCATGGTTTTTTCATCAACACAGCACATATTTTCATTTCACAAAACTTTCATTTGTATGAATTACAATCTTGTTTCAGGAAACTCTTGAATTCTTCAGCTTACCAGGGAATGATACCAGCAGTACAGCTCATCCTCATGGTTCATTGAATGGCAGCAAGAAGTCAGGTCCACTAGAGCCTTTTCTGGCTCCCTGCTGAATACATGAGGCTTCTTGCTCCATTCTCCCCACAAAGTCGCCAATTAGTAGTTTGTGATGGAGGATCATATTTAAGGCATTATAAACAGACATAACCAAAGCAACTAAATTCAATTAATGTATTTTCATGATGAGATGAAAAGAAACCAGTTCACTGGATTAAAAAAATAGTTTAAATGAAAGCTGTTAAGTGCCAATTAAAAAGCAACTTGTCTAAATCTTGTTACTAATGAGAAATGAGGCACCCTAAGTTCACAGCTGCTAGAGAAGCAAACCTTTCCCATCACCACCTTTAGCAAGGTCCAATTTAGAGTTGCCAGTCTCTGCATTTTGTGCTTTTTCACTCTTTCTTTGGTCGACCTTTGAAGGTATCCATTGCATGGAGTACTCCAAAATAGTCCAGAAGGAGAACAGTTGCTTTCACTGGTAGAATGCTGTAAGGAAGAAGATAGAAAGGAACAAAACAGACATCAGAGGAGTTGTGCAGTTTTATCACAGAATTAGTTTTACCTGGCTAGTACTGGCAAAGGCAGTATACTCTTTAGAATATCGACCCACCGGTCCTCTCATAATATCTATTATACTTGTTTGGCAGCCTGAGTTATTAGACAGATTGGTATCCCAACCTGGCTTTTAACAGAGTCATAAATGCCCTAATGCCGGAGCAAGACACCAGATAGGTGCTGGGTTAACAGTTGCACTCAATGATCTTAGAGGTCTTTTTCAACCAATGATCCTATGACATGCAGTTACGGAGCAGCAGGCCCAGTCTCTACAGCCTACTGTAAAACAGCACCCCAATGGAGTCAGCAAGTCACAGTTAGACATTTCTGTCATTGTTCTGTGGTCCAAGGGTAGACTGAACCCCTAAAACAAAACAAACAAACAAAAAAAAAACGAAGAAGAGAAGCCCTCCAGAAATATGTAGAACCGAATGAAAAGTCACAGCAACAAGTAGAAGTCTGTTTGGTACATTTAGTCAAAGATGCAGCTGGAACATCCCTGGACAGAAAAGAGAGAGAGGAAAAGAAAGTCATAACTTACCTTTTCAAAGCAAATAATACATGAAGGATGGTGTGTGGTATCAGCAACAGTTCTTGGTTCTGCCGAACAGCAGTGACTATCTTCTCAGCCACATACTCTGGATCCAGCACAGGAAGCACACGTGGCCACCTGAAAGAGAAAACATCTCTTACTGTAATATAAATTGGTTTGAATTCACATTTAACTCAAAATAAGTCTCCATTTTACAGTTATTCAACTAGAAAAAGAAATAAATACCACAAATCCTATGAACAACAGAACCTTCATTATGTTAGAGTGAGTAGACATTGTTATTTTCCCTCTGTATGACCTCTCACAAGACAAATCAGAGTCCTCCTATTAAGACACACCAGGCTTTTATTCGGCTCATAAATTTTGTCATTACACACACATACTGAGCAAACCTATGACATTGGTTTCAGGAGGTGAATGGGGGTTTAGAAACCAGACAGGACAACCAGAGCATTTGGCTTCTGCAGAGGAAAGGACACTAATTATTCACATTTCAGCTTAAATGAATGGTAAAGTACTTAGGCTTTTGACATTTGGCTTGCCCAGTCACTGTTAACACCCATCTGAAGCCCTAAAAACAGCACAAGCAGAGAAAAGCCTAGCTCCTGATTTTCATAAAGGAAATAGGGGTAACACACTAAACATGCAACTTGCATAAAAACCTCACAAGAGTTTACTCACTTGGTTTTAACACCATCAAACATTCCTGTGTTTATGACGACAGGACACACAATTGTGGTTTTAATACCAGTCTTTCCCAGACTTTTCATCTCTATATCAATTGACTCTGCAAAACCAACTGCTGCAAATTTACTTGAACAGTAATCTGTAAAATAAACATTAATTGCACTTTAATATTTAAATTTACAAGTTAAACTTTACTGAACAGATTGACAGAGAACAAAATTTTGCTCTAGTAAGTAAATGGACTAGACACCTATTCTTTTTTCAGTGTACAACAACACAATATAGTATTGAAATGATATATACATAGTACCTGCAGGAAATTACTGTCCAATAATAAAACACTTCACAAAAGAATAGGAACGGTTTTCAGGATTAGGTTACTAATAAAATTTGCCTTTGATGTGATTTATTCCATTACTTTCCCTCTCCTAAATTAACAGTTGTTCTACACTGGCAGACAGAGGGTCTCTCATTGCATCCCTGCTATCACTTTTCCACTCTCTATGGAGCAATGGTAAATGAAATTACCTTTTCATACCAGACCTTATCTTTGAATCCATGTACTTGCTTCTTATAAGTTTTCAAGACTCTCTAATGTGGTTTCAACTTGAAACACAATTTGTCCTCATTATCACTGCCTTGAGGCTAGATTTCTTTTACTGCTATGTCACCTTATTTCATTTTCCTCCCCCTTTGTATACATTTTCCAGAAATGCCTTCTGAGTTTTCACTAAATCTAGAGTGGCCTCTTCCCTATCAGAAATGCTCAAGTTAACTTTATGGAAATTGAGACCCTCTGTGTTGAAAGTTCTATATGGCTTCTGTTCTTCTAACCTGTTTTAGAGCACAGCTGAGCTTCTGGAAAACTCTTTTTAAAGAAATTGTCTATTTAAGGTCAGCTGCTTTGAGAGTATGACTATTTGCTGTACCTATAAGGAAAGATCCAGAAAACTCAAATTTAGTTTGTGAGGGTTTTTTTTCCCCCATGAGTATTGATTGCAGAATTTAAATCAAACTAAGTGTCTAAATGAACATTAGCTTTAATACACTACCTGAAAGACGAGTGATTCCACATATGCCTGCAGCGCTTGCTATGCTAACCAAGTGTCCATGATTAGTGGCAATCATTGCTGGGAGGAAGGCTTTGTAAGTCTGCAATATAAGTCAGAGTTGCAATGTAACATTTTACTAATTAAGCTACATGTGATAATATTATGAAATTGTTGTTTTTAGAGAAATTTTCCCTACAGAAGCTCTCCCCCTTCCATTATGGAAAGGGGGGGTGTGTGTATGTGGAGTTTGTTGTTTGAACTCTAACCTTCAGGTATTTAAACGGGGACTTTTCCAGCCACACAAGTACTACCAAAGACAGATGATAACTTGCTGAAAGCTAACTATATAGATTCAGCTAGTTGTGAAGTTTCTTCCAGCTCACCACTGCAACATTTCAAACGAGAATGGAGTGTTCAGTGCAAATTTTCTAAAATGGCAAAAATTGGAATTTCACGTTTTCCTTCTACTGAAGTAATTAAATCTTTGTTATTAAATTTATTTATAAATAAACCAAAACATTTTAATATCTTCTTCACAATTCTTTATGATAGAAACACCACACAGGTGATCTGCCTTGCCTGGAAGGAAATAAAAAAGCACATAAGCTTATTAATTTCAAACAAAAGCTCCACGTATTATTAAGAGTGTTATCTGAACATGTGGTACTTCTTACTGAAACTATCATAACCACAAAACAACTAGAACACTAACAGAATTGAACATTTCTCTGTGACTAGGGCAGCAACTATTCAGATGGGCCTGCTTCATGTCGCTTAATCATATGACTACACTCAGAATTTAGAAGATGGTAAACTTTGGTTCTTAAGAGCATTTCTAAATGTGAAATACTTCCACCTACACCAGAGGTTCTCAAAGGATCCACTCTTCCACCTCTTTTTTTTTTTTTTTTACAGACTTCAGAGCATAGAAAGCAATTTCTTGTATCGTTTCTAACCGAACTTCCTTGCATGTTTCCCTCAATTCCAAAAGGCAAAATTAACACTGAAAACGTGTTAGAGGGATGTTTTATATATATATATGGAAAATAGGGGTATTACCCAGAAGTGTGCCATTGTGTTCACTTCCATGGTTTTTTCTACAAGTGAATCTGGAGAATCAATAAATGTCTTCCCAGTTACAATACCAGCATTGTTGACTAGGATGCTAACATCGCCAACTTCTTTTTTAACCTAAAAACAAAAAGCATCAAGAGATTACAATAAATACAAACCATGCTTTCCAAGTATTATATAACTTAACAAACAGAAATATTAAACATTTCAAATAAGTTAAACTTATCCTCTTATGGATCCAAACACCTCAGGTCCCTGCATATTTTCACCTGATGCCTTTTTAAAATCTGAGTTTTCTACTGGATTTTCTTTGGAGATGTGGAGTCCAACAGCTCCATAAAAGCTTCTGCTTTCAGCACCTCTGTTTCTGGGGACAACTGTTACAGATAAGTGTCTACTGCAGAGAGCTTAACGAATGCAACAAGTATTTTTCTACGGTAAATCCACCTTAAAATCAACGAACAATTCTGGACTAGAAGCTGGTACACTCTATCCTAGAAAATAAGTTGGCTAAAAAGCAATGCCTATACCTTTAATTCAGTAGGAGGAAGTATAGTTCTCATTTTAGCTCCAGACTGAAAACATTGATAAACAGACTCACTTGAGAGAACAACTACAGGCCAGCTGATACCAAGATACTGTACCAGCTCTCAAAAGGAGAATGAAAATATTCAATATAGTATTTGTAGTACAATTAATTCATCTGAGCTATCTGGGAAAAAAAGAAAAAAGTACTCTTTATGTTGTTTAATTTGTGACTTCCAGATTAAGTGCTGAACACATACTGATCAGTAGTTTTGGGAAACCGGGTTGGTTTTATACCATTTTGCCATACAATTGGAGATCCCAGAACCTTAATTTCTTCATGCTTCTTTTGCTAGATGCCTACAGTGACTAAAGAAAGCCCAGGCAGACCAGATAGGCTAGCCTATATAACAGTAAAGAATTAAAGGGTAATTTATCACCTACCCTTTATTCTAGCTTAACTTTCTCATCTTCCTTAAACTTATTCATGTTTGTTGACTAAGCAAGGGTTCAAAAAAACAAACAAACAACAAAACCCAGAGAGCAGCTTACACAGAATTAGGATTACACAGAATAGCTTATATAACAAATTCAACAGCCAGAGCCACTGTCCACTTCAGTCATTGCTCGAATATCCTTATCTGTCTATTGCTCTCTCAAAAAGTTGTAGCAATTTAAATACTCTGAAGCAGTGGCACATGATCTCCATAGGCAGCCTCAGACAAGTTGTTCCAGTCACCAACCTGAGTATGCACCTCTCATCACAAGTTAAAAATAGCATAGACTCATAAATGCATTTGTTAGTAAGGGATGTTTTAATACTGCCTCATGTCAGATGATCTAGCAATTCTGGAAACCTGGACCAGTACCTCAAATCTACTCTTTGGGGCAAATAAATACCTGAATAAATGCTCATGCTTCTTTTGTGCAAACAAAAAAAGGACAGAGTTGGGGGATGTGGTACATACAATTTGTAACTTGGTGACTGGGGCACTCACATTAGATGAGCAGAAGGAACAGCAAACAGAACTTTTATCATGCTGTTTCTAACTGGTGGTGAAAACCTGAACAACCTCTTCTTTTACCACTTGGCTCTGCTGAGTCTTACAAAATATATTCACATTTTGGATGGAATTCAAAGCAGATTTAAGTGCCACACTTTGCAACCCAGACAAATAATTCTAGCTTTACAACACCTCTGTTCATGCTGCTTCCCTATTAACTAGATGTGACAGCTTTCCTCAGCAAATTGGCTGTTTTAATTCACTTCTCTCAGCCCTCCCTTGTGCATGACAGTGCCATGATACTCAGCACAGGCTTCCACATTCTGCTTTGAGGCCAAGTATAGAGACCTTTATCAAGCTTTTTCTCTAGCTACTGGGGATGGAGGAGTGAGTGTGTGTGTGTATGTGTAAAAACAGTGCCAACTCTCCAGAGCATTAAACCTCTCAAATCATGCAGTGCAAGAAATTGTGTTCCAGGTGTTTTAGGCCTCAGCAAAGGAAGCATTATGCAAACAGCTGGTCTGATTAAACATCTTTTCCAGGTATAAACACTTTTCTGTTTGTTTCTGCATTTATACTTAAGCATTTACATTGAAGTTTAGTAGTGAGCAATTCCCATGATTCCCAAACAGCATTCCAAAATGTGTACTTTCTAAGAACCATGAGCACCTCCATAACTGCTTACAATAGGTATTAAAAAACACCAGATATTTTATAGGCAGCATGAAATACCACCAGGAAGTGTGTTTCTACTGTTGCTCCTCTGCACAAGAAAGAAGACTTAGAATACTGGAAGACTGACTGTAAACTATCATCTTGACCAAAAAGCAAGAAACAAAACCAGCAGATAAGTAAAAAAGTACAATGCAAGAGAGATCTTGAATGTGACCCATGATGCAATTTTGCAGCATGACTGTGAGAAAGGGCTTCTGTTTCTTCACAAGTAGGAGGAACAAAAAACAGAGTTACTTCCATCTTTCAAGGTCCTAGATTTTTTAAGTTTAGCTGAACTTGAGGGAGGGGTAGACAAGAGAAGGCCACATTCCTTTATGAGTTGGGTACTTCTGGAACAGGGACATTAGAAATAAATTTTAAGCTATAGCTCTTGATAGCCAAAAGCTGTCCTTGATCCTGTTAGTACAGGAAAGGAACAAGGACCTCACATGTGCAGGGCCTTTTGGTTCTCTTCCTGCTGAAGTAACTTTTTTTCCGGGTGTCTCTGTGTGGCTGATGAAGCAAGTATTAAAGGTTCACATAAATTCCTTTTTGGCTTTGAGATTTGGCTTTTACTGTGGACAAAGTTTTCAACCATATCTTGCCCCGCCTGCATGAATTTAGTTCACTATAGTTTTGCAAAACCCCAAGTCACTATCTGAAGCTAAATCACCAGAAGGGGAAAAAAACCAGAATCCGGAACCACGACATCTTATTTTGCAAAGGCTGATGCTGAGCACTGTAAGCCAAAGTCTACTATGCTGCATTAAGTAAACAGTGGCACAAGGCACCAACTACTACTGAAGTCTTTTTGTCACTTGTAAGATGGGAAAGTTGCTAGCATGATTCTACAACAGCATCAGGATGTGACATTTCTGGAAAAACATTAGTAGGGTATTTTCTTTTCTGGGATAAGCAGGAGGATTATTAGTGAATCTGACAGTTAATGAACTACTGACAAAGTTATAAGTGAGGGATCATGCACCAAGACCCTATTACAACTTCTTTGCCCCTGTCTAGCTCTGTTTGTATCATCTGGAACCTGTGTTACACACAAATCTACATGCGCTTCTCTTTTTTAAATTTGGGCAGAATGGCTCAATTATTGCTTTTCTCCATGGGACTGAAGTGTTAGCCCTCAAGTCTTCAAAACTGAAGGTTAGTTTTCATCTTCTTCGTTCCAGTGTCTTTCACTCTACAATACTCCCTCCTCCTCCAGTCCTCCCACTTCAGCAGGAAGCACAGGCCTGTGGAGAGACATGTGCAGCTCCTCTGCAGGGACAGCAGATGTCCAGCTCAGCTGGTGTAAAGGAGCTGCGAGGGGGACCAAGGATGATCAGAATTACTGGAATAAAAAAAACCAATAGCACCAGCCTCTAACAAGCTGCAAGTTATGCATAAGCTTCACTTATCAGAAAGCTTGTTGTAATCGTTTTTGCACAGATAGAAAAAGAAAAAAGGCTAGAGCTTCTTAAAGAGCACCAAAACCTGAGTTCAGCTTTCAGCCAATAGATGTTCCTGAAGACAGCGGAACTTTTTTTTTCTTTTAAAGAATTTATCCCCAGGCAAACACTCACTGTGGAAACTTTTTAGTCCAACAGTTAAGTTTAGCAAATTTTAAGCAAATGAGAACATGTTGTTATACTGTAAACTGTTAAGCAATTTTGGCAATGCTACTATGCTGCCCAAAATATCTAACTACATGCTATGTTTAAAAAGCTCTTCAGAAATGAAAGAAAGAAATATTTAAGACCTCAAGATATATTTATTAATTCAGACAAAGTGAGTTTGCAAAAATCTATTCACAGCCATCGAATTATTTGAAAATTGTCTAAGCAGTTAATCCTTTTTACAATGTATAGCCTTTAGGGTTTAATTTTGGGAAGAGGCTGCCAGAACTGGAAATACTGCTTTAGCTTCAATAAATTGATTTTCTGCACTTCACAAGTAAGTGTCTGCTCAGTAACTGAATGAATGATTGAGAAGTTACCCAGCTGAAAGGAGCTACTGAAAAAGAGAACCAGCTCTTTTTACTTTTTAAGGAATAAAGATACACAAGTCAACTCTAAAAAACAGAATTCTTGAACTAGATAATGGACAATACATTCAGAATTAATTAACCTTAATTTCTTGCTTTGAAGCCACTAAAAAACTCAATCATGCATCTAACACACGCGCATACACTCATCTTAGGATAGTGTCAAAGCCGCAAATAAGATACTTTACCTGATCAGCTACTCTGTAGACATCCTGCCTCTTACTAATATCACAGATGTAAGAGTGTACTCTTTCTGCTCCATTTTGTCTGGCCAGTCTGACTGTCTCCTTGAGCCCCTCTTGATTAACATCCCATAGAACCAACGTGGCTCCAAGTCTGGCAAACTTTAATGATAAGCATCTTCCAATGCCACTTGCTGCTCCTGTTATTAATACTATTTCACCACTAACATTCTTCTTCCTTCTAGGCACAATCAAGAACACTAGTGACTCCAGTAAGTAATAAACAAGAAGTCCGATGACTTTTAATGTTTCCAGGAAGAAGTTCATCTTGAGGCTATTTATTCAGATACCTGATGGGAAAAAAAAACCAAACACAAACATTTACCAAATAGGATAAACCATAGAGAAAAATCCAATGCCAACATTTCAAAACTGAAAACACATTTTCAGGTCCATTCTAAATATTTTCTCTAGCCCACTTTTGGTGTTGTTTCAAAAAAATGTGTAGGCATTTCTTGCATATCTGACTCAATTTTTCATGTTCTGTCTCATCTCCAGGTTGTTCCTCCAGAATGCAGTACACAATTCATTTACAATTCAGCAGCAGTAAGAAACAACTGCCCTTGTTTGCTTTAGAAATTTCCCATCCCTGATGTTATGGGTTTCATTCTCTGCTTGGACAGAATGTGGACTCAAAATAAAATAGAATGAAAAAAAATAATAATGAAAGTGACATCTACCCATTGAACATCTTAAACAGAAATGCATGACAAACAACTTTAGTGCTCATAAGCTAGTACTTTAGTAAGGAAAAATTCTGCTTTTAGAACCACAATGTTTTTTGCTTTGTAGGCACTCCTTGTCATCACAAAATATGTAGAACAAGTCACAGTCTCAACTCTGCCAAAAAAAAAAAACAAACCAAAAACCATCAAGCATAGGGACAATATCCTTATAAATCTCCAAAACACAGCAGGTAAACAACTGGCTGTCACTCCTAGCTTTTCAACTACCTGTACTACCATTATTGAGGAGAGTTTGCTTTTGCAGTTGAACACAGTGCTGTAAGAACTCACTGCAAAGCTGTTGGGTTTCTTCTCTTCACCTTCCTGCACGAAGCAAATGTCATAGGCTTGAATCATACCATCTCAGATATGCTTTTAACCTCAGTCTGTACTCATCCAGTAATGATGAAAACCAAGCAGGCATTTAAGCCCTTGAAGAAATGTTATTTTATTTCCCAGTATACGAATGCTATGCAAGAAACGCACCCTTTGTCAAAGGAGATCCTTAATCTCTTAACTACAGTATGAAGGATTATTATCTTCCTTCTCAGCTAAATGTAGAGTACACTGGCACTTACACTTCAACCTTTAGCACTACATGCCCACTTTGCTTACATTCTCAGTGAACTTTGCTATCTATGTATATAGGTAATTGTGTTTGACAAGTGCCAGGAAATAAGTAACTTAGATCTCTGCTACTCTGAGCAAAGTTCATGAAAGTTAGCATGTGGACATAAACGTGTCATCACGAGTCAGATTTTGTACATGGGAAACAAGGGCAGTCTTGAAAAGAGATAAGCTACTGCTAGAACACAGCTAGTTATTTCAGAAAGTTTTCTGGCAGAAACATTAGAACATCTTAAAACTATTTCAATAACAGAAAAACATTTGTCAAAAACATAGTGGGTAGGAAAACAAGTTCTTCTTTCTGGAGAAGTCTTAGGGAGAATGCTTTCTCTTGAATACTTTCTATTCCTCATTCCCATTAAAACATGACAAAATGTACATAGAAGCAGTAACACCAGTAAGAAATGGAAGAAATATCAAAGCAGCACAGGAATATTTTTCTAGAGATAATATTGACATGTCCTGTAATGGGCTCTCATAGCTATAGAGCTACTACAGATTAAGCAAAAGTAGAGTTATAAAAGTGTCATTAAATTTCATGTACATATATATATATATATATATATATATATAAAACCAGCAAGTTTTTGGAAACACAAGTTCTTTGTTGAGTTTAAAACAGAAGCAACAAATCTTTAAAATAAATGCAATTGCTGAATTTAGCCTGATTACACTAATTTAATGCACCAAACAAAACACCTTCCATTTACATGAAAGGGGACTGGCAACTCTGGAGTAGGTAAGGATATTAAAGTTAATCCCTAAGGAAAACTGAGGGAGGCAATTGCCTTCAGAGGCAATATACGATTTGATTTAAACCCAGTTTAGAACTTAGGACAGTAATTCTTTAAATAAAATAATCATATATTACGCTTGTATAGGACAGACAGACATTAGATTTTTCAGAAAAGTACTGACTTTCACTTAATGAAGTAGAATTGTTTAGGCATACAGACCACAGGATACTTCCAGTTAGAACATCAACTCTGCATCCTTCAAAGAGACAATTTCCACTGACACATTCCTCCCCCAACCCAACTTTGACTGGGGCAGGAGTCCTCCATTCTCACTCACTGCATTAGAACTTCTAATTATACCAGCTACTGTAACCAAGCATATCCATACAGACAGTTAAATTTACCAACTCATTTGGCCGATTTTGCATCCTCAACTTAAGCAACCAGGGATTTATTTCCAGGTGAATTAACCAAAGATGCCTTTGGCACATATAATATCTCAGATCACTTCTGATGCCATGAATTATTTTTTAATATGTCTACATCCACACAGACATAAGTGTGGAAGGCTGTTACGCAGTAGTGAAGTATCAGAGGTTTTACAATGGCTTATCAGACAGATCTCGAGTGCAGATAACTTTGCTAACACAGGCTTGTTGGTACCTGTGACAAAACTCACAGCCGACAGCCTCTTGCAGACCTAACAGACTCCTAAAGACTATCATCGCTCACAAATCACAAGGGCAGGACTGAGGCTGGCAGCTGAACGGCAAAACACCTCTGCTAGTCGAAGGGACTAAAGGTTGATCATGCAGGCACCTGAGCAGGACTTGGCATGCATCAATTTTTCTCACTGCCTCTGGAGGGTTGCGATCCCACAAAAACATAGTGGTCCTGTAGCCAAGGTTGTCCAAGAGCTGAGGTGCAGCAATACCCTCCTCACCACCCGGAGGATGTCGGACAACCTCACTCTCACTTAGCGTCTGCTAACCCGATCAGCATCATAACAAAACCTACGGGCAGCTTTCAGCTGCGGTAACCGGCTCACCACTCGCTTTCAGGCCGCCTCCCCGGCACTCGCCGCTGCCCGGGCCCCCCGCTCCTCCCGCCGAGCGACCACACAGCCCGTCCCGTCCGCCAGCGCCCGCCCGGCCAGAACTCCCCCAGGACCGTAGGTACCTCCGTCTGCCCGGCGCGGCACAGCGGCTCTGATACGGACGACAGCAAGGCGACGGAGAAGAGAGATCTGCAGGGCGGAGCGGAGCAGCCCTGCTTTTATGTCGGCAGCCCGCCCCGGCGCGGGGCTGACCGGATGCCCGGGGGCGGGACGAGATGGAATGGCATAGGATAGCATAGTATGGCATGGCATGGCACGGATGGCATGGCACGGATGGCATGGCACGGCATGGCCCCTCTCCGCTCCGCTCTGCGGCGGCAGAGAGCCGGGCCGGGGGCTGCGGTTTGCCAGGGCCTGCCGGGCGCCGGGACAGCGTTCAGCCAGGCGGGGGGAGCGGGCGGAGGGGTGCCTGCCCTCCGCGCCCAGCACGGAGCTGTGGGGTCGCCCCCGGAAAGGAGAGATGCGGCCCCGGGGGGCAGTGAGGACGCTCGGGCCCCTGGGCTGCTCGCTGAGGCCGCGGTAGAGCCACAGACTCAAAGGACGGAGCAGCTCTATGGGGCAAAGGCCCTCGGGGCGACGGCCCCATACTTTCCCTTGGTTTCTTTTTTTTTTTTTTTTTTTTTTTTTTTTTTTGTATTCATAATGTCCTTTTGATTTTTATGAAGGAGATTTTTCTGTTGGAGAGATGACCGACTGGGAGAAGATGGATTTCACACAGCTGGTCTAGAACGAGTGGGGGTGCTGGAGGGCTCGTACTGAGGAGAGGTGGGTGCTGATTATGGCTTCAGAGGAACTCAGAAGAAAACTGTTGGGCAGTATTGGGCTTCGGACGTGTAGGATTTACGGAAGCCTGTGTGAACAAGTTACTACACATGTGGTGGTTGTAACTCCATGTAGACACCAGCACACCTGGTTGTTGTGAAGAGATCACCTGACCTGTAGGGCCAAACCCTGTGTGAAGCCATAATGTGTAAAAGGGGTTTCACCAGGGTGAGTGTGACCCTCTCAGGGTGGTGTCCTCTCAAGGGAATGAACAGCACTCCAGCTTGCAAAATGTCTTCTGGCTGTGGTCAGAATAAAGTCTTGAGTTTGCTAATTCAGTGTAATGCTCTGCATTTACTGCTACATATGCTTGAATCCCTTAGGGCAGCATTGTTTTGGAAGGTTTTTTTTTACCTCATGCTCTTCCTTAGCCAGCAGAACTCTGAAACTGTAAGGTACTGAATATTCACAACTTCAAGGAAAGTTTGTATGAGAAGATGTTTAGTACCCACAGAAAAAAATATGACTGAAGGCATTTGCTTGGCAAATCATTATCATGATCATTAATATGCCTTCTTTCCATACTGCCATGTTTGTGTTGTTGTTATACTTCTGTAGAAGTATGAGAACACAGCTTTTGGAGTGTTATTTTCATCTGATGAATTAAGCAAATATTTATGAAACACTAGAATTAATATACTGCTTAATAATGGCTGTGAAACAGCAATTGATAATGTAAGCTACCTTGAGAAGCTTTGAAAATCTGTTGTTTGATCCAGTATTCTTCAAAGAAAATTTGAAAACTTCATGTGCACAACCACTTTGAAGGAAAAAGGATGGAAGCACACTTGGCAATACATACTGTAGAGGGAGCAGGTTGCTTTAGTTGCTTGCTTGCCTTGAAATAAATGGGTCCCCATAGTCAAAAAGAGTAGAGGCCTGTAAGGTGCTGTGCTGTTTCAATAGATATGTTTCTTGCTTTGCCTACACTTTCTGTTTAAATTATTGTTGAAAGAGGTCAAAAGGTCTTTTATTTCAGGTATGCAGCTTTGGATCAGAGTCTAGGCTCTTGACTATAAACTCTGCTGCACCCTAAGAGCTACTCACTGAAAAGAAATAAACTGCTGGATTAGAATATTTTAGTGGGAGTTAGTGTATTGTATTAATACAGTACATTCAGGAGGCTAATGGTAATCAAACAGTGACACTGGTGGCTGCTCCTTTCTTTTTGTGGATTGTATTGTTTACAGTGGCTTGCTTAAAAACAGGAAGTATAAAAGACCCCTATTCATTTAATTTTAAAAAGGTTTAAATATGTGCTTTATATGAAAACTTGGTAAGTAATAGCATTTAACATTGAGGCTGACCTTATGATTGAAGTTGGAGGATAGAAGGAAAGGACTTTTCCTTTCCCCAGCTTGTACAAAGATTTCCTGCATGTAATAAACTCACTGAATAAAACTTGCTGAAACAAAACTCACCAGATAGCTCGACTTTGCTAGTCTCTGTTATGAAAAACTAAAATTAGTCTGTAGAGAAACCATTTTTAAGATGTCAAATGAGCGTCTTCCGCAGTTTTGGGTCAGAGAAGACCCAAGTGGAATCATTACTCTTGATTTAGGTCTAGGAATGGAACTACGCTAATTTGTATCAGATAAGGATGTCTCCCTCTTGCCACATGTTACTTTTGGACCAATTTGTGAGTGCTGTCAAAATTCCAGGAGTGTACAACCCTATGAGATTGGTGTTGTTTGTTTGTTTTGTGTAACATCCTGGTGGATGTTTTCAAAAGAACCCAAGATATTCAAGTCATAAGAACACATTGAGGGACTTTGTAAGTGCTCTCATTTTTGCTTGTCTGAAGTACTTGTGCTACATAAGTGTACTCCTAGTTTAGCCATTTTTTACTGAGGGCTGTACTGTATTTTGGCCTACCTTAACTTCAAGAAAACACTTGGCATTTGTTGTAAGGCAGATATTGGCACCTCTGCTGGAACAGTAGCAGAGGTGTAACCTAAAAATAGCACTAAAAATAGCACTAAAGTGGTATTTACACTTCATGTGAATCTTTGGTAGAAGCTTTATTACATTTGCCTTACTTCACCAATATTTAATCTTGTTTATGGATGTGTCAAACAAACATAAGCAAATAGATAAAGCAAATAGAGAGTAAGGATTGGTCTGAGCTGGATAAATCCAATTGCATAGTGACTAGGATAGTCATCCTCACTTTAGAGTAATAAAACCAAACAACAATATCTTGTCATGCTGTTGCAGCCGTATTTTCTTAAGAGTTCTCATACTACTTTTTTTTCTACCAGAACACTCAAAATGCAATAAATGTTTTGATATTAAAGCATCAGTTATCCCCCATGTAGCCCAGGTGCTGAAGTGGAATAGTGTAATATGCTTGTAAACAGTCAGATCTTTCTGCTTTCTTTGAATGCCTACTGTGAAATCTGTAGAATCCTAAGAAGACCTCATTGCAGTCTTCAACATCCTCATGAGGGGAAGAGGAGAGGCAAGTACCGATATCTTCACTTTCTTGACCAGTGACAGGGCTCAAGGAAGCAGCAGGAAGCTACATCGAGGGAGCTTTAGGTTGGATATCAGGAGAAAGATTTTCACCCATAGGATGGTTGGGCACTGGAATGGGCTCCCCAGGGAAGTGGTCACAGCACTAAACCTGTCTGAGTTCAAGAAGTATTTGGACAATACTCTTAGGCACATGATGTGATTCTTGGGGTGTCCTGTGCAGGGCCAGGAGTTGGACTTGATGATCCTGATGGGTCCCTTCCAACTCAGCTTATTCTGTGGTAAGTGGCACTGTCAGCTGCTTCAGCAATTGCAGGTATGTCATTGCACTTGCAGCCTGAACAAACTTGCTCTTAGTCACACATTGCAACTGCTCACAGAGAAGTGGGTCTTCATTTGAAAAAATAATGCCTTGCTAATAGAAGTCAAATGTCTCCTGTGTTGCCTCTGAAGGAAGCAGGGCAAACACCACTGAGCCAGAGTTCTTCAAAATTGACGTTTTTTTCTTATTCCAGCAGAAGAAAAACAACTGAGGCAAAGGAGATTCCAGTCAAACAGAAGAATCATCATTCTGAACACAAAAGACTGAGTTGAATTCTGAATTTTCATTTACCATATGCATTTCCTTTGAGTCATATTTACCATCTAACAGAGGTTTATTGAATTCTAGTTCCCCCTATCATCAGATTTAAAATAGAGGAATTAGAGAAGTGACAAACTATTACCCACTGGTGCCCCATTTACTACATCTGGGAAAAGTGCCAAGTCCTGTTTAGTGAGGGTGAGCAGGTGAGATATGATGCACTAACATCTGTTCAAAGTATTTACTAACTACATAGCAAATGTGAGCAGCAGCTTGGTGCACTGAATAGCATCCCTTGCAAATCAAATTGAGAGAGGGACAAATTCTCATCAGAAGAGGAACATGCCAGCACTAAGTATCATCATGACTTAGCCTTTGGATGCTCAGGTCCCAGAGTTCACTCCCTGTTAAATTGTGCTTACAGTATGATAGTCAGTGTCAGGACCTGATACATTGTTTTTCATTCCCTGAGCATTTTACTGCAGTTTAGTAAACCTCGTCAGAACAGATAAGTAAAGCCCTGCAAGAAAATATTTTGATATGGGCTAGCTCTGCAATCAGATTTGTCATATGTTCACACAGCACAGAGGATTGTGTGGGAAGAGGAGTGAAAGCTTGCAAAACAAGACTAACTTAATTGGAGCTCCCATGGGATGAGAAAGTGTGGAATGGACTCTCTTACCTCTCAGCTTGGCAACAGGTAGTATGATACACAGGGGTGTGTGTGAAATTATGTTCTTTACTCAGGCAGGAATGCCCATTATGTCAGTCCTGTAAGAAGGCAGCATTGGCTGAGCTTCCATCTGCTTCCAGAGCTAACCCACTTTATTCAGAACAGCAAGCTGAATTAAAAAAAAAAGGTGAATTCTAGTGTGATACAGAAATGTTACATCATATGCTCACGTAGTAAGTATGTGACCAAGTGCTCTTATGAATCAGGGCTTTGTCTAGCAGTGCGCGTTTTCTGATCCCTCAGTTGGATTTTATTTGCAAATGCACAAACTGTAACTTTGATGCACTATGAACACAGATAATCAGTAGCCCACCACAGTCAGGTGCAAAGAGATTGCCGTTATGTAGCTCTTGGCTCACTGTTTTTACAGGCTTCCCTATCTGTGCGTGGTGTGTTCCCCATAGTATCCTTATTTGTAAGAGAACCTGCCTGTACTGCAGGAGGAAGTATCTCACAAGAGATTTTTCTCCTTTCTTCATGAAAAAAAGCCCAAACCAAACCCCATATATTTGTGAATGGTTACTTGGGGAGTTTGGGCTGAAACATCATTTACAATAGAGATGTGTACAGGCTGTCGGGATGGATTTAAAGAGAGAAGTTGAAAAAAAAAAAGTAATTTGTAATCCTTGCTGAACAGTAAGCAGAGTCAGGCTGCTTCCTACTGTCTGGAACTTAAAAAAATTTCTTCCTAATAAAGAATAATGCAAGGTTTCCGACTTAGAAAAATTAGACACAGCAGGGAAGCAAAACTAGCAAAAGAGATCGGAGGTCTGGGAAATGAGGCAGCAAAGCTGTTAACCAGATAACAGAAAGAAAAGTTAGCAAGATTTTAATTGATTAATTGAATATATGTGAAAGCAGTGGTGGGAGAGTGTATTCTAGTACGGGAATAAGCAGGGATTGGAGGAGAACATGGGATGGAAACAGCAGGGTAAAACCAAAGAACTAATTTAAACCTCCATGTGTTGGAGGGACGATGCCAGGTAAGGTGGTCATGAATACCTCATATGGCCTTGCAGATCTGTGCCCTGATGGAAAACTGGAGCAGCCTTTCATGGTAGGGGCTACAAGTGAAGATAAATGATAAGGGGAGAAGGAAAGAGTAATAATGATTCTGTGCCAGAGCTAGTCTTCATTTCTCTGCTTTTCCTTCTTTTCAGATTCTGTTGCTTTTTGTCTCATTTCAGATGCTAAATAGCCTGGGGACAGTGAGGTGCAGAACTTCTAGCATACTCTAATGTACTCCGTAACATGTGGCCACTAATTCTCTGAGTGTTCAGCCTCATTCCATACTTGTATCACTGTGAGCTACCATTAAAATAGGAAACATCCTTTGCTCCCATGTCCTTCCATTACTTAGTTTTTTTATAGGCCTAAAGTAGATGGGAGTTCTCAGCTCTGCACCATACTTTCTAGGATGTGAGCTCATGTGATTATTAAACATCAGAATTTTTTGCTATTCTGGAGTGCCTCTCAACAAGGCAAAAAGTACCCTCTGTCCCTCAGTGAAACTTTGTGAATGCCAGAACATACTTACATGTCTTGTGATGCTCTATTTGCGATGCTCTATTTTGGATTGCTGTATATTTCTTACTTGAGATAATGCTGCAAATGTCCATGATGGAAGTAAAAGCCGCTACATTTCTCTGCACTAATTGTTGGCCTGCAAATTGAAGAAAAATGCTACGAAGGGAAAAACTGCCAATATTTTTATGCTAACTTTTATGTCCTTGATATCATACTTAGTTGCCAGATGCAATGACATAAACCCTCGAGTCTCTGCTACATGGAAAAGTGCAGCATTGGTGCTTTTGGGTTTTAATTTGCCTTTTCTCTACAATTTTGAAATTATTAGGGTATTCAGTTGCACAGGAAATCCACACATAAACATTTTGGTGAAACTGTTTTCTCAGAGAACATGTACATTCATGAACATTGATCATGAAGAATTTACAGGAGTGTACTGGCTTGGACAAGGTTTCACTGTGTTCCCCTGGTTACTTCAGAAGAGCCCCAAACCTGCTACTTTCCGAGTGATCCACCTGATATCTGATGAACCAGAGATTAAATAACCTTTGCTTTGCCAAGTTTGAATCAAACTTAAATGTCACTCTCCCTCATCTGCAAATTTGGATTTCTATACATAATAGTTTATTTAGGTTGAACAACTCCCCAAAAGAAGATAAGGGTGTACAGGCCTAATTTCCACACGGTGGTTCTGGATGTGCCTCAGGGCTACCCACTTGTGCTGCGTGGTACACATGACATGACATGCAGTGCAAGCTGCTGTTTTCATGATGTAAAATTCTGATCTAAACTGGGGAGGTGATTTGCATTCAGGACTTTGAGGTCTTGAGTACTATTGAGGCTATTGCAGTGCACTGTGGGTTAGAAAGTTAGAGAGTTCAAGGAAAATTAGAGAATTTAAGGAAAAAGGCATTTCAAATATATAAGCAGGGGGAAAAAAATCCTGTCCAGCTCTTTTAGTCACACTTCTCAACCTTTTTCTAAGTTGTACTATATTTTTGTTGTATATTAGTTACTATATTTACACTTGGATGATTTTGTTACATCAGTTTGCCGTCATTTGTTTGAAATGCATCCAATACATTTTTCCTACAATAAAATGTTGTAACTTTGTGTATTGTATATAAGATTCTTCTTTTAAAATTCCCTATTGTCACAGTTCAGCTCTGATTATAATGCCTGTGGCTGGCTATTGATGGATAAAACTGAGCACCATGTTGTTTGGTGGCAAAGGGCTGATATATGTGATACCACAGCAGCACAAAATGGTATGATGAAAAAATCTGAAGGAAGTTTGTAAAGAAAGAAAACCTGTCCAGGAGATTTTTACTAATCCTAGTAATCCTAAGGAAAAGCTTGCCACAGAAAAGTTTTTGTAGTCCCTTATTGTATTTGTACTATCTTGATGTATTGTATTATCTTTCATTGTGTTTTATACTAGAAAACCTAGAAACACAGTGCTCAATTAAAACTTTTTTCCACAGCTGACTTCAAACAGCCACAGGAGATTTTGATTTTGTGATCTTATCTGTCCAGACATCACTTGCTAAGTGTGAAACCTCACCCATAGAAATCCTAAGAAATCAACTCAATATCACAGAGGCAGAACTTTTTTCCACGTTTTGGTTCCATTGGAATGCAGGATATGATCTTAGCACTCATAGTGTCATTTCTCATCTATCTGAATATGAAGTAAGTCCCTTATATTTTCCAAAAGGTCTGCATTTCTCACTATTGCTCATTTAATTTCTGAAGTATTTTTCTGTACTAGACTTGAAATCTCTTACGTGTTAATTCCATCGCCCAAAGCCAAACAAAACCATTCTTAAAATGCTTACCCATTTAACTTCCTGTAGTTAAAGGACAGTTCCACTAAGCTTATCTTTCTCAGCCTCCTTCCTGTTCCCTGAAAATTACACTTGGACAAAACATGATCACTGAACCTGGTTTTAGACTGGACTTTGTTTTAAAATCTATCAGGTTGACAATCGCTTGCTTTTTAAACCCAAATCAGTGGTTTCTGAAGTAGGGAATGAGCTCAGAAAGCATTGGGAAGTATGTCAGCATAACACGTGCAGTGATATAAAAGTTTTTCAGGGAAGACGGGATAAGAAAATAAAAAGCAATGATTACACCATCATGCACCCACATCTTTCATGCTGAGTGAGGGCTAATTCCCATGCATTTTACTCCCTCTCGGATAAGATATAGAACAAAGAGTGAGCAGGCTGGTTACACTGTGCAATAGTTTTTGCTTAAGAGAAATTTCAACAGCTTGGAAGAGTTGAGAGGGGAGAGATGTGATGGAGGAATAGAATATCTCAAATGGTGTGAATGAAGTGAATGATTATTCAGGTTCTCACAATACATAAGTAGGTGATAACAAGTGACTGTCATCCTCAAACTATAAATGAAAGAAAAGAAATTGCACTTTCCCTCAAGACCCTTAGTCCTGGAAATCAGACTGATTTTCATGCCAAAAATTGTAATCCTTTTAAGCAAATTGTTTATAAATATATATTATATAAATACATACACAAAAAGGTGTACTTAATAGCCATTGTTTCCAGAAATTGCCTACTAGAAGTCCCATTTCAGAGACCCAACAGTCAGCTATGTATGTATGTAATAATTACTGGACATTTTACAAAGTGATTGTGAAGAATGTTGTTATTGCTCAGAGCAGCAGTTTAAAGAAAGAAGCATTTCATTTCAGAAAGCTAAATTACACAGCTGATCTGACATGACTGATTCTTGTACCTATACAGTACTGGCAGTGACATCATTTGTTACGGAATAACAGCCATACCGTGTTAGTCAAAACATCTATTTAACCTTGTATTTCACTTCTCAGGTAGCCAGCAGCATGTATGTAGGCAAACAGTGTAAAAACAGGGAAACCATACAAGTGCTCTTTCCCCAGTGTGTATGGACACATTCAGTTCAGGGACTTCCTGAGCCACAGAAAATAGTCTTGCGTTTAATGGTCCTGATGGATAAATGGAGCAAATGTAATTGGTGTGCTCATGCACTACAGCAGTTTATGAATGATTACGGAAATGTTGCTTTTCTGCCTTTTGATCTCTGGATAATCTGTGTGGATTTCCCCTTAAAAAAAAAAAAAAGACCTATTTTATGTAGGGTGCATGTTTTGGTTTGCCCATGTTAGTACGTCACACATCTACAATTAAAATATTAGGATTTTATCTATCTTACCTGCCTTTGTAGGCATTAGAGTATAGGCACATAATACTTATACTGTGCAATTAGGGGAACTATTAATTATTGAAGGTACCACTGAACTGGAAAACAATGTATATCAGCCTATCTGCTGCATTTGAAACTGCAGTTTATGGATTGTTTCATCTGTGGATCATGCCCAACATATGACAACAGTAACTAAAAAAAAAGTAAACTTCTCACTGGGCTTAAATTTGCCATATGGGGACATGTATCTCCATTGGAAAATTTCTAGGCACCTGCAAACTGAGATGGAAAAATATATTAAGAAAGGAATATCAGTAAGGAAGGTGGGAAAAAGATTCCCATCGTGTTCAACAGAGATCTTCATCCTTTCGTTTTTTGTTTTCTTTTTTTTTTAATTGACTGATCATCCATAGTTCTTAAAGAAAAACAGCGATCTACTAACTTCTGAGCAAAGAAAATCCACTGGCCAGCTTGTGCACCAGAGGTTTTCAGTTAGAAGCAACCAAAACCAAACCTGAGCTTTGAAGATTCCATTCTTATTTTCATGTTGTCTGTGTTTGTTTGTTTGCACTCCCAAATACTGGTGGGTACAGTTTTGGCTTTTTGTTTACATGATTTCATAGACTGCCTTTCTCTGTTTTGCACAGCATTGGGTAATAAAACATTGGTTAGGAAGGTATGGCCAAGGAGATGGCCCAGATGCCAACCTCACATTACCAGTCTTTCCTAGAAAGTCCGAAAAGCCATAAAAAACAAAAAGATGCGTGATATATCTGCCAATCTCAGGTTATGTCAGAAAGTGGTGTAACAGCCACAGCCCCACAGTGACTGAACTTTCTATTTGAAACAAACGCCCACAAACACAGTCACAGCCCGTAGGCATCACGATCCTCCAAGAGCTGTTCCGCTCCAGGATGTCTGTGAAGTGATTATAGAAATAATAAATTTAATAAATCAATTTTAAATCCTAGCTCGGAAGTGCCACAGTCATCGAGAGGAACGAGCCGCTTCCCCTGCAGAACGAGCTGGGGGCCAGCTGAAAACCCACTCTTGCGCTAGCTGGCGCTCACGGTTGTTTTAGGCTGTTGGGCTTTCCTCTTTAGACTTGCACCTACAACAACAACAAAAAAACCCCAACCAAACCAAACCCCAACCAAACCAAACCCCACCTTCCTCCGGAGTACCACGCCGCTGGCGCTCCGGGAAACCGGGAGGGGAGGCACCGGCCCTCCCAGCAGCCCCACGCCGGGCCCGCCCGCGCTGCCGGGAAATGTAGTGCGGGCCGGGCCGGCGGGAGCGAGCGGGGGCGGCCCGCGGGGCCGTGTAGGGGGTCCCCGCCGTGCCCCGCGCCCGCAGCCCCCCCGCATGGCTGGGCAGCACCCGGGGCGCGCCTGCGGGGGCTGCCGGAGGGGCTCGGGCCTCTGGTGCCACAAAATGGCACCTGCTGGTTCGAGCGTGTGGGCTCGGTGCGCGGCTGAGGCCCGGCCCTGAGGGCAGATGAGCCCCGTTGCGGCAACGGCGGCACTTGCGCAATGAGGACTGATAGAGCAATAGGCACCTGATCCAGCTACATGGGTCGCGCAATGTTTTCTCTGGGCCTCGAGCTTGGGCGTGCCCCTGTGTGAGGACGTTTCCATGGGTGGGAAACACAGTTTTGCACTTACATGTGAGCAGGTTTCCATCGTGCACTCTGGCAGTGCCAGGTTTCAGTGTTACAGGCCATGTTACAACCAGACCTGCTTCTCCATGTTACAAGGACTGGAGTCTCTTTTTCCAAGTCTGTGATGCTTAAAGCTCAAGTCATCCACAGTTCCTGGCTTCCCACCTTGTCTTCCCCATAGCTTTTCCTTTGTTGGTGGTGTACTTTCCTCAACTCTTTTGGGATCAGAAGCAGATCACAGTCCCTTCTCCCTCAGGAGAATCTTACCTACTTCCACCAAGATCCTTAGCCAACCTATACTTACTACTTGTTGTAATTCTATCAGTCTTCCAAGCACCACCTCTTTGACATTTGGACATACCTCATATACACACCATTTTAAGGTCAGATTCTCAGCTCTTCTCACCACTCCATTTTCGTGCGTTACTAACTTCCACACTCCCAAAATTTACAGTCCTTCCTACTCAGCAAGCTGCCTACTGTCTTATTCTTTCCACCCTTGACTATTCAATTTTGGTTTTATTTCACCTCTTTAAATCTTAAAAGTCAGTCCTTTACTTATCAGTTGCATCATTAAAATAGTATCTATGTCTCGGTCATTCGTAGTTGACCTCAGAAATCCAAGGAAAGACTTTCCACAGAGGAAGTTGCCCAGACACTTGACTATCAGGACAATGAAATATGTATGAGATTATGAGAGGCTGGTGGCAGATCAGTTCCTAATACAGCAAAGCCAGAGAACCTCTTAAACATCAGGGATGTGGGAACAGAAAATGCATTGTTAATGACCCACAGGATCTGTTTCTTTCTTCATTCCTCCTGTTAGGTCTGGAAAGCCGGGACAGGAGGAGCTGTTCCCTCAGCTAAGCCTTCTTCTCTGAGGTGAAACGACAGTAGTCAAAGCTGGGATAGTAAAGCACATAGGAACATGCTCAGCCAGCCAATCTTACACAGGTCAGGACTGCAGGATAAGAGAACTTTCTGCTGCATGGGCCTGAAAAGGAGCTAGTGGGGAGCAGCAGTGTTGTAATGACACCTGTGCTGTTTGACTTCTTTTCCTTGGCACTGGGAATGTGCTGGCCTAAATGATGCCAGTCATGAAGTTACCCACTGTAACCTACTAGAAGGTTACTGTGAAGTGCAGAGCTTTTCTCGCAAGACATTATGAGAGAACGCTTTCAAAACCCATACAAATAATGTCTGACTTATCTACTCTTCATACATCTTGATGAACATTCAAATATTTAGGTCTGTCTCCACAATTTGCTAGTATTTGTTGTCCACCTCTTCATCAGTTCTGTTTCTGTTGTGTCATACTTCCATATGACTCTTTCTGCATGTAATAAATCACAAATGAAATTTAGGTGGGAGGCAAAGTGCTCAAGAATAATTCACTCAGTGACTTGCTTGCTTTGTTTGGGTGTTTGTTTGTTTGGGCTTGTTTATTTTACAGGAAGAGACCTGTGTTTCTTCATCTGCTAAATATTTATTCTGCCATCACAGTATTCAGATGTGATAGGAAATCAAACTCACTGGGGTTTATTTCATGTATTTCCCTCTAAACCTCCTTCATGTTTGGCAAACTTGCTTTGCATGTGGAAAATTGAACTGTAAACATTTTGAAACTAGATTGTCTTCTTAACTTTTCCTCTGAATCATTTAACATGCTCCATTGAAAAGTTTGTAATACTGAACATTATTTTCTGATGGCCCTATAATAAAACAAAGATAAATTAAAAGCTTCCTGAGTGTCCTTATTCAGACATAGTTGCTGTTTGAAGAGGTGATGGTCATTAGGTGTTGCTGGAAATGACTGGACCATTGAGTGTACAAAGGTCAGTACAGTACAGAGGTTTCAGATTTGACAGGTTAATATGATTCACAGAACAGTCTCATTTTAAAGAAGATATATTTATGCTAGTACAGAGAAATTTCATCTGTCTGTGATTTTAATACTGCTAAATCTCCTATGACCGTGAAATCTAAAGTGAAAAACCTATGCAGTGAAGGGCATGTGACTCCTTGAGCAGTCGAGCCTGAGTTGTCTATCGAGCCAGTGCTGCCTGGTTTTCTAATGCCCTCACTAATTAGTCCTTCCAGTGGAACCATTATTTGTCTATATGTTCTTATCATCTTGTCTCTGGTGTCCCTTTGTAGAAAGTCCTTGAAGCAAATTTCCACCTTTCTTTAGTTTATCCTGTTTCTTCTTTATCAACGTATCCTGTGAACTTCTTCTTGTGTGTCCTGCCAGCTCCTGCATAGATGTAATTATGCATTCCTTCATTTGTTTAGGACTTGTAGCAACCACAGTAAAAGGTACACAACAAGATATTTGATACATAATCAAATGACACCTCAATTTGATTTAGTACCAAGAAAAATAGGACAAATGTAATAGGGAAGTCACGGGCTTCTGTATTTGAGCAATTACGTATGTGTGGAATGGAGCAAGAATGATTGTCATCCTGCTGTGTTCAGTCTTACCTAACCTCACTATAGTTCCAGTTGCCGGTGACCATCCTTCGCGGCCTGACAGAACTGGAGTTGAATGGAAGACGTCAGAGATGAGAAGGCTCAGAAGTAAAATATGAACTGGAGCTCCCTGTGGGTAGAAGTCAAAAGGCCGCCTCAGAGTTGGAACACTTAGTATGTTGCTTCATACAGATAAGATAATTTTATCAGCAGTAGATAGATCATACTATATCAGCAGTAGATAGATTTATTTACCTCATAAACTTCCCCCATTTTCCCATGTCTGTTCAGGTTTCACTTTGTCTATTTTGCAACTCTTAGGAGCACAGTTGCAGGTCAAAACTAAAAATGGCTACCATCTTTGCAGATGTTATTTTCCAATATCCCATGTCAGTTTCAAATGCAATCATATTTCTTTATATGGAAAAAAAATATTATACCTTATTTGTACTCTACAGAATTGTTTGCATGGCTAAAATACAAGCTTATTAGGCTTATGACTAAGTTTACAGCACATGAGAACACCATCCATAAGCTCTTATAACCAGAAAAACAGGGCCAACAGTGCATCAAAGACTCACAAGAAATAAACTCTCTCAATTTTTCTGAATGTGATGGTCATATGAGGGAAGAGACGATTGCATACAGAAGGGTGAGGAAGAAGTGGTTGAGCTTGTGATTTAAAAAGCTTGGCCATTAGCTTGATAATCCTGCTAGTTTCACTGCAGAAAAATGTGCTACCACATTGTCAAAATTGCTCTGTAATGTCTCACGCTCTTTCAGGATGTGCAGTTCAATAGCATTCTGATCTCTGAAAACCAAAGTGAGTAATCTAGGTACATGCTAATGCAACCTTAGCACTTCCTCATTGAACAGGTAATAATCACTTGCAGTTGTCTGATAGTGTCCAGTTGTGTTCCCATTTTTAGATGATGCTGAACTGAGGTGTTAGGGGATTAACTGGAACAGCTTGAAACAATTAGGGCATGAGATGATTCATCCTTCAATAGAAGATGAAGGGTGAAAGCTCTCCTCTAGATCCTCTCTAACTGGAGATCACAAAGATGATTAGAAGGATGGAACACCTCTCCTATGAGGAAAGGCTGAGAGAGCTGGGGTTGTTCAGCCTGGAGAAGAAAAGGCTCCAGGGAGACCTTATGGCAGACATTGAATATTTAAGTGGGACTTATAAAAAAGATTGGGACAAACTTTTTATTAGGGCTGTTGCAATCGGACAAGGTGCAACAGTTTTAAACTGAAGGAGGGTACATTCGGACAAGAAATAAGGAAAAGGTGTTTTACAATGAGGATGGTGAAACACTATCCTCATCGGTTGCCCAGAGAACTGATGGATGCCCCATCCCTGGAAACATTCAGCTGGGACAGGACTCTGAGCAACCTCATCTAGTTCAAGATGTCCCTGCTCATTGCAGGGGAGTTGGATTGGGTAACCTTTGAAGATCCTTTCCAACCTGGACTCTTCTATAATTGTGTGATCCACCTCATTTATATGACCAACTAAAGAAAAGAGAGATTCCCTAAGCAGTCCAGAATGACCAAAGCCAAGTTTTATACCATGTATCAGTGGTGGATTCCTGTAGTCTTGTTGGAACTGCTGATGCACAGGGAAGAGTGTGTCATGGGGGTCCATGGGAGGCCTGTGAAAGTATAACTTTGTGTAAGAGTTATGTGGCTGTGAACAAAATAACAATTTATAAAATTTAACAGGGTTAATTCTGGGTACAAGAGTAAAAGTTTGAGTGCACAGCTGTGTGGGATGCTTTGATTTAATGTATCTCATGTAAACATAGATTTAGCAGTGAGATGGAATCAGTATCAGAGCCTCAATTCGAGAACAATATAATCTGCACAGACAAAATACATTTTTTGTGAATTAAGCTACAGATGCTCAAAGAGAGCAGAATTTAGGTGATTTTGGTGTGTATCAACTCATTATTGCTCATCTTCAGAAGTTTGAGTGATAGTGAACATAGTTGGTGTGTGATCCTATTCCGATCCATCTTCTTCCCTGTACACCTCTGTATAGTAGAACTGGGCTAATGATCAGACTTCAATATACCTAAAATATGTCAGGTTCAGTGAGAGAAATAAAAAAATTGATCTAATTGCCAAATCCCTACAGCATATTGGCACATCCTCCTGCTTTCCCCTTACCTTCTCACCTTTCCCCCAAATACACCATCTTTATGCCAGGCAGCGCTCCCAGCTTATCCTCTTTAATTTCTGTTAAACTTTTCAAGTGGAAAAGTTACAAATGTGTAGCAGATGCTTTCCATGTCACATTTTCTGCTGCTGGACACACCGTAGACATCAGTTTAGTTTGGGGTTCAGTAGTTCTGGTTTACCTGAGGTACCTGATGTGCTGCGTCTGGAGACACCTCTTTATAATGGCATGATTAGCTTCATTATTTTTCTTTGAAAAGAAAAGGGTGAGACTCTTCTTGTATTCAGCCTAGTGAATTTATACCAAGATCTGATCAAAAAAGAGAATACATTGCAGCAGTTAAATCACTATGTTGATCAGGATAGACCAGTGCATTAGGTGAAAGATGAGCCCAGATCATTGACTCCTCAATAATTTATGCACAGCTCTGGTGTGTTAACAAAGAGCTTGTGATCACTATAGTCACCCAAACCATGTATAACCATATGGGTATAAAATGCTCTTAAAAGAAATAAGAAGTCAAGATTTTCTGGCAGCAGTCTCTGAAAAGAGCAGAGCCGAAATCTGCAATTTGCTCATGAGAGCTCTGTTTGTCTCTAGTGAAGAGACTTATTTAAATCTTATGAAAGCGGAATGTGCTGCAGTTTTGCCCTTCCCAGTCTGAGGGTTAAATTTGCATTCCCTTCGATGTCTCTCCAGCTAACATGAAAATAACTTCCACGTGTCACTTCTCTCTTTAAAAATAGTTGGAGTTCCTTCTAAATTATGTTCAGTATTCAGATTATACCTCCAAACTACAAATATCCTCAACCTCAATGTAGTTTTAATTTCTTGATTTCAGTGTGTTCTTCAGAGCTACAAGACCTACTCTGTTCTTTCTTCAGTGCTAGAAACAGCAGTCTGCAATGTGCAACCATTGTTTTGAACTCCCAACACCTTACTGATCATTAGTTTTTAACAGGCTTTCACATTATTGTTACATAGACAAAGCAATGAGGAGTAAGGTCAAATCCCTTTATGGGGAGCACAGTAAAAGGACAGCTGGTTCTTAGTGTGTGTTGATACCCCAGGACTCTTGTCTCAGAGGCCTGGTTTCTGACCACAACTACACATTACTAACCAAGATGTCTTTTGGCTGCCCTGCTGGTAATATCATCAGGAATATTTGGCAGAATGGCATAGAAGTTACATTTCCATACATTTGGGAAGAGTTGTAAGAGAGAAGAGAGTTGAACTGAGGGAAATGTAGGAAGAATTGAGTCACTGCCTGCTCCAAAGCAGCCAGCGCTTGGCCAGTCCTCCAGTGCTGTCTGGAGAGGGTGCTCTCAGTCGCCATCCAAACCGGGAGGAGCTACGGAGAGGAGACAACATGGATGTGAATTAAGTAGACAGAGCTAGGCATGCAAGGGTGACCTGAAGGTGTGGCAGGGTCCTGCCTTGGTAGGGAAGAATTAGAAGAGTTGGGAAGGCATATGAGAGGGCAGAAAGGGATGGTGCTGCTAGGAGGTTGGAGGGTATTGTGCTGGACCCACTAGCTGTACTGCCCATGGAACAATTTATAATTTAGGAGCTCTGACTGCCATTCAGAGAAAGACATGAGAAGAAAACAAGGGTGGTAGAGAATAGTTGTTGAAGTGGGATTTCAGTGAAGGGTGCAAGATCACATTTAGGGCCAATATTATAGTTTGCAGGCTCTTTCACCAAGAATGTTTGTGTTTCTTTGAAGATGAGATTAGTAGGTGTGACAGAGCTGTCTCCATGGTAGCAGAGCAGGCTATGGAGGGGACAAATGCAAACCGAAGTTTTCATTTTGGCTAATGTTTTCTCATGGCTTGCCTGCACTGGGATACTTTGGAATGTTAAAATGAAATAAACTAATGCACATATGCTAAGTTGCACTAAACTTCTATGTGGATGGTCTCATTCATTGTAACTTAGGTCACCATATCTTAACCTACTGTGAAATAAATCTGCCTTTCTTCTAAATGAAAATGTAATAAAACCCCACTTACATATGTTGTCTGGTTAATTTGTCTTGACAAGACATTTTTCTTTAGTGCCCTATGTAAATGAAGCCTTAAGTGAGACAGTACTGGAGTCACATTATTGGGCAACAAAGATCATAAGCTAAGCTGAGGGTGATGTTAGGGCATGGTAGGATCAGACATCAACTTCTTCTTAGGAAGCCCTTGTTAACAGAAATATAAAAATATATCCTTCTTGATGCAGACAGGCACATCTATTATAGGACATTTCAATCTGACTTTTTGAAAAAGTTTATAGTGAGGCAATTCCGGAAATATTTGGAGGCTTCATATTTCCTTGATCCCTGCCAAATTGGTTTCAGGCCTCATTATTGTAGAGAAACTATAGGACTGTTTGTCTTATTAGCTTACTGCCAATAGTCAAAGACTGAGTTTACATATCAATTATCTTCAAAAAATCAGCTCAGGAATTTTGGGGACATCCATAATAGACAAATATACTTAACTGGTAAATATTTTTCACTAATACATGGGTACTTTTTTCAGTGCAGGAAGTCACGGTGAAAGTGTCAACTGATCTTGTCTTGCAGGATTTATTACATGATGTTTGACAAGGTAGAACGAATAGGAAGTCTCATCAAGATAAAATATTATAGAAGTGACTCCACTAACTGGCAGAGCTCAGTATTTCTTATTTTGTGATAATGGGTAGATACATGACTTTGTGTATGTCTTAAATACTTGCATTTAGTTTGTTTTGGTCCTTGAAAATAAAAAAAGCTGCCAATACTTTGTGACAGTGATCCCAGCTATAGGTAGTCTTGATTTCCCAGAAACCAAGAAGTGTTTCCCACAAGAACAATAAATAAGATAATTAAGATCTTCAATCAGTTAAGAGTTCAGTTTACACTTTTCATATCAAAAGAACCTCCCTCTCTTTATCTGAAAGGGCATTTCCACAGGATGATGAATGTAGATGACACCCTGGTTCATAAGCAGGGGCTGACTGATTCCCAGAAGTCAATTATGCTTTGAAGGTGGAGATGTGGGAGGACCGCAGGAATCAGCTACAGTTCTTTGAAAGATCCAGAGCTGAAGACTCCAAGGATCTGCTCTGTTTTTCAGCCCATATATCTGTTTGGACCTGGATGATATTCACATTCTCTAAATAAAATGTTTCTCTAAGCCCCCAGGAAAATAAGGGATAAAACCCAGGAGATTCTAACTAAGAAAAAATTGTTGCAATGAAAAAAGCAAGACAGAATCATTGAAAGAAGAGTAACGAAATAGATTATACGCTGAGGCCACCTACTGGGTATTGTTGAATTTGCAGAATAAATGGTAGAAAAACTGGAGAGTCAGTTGGCAAAACTCCAAAACAAAATAAGAGCACTGTCTTCCTCTTAAAAACAAAACCAACCAACCAACCAACAACAGCAAAACAAAACAAAAAATATAAAGAGGAGGGGCAGACCAACCGAAAAAACCCAGAGGAAAAAAAAATATAAAATCTTATGTTTTGGAAGCTCAGAATTTTTTTAACTCCTTGAGAAGTTTCAGAAAAAGAAACAACACTTGTAACAGGATTGCTTTTCTTTCTTCCTTCCTTTCTTTCTTTCTTTCTTTCTTTCTTTCTTGCTTGCTTGCTTGCTTGCTTTCTTTCTTGTTTGCTTTCTTGCTTTCTTCCTTTCTTTCATCTGGATTCTGCTATCCTAGCTGGAAAGCCTGTCTTCATCTTTCTCCTTTGTAAAATCAAAGTAGGTTGTAGTAAAGGAATCTAGAAGACCACTCATAAAACAGTTAATTCTGGTGCTTTAAACTCATCCCATTCAAGCCAAATAGTAGTGTATGTCTACAATAGTATGGTAGGAAAGGTGCATTTTTATCTTTTAAAGTGTGATATTAGAAGCTGTGACTGACCATTATATATTGAAGTTATTTGTTTTAGCTTATTCATTACAATGAACTTACTATCTGGATTTGTTAATGGCAATGTAAAGCAAAGTTGCTCTGAGAAGAACGTAGCAATAAAATTGGTATGCTAGTGCTTCTTAGACTTTGTAAAAAAGCATTGCTGTTATCTAATTCTGTTAAAATGAAGTTTGTTTTTCAAGTTTAGTGTTTATTCCTTGGCTTTAAGATACCACTGTTTGTGAGCAAATTCATCAGTCCAGGAAAGTCTTTGCACCTTATAAATGTCTGTGCAGAGTCAGGGGAATATGAATAAATGTAATACACTTTCAGCACTGCCTTGAGCAGAGCTTTGTATAAGTGTAACCTGGTGGTAAAACTGAAAGATTTAAATGAGCTGAAAGTTCTTGATCTTTTCTACCACTTGACTTGCAAAAACCTGTCTAAGAAATAAACTATTTTTGGAAGATGGAATGCCGTCACCAGAAGATATCTATCTTTTACGCACTTCTTCATTCCTTTTCCTTTCCACAGCCCTTCCCTCTGCTGGTATGGAAAAGTGGGAATGACTAAAGAATGTATAGAAATCTGGCCACTGATTTCAGTGCAAAATTCACAATGAAACATAATCTAAGCAGAAAACTCTTAATTCTACCACCTGTATCAATACAATCTGTAGCAAGTAGTTATCATAAATGTGCTATGGTAATACCAGATTTTAAAGGAATCAGGAGCAAAATATCAAGGATTTGGCAGAGGAAGATTTTCCTTCATTTCAGTGTGGAAGGTGGCATTAGGCTGATTCAGACATTAATGTGTTGCAGATAGTGCTATAGGCTGCAGGAGGAAGGAGGTTCCACACAAGGTCCTGCTAATGATTCCCCACTGGTGGCAAGAGCAGTGCTGTGGCCCCAGTCCTGCTCTATGAGCCCTTGTGCAGCTGGTGGGATCATGGCATAGGAAAGATGTTGTGGTGCTCTGCTGTAAACATGTCACAGATGGGCTTTGGTGTGCCATAGGGTGAAACGGGAGCAGGCAATGCTGTATGGGGCTTGGCTCCTCTGAGAGAAATGGTTTTGAGTGGGATGAAAAGGTTAGCTTCCAGGCTGGCCCTTCTAGGGACTGTAAGAAGAACTCTTATTTGGTCATTGCTTAATACATCAAGACGAACTGAGTTATGGAATTTAGAAAAGAACTGAACTGAGTGGAAAATTAGAAATTCTAGCCTTCGTGACAGGGATGGCCCCAAGTAATGGCACTGGACACTCCTTTCAGCCTATATGCACAGCTAGTTAGACACGAAAAACTTAATTCAGTAGGAGGACTTTCCATCCAGTAGAACAGGGCAAGAGACCACCTCTATCCATCAAGAACTTGGACAGTTTTGGCCTCAGTTGTCATGACTTCTGCTTCTGGTTGTTTCATAACTAAATAGGAGTGGAGAAAGAAGACCCCAAGATCTTATTTAACAATTAAAATAGAACAACACGGCATGTCACAAACATGGCTATATTGATGAGAAGTCTGAGCAAAACCATGCCACCTGGACAAATGATACGGAAGAGGCTCCATTTTTCATTCAGAGCATCTGAGCAGTGTCCTGTGCTTGCTGATGCTGAAACATCAGAATTGGGAAAAGCACTGTCAAGGCTGAAAATCTACTGTGTGGTTTTCCAGGCATTTCACTGCAGATTTATGGTCGGTAAGCTTGGCTTCTGAATTGCAGGGATGTATTCAATTTTTTCCTGGCTTCAGTATGCTGCTGATCTTTTATGCACTATTTTTCCTTCAGAAAATTTTCCAGTTCCTAATGAAAGGATTGTAGATTTAAGTTCCTCTGTTTTCTTTCCTGCTGAAAATAATATGCTGGCCTTCAACTGGTCTGCAAAGAGCAAATCTAGCTTTCAGCATATATGTTACTTGGTATTTACTGGAACCAATTATTGATGTGATAATGTAGTCACAGTCTCATACAGAATAACCAAATGCATTCACAATCTCAATGAATGGCTTTTATCTTCCAGAATTAGGTGAAGAACACATTGTCATGTCAGGGAACAACTATCTGATCTCTCATAATGAGACTAGAAATTTGTACAATGCTTGAGCACTGAAGAATACCCCACTTCACACAGCTTATGTGGTAAATTCAGTCTTTAAAATGACAGTAGTAGAGCTGGATTAATATATTACATGGAAAATCATCAGAAACTTGGGAACTACACTTTGAAACAGCAAGTATTATTGAATCAAAATAATGCAGACACTTATGGAGGAAGGTGTCTACCATCTAAAATACCTTAAATTACTGTTATAGTTAAGAATTCCAGTCATAGCAATTTTCTTCTTTTAGTGTTTGTATTTGATTCATTGTAGATCAAAAATATTTGTGTTTTAGTTGAGGTAATTTGCAGCACAGAAATATAGCATTTGCATGATGTCAAATATGAAGCCTTTTCATGAAATAATTTTTTTTGTCTAATAGGTTTTGCTCTCGCCTGTAATTTGTTGGCCTGGATATACAGTCAGTTTACAAAGAAGTAGTGTGTTGGTGGAATCAAAATTTTCCCTGATGTAGCCTTTCCTAAATGTACTTAACAAAAAAAACCTTTTATTTATTTAGAATTGTTCTTTTTCCTCATGCTATTTATTAGCATAAATATTTTTTTCTTAAAACTAGTATTTATTAGGTCAACTTTCATGCATAAACCGCAGAAACTCATTCCAAAACAGGTTGTGCACTTAAAATATGAATGTTGCAGTACTGTTTTCTTAATCTAAGGAAGAACCCTATGCAAAACTAAATTGTCATTAATTCTCATTAATTTATAATGGGTTTAATCATCATAAAATACCTACTGGAACACCAGAATAGAAATAATAGAATAGAAATAATAGAAATAATACTATTAAATATGTCTGATGTTATTCTATCTTTCCATACACTCTGATATTAATATGTACATGGCCTAAAAGAGTATGTGACTGATCATATCTTCCCAAGAAAATAAAATTCATAGATTCTGATTTTAATGACACTGTTGAAGACCATTGCTGAATCCCATTCATTGTTTGAATATGTGGTGGAAAAAGCAACGTGTCCATTTTTATGGACAAAAAGACATGCTCCTCTATCAGAAAAGGGATACTTACTTACAGGTTGAGTAGCAGTTCTGTTGGGTGTTACAGGGGACAAATAGGAGTCAAATTTGAACCAAGACTGCGTTCTGGTGGATAGTAAAGCAAACTGCGTAGTGGGCTACACTGTGAGGAGCATTGCCGGCAGGTCGTGGCAAGTTATTTTCCTTATCTAATAGTAAGGTACAATAACCACAGGACTGTGGTCTGGGATGTTCAGGAGGGACACTAGAAAAAACTTTTCTATTACACTGATAGTACAGCACTAGAGAGTGAGTCCAGGGAGACGGAGGAATCTCCTTCCAGTTTTCAAAAACCCTAGTTGACCATGTAGTGCTGAGTGGAAAGCTGGGTGAGAAATACCCAGATATACCTTCCAGTCAATGTGCCTGTGATTCTGTGATAAGTCTTGTGAAAAAGAAAATTCTGCCTGCCTGAAATGAAAGCTGGCAAAGTTCAACTGTGCTTAGTACAGCCCATGAGTATTTTTCATGTGATTTAGGAATTATTCCAAACACAGTGACATCATTCACACAGCTCTGGATTGTACAATGGTTACAAAGAATCTCTGCTATCATTTTTGGCTGTGGATAGATGTCTACATGGCACAAATTTGAAACAAAACATCTATGAAACCCCTACAGTCCTCATCCTAGGTTACTTGTGGATGTGTGCTGCATAAGAAGAATAGAAAGCACCTCTGCACTGTTTTCTAAATAGTTCTGTAGCACGTGGTTCATGAGTCACAAGAAGGAAGTGATCAGTCACCACAGCCTTCCCTGTCTCCCCTGGGACTCTGAGAAGATGCATCATACTCTTAGTTTTTGTCTTCATCTATCAGCATCTGCATCTGTGTTAGTAGAGAAAAGAGCATCAGAGTCTGAGCACTCTCCTGTGCCTGTCTATGCTCTGGCATTATTAGTGGGTTTTGTCCTTCTCAGTCAGCACTCTCCTGAACAGTGTGTTTCCACAGTTTTGAGGAGAGTACACACCAGGGATTGTTCCCCGAGGCCAACTCATTTTTAAGGAAAGGAGAATTTAGGTTTGTAGACCTCAGTGACTTGGCATCCTACTTATTATTTGTTGCAACATAAAAATGTCAAAAAATGTATATATGTCTGTGAGGAGTAAAATAAGATAATGTGGTTTCTGAGGTGTGTCGCTAGAATAAAGAAGATTTAGTCAGTGGCAAACACTGAAATGTTGCAAGTAGATTCATGTACCATAAAAACTGCTCATCTAGTGTCTAAGATTATTTAGGAGCTTGAAGTTGTTCTTGTCGTGAAAAGAAGCTGTAATGAAATATATATTTGTATCTATATGTATTTTGTTGCTAGTACCATTTGATGTTTCCCAGATGTTTTAGAACAGATTTTCCATTCACCTTCATGCCACCCTTGATTTCTTGACCTTCTGTATTCTCAGCTGTCTCCTCATCAGGTTTACTAGTCCTAAACTATTTTACCTCTACTTTATAGGAAGGCCATTATGTAGTTCAAAATTATCCTTGCCAGGTTTCTCTCTACTCTTTCATTTGTGCTATGCACTTTCAGTCATGGTCTTGGTATTCATAATACGTATAATTGATTTTACCCAGTGGCATAATGACATTTTTTATCTTTTTTTTTTTTTTTTCAGTATTAATTTCCAAATAATTCATAACATCTCCCAGATTTTTTTTTAAAAAAATCATTATTCAACACTGGTATTTGATGTTTGTGTTGATACTTTTATGTAACTACCTATTATATCTTTAAAGTCTCACTCTCTAGTAGCAATAGCCAATTTGGGGTCATAATTAGATTTGTTTGCAAAGTTAGGGCTGTGTTTTCATGTGTCATTTTACATTTGTTTACATAAAAGTGATTTTCTCTGCTGTTTTTGTACTTAGTCACTCAATCTCCTGAGGCTCTTCTGTGGTTCATTTTCAGGCCTCAGGATGCTGTATAACCGCATCACCAGCACACCATGTCTCCTTCTGAGTCACACCTTTTTGTGGTTGTTTCGGATATGATGAACACTTTGGATGTGAGCACCGTATAGTTTGTGGCAGCTGGCATTTACTTCTATTTTTTTTGGAACAACTGTAATGGCACAAGGGCTTTTCCTGCTAGCCCTTGTCAGTGTAATTTTTTTAAAATCTTGTCAAATGTCTTTTTGAATCTGGATAGACTATGTTAACTGTTTCTCCCTTGTCTGTAGGCTTCTTGATTCCTTGAAAGAAGAGCAATAGATCTGTGAGGCAATCTAGTAGCTTTCCTAGACTATATTATATTCTGTCTTTATTCTGTATTTCTCAGATCAGTCATTTGCAGGAAACAGATAACTGCCACCAGTAGCATAGGTAGAGATACATTGAATGATATGAATGGAAATGGACACCTGAAACCATGCAGAAAAAAATTAATTCTGGAATATATAATTTATTTGATTTGTTCGCACTGCTTTAATGATCTGACAGAATTGCAGCAATGTACATTTGTAAAGCACAGCATTGCACATCTATTATCCACAGTTTTCTCAGTCAAGAAATATTGCTGATGCAAGTTGTATTTTGCCATCAAAAATTTCCTGAGTTCTTTTGCAGAGACAGATACTCATTAGTAAAGAGATATTCTTACTTTTTTCTGTTCCATTGCAATGGAGATGTGCAAAATATAAAGCAATACCACAGAAAATCTGTTTTGACCAAGCACTAGTTTGTTCTGTGTGAATAAGGAAGGAAAGGACTGTCATGGCTGAAAAAAGAATTGGAAAAAAAAATACTGACAGACTCATTGTATTTAACTACTAAATTTTCAATCTTCATTATGATCAATTACTGAAGAAAGTGAAATGTCAGTCATTACAGAGCTCAGGTGTGGATGACATGTCAGGTCCCCTTGAGTTCCCACAAGCAAGCACTTACTCTACAGAAGAAATGGGATTGCTTGACCTCAGGCCTGGCTGCTGACCTACAGAGCCATTGAGCTTGAGTGGCTAAATGCCGCTAAGATGAAAATAAAGGACTATTTAGAGAGAACTAGCATGTGCAGACCCTCTCATCTCCTTCCACAGCACTTGACATGGTCAGCCATGAGAATAAGTTGTTTCTTCTAAAAGAGAAGGATGCTGGGAAATGTATTAAGTTGCTTTGAGTCCTTTCTGAAGGCTTGCAGTGATGAATAATTGCTAGATATTATTGGGCTGCTCACATATGGTGTTCAAGAATGATTTTTCTTGGGTCTTTTTATCGTCAAGTGAAACTGAGCAGGTGACATAAACTGAAGTACTAGAAAAAGGTAGATGAGACGCTGCTCTCTTACTTACTCCATACAACCATGCTGCTGTTTCTGTCTTGTTGGCTCTGTACTTGGACAAAGTTAGCCCAAGGATGAAAAACATCTGTGTGAAACAGAACCCATGCAAGAATCATGATGTGAGGAAAGCCATTCTGAGGAGTGCAAAATACAGTCTACATTGGGTTAGTCGCTCCACATCTGCAATTGATCAACTGAATCTATAATTTAGAATTCCTTTTGCATTCCTTGATTGTGCTAAGTTTGGACATAGCATTACCCATGAGTAATGCTTTCTATAAGCTTTGATTGGCCAGAAGTCCCTATCCCATGCTTGCAGACGATGACATGTTACTCAGTTATTCATGCTTCACTTGCTTCCTGGCTGGACTACAAGAGTCTGATGCATTTGGTCACCAGGCTTTCAGCACTTAAAACAATTCACCTAGAATAAAAAGCCCTCAGCCATGCTGTTTATTTTGAGTGTATCATCAGACCTGTCCTCAGCTGTCTACAATCTCTTCCCACAAAGAAGTCAAAAGCAAGATATGGTTCTTCTCATCACAGCAGGGTTTTCCACAATGGCCAAAAAACGTCTAGAGCTTAGTGTTGACAACTGCACTCATCTGTCCATGCAGACCATTCTCTTTGCTTCCTTTCTTCACCTCAGTAGGGGTAAATGCTGTCATAAAAGTTGTCTGTCTAGGAGACAGAATGTTCTTGGAGGCCACTCCCGAGTCTGTGAAATGAATATCCTGGGATATAAGGACGGTCACAAACCTGACCTTCCATTCAAAGTTTGATGGACGTTTATTTGACCTTCTCTAGCAAAAACACTGAAGCAACATAATTGTTTATAATAAAACCAACTCTACCAAACAGACGAGACTTCACTGACCGTGCATCTTCCCTTGGGAAGAAGATGAGAGAACAAACAGCATGCAGCAAGCAGGAAGTCATGCTGCTTAATGTACTTTGGAATGACACTCCAATGCCATGCTGGTGAGTGAGGCATAAAGTGAGGCAGAAAGTTACTCAGAGCTTAGTTTCCATGCTGTTTCTGATGCAACCTTGATACTTGCTTCTTTGAACAAGTAAATGGTGTTGAGAAAGTAAACACACCCTTTCCTTCAAATGCATTTGTTTCTGCTATTTGAACATTTGTCATGGTATCATAGGACATAACATGCAAACGCAACATTTTTCTCTCGAGGTTTTTATGATTGGTACCCAAACCCTGCAAAAACAACCCTAGTTCTCTGTGCTCATCCCCAAACTCTTTATCCATTGAATTCCACCTTTTACTACTCCTACCAGCTGCCAAATTTTTGTCAAGCTTAAAGATTTTGTATCTATTAAAAGAGCCCTTAGGCAGACTTAACAAACACATGAATGCACAAATTAAAAAAGCGATTGCCATATGGATAGGAAAGTGAAAAGCCAAATACTAATAAAGCAATAAAACTAAATGAAGATAGTTTCCATGTATTGTCTTCTGCCTTTATGAGAATTCATCCTCTTCTATCTATCCCTTGAAAATTCAGCAGAAACCTAAAAATACTTTACACTTTAGTTGTAAGGCATTTTAGTGACAAATAGAGTTATGTGCATTCAAAAGAAATATTTGCTGTGGAACCAGCATCTTGGAAACCCTGTGACAGAGATTCTTGTAAAAATTTCACTGAAGACATGAGAGTAAATGAATTTTCCTATCTCAATTTCCATAATATATAAATAAATATGAACTTTATCCCTCTACAGGGACACTTTTTTTACTGATCATAGGTAATTTTAACCATTGCAGACAGTACCTTGCAAACAAGAACTATAACTGACACCACATTCTCCCCCACCCCCAAAAAATATAATCAAGTCTAGCCACTGTTAACTGAAGCTTATTTTTTTAAAACTCTTAGTAAATTCCAGCGTCACAACTAAATCCTTCCTGGCACTTTCTTATTCATTGTATGTTCTTGTACTTTCCCAGGAGGTCTCATCATGAAGCCTGCAGCTGCCTGATGTGCTAGGAGCTACTATCCCATACTGACCCAATCTATTGTGTTTGCATGCCACCTTGGCTTTACAGCTTCTTCGGGTATGGGACTGAGTCTGGGATGGAGAAGCTGAGGCGTGTGTTAGTAGAAAGCAGGTACAGCTGATCAGATGTCTGCTGCCCTTCACAGAGGGAAAGATCTTGCTTTTGCAAGGAGCATTTTCTCCAGGCATCCACTGCTGCAGTTTTCAGACATAAACAAAATACTGAGAAACTGCAAATTTGTTTCAGAAGTTTTCCGGGCTACTGGTTCTCTATTCTTTATTTGAACTGTGCATTGCATTGGGACTGTGTTCAGTTACTTTTATGCATCTAGGATACTCTGTGACAGGAATCATCATTCTCTGTATTTAAATGTGAAATCAGTGTGCGTGTTATTTGACCTTGTGCATAAATGTGTACATATCTGCACACAGTGATATGGAATTTTCAGCTGAATGCCATAATGCAAGGAATTTCATTTTTATTACACTGTAATTTGAGAAATTACAAGTAATTAGAAAAACAAAGACATTTTTAGAATATTCATTAAAAATAAAAATTATGATTAAAGAGAGGGAACTTCAAGGCAATAGTTTATGTTTTAGGATGTGGGATTTTTTTTAAGTTTATTTTACACCTAAACCCATTGAGAAAACTAGTTTATAGAGAGGAAATAAATTGGACCTGCTCCGTAATAGAATATTCCTTTTTTTAAAAAAAATTGAGTCCTCATTTAATTATAAGCTTGTTTGGAGTCAAATATTTTCATGACCTATTGTTTGAAGGCAGTTATCTAACATCCTCCACAGCCCCACGTATAATCAAACAAAAGGTTAGAAATTACAAACAACAAATACCCAGCTATTTACTGAACATAAAGCACAGTTTATAGAGTTTACACATAAATGAATTTTAAAAAGTCTTGTGTGAAAGTAGTTATTTTCCTGTTTTACATGCAATGTGTAAATATATACTAAAATGACTTATTTTCTTTTACCACTTTATAATAGAGCTAAATGTCCAGCTACATTTAGGATGAAACTCAATGTGAGTTATGTGTTTTAAAAAAAATAAACAGAACTGTATTTGTGAAAGAATAAAGAGAATTTTCACAGCATCATTTTGTTTAAACAGACATTAAGAACAAGATCCTGAAAAATTTTCAGTATCACACAGAAAATATTACCCAAACAAGGACTAAACCTAAGTAAATAATTAATTCTGCTAATGACTACAGAAGAGGTTTAAATTACTAGTACCAGTGTTTTAAAGCTGTCTAGTTTCAGTCCTTACTTTTCTGAACAATGGTGTTACCTAGGTGGTAGAAAATCCCAAAGTAATTAGAAATAAATGTTATTGTTTTTCTTAGTGCAAAATTGAGGTGGCAAATACAGACTTCCTGTTAGCCTATGAAACTGAGGAAGTCACATTCTTCTTCCTCATCCCCAGTAAACCAATCTAAAATGAATGTGGTTAAGTCATGGTCCACCGTATTTCTTTATTTCTCCGTTTTTTTTTAATTTTATATTTACAAAGTTGCTCAGGAAGCAACAAAAGTAGAAGAATTCATATGTCCCAGAGCACAGGGTAGATGTAATAATTTAAATTGCTAAATTGCTGGCATTTAAGATCTTCAGAGCCATTTTCTTTCAGTCATTTCTCTTTCATCATGTGAATCTTCAACAAATTGAAGATTCAATGAATGATTGTGAGGTAAATGAAAGATATGAGCATCACTTTTGGAGGTGCCAAACTGAAGAGACATTTCTAGTTAGCCCTGAAAATATATGTTCATCTCATGATATCTGAAAGCCTGTCACTATATCTAACCCCTCCCTGTTAAATTCATCACATCTAAGTTAATATATACTTATTGCAACATGCTATTTAACCATTACTATAATATCATCTCCTTTAGTAACAAATCAGATAATCTTGCATTTACATTTCTGACACCATTCTTCATGACCTGGCTGACCTCAGTCTGCAGATGAAGAAGGACCCTTACTTAAATCATGCTCTGTAGTTGAGAGAACAGTCAGTAAGAGAGGCTTCAAAACCAGGGAATTGTTGATTCCTCCCTCAGAGGGCATTTTGCCAGAGCATTGTGCTTGAGACTCATGGAAATTCTTGGACTTAATACATGCATGCATGGGACTGGAAAAATATATATAAAGCATATGTCTCTATAGGAATCCAATTCAGCTAAAGCACAAGATTTGAAAACACTTCTTCCTTGTGACTCAGATTGAATAAGACCATGAGCTTGACAGTCTATCTTATTGCACATTTTTACCAGATTTGTAATAATGAATATTTGCTAATCAATATTTGGCAGAGAAGAAAGAGACCATGAAGAGGAAAGACATGTACTTAAGTGCTTAAGTGCGAGCCTGCTTGCTTTTTTCCACTTGAACTTCAAGCTTGATCTTTCTCATGGTGTACTCTAACGTAGAAAATGAAAATGTGCACCTGATAAAATAAGAAACAGGGAATTCAAAAAAGTATAGAGTTTCACATTCAGCTTTCCTTATTTTAAAGAGAATTTTTTCAGTATTTATTCTCCAGTCTCACAGAGTTGCCTCTCAATAAAATATGTAAGAACAGCTGCAGACATGGTGAGATATTAACAATGAATAAATAACACTTACTCCAGTCTGGTGAAATTTATAGGACTTTTTCCCACAGTAACTGAGTTGTTCAAATGTTTACCAACTCACGCTATGTATAAATATTCAGGGTTCTGCACCTGTAAATGCATGCCTAATCTGGGCCAGCTGAAGGCAACTGCAGTGTCCTGCAGTGGTATGGACACTATTCTGGGAAGGCAGATGTAATTCACACATTCACATGCACAAAGAGGGCTCAAAATCTCAGTGGTACTTCAGGCTACTTACCTGCCTTCAGTCTCCTTTCCTTGGTCTTTTCACTGCCTGCAATTTTGATTATTGTTCTCAGCAAATTCATTAACTACAAGGTGTTAAAAGCTGAAGATCATGACTCATGAGCTGTACTGCTGGGACAGTTTGATGACACCCAGACCATAGCAACATTTCCTGGGATATCATCTGTCTAGGTAACTAAAAAGGATGCTAGAGTTTCTGGGAAAGTAATTTTTTCTTTCCTGTGCTACATTACACATCAGGAGCTACAACATGCTGTGAAATACTTGTGCCTTCCAGTGGAAACTGAAGAAAAAGCCTGAAGAATTGCAATGACATTTGATGGGGTGTTCAAAATGAATCTTAATTTGATTGGGAGAAAGCATTTATTTTTCGAGATAGAAGCACAGAGGGAGCATACAAAGATTTTATCACAAGAGAGTTACAGATTATTTACATGGTCACTTTGGTTTGGATATGCCAGTAAAACATATCCAAATGCTGTGCAGGCTCTGCAGAGCCAGCGAGTGACAGAGCCTGTGGATGGCTGTCTTCATCTCATTAGATCTGACTGCCTCAGGCAGGTGCACAGAAGCCCCTATGGTTTTTACACTGTGTGTCTGCACAAGGACATATTTTTTGTTTGTTTGTTTGTTTCTGAGGATATTTGCTGAGTAGCTCTTCTCTACAGGAAGTTTCATCTACTCCATGAGAAGGAAGAAATAAGTTTTCCTGAGTGCTAGACCTGGAACACAGGAACATCACTATTTTTTGACACTGCTGTACATCCTGGGTGCCCTCATGTTTACAGCAACTGAAAACCTCCATTCAGGACATCTCAGCTATGTAATGCCAAAGGAAACCTTAACTGGAATGTGAATGATAGCAACTGTCTCCTGCAGTAGACCAGAAATGCATGACTTTTCATTGTAAATTAGACCAGTGATTTATTTGCCTCTTTATCAGTCTGGAGGACACTATTTCTATTATGTGCTCATAACTGTATCTTCATTACTCTTAGCATAGCCAATGTGCAGAGAGCTGAGGCTCTTCATCCCCGACTCTTCAGCATTTTTTTTTGCGTTCATCCTTCTCTTTCCCCTATAAACACTGAGCAACATCTTTGGCTTTCATTTTTTCATGTTATCAAGGGTTTTTTGGCTCTGTCCCATGTCTAATATTCTGGATCCAGCAGTCTTCTGCACATCTCTTTTTAAATATCTTATTGCATTTTCATAACAATTTGCTGCCCCAGTTTCACTCTTGTGCCCTGTCTTTTCTTACTGTGAGGCTTGTAATTATTAAGATATTATTAAGGCTGTTGTCAAAACTTTAAAGAAGGAATGCAAGAACTGCCCCTGACATATGAATAACTCCAGGATGTTTTAGAAGGTGTACATGGATTTTCTGATACATAAGACAGTTTTCTAAAAAAAGCAAAAAAGCTCAAAACTATGACAATTTCTCTTAACTCTGAAATACTTACGGCAAGATATTGCTTTCAATATACGGATGTTGTTATTCAGTAGAGGGCACTCTTGTGTGCACAGAGTTTATATGGTACAGTACAGTCAGTCAAGATCTTAAAAGCATCAGCTGGATTTAGTATCTTACAGGTTTATAACGGTGTTATGTGAATCTGTTTCCTTCGAATTTCTTTCTTGATGTACAACTCTATTGTGTCACTGAAAGGCTAACTCCTCGTTTTTGGGGCTTGTGAAGGCAGGGGATAGAATGACCCCTTAGTCACTTCCAGTGGTGAATGCTTTCACCATAAGAACATATACCTCGGCGTGCGCGGGAAATACACATCGCCGGCAACCGGGAAAAGGTAAAAGGTGAAGAACAAGCACCCCTTTGCCTTTCAAGTTTTGCCCACAGCATTCGAGGAGCGAGTGAAGAGGCTATAAAATTGCCTCTTGGAGACACAGGACGCGGCTGCCGATGCTCCGTCCTCTCCAGCGAATTCCCATTGAGGCGGCGACCGTGGCCGCTCCGGCCCCGCTCCAGCCGCCCTCTGCTGTCACGGGATGAGCCCTCTTCTTCCTTCAGGGAATGAGTGCTGCCGCCGAGAGCTGTGTACTTTTGGTTCGACGAGCCTCTAAGTTTTTTCTTCTTTCTTCCAAATAATTGAAGAGTTTTAAGAATCATAGGTTAGGAAAAAAAACAGATTAAGTGCTTATATGGTGTTTCATTAATAGGTGAAGTTCCTTTTGTGGAAGATGCCAGTATAATAGAAGTAAATAGCCGTGAATATTCTATGAATGCGTCGGTCGATAACACGAAGCGACCCCCAATGCTGAAGGCAGGGAGGGCTGGAGCGGCAGCCCGGGCGCGGAGGCGCACAGGGTAGGTCGCCCCCAGCAGCAGGCGGGGAGAGGCGGGTACCGAGGAGTGCCAGGATCCCCGCCGGGATCCCCGTCGGCATCCCCACCGGGATCCCCACCGCGTCCGGTGCCGCCTGCGGAGCGCTGCCGGCTCGGGGGGAGCGGGGCACGGGCCGCACTTGGCTGGACCTGTGTGCGGCGTGTGGCCGTCCCCGCTAGGAACGGGAGCAGGTTTAGGGCAGGTTTAGATTCGGGCAGGGCTGTGGCCTCTCCTGCCCTCCGTGACTGCAGGAGCAACTGGTGAGCTGAAGGAAGATACAGCGAGAATGGTATTGTATGGGAGAGAAGCCAGGGAAAAGAGGAAATGGCCTCAAGTTGTGTCAAAGGAGGTTTAGACTAGAGATTAGGAAAGACTTCTTCACAGAAAGGGTTGGCAGGCATTGCAACAGGCTTCCCAGAGGAGTAGTGGAATCACCATCCCTGGAGGTGTTTAAAAGATGCGTAGATGTGGCTCTTCTGGACTTGACTTAGTGGTGGACTTGGCCGTGCTGGATTAACAGTTGGACTCAATGATCTTAAAGGTCTTTTCCAACCTAAATGATCCTATGTGTGAATGATGGGAGTTACTGCCAATGCCATCGTGCCAGGGTGTGCTCTGAAGTTTAGTGTGTAGGCACCTTCCTCTAGGTATGTAAAACTGAGTTAGGTCTATGTCCAAGTCCTTGATTCACAAGGACCATAATATGTTTCCTCCTTTTTGCCCATGTACTTCTTACCCAAAAGAAAACTGGAGGTCATTGAAGTGCCTACTGACCTGTTGATCATCATGCCCTGGCTTACTGGCAATAAAGGGCGTATTTGAACTCCTCCAGTGTGTAGCCAGGTAGACAAGGTGAGGACAGAGTTTAGGATCTTTGTGTCTAAGATGCAAAAGCCAGACTGGGTACATATTGGCCATCATTCCAGCAAGGAAATCTGAGCAATGCAGGGACAGAAGCAACCCACCATCAAATTTGAGCCCTCTGCTCCTCAGTGTTGTGACATTGCACTATGAATGGAGGCAGTCCCCAACGAGGGGTTCCCAAGCTCTTCCTAACAGATTAATCATGTTTAAATTGCTTTCAAAGTTATAATGGGTCACTGAGTTCCTCTTTTCTCCTATATTCTGGCCATAGTGCTATCCACTACCCTCACAGAGTCATGCCTTCTGTGAACTAACCTGAAAACTTTCACTGGTTTTCATCTGGAGAAAAACCAGAACAGTTGGTTTGCCTTAGTTTAGCTGGTAGCTAACTAGTACCTCTGCACTGGAGATACAAACGTATCAAATAAAGAAGGGAGTGAAAAAATGATTAAAGTGTCCTTAGTATCCTTATTATCATCATATGACTTTGTTAGTTCACGGTCTATTCTAGATCACTAACAAATGCATGAAATGAGCACAGCCTCCAGCATTGATTTAACTGGAGTTCCCTGAGCAGCCCATGTCCACTCTGGAAATCAACTTGTTACTCTTCCTAGTTGTCCCTCACTTTTAAGCCTACCTTTTTTATCTATACCTATAAGAACCTCAATTTTCAGTTCTATTGGAGCTTGGTTTCTATAAGTGAAAACCAACTTTTCTAGTTAACCTAGTATCTTACAAGGTACCCAAGCAATTTGTTTGATAATAAAGAGATTACAAAAATCAGAATACGAACCCAAACTTCATGTCTTCATCAGTACTTTTCATAGCATTTTCCTTTCTGAAGCTGTGAATAAGAAAGGGGAAGTAATCCTTTTAACCAAGACCACATTCACTAAAGCTGTTTCAGAAATGGGAACTGCTCACTCCTAACCTCCGTAGCATTTCTGAGGATAATATCCTGTAAAGCATAAAAATCTTTCACTCTGTATTGATCTCCATGGGGAATGAGTGAGGTGAGGCAGATTTTACCAGAAGAAGACTATTTACCTAAACCACTAATTTGAACATTTATAGCTAATTCAATAGTCATAGGGAAGACATCTGGTGTTTCAATTGCCTGCTGTACTCAACTTAGAATCTATTGTTTCCAGCTTGCCCAACTAGTACAAATTTATTAGTTGTTAGTACTTGATAGTCTATGAAGTGAAGAAAGAAGGAATAATCCAACATATCAACACCATTGTGATATTTTGGCATTATATATAGTTATAGTATATATGTAATTTTTAAAATGAGTTTAAACTTGGACATAAATTAGCTATATCCTTCCTGTCTGTTTTGTGATGCATATTACATGTTCAAATATTTGAACTGATAGGTTGGAATTCCTTTACCCCACTTTTAAACAATTGAATGGACGTCTCAGAATAGGAAATCCATCCAAAATTCATCATCTGCTGGTAGAAATAAATTGCTGCTATCAGAAACCAATCAGGCAATCAGACAATGAAATGAGTAGCTTGTGTCTGTCTGCCACCTCACCTCCAGATAACCAAAATTAAATGAGATGGATTACTTACTTACTGCTGCAGGATCATTCAGGTGAGCAAATACAATTTAACTTAAATAAGCAAGTGATGCATGGTTAGATCTGCAGTTCAAAGTGTGCCACAATTCTGTGTAATGTACTTCGAATTTAAATGAACATCATCAGGAATATTCCTTCTGCTATTTAAACTCTGGAGAGCACTTCTATGATAGTTGGTAATGAAAAGGAAGGTGTTCATGTGCAAGCAAAGCAAACAACATCATGTTATTAAAAAGTGAAACTTAGGAAAGACTACAATAGGTTGGTTAACACTGTTTATTCTGTGGGTTTTTTTGAGGAAATGTGGGACATCTAGAAATAAATGCTGTAGAAACATTTAAACTTTTATTCATTAAACCTGTTTCACCTTGTTTGGTTAAAAAAACCACAACCCAACAAAACAAAAAAAACCCCAACCAACTCCCTCTACATTTTGTCCACTTTTGGTCCAGTCAGAGAATTTTACTGACAGGGAAGACAGCTTTGCTGCCTTTTGCAGTATTGTGAAGCAGTATTTTTCAGAGGAATCACCCTTGTTTCCAAACACAAGCAACTATTTTACCTGTCCTGTTTGTGCTAAGAATGGTGGCAACCAAATTCAGACAGACTATTCCTTTTTCTAAGTCACCTACTCCTTCCTTAGTTCCTTTTTCTCAGGATGGAAAAAGTAGACTGTGGACCAGCAGTAAACTAGGTATTTATCAGACTAGTAGGAACACTGTTTGCTTAAATGGAAATATGTATAACTAATGAATTAGCTATTTTTTACAGAATATTTCTGTCAAGCATTATATTGTTTGGAGATACAGTGTTATCCAACACCTTTCTGGTATGTTTCTCAAAATGACTGCAAACTCCTGATTTTTTCCTGCCCACATTTATGTGGAAGCAAGAGCTCACTGGTATCACAGATGTGGTCTCCATCACATTCCAGAGTACATTGAGAGCTGCTGAATTAAACAGGACTTTCCAGGTGGTTGTCACTGGCCAAGGCTTATCTAATTCAAAAGTGACTGGGACAAATTAATGACTATTTGAATATAATTTGAATAATGCTAAAATAATTTGCTTGCTTGATTGTTTGTTTTATGGCAGAATACATTTTTAAATAAATCTTAAAACCACGGGAAATGCTAGGAGTCTTTTGGTTTTTTTGGACCAGAGTCTCCTGTGGGAAGATTGTCACTGTGGCACACCTAAGACCCAGACATTCTGTGAAGAATAAACCATGATGTGGACATCACCTTTTCCTGATCTGTAGGAGATATCCACATGTGAGGAGCAGTGTTACCGCTCATGTACCTGGTAGCCCCACCTCCATTGAGTAAGGAAAGATGGGAGGCAGCCCTCTGTTGTTTGATGTGACATACATGAGAGGTATCTTTTCTAACACCTGGGGAATTCTGTGCAATTTCACAGGCTCTAATGTAAACACGGGAAATGTGGCTGTGTGCTGGCATTTGTGAATGGTGACAGAAAATACCATTGGTGTGGGGCAGGAGGAGTTACCTGGTCAGGCTTGAGCTCTCCATCAGCCTCCACTGTGGTCTGGGTCTCAGCATACTTCAGGAGGGGCCTGAATCCTCTGAACCTATGCTGAGAGATTTTTCAGGAGAGGATAGAGGCATAAACAATTCTGTGTCTTTTTGTGGCTTTCCATGTCACTCCTTCCTTTAGATACCTGTCTGTAAAACAGCACTAGTAATTTATTCTGCCAACATCTACTCAGGGTAAGTCCTCGTTCTGCCAAATTGTTGACTCTTTCTACCAAAACTCTGACTTGTGTCAGTAATTCTTTGCTGTCCTTTGCTTAAAGGCGTATTTCAGGGAAAAAAATAAAAATGTTCTCCCATACCTGAGAGTTTGCATATTGACTTGGCACAGGTGCTAAAAATATTTTTCCATTTAGTTTTCTATTTTGTTGCTTTTCATTGCTCTTGTTGTGACTTACAGTTTTAGGAAAACTGGTTAGTTCTTTCTGACTGAGTGTCTGACATAAATATATCTGGAGACAATTATTCCTTATAAGAAAGAGTCTTTGAAGTATTTGTCTCCTGTAAATGGGCTTCATTTAACAGCCAGGAGAGTTTGAAAAGGGGTTTTCTCATTTTTGTAATCAGTGGAGTATTATTTGATTGTTAGATTTTAGTAACATTTAGGTGCAAGCCAGCAAAGCTGGTGGGAAAGTGCAGTAGAAGAGCCAAGTGGAGGCAGAGTGTGATGGATCTTTGTGCTGTAGCTGTGGTTAATAACACAAGCAGAGCTTTACCCTTGTAGTGTCACCCAGGCAGAAGGCAGCAACAAGGCTGAGAATCTGTGAGAACCTAACGCTGTCCTTGTTCCTAGTCACCTGAACAAGGTTTCACCCCTGAAACCACATTATTACCAGACACTGCTGCTGATACACATTTGACTAAACATAAAGGACAAAACCAGAAGTTCCCTGTTCTTTGTTCTTTCTTGGTATCTTTGGAAACTCTGAGTCTGATCCAGACAAAGGAAAAACCTTCAATTTTTACAGCTAATTCTGATCTTTAGCCAAAGCAGCTAATATGTTTTATGAGAAAGCTTAAGGCTCCAAGGCATGTCAGGCTATTTATTGCAGGCATATTTTAAGTGTTGTTAACAGCTTCCGTGTTGAATCAGAAAAAATGTTTGTTTAATCCCCTTTTCCAAATGTAAAAATTTAATAAAATATTATTTTGGAAGATTCACTCATCTAAGGAATAACAATGTGTAAGCAGGAAATCCTGTCTTTCCTCTGTGGCCTTCCTGCTTGCTTCTTCTGCCATGTCAGTAAGCAAGCGTTCCTTACATCTCATTTTCTTCAGGTAACCTAAGTTCCTCTTTTTACTTTCTCTATCAGTGACCTAGAGCACTAGGATGGCTTCAACTGTGTTGCAGTTTAAAGCAAACTGTTTTTCAATCCCATTTGAAGATCTGATTTTTCATTTTAGGGGAAATAAGGATGATACAAAAGCTTCGAAGAAGATTCCCAGCCAATGATAATTTTAAAGGTGTACATGAAAAATACTAAGGATTATTCTCTACGAAGAAAGCAAACAAACCAGAAGCAAAAAGCTGGGAATGTAAAACACTAGGACAAAAAGAAGGTTTGTGCACTTAAGAGTTAAATAGGTACAACCTCTCTCTTGCATGCAATGCTAGTTAACGCTAAATGCTTCTTTCTCATATTTCCTCAGAAAGAGGACATTTCCTATTAATAGTACAAGAGAAACATAATGCTGCAAGCGTAGTATTATCAAATTCTTTTAATAGCAGTCTTCTGCACTTTCCTTTTAGATATTTTATGAGGTTATGTTGATAAGTATCTGAATGCACCTATGTTGCAATAGTATTGAAGGAGTTATTTTAAAGATATTTTGCATTTTGTGGAATACAAACCACTAAAACTAATCGCTGTCATTAACATCACTAGACATGATGCCATCTCCAAGATGGAAATACACCTTTGATTTACAAAGTGTGTGTGATGAGAATTTATTCCAACAATGCATCAGTTGCCATTATGTGTGGTCGAAGTACTTTAAGTTTTCCATTGTGAGAAGTGTACCATGACTCCTAAATTGTGGAGGTTGTTCCTTATGTAGGAATTCTGATGGTTGTCTCTGCTGATATATAACAAACTTGTTTCTTATATAAAAGAAGTGGTATTTATTTTTCTGAATCTTACTTTAGTTATTGCAGTGGCTTCTGATTTTTGTGTAAAAGTATGTGCCACCTTTGGAAAGAAAATTGTAAAAATGCAAATGGAAGGAAAGAGAAGAATATATACACTTGCATCTACATGAAATTTGTACTTCATTTAATTAGAAAGTCACTGTAAAATCTTTGCAAAACATGAAATCAGCTACTATGAAATGATATATATTAAAGAATTATGTATAAACCCCACCAGTTTACTAGGTGGTAAACACGTCTGTATACAGCAAGCACAGTCCTGTGTAACATGGCTTAAATATTGAAGGGAAACAATTTTCTTCTAATTTCCATTCCCCTATGAACCCACAGTGTGCATTCTCATCTCCTGTTTTTGAAGGCATGGTTAGAATCATGGGTCTTCTTTTAATTTATGTGAGGACTCTCAGATTTGTCAGTTTAGCAGTCAAGGCACTGCTATTCCTTCAGATTCCAGGGAAATATAAGCTATAGATAATGAAGGGCTTTAGATAACAAACTAGACATCAGGTCTAGCCTGATTTCCTACTTTTAATTTATTTGCTGTCAGTCTCTAAGTAGCTTTCAAAGACCTTTTCAGGACTATTACACTCTGGCTTCTTTTCCTGTTCTGTAGGAGTATCTAATTCCTTGTTTCCTGTTGCGTCCTAGCATATCATCCCAGACAGACAGGCAACACGATGGACTCTTGAGTCAGCTCTACTCAGCCCATTCTATTGCAGAAAAAAAAGTACCTTTATGTGTGTGAATGTAAGAGAAGAATATATAAATTTGCATCTGCATGACATTTGTATTTCATTTAACTATAGGAAACAGAAAAAAAAAGTGAGAAAAGAAGCTTTAACCCATGTTTTTGAAAAGATGATTTTAGTATAGTTCGTAAAGGTTAGTATGACTATACTAGAGAAATTGTGTGACAGCTAGAGAAATTTCAGGGAACTTAAATCTTTTGTGTAAGCTATTTTTGGATGCACATAAACTAGCAGCTACAACCATATAATTCATATTTATGCCTCTCTTTCATAGATATGTACTTTGCTTTATATATATGTGTGTATATATATATGTTCTTCAACATTAAACTAAAATACATTGTATCATTCTTCATAAGATACTTGATTCTTGTTTAAAAACTCAGGAGTGTATTATAATTGAGCTGAAAATGATATTAGGTCTTTTCTGCTAAAGTGAAAAACAGAGGGGTTTAGAACCAGATCTAGAACATCAATTTTAGATATACTTATCTGGTGATAAAGTGTCCTGAAAGCTTGGCTGAGTATATAGTCAAAAGGAAGAGTAAAATTTAAAAAGAACCCTAAGTAAAGAGTAAATAATTGAAGTGTAAGATAATTATTGAGTAATTTCTTTATGTGGAACAGATGATTTGCCTGTACTTCAAAAAATTTATTTGCAGGACCATAAATGCATAATTAAAAATGCATATAATTAAAAAACAGTAACAGTGAAAAGATAGCCTTCAGTAAAGACCTTTAAAGATTTGTGGGTCTTTTGACTAAACAGTTGAGAAATGGAGGAATAAAACAACAATTTCTGTCCTTACATTGTCTTTTTGTCTCTCGTGAGTGAAAAACAGAGACAATACATGTACATATATCTTATGCCACTTACACTCTTTTTGTGCTTCCTAGATTACAAATGCAGATATTGAAACAGCAAATGTGTTGTGTAGGAAAATTTTACGAAGAATTCCTGTTAATCATAGCCCACGGCTTGGTGGGGTGGCAAGCAATGCTTCAAGTGAAGAACTGCTACAATGGTGCAGTGTAAAAAATACCATCCAAGATTTCTGAGTTTTGTCTCCGTTGGATAGGATGTCTGCCCTGCTACCTGGGGAATTCAGTTGACCCAAAATAGATATCTACATCATATAAACCTGTAGCTACAAGCTACCTAGGCTCCCTTTAATGACAATGGAACAGAGAAAGCACTCCTAGGTATGATTCATCTAACCAGACAGCAGTAAGAAATCAGGTGAATGGTGACTTAAATGGCACCAAAAATGCATATTGGAAATATTAATGTTTCATTTGTTAACCACATTTTGGAGAAACAAGCAATGGAGAAAGCAGTAGAGCAACTGTTAAAATGCCACTTCCACCAACACAATGCATTTGATCAATGAACACCTGGGCAGCATGAAGTTTATGAAAATGTTAAGCAACGCCTTGTGACTCTTTAAATCATTGCTGCCTCAGGCAGTGCTGCCATCTGAGATTAGTTAATGAATTGGATGGCTACCTGATCATGTATTTGGCTTCAGCAACCTTTCTGTGCAATGGTAAAAGGCAATTAGGTCTGTATTAATTATTTTTTAAACTGTCATTCTTTATTAGCAGTCTGTAGCATCGTGAAGAATCTGAAGTATTGAACAGAGACATTGTATTGACTGAAGAAAGAAAACTAGAAAAATCCATAATAGTAATCAGTGTAGAATTTTGATCTGTTAATAATTGGGGTCTTTGGATTGATTCAGGACTTTCTTCCTCATGAAATTATATGAAGTATTGAAAATCATCAGACAATGCAGAAAGCAATAACATTTCTCTGGGTGTAAAAGTAAAGAGATGAAAATCTATTTCTAGTTAATATGAAATAAGTGTATAAGCATGACGCCTGCTTTTCTCAGGACCTGTAACGATGAAAAACAGGGACAGTACATTTATACACACTTTATGCAACTTTCACTATTTTTTGTGTTTTCCAGGGTACAAATAGGGTCAAAGACAAAAGTAGTGACAGAGAAACAGGGAATTTCCTGGCTTCCAGCACCAAGTCTATCCCTCCACAGTTTTCCCATTACTTGTGGGAACTGTGGAATAAAAGTCTTTCCAGACAGAGGCTAAGAAGATAGAAGTTACTAATGAAAAAGACTTCAAATATTGCAGGATTTGGAAATATTTTTTACTCTTAGTATATAAAACTAGTCTCAAATTAGCTTGAGTGTTATTAGAGTGTCTATTTATGAAAGCCATCCTTCTAAAATAATTTCCTTTATTTCTCCCACTCTAGGCAATTTTGCAGTAGATTCTCTAATTTCAGAATTAGTGTTGGATAAAATATGAGAATAAGGAGACACTGGGAACTCCTAAGATCTAGTAAGCAAAATGCCTATAGCTTATGTTTCAACACTATGTAAAATTAATAGGAATCCTCCCCACAGCAAATAGCATATTCAAACACTTAGGTGTGCTGCTCTGTGGTTGTTGTGCAAATGCTTCTGTAGCGTTCGTGCAGGCTGGAATGGAATGTGTAGCTGATGGAAAAGAATTGTCCTTATCTGGTATTCCAAGACCTTTGACTGGATTTCCTGCAAGCACCAGTGTCTTGATGGCATGGAAAGGAAGCTTTGTACACAAAGGTCTTTGGACTGACCCCTGTGTTATGTTGTCCTTCCTTTGGTCTTCTCTTCAACTGTGCTACACATTTACTTTCTCAGATTGGTTTCACTCTTAAAAATTGGGATCCAAAGAAATTCATTAGATAACTTAAAATAATGTGTTTTGTAGGCTGACATTTACAGAGCGTGATCAGGCCTTCAGAAAGACTGAGGCTGTTCTGGGAATGTTTTAAAATTAAAGGGGATAATGCCAATTCAGGTGATTAAACAGAACAAGCTATCAGAATTTCTGGGTATGTCCAGTTGTTTCTGTGATGTGCTGCAAGCTGTATCTCAGTGTTGTTACATGCTTAAGTATAGCAGCGAAGAATTTGAGCATATATGAGAAACTGCAGTGATGACTTATGGGGCCATATAACGAATTTGATTGGCTGGAAACATTTATCTCTCAAGTAAAAGAGGAACTAAAAAATGTAGGAGAACATATGTAATATATCTCCATCTCCATACAATGGCTATTTTCCGTAGAGCCATGTATTTCAGATGGCTATCCCAATTTGGCTATGGTAGCACATACACCCAGAAAGGACTGCAGATATTTTGGGTCTGATCCTGGAAGGCTGCTGCATAATGATCATAGAATCATAGGGTTGGAAGAGACCCACAAGAATCATCAAAGTCCAGCTCCTGGCCTTGCACAGGACAGCCCCAAGAATCATGATGCTCATGGTGTACTGTACATTTGTATCATATATATGACATTCTCTGCTTTTTGCAAATGCTTTAAAAATGCTCTTCCTCCAGAAGGAGCTTTGATGCAGGACAGGCACTAAGTTGCACTGAGCCATTCAGCCAGTGGGCTTAATGGGACAAGGTGCTACTGTGAGCCTCTCCCTCTTTTCCATGCTCTGGGCATTAAAGAGTCACATGGTGCCATGTCCCAGCAAAACCACCTGAGTACTCAGTTGCTCAGGGACAGTCACAGAGTGGCACTGAAATATCCAAGTGATTACAGAAATTGATGAGAAATCAAAGTTGCATATGGTTGCTCTAAGGTTTATTTAAGATTTTTGTTAGATTACAAGGTGACCCAGCATAATTCAAATGTTTCTTTCTCAAAATGCTTATAATTTGATTGTGAATAATGTTCTTCATAAGACATCCAGAACTACAAGTTCCTCTATAAGAAAAAAATTCTCTGAAGAGATGTGCTGTACCAATGGACATAAAACAAGAGCAAGACACTGTATTTTCTCTGACATCACAGATTATCTCACTGTTGATGCAGCAACACAGGTCTCTTCATCAGTTTCACAGAGAATGAGGAGTACTCCCAAAGGAGAAAAAAAATGAAGATAAACTGCCTTCCAGTCTCATTTGCAGCTTCAGTAGTAACAGAATTTCTCCTGTTAAAATGATTTTGCGTAGAGGAATTACAAATAAAATGAAAGCCTCAAAGAAGGAGAAGGCATATTTCTCAGGAGTTGTTGATAACTGAGATACTTCTTTCAAAATATGAAAGATAATTTATATTAGAAAAACAGGAAAAGCATCCGACTGCATCTTCTGAGCTTTAATAGGAAGGTCTTGGCTTAGAGTTTTAGAATTATATTAAGGACCCATCACAAGTCTGTTCTGTACAAAAAAGAGAAACAAAAAACCCCCAAAACAACAACAACAAAAAACCTCCAACCAACCCCAAAACTCAAAATTATTTTCCATGTGTTTTCATAGAGAAGAACGAGTTACTGATTTCTAGGTCTCATAAGAAGATCTAACAGATCACTGTGAGACTTAGAAAGTATAAGCTTTACAAATTCCTTCTTGAGAAAAGCAGATTAGCCTGAAAAAAATGGAACCAAAGAGTGCCCTTGGCTGAGGTTGCAGCAATACAGAGTAAGTTTTTGCAGTATGGGTGTGCAGCATAGGTGAAATATAGTTTGCAAAATAGAACATTATTTTCTTTCACATTATTCTTAATCTATTCATGTCCTGTCTATATAGTTGGTAAACTTACAACTGCAGATGTAGGTAGTAAGATTCATATACTTTAGTTCAAGAAACTGAAAATAAGAAAAAAGTCCTGAAAAGAGAGTCCTTACAATGTGCTCTTTGGCTGCAGATATTTCATCCTGAAACCTCGGATTTTAAAGGATGGATAGTCCACCAAATATTAATGTCACTAACAGGTGTGAGTTTCATTTTACAAATAATTTAAAAATATATACTTTTCACCTCACGAGCCCTGTTCTTAAGCTCTGCAACACCAGTAATGACATTACGTATGAAGATATTCAGGCCCATAATACATTCACAAATATAATGTCACGCCAGTTTGCATTGTCTCCTGTAATCATACTTAAAAATGATCATAGATCTAGAGCCAAATTGCAACATTCATGTGGAATAAGGGAATCCCAATACCCAACATATTTGCTTGCAATTGAGAAAAAGACCATTATTCGCAATTTAGAGCAATTTAGACTTTGTTCCTGTCTCATTAGTAGGAAGAAAATAATTTTTCAATTACTCATCACCTAGAGAGTTTTTAAAAATATAAATCAATAAACCTTGCTTTTCAAAGAGGCAAACTCAAGATAGCTTTCTCATTCTCTCAGCTAAAATTTTCCCTGTAATATCTACAGATACGTGAAAGAATTTACTGAATGCATGCACACTTTGGAAACATCGGTGTTAAAAAAATAGGTTTTTCATTGAAGTGTGCATTCTTATAAGCATTTATAGCTGGAAGGGAGCTTGTAAGTATGGGTTTACTTAAGTACAATTGAAATACGATGGCAAATATGGGCAATAGATGACTACAAAGCCTAGTTTCTAAAAATCCACTCTAATATCTTACAGTGGATTTTTAGAAACTAGGCTTTGTAGATTCACTACTACTGCATTTTATTTGTTTATTTTTTAAGTTAAGCAAATTATGAACATTTTATGCTAGCATTTCCTGAAAATTTACACGAGGATTGATTTTTATCGATTAAGTACCAGCATGTACTTTTGTGCAACTAATCCCTGAATTTCTGCTCTTGAGGAGGTTTTTTGTTCTTTATTATCTCTAGGTTGTAGTTTCATTTGAAGACAGTTGAAGGACTTCTCTCCAAACATAAGAAGAGATTTTGCTCAAGAGCCAGCCCATAATTATACAAGAATACATGAGGTGTTCCTCTTGTCTGTATTCCTTTTCCCATGATCTACAACAGAATTATGTTCCACACTGACAAACAGGCTACCTCATTAAAGTTTCGGTCTGAAAGCAGTACAGTCCATGCAAAGTTGTTGCTTGGTCACTTAACGTAATGCCTATGCAATTTTAATTTTAATTTTAATGATTTTTCTAAAGTTACTCAGAAAATTACCAAAGATTTCTTGTACAGATTCTCACAATACTCTTGAATCAACGATTTTCTAAGTAATTTTACTAAGGTCACTGGAATTAAAACTGTGTGGATGAGTTTACAGGTCCAGATTCAGCTGCTGACTTCAGGGACCTAACCTGGGACACAGCATCTTGAACCCACTTTCTGGCCTCAGCACGGTGCTTCAAAGCTGCATTGGAGCCTCTAGAGCCAGATGCCTGTGGGCTTCATTGGTGCTCAATACTCAGCTGCTCACCACAGAGCCTATGTTTATAAACTCTGACTATTCTGTTGTTGGAACCTTTTGCAAAATTTATAGAGACAACTAATCACCACATAAGTAATTTCCAGGACGGAATTCTTTCCTGTCTACTTTCTCTGATTATGGGGCTTCATCATCTTTCCTTTCTGAGTAGGCACATGATGCTTTGCTACTGCTGCAGGTGTACATACACTCTTTCTAAACTACAGCCTTTGATAAATGATCCAGTATCAGCCTCTAGCCCTGGATCAAGACCCAGGCACATGTATCCCACAGAACAGCGTGTAGCAAAGTGTGCTGTGACTAACGTGGAGCGTGGTAAGTGCCGCAGCACCACACACACTTTATCAGCGTGCCTTGCAGTTCACTCCTCTTCAGAACACAGGCTCCCTGCACAGCTCACCAGGCAGAGCCCATCATCCCACAGCAACCCTTCTTCCTGTTGGCTTTATGTTAATTGCAGTGTTATTTTGACCCTAAAAGGGAAATGTGTTAAATGCTTTGTGGTTTAGTTTCTTTTGGTAGTTTTTTATTTGGGTTTTTTTTGTCTGTTTGTTTTTGTTTTGATTTCTGCTTTGACAGAAGTGTGTTTTTCCTGTGCTTTAAGATTTTGCTCAGAAATTGAGAATTCAGAATACGAAATGGAGTCAAACATCCCTGCCTGCTCTTACTGACTTTTATTGAGACCTCAGATAAAAGCAGCATGCCATCATGAAATGAGAGATTGGGTTGTGACTAAAAATCAGTGATTTCAGGCTATGTTATTGAAATTTCAGTCTGAACACAATACAGTCCATGCCAAGTTGTTGCTTAGTCACTTAACATAATACCTATTTAATTTTAAATTTCAGTGATTTTTCAAAAGTTACTCGGAAAATTACCAAATATAAAGACATAAAAGACAGTTATGAAGAATTAAATTGCATGTAGACCAATGTCAAATATCATACAAGAAGTAAATTGTCTGTCAAAGAATAAACATGAATTAAACTTATTTTTTACTGAAAATATTCAATTCGATGGCACTTGCAGTCTTCAGAATATTTTTGTTTCAATCCTTTTCCTTCTGACCAAAGGCTTTATCCATGCTCTCAGGGAACTTGATGCATGATTCGAAGCATAGTATTGTTTTTCTAGGAACGAAACTGATGAGACAAACACGGAGTTAGGTTTGGTTTTTTTTAGAAAAATGTACTCTATAAATAAAGAAATTAAAATTCATTATATTTGCTCAGTAATTCTAATGTCTGGCAATAACACATTTGGTGTTTCCCCCATGTTATAAGTGGGGGAAATGAATGACAGGCCAAGCCATTTTGCAAAAGCCCAGCCAGCAGTGGAGGCAGTGGCTGGAAGCAGACAGTTCTAGCCCGGGCATTACTCCCAGTGTACCATATCATGAAAATTCTTGAAATTTCTATACTAAACTGTAGCTTAAGACATATATTAGAGACAGAAGGGGCCAGAGGAATGCTACTCACCTACACTATTAAAAAATTAAAACCCACTGTTTCTTCAAAGTTGGGTACCTATAACTGGATTGACTGCAGGAATATTAACTAAAGGATTGCTTTTACTAAACATTTCTGCTGATTTTACGGGCATATGGCAAAGGAAAGAAGGCAATGCTAGAAGACAAGTCACATGCTTACGTTTTCAAACCCAACAAGCGTAAAGTTGGAGGCATGATTAGATAAAACTTTTCCTTTTTAATTGCATTCAAGATCTTGCTGGCTACATACTCTGGATCGTAAACAGGAAGCAAAAGAGGTTTTCTGTAAAACAAGAAAAAATTGTTATGGAATTATAAAACTTTGCTTTTGGGATGTATTCTAACACATATGTAATTAACTAACTTTCCCCTCAAATAGCCTTGAAAAGGAATCTCCAAATCTCTTTGTTCCTGCTATCATCAGAATAAATTGAAAACACTTTGATGATGTTTTGAATCTTAATGGCTTTAGAGCAAGCAGAGCATAATGAAGTTAATGCCCACAATGACTGCAGCATTTGAAAACTTCCAAGCTTAGCCATACTATGTTCTCTTCTGTGCACAAAGTTCTGCCTTCTGCACAACTCCTCTTTCTCTACTGTGGATGCTGAGGTGACAGCTAAGTGGATCAGAATCAGGTCTGTCTCCAGCCAGGAGAAAGGCTGTGCTCTGCATAATATATGCTCCTGCAGGATGATGAATGGTGGAAGCAGGAGCAGAGCACTGAAAAACCAACGTCACTGCTACCGTGCTACTACAACAGTTAATTCAGTGCTTGCAGCATCTCCAATTCCTGCACCCATAGTCTCCCACCAGATACTATCACCACAGCTATTCCCTCTCAGTGCAGTACCTGCTAATACAGATCATGGGGCACAGTTAATAATGACAGGTCATGGGTATCCTGACAGCCATAACTGTAATCACACTGCCAAAATTACTTGGGGCAGAGAACATCAGCAGTGTCCTTTCTACTGATGAATAAGGCTCCCTTTAACCCTTAAATACTGCTGTGCATCCCAAACCATTCCTTGACTGTGAGGTTATTACAGTCCCTGTTGCACGTCAGTTATTAACTGTATGCAAGACTTGCATTTCTTTAGATCAAAAGACATAGTTTTATGTGCCAATAGGGCAAAAACAATGAATTGAAAATCAAATCAACCAGCTAGAGACTGAATATGGTATATCTTGTGAGTAGTGATTATTTTTTACATACGAAATAGTACGCAATCTGTTTTACTTACGCGCTTTGGAAACCTTTACTTAATTTAGTGTTAACAAAATAAGGGCAAATGATTGTGGTTTTAATGCCACATTTTCCTGCATGATACAGTTCTGAACTAATGCCTTCCATCATTCCAATGATTGCATATTTGCTTGCAGCATAATCTGAAAAATGAATAAAGAAGAAATATTCAAAATCTCAAAAGCACCACTGTAAATGCTATATACAAAATTTAACTCTTTGTAATAATATTTAATCCATTATATTATTTAGTTCTATAATTAGCAGCCTTCTAGTTAGTATTTTAAGCATATTGGTGATGCTAACTCTGAAGGTTAATGACTTTTCCTGTGGTTGATGCACAGTTGTCTAAGGATAAGATTAATCCTTTCCAGAGCAGTTTTTTTCAGTACACTATAGAGTGATATAGGAAGATGAACTTATTAAACCTTTTATGTGCATTTCCAGATACTCATATACAAAACAGACATTCTTTCAGTTAGAACGTCTTCACCCTTCAATATCACAGGTTACATTTCAGAAAGAACTGTTTCTAGTGGTAAAATATAAATACTCTACTTATAAATGCTGCTTTAGCCTATTACTTCTGATTTACCCTGCAACTTTTTGTTTTGTTTTCCCAGGAAGATGGAATCTAGTCAGAATTTTATTTTTGATGAATGTACAAAACTCCATCCTTGGCGATAATCAAAACTTGCCCTCACACAACCCTGTGAAACCTGATCTAAGTTGAACCTGCTTTTATTTGGATATGTGGACCAAATGACCTTCAGAGATTGCTTCCAACCAAATTATTCTACAATTTTAAAACTGAAAGAAACTAATGTAGTGATTTACATGTGGTTTCCTAAGGGTTTTTCAAATCTTTGTGTAAATAGTTGTTAGATACAGTGAAATCCAATTTTGCTAAAAGAGTGACTTCAAAGACTGGCATCAGAGATAGTTTGCTATTCTTCAGGAATTCACCCCCAGTAAATGATGGAACCACACAGCCTAAAAATAAATAGCTAAGGTGTAGAAGGTTAAAACACGGATGCTCAGATCCACTCCTTTAAGTCTTACAGTTATATGATGAAAGCTGAACGTAACCTATATTGTCAATACCAAATATGACCCAATGATAACAGGTGGCAAATGAACACTACAGTAACACCATCAATCAGAAGAAGAAACAAGAGACACTTATTACACCGAAGTTCAGATTCTTAGAGAGTGTCCTCAGCGATACAACTCAACATGTAAGACAGGCTTCAGGAAAGACTGGGCAGCAGACCCAGACTGATGGAATAGGCAGGACTAGAGCAGACTGCTCTCCTGAGGGAAACAGCTGAGAATATTGAGCTTTTAAATAGCTTAAAACTTTATTCAAATTAATTTTATTGAAAATTCTGCCAAAATGCCTTCTGGACCTGAAAATCATTTTCCAGCTAAATATATAGTTCCAGGTATAATCCATGTTTCAGGACTCCAAAGAAAACCTGGTGTGAGAAAGAGTTAGACAACCTGTATGCAGAGCTTCTTCCCACTGCATGCATACAAGCTGTATTGTCCTTATTCTGCCGAGATAAGACAGCCTGTAATCAGACAATAAAATCTGCAGCGAGCTCCCGGTGCCACTTGGGTAACGTGACACTGTCACACTCGTTGGTACAGCATCACCTTTGGCATCCACAGGTTCTCGTCAGTATAGGCTGCTTAAGCCAAGCATTTATTAGGTCTCAGAGAAAAGTCATTTTTATGTAGATCTAATTTGTAATGGCAGTTGACAATACTAACCTGTCAGTCTGTAGAGTCCCAGCAATCCGCTTGCACTGGCTGTGCTAACCAGGTGCCCACGGTTACGGGCCACCATGGCTGGAAGAAAAGCCTTGCAAGTCTAAGAGAATATACATATAATTAAAAAAAACCCTTTATAAATAGACACGTCAAAAAAGTTGCATTTCAAAATTAGGCTTTCTGGGGCTTCATTATACAAGAAGCCCAACTGACCTTTTATCTCTGTAAAAATTTTTAAATGATAGACAACATTTCCTTGAATGACTGCCCTCTATTTGATGATCTAACAGCATTAAAATTGTCTTATTAAAAGCAGCAAAGTTTCTATTTTCTCTGCCTCCTGGTTCCTCACGATTTGAGTCTATTTGAGACTGTTGCCAAAGGTTTGGTACACAAGAGGGAGCTAGAAGTCAACACATCAAGGGAAGTTCAGCTGCCTGTGGGTCCTTTTTTTTTACAAACTGAACTTCCAGACAACTCCAGCATCCCAGACACCACTGTGGGTGACACTAACTAAGGAGAACACTAGTGTTTTATGAAGTGTTAGATAAAAAAAAAAGACAAACAATAACAATTTTTTTTTCAATAGCTGAGATGTCCTATTTGACTCCAAATGTGAGTACCTAGTATATCACTATCCTCCTGCCCAGTGTTTCTTCAGACCTGTCAGGGGGAACATCTCTCTCAGTCTATTTGCCTCAAGTATTTGGAATAATGATGCAGTGTGGCTGAGGAATGCTTAGAGAACTCCTACCTGCAAGGATTTTCCACGGAGAATCGCCTTTTAACAAGGGAGTTGCAATGCTATATTGTTCCCTGATGCAAGCTGTTCACTCAGGCATATAAACAAAAAATGCAAGAGGGGGCAAGAGTAACACTCCCTCACAACAAAAGCTCCTAAAGGTCAAATGAGAGCCCAGATAACAAATTCCTTCAGAGGTAATAAAATAAAGATAATACTTACTATCCACACTACTTTTCTATGTACTTTAATCAGGTGGTGATTAGGAATGAAAGCACAGCCTGAAGACTGACACCAACATGTGCAGTAAAAAATGATTGGAATAGAATGATTTAGGTTGGAAAAGAACCGAGTCCAACTGTAAACCTAACACTGCAAATCCACCACTAAGTCATGGTTGTGTCTCCCTGAATGCTACAAGTCCCTTAGACAAAGACTTCTAATGCCAGCAAACAGGGAGGACACATGCCATCATGTCAGCGCTAACTTCAACCACAGCTGTTACAGGTAGAGCACATTTCATGGTACAGTTGCACAAATTTTTGATTTACCAGAGTGCTCAGGGAGGTTTGTCTTAATACTACTGAAACATAATGGGGAGACTGTCAATTTGGTGTGTTTCCAATTACAGGATGATTATGAAAACATATTCTCCCCCAGTTGAGGCCCTTCACATCCCTATTCTAAAGTGGGGTTTTGAGGTAGACGCCACCATGGTGATTTTCACACCAAAACACTTGACTCTACCTTTTGGTCACACAGAAAAAAAAATAACAAACCACAAAACTTTACCCAGACTTGAGAGAAGAAGTTGGTTTTGAAGGTCTTTTCAAAATCTGCATCTGAAAGGTCACAGAACTTCTTCCCAATCAGTATGCCAGCATTATTGATTAGAATAGTAACATCCCCAACTTCTTTTTTAACCTGAATAAAAAAACATAAAGTTTTAGAAGGTATCCTTGCCTCTTGTGCTTCATTTATGAAAATGTTTAGTGATATTTGTAGTAATTGATATATCTACTGAAAACATAAGTACTTAAAAACTGTTATATTGCTTCAGATCAAAGGTCCATCTGAGCCTCCTAGCCCTTGTCTCATGGTGAAAAGCAATAAAAAAAGGACGAGGGCTCTAAGGTCTCCAGCGTACTTAACTTTTTACATGCTGCAACTTCAGAGCTTCCATAAACTATCAGAATCTTTATGTTTAATATATCCCAGTGATTCTCCACCCCATCTCGCTCCCTGAATTTGTGTAATAGCTCCCTGAACTCCAGAATACTTTTGGCTTCCACAGGAATATAAGGCAATAAGTTACAAAGCTTTAGTGTGCACTGTGAGTGTGCTTTAGCTGCAATTGGGACATTTCCTGTCTCATATTTTTCGTGTTGTGAGAGACTGCATTCCTCAGACAAGCCTGTTTAACCTCTTTTCTATATAATTTCTCCTGAATTGGAAAGAATTCAGCACAGATTCCTGGGGATACCAATCCTCTGAGTAAAAAGGATGTACCATGAAATAGATAGATAACCTCACTTAGAAAGAAGGCCAAAATCACCATTAGCTCAATTTATTATAAAAAGATTTTGGTTTATTATAAAAAGATTTTGTCCCAAGATTTGGATTTATATCAAAGCACATGGCCAAGATTTATTCATAGTATTAAGAATCAGTCTCACTGCAGAGATTCCTGTGCTAGAGGTGAGCGGTTATCCAGTGTCTCAAAAATTATAGTATGAATACAAAAGCATAAAAATCCCATACATGCTGCTGTCTGGCAATTTGGAAACAGGTACTTCAATCTGATACCCCAACATCTGACCTTCCTTTGGCTCTCTCAGGGAACCTTAGCATTCAGTGAAGACTTGCTTGATACTCCTTCAGCTGTGCCAGGTTTAATGCTTGTCATAGAAAACCAGGGTTCAGATATTAGCACCATTCCACCTGCACAAACGAATGCAAATCTAGACACTACTGAGTATGGCAGGAATACTCAATTCTTCCTTCGTGGGATGTATCTGTGCTTTCTTCCCACTCATATCTTTTAACTGCTGTGTCAGTCCATATGGTGATCCTCTTTTTCTTCACTTGACAACATAGCTTCACCAGTGTCAGTATTTTATTTAACCTGGCTTCTTTTGACCTGTTTACTCACTGCTACAGAATACATGTGAAGCTTGGTTCCCATTTGCAAAAAGTCAAGGTGATTATTCTACATTACATATTTTGTCAGGTGTCTATTAATTCCTCTCTTTATTATGATTTCTACCAGTTTTCTCTAAGACAAGATCATAGTTTGTGGCCTCTCAAGTGCACTTTAAAACTGGAATATTTGCTACTCTTTGTTTCTGATAACCTGTTATAGCAAAACACACACCCCACATTTCCAGCCCATCAGATCCATATCTAATTTCCTTCAAAATTCCCGGGTGGGCACTGCCTGATCCTGAAAATTAGTTGCTGTTCACTTCACCAGTTTATTTTAAAAACCTCTTCTTTAGGGACTTTGGTCGTTTGATTTGCTTCCCAGAAAGAAAGCTTTCATTATCGGAAAATACCTAGGTTTTTCTGCAGTGAGTATATCAAATAAAACCAATTAATTTAACTTTTTTGCTATTGCTTTATCTTTTGGGTCCAAGCTCAAGACTTCTCATATTACCAATCAAAAAGTTGCAGGTATTTCCAAGAGTAGAAGAGGCCTCTAGATGAAAGACTCTTGAACTAAGAAAATTTCTGGCTTCATCATGACAGTTCAATACATGCAAATATCTATGAAGATGTTGATATTGTTAACAATAATTTAACACCTTAACAGCAATTTCTGAATTTTAAACAGCTCTTCAAACTTCTATTGGTAGGTCATTCTGCGCCCTGCAGCATAGTGTTTGCTGATATGGGCACAGCAAATTCTGCAGGCTGGAGCCCCGCGGCTCATTTGGTTAATGTGTTTGGAGATTGAAAATTGATTGAAAACAAACCTTTTGAGACTGTGTTAAACTAAGAGCAAACAAATAATTTAAAAATGTTCAGCATGGACATTGAAGTCCAACACAGAAATTAACTGCATAAGCCCAAATTACACCTTTTGGTGAATGTCTTTGCAAGAAGCAGAGAGCCTTTATGGGAACTGGGCTTTAATGCCAATTTAAAATGTTATCTTTTAAAGAGATTTGATCTTGGCAAATTCTAAGGTAAGTTTTTATTTTTACTTGCAAAAAATAAGATTTGAGAAGAACTGGGGTTTTTTATAGTATCATTTCAAATAAAGATCAAATGTCATATATGAAGTACTGACCACAAATTGCTCAGACAAAGTTTTCATCTTGCTTGGAAGTGATAACAGATACGAAGATTGCTGAAATTACTGTGATTGCTACTTCCAAAATTGTTGCAGTCATTATCAATGACACAGGTGTCAGGATCACATCATCTGTACTAAGTCATTGGCAAAGATAATCCTCCTTGAACACTGCATATTGTGTCAGCACAGGACAGACCACTCAACAACTTGCTCATCTGTGCTTACATGCTATTACGGTACAATAAATACACCACTGCCCAAGTAATACTATGGTACCACCTGTGGTTCTTAACATTTAGGACGAATGGCCCCAAGCGGAATTTTTTCTGTGCACAGTCAGCACAGTGTCTGTGTCCCTAATGGTGCTAACAAGGGTGGGTAAAATAATACCTTGTTGACTGCAAATGTGAGAATTGCAGTTTCAGATACTTACAGATCCTGAATCCAACTTACCTTTTAGAGGTACTTTGCATTGGGAACATTTCTTGAGGGAAAAAAAATGTTTCAAACTTTCATAGCCATGCTCAGAAGGAATTAATTTGTTTTGGTTAAAATTAAAAGCAACAATCAAAAAGCAAAGAGCTTCCCCCCCCAAATTTTCATAGAAAATTAATGTTACATTTCAAGGCTATTCTGAAACAATCTATCAACATTCACATGTCCTGAAATATTTTAGCTAATTTCTCTGATCTATGCCTTCAGACACTGAACAGTGTATGTTCTTATATTACAGAAGAAGAATTTATCCTTGGATAAAATGGCAGAGTGGCTAACTGGACTATAAGTGAGGCTATACTGGGAAATATTTTCAGGCAGTTTAAGGACAAGTAAAAAGTAACAGTGTGAATGTCCAGTTTCTAGACTCTGACAATAATAAAAATAAAAAAGATAATAGTTTAAAGAATGTAGGTCAGCCCAGCAAAAGAGTTTAATTTAAAATGGAGCTCTTTTCTACTTTACTTCCCAGCTATATTGACCAAAAAATAAAGTGAAACTGAATCATCATTTTGACTGGACACCCTGATGACGTTTCTGAAAACATTATACCCTCAAAGAACTACAGTTTTCTATACAAATGGGCAAAAGAAAGAACTCCTCTCTTACAACACATACTGATTTTTTCTTTTTTTTTTTTTAATTATTTCTTGATATCTTGAAGAAATTTCAAAGCCTAAACAAATATATGGAGATAACCTCTGCTGCATGTTTTACCATACTCTTAATATAAAAGAAGTTACTGTCTCACAATGAAGACTAAAAATGGATAAATCTCAACAGAACCTCTTAAATCCAGTTACTTTATCGAGAACATAGTTTAAGGTCCATCCAGAAGTGACTTGTTGAAAAGACAAAGTCATTGCCCTACATGATTTCTTATCTTTAGAGAATAGTAACAGTTTCTAAAAAGAAAAAAAAAAAAAAGAAAAAGAAAAATAATCTGTAGCATATACTATTAAAAAGAAGCAAGAAAAATCAGAAGTAAGACGCCAAATCTTACCTTGTCTGCCTTTTCATAGACATCCTCTCTACTGCTGCAGTCACAATGATAGACAAACACCCGGTTAGCTCCATTTTCTTGGGCTAATCTGCATGTTTCTTTGTTACCTTTGTCATCGATGTCCCAGAGAATCAAAGTCACTCCTAAAGGAGCAAATTTTAAGGCAATCTGCCTTCCAATCCCATTTGCAGAACCAGTAATAAGAACTATTTCACCAGCAAAAGATTTTTTGCATAGAGGAAATACACAGATGAGATTCTCAATAAGTAAATAAATGAAAAATTTCAGGTACTGTAGTAACTTCTGGATGCATCTGAAGTTGAACATGATTTCTCAGGTACAAGCACCACTCTTCTGTAATTCAAATCCAGAAATAAAATACATTACGACACTGAGATATTGACTAAAAAAAGAGGTTGACCTTCAAACAGCCATTTCTTTTGCCTTGTTCTTTTGTGGAAATACAAAATACATTATTAAAGATTTGCTTTGTGAAATATACCAGATCCTTACTAGTAGAATTAAAGCAAATATCTTCTGCTAGATTCTATGGACCTTCTCTGTCGTCCTGGAGTCCTCAGCTTCCATCTCCTTTTTTGAAAAGGTTTACTCACATTTTAAACAGGTATGTTGAGTCAATAGCTACAGAGCACTTTGTTTTCACAACAAGGTGATGTTAGCTGAACAAAAAAGTACTGAACACACTGGTGTGGTATCAACCTTAAGAAGGAAGGTGTCCTCCTTAGCAGGAAACGTTACCTGTTTCGGGAGGCAGGCAATGGGAATGTTCCCACACTGTGTGTATTTTCCAGTGCCGTACGGCCAAAATCACACCACGTATTCCCATTTGTGAGCAAATTGACAGTCACAGGCAAAAGCCTAGCAATTAGGAGCCTTGATTTTCACCCTACATTAGACCGTACCACTTCCTTTACGGTGTTTGGGGCGGGAAGAGAGAGGCTCAGGAGAAGGAGCGCCCGTCACCGACCCGTCGGGCCCGTCCCACCGCCGGGCTGTGTCCCAGGGGGGAGGCTCCAATCTCCCCGCGGCTGCGGCCCCCTCGCCCCTTCCCCTCTAGCCCCGACCCTGCCCCAGCGGGGCTGAGAGCCCCTCTCTCCGCCCGCCCCACACTCCCGCCGGGCCCCCGCGCTCACCGCCGGCTCCTGCCTGCCCCGCACTGCCCGCCCGACGCGGCCCTCGGCTGGTACTACCCTGCCCGGCCCGGCCCGGCCCGCCCCGAAGGCTGGGCTCCGTGCGGGGGCGGGGGCGGCCCGAGGAGGTGCGGGGTGCGGGGTGCGGGGCCGGGGCCGGGGCTGGGGCTGGGGCAGGGGCAGGGGCAGGGGCAGGGGCAGGGGCAGGGGCAGGGGCAGGGGCAGGGGCAGGAGGCGCTTCCTGGCTGGGCGGGTGCGGGATGCCGGATGCCGGATGCCGGCGGGGCCGCCCGGCTCTGCGGCAGAGGGTACCAAGCCTTGCCGAGGGCATCTATCGGGCGGCAGCTGCCGCTACCAGGTCGACACATCCCGCTGCTGCTGCCACATCGGCGGCCCTCCCGCGCCTGGCCGGCCCGGCCATCGGAAAGGCACTGCAGGTTCCATCCCGCTTGGAGAACCACCTGGCCCAAGGATAGCAAGGGATCTCTCCTCCCCCTGCTGCTACTTCGTAGCAGTTACAAAGTTAAAAACTTCTTACTTTGCATCGTAAATTACTGTTCACCGACTCGCCGGGATGGGAGAAAAAAGGGAGAAGCTGATCATAAACGTGTCTCCCTAAAACAGTGAAACCCCACGATCATCATTGTTTCTCGTGGGTCCTCAGTTTTCCATACATGCCTTATCCAACTTTAAAACCACAGTTCTGCACCACTGAAGCATCACTGTTTTTTCCCCAAGTTTGAATAGAAAACCACACTCCTACCTAGGTCCTTAAGAATGTGCTTTTCCTGTGGTGTTATCTGCTTGTCTCGATCACCTTGACATCTTCCATCCTGTTTACGTAAACAGGCAATAAAGAGACCACTACTTTATTTGCAGTACTTTGAATTTTGCATAAGTGATACTGAAAGTCTTTTTTATCAGCAAGTCATAGAGGGAAATTATTTGAAAAAAGTCACAGCATGCTCTGATCCACACAATTCAGATTAGACTTCATGGGGATTCACGAGGTATTTTTCAGTTAAGCTGAAATGAAATTATAGTTCACATAATTTGATGTAATTTACACCAAGAAATATGGTGGAAAATTCCAGGTTGTCAGTGTGAATAGTTGTATGGAAGGGATGTGCTTTCATACACAATTAACTGTTGAATATTCTATTTAGGTGCCAGAAAAAGGGGAAGCTGAAATACACTCACTGAGGCTGAAGGCAGATCTGTGGTTCCAAACAAGGCACCAAGCAATGCAAAATAGGTGGGTAAGGTAACTCCAAGTGTCTCACTGTAATCGGTAATTACATGGCAAAATCAGCAGACTGTGGTGAGAGGAAGCTGAAATGATTCAGCAACGAATTCCTGGTTAGGAAACAAACCAGAGGAGATGCTTGTTTATTATGATGACACTTCAAGGTGAACAGCATTGGTGAGGAACAGTGTTGCAACCAGAACTTTGCAAGCTGTAAGTTAACAGGAGGAGCCTGTTTCCAAAGCACGTGGTTATGCAAGTATGAGAACACGTCACTTTCCTGCTCTTACGCTGAACCGACCTAAGAAGCAGCTAGCTATCATTCTATATGTAGTGAAAATGACAATGATGATTAAAAATTTGATTAGAGGCTTCGGTGTGGTAGTGGAGTATTACAGTTTATTGCTAGCTTTAGGTAAAGAGTGGATGTGGTAAGTGACAAGGGACTTGGGGGACACACAGTGATTTTGGATAAGTTACATTCTGCTAACTAATAGCTAGATTTGATGATGCCTTTAGAGACTTGTTTAGCATTTGGAGATTAAATATCTGTGTGGATTTTTGTCTTAGTTTTGTCTCAGTGTTTCATAACACTGAATTTTGTTGTCAAACAGAAACTTATTTTCCTGCCTGATGTATGCATCACAACTTGTCTCTAGCCCCAAACTTATCTTTCTCCACAATTAACTTCAAATTTGTACCAGAAGCTCCATTTCCAAATGATATTAAAAGCACAGAAATGAAATTTTCCACAATGTTTGACTGCACTGGAAGAAAAAAAGCCATGAAAACAGCCCCATGAGTGGTATTTTTATTATTGACCTTCCAGTAACAAACCTTCATGTCTGGCATTTGTTTTAATCATAACAAAGCTATTAAACATATGACACAGAGCAAATGCACAAATAAATAAATTTAGGTACACCACTAACAATGTCAAGAACACAAATAACCACATGACCGAGAATGCCTAAAGATGACAGTAAACCAGCATCTTTATGTACCACTGAACATTTTGTATATACTCCATGTTAGGAGAACTTAAGAGAAGTCATAAGAGGCTGTCATGGTTTAACCCCAGAGAGCAACCAAGCCCCACGCAGCCACCCTCTCACTACCCCATCAGTGGGATCAGGGAGAGATTTGAGAGTGTGAAAACTAGAAAACTCATGGATTGAAATAAAGACAGTTTAATAGGTAAAGCAAAAGCTGTGCACACAAGCAAAGCAAAACGAGGAATTAATTCATTGCTTCCCATGGGCAGGCAGGTGTTCAGCCATCTCCAGGAGAGCAGGTCCCCATCACACATAACATTTACTTGGGAAGACAAATACTATTATTCCAAACATACCCTCTTCTTCCTTCCCCCCCCACTTTATATACAGAGCATGATGTCATATGGTCTGGAATATCCCTTTGGTCAGCTGGGGGCAGCTGTCCCAGCTGTGCCTCTTCCCAACCCCTCATGCACCCCCAGCCTCCTCACCAGCATGGCAGTATGAAAAGCAGAAAAGGCCTTGGCTCTGTGTAAGCACTACTCAGCAATAACAAAACCAATAAAAACATCTCTATATGTAGTCACTGTGTTCAGCACAAATCCAAAACAGAGCTCTGTACTAGCCACTGTGATGAAAATTAACTCTACCTCAGGCAGAACCAGCACAGAGGTATATCAAATTAAGCCTATCAAGTCTATTACAACAAATCACTGTCCTTTATTTCTGTGCATAAGAATCGGTTAAACACATATGCTAAAATCTATCCATGTAGAGAGGGATTTGGCTGAGGTTTTCTCATGGTGTAAATCCTCTGGCACCCTTACAATTGTCAAGGTGACAGAGTATTTCCGTAAGTATATGCTTGTTGTGATACATGGAATTATCAAAACTGCTACAGGCCTTGCATAGTAAATGTAAGTATAACTAATTTTATTGGCCTTTTGATTGGTAGTAAAGATTAGAGTTAGATAATTACCTCCTATTCTCAAGCCATCTGGACCTTTTGAATATTTCTGGTGGATTACACATTGACCAATATCTTTTGGTTGCTGAGAATGTGAAGATGCTTACTTGCAAGATGCTGAGGTGAATGATATTGAAAAGCATCTTCACTGCTAAGCTGCAATAGGTGATTTAAATATTATTATTAATTACTAGTAATTACTATATCCTCCAGCTTTTTATAAATAGTTATTAAGTATTTATATATATATATATATATATATATATATAAATAAGACATTTGCATACTCATCCTCATCATCATCATCATGGCTGGGCTCCGCGAACGAAGATTTGGGAAGGGCTCTACCCATGTTTGTTGCAAGTGCGTTGGTGGCTAAAAAGGCCAATAGAAGATAGGCATGTCCAGTTGCAAAAGGCACAGCAGAAAGATTCCTTAGGTGGTATATTCTGCAAGGCACGATTCTTTCTGCGTTATCTTTTCTCCTCAAGGGCCTCAATACTTGTGACTGCTGCTTATTCTAGAACAGATGTATTGGTCACATAATCTGACCAGTGGATGTTTAGGATTGTATGGAGACAGCATTGATGGAAGCATTCTAGGAGCCGCAGGTGGTGGTGGTAGATGACCCATGATTCGGATCCATATAAAAGAGTTGACAGCACTATGGCTTTGTAAACACTGATCTTTGTACTTTTCTTCAAGTGTTTATTTCACCAAACTCTTATGAAGCTTTCCGAAAGCACCGTATGCCTTTGCTAACCTGTTGTCTATCTCTCTGTCAATCTTACCCTCCGAGGAGATGAGGCTACCTAGGTAATTAAACTGCTGGACTGATTTGAGCTCTGATTCACCAATGGTGATATGGGGATGATGGAAGACTTCCTGAGGTGCAGGTTGATGGAGAACTTCTGTTTTCTTTAAGCTGACTTCCAGCCCAAAGAGCTCAGCAGCGTCTGCAAAGCAGGATGTTAAACGCTGCAGAGCTGCTTCTGTGTGGGTGACAAGGGTAGCGTCATTAGCATAGAGCAGCTCCTGGACAAGATGATTTAAGGTCTTAGTTGCCTTAGTCACCTTAGTGGGCCTTCCGTCGCCTTAGGTTGAATAGCCTTCCATCAGTACGGTATCGAATGTAGATACCGTCCTGATCCTTGAGGTCTGCCGTGGCCCTTTGGAGCATCATGCTGAAAAAGATTGTGAATAGGGTTGGTACAAGAATGCAGCCTTGTTTCACACCATTAGTTATTAGAAAGGGCTCATAAAGTGCATTGTCATATCTGTCTTGGCTGTGCTGATCCTCATGGAGTGAGATGATCATTTTAAGGAACTTGAGGGGACAACCTAAGCATTCCAAAATCTGCCATAGACCTTTTCTGCTCACAGTATCAAAAGCCTTGGTGAGGTTAACAAAGGTTGCATAGAGATCTTCATTCTGTTCCCTACACTTCTCTTGCAGTTGTCTGAGAACAAATACCATGTCTGTGGTGCTCCTGTTGGCTCTGAAATCACACTGGTTTTCAGGTAGAATTCCTTCTGCTATGGTGGGTATTAGTCTGTTCAAGAGTATTCTTGCCAGGATTTTGCCAGCAATGGAAAGCAGAGTAATACCACGGTAATTTGAACAGTCTGATTTAATTCCTTTCTTCTTACACAAAGTGATGATGACCCGGAAGCCGCCGTGCATCCGCGGCTGGCCCCCAGGCATGTCCGCGGCAGGAGAAAGGAGAGGGGGAACCTTGCCGGCGGGTACTGCACCCTCGTGGGAGAAGAGAGGGGAGCTTTGGAGCACACAGAGGTTGTGTACTATCAGCATGTAAAACTACCATCAAAAAGAAAAATATGGACTTAGTAGAATGAGATTACTTTATGAAATGCTTGATGAATAATTATTTTACTGGGCAACTGAATGGCTTTTTTTTCTATTTTAAAACTTAATATAAGCCATTCACATGCTGCAAACAGATATGACAAAAAATGCTTTGATAAATACAGACAAATTAAGTGATATTTTAACATTTTCCGACAAAACTAATTTCTGCAGACTCTAACAGTTCTTTAGATCTCTGTTGAATTTGTGGAAGAATTTTATTTGTCATTCAAAATGGTTTGATATTGTATCAGTTCTGACAATTAATGTAGTTGTGCAGATCATGAGGCAATTTGCATTTATATATTTGGAGAAATAAAACATAAAAAAACACACAAGTATACCTAATTCCTCAAAAAGTGAACTGTTTAGAACTGATAAGGACTGGTAAGGAAAAGTAGCTCTCTGCAAGTCACTAGATCTGTTCAAGTTAGTGAATTGATATTATTAAAATAAGATGTCCAGGTTTATAAGGACCCAAACAAGAAGCATATAGCCTGTCTGTGATAGTGAATTTAGTCATGTGATTTAATTTTAAGAGTAATCCAATATAGTACACAAGATTAAAAGTGGGAATCCCTTATTACACAGCATATGTGACAGCCTTAACTCTCTAGATTTAATAGTTTTAACTGTCAGAAGGTCAGGAAAAGCTCCTATTGTTTCCTAAATGTGTCAAAACACGCTTCTGACCTGTAGAAGTCAAAGGCATCAGCCTGAAATCTCACCAGACAGCTATGACTTATGTTAAATGAAATCAAAGTAGTATTTTTATTAATTCACCAGAAGGAAATAAAATCCTCAGTGCAAACTTAATGTATCCCTTGGATCTGTGCATATTCTTTCTAAAAGCTTTGGCCAAAACTCAGAACTACAACAGAGCACCCAAAAGGCAATGCACTCTGCAGTGAACCTGTCATCCTACCTCAAGATGAAGTTCATCAGTGATACAAGGGAAGTGCTTGTACGCATTATAAATGAAGAAGAAAAAGAGTTTCAGCTCACAAAACTTGGATCTTGTGTCCTGAGGAATAGCAGGGAGCAGGAAGGACCTCTTTTCCTGTTGTTTTTTTTTTTTTCCTTCTAATTGGTTCAATATACTTCATCACACAGTCAGCCAAACTAATTTAATCTCCATTGAACTGAAAATTAGGAGTTGCTGTATCAGATAGCTGTTGTAATACTGCTGGGACATAATCCTGGAAATAACTATAGGCCATTTTGGCTACAGGAGGGTTTGTACTTCTCACAGGCATTTGAGAAAGAATTCTGGTACTGTAAAGAAAATCCTTATCTATTGAACTTAAGCCATTCTATAGAGACATCCTGCAGAGACATTTCAGCTCAGATCCCTATAGCTGTGCAGATGCGTAGGGATCCCTCTGCAGGCCTATGCATGCCACATCTATCTTCAAAGGTGTTGCTTATCTGCATCCACATCTAACCCTGCAGGTGCTTAGTGTTCTGCCAATTACAATGTCAGTCAAAGGGCAACTCTACCCCGTGACTGAGAAGGCGCTTGGAGTATGTGCCTCGCCAGCACCACCTTTGTATCCCTTGTTACCTGGCAGTATCCAGGTGTGGTATCTGTGAGAGTAGTCATGCCTGGTGTAGGGGTACCAATGCTTGTCTACTGCTTCATTCCAATTAAAACACACAGCTGATGGTACCATTCCTTAGGAAGAGGGCACAAAACACGGAGCCTGTCATTTTTGTGCCTAAAGACACTTAAGAATTTAAGCTGCAGAACCTCACATCCCTGGAAATGGGTGTCATTTGGGAAAAGCTGCTGCTGACTGTGCTCTTCATGAGGAAAAAAAATGATACCTTGGAGACAATTTTAGGCAAATGAGTAGAGGACAAAACTATAAAGTTTTCTCTTGCATGTAGAAAACTGGCTTTGCTTCCCAGGTTGAAATATCATATTCCCCAAAAGAAGCCAGGAAGGAAAACGATGTCTTCTGTAAGTTAGTCAGACATACAAAGTCTTTTCGTATGTAGTCTGACCAGTTCTTCCTGTCAAATGGTATTCCCTGCCTCCCAATTAATTGAAAGGCTGAAATTATTTATGACTCAGGAAGTATATTTTCTTTTATCTCTTTAACCCTTTTCAGCCTGAATGACAAGCAATTGGGCTAATTTACTAGGAGGGGTTCTTTAGTTGCAGGTGGGCATAATGGCACTTGAATGCACTCATAAATAATTTACATTTTTTCTTGTATATTGAAAAAATGAGCACTTATTTAAGTGGTGGTATTGCTGAGGACTACAGAAATGGATTACCCAATCTTTTTTAGCCTGACTAAGCAGTGTCACTGTGCTGCTGAAGAGCCTAATAGTGATGGGGCTGTAATAGCAGTGGTGGGGAGCCTAATAGTAAGTGGAAGAAAAGATGGTATTCCTGCTCAGGAAGGATCTCTTTTCTGAGAACACTTTCTGAGATCACAGACTGGGTTGGATTAGGGACTCTGAAATGCAACAGTACAGAGTAGAAGGGAAAAGGGATATGGCAATGGAAGTCCGGGCACGTAGGCTGACAACCTGCTGTTTTATAGTAGCCGGAGCTTTCTCAAGGTGTGACTCAGTGCTTCTACTGAATAATCAAATAGTCTGAAAATCACCAAACAGAGAATAATTATGCCAGGAAGAACTGCCATCAGGACTCCAGAACAGCTGGAGCATACCAGCAGTGCCAGCAAACCACAGAAGACCTCAAAGCTGTGCAAGAATTGGAGGGGAAGGTGTCTTCAGTAGTGAGTGATATTATTCAGAAAAGGATCTCCTCTAAGAATTTACCTTTACCTAACATTATACCTATTTATTTTGTCTCATATTAGGGTCAGTTAGTGATTTAATTACTCTTTTCATTAAGAGTAACTGAATGACAATGGTATTCACATTTACACAAAGAAGGTAGAGCAGATTTGTCATCATGCTGCCATGTTTTTGGTCAGACTTCACCAGTGACCTTAGCCTTTCAAGGGTCCACAAGGACTGGTGCTGGGACAGTGAAGTTAGGAAATTTAAAAGGCTTTTGCAGGCACCACATGTTCTGAATGATCATGATGTTGTGAACAGATTCATTTATGCAGTTATGGTGAAACTCCTTGAGTCCAAGGGATCTCAAGAATTCAAACGGAGAAGCTATTACTTCTGATCCTCTTAGTCTAGTCTGAGAACCTCGTTTCAGAATTTTTGTCTCAGTTACTGCAGAGAAACTCAGTATGATGGATACTCGGGAGTAAAGCACCTCTCCTATCTTGAGTCTGCTGATCCACAGCTTGGTAAGCAAAGTTTAAGCATGCACAGGCTTCCATAGAAGTTCTTTGCTTTAACTAGTTTCCACTGCTTCTGCTCAGATGGAAGCCGACAGCTTTTTTTTTTCTGACTGATGGGCAAAGAATGACTTTGCCACATTAACTGTTTCATTCGCTGTCATAGCATGACAGCTATGCTGTATTAACAAAAAAATAAAATAAAACCGGTATTTTTCTGCATAATATTTTTCTAGATGGAGAAATGTTGAAATTTCAGCCCCATTTCCTGCCCTTGTCAGCTAGTTGTTGAGGAGATGAAGATGGAAATGTAGAAAAATGTGAAAGTCCTACTGTAAAACCCTTTTGTACTGCAGGTCGTGATTGAAAAATGTCAGTGTATATGTTCCAAGAGAGGCTTATGTGGCTTGTCTGCCTCAACTGCTTTTATGAAAGAAAATCACCTATTATTTGTGCTGCTGCTGCCTTTGTCTCCTCTCATGAGAAGGGAAAAAAAGCGTTACCTGAATAAGTGTTTTAGAATATTTTCCAGGGCATTAAGTCCAAGAATTAAGATGCAGATTCCCATAGGAGCAGTTTTCATAACTCAGAGTCCTGTAATTTTATATGGATTGGAATCGAGATGAACTCGTATCAGACGTATGCACACAGATCTCAGTGCACTTGGAGTGCAAGTCAGTACATACATTTAAACTTAGTAGGAAAGCACAGGATTGGTAGGATCTTTTGCAAGCGGTCACATGGGCTGGAGAAGACTGTGTTGAGAAAGAGTAATGCCAGAATTGCAAGAGACAAAAGTCTTGTATGCCCCTACGGACTTGGATAGCTATGAAGAGGTTGAGCATTCGTAATCTGTGTATAAGGATATGCCAGCCTTCTCCTTGAGGAAGGAGTGCAGTGCAGCGCAATGCTTTTAACAAAGCTTTTAGCAGAGTGTAAAAGCACATCTTTTAGATGTGTTTTTGTGATGACTACTCAACTTTGAAAGATTTCATTCCATGGTTTCAGCAAGGATTACAGTAAATGCTCAATTTAGGTAGTCACAATCTAATTAAACAAATTCAGTCTAAATCCCTGCTGGGCCAGTAAAGATTTGTCTGTCAAATACCTTTAAGCATTTTCATTTTATATAGCAACAGTTAATTGGATATGCAACTGTCAGTTTAAATGCTTTAAATGAGGCTGATAAGATTAGTAATTGAATGCTTAGATTAATGATTTACAGCTGACTTTGCTGCCCTGTTCCTTGCTCACAGGTATGTTCATGATAGCTCTCTATCCTTATCAGGTGGATGACAGAGTGGTCTATGACTGCCATATAGTTACGATGGTATGAAATACAGTTATGATACAGGTTTGATGTAACCAGTGCATTCTGACACATAGAACTATTTTTAATACTATGGGGAGCAAGGGATTATGATCAAAGTGTTAAAAGCAAAAAGTCTAAAAATAGCCACCTAATCTTCACAGTTAGGACTTGGAACTGGAAGTCTCTGTCATTTTCCAATTAAATGCATAAATGTCTTTTATGGTTTGAGTTGGAAAGCAAACCTCAGTGTGGTGGGTGGTGAAATTATACCCAAAGCTGTGAGTTGAGGCTGACAAAGGGATTTCTATGAGAGGTGGCAGGACTGCAAAGGGCGTGGAAGAGATGAAGTGTGTACACTGTCAAAGTGTCTGCTATTGGAGAAAGAGACCAGACTGCAAAGTTTAGTCAGGTAGAGGGATCTCATTGGTGATGCTTGCATCACTCATCTTGTTGGGAACTGAAGAGAAGCATGAAAGTTTTAAGTCTCTGGTAGGGACATGGTTATTCTGTTCTCTGTGTAACATTTTAGATCCCACTTCAGTGCTTTAAAAGACCAAAAATACAGTATGCTCCTTGGGGTGTCATGGGTTTCAGGGCCAGCTAACCTGTACCAGGAATTTCTTGGTTCTCAGAGCAATCTAGGGTCAGATGACTTTAATGTTCATTTACATTTTAAGTTGCAAATTCTAGGATGCTCCTGTTGGTATAAAAAGGAATTTTGCTGTTTCTGGCCAGCTGAGCTCTGTAGTGCTTGAAGAAGAAAGCTGTAAGGAAAACTTTCTGAGGCACTGAGATATAAACATAAATTACAGAGCTCTGCTATGAATTTGTCATTTTTTGCCTTATAGGCCTCCAAAACTACCTTTAATGACAGAGAGGCCCTTATATACCACACACTGAAAATTTAGGTTCTTGTTAATTAAGTTCCCTCCAGAATTAAAATGAACCAGTGCATATTTAGAGTCTGTGTTGAGCACACTATAACAATACTTATTTCAGTATATTAAATTAGAACATGTTTCTGTTCTTCTAAAGGTTCTATCTTGGGAAACATTATCTGAAATAGCTAACAACATTAGATGTTATAATTACTTATATTTATGATATAGTTATAAACAATTATAAAGTAAATTATTGTAATTATTTAAAATAATTACAAAATAATGATTGCAATAATAATTTTGTAGCTATTTATATTTATTAGATATCATACTATGTATTAATTTACCAGAAAAAAAAACCAAACAGGAAATTCAAAGTTATACTCTGCATATTTTAGCTCATAGAATATGCCAAGTTAATCTGAAATGTGGGAATGGATTTATGACCTTTCCTCATTAGCTCAAGATTTAAGGTTAGGTTTCCAGGCAGAGCTTCAGCTGCAAGCAGTTTGGTATTCAGAAATCATTGTATTCATCAGCTTCTCTCTCCCTCATGATCTGCTCTTGTGTGTGAACTTCATTTAGTGCAGGAACTCCTTTTTTATTTTTTTTGTTCCCTCCTGTAATTAGTTCCTATTAAAAAGTCCAACTCATCCTTGTCTAACCTCCATTAGACTATCTTTTTCTTTCTTTTGTTCCTAATGCAGAGGCACTAATCTCTTTGCCCAGTCAAAACCCTTCCAGCATTTATTGTTCATATTAATTTTTTTTAATACATACTCAGTATTCAGACCAATGGTGCTATATTTGATCATATTCTGGAACAATGAGAAAAGCCAGGGAAAGGAAATGTAGAATCTTTTTTTGGTCTCAGGATGACATTTCTTCCTTCAGAATATTCTTGCAATTAGTTTTCTTTCTAGACACCAGGCTTTCCTCCTTTCTGCTCTCATTTATACAAAGCAATACAGCTATTTCAATAATCGTCTGATAAAGTGATAGTTCTAGGAATGTATAGTAAGAGGAAAATTAGGGTAGCCTTTCAGAACCTTTTTATCTCCCAGCCCAGCAGACCTTATCTTCAACCTTAGTTTTGATTAGTGATTCAGAAAATCTTGGTTGATTCACTGGCACATATTTAGTTGATTTAATCTGAATTGTTAATTACTGAAAATGTGAGAACACTTTAGTGTTAAAGAGTGCCTGAATGATGGCATAACTCAAAGTCATAAAATAAGAAATTCCACATCAACAGAAGAAATTAGGTCTTATTCTAATTTCACATCTTTTAAATTACAATTATTAAAGCAAGAAAGTGTCTGATTGGAGATATTTTCAATTATAATGGAAGGAATGAGGACTATTCAGCTTTGCTATTTCATTCAGAGAACCAAAGTCACATCCCCCTTTGCCACCTGCCTGTTCAACCTTGGAACAGACTTAACTCCTCCACTTTGGTTGCCCTTACTCCTGTTTTGGGTTGCATGCATATATCCCAGTTAGATATTTGTAACAAGTACTTTCCTTTTTGCTATATAAAGTTGCAGAATCACAGAATCAATTAGGTTGGAGAAGACCTCTAAGATTCAGTTCAGCCTACGACTGGACACCACCACGTCAGCTAGACCATGATACTAGGTGCCACGTCCAGTCTTTCCTCAAACACCTCCAGAGATGGTGACTCCACCACCATCCTGGGCAGTCCATTCCAATGTCTAATCACCCTGTCTGTGAAGAAATTCTTCCTAATGTCCAACCTAAACTTCCCCTGGTGCAGCTTAACAGTTTGTCCTCTCGTCCTGTCATTAGTTGCCTAGGGGAAGAGGCCAACCCCCACCTGGTTACAAACTCCTTTCAGGTAGTTCTAGAGAGCAAAAAGGTCCTCCTGAGCCTCCTCCTCTCCAGGCCAAATAACCCCAGATCCCTCAGCCGCTTATCACAATACTTGTGCTCCAGACTCTTCACCAGCTTTGTTGCCCTTCTCCAGACTTGCTCAAGTATCTCAACGTCCTTCCTGAATTGAGGGGCCCAGAACTGGACACAGCACTTGAGGTGTGGCCTCACCACTGCCGAGTACAGGAGGATAATCACTTCCCCAGTGCTGCTGGACGTGCTATTTCTGAGTCAAGCCATGGTGCCATTGGCTTTCTTGGCCACCTGGGCACACTGCTGGCTCATGTTCAGCTGCTGTCAACCAGTACCTCCAGGTCCTTTTCTGCTGGGTAGCCTTCCAGCCACTCTTCCCCCAGCCTGTAGCACTGCATGGGGTTATTGTGGCCAAAGTGCAGGACTTGGCACTTGGCCTTGTTGACCCTCATACTGTTGGTCTCGTCCCTTCTATCCAGTCTGTCCAGATCCCTCCAGAGCTTTCCTACCCTCCAGCAGATCAACACTCAACATGGTGTTGTCCATGAATTAGCTAACAGTAGACTCAATGCCCTCATCAATAAAGATATTAATCAGGACTGGCGAACAGTACTTGTGAGTGGACACCAACTGGATGCAGCACCATTCACCACCACTCTGTGGGCCCAGCTATCCAGTCAGTTCTTAATCCAGCAAGGAGTGCACCTGTCCAAGCCATGGGCTGCCAGCTTCTCTAAGAGTATGCCATGGAAGATGGTGTCAAAGGTGTCAAGTTGAAATAAATTCAAAGGTTTAATAGATCAAAACACTTCATTCTTCAATACACATACGAGGTCTCTAGAATTTTGAAAGTTTTATTCCTTGTTAGATTATCAAGGTTTTGTTAACTGTGAAGGATGGGTAACAATAACTGGCTAACCCTTTGCATCATCACATACATAAATGCTCGGTTTAGTTTGAATGCTGGCGAGGGCATCTCTTTGGCTAAATTAGAGGTAAGCAAGTTTTTAGGGGAAAAAAGTGAATAAATTTGGAAGTGAAAGATTAAGGATGTAATTTTAGTTCTATAGTGTATGTTTGAAGCAAATGTGTTGGTGATGCCTACATCCCATGCATGGGTTTGTGCTCCAGGGCAGGCTCAGTGTGCACAGCCCAAGGTTCTTGTGGATGAAATCACTCAGGTGATGTGTTTCAGGAGCCTGACTGATGTTCTCCAGCCACTACAGGCAAGTGCAATGAAGAATAGAATGGGAAGATGACTTTTCCTGTGGCTGGTGGCATCTTGAAGAACTCTATAGGAAGGTGATAGGGAACACAACTGATTCCTGAAAACACCATGGATCTTCTACGGGCACCTGTAGAAGGTGCCCTCTTTTTTATTGCAGGAAAAAGAATGCCTTACAGCTTACCAAGTCTTCACTGGGATTTTGGCCACTTCAGACCATCTATATTACTCTCTAAGGGCTGGGCCTAAAATCATCACAACTAATTGTATGTGAGGAACCTTTTAAGTGCATATTGAAAGACATTTTAATTTTTAAAAGTCCTGAGTACCTAGATGATCCTGCTGACCTGAAATTAAAGAAGAGTCAGACTATTAATTTGCCCTTTATGTAAATAGGTAGTACTGTGTAAACTGAAATACAGATACTGAATGCAAAGTCATAGACGGTTTTAGGCAGTGCCGGTGGTCAAGGCAATTTTCATGATGTTAATTTAGGTGAGAAGTAACCAGTAACTAGTAGTAGTAGGTGAGGGAAAAGTGCTCACAAACTAGGTTCTAGAGGGGACAATCAGAATTCTGGAACGAAGTGTACACCAGATGGGATCTGGCCTTTGATATAAGTGCCATCTGTGTAAATGCCAAAGGACCTACAGTATTAGTGTTGGGTTTTTCTGTTTGTTCTCAGATTTACCTATACTGCCTTTGCTTGAAATGGAAAAGACTGACCAGCAGTTCCTTATATTTCAGTAGTGTCAAAGTGACTTATAGCAGCTGACGAATCAAACACAAAGCTGTGCCATGGCAAACCATTCATCAGGTGCCCTGCAAAATTAGGATTTTGAAGGGTTTTTAATGCAGTTTTGGGTCATGTTTATTTTGCACAAACCATCTTACCACTTTTAAATTAGTGTTTATTACTTTAAGGCCAAGTGTACAATCCTATATTGGATGTATAAAAAAGGTGTAACTAATCAAACACGTCATTGTGTTGGGCACTGGAGAAATGTTTTTAGTGCTTAAAGTCAAACATGCTTGTGATTTGCTTTTTTTTTCCATGTGAACTGGCTGAACGCTATGAACTATAAATTTAGGCTTTAAATATTTATTCTATTAACTGATTAAAATATAAGCAGCTAGAGCAAATACAGTTATATTTGCTTTAGAGTTGTTTATTTTTCTAGCATCTTAAGAAATTAAGAAAACTAAAGACAAAAATGTGTTTCAGCTGTTGTGTGTGCAGTAAAAACTCTGTAGTTACAGAAAAAAGGTTGGCATTGCTCTGATTGCTTAAAGAAAAATTGAGATGATATTTGATTAAATGACTGAGAGAAGAATAAATAACATTTCAGAACTTTTGCAGTTAGGATGAAGAATTTATTGTATATACAGTTAAGCAGCTCTACTGTAGATGTACTTCCTCTTTAAAGAAAATGAATACAGTATTCAAAATAGTTCTAGCATGGAAACTACAATACAGACTGAAACTTGACTAATCCAGAAATCAGTTATTTGTCTTGAAAGAACATAGAACCTGAAACAACAAATTGCGGGTTGCATCATTAACCTAGGACAGTAAAAAACTGTACAGTACAAGCAACACGTTACAATAAGTTATGACCAATAAGGCAGTCTTTCTCATTTAGGACAAAAGGGATGAAGGGAAAGGTATTAAAATCTCATAAATCCACCATATCTCTTTTCCATCTCTGGGACTTCTTTGGAATAAGTTTCCCTATCTTCTTCTGAAGGGAGAATGGAGTCGGCGAAGCGCTTAAGAAACCCACCATATCGTTTCTGGTAATCCAGCCACCATTCTGGCCTGCCCACTCTTCTCATGAAACCACCATATCTCTTTTGCAGCTCTTTGGCTTCGTCTTCCAATTCAGGGCTGCGCTTAATGCTTCTCATGAAGCCTCCATACCTTTTGCTGACATCCCCGTCGTTTTCATTTATGTCTCGATAATGTGCTGCTTCAGGGTTATCCTCTGTTCCTAGAAGCTCCTTCAGCAGATCAGAGGAGTTAGCAAGGGCATCATCATCTGAGTCTTTCTTCATAAACCCTCCATACCTCTTAGCCAGGATTTCTCCTCCGTTAGCTTCATCCTCTGGTTCTGCCCGATAGAGCTCATCCATTTTCTTCATGAACCCCCCATATCTTTTCATGAAGCCTCCGTATTTCTTCGCAAGCAAATGGTTTTCATCCAGCTCTTTCTTGTCTCCTGGAGCAATGTTGCCATCCTCAGAAAGATCCAGTTTTGCCAGTTGCAGGAGCTCCTTGCAGGTCTCCCAGGCTTTGGCAGAAGGCAGTTTTCCTTCACATTCTAGTGTACATGCCTGAAAAATTGATGCAGTTTACTGAGAATGATCTGATAGTAACAATCACCTCACTGCCACCTTATCTTAGGTTTACTTGATCATAAAAGCCATGAGCGAGCCTCTCTTTGTGAGTGGCTTGGAAGGACTGTTCTTTGTGAACAGCTGATTTGGTACCTGTCTGTTCTGAAGTTCTTCATATCCCTCCCCGAAGGATGTGGTAATCTCTACTCTAAGAGATAGAATACTAGACAAGGTGGATTGTGGGTCCTGTATGTCAAGGCTGTCCCTAAGTTTCTGTTTCAAAGGAAGCCATATGTATAGTTCCTGTATTTCCCTTACACTCATGTGAGTTATGAATTTTTCTTTTAAATTTACTATCGGGAAGCTACAAACCAATTGTGATTTGCTTTATAACGCAAGTTAGAAGTGTATTCAATCTTCATAATTAAAAATAACATTCAGAAATTTTAGAAAAGAAGTTGTACAGCATGGTCATTGCAAAGAAGCCAGCTATACTGTACTGTTCATTATCTTCAATACACTGCATAGCTTTAAAGGTTGTATTTCTGTGTGTTATTAGTTTCTCTTCATGGAACAGACCTTTCAAACATGTACTAATAGAAATGTAGAAATACAGGCTCTTTTGGGCAGGATCAAAGCTCTTGTTTTGCTAGTTGGAAAGTAGTGACCATCGAAAAGAAGGAAAAAATCCTAAGCTGTGTTGTTTCTGACTGTAGTGAAAAATGTTCAGACTACAATATAAAAAAATTTTTCAGTACCTGCATGCATATCTCATAACCTGCCCTGTGAAGATAATAACATACATATTGTATATTGTGTCAGGGGAATTTACTTCTTGTGGAGTAATATTCTTCAGTTGCAAAAAAAGGTGAAACTAGTGGTTTTTTGCTCTTGTCCATGGTTTTCATACCACAACAAGTAAAGAAAAAAAAATCGTTAATATTTTCAATAAGAGAAACACTTATTCCAACTATAGATGATGTTTTCTAAGGATCTCAACATGCTTTAAAATGTGGAATTAAACCCCAGCACAGTTCTTTCTAATAGCCCATTGTCCATCTCTGGCCTTACCTGTCTCTTGAGTCTCACTTAAATATGATTTTTTGTATGATCCCAAGAAAATCAAAGGGATGTATTTTGCAACACAATAATTGAACTGGCACTACATGCTTATTGCTATATATTATAGTCATGCTGTAAGGAAAATAAAATCTCAGCTTCAGTCTGATTTTGGAATTGCTCTAAATCAAAGCAAGAATAGGTCTTCCACCTTCTCAATTAGTTTTAATAACCTCCTGTTACCAGATGAACATACTCTATCTCATAGGTATGAATGACCAGGCACAGAGTGAAAAAACCTTGTATCTTAAACAGATACAATGTGATAAAACCGCTTATCACGTTACTACATGCTAGCATCTAGAAACATTAGTTTCTAAAAATTGTTCATACATGTTTAACAAATACAAGATATGCTACATTGATTCTTTACCCATTTAGCTAATAATTGTTGTTACTGAATGGCACTTTGATTCTTTCTTGAATGATTACTGAAGGTGTGCAAGAGAGACTTTCATTACAGACATCCAGAACATATACTCCAAAAAGCACATAGCCTTCCCTCCCAAAGGGCTAACTACCACTTCCCCCCCCAGCTGACATTAAAGGTACAATTTGATTGAAGTCTAATGTAAGCAAAAAAAAAAGCATAGGAACTATTTTGCCAGCCACTCAAAGAATATTGCCCTTATGAACCTGCTGCGGTTAAGTTCTTGAGGATTTCGAGTAAGCTGAAGTACTCAGTGGTTCCCAATTCTGTTTAGACTAGAATCCTTCCTTTTGCATGCTCCCAAATAACCAGTGACATGACAGGAACAAAACTTTTCAGATCATTTAGATGTGCCAAGAACGTGATGCCTCAATGTGCATGTATTTGAGATCAGAACCGCAGATGCCACTGGCAAAGTACTCCGTAGCCAGAGTGCCCACCTTCTTCAGGGAGGGTGAAGGACCCCAGAATTTCACTGACCCCAATCCTTAAATTACACGTTGAGTTGTCTCTGTGACTATACTCTGAAATAATTTTAACACCATAAAAATAAACTCCCCTTGCGTTCTGGAGTTAGCAAGATTTGTCTTAGAAGCCACTATCAAAGGGATCTTTCACAGGCATGTTCCTAAGGCTGTGCAGCGCCGTGCAGAGAAGAGGATCAGCGGGAGCTACTGCCACTCAAATTAGGCTTTAACCGCACTTTTGTTTTGTTTCGTTTCGTTTCGTTTTTTTTTCTTCTGAGATCTTAGGCAGGTCCGCGGCTTTTCAGCTGGACGGCCATCCTGCCAGGAGAGCTCTCATCTTATCGTGGAGCCCTCATTCGAGGGTCCGAGGGTCGGGACCCCCACTCCCGTCCCTCATGGCTTCCCCTCTCCCTCTCCTGCAGAAATGCCCTCCATTCGGATTTTCTTTCCTCCTAACGTTTTCACTCGGCTTTTTCCTTGCTCCCCGTGGGGCTGCTCGGCGCCTGGCGTCTTTCGTTCCCATCCCCGAAAGCCGCTGCTCGCTGTCGGGCAGCGGGAGGGACGGGCGGGCCGGGGAGGGTCTCCTCGGGGCGCGCTGTGTTTGTGTCGGCGCCCTCCCGCCCCCGCCTCGGCCTCTCCCCGGCGCCCCGAAGCTCGTTCCTGTCTCCCTCCCCCCTTCAGAAAAAGGTCTTCCAAGCGACCCAGGCCACTTCCCTCACTATTTATTTTTATCTCGCTGCTTTGTCCCCCTTCCCCTTTTCCTCCCTCGCAAAGTTAAGGGCGAAGCGGGGACCAGTCCCTGCCGAGGGGTGGCCGGGGCGCTGCAGCAGCCGGGCGGCCCCGCTCCCGCTTACCAGGGGGTGGATGCCAGAGCGCGGTCCCAGGCGGTAGGCGCAGGCGGCGCAGTCGCGGCCGCAGTCGGCCCTCGCCCTCGGAAGCAGGCAGGTGCTGAGGGCCAGCAGCGAGCAGCCGAGTCTCAGGAGCAACGCCATGGGGCTGCAAGAAGGAGAGATAAGCCGGCAGCCGCCTCCCCCCCGCCCCCACCCCCGGCACTGCCTCCCGCAGCCTCGGAGTAGAAAAAGGCGGCACGAAAGAGTTCAAACCAACTCCGGTAACTCACACGCTTTGTGGAGCCGGGATGGTTGCGCTTGCGAGGTAAGCGGGAGCTTAAGGAAAGCAGACGCTTGACAACTGCAAGGCAACGGACCTGCGTTCGGAGCAGGAGAGGACCGGAAAGATGAAGCGCCCAGAAGCTCCCGTCCGGTAAAAGTGTTCGTCCCCAAACATTTTGTCCCTTCCTACCCGCAAAGCCGGCGTCGCAGGGGGAGAAGAGACGTACCGCGGAGCGGCACGGACGGGACCCCAGCCCCTCCTGGGAAAGGTTTCCCACCAGGGACGCCCCGACGACGGGCACCAGCCCTGGCAGAGCCGCCCGGCCCTCCCTCGGCCCCCACCGCGAGCCGAGCAGTTCGCTCACACACAGGCTTCCCTCGGGGCTCCCGGGAGTTGCTGGAGGAAGAAGCTGAGCCTTGCTGAAGCGTCCGCGTCGGAGCCGCTATTATTTGTAGCGAGGCCGAGCAGCCTCTGGAGGAACCCCGGGGGAAGCAGGCACAGCCGGGGGGCGCCGAGCCGAGCGCCCGCTGCCGGGGCCGGGCGCGCCGCTGTCGAGCGGAGCAGAGCAGGTACGGGCGGAGGCGGCGGCACTTTATAATTCGTGACCGCGGGCAGAGAGCGGCCTCCCCCAATCGCCGTCGGGCTCCCGCTGACGCAGCGACTACGACATCCCCCCCGGCACTGCCGCCCCGCCAGCAGTGACTCCAGCGGGGCTCGAGGGGTCTCTGTGTGTGTGTGAGTGAGTGAGTGAGTGTGTGTGTGTGTGTGTGTGTGAGTGTGTGTGTGTGTGTGTGAGTGTGTGTGTGTGTGTGTGAGTGTGTGTGAGTGTGTGTGAGTGTGTGTGAGTGTGTGTGAGTGTGTGTGAGTGTGTGTGAGTGTCTGTGTGTGTGAGTGTGTGAGTGTGTGAGTGTGTGTGTGTGTGTGTGTGTGTGTGTGTGTGTGTGTGTGTCCCTCCCGTCGGGGGGAAGCGGGGGACCAGCACCGGGAAAGTTATCGGGGGAAGTTTTCACCGGGGGCGGGCGGGGAATGAGACATCGCGTGAGTCATGCGGGGGGTGGGAGTGAGGGACGGGGAAAGGCACCCCGGGGCTCATGGTAGCCCCCCTCTCCGAGGCGGCGGACGCAGGTTCCCGACAGAGCCTTGCACAGCGCCGTGGAGCGGGATTGGCCTTTTGTTTGTTTGTTTTGTTTTTGTTGTTGTTTTTCTCTCCTTTCTTATTTCTTTTTTTCTTTCCTCTCTGCCACCCTGCCAAACCCCAAAGCCGCTGGTGCTGAAGGTCCGTGCTACATCCCTTTCTGGCTCCCTCCCTGGGCCTCAGGTGTAAAACAGTGTTTGGGGGAAGCAGATTTTACTCGAGCGAGCAAGAAGACAAGGGGTTTGATTTGAAACTTTGGATTTCACAAGTATGGGTGCATTTGCATTGTTTTCACAATTTTAGTGGCCAGGAAAACACAAATAAGAAAGAAGCAGATAGAGGCAACCCCCCAAGTTACTTCTGCAAAGTTCTCAAGCCCAGCAGCTAGGGCTGCTCACTGCTCTGCTCCGTTTGACATCTTGGGGAACAGGCGTAGAGAGATAACACTGATTCCTGATGCCTCTGTTTTGTAGAGGGCTCTGCCCCAGCCATGCTAAGCTGTTTTTCTTTGACTGTCAGACTCCACCTTTTATTTCCAGCCCCAATTTTTTTCTAGCTGGTCTATGTTTACTTGATCTTGTTTCAGGATTGATCTTCACTTTAAAGAGCATTTTCCCCCTTTCTGATGTGTTTATATTCTCCCTAGTTCTTATTTTGCTGAAGTGAACAAGCTGTGCACTTCAGCAATCTGTCCCAAGACAGGCCATTTTCATGTGAATGTTCTGCTCTCCATTTGCTATACTTGGAGTTCATAATTTCTAGGCATGAGTGATGGGAACAGAATACAATATGTCAGTTGAAATTTCATTAGGACAGTAATGTGTAATTATGTTCCCCGGAGGAAGAAGACACCTCAATTTATACCTCCTCGGATCTTATTCGCCTTTCCTAATGCTGCAGTACATTGATGTCACACACTCACTGAGATACAGCCAGTTCTTTATCCTTCAGAACTAACAGAAAATTCAGCACTATTATTGTATGGAAATTGTGCTTTTTGCCACCAGTCTTTACACCAGCTGTCAGACTCAGGTTAAGGATGCTCAAATGCATGCCTGAATTTTCAGAAATACATCCATTCAAGCCAAAGACATCACTCTTGCCTATAATCACTGTATGTGAGAAGAGCTTTGGGGTCTCTGTTTATGCAGTAATATCAGCCGACTTTATGAGTGAACCCTCAAGAGAAGAGGTAGACATTTAAAAAATCATCCCAGTGGATATATTTCTGTTAGCATGGGAGGGATCTGCATTTGGAACAATTAGCAAATTCCTATGCCACTGACTCAGCAGGGTTGCTCTCAGGTTTGTTCTTAAGTTGGTTAGGGAAGCACTGACTAACTCTAGAGGTGACACATTTGGTGTCTCTTTTGCTGTAAAGTTGCTCACTACAAACAGAACTATTTGTGATGGACACCATCAAATTAGTCCTGTGGGTCACTTACTGATTTTCAGTTCTGCCATCATTTTATTGGCTTGCACTCTAATAGTCAGCATGGCCTGATGAGACAGATAGCCCAGCAGTGTCCTGATTTTCCTCCAGCAGCGTACATCCCATGTCTCTGGGCTGAATGGCAGTTGCTTTCATCATTTTGCACGTGAGTGTCCATGCTCAGCCTGCTCACTCAGCTCCTCAACCTACCAAGTCCTTCAGTACTCTGTTTAATGTCACTTATTGTGCTTAATCTGCTCATGATGAAAACCAGCCAGTGTTAGAATCTCACTGTGTACAGAGGTGTAGATAATCCCTGTAGGTAAAATACAGAGTATAACAGGAAAAGATGATGGATGAAGTAAGAGTAAAGCATATAAAAGGATCAAATAAAAGGCATGTAAATTCTCTGTAGAAGCAGAGTAATGGAGAGGGTTGTTTTTCAGTGGGTAAGTCTTACAACTGCTAGTGGCAAACAGGGAAGAGGAAATGATGGGAAGAGATCAAGTGTGAAATGCACAGCTACAAGGACTCTTGCAGCAAGTAAGAGAGAGAGGAGAGGTATTTGTGGACAGCCAGCACTGGGCAGAAGAAATCTAGCTGTGGCTGTCGCAAATACTACAGTTATCCCCGACTCTTTGGTTCAGCTGCTTCTCCATGTCCATATGTCATTTGCATCTTTAGCTGATTCCTCTCTGTCACTGGTCCTCATCCTGCATCCTTATGGAAGTTGTGTAAGGGTCCCCAGGGCCTGGCAGGGTAGAGAGTGAGGAAAAGATCCCAGCTGGACTCTCTTTTCACTCCTTTCACACAGTGCCTGCTGCACAGAGTCCTTTCCTTCCTCCTGAAAGATGCTAGTATTCACAGAGAATGTGATACAAGAAAGGAGTAATGAAGGAAGTCTTTCTTGAAGAGCTCGCTTTTCCCAGTGTTAGCAGATGAAAGCTCTGCAATTCCTAGACTGAGCTCAGTTTTGTACAGGGAAAGTATTCTTTGCAGAGAGAGGCTGAAAACAGGAGAGAATTTAGAAAATTTTGCCAAAATACTACAAAACAGAAAGTACATAAGGAAAATTACTCACTGTAGGCGTGGAAGCTAATATTTCCTCAGCAATGGTGAACTGAGAAACAAAGAAACAGGGAGGCAAAAAAGAAAGGGAACATTTTCACAGCAGTAAAGACAATGGCTTATTGCTTGCTACTAACTTTATAATAAAAATGTCCCAGTGTTGATAAAAACTTTTGCATTTGTGTAAAACAGAATTCCTGCAGACACCATCAGCTTTTTATCTGTCATCAAAATATACCAACCAAAAGAAACCTATTTGTATGACAGTGGTGCTTGCAGCCCCAAGGGTCCCATTGTCCTATGGATTGTCTAACTCCCAGGCTAAGGTAGAAAGAGATGAACCAAGATGAAATCATCTTCATTTTACTGATCGAGAAAACAACTCGAATGACTTTGCAAAGTGTTGCCAAAAATGAGCAGCCAAGCTAGAAACTAAATCTCTGTTGTAATTCACATCAGTATGTTTTCTGCAGGACCAGCTTTCCTTTCCAAACTATACTCATCATGCTAACCAAGCTGCTACAGAATCATTAAGTGAAGATGGATTTACACAAATATGAAATAAACATGCTATTAGCGCCCCAAGCAATCCTCCTCACAACACAGAGCCTTTTTGATAGAATTGCGGAATAGGGAATGTAAAGCTGCATGTTGATTATTTTCTTCAGCTCAGTATAAAAGGTCACAGCATTTCTTAAGATCAGACAGTCAGGTTCCATTTAGCTCAGCCTAAATGGGCTTAATTTTTAGTGTGAACATATATAACTGGTATCAGAGCTGAGAAAGGCGTTGTAGGTCAACTCTCCTATACCAAACATAATCAAAGGCATTAAGAGACATGAGTTATTAAACTGGAATGCTAAACTTTCCATCTCAGATAAAACTTGTTCTTATTAATAATATTTTTGCCTTTGAACAAATCACCTTTTTTTAGAAGGCAAAACCATGATCTGATCTAGTGGTGATAAAATGATATTTTTACTGAAAGAGCACTGACAGCTACTGTCCCTTGTTGATGCCATGCAGCTTTCTAATGGGAGGGAGGGTTTCATGCTACTTTCTCTGAGTGAAATAAAGAGTGTGATGTGCATTCAGTATGAGCATGTGTTTACCTGTGATTGTATCAGACAAGGTAGGAATGAAACAAAGAGTTTTATATCATTCTGTGGAGATGCATGGAGATTCACTTTATTACATGCTGCTTTGTTTCTCAGAGACACACGAATATGTGCACACAGATTTCTGAGATCAGGATGAACTGCAGTAAGTAGAATGTGCTGCAGAATAAATATAACAAACTGTAAAAAAAAATCTGTATTTGTTATAAAACCATTATATTGCTCATTTTCGCAGAGGCCATGGGAGGGGTATTTCCAATAAAATAATAAGAAGACAGGGTGCTCAGTAGCAGAATAAATTGTGATGGAATCCAGATGCAGTGATTATTATTTAAGACAATAACTACTCCACATGAGTAGAGTGATTTATCCTCATTTTTTTAATTAAGAAAACTCATCCATGAGTTACAAAGGAAGTATTAGACTCCATCTATGAGAAGTATTGCAGTGTCTGATGCATATGTGGAAAGATTAGCTAAAAATCGTAAATGAGAGATTTTGATCACTTCAGTCATATTAAGAAAAACAAACAAACAGAGTCTAAATAATGTATCTGGAGCACACGTTTCAATTATTTTCACATTATTCACATTAAAGCAGCAGAATTTTGGAGCTTCTTCCCCAGTTCCAGCCTCACATTTTCATTGCTAGTATTTTATTGCCCAGCTGGGGAGTGCTGTGTTCACATTTTAGCACAATATCCAAACCAAGTTGTTTTTGCAGACTGGAGCTGTAAGGAGAGCCTGACGCATTACATGCAGGAAGGGTAACAACTGGCTGGATTCATCCTTGTGGGGCACAGCTCGGTGCAGCAGGGCAGGTAGAGGTGACTTGAAACTCCCGTGTGTTGGGTGCTTCAGAAATGTATCTTTAAATGGTTGTTCTTGTGGTTTCCAACAGTGCAACAGGGAGTGTTTTTCAGCTGAGCACTGAGCTTTGTCCTTTCCACTCACACCATGGCCTGAGCATGACCCCTCTCATGCCGTCTCCGGGCCATGAAGGGAGCAGCAAAGAGCTGTGTGTGCTCTACCTCTCCTGCTGGAAGGATCCCCCAGGGGTGATTTGAATAGCAGTGAGGGTTGTACTTCATTTTGTTATACCTCTGCTGGAAATTCCCTCATCCACGCTGGGAATCTGTCTGCCTTTTAGCCTGTTGTGGCAGTACAAGCAGCATGGAGCCTTTTGTGCTCTTACACCACTTGGACTAATAATGGGATAAATTCCTCAGCTCCAGAACAACTTTATGCTCATTTATTGTAGAGTTCCCTCTAGATTAGCTACAGCCACAGTTCTAATCCCTGTGAGATTGAAAATACTAAACAGATGATGTTCACACAAAAAGTAGAGTGGGAAAGGTGCATAAAACACAGGGTTCTTAAAAGCACCATTTCAAAGGTCCATAATTTTTCTTTCAATGTCAATGATTTTTAGTTGCTTTATGTGAATTAAGACCTCAGTTATGTTCCAGAAGGTGTTTTCCATATGGAAGGAAAGGTTTAATAAAGTCATCTAGCTAGGACAGGGAAGAAGAGGCTGACATTAAAAAAATCCTAAGAGCATTTGATAATGAAATAAGAAATATTATAATATCATTCCGTCCTTTTACACGTATTTGATGTGTTCCACTGGCCATTGTTTCTACCTCTTTGGACTTTGTATTTCTGTTAGAAAACCTGAAAACTGAACTCTGACCTTTCCCTTCTCAGTTTACATTCCTTTTCTTCAAAGCTGCTTGCTTTGTAGTTGAAAGTAATTTCATTTCTCCTGCTGCATAATTGAACACTTCAAAAACTAAAAAGCGACCTCAGCCAGCTGAGCCCTTATTGCTTTTGCTGTAGAGAACGGGTGAAAATATTTCATGAAGATTGAAGCTCTGAATTTGGCTGTGGTCCAGGTTTAGTCTGAAGGTTGAATTTATGGAGAAGCTGAGAAGTTCCTGAATGATTTTGGAAGCAGAAGAGTTACCACCTTGAGTGAAAATGTAGATGCAGTGACAGTGCACAGGAAAGGAAAACAACAGATGTGATACGATGTTTTGATTATTTTCATATGACATAAATGTACTAGAGGACATTGCCTTGTGGTTGACTCCTTTCCCAATTTGCAAAGGTGCATCTTGCATTTTGGTTGTTATATGGCCTTGTTATCACAATACCTAGATTTTCCTTTGTCAGTTTGAAAGCTTGTAAAATCAGGATAGCAACCACTCCTAAAGTGGAGGTATAATACAAGGATTTATTTTAATATAAAAGTGGTCGGAATAACATTGTCACACAGCTAACCAGCACTGTGTATCCTGGCAAAAGCTTTCTGTGCCACCTCGAAATACTGAATTCACCATTTTCCTCTAATGTAATGTAACTGCTATGAGTTACGATCTGATGCTGAGTGGCTTTGACAGCATTTTGCTAGAGAAAGCAATTGAGGCCATTTCATAGCCTCTGACTGAGTTAATTCAAAGTATGAGGTATAGTATTTTTACCTCTAAGACAGGACTAAAGAAATTATGTATTTCAGAATTTTAGCTTAGTGATTTGAACTTTCTTGGAACTCTCCCTTGTCTACAGTGGTACCCTAGGATTTAATCAACAGATGTGTTCAGACACATCTGAGGTAAAGAGACTGATGTGTGCTAAGATTTCAGAAAAAAACCCACATAGAATATAAAATAACACAACTTTCACAATACTAGAATACTAATATATTTTAAGCAGTAAGAAGTTATATTTCAGTGTGTTCAAGTGCATCAGCACCTTGAGTAAAGACAGAGAGTACCATAAGCAGCAATTCAGAGAAAAATATTGGAGTCCAGGATGAAGTAGAATGGGAAAGGTCACAGTTGTGAAGTTTTTATGGGATTAAGATAGTTGATGTCATGAAAGATTCCTCAAGCTGATTTTCTTCCTCTCTTTTGTTGCTGCCTGGTGTGCATTCCCCACTTCTCTGCAGGTAGCAGTGCTGATCAGTGGCTGAGGCAGACACTCCACCTGGTCCTGAGAGCATTCTGGTTCTGAAAGCCTTTTCACGTCACTCATATCTTCAAGATAAGGTGGAGTTTTATCATGTGACAAGATGGCTAGAAATAAAGCATGTACTAAAATGAGGACTACTCTCCAAAAATGCAGCAGCAAAGTTTCTGTGCTATGAAGGTCTCTAACGTACTCTGCTATTTTCTCGAGGCAATAAGTAAAATGACTCATTTTTCTAATCATCTTGTTTTTTTTATTGATTAAGCTAGGTTGCAATTTCCAAAATATTCAGGATTGGTTTGCTGTATACTTCATGCTAAAAGTGGATATAATGTGTGTGCCTATAGTGTGATGCCAGAATTTGGAGTAGTTTGCTTTGTTGGTGTTTTCCTGCTGTTCTCGTAATATCAGTTTAATTTTGAAAATCAGTGAGCTTGTTATTTGGGAGACTATTAATGAGTGTACTTAAAATGATAGCAATTATGGCAAAAATAGTTGGCATCTGCGTTGCTGGCCAACTGATCAAAAATACCACTGCAAATCAATAGGAGAAGGTGGGAAGTTTTCAAAGAGGTCAAGGAGCTTCTAGGCAATGCTGACCACTGTCACTAATCTGTGTTTTAGGATCCTGATTTCAGCACTCGAGGATGGAGCTGCGTGTTGTCACACAGCTGCTTTGCTTCCCTTTGGAGATGGGGTGTATATAGTAAATCCCGTATGTAAGAGCTGACTGTTGTTGAGTCTTAGTCCGTTGATTTTACCCCTGTTTAGGTAGCACACAAACATACAGGATTACCTGCAGGTGGAGGGCTCTCGAGCGTGTATGTGTGTGTGAGGGGGGAACAGATTTTATCACTGACAGAATATGCAGACCAGTTGCCTTCTAACTATATTTGAGATGTCAAGTTTTTTTCCATGGTACATTTCTGTTTTTGTTAGAAGAATGATGGAACCTCTGACAGCACTCAGCAGTTGAGCTTCTGGTTCTTCTGTTAAGACCAGAAGAAGACCATGAAGACAGAAGAGAGTTGCAGGTGGGATGCCCAACATGACTTGCATGCATGTAAGCCTAGTGAAAGGATTTGTGAAGTAAACTAACCATAAATCAGCAAACCATAATTATGAATCAGTAAAGTGTAACAATAAATGTAAAGCTCAAAGTTAGAGCTCATGAGGAAAAATATCAGACAAAAGGCTTCATTAATGTAATTTCCAAGTTTTTCAAAATGTAGTGCCTGTGGAGATCTTCTAGACAGGTACAGTTGCAGTGATTTCTGCTTTATCTTGTCTGCAGGCTGCTTTGGTCTTCCGGATGTTTAATGGCCTCCAGGGCCTCTGTGTCCAAGGTGGAGCTCCCTGTCTCCAGGGAGTGTGGTGTGATGTGCCATGGCCAAATGAAAATCTCCTCTGATTAGTTCTTATGAAGAACATAGCTGCAGCAGCAGAAAACAGAGATAGGAGAAAGTGTAAGGCACATCATGTTTTTCAATCTTGCCAGTTATATTATGGTGAAAAATCTTCCATCCATCATGAGTTTTAGTCTGATATCCATGTTTGTGTTATCCTTTTCATGGGCTGTTGAAAGGTGCTTTGGAAGGGAGAAGTAATGGCTTTCTTTTTTGCATAGTCTGAACATACACTTGACTCCAAGAAAATAATTACCAATTGGTTTTAATAAAAATGTGCTCTGTGTGGAAATAACCAACATTTGAAATGGGTGTGCTTTGAGTCTAGTTTGACTCTTTAACTGTGATGAACTGCACTTGCTTCTGGATCTCAGTGTTTTGAGTTCAAATCACATTTTCCTTTCTCCCACAAGCTACCTGCCTTCTCTGATAGCATTTGCAGGAGCGTGTACTTTCTATTTTACACTCCCAAAGTTTTCCATCAAAAAGTTAGGCAACAGAATGCTCATGGAAAACTAATGACTGGGAAACCCTTTCTAGATTATCATGGTCTGTAAGCTAATAAGCAGAAAAATTAAAATAAGAGGCAGGGCAATTCAGTGTTAATTTATTTGACATCTATAGCTTAGGTATGATTTATGAGAATATTTGGTACTACAGTACAGTAATTGTATTATTGCATATCCACTCAATAAAGGGAACTGTAATGTGAGACATTCCAAATACTTTAGAAAATGGGTTGAGAATAATGAAGAGAAATGTAAATTTTCATTCTTTAAAGGATGATTTTAACTGTACTTTAAAGTACATTTTTAATTTATCAGATGTGGATTAATTAGTTTTATTTTATCAAATATGGCAATAAAATACTAAGTGAAATGTAAGTAGCATGGAGGGATATGAAGTCAGAGAAAGATGGTGACTTTACCTCTCAATAATGTTTTCCATTAACAGTTTAATTAAACTGCAACTTGGAGCACTCTCACAAATTACTGCTATGAATGTGCAGGATCCAGTAATGTCCACAATGCACACAGAGATGAGTACTGCATATATTTTTACAGGATGAAAACTTTCTTGTAAACTTTTTCCTCTGAAAGAAAATTATAATCAAACTGAATCTGGTATTTTCAAGTATATTTTGCAATGACAGAATTAACGTGATTCTGTAAAATTCTTCACTTAATTTTTGCAGTGGTTTATGGCTAATTTATATGTGGCTGTATGATATTCAGCTCCTGAAAGCTGATTTAAAATGGAGGCTTGGTTTTAATCATGTGCTTCCTCCTTGATCTTGTGAGAAGAAACTCTTCACTTTGTTTGAGTTGTGATTAATATCTATTGTGCAGTTACCTGAGTTACAAATTAGAACATACGGAAATTGCGGGGGAATAGTATCTGAAGTGCAGTGATCTAAGTATTAAATAACTGCTACTTTTATGGATCATTGCTTCTTGAACATCGTATTAAAATAGATGGCAATTATGATATGTTACAGAAAAGAAACTCATGGCATTAGTACCCCTGCTAGTATTTACTCTCCAGGTTACTCCTTTTTGTTCTACTTTTTTTGAGTGTGAGGAAAAGGTTCCAGGTAATTTGCTGGGTTTCTTGAGTGGCCCCCAAATACCAGCATTAACTCACTCTTAAGAAAATAACTCAAGAGAATAACAATGAGAAATTTTCAGTATTCCACCTTTCCTTGCCTGTTCAGAGCAACCTCCTTTCCTAATCTTACTTAAACTCCACCTAAGAATTAAGATCCCATGTCTCAGTCCCATGAGGAATCTCTTGTGACTGAGGAGTAAAAAGTGTCACCCTTTAGAAATTAGTGCCAATATCTTGTCTGGTCCAAATTCATGTAGCTACAGTGATGCCACATTTTGTATTCTAGATGACATTCAAAACTACTTTTCCTTGTCTTTGTGTCATGTATTCATGTTAATATTTTTCCAGTCTGCCAGTTTTTATGGCACTGATCTTTTTACTTGCTATGCATCATTTGATTTAATTCCATTTCAGATAATGATTTATAACTGCCTTATTAGAAAGAAAAACAGCCAGAAAGGAAGAAGATAGATGCAAAATAGTGAGCCCTGACATTAAACTGAGCTAACATTTGATGTACTTTTCAGGAAAACATTTTAACATAGTGAAGTGCTTAGATTGTTCCCCAAAATTAAACTGCATATGAGGTAAGTCGTGGCACCGCTATTGCTTGGTTTAGTTTCAGCCAATTGATTTAATTATGCAGTGGGGAACAGTATATCAGTGCAATAAGGATGTTTCGGAAAGGTCACTCCACTTCTTATTTTTATGTTTTGATGCACAGTATGTTTCAATAAGAATGTACCTATAAACCCATAAATCTATATATTGAAGATAATTCTTGAAGAACTTTTTAGTTCTGTTACTATTGGCAAAGCCAAACTTATCTTAAAAGAATCGAGAAATGTTTGATTTCTTTTAAAATTCAGTACAATTTTGATCATTTTTTTCTATCCATGCACTTCCCACCCAGGCATCTCAAAGCACTTGCAGTGAACAATATAGTCAGTCTCATTCCTGCAAGGGCAGTATTCTGTTTGTGGTTTGGGAATGAATGTGCTCACCTATGTAATTTCCTACTGATGCCATGTTACCTGAATTGCCTCCTTCTTAATCAACCTATTTATAATTTTCTTCATATGCCATTAATTTGCTCCTTGTGTGTTCCTATATGCTTTGAACCTTTCCAATTTTACTTTGTCACTTTTCTCTAATCTCCTCTAAAAATGTGGGGGAGGTGATCCTCACCTGAAGACTGACTTTAGATTGCTAAACCTTTCAAGGATGACATTTGCAAAAATTTGACATTTCTTCGTTATCTCAGATTTATACCAGAACCTGTTCTGCATGAGTAGTGAGAAGATCAGAACTTTGTGATTCCTATTTCTGTGTCCTCTTGAATGACATTTCCCATTTAACATTTACATTGCTGCATCTCAGAGAGCATTATAGAATAGACAACGATTTCCTTTGCTGACAAAACACAGTTTATGTGACCACATTTCTAAGTGTTGATGTGTATCGATTCCAGGGACTTCTGTTGTCTTGTATACAAAATACATGTGCTATAGATTCTGCTGAATTTTAATTCAGCTAAATTGCAGTTGTGTATTTTTCATAATATATATAAACAAGCAAAGCAATTCTTCTTATTTATATAAGTATTTAAATTTATTTTAAAGCCATCTATAACCTTCTTTTGCTTAAGTTTTACTGTCACGCTGCAGCTTTACTGCTTCTCTTACAGATGACTCCTCAGGTGTTGTATTGATAGGGAAAAATCTTAGTTGAAATTTCTGAAGCAATTCTGTAAACAAGTTTTCAAAATGTAGGTAATGGCAGATAACGATCAGAAAATGTTAACTGTCTGTCACAGGAATTGTTTATGAATACCAGAGAGCTATGTTTAAAAAAATGTTGGTGGCATCATGGATATGAAATTTTATTTCCATTGATTAGGCAATGATGTCTTTTGCTATTCAAGTACAGGAGACAGAAAATATCAATTTTTCATAACACAATTTTCGAAGTTTTTCATTTTAGCAGAAGCAGGAGAGAGGCAACAGGATGCAAAACGGATGAAGTAAAAAATAAATATATATGATTACAGATTTCAGTTAAAGCAATCAGAGCTTTGCCTAACATGTATATATTTGTCAAATCCAAGACAAACTCTGTAAACTCTGATAAATAATTTGGAGCTGCAGCTAGTAAGGCTCACTCAGGCTAAGGCTATCTTGGCAGTAAATTATTTCTCATCCATCATTCCATCCATCTTGGTTTATTGCAAGACAGAATTTGATCAGAAAGGTTTCCTTGCACAAAGGATAACCTTCCTCCATTTCACATTGCATATCCATTTCACATTGCCTGTTATATGTACTCCTTAAACTGAAAAGCAATTTTCTCTATAGTAAATCGGTCCATATGAAACCAACCTTTGGAAAGTAACCTTGACGTCAAACTGAGACAATAGCAAGTTCGGCAGCACATTATCTTGCTAAGTCTTGCCTAGTAATAAAAATCTCAGTCACAGCAATATGTTGATTTTTCTTATTTTAAAGGTGACTTTTACGGAATAAGAGTCTATGTTTATTCATCATATGTAGGTCTTTAAACAAAATGGAGGTCTGCAACATTGCACTGCCTGTCTCATCTAAAGGCATAGGAAAGATAGAAGCTCTTCAGTCCTCCTAGCACATAAAAGTGCTGGAGTAAATGGGCCATGGACAAAGTTATGAAAACCCCAGCCCTCTCAGGCTGCTGAGTGAAACAACCCAATAATGAGACAGCAACAAGGAACCTTCTTGCTAAGCTGGAGTGCTGAAATGGCAGAAGATACTTAGTAGGAATCTCAGGAGAAAATGGTGTCCAGGCAATGTTGATCTATGCACAGCAGCTTGCAGGCACAAAGGAAGTGCAGGAACACTCACAGATTAATGCATTTTGAATGATCATTATTGTTCTTTGAGGAATTCTATGGCTCAGGAGCATCTCTGACATCTCTAATTCATGAAGATTTTAGGTTTCATCCAACTTATATTCAATTTTCACAGATTTTAGAAGTTTATGTCAAATATACCAGAAATTCCAATCCAGTTCTCTGTTGTGTAATGTTACAGACATTACAATTACTTCTTCCCTCACATGGGTGAGGGGGTGCTCTTGTGTTGCTGTCTGTCCTATACTACAACCTGAAGAAACAATGTATACCTCCCCATGTTCACCAAAAGCTTTTTACCATCAGTATCTTTATTCAATATACATAAAGATATTTAACATTATTTTTATAATGACCGAGGAAATAAATGATAGAATTAGTACTTATGTTTTTATTTGAATCCCATGTACCCAAGAATGAGTTCATACTAACTGGCTTTTAAAGAGACATAGCCTTTGCAGCTGATAAATAAATGGGGATAAAGCTGTGCTTAATTAGTCCTTTTTGTTGCAAAATAGCAAATAGAATTGTTAGCTTCTCTTTTAAGTCCATCCCTCTCTCTTCTACTCTGAAAAGCAAAGGCATCCTATTTTTTGTTGTCAGACGACTGATTTTTTTTTTAATTGAGGTGTAATAGCAATAAAAGAAGAAAAACACCCAATGTCCTCTTACCACAGATATCAGGAAGGATTAATTCATTTTAAGAATAATAAAAAGGTCACATTTATGACATTTCAAACTACCAAGCACATAGAAAGTATTATTTTCAGATAATCATCATATAATTCAATGCCAAGGTCTAATAAGTATCTTCTTGAGCCACTTCACTTTAGTACATTCCAATGTGCTGTGTTGTTAAAATGAAATTTGACACAACTTCATTAAAAACCTCAAATATTAAGTCTGGGGTTTGTGAAATGACTTTCCATGGTGCATCTTGTCATATGTGGACTATCTATTTAAATTTCCTCTTTCAATTCTTTGGGTTTCAGAAAGACTTAGACTCTATTTGAAGTACTTTACAGTTCTGTGTACATCTGTACAATCAGATGCATCAATCCATTGTAAGGACTAAGATGCAAGTTATTTAATTTTTAAATTTGTGATTCTGAAAGTGAGCACTTCAAAATACTTGGGAACTTGTTTACATTTTCTTCAAGCATCAAGATAACCAAAACATTTTAGTTTGCTTTTTTCCTAAGTTGCATTACTACAGCAGATTGCCCTTCAGGCAATGACTTTGCTCCTAAGTACTGTGGTACTCCAATAACAGCACTTGCGCTGGGTGAGCAGGGATTCCGTCAAGTCTGCAGAGTAATTATTTAGCACATTTTTCAGCTTTCTAAATATTTATTCATGTCATTTTCTGCTGATTTTAAGTCTAGAATTTACTGTTAAGGCTAGTCTTATCTTCTTGTTATCGTAGGTCATTAAACTTCATTCAATTACCCCGTTATAAGGCCAACATCTTGGCTTTAGAAGAAGCATGTTATTCTAAAGGAATCCAGAGATGAAGAATGCTCAGATTCTTTTCATAGCTTTTTTCCAATAATTAACCTCTTTCCCCACAATTAAGTAGTGATGCCTAATTTTTAATTTAGATTAGTTTTGCTTAGGATTCATCTCTTGAACTTCATAATCTTTCTTCTGCAGATTACCCAGCCCTTCCTATCTGATATTTTCTTTCCAAGGTAGTATTTATGCATTATAATCAGATATTTTCTAAATGTCCTTTTTCAAATGTTCTAGTACGATCTGTCTTGCCTAGTCTGCCACAGTATATTGGTTCTGGCTGAGACAGAGTTCATTTCCCCCACAGCAGCCCTCACAGTGCTGTGGTTTGCCTTGTTAGCTAGAAAGGTGTTGATAACATACCAGTGTCTTGGCTACTGCTGGGCAGTGCTGGCACAGCATCAGCACTGTCTCTCAACATTCCTTCCCCCTACCCTCCCATTGAGGGTAAAATCCTGGGAGGGGACACAACCAGGCCAGCTGGACAGGGGAGATAGAATAAGATGGAAAATGACTCTTAGATTGAGGTAAGGCAGTTTACTAAAGCAATTGAAAGTTTGTGCACACATAAGTGAAGAGGAAAATAATAAGGTTTATTCTCTACTTCCCATTAGTGAGCGATGTCTGGCCATTTCCTGGGAAGCAGGGCTTCAGCACATGGAGCAGTCACTCAGAAGGCAAACATTATAAACAACATATGCCTCCTGGACTCCTTCTTCTTTCCTTAACTTTTACATCTGAGCTGATGTCGTGTGGTATGGAATATTCCTTTGGTTAGTTTGGGTCAGCTGCTCTGGTTGTGCCCCCTCCCAGGGGAACTCCATCTCAGCCAGACCCAACACACAGAGTAAATGATTTTCTCCAACTCTCAATCAGTTCTTGTAGTGGCTCTATTTTCCTAATGCCTTTAGAGAACACAGAAGTAAACACATCATTCCAGCATTTATCTCTATCAGTGGTGTTATCTTAAAGAAGGAAATCAGACCTTTTTGACATAACTCTTTTGTCACATTGACAAGTGTTAACTACTTTCTTCTATTGGTAAATGCACTGTGATTTTCTATTGAATCTGCAATTACTTTAGCTCATACCTGAAGAAATAGTCCCCCTGTCTCTAGCATAAACAGGAACTCCAACAAATATTTATGATAAATTACATAACCAGTATTTTTTTTCCCCTCCAATATTCTTGGGATTGCCAAATGCTTAACAATCTAAAGATTTCAAGTTTCCCTTAAAAAGTGGTTAGCTTTCCTCTTCAACACTTCACTTCTCCCCTAATTTCTTAAAATCATGTTGTCAAAGTCTCCTTCTGGGAGCAGAAGGAGGGATTGCTCTGTGTGACATGATCTAAATCATGTGAAAACTTGGGAGATAATCTGCAAGTTTAGAAAGCAAGGGCAGAGACAGGAACAGGATATCAACCCCCTCCGATCCTAGCACTGGAAGGAAAAAAGGCTTCTATCCATACCATGATGTATTTCTTCATCCCAAACTAGTTTCAAAATCACTCTCAAACTCTACCAGCCAGTTGCAGGTATTCTGATTAACACTGAATAATATTTGATGAGAATTGCATAGATGCTGCAGAACCACACATGCACCACGATACTGCTCAACGTGACTACAAGGAAGAAAAATTTGGCCCCAAAGAAAATGACTCATGCTTGTTTCCTTTTGCAGTTATTTTAATACTGAAGTAATTATAACTGAGCCTGACTATTTCTCTTGTTTCTTTCTCCCCAGCCCGTCGACAATCTCTATGTTGTGCTAACTCACTGATACCATGTCCAGGTAGCTGATGGCTATTTTGTAAACAAGAGGATTTATGATTTTTTTCAAGTAGTTAGTACTCCACACAGTCATTTTATAAATTGTCAAATTGAAAGATATTAAACACAGTTTTTGTTATTTAAAGGCTACACAAAATAGTCTTTATAGAATTTATTGAGAGATGAAAAATGCAGAAAGCTTATAAATGTCTCTTTATATTGAACAAAACCCTTGCAGGATATGAATTCCATTGATCTGAGTACTGTATCTCTCTTATAGCCTTGGACATGCAGAGTCCTCTGTGCTCCCTAGACACCCCTTTGACAGAAAGGAATCAGTCTTGGAGAATGGTTTTGAGAAAGGCTCTCAATGTGCAGGATCACAACATGTTCTTTGAAGGAGGGTAGCTGTAGTGGGGGGAAACAGTTTTCCCCCTGAAGTTATAAAGTGGTGAAACCCCAGGGGGTGGTGACCCTGGAAGTTTTGAAGTTTTAACCAATGAGCGCTTTTGCGAAATGTAAACATACCACAAGCAAACGGAAGAGAAGGTTAGTTGTAGTTTGGTGGTAGAAGTGGTAGCCATGTTCTGAGGCCACGAGGAAAGGGACTCGGAGCCCCTTGGGGCCTCTGGGGCCCCCCAGCCCCTGGCTGAGGGGGGCTGCAGGGACTTGGAACAGCGTAATGCTGGGCTAAGTACCTGTGACTCAAAGCTAAAAAAGTTTTCTCCACCGTGAGCGAGCAGAGACAGAGCAGCAGCAGAAGCAGCGTCCAGAGACTATGGCTAAGAGCCAAAAGATAAGAAAGCCACAGTATGCAGCCAAGAAGACACAGAGATGTCTAATGAAGAGAGAGAGAGAGAGCAGGACTAAACTCTACACAGAGTTTTGGGGGTAAGAACTGAGCCAGACCCTCCAAAACCTTTTTGAGACCCCTCTTAAGTTGGAGTGGTGGACTCCTACTGGATGGAAGTCCTAAAATGCAACATGCAACACCAGAGAGAGAAGAGCTGAAAAGCTCAAAGCGTCCTGGAAAACTAGACCGGGATGGAGAAGGAATGCAGAGGGGGGTGACCTTGGCCCCCCTGCTGCTTGAGGCAGAGCACAGGAGCTCTGCAAAGGAGCTTGAATCCCCTAAAGATAAGGACCATCACAGAGACCCCTGAGCTTCGTGATATAACGTAGTGAAGTGACCCTTGTCCTGGTGAACACAGCCTACGGAAGAAGACCCTCGCTTGAAAGATGAGTGGCTGAGGGGGCTTGGATTTCCCCCTCGTGTGTGCTGGCAGAGATCCAGCTATCAGCTGCTGCATGAGAAGAGGATAGATGACTGCTGCCTTAGAGAAACTGCTGCTCTGAGACTGGAAAGGATCTTCCCTTCTTCCCTCCTGGACTTTTATTTGGAGGAGAGAAGAGATCTGATCCATTGTAAATACAGATTTATCATAGTAGAGATAGTTGAGATCGTGTGTGTAATGAATTATAATATTTATGTGTACAGTCATTGTAATATATTCTTTTTCCCCCATTTAAGTCTCGTGTGGTTTTCTGGAAAAAAATCATCTCACATTGGGTTGAGATGTGTGGGGGGGTTTGAAGATAGGGAATTAGATTTTTGGAGCTCTCAAACCATGACAGTAGCCAAAAAACACCTGAGGCTTGTAGAGATTCATGATGAAAAACTCCTCTTTTGTGACAATCTTTATCTAGGAAAAATAATTATTATTTTTCTGGTACCTTTGTAGAAAGTAACTTGATTGCCTCCCTACCTCATCAATCTTGTAGTCAGAATTTCTAGATGACTGAGCCCTTGAAATCAGTGGGAGCTGAAGATAAGATGTGGTTGTGAAATGTTGGTTTTCTGAACTAGAAATGTCTTTAACTTGAATACCAATGTTGTTTTGATGGGGAAAAAAAAAGTGCAGAATGATGCATTTTGTCTTTGTTAAAGTGAAGTGCAAGAATTCATGATCATAAATCAAGTTAATTTTGTGATATTTTTTATTGAAAAAATCCATCTTCCTTCTCTCATCCTAATAAAATGAGCCACCTTGCTTTAGACCTGCAATCCATTTAGTTCCGCATCCAGTATCCGACTGTGTCCATAAGTACCCAGTTACATCACTGCCTAGGAAAGTGCAAGAGCAGTCTAAGCATTTGTAATACTTCCTTCTTATATTTTCTTAGCATTTACTTATTTCAGCACTGGCATCTCCTGAGGTGGTTGCTTTCTGTGTGTCCCATAGCAAAGGACTTCTCTCACAAGAGCAGCTTCCCTGGTAACTTTGTTACATTTTTAGTATTCACAGAGTCATATCTCAAGGAGATCTGTACATCCACTACTCCATATGTGTGGGACCACCAGCTTCCCCTAATCCTAATCCTTTTTTTAAGATGACTCCTAGTGGCTTTGTTTGTAGTTCTGATATGAGAAGAGGCAGTGAGTGGTTGAATCCTATCCACCCTTTCCACATCACTAATGATTTTGCAGCTTTCTTTTGTGTTCTCCATCAGTCTTTCCTTTCCCAAACTTAAACACATTGGCTTATGAATAAGTTCTTCACACAGAAACTAGTCTGGAACCTGATTTCCCTTCCTGTCCTGTTCTGAAAGTTTTCCAGTTCCGTGTATTTCTTAAAGATGAGGAAATCAGAACTGTGTGTTGTGTTCATAATGTGGATGGACCATGGATTTATATAGTGAAGTTTTCCTCTTATAACATTTTTAAGAACAGTTTCATTAGTTTTGGCTTTCCTATTTGCCTATGGAAAGGATGGGAGTGAATGCTGGGAGGAAATACGGTAGCTGTTTTAGGAGTTCGGGGGAAAAGTTGTGCATGTGTCTATCAGCACATAATCATGCAACAGTTTATCTACTTTCTGAAATATTTGCTGTAGTATGTGCTTAGAAGCTGAAGACATCCTGTCCTTCTTTTGGGATGAGATATTTTTAAAGACTACAGCATGTATTTTATGTGTATAAGAAAGCATTGTTGATGCTCAGTTACCTTCCCTCTGCTCTATGCTACTGTTACCATCACCCCCATGGCTTCCAGCCACGTTGAGGTGCATATGAGCAGTGCTCCTGCTCCACGCATCGGCTCTGCTCTTTGGAACATAGTTATCAAACACAAATTAATGCAAACTAGTTTTTCATATCAGCTCAAGTGCATGCTTGTTTTTCAGAGACATTCTAGGTAAAAGTAAAATGCATACCAAAATGTTCAGATTAGCATTTTTGCTACATAAATTAACTATAGAGAGCAGATTGGTTGGTTTTCCTTGTATTACTGTAGCTGTACTAGTTAGATGATGTAGCACCATAGCAGAAATAATAGTGTAGTTACATGATTTAGTTTTACACTAGATACTAGTTCTGCACAAGCTTTATACTAATAAGCTTTTACCTTATTGTCCTCTGGTAGGCAAAGTGAATAATTGGAAATGTAATTCCAAGCTTCACTGGCAACAAGAACAGTGCTTGTTTTGTAAGCAGCATAATGCAGAGACATGTCAAAGCATTACTGATTCTTCAATATCTCTGGCAGTATGATGCTCTGAACATATTTCTCAAGAGGATAATGAACAGCAGGCTGGCTGTTCACATCAGCTTTCTGTTTTTTTTTTTTTTTTTTACTCTTCACAACAGAACTTTTTTAGGTTTACTTTTCACAACAGAACTTCTTTGCTCCTGTTCATCATCATCAGCTGTTCTGCTTTATTTTGGTGCTCCATCCCTCTTAATGGGTCCTGAAAGACATGGTGGTGGTATGTTCTCCTCACTATAGAAAGATATAAGCTCAAATCCAGATTCAATTCTATTCTATGGTTCCACTTTGATTGCCCTGATTTCCAAAGAATTTGGTGTAAATGGAAAAAGTCCCCCAAAGAAAACAACTACTACACTTTCCAGAAGGCAAATGAAGTTGTATTTTTAGCCTGTTTTCTATTTTCCATGAGCTAACTTTGTGGAGGTGTTCCAATGAAATAAATGCTAGAGGACTTTCTTATAACTGTTACTCCCAAGAGATGTTGGGTTGAAACAATTTGCGACTATAAAGGATCTATAATATATTCTTACCTGCAGAGCTGTGATTGTGTCGAAATTCATTTAGTACATAAATTTACGGTGTTTAACTCATGGCAAGCTACATGGATTTCCCTGATTTGCAACAGTTTTCCCTAAAGGCCTCATCTCCTACTTTTATCCATGTTCTTCTGTACTACAACAGGGACTATTTGCCATGTAGAATTTAGCTGAATTTGAGAACAGTTCCACAGTTAAAAAAAATCAAATAACATTTAGCAAAATATCTTGGCTGAATGTGTAAAAAGCAGCAGCCACCCCTCCCCCCCAAAAAAACCCCTAAAATGTATCGAGTTTTTAGGTTAATTTCAATAAAACTCTGCTGACATTCTTTACAACCTGATTGGCTGAATCCCTTTAAGGGATATTAGTAGTGCGAATTTTCCATAAAGACAAAGTTGTTTTCCATGGCCCTGGTCAATTATTATTTAGTTTATTGATATCTATCTAACATTTTCTACTAGCTAATATTTGATCTGAAAAGTCATAAGATGTTTCTTGGGAACCTCAGCTAAATATAATGAAAAATGAGTTCACAATATTTCTTTGATGTTTTGCCAAAACCAATGAAGAAATCTTAGTTAGAATGCTGATATCATTCCATACTGAATTATCCTTTGATGAAAAGTATCAGCACTAAAGTTCTGCTTATTATTTCACTTTTTATGTCCTACGCACATAAAATCAGAGATACTATTGCAGGAGCTCTTTGCCTTAATTTAGAATAAAAGCAGGATTTTTTAATACTTTTCTTCTAGCAGGGATTAAAAAATATTTGAAACAAGTTAATGACCCTTTTGTTTAAAGAATGACATGTTCATGTACAAACCTGTAGAACCACATAACTTTGCTACTTTCTGAGGGTAAAATGACATTATTTTCAGGCATTATTTAAAAGGCTGCTATCCACAGTAGCATTAGCAGCTGTAAAACTGCCAAGTGAATGAAGCCATCCATAGGAAAATTGCTGATACTTTATTCAAAAAGCACGTAAGCTACTCATCCCTGAATAGCCGAACATTATCGAATTAGGTGAGGATAAAGGAAAAGATGAGAGAATGAGGATTTCTTTTTGATTAAGGTGGTAAGATTTAGAGCAAAGGGTGCTCTCTAATTTGGGATAGCAGATGTTTTGTGGGGCTCCAAATAAAAAGGAGTGGGAACTGAGTGCATTTTCGTGAAGGTTTGGTGTCAGCTGTATTGGGAGCGGAGTATGACAGAGGTACAGAGCTGCAGGTCAGCAGTTTTAAAATAGATAGGTTCTACAGGAGAGGCATTGCTGCTTATTCCATGAATTCTGGTGCACAATCAGTCCTCTCCCTCCGTTTCCCTGGGTGCCACAGAAACTAGCAAGACCATTCAAAAGAGCATTTAGCCCTTCCCGTGTGCATGGGTAAAAGAGGACATCACTCATCAGGCCTATGAAGCTAAGACTATCTCAGTTAATCAAATTTCCTGTTTGTTCTGGGGGAAATGAACAACAAAATGAACTGATATGTCTCACAATTTAGTTTCATTTTATTAATTAACAGAAGATAAATCAAGCTAAGACTATTTATCTTTACGTTTGTGTTCTCAAACAAAAGTTTCTGAAGTGATGCCTGCTTTATTGGGGTAACAAGCCACGTATAATCTCTGTCCATGCTCCAGGGCAGCAGATAACAGAGCCAGTGCAGGTCTCTACAGTAGTCAGACAGGGCAGGACTTACCAACTCCTCTAAACTGTTCTTGTATCAGCTGGTGCTGGCTTCTGTCTGAAGAGCAAGAACTGAGAATGGAGGTAATAATCTGCATGAAAGCCCCTGCATGTGACCCTAGAGATCTGTGGCAAAATACTAAGTTTCTTGGTGAGTTGTTTAATTTTTGCTTTAGATGATGACAAATTCTGTATTTTTTAATATACATTTCTTTCCCCAGAGATTGAATGTGAACAAAAGGGAAAAGAAAAATTATAGGAGTGAGTGTAAAATAAATGCTAAATTTGAAATTAAATGCAGTTCAGATAATCATCAGTCACTCAGTTTCCCAGTATTATCCCTTAATAACCTTATTGTCGCTTTGCCTATTTGCTTCTTATCTATTTAAAGCAGTTGTTTATCATTCACAGCCTGATTGGTTCATCATCTATTTCCAAAAGAAAGGGAAGATAATATCCCTAGGATCCAGATAGTTTTTCCTTCTTTTTGTTCCATTAGTTGATGAGAAAGTGGGGAATTAGCATAAAACCCCCCAAGCTTTTACTGGCTCTAGATTAAAGATGGCCTTGAATTATGGGGCTTGGAGCCAGATCCATCCTTCCCAAAGTTTGGATGAGATCAGATTTGGGCTTTAGGGGCTGGCAAAAAGCTAATTCCAGGCTAGCAAAGCATAAAGTACAGGAAAAGCACAGCCTTTTGTTCCAAATGAATAACTGAGAGACACTGAGGGCACTGGCTGTCAATTGCTTAACATATTTAGTGTGTGGACTGTTCTGGGCTCCCACGAGCCCAGAATTAAGCAGTATAAAGTGCTTAAACACATGCTGACTTTGAAAAGACTAAAGAACCCTGAGCCTGACACAACAGATCCCAAGAATCTACTGCTCTGGGCATCTACAGACATATTCATCTTCATAGTTAAGTAGGGACGTTATTTTATTTTGTGTCAGAGTATCCCCACATCAGCCTGTTTTTAGACATATTGGTGCTGTGGGGACTGGCAGCAGAGCCACTTCTATGAACTGAAGCCCAACCCCAGATGTTTATGTAAGGATGGGTCCTACCAGAACCAGTGCTAAATTGGTGCTGGTCTGTTAGAACTCATGATGGATGCCAACCATTCTACTCTGTGGTGTGCTGTTGGTTACAGAAATACATTTGCTGTACTAAATAGATTGAGATGGGCAGAGGGCTCCGGGGTGGTAACCCATGTGTGTCAGCATCATGTACCAGCTCCACAAACACCTAAATCTTGCCTTTGCTATGCGACTCTTGTCTGTGTTTCTTTGGTACAATGTACAGGAACTCCTTAAGGTATTTGGCAAATGTTGAAATGGTAAATGTCACTGAGTTAAATATGAGTAAAACCTGACAACAGATCCACTGCCACACCTATCCTCCCTTCAGGTACTCCTATGTGAAATACAATATGGATTGGTTAAGCTGTTCTTGCATCCTCAGTTTTCAGCCTGAACTGTAATGGCAATATTGTGTGCAGTGCCTGGTGGGTGCTGGCTAAGGACATTTTGATGGGTTCAAGTATCTGTGAGACAGTTTGGGATTGTATTATAGGTTTCAGAATCTCAGTCAGATTTTGATGTGGTAGCTGAAGAAGTTATCCTGGTGGATCATCTTCTGGGGACTGGGGATGCAACAACCCAAGCTATTTTAAGACAAACCAGAACTGATGGCACTTTCACTTGCATGCTGGGCTGTGAGTGATGTCGTTGGAGAGCATGTTCAGTTGTGGTGCTAGTGGGATTGGGAGCCTTGGGCAGGTGGGATGAGAGGATGGAGAGGATAGAAACCACTGCCACTGCAGCGCCACCATGGGCTGTCAGACATAATGAGGGGTAGGGACTTGGTGACACCTTGTGTGTGGGGTCAGAGTGAACTGGGATGACTAAAATGCCTCACTAATTTCTCATCTCCAGGAGTGTAATCTGTAGCAATTGCTGAACTACATCAGTTTACTAGAGTGAAGTAAACAAAAATGATGTTTCCTGCCCCAGGCTGTAAACCATGGACATGGGAGAGTTGTCACAAGACTACTCAGCCATCGTCTGAACTGGTGCTTCAGGTGCAGGACCAGATGAACAGCTGAGGGGAAGGCAGCTGATCCAGACTAACCAAGGGAAATTAGCCCTTTCTTCCCTAAAGTGGTAGATATTTCTGTTGAAGCAATCAGTAGTAAACCAGTTAATGGTGTGACACTTGAACGTGGGCCCTGAGTTTCTGGAGGAGCAGTTCACAGCCCTTGCTGCAGCCTCTGGCAGGGACTTGGGGTGTGCAAAGCTGCCACCGAGAAAGACATGTGCCTCCAATGTCCCTTCCTGCACATTCACAGTTGTGTAACATCCCTCTTGCAGCTAAAGCAATTGTTTACATGGAAAAATAATGTTATTCACTTTTTCTTCTTCTGTGCTTTTTTAACCCATCTTTTAATGTGATTTAACAGCTGGAAATGAGGAGAATGCAGCACCAGAAGAGCAGCCAACTCTCTGTAGACATGCAGAGAGTGCTCTGGGGACTGCCTCTGGTCCATGGGTGCCAGATGGTAACTTATGGTCTATAACTTACCAGATGGATCACCAATTTGTTTTTTACTTGCATAGAGAGAATCAAACGATTATGGGGCAGCTAAATAAAAGCAGCTAATCAGAAAGATCTGTGATTCAGTGTAGTGGTTTGGGGGAATGTAATTTGCAGGGATGAAGACCTTGTGGCAGTGACTAATGTGTAAAAGCAATGGCAAGAAAGATGAATTATTGCCCTGATTCACATTTCTTAAAACTATATTTCATCAGATAAGCACTTTTTTTTGTCTGCTGCTCACAAGCAGTTTTTTATTTAAGACATTTTTTCTTCAGGAAGTGCAATAGAAATGTAATGTTACATTTTGATGTGTCATGCTAGATATACAACTATATATATATGTATTTATTACCCCACCTCAAACTATTTTCTGTATTTGCTTTACCACCTACCACTAAATTGACAAAGGCGACAAGAACTTTTTTGACCTCTGTTGATCCCTGACCCTTTGCATCATAGTGGGACATGGGACATTTGTCTATCTGGCATTCTGATAGAGTGCTGCCTTTTTTTTTTTGCATTTCATGAATGCCTGTAAGAGATGCTTTTTGCTATCATTATCTTTATTACTAAGGAATATACTCAATAGCACATACAGCATACAATAAATACTTGCATTTCTTAATAACCTTTGAGAACTTTCATAATTTCAAAACTTAGCAAAAGTTTTGAAAGCAAAACTTAGCAAAGTCCTTCCAGGTAATGGAAACCCCAAAGGGTACTGTAAATTCCCCATTCCCTTCTCCCCAGTTTGCTTATCAGACTCTTAAGTAAAGTGTAGTTTAAGGCACATTAGCCTTCAATGGATGTAGTAATCTCTCTTTTACCAGACTGTCACAGCAGGGTCAAAGTTACTTTGGAGAGAAGAATGGTTGCTTCTGGTTTGTTTTTGGTTTTTCTTGTTGTGGTTTGGTTTTTTGTTTTGGTTTTTGTTTTGTTTGGTTTTTTGTGTTTGTTTTTGTTTTGGTTTTTTGTTTTCCCATTTTATTTAATGTTTTCTTTTCCCAGAACCAAGATATTGTGTTTTTCCTTATAATTTTCCCACTCCTTCTCCAAAGGTACATTTTATTTTCAGATCCTGTTTTTTTATACCTAGATTTTTGAAAGGAATAAGATCTATGTAGTCCTACTTTGTGTGCATGTACTTGTATCAGACTCTCTATAATAAGATTTGAACTTGCTCAGTTTCAACCCCCTTTAACAGAACAGTGGAAATTCCTTCAAGACTTAGGAGAACAGGCCCCCTTGTAGACAGAAGGGCTGAGAAGCTCACCCTTTATCAGACAACGTAATCCTCAGAGGAGAGTGAAGACAGACAAACAAAAGTCTTTGTCAATCTCTTGACCTGCACATCCACGAGAGGAGGGAACAGAGCAATTAATGATGATAGACCATGATGGAATCTAAAGCAGCACTCTGTTTAGGAGGCAGGTGGGATGATCCTCTGGTTTAAGTCATGTATCCTGGGTAACTGTGGGGAAAAAGGATTTGGGCTGCAGTTGTGCTTCCTTCAGTTTAACCTGAAAACATTAGGAATGAAAGGATGTTGGTGGTAAACCTTATCTAGGGATTTCATGAAAGACAGGGACTAGCTTTGCAGAGGGGAGGAAATACAGTGGCTACTCCCTAGAGAGAGCTGAAATAAATAGGGAAAACCAGCACACAGAACAAGGCTATGGCTGGTTATAAATTGCCTGTACGAAGAAGTACCTGCGCTTAAGGAGCAGAGGGCGTGAATGCATGTTGACATTTATGGAAAAGTTCAGCTATTTGAGCTTCTACAGAGTAGTTTTGGCTGTACTGGTGTGGGCAGAGGGGAAATATGGCAATTTGACTTGGGTATGAATAAATGGAAGAATGAAGAGAAAGTATGGATAACCAAGGTTAGCTAACAAAGCTTTCCACTTTGTTCTGTGCTTCTGGGGCACTTAAATGGATAGGCCTTCTGTTAATATGGAAATGATATCATGGCTTGCACTCTCAGTGGCATAACATTTCTGTAGCATGACTGCTGTTGTTTACTGACAAATATTATTAGGAATGTCTCTAGTGTATGTTTTTTAATCCATTAATGTAGTTTGGCAGCTGGAGTAAAAGAAGGTCAGCCAACTCCCCACAGACTGTGGGCAAATGCTCCTTTGACTGCACTGGAAAGTAAATTGCGTGTTTAATACAAAGCTATGTAACTGAAAAGTCTACTGTTTTTGGGGATGTGTACACTGGCAATCATAATCAGTGGTTCCCTGAGGCTTTGTGGTTATATGGTATTATATATCACTTGATTGTACACTTAAGTGCAGAAAAAAAAATATTCAGAGTGAGTGACCGGTAAAACTCAACATCCAGACCCACTATGACCTGGTATTTTCTTGAAATTCAATATGACTATTGCCATTTTCATGTTGGGTTCATCAAGTTTTCTTTTTAATAACTCTCTTTAAAGGTCATATACAGTTTGTATTTCATACTTACACTAACATTCTACATTGTAAATTTTTTGATTTAGAATCATGAAATCATAGAATGGCTTGAGTTGAAAGAGACTTTAAATATCATCTAGTTCCAACCCTCCTGCTAGAAGGGAGGATGCCAGTTATTAGATCAGGTTGTTCAGGGCCCAATCCAACCTGGACACTTCCAGGATCTGTATTAAATAATTTTGATCTATATTAAACACTTTATATCTGTATTAAATAATTTATATATCTATTAAATCTTTGATAAAATGTATTATTAATTATTCATTGGTCAAGAGAAATGCTGCCATCTTTTCTCAAAATGCATTCAGATTTTGCAGTAGCTCAACAATTTGAGTGCTACCAAAGCTCAATATAAGTCCCTTTTTCTCCTGTTGACCAAATACATTAGATCACGCTTTTCATGCTGAAGAATGAAGTAACCTATCTTATATAAGGTGTTTTAATGCATTGAGAAGCAAATACAGAAGCATAGCAAAAATGGGTATTTCAGTTTGTTTCAAACCTTTCTTTATTCCCCTGGTGATTCATACAAGAAAGACAATCAGGTCTTGGAGGTACTTTCTGCTGTTGGATTTTCCTTCCCAAGCCCAACAGCCTTACTGGAAGCAGCTGCTGTAGCTCTCTGGACCTGCCTCTTTCTGCTCAATCCATTGCTCAGGTTGCTTTGGAAGGAGATAGGGCAGCTAACAATGCTGCATTGCTGACCATGCAACGCGGAAGGGAAAGGCTGGGAAGATCTACCGATCCAGCACTTTGTCGCCACGATGGCAAGCTCTCCTTTGCTCTCTGCTGTTCATCAGCACATCACATCCCACTTCACTTCATTGCCACAGGTATGTACCTACCCCAAGTTTCCTTGTGGGTGAACTTCTTTGTTCATGTGCTCAAAAGTGAGGCTAATGCCAGCTGGTGATAACTTCAGCTGTGAAGGTGAGCATTTCCTGGTCCTCATCATGTAAGACCCTTTGTATGTCTGACTAAAATCAGCGTCTGTTGTGAGCAGGCTGTATTTGGGGTCCTGGTCTACTCCAGCCTGCAGGTTGCCTCCTGGAACATCACTGTAGGCATCATGGCTCCTGTCCACACTGCAGCTGCTTTTGCAGATACATCTTTAGAAGACAGTTGCTGCCAACCGTAGTGCTGAGACTTGGTCTTCATAGCTTTGCTATGTGTCTCTAGGCATACTTGAGATGAAGTCATGATTTTTTGTATTTTGCTTTAAAAGCTGAAATAAGAGGCTGCTGCACTGTCTTCTGGGCCCAAGTCTGACTGGAAAGGTAGGGAATGTTTAACCTCCCACAAAAGCCATATCTGGTACATCAGATGCTTTCATGCTGAGTGGCTGCTCCCTCTTCTCTCCACTGACATCAGCACAGCCCCATTTCTTTTCCCCATCACTTTAGACATCCTGATGGGTGTCCAGAATTTCACACTGTAAGAATGGTTAATTTCATTGTGGAAATGGGAAACAAATGTCTATATACTTAATGCTATCTTCTCCTTTATACAAGTAGAATTGCCTCTGGATCTTTTTAGTAGTAATTATCTAGCACAAATTGTAACATTTTTAATAGACTCCAGAAAATACCTGGACAAATCTTTACTACCGGTAGGATGGATTCAGTAATGAAGGAATTCCCTAGAGCTCTGTTCTGTGATCTTTGTTTCTAACAGTGTTTCAATCCTTCTCATGAAGCATACCTAATGAATGAAGTGAGACCTTTAGTTATAGTATCATTTGAAGGTATATGGAGATGTGAGACTGCTGACAGTAATGACATCATGTAGTTTTTACATTCCAGGTTTTCAACACCTGTACAGACTTCTAGAAATCTTAACAAAACATAATCCAAATATGTGAAATGAAAGAAAAGAACTGAAAGGTGATTTGCACAAAGAAAGAGTTGCTGCACGCACAGAAACCAAACAAGATCACAGCAGCAGTGTTTCTATCCAGGTGCACTTGAAAACATTCATCTTTGATCCTATTTCTTTGTTTCTCTTAGTTCTTAAAGAAATGTTAAACAAAGAAACAAACCAACAAAGACAGACACACAAGGGAACACAAGTGCTGACCACCTTCTACCAGCAAGACTGATAATTCCAGCATCTATGAACCAAGGAATTAAAAAGAGTAGGTGTGAAATACAATTGTGTCTGGCCCCACTGCCAGTATGACAATCCATTTCTACCCATGGCAACATTTCTGTTCTATAGATTATCTTCTATAGGTATATTAAACTATAGATGAAATAGGTTACAGCCAGAAAGACAGATTTGAAGCATAGTTTGTCTCTTGAAATGACTTAGAAGGGGTTACGGGTTGTACAGATGATCCCAATTCTGATGAGCACTTTTTGCTTTTGAGAGTCCCAATTAATTGATTTTTCCCTGATGACTATGTTTTTTTTACAAGGGTACGTAGTGACAGAACAAGGGGTAATGGCCTGAAGCTGAAGGAAGGTAGATTTAGAGTAGATATTAGGAATTGTTTCAGAAGATGTAAGTAAAAATCATTTGAATCACCCCTGCATCCATTTTCCCAGGTTATTCCTTGAATATTAAGGCAGATGTGCCCTACCAAGAGGAAAAGATAAGTGCAAGGTCATGTTTTCAGGTACCACTGACCATCTTCCAGTTGAACATACCCAAGTTTTGGCTTCTCAAGCCTGCTGTTTCATACATTCCCAATGTTATCTGTCACTCAAGCATCAACATAGTAATTGGAAGTACCAAGGTTCCTCACACCGTTTGCTCTTCTTTCACGTGCAGGCAGCTGGTCATTTGCAAGGGCAGCTGCTGTGTCAGAGCACCAGCTGTGCTTCCAGGCTGAGCCATGCGCAGTGAGGGTTGTCAGCTCCGCGCTGTGTTCTCAAGGTTTTTTTACTTTGAGATCTTTGCACTCCATCTCTCCTTCTCAAATTGTGTCATATTCTGCCCCTGCTGAATAGTTTGCATCTATTTGCATAAAATAATTACTTTTACAACTGCTTGCATAAATGCATATTCAATTTCCCTTTAACTCATTCCATACATCATGCACTGACGTTTTATACTCTTCACAGTCCCCGGCAGCATTACAGTAGTTATTCTCCATGAAAGTACTTTTCAGGATGTGAGCTGTGGAGCTGCAGCACAGTGGTGTTGCCAACCTGTGCCATTGCAACACCAATCTCACACTGCTGTTTGCTAAAGCTCTGGCTTGTGGCAGACATGTAAAGATGAATCTTTACTTACCTGTAACAGAAAGGAGTGTGTTGCTTGAGCTGTCTTAATGACAAGAACCTGAAAAATAAATGTCAGAAAAAATAACCTCAGCCAGAGCAAAATAAAAAGAATTTCACTTCTAACAGTGTTAGCTTGGTTTCCTAAGTAAAGGAAGCAGAAGTGATCCTTTATTTGTTTTGTGTAAGTTTGCAAATCACGTGTTCACTAGTTCTGTGCAGGCTGGTGAATGTTTAATGAAGAGAGAGTGAGATTTAAAAAAAAGCAAAAAAATAGGGGCAGCTGTGGAAGCCCTGGTTATTGTCAGCCAGCTGGCAGTCACCACTGGGGCATTGGCCAGCCAGCACGAGCACTGCTGTGGAGGTGAAGTGTCAGAGCATATGTGAGTAGAGAGAGGATTTTTGTGGTGGTGTTTAGGGGACAAAGAGCAAGAAGCCAGGGGAAGAAAAGATCCTTAGTTACATGAATATGCTGCTTGTGGAGCAGGGTTTTTATGACATCCTGACTCACAGAGCCTGAGTCATGATTTTGAAAACTTTCATGTTGGCAGTAGAGGAGCTGATGAACCTGCAAGTACAATCTCTACTTGATGAACTTTGGGTTAAAGATCTTTTGTAGCCTGTTTATCTCTCACCTGTTCAGGGGAAGGAAGCATCATCCACAGGCTCAAGCCCCCAAGCATGCTGTGACCGTATGTCACAGCATTCCTCACTGTCCATGTCAGTTAGAACAGTGTGTGAAACTCCCTGAGAACAGCTTTCTTACCAGTTTCCATCCTTTGTCAGCTCATAAAAATGGATTAAGGCGGAAAGCATTGACAGATCAAACAAATATAAGGATATCACAACAGTTTCTATCCCTGAATTTGGGGAGCAGTGATTTTAACAATGGATATTGATAGTGAAAGTGAAAGGGGGTGTTTTGAAGTTGAAGGCTTAATAGGCTATTAGTTTGCTCTTTTTCATCTTATTAAACTATAAAAATTCCCTTATATTTATTACCAAAATAAGATTGATTTTACTCTGTATTTTTCAAGCTGTCCTTTGTTGCATGATTATGAGAATGATTATAGGAGAATAAAATGTAATGCCCCAATGATTCTTCTTCATGTTTTCCTGGTATACTTTCTGTGCCCTTGCTTTTAATTTTATCCATGTTTTATACTATGTATAGCTGAATGTATACTTGCTCCTTTACCCTTAGCCTGAGTTCAAATATGAAATGGGCCCACAACTTTGCATTTTTTTGTTATGACTAATCTCTAAGTATCTTAGTTAAGGAAGGCCCACACACTCTCCAGTTTGCCTTGGGAATTGTTAGAAATTGTTGTTTATTTTCATGATAATCAGTAGTTGGTACATTTTCATCTCCTCCTCTAAGCTTCTGTGAACAACTGAGGACACAGTCTCTATATCCAGTGAACACTGGTGTTTCAATAATATTAATGTACATAACAATAATGTACATTCACTTCCATAATGACTGTACTTTGTAATCCATCACATTTTCATTTATAATTTCACAGTGTTAGAATGCCACAGAGCCAAGCCTCCTAAATTTTACAGAATTAATTTGTTGCATCCTAATCTAAATATTTTGAACTGTGTCCACTTCAGCTTTCTGCAGCAGGGTAGCATTCTGATGGGAAAAAAAGTTGTGCTGACATGTCTGTCACCTCTGCTTAGAATGGCTTTTGTGGAGCATATATAGAGAAACTGCTGACAGATTCCAGTGTGTAAGTAATTGAAGAGGGACCTGGAGGGAAGCAGTTCTTCTCTACCATAGCCTAGCAGTCTGCCATCCATACTACAGCTCTCCTTTTCCTCCCTCTGGATTCAACCCAGACTGGATGGTGGTAGCAGCAGCAAGAGGAAACTGCTATCAAGGGTCAAGGACAGCATGCCCACCCACTAGGACATCTTGGACCTTTTGACTTAGTTGACATCAGCACATTTAATAGAAGAGCCATGGGAAATTTTACTCCTGTTTTGTCACTGTAGGAGAAGAAGACCATGAGAAAGAAACAAACTTGCATTAGGTATTGATTTAGACATTGTTTTCCTATAACATTCATGCTCTTTTTAAAACTGCTTTATTTCTAGCCTAAAGTATTTTTCGTTCCTTCCAGTGCTCAGCTGGATGCATGATTTTCGTGCCTGATAGTTTTTCTTCCAAGAGGCTTTTGTCTCAGCCCAGAGGTGATTAGAAAGCTCTTCTTATAGAATGTGTCTTAGTCTGCCATATCCCTATGCAATGTCCTGTTAGCAGAGAAATGGGAAAACTCAACACTATGTTATAAATAAATTTAATATATTCTCTGTGTGAATACAGTAATGGGACTAGGAATTCAGGCTTAAATATGATTAGTTGTTAAAAATTCTAAATTACAATAAGATGAAACATTTAAAGGTGCTGAGGCTGCATTATTGCCTCCCCTACGATGAAACCCTCCATTTTGTAACACTCCTTTGCATCTCTTTATTGATATTATCTATGATGCAGACCTTGACTGATGGTAGGGGAGAGAGCTGCAGCCGTATGGCCATAGTCTTATCACATAATGTGAGAACATATGCTTCAGAGATAGATGCCAGTAGGAGCCCTCAACTCCCATGTCTGAGGCAATCTACTCTATATAGTACTACCTATAGTTTGAGACTAATTATGAGACATTTTTTATCAGTTATGTGGCAGATTTTGGTTTTACAGTACTCTTGCAGAGGGTCCTGAAGTCTGTGCAGTGCAGGAGGGGAGGCTCCCCATTCTCTGCTCATTCTGTGGCTCCACATGCCACATGTCACACCAGAGCCTCTCCTCTCTCTGCAACAAAGAAGAGCCAGACATGAGAAACAGAGAATGGAAAGGTCTAACCAGCATGGAGACTGAAAAATTCTGACTTGGTTCTTCCCATAAATGCCCACTTTGGTAACCAACTCTGCAGCCTGTTTCTCAAGAGGGAGCACAAAGTGCGTGGCATTGTGGGGGCTGTGGAATGCTATTGCTAAGGTGAATTTTAACTTTGTTTTCCTTTAGAAAGTATCTTTTTCTCCTTTCATGATTTTCCAAACACTTACTTAATCTTTGATTAGCAGTTTCAGGAAAATGCCTTATACTGCATATTTCTAAAAATTGAGGTAATTTAATGTTTTTTTATTCAAGAGAAATGAAAAATAAATGTCGATAATTGTCCACTTTGCTCCTTGATTTCTATGTAGTTCTAACAGGCATCATATGGTGAGGGCAAAGGGATGGGCAACCAGGCAGAAGACTATCTCATGAAACCATCTTATTTCCCTGATTCCTCCGTCTGTAAGAGCCCCATGCAACAAGCAGCTGATGCCATGTACTTAGTACAGTCATCCCATGTTTGGGAACAAAATGATGGCAATATATGGCTGTTTTGAAACACAAGATTTGAAATTCAGGGCTCAGGGAATAAATGGTACAACTGTTCTATTTTCTTGACTTTGATCTCAAATGGTAAACATATCTAACACAGGATGGAAAAAGCAGGGAATAAGCTATAAAACAGGCAAGATGAGGTGTAAACTAAGCTTTGTGACAGGGCGGGCTGATGGATTTAGCTTCAAGCAGGGTGTGCATACAGCTAGAGGAATGTGAGGAATAACCATAAGTGAGAATAAGCCTGGCTGTATTCAAGAATACAAAAATGAAGGGCACTTTGCAATCTGCCTTGATTCAAAAGAGGATCTGAATGTACCTTTATGTTGCAGCCTCTCTGTGAGTATCATAATTTCTAAGCAAGAAATGAATGAGGAAACTGTTTTGACTAAATTGAGCTTTTGGGTGAATGGCAGATAGTGGTGGGTATGTGCATGCTGATATGCATTTGTTTATTATGAGAATAGTTATTTAGATAGCTGCTAAACTTTCTAGGTCATAAAAAAGACCTAGTTACAGGATGTTTCAAATTAGAAATGGGCTGCAGACCAAATGGTTTGCAGTTAGAAATTCAAACCATCTCACAAGCCTATTTTCTTACTTTGAATCGAGCTATTAAAAAGTTTTTTTTCTAATGAAAGCTTGATTCCATTGCAGATTTGTTTAAAGGAAAGGTCTGTGGAAATTTTCTGAGAATGATAATTTCTCCAAAGTAGTAGTTGTTAGAACAAAACATTTCAATTTTTGACTTTGAAATGATTTCTTGAGTGAATTTTAATATATTATATACAAAGTTAAGGAATCAAAAGAAAAAGGAATTTGAAAGAAAGTGTTTCCATTTATCAGAAGTTAACCTTTGCCGCTAAAATTTTCTTGTGAGAAGGTTGAAGCCTTTGAATTTAGCTATGTCTCAGAAATTTCAAAATTCCCAGTGAAAAGAAGTTTCTCCAAAGCTTTGCAGTTGTTTTTTTTCTGTATTAGAAACATGAAAGGTTTAAAAAATATTTACAGAGGTGGTATAAAGCAAAGGTTCAACTTTGTGCACAATCACAAACCAAATATGGACGACTTATGGTCACTCAAGTATCAGTCTGTCATATAGTTTTACTAAATACAGTACATGGGACCATTTTTAAAAAGCTTGTGTGACTGGTAAAGTTCTTTTTCTGCAATATTATTAAAGTTAAATTAAAACTTTTAAGATAAAGTCAGCTTAAGATTCTTAATGTGGAATTATATTTTTGGACTGATAAAGACATTTCTCTAATTTCAGTTTGTAAGTTTAATTTTATTCTTTAAAATTTGAGAATCATAAATTATATACCAGACATGGTTTTGGGGAGAAATTATCTATTTGTAGAAAACAAAACCAGAGGACACATCTGAGCACTATAGAATATGCTGTCATTGTTTAGTACATTGGGTAGCAGGAGGAATGATTTGTTTATACTGTACATTCACTTAAAATTCACTTATTTTTTACATTAATTCCATTTTTTTGGGGTAAAATCCACATATTTTAAATATCTTCTTAGTCAGCTTGTACAGTATCAAGCAAACAATGATGCTATTGATGGTTTAAAGAATGAATCAACTCTAAAGGATACATTTTTATAAATTCTGTGTTTGAGGTAACCAATCTGCTATCTTCAAGCATATCACAAATATAGTAAATGTCTCTATCGAATTGCGTGAACTAAATCAGTATTTCTGTGTGATTTTACTCACATCCTGATTTCTTTGGATATATTAGTTATACTGTCTTCGCTCCCGTTTGTTATATGTATTCATGTTTGAAATTTGTATCCAGATTATAATTATAGCACATTTTACACATTTCTTTTTTTCTTTTGGATCAGTGCAACTTGTAATAAAGTTGTAGTAAAGATTTTCATAGTTGTGAGCCTGAGCTTGCTGCAAATATTGGGAAGATATTTTTTGTCTCAGAAAATTAATTCCATGAATGCTCTAGGTAGTAAACTTTTTTTTAGAACACTTGAGACTACTATAAAATGGAGTTATTAATTATGAGAATGGAATACCTTTATTAAGTGACACCAATAGACTTATTATTGCCTGATAAACAAATTCAGACAGTGTTATGAAGAGTTTACAATCTAAGTTTGATCTCTGAAATGTTTTTTTATCTGAAAATTGAATGCAATAACAAGAACCCAAAAATAATGCTCCACAATGGGAACAAGAGTATATTTTTTCAAGAGAGGTTTTTTTTGTGTGGTAGAAAGGAGATGGATTTCCCCCCAATTTTCAAATTTGCCATTAACTAAGTCTTAGAAATTTCACTAATATGTAGAGTCTGCATGAGATATTTACTTAGCGTGCTGGGTAGTGAGGAAAAAGCAAGGATTTTAAAAATTCCTTTTTTTTTTTTTCCTGTGTATTTTTCTCCTGTGTGTGGTGATATAATTTTCTTTTATTGTTTAGCAAAACTCAGAGAAATGAACAGATGGATAACTTTAATACCCATCTAGGACTGACATTTCCAAAAGTGTCATATTAAAGACAAATCACTGGACAACAGGCTTTGCCGCTGTTAGTTCAACTCCCCAAAAGACACACCACTGGAGAAACATATACACCCTTCTTCTGAGGACAAAGAGGTCTGAAAGTCTGTTAATGAATCGCATAAGAAAAGGGATTTTGAAGCCTTTGACTGTAATAATGTCTTCCCTGTTGAGAAGTTAATCATCTGTTGGCTCTCTTTTCCTCTTTTGAACATTAGTTTAAAGAGCTTCCATTATTGTTTTTGTTTCTAGCTGGGGAGAAAGCAAATTCCTTGACCTTACTTTTATGGAAAAAAAAATGTTTTCCTTTGCAGTTGAAAAACAAAACAAATAGACAAACATTATTAAAGACCAGCCTTCCACTTCTGCCCAACAGTGTGACTGCAGAGAATTTCAAGTCCATGCTCTATATGAGTTTTTGTGTCGGGCCATACTCAGTGGCTTTTTTTCCCTTGAAAAAGGAGGATTGTGGATAAGAACCAAGGTTGCAATCTTGTCTTAAAGCATATGTCTCTCTTTCTTCATTACCAATTTACTCACAAACACTGTATTAAAACTACTCTGAGTGTTAGTGTAATTATACGTATATAATTTAGTATATATAATACTTTCCTTTTTAATTCAGCAACAACAGTGTTGTATGAAAAACTTGGATGCCTGTAATACAGATGATTAGGACAACATCAATCAACCAATAGTGTGTTATTTTTCCTTCATGAAAGAAAAAGTGAAAAACTTAGGACTTAGTGTATTAGACTGTCAAATGATGCTATTTTAATGAGGTATTAGAAAATTTTATCTCACATTTTCCTTCTTCTGCGATTTGCCTAAATCATGTTAAAATGATCATGTCTGTTGCATAAATGATTCTTATACCACGATGGCAGAGACCACCAGGAACAGGGACAGGACTGCACATAGCATTTGTACGCTGGTATAGGTATAAAGAATACTGGCTTACTCAATGGGATCTCAAGATAAAACAGATGGATCAATACTGATTGATGACCTGACTCACAATATCTGACCAACCTTGTGGGTCTTATGATCATGTGGATGCTGGGTTTTTTTTTGTTTTAAACTTACCTCAGGATTTTTGGAATTTTCAAGTTTAATTGCAAACACTAACAATTCTAATAAAAAGGCCGTACTTTTCCATCAAAAAGTATCTGAGATGTTAAAAAGGATTCACAGAATTCTTTTTTCAAAACCTGGATTTCACCTCAAGATCTCTATATTTGTAGTGGTTGCATCTTGTGATATGAGTCCATGCCCTTGTAGCAAAATTTTTGCTGACTAATTTAGGAGAGTTTTAATTAAACCGTAAGGAACCTGAAAATTAGTGATGGTGAGAATTGAATATTATGCTGTCCCCTTTCTTGAGGCAATTTTTAAATTTGATTCTTTTGGGAGCTTAAGAAGAAATGGTACAGTCAACATTTTTAAAGAGGATATTAAAAAAGAAAAAGCCTTTTAACTTGGGAAACTTTTACAATTTGTTTCTGAATGTTGATTTCCTAATAGTTATGAGATGCCTACAGTTTTTCCATATATCTTTTCGCTTGCTTTTCATGAGATTCAAGAAAAGGGAAATACTTGTTCAGATTTCATTGCTCTAAGGAAGGGACTCAAAGCTAAATAAAAACGACTGTTTATTTTTCAAAATAAGAACTAGAGCAATTTGTACCTTCCTAACATGTGGGCTAAAGTAACTATTTTATGAAAAATCAGCTCTACCTTGTAACCCACCCACTAAATTCAGGGCAAAACTCAGTCCAGCCATGACTGGGCATGCAAAACGATGGGATATCATCACTGCCTAATAACTTCATTCTGTGTGTGTTCAGCACTGACTGCATATAGCAGTGAGTTATGTAAGGAGTAAGATCATGTAATTAATGAAGAACAAATCCAGTTAAAACCAAGACAGATTAATATGAGATGGAGGGTGCAGCAGTCACTACTGCAGCCTATACACTGTTATAGATCATCCTGCCTCATACCTTGGTCTTTTACTTATGGATGGCTTTTACTCAGTGAAACAAATTCTCACCTTTCTCGTGGTTAAGTTACTTTTTATGTCTTTCATATTCCAAAGGCAGAGTTTGAGTAGCACCACTTTCCATGTAGCTTTTTTTGAATCTGACTGAGCAGGTGTCTATGAGAAGATATTACGCATTTTCTGTGGATGTAATGACGACAAAGGAGCATATCAGTACATGGAAGATTTGGAAAATAGGAAGCTAGATGCATGCCTTAATTGTCACACAGTGAAAGACTTTTGTCACAACAAAGCTTTTAATATCCAGCAGAGAGTTTATGGATAGTCTAATTTCTTATTAATCAGGAAAGTGCCTGTTACATTATTGAGTGAAGTGGGGTTCTAAAAATTAACACTGTCTAATTGCCCATCTGGAATTGTAAACAGTTATCAAATCTGACTGCCAATGTCACAAATCCATCTTTAATGTGGATTATCATGCTTCATCTCGGGCAGAGTAAAAATAAAAGCTCTATTTGACTGTAGAATATAAACAGTCAGTCAAATGGCTGTGATTTCAATGCTATTCAGCTGGATAAGAGTTCTGCAATGCTGAAATAAAAAGGCAAAATATTAAATTAACAGGGACAGAAAAGCTGAAGGATTCTTTTCTACAGTTTTCTTGTTAGACCAGTGCTAATACTTTTGGTCCAGTTGTCTTGCTGTATTTGGAAGTGATTGATCCTTGCCTTCTTAAATTTCATAATTAGGAAATCTGGAGTTTATGTTTCTTGTGTGGGCTATTGCCACACACAGGCAAGACACTGAGTTTGTGTCTTTTTTCTGAACCGGTCCATGACAGATGTGTGAACAGAGATCCCTGGGTGGGCCTGCCCTTGTATTAGGGGTCAGTCCAGAGAGTGCCCTCATCCAGCTGTAAGAGTGAAAGCAAATTTTGCCAGTATTTTTTGTTGACGTTTTGTGTTGGCTCTGGCACCCAATTTTTGGGCAGAGATCTCCCTGGAGCCACCCTTGCCTCTTCTGTACTGGGGATGGCATAGTGTGTGGCAAAAGGCAGGGAAGGATGGGGAGGGTGGGCAGATTAGCCCCCTCTCACCTCCCTGGGGTCAACAGAGACTCCACAGGGGGTGTAAAGAACAGGGGAGATTGTGCCGAGGGCTCTGCATGCACCTACAATGCGGTGAGACTTGCCCTACCAGTGAGAGCAGAGGGGATTTTGGGCTCACAAACTTGATGTTGCTTGCCCTCCCAGCCACTTGGGTGGCCCAGTGCTGTCACCTGAACTGCAGCTGTGCTGATCTGATTTCTGGGCCCTCCAATTCAGCCTCCCTGCGGGAGGATGGGGTTGCCTCCAGCTCAGAGTGAGTCAGCTCTGGAGGTACTTAAGTTCCACCTGGACACTGTCGTTAGAATCTCAAAACCACTTGCAGATACCTTTAACTTCAGCACTGAGTAAGCCTGGGCACAGGTCATTGCCAGACGTGTGAAGGCAGACCCGTAATTCAGAGGTAGATAAAATAAAGGGTCCACTTCCTATCTGATAACGTTGCAAAATAGAACCAATTCTATCATGGACATGGATCAAAAGTATGATAATTTCACAGTTGAATAGCCCTAAGGAAACTCTAATATAGATTCAGAATAAAACTTTGTGGAATAGTGAATTTTCTTGCCCCCTGACTTCCTCTCCTTGCTCTACATCACTATATTTCCATCTGTCCTGAAAAGTCCTGACTTTTCTGAAGCAGTGTTTCATTTATTGTAAACAATAATTTCTTTTAATTCATAATTCTTCACAAGGAAATAGTGGGGTTTTTGTATTTCACATTTGTGAGATTTTTTCAAAACAACCAGATTATCCTCCTCATATGTTTTAAAAATTAGAAGCTTTGTGTTTTTCTGAAATTAAGTTAATTTGTGAGATTAAGTAAGTGCTAAGATAAACCTTTAAAGGACACTGTCAAACTAAAGCATTTTAAAATTAATTAAAACATAAAGTTTTTTCAGATCCCACAAATTTTGGGAAGATAATTTATAGGATTTATATATATATATATATATATTATTTTTATATAGATTCTGACTTTTGTTCAATTCATGATGAAAATAATTCTTTGACATTTAGTTTCTTTACCTGTAATGCAAGAAACTTTTGTATTTTTATACTCCTTATTCCAGAAACTTCAAAATTGTTTTATTATTTTTGATGAAACTGTGCACTACTGTGAAACTCCTAATATATTTCAATAAATTTCAATAAAGTTTGCTAATAAATTTCAATAAAAAATAATCAAGTGAATAGCAATACTGTGCAACTGAAACTAAATCTTCTACTAGGAAAAAGTCTATTGCTGCTCAGTGGTAATCAAAGAATTGATGGATGCTTTGATTCAAACTTTCTAGTAATGCAATTTAATTTTCTCTTTTTTGACTGTGTTTGGTTACTGGCACATTGCATAGCCCTGAGGAAGTCTGAAATCAAATCCACTGAAGATGATAGAAGATTTATATTGCTTTCAGAAGGCTGTATATGGACCCATCAGGAACAAAGTGTAAGCTCTTCTGGTTGTGTTATACTAGTCAATTTGTTTACAGTTATCAAACAACAGCTTAACAAAAATGCAGTAACTTTTCTCATATTTGTTAATTTTTTTAGTGGAGGCACAAACATGACATGAATGCCATTAAGGGGCACAGCTGTCTCTGTGGTGAATTATTTTATTAACGTAGACTCTCTTTAACTCCTATTACTAAGAGTTAGCATGGACACAAGAAAATTATCTCTCCTCACTATTTTACAGCTGCTGTTATAGCTCTGGTGTTTTCTGTTGACTAAAAACCAGCTTTGGCCACACGGACCACTGCTTATTTGAGGTTGTTTCCCAGGGCATCTCTCCTGACATCCCTTCATTTGCAGTTCCAGTAGATATTTTCAATAAGCTTTCACATTTCTTTCACATACCTTTGCTGTTTTAATGAAATGCATGTTCTGATTTTTCCAGAAAGAGCAGTGGTCATCTGATGTTGCTCTTCATAAATAGATTCAAATTGTGAGGTAATATATTTTAGTCCTGTTTTATATGGAAAGAGAACACTGAAATAAATTCCCAGAGTGAGAAGAATGAATGTGGCGCATTTTCTAAATAGTTTCCATGTTTCAATATCAGTAGAAAATGATAATTTTCCCCGGTACAAAAATATAATATGAAGTTCTATAGGAAGAGTTTATGCTATCTTTTGAGCCATTAGTAACTGATTATAATTTCAAAGCAGTACTAATAGCTATTGGTACTCATTTCATATGAAGTTTGTCCACAGGGGTTTTAGCTAAGGATGTACTAAGGCAGTTAATCACTGAGTATCACTGAAGATGATAATTTTATGTTAAATTTCAACTTAGCAAGAATAGAGTTGAAGATGCGTGTGTGCCTTGGCAGTGATAAAGGAACTTTTGATGAGTATTATATTTTTCTCTACCTTTAGAAGAAAGATCAGTGACACGAACATTTGAAATATGATATTAGTGAGACCAAAGCAGTCACATCAGCGAGCTGCATGCAGAGACCCTTAATGATTCCTGCTGGTCATGAATAGTGATTTAGTTACACAATATAAGAATGTCTTACAGTTTGCCTGTGATATTATCCTGTTGAACTTATTTCTCATCCTTTAATAGAACAGTTGCAATCTTAAGATCTGGAGTGTATTTCTTTCATGTTTTTCCTGTGATCATACATGTGGATGAACTCTGGAGCACAAATATCCTGTGTGGTACTCCTGAGCTGTGCTTCTTTTCTCTCTCCCAGTACACATGCTGCACTAGCTTTGCTACTCATGGTCTTCAGAGTAAGTCCCAGAGCATTCATTCCTGGCTGGTGATACTGTATTAGAAGAGCAGGAAACCTTGAAGATGGCAGCGCAGGCTGACAGCCTCCAATTGTCTCTCTGTGAGAGACCTCTAGGGTAACTCTTGCCCCCACACCCTGCTGTTTGCAGCCCAGGACTCTACTGCAGTACCCTATATTAAGAGAATTTGCTGGTTTTTATCTCAATCTGCCAGCAGATGAGTGAGGATGAGCCAGGGAAGATCCTTTGCATTATGAGCTGTGCATGACACTCCCGACATAGCTATCTCAGCCTGTGCTGGACAACCTGTACAACCCTGCTTTGTCCCACCAGGTCCCAGCAGCTCAGCAATGGCACAGGGTGCCCTTGTCATGAGGTCTCCAGAGCTGAAGTATATCATGATGGCCTTTGTTGTCCCTCTGGCTCATGGCCAGAGGGCCAGTGGGTGGCCCCAGTGCTGAGGGTGCTAAGAAGCTGGCCCCAGCACTGACAGGGGCCACTGGCTGGTAAGAGCATAACTTTAGCGTAAGGGCTGGCAAAAATGGTCAGTTTCCTGGGTTTCTGTTTGCTTGTCAAGGCAACATAAATGTTATCAACACATGTTTTGTTCCTGACAAGAACTGAAAGACTCACTGCTGTTCAGTGGATGACATTTGTACCCTCCTCTGACCTTCACCCTGCAGTCAGCACCTTACACACGGTGCCGGGGTGGTGCTGATCCACAATGTCTCCTACAAGGAGCCCCAGGAGCCAGGGAAAGGGACCTGTGCCTCCTTCAGGTGGTTGTGAACATGCACAGCCTCAGGGCAGGGAATCAGATCTGGGCTTCTCAGGCCTGCGGGCTAAGGTAATGTCAAGGAATGCTCTGCAAGCTGTGATCAACAAATGTCCCCCTCCTATAATAAAATGATTATTGTTTCTGGGAGCAGCATTCAGCCCTAAATTGAAGAGAGATCCACTAATGAAAAAAAAATGCCATTGAGGATTAAAAGCTATCTTCCCCAGTGTTTAGGCAGAAGGCTTAGAAATAACAGCAGCAAACTTTTTTTTCCAAAGATAAGCTCTTAACTAAAACTCAGCTAAAGACAGACACTTCCTATGATCTGTCCTTGGTTTTCTTTTTGAGTGACTAGAAAATGTAAAGTTTTAAATTTTTGGATATCTGGGCATGCTAAAATTTGCTACAGTTCACACAGCTGCTCTTGCATGACCCAAGTCTGTCTTAAGTAACCAGGTCAGCTTCCGTTGGGCTTACCTTTCACACTGACAGGAGCTGAGTTAGACCCATTTGATAAAGGTGTTATATATAACAGTACTGTATATTATCAGTATAGATTTGCATAAATAGCTGGAAGATCAGAAACTTGTGATTCAGTGTTTTTGAAAGGTTTTCTCAGAATTAGGAGAATCGTGATGTAATGATAAAATTTAAATAGTAAAAATGGAAACTTCATAGAAAGGAAGCACTTTGATTGTTTATTTTCAGCTCTATTGCAGAATCCCTATGAATTTTAATTTCCACAATCTGAGTTGTCTAATAATTCATCCACTTTCAAGTACATATTCTTATTCATAAAAGAGTGAAAAGGTTTTCTGCCTGTTTTTTTCAGCATTTTCTTAAATCCCCATATGCACATGCCAAATGCTGAGGCATAATTGTATAATCTCTAAATTATTTTAATCTCCTTACAATTTGATTAAAAATATTTGCTGTGGATTTGTTCAGAGATAATGGAACATAGGGCTTTGCATTCATTTAATGATTTAAATGAAATCAAGTTCTGTCAAAACAAGAAATGATGCTGCTAATGAATTCTGGGCACAGATTAACTGATCTGAGTAGGCCTGTTTCCTCAACAGCTCTTCTATTTTCTCAAGAAATTGCAAATCCCACTGGTATTTTTTGGGATTTTCCCTCAAAAATGTTGCTGCCATGCATATGAGCACAGGCAGGCAGATTGTATGCCACTTCACTGCTTCATTTCTTGGTCTGAAGCCATTTGATTTGCATCCAGATAGCAACTAGCCCCATACTCTTTTTGTAACCAGCTCACAATCCACAGAAGTATGTTTCTCCGTCTTAGTCTTTCCCCATTTTGCTCAATCTCTTTTGTGTCTTTTGTAATGTAGTCACAGTCTGTTCATTACAGGTCTTTTAAATTGACAGTGTTCTTTGGCTCTTCCTCAGTCAGTGCACAACAATCTTCAGAAAGACTGGGTAAGATTAGCACCTTCCCTTGGTAAAATATAACATGTGGAGTGGGTTGCATTTAGGATCTCTGAGGTTATCTACACAGTCTGTGGCTAAGGCAAGCCCTTATGTTAGGTGACTCAACCCCCACTGGCTGGTCTCAAGATACATCCCTCCCTCCACTGTCAGGAGAAGCAATTTAAGCAGCTCTAACTCATTCCCCTTAGGTCTCCTGCAGCTGGAGTCAAAGACCAGACTAGGCAAGACTGTGCTCCCTTTGGGATGACTGACTGTCCATTCTGCCTGGAAAAACTACTGCCAATTTTTTTTGCTGACAACAACAACAAAAAAGCTTTTCACAAGTCAGTAATATGTAAATCTTGTTCAAAAGCTAGTGCTCTTTCTGCCGGTGACTAGCACCTTGCTGGATATTTCTACTTGCTTCAGGCTGCTACTTGCAAGGTGAGATTTACCTCAATGTGATTAGTAGCTAGGAAAAATAAGGGAAAGAACTATATATTGGACAAGAAGATACATTTAGTGTTATAAATATCACCTTCATTTGATTTCAAAAGTTTTTTTTATTATCAACTCATGATGAATGGCTTCATCTTCATTTTCCCCCAGGCAAACTCCTCTCATGTGGTTTGAAGTCCCTAATGGTCCTAATCCAGTATGGTGCAAGAAGTCACATAATCAAAACCCAGGTAGTAATTGAAAATTCTTGATAAAGGTCTTAATCTGACAGTCTTTTATCTTATGGAGTCCTACGGCAACTGTGAATGAAATTGCTTCTTCTACATGTCACACCAGCTAGTCTTGTGGCTCAGTTAGCTCAGTCATATAGCAACTCTTTCTGTACCAGGGCAAGTACACCATTCATCAAAAAGTCTTTAAAATGAACTGACCTCTGCTGAAATAGTCATTAAACTACAAAAGCCTATTTACAATGCTGTAAATGGAGATATACCTTTAATTCTGTGTCACAAATGGTAGGAAGGAGTAGGAAGATATGAAATGTGTGTGGTATCTTGTTAAGATTTTGCAGGGAAAAAGTCCAAAGCAGCCTACAGAAAAAACAGTGAATTGATCTAGGAACTCTGAATGTTACACCAGACAATTGCTTATAGAAGTGTGAAAAAACAGATCACCTAACCAGCTTTATCAGCTACAGTGTGGGTGTATGAAGCAATAGGAAAATTTTCGCAGTTTTGCCCAGTGTGTTGGTACAAATCAGTCTGAGCAGGTCTTTGGCTTTGTAAATGCAGGCAGCTGTCAGTCTTCAGTGGGGGAGTTGTGCTTCATAACAATGTGTGGATGTGGGAAGTAAGTCAGTCACCTGTCAGCCAGTCTGAAATGTGCATAAGGTTCCCCACTTAGCCAAAGATTGCTAATTGCACAGAGTGACAATGTGTGGTATTTAAAAGAAATGTTAAGTAGGTATTTTTTTGAAAGTTAAGCAGAGACTGTATTCTGTCCCTTGATGAAGAATTAGAGATGGTGATGGAACCAAGCTATGGAATAAAGTGTGCTGATTGTTTTCTTGACAAGCAAATTTACTCAGATATTGGTGGAAAGCATTTCAGCATTGCAGGGCAACAAGAATTTTGTTTGGCAGCTCAGTGTGATACACACCGTAAATGAATATTTGCTATAATTATCAGGTTTGAGTTTTGCTAAGCAAAACTCCACCTTTTGTTCTGATTGCCTTTTCACATTCACACATACTCATTTTACAAAATGATAGATCTTCATGAAAAATGCTGAATGTTAGGATGAAATTATAAAGAACTATCTGATATTTCTATCAAAAAATAAAATCAGTTAAAATATTCAATATTCAGTCATGACATGGACAAGTGGTCACAATCCTTTTACTGCTGAATTTTCCGCAAATCATCTAGATTCAGACATGGTTGGATTTTCAGCTGGGTTCCATGCAGAAAGCACACATATGGTGAATGTCATGACCCTGGCAGACAGTGTCCTACTGTGTTCCTTTTGTATCTGGCATTTGATGAGCTAAAATCCTCTGGGAGGACCACAGTTTGTGCTCTAGAGGATTCTGTCCTGCCTGGTGTTCTGGTTTGTAACCAACACCTACCAAAGCAGCTTGAATACTTTTTTTAAAATTTATCCATCATTTCCTCTCTATTGCCTTGTCTGTTATTCCAGAACAGGTCATTTACATTAATTTGTATCCATTACTACTGATTTATTAGTCATGCCATATCCTGTTATAGCAATATCTCCCCAAAACCCTAAAACCTCTCTGGCTTATTTCACATGTTTTCTCTGGACTGACACACCTCTCCTTCTTTCTTTGACCCTCCTCTGGGCAACCCTATCTCCCAGTCTCAGGTTCTTTGGCAATTTAAGCTACCAAGCTGTCCTTACACATACCCATTGGCCTTTTGTCCTTTTACCATGGCTGTTGCTTAAAGCCCTCCTCACTAGCTCAGTGAGACAGTGTCCATCTGTAACCAACCTCTCACAAACATCTTCACGCATTTGAAGAAGTAAAGTTTTCTGAGAGGGGGACCTACATCCACCTCTTCTAGTGAGACTGATGAGTCTGTCAGCTTGCAGTGGAATGATGGTGCAGGTGTCCTCAGCCTGCTGGGTGAAGCTTGGCCACTTGAGCACATTCTCCCTCCCATTTAGAAACTTGGGAAGCAGGACACGAGGTGTGATTCAGATCCAGCCCCCAGATGTACATTTCACTTGCCTGAGGATGGAAGCACTCACCAGTACCAGTACCATCTATTTTGGGAGGATGTGGGACATGTAACTTCTCTTATTCCACTACAGGGACTGCTACAAGACAGAATTCTTATTGCTCCAAGACAGAATTCTTTATCAGTTAAATGTTTCTTTCCAAAGGAGAAAATGTTAATCTCTTTCTATCCATGGTCTATCCAGGGGCTAAATGTTCCTTGTGGAACAGCCAGCTCCTCTTTTTGGTACTACTCCATGTCTTGGTACATGGCAGGCTTATTTTGATTACTTTTAAATAAATAATAATAACAATAATAAATAAATAATAATAAAAAGATTAACTAGTCCTGTTTCTGGATAAGTGTTTTCAATATCACAGAATCACAGAATCGCAGAATTGGTCAGGTTGGAAGGGACCACAGTAGGTCATCTGGTCCAACCTCCCTGTTCAAGAAGAGTCATCCTAGAGCAGGTGGCACAGGATTGCATCCACATTGCTCTTGACTTTCTACAATGAGCGAGTCTCTACAACCTCTCAGGGCAATCTGTTCCAGTACATGGTCACTTGCACAGTAAAGCAGTTCTTCCTCGTATTCAGGTGGAACTTCCTGTGCATCAGTTTATGCCCATCGTCTTGTCTTATTGGTTGGCACCACTAAGAAGTGCCTGGCTCCATCCTCTTGACACCCACCCTTTAGTTATTTATACATATTAAAGAGGTACCCTCTCAGTTGCCTTTGCTTGAGGCTGAACAGGTCCAGCTCCCTCAGCCTTTCCTCATAAGAGAGATTCTTGACTAACTTAGTAGCTCTCTGCTGGACTCGCTCCAGTAGCTCCATGTCTCTCTTGTGCTGAGCAGCCCAGAACTGCACACAGTATTTCAAATGTGGCCTCACTAGGGCTGAGTAGAGGGGCAGAATCACCTCCCTCAATGTGTTGGCAATGCCCTTTTTGATGCGTCCCAGAATACCTTTGGCCTTCTTGGCCACCAGGGCACACTACTGGCTCATGGGCAACTTGTTGTTCTCCAGGACCCCTAAGTCCTTCTCCACAGAGCTGCTTTCAGGAAGGTTGGCCTCCAGCTTGTACGCTTGCAGCTTATCTCAGCACTCAGAGAGGCAAAAGTTCCTGTGTAGTCCCAGGAATGGCTCAGGATGCCCAGGAATGAAAAGCAGATCTCTTTCTGCGTCTCCTCTGGCTGCATGAGTGAATGAGTAAGGGTGATGTTGCTCTTTTCCACTCCTTTGTCAGCATCCTAGAGTGTGGGTTCTACAGCTCATATTGTTATTTTCATGTTCCCTAGGGTGATAAAAATACTCGAATTGTTAAACTGTCTGCTGGTTTTCTCCATTGATGTTTTAGAACATAGACAATCCTATGATGAATGAGGAGTCCTCACCATGACTTGTCCATGTGGTTAAAATGCAGCACAGTAAGAGAATGGCACTGGAGTAAAAGTGCTGGAATAGCAGTTGTCAGCTTTATAGTTGTCAATGGAAAAGATGTCTTAAGTGCATTATGGTTTCTTTCCTTTCAGCTGCTTATTCAGTTTACTAAGCATTAATAAAATTTCTTCAATATGAAAGCTCACCTCTTCCCATGCTTCGATGTTCAAATGAAGATACCTTTTAATGCATGGGTATAAATTCAGGTTCTTCTTTGTTTTGGAGTGAATATACAATCAAATATAAATCAAAACACATACAAAATGTCTAATTAGAACAGATGTTGAGTCAGTCTACGAATGTGAAATTCCTCTCCCAAAGTGGCCTCCAATATTGGAATAGTGACTCATTCCTTATGATTAACTATTAGCATGTGTGATCTTCATTCAAGCTGGTGGAGAAGAACAGAAATATTGGCATTTATGGGCACAAAGATGCACTGATATTGACTTTGGAAAGATTTGTAGAGTACCAAGCCTGAAGGAAATAAAAAAGGGCTCAGAAACAATGATGTTTGTATCACTTACAGATTGTGCCCTGGTGAACGTTGATGGCTTATTAGTGTCATAGTGTAGTATCGATTACTTTCCAACAATGAGTGAAAGGCACGATACAGAAGTTGAATTGCTGATGGAGGTGGGAAGGTCATTGACTAGTCTGTTATTCTGTTCTCTTCTTTCTATTATCTAACACTAGCAGCAGTGTCAGATGATGGTGGAAGTTTCCCCTAGTATGTAAGTGGTGGGCTCTTATCTGAGTGGCACTTACTTCTCCTCCGTCGAAAAGTCCTAGCAACTTTTACAGTAAACTGTGTCATTTTGTCTTTTTATTAAGCACAGCTTCCTTTAGACATACCCTCTTTCATGTGACCGAGACTTACTGCATCAGAATTGTGCTCACATCTCTTGTTCGTGGTCTTGCGAGGAACTGTCATGGACTGTGATGCAGAGCAAATAGCATTACATGAAAATCACATGAAAATCTCTGTCAGAAAGTTTGTGTTTAAACTTTTAGAAATGGACTTGACTGCTACTAATATTCTGGGACATCTGCATTTTCAGAATGCACCAGGGTTGATGCCTATATCTGTTTATATGAACCTCTGTTAAAATCAAAACTATTGGTTAAAGGACCCTGTTATACGAAACCTTTGCTTTGGCAGGCTCTACTGTGAAGCAAGGAACACTGTCACTTTGCCTGCATTTGGGATTAAACTTGTTCCACCTTAGGAAAACTGGTAGTCGCTATAGTCACACCTATACAACACCTGGCATGGAGAAGGGAGGTTACATGTTGCACCTCTGGCAATTACATTGCCTCCTGCCTTCTGAATTTTCATTGTGATTTGCGAAGAATTTGCTTTAGCATCTATGCTGACTGATTGCAAACTGGTGTGGATCTCTCCTGCATGTTTAGCAGCACAGGTGTCTAATATTGAGAGAAATTTGGTCTAGTCAGGCATTGCTTAAGGAATCTAGTCTAATTTCTTCATGTAGATGGTCTCCCAAGTATTTCCAGCAGCTGCAGATAAGCTGTCATTTACATGAATAACACAAAAGCTTTATGGCACTTCTATTATTGCCTGCCATGACTGATACAGTCTTAGGTATAGGAAGTAAAGCCAACGTCTTTCAGTTCATTTCCTTAGAAAGATGCTGACGATATCAGTTTATCCTGCTCCTCAAGTTCATGGCCAGTTATGGCAGTAATGGTACTTCCATTTTTATAAACTATTCTGAGGACAAACAGTGAAAACATCACTTTAAGAAAAAGACATTATGTGGCAAACACTTTGGAGCTGTGCAAGTTTAAGGTTTTATGCATTACTTGCCAAAAGAGAATAGACGAGTGGGGCTTTTTACTTGTATTACTTGTATAATAACAATGTGAAATTTGATTTTAAGACATGACTGCAGAATCAGGAAGAGAGAACACTGTGCCTGAAAATGACTTTTAATGACTGCCACAAAAATAATAGCTGGCTTCAATTCGCTGCTTGTATTCAGATATCTGAAAAAACCTGAGTGCTACTGACTGGCATTCAGGGGCTGTTGCCAAAGTAGATGGGGAACTTAGAAATGTTTGGTTACAGTAAGCCAGAAAGGGCTTTTTAGTTAGATATTGAATGTTGTCAGTGTGCAAGCATATGGGAAGAACTCCTCTCACACCCTGCCTCTAGTAGATCCTACAAAGGTCTCACAGTGGGTTAGGGAGCATATTATAGCCAACACCGCAAGAAATTTCAGCTTGCTAAGACCCATTGAGGACTTTGGTCTCCTGGCTTTTCAACTCACCACCTTGATGTCCCGAGACACTTCTCCTCAGGTCAGTAAGTTGTACTTTCACATGAAAGGGAAAAGTAGACTTCTCTGTTATTATGGGTTTTATTTTCAGAATTCAGCAGAACACCAGATGTTAAGATAGGTGTTCACTATAGGTTACCTCTGTATTAACAAACTAATCAGAACCTATTTTGTACTATTAAATTTTTAGGAAGCTTCCTGGAATTTTTTGCCCATGTGCCCCAATATTCTCCCAAGCAATGGCCAGGAGTGGTTGATGACCAGCTTGCAACAGCAACCATTTCAAATAATCTGGAGGTGCTGGATGAAAATGCAGTTGTAAGGACTTGAGCTGTACTGTAATACTTGGTTTCTGGGAGAGAAAACAATCTTGTTGTTTTCCCCAAATAATCTTAAAGAGCTCTGTAGCCATAACTATTATGACTTTACTGAAAAGGTATTTGCACCTTGAAAAATCTCCTAAGAGGAATCAACCAACATTATTTTAGGAAAGAATTTAAAGCCTATCGTATAATATCTATTTTATACTATATGTATTCCTTTGACATTGCCTACAGACCTCAGATTGAGACCGATGCTCTCAACTTACCGTCCCATTGCTGAGTGCTGTAACAGTTCACAGACTGAGCTAAGGAATTTCTGATCTCATCTGAAACAACAATAAAAGGATGCAGTTAAAAAAAAATTAGTACAACAATTGCACAGCTTGAAAAAAACATGTTGTTCTAATTACATTTTTAAAACGAAAGCCATTTAAAGGAGAATGAATTAGTTCTATTCTCTTCTGTTTGTCTTTCAAATTTCCATAAGCAAAGCAAAAAAAGTCAGCAGAATCCTCTTCATTAATTATTTATTTGTGCTTATTGAGGAAACTTGTTTTTAACCAAGTTATACTTTAATATAATTTTCAAGAACATTTCATTTTTTGATATAAAATTAACTTTAAATTTTCAAGAAAAGTTGCTCTGAGTGGGCTTAGATAGAAACAGATCAAAGCAGTGTTGCTAAAAGTCTTTATTTCATTGAATACGTTACTTTTCACCCATTTATAACATATAAATATTGCTATAATTTTGGATATGTTTAATCCTTAATAAGATTTGCAGGAAATTTTTCAGATTTATTAGGCATTATGTGTAACCTTGATTTGTCAAAGGAACAAAGAAAGAGAATTACACTTAAAACTCTCTAATTAACTGATAAAGACTGAGTTTGGGGCTTCCAATTCTACACTCAAATAAGGAATAAAGTCATAATGAAAAAATAGAGTTATTTTTTGTTTTATTGTTCCCCATCCTCTTCACACATTGACAGAACATTGTATCCCTTCTAAATGTTTGCATAGCTAGGATTCCTCCCTTTACAGACACTTATGTTGTAATTGTAAATGTAAACGTAAACTGAGCTTTTAATTTCTGAATAATACTAAGTTTAAATATCTTTAAGAACTTGGTTATGAAAAGACTTTATTAAAATAATCACAGAGTGCATAGCAGTTGCAGTAGAAGTTATCTCTTTAAAGCGGCAGATATTCCAATAAAATAAATAGTTTCTTGCTTTTGTGAGCAATGTACTTAGTCTATATCCTATATCTGTGACAGATTTGCAAAGGATGAACTTTGCATACAGCTCTCCTACTGGGCTTCGATTCCCTTTTGTTCCTTTAAAATGTTGAAAGTCCCCTGTTGAGTCTGATATTGAAGCTGGAAGAGAAGAAAATGGGCATTCTCCTTCCCTATTACAGAGTGTGACTTAAGGAGAGTTGACACGCTCTGGAATACTGTTAGATTTCATGCCATGCTCCCTGTGTGGCAGATTTAATCTGTAGTGTTCAATGGCAAATGGCTGTCTTTTTTCCTGGTATTGAGTTGAAAAGCTGGCAAACACTCATAGCACGGGAAAAAAGTGATTGAGGCTTGGTGAGATATTTCTTCAATATTCCTTATTGTTGGGGTTACCTATAGCTTAGCATAAATCCAAGCATACTCTGTATTTGTGTGAAGGGAAGAATAAGCTCAGCTTTGTACTTCAAAATACACCAGTGTCAGATCTTTCCCTGTGTCAAACCCTCCTTGCCTTTCTCGACACAAGATACCCAGTTTTCTTTAGTGCAACTGCAATACAAAACACTGGTTTCCATTTCTGAGTATACTATCTTCTGACAACTGTGCAAACAACCATCCTGGACACATCTACAGACAATTTACTTTTCTTTTGCTGTCAGTGTATCTTTGAAGAGGGACCTCTAAATTACCTCCTTCAGTTTCTTAAGTTCTGTATTAAGCTTTGTATGCCATGTCCGTCTCATTTTTACAGGAATAGGCCTCAAATTCTTGGTTCAATAAGCAAAAGTAAGCACCTTGCTCTGCTCACCGTTATGGGGATTGTAAAGGGATCCTGTTAGAGGGATTTGTTTTTCCATTCAGAAAAGTGTGGTGATGGTGGTCTGAAAATTATCATCAAACCTTTATGCTTACTTCAAGTTTTCTGAAAGCTTCAGTTGTGTTAGGTCTTTCAAGTACTTTATAATTCAACTGTTTTAATTTCTTAGTTCATTTTACCCCCACACTGTGCATTTTCCAGCACTCGCTTGAAGCTGAGAACCTGAAAGAGGTCTGCCTCTTTTGACAGCTGAGACTAGCACTGTGTGCATGAACTGTGACACACCATGGAGCTGCCAGATGGCTCCTGCAAGTCACCAAGCCATCCATAAAAACTCAAACACCTACAAAAAAAAAAGAAACAGGGAAGAAAATCATGGAGACATCAAATACTGAGAGATGGAAAATTAACCTATGCTTTTGTTTAGATGAGGTGAAAAAATACAGAACTAAATTAATGGACATATGGCTGATGGATCAGTGAATGTCAGGGAATGGCTCTCTGAAGACCATGTTAAGCTACTGAGCAGTGACAAATGTCATGGTACTGCTGATGTTTTAAGATAGACGATGAAACAGATGTTGCTGGAGAGACAGGCTGACTTCAGTAAGCCCTTTGTTTTATACTGGAACAAGATGTCCCATGCTGGTACTGATAAAAAGCTCAGCAGAGACCCACTTGGTGATACTGGAAGCAAATGAGATGGACACTTTGGTGTTTGTACAGGGAAATCCCTGTCTGTGGCATTACAACCTCAGGGGTTGAGCTCATAAATCCTGGGGTGAAGAGCAATAACAGGTGTGGGATCTGAGCAATCCACAGATGAGTAAGAATACCTACTGTACTGATTGCTCTAAAAGCATACTTTAGGGATTTTCCTTTGTAAAGACTAATCCCACTGTGTCTCTCCATAATTTATCAATATTAAGAAATACAGGGGTAAAACATGACTGTAGGGTCTTATAAATTATCATGAAGCAAATGGATTGAGTATCATTTGTCTTTCTCATCTTGTTTTTGTCATAAGAACTGATAGCTGGAGGACCTTTTGTTTGTGTTCATTTCAAGATAAGATTGCTTCCATTAAGGATAAACACTCCGCTTTCATCTCTATTCAAAGCAAAAGTGTTTCTCACAAGAATGGCTTACTGCAATATATTACTGTACTTATTTCATTCAGGCTTCACTCCTCAGAAACAGATTATACCAAAAGTTGAAAGCAGATTAATCTGTTCTGGAACAAAAATACAGGAAAAAAATTACATTAATCCATTTTTGTGATAAGGTCCTGTTTCTAATCTCATGGATATTTGGGATGGCATGTGCCTAAGTTAAGACTTGAATTTCAGATCTACTAAACGGGCGGTTCTAGTGCGAATTACTCAGGGAAAACAAACATGTGTCTTTTAACAGGTTTTCATACAAGTCACTGAGAGTCGATGAAAAGGGAAGAAGAATTAATTACATATTAGGTGCTATGTATAATATTAACCTCTTATAGGGAAGCAGAAAATCATTTCTGCATTGATTTTCTTCACTGATTCAATTAATATTTAATTGAAGCCTACAAAGAACAGGTAAAAGCGGCTGAGGATTGTGAAAGTCGCACATTAAAAAAGTGTTATGGTCTGTGAAAGATGAGAGATGAAGACAGGACATAACAGTAAGACTTCTTTAGAAATAGAGGCAATTACAAAGAGGAAAATCTTAAAGGGAATATTAGGTGCTGGGTTTTCAATAAACCAGTCTAGAAGTGCTTATGGAGCTGCTGACACCTCTTACCCTCTTGCCTTTATCCTGAGGAGTCTACAGTTTCAAACTCATCAATGGTATATGTAATTGTGAAGCCAATGTGAAGTTAAAAAATGCAAGTGGTGAGAAGAGCTTCATGTTGACTCTTGCTCCTCAGTGTTAGAGAAGATTGAAAGGTCAGATGGTCAGGCCATGTCTTTTTTTTTTAAGACTTTTTTATTTAAAAATGTTAGCTAACTTTTGTCTCTGCAAAGGTAAAAATAGTAAAAAGATAAAATAAATAAAAATTTTAGTGATCTGAGAAACATTTTACTCCTTTTGCTGACTGGATGAAAATCTTAGAACTTGTTTTTTGAGAGAAAACATCAAAACTACAAAAACTCCTGTGGGATGATGAAACCATCATCTGTTCAGACCTATTTAGGCATTAAATATTGTAACTCTGTAAGCCCAGCACCAATGATGTACACAAAATCTCAGACACTGTCACGGTCTGCAATAATGGAATATGCTGACATTTTAATGGAAAATTTGTAGCATCACAGTTGGATGGGATACACCATGATGGAGGTGGGCTGCAGGCCCTGACCTTAAAACTCTGCTCTTGACCTGTACCATCCTTAACATGAATCATGTCTGAGAGGTTTGGGTCTCAGGCAAACACCAAGAGACCCTAATTTCTCTCATCAGGTTCTTCCAAGACTTTTCATCTTGTGAGTGAAATTCAATATTCTTCCATACCATGGATGTAACCAGTATGCACAGTTTTCAATTACACTAGCCCACATCAGTAACTTTGGTTTACTGTACTCACATTTTATTTTGGTTTCTGAATAAATGGGTAAATCATTCTTTGGAGGGATGTTTGTATCTGAAAAATTAAAGTCCAGGTAAGCCCATCAAGTTGATAGATTAAAAGTTAGAACGAAAATACGCAGAGAATTGAAAATTATTTCCTTTTTATTCAGAACAGATGAATTGAAGATTCTTAAGCTGTGGCTAATCATTCACAGTTACTCTCCCTTTCTGGAACATTGGATGAAAGTGCAGGAAAGTCTGTAGATATACCCCTTAGAAAAATGGATGAATCAAAGAGAATACGGGAAAGACATAATTAAGAACAAAAACCTGTAATGACAATTCAGGAACTGAAAAAAGCATTATTTTCCTTCTGTCCTAAGAATCTGAAAACAGTGCAGCAGGTGCAAAACAGGCAACCTCACTTGCAGAGTTTGAAAATCTTTTTTGCCTTTTCTCTTTCTGAACAGTGCCAATAAAAGCCCAGTGAACATCAACACAGTAGTCAGAAACCTCCAGTTCATCAATCCCCCGGGCAGAGCTCAAACACTTCACAGGTTCATGCTTCTTCTAAGCATTTCTGGAGCAAATTTCACCTGAAGCCCTGTTTTTTTTTCCGCCAGCAATCATGCAGCTCTATTGTTTATAAGGTATAGCCCAGTGGGGATTAAACTGATAAAGAGTACTAAGCACATTTCACAAAGACAAGGTGAACTCAATTACTATTTCTGAACACATAATGAAATAATTGCCTTTCCTGGGGGAAAAAAAAGTCATCTTATAAAGCTGGGGGACTGGATGTCTCCAGTTCTTCCAATGCTTATGTGTCTAGAACACAGACTTTGCAGCAGTGCTAAATGCTACTTTACTTTTAAAACCTGGGTTGGTAACTGGTCTGATTTGGACAGAAAATATTTAAATGCAGACGGAATAAATTCTAAGGGGAGGAGACAAAATAAAATTAAATCACTTTTAGACTGAGCAGTTCTCTGAAGTTTTTCACTTCTATTTCTGGACACACCACAGAAAAATAGTGGTTTGGGGAATAGCCTCACAAAAGCCTCAAATTATTTCCACTATTCTGGAAGTTGTCTCTTTGAGATGGAATGTCTGTAGTTGTAAATTATAAATAATTTATTTAATATGAATTTGAAAATATAGGAAAACTGTCAGCGGATTTTTCAGGTTTTGTAATATTCTGTTATTACAGGTTTTTGGTAAATTATCCCTGTTAGGGGAGCTGGGACAGATCTGACAGCCTGATGGAGATTAGGCTGCCACAACTCCACTCCCCCAGGTCCAACCAGCAGTGAGGTGTAGCATGTATTTTCAGTAGGCATGTGCACACATAAACAGTGCATAAATACATAGGCAAACGGGCAGCCATCCATATCAACACTGATAGAAACACTGAGGACTCATAAACAATCAGTGTCAGGAGCCTCATCCTGAACCTCTCTCTGTATAAGCAGGATGGAGTGCTGCAAGTGGAAATATAGGCATATATCTATCTATATATGTGTGTGTGTATAAAATTAATTATATATATATACTGAATATGCCTCCAGCAGCTGGGCTCAGACATTCAAGTCTACCCATCAGCTGCCCCTGGATCCCAGTCTTTCTGACTTGGTGGCACCACGGATGCACAGGCATCTCAACTCTGATTCCAACCCAGAGGCTGGTACTTGATTTTCCTCACTCTGGTGAGCAACTGACCCTTTTCATCCTTTAACATCCCACAGTAACTCCAGTGCAATCCCAAAACACTCTTCCTCTGTGTCCTGTACTGTGTCTGACACCCTTAGGGAGCAAATCCCAGCAGTCTGAGAGATGCTTTGGCATTGACTCATCATGATAGTTTTCATGCCTGGATGTTTTGTCTGAGGGTCTCTTGGGACAGCCCTGGGAGGGGTCTGAACAGGGTGTCCCTTCCTCTGAGTCCTTAATTCAGATTTTCACTTCCCCTTGTGCTCCTCTGTGCCTGTGGAGATGGACCTTTGATGGATTGATGGCTCCTGCAACGGGCATTGGAAAAGCCAGGCAAGTTATTATTTGGTTTTCCACCACCATATCTCTCTGTGCTTTGTGGGCATACAGAGGAGTTTTAAATCACATAACAATCCCAGCTACATCTTTTTAGCTGTTGCATACCTAGTCTTAACTATTGCATGAGTTTAAGGTATCACTAGCTTTGGTACTGAAGCTTATATTTCCAGGAGAGCATCTGAATATCTTCTAGAGGTTATGCAGTGATGTACTGCAAGGATTAAAGCTGTGTTTGATCCCTGAATTTTACTAACAGATAAAGTAAAATTCATTCCAGGACTTCATCAGTTCACTGGAGAGATCCCTCAAATAATCAAAATTCACACAGAGAAAGGTTTCTCATTTTAAAGGATTAGAATATTTTTAATGAAAAGAACTGTTCAAAATTAAAAGGTAAAAGAAGATAAAATAGATATTAAATACCTAGAAGTTTTTTACATGAAATACTCAAACCAGATGGAAGCAAAATGTTATGATTTCATTTCATTGGCTTAAGGTTTTCATGAAATTTGATTCCGTTTTTAGAAATATTTTTGTTCTCCCTGAAACACTGATTTTTTCAGTGAATTTACCATTCATCCAAAAAAATATGTTCCAATCTCTAGATTGCATGTGCTATCATAACAGTTATCAGATATAGAACAACCGTTAGTTATTCCAAATGACTACATTTTCTTTAAGAAAGATATTCAGCACCAACTTTTTCCCTCTTGGCAAGAAAATCCCTCTTTGAAGAAAGCTGCTACCAGCTAAATGCAAAACTCCAGAGGCTGCACAATCCCAGTGTCCTCCCAGAGAGGCACCCAGGCTGGATGTCGGCTGTCCACCATGTTTTCAGAGCTGACCCCACCTCCTGGGAGACTGCAATCCTCTCCTCTCCCTGCTGACTGACTTGGTTTTGGACTGTATGTTGGGATCTTCTAGCTGCTGTTCCAGTTACAGATCTTCTTTTATAAGGAAACCTTCCTACGTAATTTCAGAAACCCCGATGGAGATGTCACCTTATTTCTGGATGTTTCCAGGACTGTCTGGCTGAGGGATCCTGCTCCTCCAGGGTCTGCAGAGGCACAGAGTCATCAAACATCTCCTACCTGCTCTTTCCCTGTTTTGTAGCGTAATGTGAGACAGTGAATTAAAACTTTATTGCTTGCAAAATTACAACTTTTTATTTGTATTATTTTTCCAACCTGTTCCCTCTCTCCTTGAACATACAATCTGTCCCAAGCAAACGACGTCATAATTCCTACTTTATCCGCTGAATTATTCCATATTAGACTGACCATTACATTAAGTTTTTTATACAATTTCATTCAGCGTTTTTGAGAAGAGCTGAGTGGAAAAATGGCACAATAGCTGTATAAAAGACAATTTAACAAAATCCAGCTGTTCCCTGAATTTAGCAGTGATCTCCACCATTTTGTGTGAAATACTGCTTTTTAAAGCTACCTCAAAATAGCAACATAAAAATATGCACAATGAAGCCATTACAAAATAAGGACAAAGACCCCATAGTCCTAATTTTCTGGGAGGCTGAATATTGCTCAACCAAAACAGAAATATAGTTTTTTAAGGAGTAGGTGTTAAACTTTTGAAAATAATTTTTATTTCAGAAGCCCAGTGACTGTGGGAGTAGAAAGGTGTTCTGTGTGGATGTTGTGTGGGCCAGTTTTATGACTCAAACAGCTGCAAAACTGGGCAAATGAAAGCGAGTCTCCACATGACTTTGCTGGCTGCCCCTCCAAATCTGTGCAGTGTATGATCTCTCTCTGCTCTCACAAAGGTTATGGTTGCAAAAATGTCCCCTCTCCCTGCTCTCCTATCCCTAAATTTTCTCCCCATTGTCAGACCCATTTGTTCCCTGCACTGGTGCCGGTAGCAGCAGGGAGCTCTTGAGTGAAGAAGGGCTCATTAAAAAACAGTTTTCATGAGCTTCATGCTGTTTAATCCTTTCCAGAGCTGGTTTCTTCTCTCCTTTTCAATGCTGCTGCTGTCAGTCACAGAGTCAAATGAGTGATCGTGTTAAATATCGGGGGGAAAAAAATAGAAATCCTAGCAGAGACAAAGGCAAACAAATAAATGAGGAAACAAAGCCCAAAAGACAGAAAACAAGTGAGATACTCTTTTAAAATTGCTAACAAAGCATTGCAGTTGACCTGTTTCATGTGATAGGATGTACCCGAACTCTGGTGTCCTGAAGCTCATGCTGCTGCTCAGCACAGAGTATTTGGCTGAAGCACTGAGTGCTCACGGTCTCAATCCAAGTGCTCTGTGTCAGCTGGAGGAGCACGTGTGGCTGCTTGGTTCTGCTTCTCCATCCCCTGCATGCTCCTGTGAGGCTGCATCCATCCATGGCCACACAGAGCATATGAGAGAAACAAATAATCCCCAGTATTAGGAATTTTGTATTTGCTCTTTAGCTGTTCCAATGTTTAGAGATAAAGAATTTGCTCTCAATGGTCCTGCTCTTTTCTGTGGTTACCAGTGACAGGATGCAAGGAAATGGCCTGAAGCTGTGTTGGGGAGGTTTAGGTCAGATATTAGGAAAAGGTTTTTCACCCAGAGGGTGGTTGGGCACTGGAACAGACTCTCTGGGGAAGTGGTCACAGCACCAAACCCGACAGCGTTCAAGAATTGTTTGGACAATGTTCTGAGGAGCATGGTGTGACTCCTGGGGTTTCTGTGCAGGGCCAGTAGTAGGACTTTGATGATCCTTGGGGGTCCCTTCCAACTCAGGGTATTCTATGATTCTGTGATTTACTGGCCCATCTCCAGAAAGCAGCCAGTGTGTGATGCCTTGCTGTAAGGGGTAAGGTGGGAGAACCGACTTGAGTTGGGGAAGGCTGCTGCTGCTTCCTTTTGTTGACACTAAGGCATGTGTTTTTGTGAATACTTGTGTGTGAACACACTGCATAGCTGAGGGGCTTAAAGATTTGGGCAATGCTTTCTGTTTTCTATGGTTTGGGGCATTCTTTCTGGTCATTTCTGGAGAGAAGAAAAGAGAAAGGAAAGAATTTAAATTTAAAAAAGAGCTTCTGGGTTTAGCACAAATCTGTGAAAATAAAGGAGAGGTTTCATTTTTGCTCCAGTGAAGGACTAAAATGAATTCCAAACTCCCAAGTTGTCACAAAACAGAATTGCTGTGCTCTGGTTGTCCCTTGCCATTTGTTATGAGGGTACTTTTTTTCAGCTCCTGGAATGTCTTTTATCTAAATCTACAAAACTTCATATACTTTACAAACTTGCAGCCTATCTCTGTAGCTGAGTTTATTAGAAATCTCATTCATGTTGAGCCTTCCTAAGCTCTTTAGCTGAGAGTTATTCTGCAGCTTGGATATTAAAAGACCACATTCAGGAGTTGAAGAAGCTTTCTGAAGCTTAAGTTCAGAAATCGAGGCAAGGCAGGTCTTTGCTATTGCAAGTAAGATAAAACAAAATTATGCATTTAAAGTGAGTTGCAGCTATGTCTTGCAGATCAACACTTTATTTTGTGTCTGTGAAATGTATTGCACTTATCTTGGGGCCACAGGGCAGGAAAGAGAAGCAGAGCTTTTGTGTTTTGTCTGATCTAAGGCAAATAGTATCTTAAAACAAAATAAGTCACTGGAAATTCTGCTTTATTTGGAGGAGACCAGAACAGAAATAAGAGACGCAAAAGACTAAGGAAGAGCTAAAACTGGTTTTGTTTGATTCTTCTAAGAATCTACCAAGAATTTTGCTTTCAAGAGTCCTTTGTTTCTGGCAATCACCAATCACCAAACCTCCCTAGTCTACGCAAACCACAATACTGTAAGTTTCTATGAGCATCAAACAGTAAAGCATTCCTCTCTACCTCTCCAAACACTCTGACTGAATAGGTGAAATTGGTTACTGGAATGATGAGGTAAAAAACCCAACATGGTAGCAGTTTGTTGATGCTGCACTTTAATTTTTACAAAGGAAGAAACAAAAAATGCCTGTTTTGTGACACCAGATAGCACACTATATATTGCAGTCTCTGGGTGGATTGGTAAAATAAGAAAGAGGCAACTGGGACAGAAGAAAGGAACTGTCAGTGGTATCCTAACGATTAAACACTGAGACTAGTTGGGAAATTTTTCCTTGAATAGGGATAATTGTGACAAATCAAATGAAAATATTTAGCACCCAGGAAAACTCATTTCTCACCCTATTGTACTGCTGGTGCAATAACTACAACTGGATGGCTAATGCAGAGTAGTCCCTGTATCAATCCCAGCTTTACATGAGGAGCTTGAGCTTCTGCCCTGAAGAGACAAACTCAGTATCTTTGTGTCCTCTAGTCACCTCTTTCATCATTTTGTCCCTCACTTTGCTCAGCAAACAGCAAAGATGAAATCTGAAGTAGTTCTGCCGGCAAATAACAGTCATGCTGTAGTCAGAACTTGGAGGGCATTTCTTTTGAAAGAGCAAGCAGACAAGCAAACCCCCAAGCTGAATTAAATTATCTGTGAGCAAAATGGCAAACACCAGCCACCCCTCAGCACCTGCCCCAGACTTCTGGAGAGAGAACCACAGAGTGCAGTGGCCTTCTGAAGTCATACACCGCTCTGATATTTTCCCTCTTCACTCTGTGAGATCTAGTGAAACACCATGGCTTGGCTAAGTGATCTCAAAAATGAGAAAGATTGTGGAAATGCACTTTCTGTCTTTTCCACAAACTCTGCTTTGCATGTGCTGCCAAGCTGAAAAATTGAGCCAAAATTTCATATCCCATGGGAAGTAAACATTTGAGGGCATAAAAAAAGATTTAAACAGACCCTTGCTGGGTCATAAAAGCAAGATTAGCTCAAGAGATGACCATCCTAGTACAGCCAGTAGCCACTCTACTGACCGAGGTCTGACCTGTTATAATACAATTAATTATAACACAGAGGTGAATACTGTGCAAATATTTTTATTTTTTTTTTTGTGAGAACAATTTTAAAACTAAATAACAAGGGCCTTACAGTCATGGAACACAGAGTGAGATAATCGAGTTTACAATAAAGTCGCTGGGAAATGAATAAGTACTGCCATGCATCTGTGAAACTCAGCTGTTAGTCTTCTACAAGATAATGCTATAAACCATGATGTACAGCTAGAAGTCATTGATGACTGTATTATACAGAGTATAGAATAACTCCTCTCCAGTTTACCATGTCCCCAAATTTATTTTTTAGCCAGTAGTTATTCTGTACTACTTAGGGATCATATAACTCCCATGTATTTCTAGAAAGTGCAACTCTAATATATCACAGCTTCTCATAAAAATTTGTCCTTCATAGAAGGGCAGTTCTAAAGATGAATAGTCTAAAGTCATCCTTTGAAATGAAAAAGGAGTCTTAGAGAGCTAATAATAGTTTTTCTGAACTTTCTGAAAAAGCAGTTAATATCTTTCTTCATTCAACAGCAATTCTCATCCCATTAAACACTGGGGAATCTAATTTTCCTTAGCTAAACTGGGACTTTCATATGTAGAACAACTCCTGTGAAATGACATGCAATATCAAAAATTGCATTTGCAGCTTTTCTAGCTCTTGGATATCCAGAAAGATGATGATCCCAAGAAAGTGTCATATTTGCTATATTCATTCATGTGTAACAAAAGATTTAAGTAAATGGACTTAATTTTTATTCTGCTACACTTGACTTGCCTGATATTGGTCCCAAAGAGAATTATTTTAAAGAAAAAGCTAGCTTCTTAATTTGTTCTGTTTTAAGTGAATGAATTTGACTCTCATGAGCCAGAAAAAGAAACAGCAATGATCATTTAAAGAAAGCTTGTACCAGGCAAGCACAGTTGGAAAAAATCCTGCACTGTCAGGGTTTAGTCTTCAAAAAAGCTCCTGCCAGACGGAATGATGAACTAGACCGAGACCCCTTCCAGCTGCAGATTGGTGGAAATGTGTGTATTGTTGGTACAATTTCTTGAAGAAGTGAGGAGCCAGGGGAGGACAATCAATTACTCAGAAGTGCAGCTCCACTAAGACATATTTTGTAAAGAGCATACCTTGCAGAAAGCACCTCAGAATTTAAAAGGCTGAAGACATCAAAACCCTGGGAATGGATCCCAAACGGAGCATCACTGGGGTTTTGCCAGCGTGAGTTTTAGGGTGCCTCTCTCTTCCTTCAGGGAGTACGCTTGGAATTTCTTTTGTCTGAAAGTGGAGACCTATCTGTAAGATCCTCCCACTGTGAGGCCTGCTAGGGAGGACATGTAAAGGAAAATGTGTAGGAACAGTGAGGCAGGAATCATTTCCTGAAGAGATAGGGAAGAGTCAATGAAATCCTTTAAAAGGAATGACAAATCCCTCCAAGATCCTCCCAAATTGCTCTTTCTGTTTCTAACAGGAAAGTTTTTTTATACCCACGTGGAACTTGCCTTAGCATCAGTGCCTTCAAAGAAAAAGGCAGCAATACACATTCAATACACATACTGAATTGCATTTAATTTCCAGAATATCTTAAACAGACCGAAACAGGATTCATGATTTACTTTCCTTCGTTACTGAAAGAACAAAACAAATAAAAAATAGAAAACTGGTAGACAAAAAATCCTTCGTTATTGGTGACTTACTTTTTAACACTGCATGAGCTTGTAGCTGTTGTGTCATGTGATTTATTAGGATTTTCAACCTTTTTGTTATTGTTGGATCTTCTTTAGAAAAGATGCAATTTAGAGTTTAGTGTTGCTGAAGGCATATAATGGCACAGTAATTGAGAAACTAAATGGAAAACACAGTTCTATTTCAAACTGTCAATCCGATGAAATGAAAACTAATTAAAAATACCTGGTAGTTTTAAAGCCATGTGTCATCAGAAGATAACATAGAAAGCATGAGTGAGGGTGATTGCATGATTACAATTCACACAGGCACATGGGATCCCTGACTTACCATATTTAGGTATAAATATCCATTTACTAGACTAAACCTTGAACTAATGAAGACAATATTCCATTTTGCAATGAAGTAAAAAAATACACAGAAATTATGATTTTGCCATTCAAGATACATATCTGAAAAAAGATTTACCTTCTTAAATATTTTGTAGTTTCCACTCTCCATTTCTGATTCAGTTCTGATGTCTGCATCTAACATAGATTCCCATGGGAAAAAAATCTATTCCCCATTAGTTAAATACCTGGCCATGGGATATTTGTTTTCTGTATTGTTTTAGAGAGAAAAATTTCCCGCCTCTGTGGGTTGTAAAAACAGAATGATTTTTTTTCAAAATCCTTTCCTTGAATAATATTGTCTGCTGATTAGAACTATTAATACTTTATTTTCCAAATGTAACTAATTTAGGAGCTACGATTAATCTGGACTCAATTTGGCAGGAAAGTTGTTCCTCAGCTCATATAAAAGAGATTAATTGCGCTGTTTTCTGAGGCATGAGACAGATGTAACAGCCCCCAGGGCTTTGCCATTCATCATAGTGAAGAGGTGTGCAGGAAAGTCACAAGGCACAGAGGTCTATCTGAACATGAGAAAGAAGATCTGTGATGAGGGGTGCTCTTCAACTGCTCTTGAGGAAGGCAAAGCTTTTACTGGCCAAGTGCATTTTTACTCAGAGATCTGACAGTAAGCATGGTGGTATCTGTGTCTTATGAAGTGTTTTTCCAGTCATTTCCAAACTGAATTTGCTTCAATTTATTTTTCTGTTATGGCTTTGTGTAAGGAGTCAAACATCTGTAGATATGTATTTGATGGGCAGACTGGTCCTTTAGGACAGTAAGCTGTGGTGTGACAACACCTTAGAAAACTAATTTTTTAAAGAAATGGAGAAAATTAATGGGAGAATTGTTAGGTAACAGGAGAGTGTGTAGCTTCGGAAGGAAAGACTAGAAGGAAAAAGTTACAATATGGAACTATTTCTTGACCTCAGGTACCTGTTTGCTGTTTTAGAGAAGTTGTAATGTTTTCATCTACATCACCTTGAAAGAAAGATGCCTGTCTGTCTGCTGGGCTACAAATGGCTCCTGAGAAGCAGAAGCAGGAGTGGAAGAAAAATATCTACATGGTCCATTAAATGTCCCAGGAGGCCTTACATGAATAAAGACTATGAATGAGCAATGTGTACATGAGTATTTTTTTCCCCTCCAAATAAAAGTATATTATCTTTTACTTGCTGGTCTTTCTTAATCCTGTAACAGAAACTGCTGATATTACTCTTCTTAAAGAAGAATTAATTCATTACAAAAGCAACAAAACTTCTAAAGTAGATGTATTCAAAAATGTAGCAAGTAAAATGCATTGTTCATACTCAGAAATAAACTACTAAAGACTATGTATTTGCACATCAAGTTGTAGCTGTAATTGTACTTTCAGACACGTTACAAAAATAATTTGGAGACTGTTGCATAACTGTGGATTATTGATAAGGTAAAATCACTGAAGTGTGTTGGCTGAGTGTATTTGTATAAATAGCAGGAAGCTATTTTGTCACTCAGGTGAGCACACAAAATTGTTGGTATACTACACACATTTGTTGAGAAAGAGCCAACATTCCTACTTGGTAGAGATCAAAACCACTGAGAGAATTGGTGGGCTGTGTTTCTCTAGCTATTCTGAGACTTCATTCGAACATGTCTATTGCAAGTTCTAGGTTTGTATTTTTTTTCTCCCATGACCATTATCAGTATAGAAATAGAATTTTTAAGAAAGTAACTTTTAGTGACACAGTGGAAGCTGTATGAATATGTATTATATGAAGTCTGAGAGAGCACCTTCAGAAAAAGAGAGAGTACTGTAAAAAGTCCTGCATATTTTAGGTCTTCTATTCCAAACAGTCACTGAAGTAAAGATAAGAGGTGGGAGAAATTGCCAGAAAATATGTTTTGCCCCCCTGTTGGAATTTGGCTTTGGAGAGTTTTAAAAAAACACACTATTTTCTCTTTGCTAAGTACCATGAAAATGACAGTGGTCCATGCACTGGAAACCTTTACTCTGGTGGTGAATGTTCAGTTTAATGTTGTTCCAATGAATAATACAGCATACCAGTCTGGAAGAAGCCTGATGAAATACTAATGCTACTGTAAGTCCTACTGGAGAATGTCTCCTGTGAATATATAACAGACATATTTATGTTGTGCAGTATTTTGCTTTAAAAAATTGTCTCCTTCAAATGTCTGCATGTGCATTTGTCTATGAGCAAATAAACCTAGTTTAATGCAAATCATTCTCATCTCTGCAGCACTATGAACGAGATTTCTGTTTGTTAAAACTGAGCAATTGGAAAAAGAGCAGAATAAATTGCAAGTCGTAAACCAGGAGTTTAATTTAGAGGAAAACATAACCTATATGTCTTTCTATTCTGGTGACTATTGTAGAAGCTGAATTGATTTAAATTGGTTAGAAAGTCTGTGCAATAACACGTAAGGGTCCGCATAATCAACAAATAAAGAACACATATATGTGGTCCTAAAATTGTTTATAACAACATAATTAATACAAAATGTATGAGATGTGACACCACAGATGCTTTTTTTTTTTTTTGACAGCTGACTGGGGATAAGACTTTGCTGAAGAAGAAGAAATTACTTGTTAGTCCCATTTGAGATTTCTTTGCAAGTCAAAATTAATAAAATCATCATCATTACTGTCTGTTTTTTGGTAGCTGTCTTCTGGACTGAATATTAAAGAGCTTTCAGACTGAAAAAAAGACATTAGAATGGTGAGAAAATTCTTTTATATTTTACTCAAACGTGATGTCTCTATTGATTTGTCAGAAACAGCAGGTGTATTGTTAATCAGAGGATTATGTCAAACGGTAAAAAGCTCTTTTCAAATTGAAGGAATTAAGACAAAGGATTAGAATGCTCTAACCTTTTTTACCTTTTCAATGCTTTATGTTGCATTTTTCACATTTTTTCAGAGAGACATTGACTATCAGCACTTTCTGCCCTGCTTCTTATATGCATAAGGCATTTACAAGCAAAAATTGAAGGGTATTTTCCCCTGGCTGGCCAGATTTCAAGGGTTTTCTGACTAAAACCTGTTTCTGGAACACAACTTTAACACACTGACACCTTATTTTCACTCTCCAGCTCAGCAGTTGAACACTCTCTATTTTTCAGATAATCTTGGTTATGCTTCTATGTTGGCCATTGCTTTTTTTTCTGCTTTAAGGAGGATGAAAATGAAATACTTTGATGTTTTGCCAATTCCTAATGAAGTAACCATTAGTTCAAGATAGTGTAGTTAATTCAAGACAGACAAATTAAAAATGAAGAAAGAATTTACTTGCTGTTGATTATATGCTTAACAGCATAATATTAACTTAAGGAAGAAGTACAGAGGAATAATGGAATATAGATCTTATAGTTGTCTGTTTGGCAGTCCCCAGCTTAGTTTTGCCTGGCTTGTGACCCCTGAGGACACCTGCATAGCCTGGTGGTTGGAATCCAGTGTTTAAAAAAATAACCAGCCATATCTCAGACAGTGGTTTTATTAAAGAAAAGCCTGATTTGGGATCGTTGATAACTTGATGCTTTGATTTGCAACAGATCTCAAAAATTTCCAAGCTTTTGTTGTGATTTGTAATTTAAATAGGGGAGGTAGAATTAAGGCCTTCAGTATCTTTATCATGCCTGTTTATATTTGAAATATCAGTGCCTGCAGGAACTGATAACTGAAGCTATCTCTTATTCATCCATTAAAGTGAACTTTCTAGAGTTGCTCTAGCAGTGGACTTAAATGAAAGAAATAACACATCCTCAGGTTAACCCTCCCTTCTGTCTGGTGGACTGTGGTTCCTTATGTACTGGATTTAGTATTATGTATCAACAAACAAGTGTATCAACTGTAGGAATGGGAGCAACGTAGAGACCAAGACAGGGCACAGAGGCTCTTAAACATTTTCAGGATGGGATCAAGTGTTTTCTGAAGGGTACCAAGGCAGGAGCAATATCATGAGCTCAAAAAAAGCTGTTAATAGTGAAAATATAATTGTTTTGCAACAAAAGTGCCATCTTTGTCTTCTTATTCTGGGTGCAAGAAGAACAAATTACCAAATCACACCGTATCATATCTTCAGTATATTGACATCAGTCAGACAGTCCATTTCTTTTTTTCTTCTTTCTGAGGCAGAGGTTGTCCTATGAAGGCATGAAGAGCAGGATCACCCTACTAAATTTGCTGCTGTCTTGAAATCCAAAATAATACAATATGCAAAACCCAGGAATGTTTAAGTTGAACTTCAGACAGCCGTCATTGTTAAATGTTGATTGCTCGTAATCAGGATGAGTAAAGCTGGATCTTTGATGAAATTTTCAGCAGTGAGTTAGGTACATTTTCCCAGTTTCTTTGGACAAGAAGAAATAAGGGAGGATTCTCAGTGACTGATTAGCTGATCAACTGGAGTAGGCCAATCGTAAAAAAGAAATTGCTCTAAAACCACTCCTGATGAGTGTGGGGAAACAGTCTTGGGAAAACAGAAGAGCACTTTTTTATGTCTTAGTTGCCTCTTTGCTTGGTGTCTGAGAAACCTTGCATTTAAGGAGTACAAACAGGGGCTTTTTTAAAAAATTTTTCTTGCCACATCTTAGTCTATGTGTAGTATGCAGAAGAAGCAAACCTTATTTGCATCAGTGATGCAGGGTGAATGAAGATAAAGCCTAATTTTAAACTTTTTCTACCTCTTTAAAGTGACTCAGACTTGCTTAGGGGCATGCTTTGAATCTGTGAGGCAAAGCAGAAGTGTTGTAAGCACCACTTTCCTCTCCTGTACAGTCTGAGGGTGATTTTCTAAGTTTGCTAATACTTGTAGGTGTGTCAGTGACATGTGGTTTGGGGGATTGGAGGGACAGGTATAATGGTATAATGGTATACTCTTGTGTTCTTTCATTTATAGTAAAATTCATTAGACAAAAGCAGTCCTTTTCAACTTGTATCTTCACAGTCATGCATTACACATACACATACATATATACACACATATACATACCCAGTCATACACTTCCACAGGGAGAGGCCCACTTTAGGGGCATACTACTTTGTCTGCTTAGCTGTTACTATTAAATTCATTATGCTATGATATTTAAAACAGTTGATGAAATGGTTCTTACACTAATACTGGAGAAACTCTGGGTGATGTTTTGCTCTTGTCATCTGTATATATTTTTGCTTAATACAACAGGATTTTCCTCTGCTTTGGGCTTGTGGATGATGTGTTTGACTTCTTAGTGTGAGTTAGAAGCTGAAATGCTGTAAAATAGTGGGAGTGTATTGATTTCACAGCTGTATTTCCCCTACAAGTTAATCACAGCACTCTCTCTCCCTCCCTCACTCCGGCACTGCCTGATGTATTAGTAACTGGACATATCTAATGACTATCTGGTAATTAGAATTTGAACTTTCTGCTTGACTAATTTATTTGTTAGTATTATAGGAAATTTGATGTTAATTTGTCCTAAAGGCTAATCTATTCAGATTGCAATATATAGATATTAATAGTCTAATGTGCTTTGGTAATCAGAGGGAATTATGTGATTATGGCTTGTGGCTTGAACAATTAAAAACGGTTGGGTTTGAGTGCACATTTCAAGGTTGTTGTAGCATTTATGGAAAGGGATTCCTATAGCAAATTTGTCCATAATTTCAGTGTAATGTCCATCATGGCTAGGCTTCGGGAATGAAGATTTAGGAAGGCACTATCCACGTTTGTTACAGACACGCTGGTGACTTATGAGGCCAATACGAGATAGACATATCCGATTGCAAAAGGCACAGCAGAAAGACTCCTTAGGTGGTGTATTCAGCAGGACACGGTTCTTTCTGCGTTGTCTTTTCTCCTCGAGAGTGATCCTGCCTGTGTTCTCAAAGGAAACGGCAACGTTATAGATGGTGTGTCTCCAGGCCTCCCGGTTTGAGGCCAGAGTAGACCAGTTATGATGATCAATGTGGCCGAGGCTGAGATGTTGTTTCACGGAGTCCTTGTATCTTTTCTTCGGGGCTCCTCTCTTGCGGCAGCCAGTGGCAAGTTCACCATCAAGCAAGATCTTAGGGAGGCGGTGGTCCTCCATCCTTGAGACGTGCCCTGCCCGGCGCAGCTGAATTCTCAGCAACATGGCCACAATGCTAGTGACTGCTGCTTGTTCTAAAACAGATGTATTGGTCACATAATCTAACCAGTGTAATGTAGACTTGTCATAAATCACTGGTCCGTTTTAAGTAAACTACCATGTGTCCCACATGGTTTAGGATGGGAGAGTTGGTTAGCCCCAAATTATCAGCAGTGTACTACAAGTGACGTAATTGCTCATCCCCGAGATTTTTTTTCAAGTTGTTGCATATTTATTCTGCCAAAGTGTAAAGGTCAGAACTCAGAGAAAACTGAGATAGGAGTAAATAAAGAGGAAATATGGAATGTGTTGAAGTCACATTAGGGTTGCTGATAGGCTTTTTGCATCATTCAGGGAGCTTATACTAAATTGCTTATCCACTATTACCCTGAGGTCTCTGATTTCCAAAATATAGTTCCCAGTCTATAATACTGTCCTTCATATATTGCTTCTAGATATAATTTTGCCTTAAATAGTACAAAATTACACTTCTAACTGGCTTCATTTTACAAGGAAATCTAGATTGCTTTGAGAGCTTTTCTAATCTTCATTCTGACAATTTTTAGGCTCCCCAGAATTTTATATTTTGTAAATTGTAAGTGTAATTCTACCCAGATCACAACAAATAATTTTGGGAAGCCTCAGGTTTAATCTCACTCCCAGGAGAAACTTGCTGTAATGAAGTCCATGAAATGATTGATGATTACATTAAAGATCTGTCCATTAGGTGGATCTTAATATATGTGAAATACACTTTGCTGGCCCCACTCTAATTCACTGTTATCGGAATGTATATGGCAGCAAGGCAAATAGCTTACAATGACTATTACATTTACACAGTTACATTTATTGACCAAACTTGTAGTCTCCTCAAGAAATTAAATCAAGCAGGTTTGACAAAACCTGTTTTCTGTAAGTCCACAGTGACTGGTATCAATTACATTTCCTTCCTTTAATGTTTTTGTTGAGCAAGAGAAGCAAAGAGCTTTCAGCTACTTTACAGAAAGATCATTTTCCTGCAAGAGAAACTTTCCAGGAGTAAATCTCCAGACAAGCTGGGCTCTTTTGTTTTGTGCCACGTGTCTGTAAAAAAAAGTGAAGTACACAGATTGCCACAGTCACGGCCAGTGTGCAAAGTATCGCAGCTGATTGGAATTTTAAATAGAAATGTTCAAGTGCTAATTATCTTTAATCAAAAGGACTAATCTGGAGATCAGACCCAAGTACTGAGAATCCAGTTAGAGTCATCAGGCGACAAGAATGACAGATACTTCTGGTAGGTCAATTCAGAACAAGCCTGGAGACTGATCAGCTCAAACTTATTTAGCATAAAGGGCTACTTTTGTGAGGAAGACTAATATGAGGTCCAGGAGAAGACACTACACTACTTCTGTAAACTAAATACAGTTTTGTCTCCCATGTATATAATGATAAAATAACTGCAGAACTACTTCAAACTTCAAAGCACTAACAAAGCTGTTAAATGAATACAACAGAAAAGAGAAATCTAAAATTTATACAACATGCTGCCAGTTTTATTCCAGTTAGAAGTTTTGCAGAAAGGAATATGTATCAAACCAATAACTTCAGTAACACATCACTTCAACTACATGTTATTTTGACCACATCATCTCTCTTATTTATGGTTTATGTAATAATAATAGTGAATTCTTTATAAAAATTGGAAAATCTTTTCTAATTTGTCCTGACATATGCAGATGTTTGTATTAATAGAACTCAAAATTAAATACTTATAAAAACATTTAAAAACATTCAAATGATCTTGTTATGAATGAAAATGATACTTTAATGGTTTGGAAAACCTCTGTATCTTGAGTGAAATTCTTGCCCTTCTAAATCAAAAGGAAAACTCTCCTGGCAATGGGCTGAAATTTTGATTAAATTATTCAGATAATAGTGATTTAAGCTATACAAACATTAAATGTTTATGCAAACTAACAGTAGCTACAAGGATACTCTTAGTTGTCTGATTAGATGTCTTAAAAATACTTAAATAATTCAGGATATTAAGTCCTAGCTGGAAAAGACATGACCCTTAGAATAGGGTAGTGTCATCACATTTTTATTTGACCCTGCAGCCACATCAAATCAATTAAAACAGTCTCTTTTGGATGTCATAATCTGAAAAAAATGGAAATATTTTAAGGTTTCTCTTGCTGAAATAAACAAATAAACAAAAGATCTCAGTCTGAAAAAATGAAAATGTGACAAAGAAGTATTACAGCATTGGTTGCACAGAGGTAGCTATAGAGCTGCCTTGCCTTAAATACTGCTGGAGGAAAGTGAGACTCACTGGCTCAAACCTGCTTCTCCCACCAGAGCACCCTGATCACCATATCATAATACAGTCTGCATAGTTTGCACTTAGCTTCTCTGATTAAGGGTGATCTCCCATACATAAGATCTGTCCATATGTGTATGTCTGCAATTGGTTAATGGAGATTAGTAGATTAAAGCAGATGCTGCAGATGCTCCTCATATCTCTGTCAAAGGCAGTTTGGAGAGTTTACATTGTCCTGGGCTTGATCTGCTCTTTTGGACCAAAAGTCTGTACCTCCCAATGGTGTGAAACTTTCAGAGGTAAATCTGTCCTGCAAATCTCTTTCTCAACTGTGGATCCTTCTGGAAAGTACTGCACTGTCCTTCTGTCATGCAAGCAGCCTTGGCAGCCTTCATGGACCCCTGTGCCTCTCTGCATAGGTGCATTGTTGCCCAGGCTATCCAGATCCATCCCTTTGAGAGGGAACACATCCAAACAGCTCCCTGAATGTCTTTAGGAAGGTGTTCACCTTCTTTGTCTCCTGCCCAAAGAAAACATGAGGACTTTTTTGAGACCGAATAGCTTCAGCGAAAGGAACTGTCAGAAACCTTCCCTCAAATACCACAGTGCCTTTGGCACATTCATGGTCAGCCCCCTACCACCTGGGAAGCTTGGTCTTTCTGCTCTTGGTGAGTACTCCAACAACTATATCCCTTACTGAAAGAGAGAGCCACTCTTCCCTCAATATTTTATGCATCGAATTAATTCACATTATAAAAAATGGAAGGTTTGAAGAATTTGTTGCAAAGTTGTGTGCAATTCCAAAATTATCTAAACTACTTTGTTTATTTTGGTTTTTTTTTTTTTTTTTACTATAGCTGGAGAACAAAGTGTTTTATTCCTCTGAGAAAGTAGGTTAGTGTGGTTTTTTTGACTCTTAAGGACAGACTTTCAAGGTATGCAGACACTTGTGTTTTTCACACTTTCCACCCAGATGAGTGGTTCTAGGATCAGTCTGCATCTGCAAAGATGATGTGATTTTTGTTTTCTGCTGTGTCCAAGTCTCAGGTTCTATGTGTTGCTTTATCTGATGGCACAAACGATCCTGTTTGCAATGTATTTTGTCTTGAAGCCTTTACATTGGTGCTGGTAATATGACACTAATGTAGCTCAGTGACCTTTTCAGCTGGGACACATCTGGAGTTGTCAACAAGTAATTTATATCCCACTTACTTGGGGCATGGAAAGCCTAAAGCCCTATAGAAACCTGAAATTGGCCAAATGATTATGTTCATCCCAAATATCCCCAGTTATGGCCCTGAATGATGTGCGTAGGCAAACAGTTGGGCTGTTTATGCTGTCCCTCAGCATTCTGCTTACTGTATGCACTGGAAAATTCCACTGAGGAAAGTTCCTATTGCCTACAGTGCTTTTCTTTCTCTATTTTACAATTTATTTATTTATTTACTGGCTCACCAGGATTCAGTCATAGCTGTTGTCAACAGCAGTGCCAGTTCAGCCTGACAATAACATATTCAATAAGTATGCCTTTTATCTTTCTGAAATAATGTCCAGTTCTGATTTTTTTTTTTGGGGGGGAGAGCTGAAAATATAACTGACTAAAAATAAAATTACCCTGATTTGATTTGTAGTATGTATAGAACATTTACTTGTCTGCTTCTTTCATTCTAATCAACATCCAAGAAATCAACGTGCCAGCCCTTCACACAGGTGGCATCACAGTTCTTTGACTGTGATTGCAGGAAATCTGTGCTGAATTTCTTCAAGTTCTGAGCATGTCAACTGTCCCACAGTAAAATATATTCATTAAAGAGGCAGGAGTTGGAGTCATTGAGTTTTTAGATAAAAAAATCTCCTGCTTAGTTTGAGTAGATGATATCTAACTTGGACAAAGAAATGTCATTATTTGCTGGTAACTGTGCAATATTGACATATTGGAGCAATTAAAAAAATATAGTGGTTAGGAATTTAAAGATCTAAAAGAGTTATTAATCAAAATTAGATCATAAAATTAAGGAAAGATAAATATGGACTAAATATCTCTATCTTCTAGAAAGATAATTTAAAACTATTATATAGTCTTCTGAAGAAAAGAAATGAAAAAATTATTTCAGATTTGGAAACAGATCCAGCAGAATTCTACAGAACAACGTGAATTGTGCTGTTTATTGAACTATTTAACATCTATATTAAAGTATTATATAAAGAGATGATCTTTGCTTAGTTATTGCTCGTACAGAGCTGGGTGAGGCAAAACAGAAATAATTGCTGATACGTGGCCACTCAAGCTCTGTGATAAATACAAACAGAAGAATTTGCATGGATGGTTCAGCTATTTCCTTTTATGCTGAGCAACATAAAAGTTTTTTTATCACCATCAGATTTTAGGAAGCATGAACTCTTGTGTAGAAGAATAATAGTTTCATGGTAGTTCATTCCAATATATCACTTGTGCATTACTCTGTTCCTTAAAAAATTTGAACACTGTTGTCAGTAGCACAATGTATAGGAGAAGATCAAAATCTCAGTTGAACAGCAGGTGGATCAAACCAGATATGTAACAAATGGAGATAGCACACAGAAGAAGAGGGAAGGTTAAACAAGTGAATTTAGGAAGGTTTTTCAAGATGTGAAGTGGAAATCTACATCCTTTTAAATGTACAACTACTGTTGAGCTTAACATTGATCTGTGTTGTACAGCGCAATAAAGGACATAAAAGAGGCACTTGAGTCCAGATGTAAAAAACTGCACACCAACACAGAAAAGGTTTGAGCAAAAGGGGAAGGGAATGTCCCAGCTTGCTCATCTTTTGAACTCCTAACACAAGCAGATGAAAGGAATAATGTTTTCTCAGAGAAGGTGGAAAAGGTAACAAGCTATAAACTCAGAAATAAGAGAAGATGAGGGGACGAGTAAACATCTTCCTACGCTTGGACAGGAATCTAATGATAATGCCCTAGGAGAACATTACTGTGTATATACTTTTTCCGCACATAGATATTGGCTTATTAAAGCATCTAACCTTTTCACCAACATCAGATGAAACGAAACATAATTTTCTGACCATGACATCAAAACTCAGATACAACCTGGGCATAATCAGATACAACTCTATTGCAAGTTACATAAGCTAAAATTAAATTTAAATTTGCCTCAATTACTGGGGAAAAAAAAGACTTATAAGATTAAATTTCAACAACAGTAATGTAGTAGGACAAATAATACATCTTTTTAACTACTTCTTTTGAAGCTGTCTGAAAAAGTCAGCTATGGGCAGCATTATTTCCCCTATGCCTTATCACTTAAAATAAAGATAGGTAGAAAAGATGAAAGAGTATCTCATAGCAGTGACTGTAGCAAATTCAAGTGGAGTGACCCATTGCAAAGATTATTTGAATAAAGTTGGTGTCCATGTGGCGTTCATAAAAGTGGCTTTGATCTATGAAAAATATTACTATATTACTCAATAACCTCTGAGCCCATAATATGTCATTAAGGTAATCAGCTAGTAATTTGCTAACTCCCTTCAGGACTAAAATAATGTTTCTCATATACAGGTATAATTTTCCTTCCCAAATCTATGAAGTGTAGAAATGAAAGAGTTAGTTCAGTGAAATGAGTAGCCAAATCACTTGTTAGACAAATCAGTAATGACAGGTTTCTGTTCCTGTTGCATAAGCATTCACGTGACATCCTGAACACCATGCAGAAGTTCATGTATGTAAAAGTTCATAGAAAGGAAACAATATAGGAAAAATGACTCTTTTAAAGACAGCAAAGAATACCTCTAAAGTATTAAAACCAAGAGATGATGACTATGATTCAGAATTGGTGCAAAAGCTGATAAAACTTTAATTTTTTTTTTAGTTGGAAATTTTATTTCACAAAACTAGAAACATTTATCAGAGCTAAATTTTGTCAAAATGATTACAAGATCACTGATGTTGAAAAATGTTAAAAATTATAAACAGGTCTTTTAACTTTTTAATTTTTTTTTTTTTTGTTTTTCAGAGGACTATTTGTTTTGAAACTTTGTCTAATGCTAGAGGTTTTACCTTCATATGTAACAACTTTTAGAGACTTTAATTATTTGCTTCAATTTAGAATACGAAAAAAATTCAGAGTATTGCTGCTAAGCAATAGTCTAAGAAAACTCCAGTTCTAGATGTGATTCTGAATGCCTGTTATTTTCTGTCAAATGGTACGTTACACTTCGTGGCAAGAATAAACATTTAATATTATTAATAGTTTCCTCTGTTTGAGGCTAAAAATTTATAGAAAAGTGGTTTTTAAAAATAAATGTCTTAGAAGAGTCTGCAATTATTATAAATCAGATTTCAATTTATTTATATTTGTAGTCTTCCAGAGTAAATACCAGAAGGCATGTGGACACCTGCGCTTTTCACTGAAAACGATCAGAAAAGATGGGCTATTTTAGTGTGAAATACTATACCAAGTGGTGGACATGGTACTGCTAGGATCTGGGTATGTTTTTAGCTGTTTAGAATTTATAAACCAAACAATACCTCACAGTAAAGGTCAGCTCTTCTCTTCATGACTCTTTGTCACATACTGCAATGCACCGTTGGGAGCAGCCAGCAGCTGGTGACTCTCTGTGGGAAGGTTAACTTGCTTGATGCAGGTTTGGCACGTTTCGTATCAGCATGTTGTGAAACTGTGACTTGAATTAATAGACAGGACCTAAAACTATGAAGCTTGATTATTTTGGTGGAGTTCATTGGTGTCTACACCCTGAAAAAGGGATGTGAGCCTTTCTTTGTTGATAAGTGTCCACAGCAGGAGTATTTACCTCTACTTGTGGTGTTTTGAGAAATCAATAGTCTACCTAAAAGTGATTCTTCTGAGCAAAGTAATGGAAACTTTTTGAGGGTGTTAATGGTGGCTTATTTCCTGTTACACATTCTGAGTTTTATCCCCAAAACCACATGTTTTAAGTTATTTGAAAGGAAGATATTTTTCATAACTGGACGAAAAACCCCAAAAATGTCTCTGTTATTGAAGCTTATTTTGCTTTTTAAATTTTTTTTATTTTTTTGTTTATTTATTTGATCTTAATTATTTGTCTTCCAGAAATATATTAATGTTGCTACACCTAGGAAGTGTTCAGTTAAATCTGAAATGTTTATGAATGCTTGTTTCCTGGCTTTAATGTGCTCTGCATTGGACAGTCTGTGTTTGAAAAGTGACTACAGAATTCAGGTTCTGAAACCTGCAGAAAGGATCAGCTGCGAAACGTGAATAATCAGATTGCAAATAAGTTTAAAATTGGCAGATTCTTTATGACTACAGGCGTGCAAGCTGATTGCCTAGCAATAGGAACATAACTTCTGAGTTTCATTCCATCTGTTTGAACTTTATAGTGATTTTTCCTTTATCCAGAAATTATTTTTGATGCTTGTGATTCAATCATTTTTTTCTAAACTAAGTTAATTCTAAAGATTTCAACCCAGATTCACTGATTGAACATATCTAAGTTCTCCCAAAATGCTTGGTAAGTGCTAATGAGCCATGTAAAACCACTTGACAAAAAAAAGATCGATAGAACTTGTTGGACTTTTTCAGGTTCAACCATCTGAAGCCATATGAGGCTTCATACATATTAATTACATTATATTAATCATACTATTATATTATATTAATCATATTGTATTAATTATATTATATTATATTATATTACATTACATTACATTACATTATATTACATTATATTATATTATATTACATCATATTACATTATATTATATTGTATTATATTATATTATAATATTATTATTTCTTACACATCAGAAGGAGGTCCTTCAGCTGGAGGCTGGTTGGGCACTGGAACAGGCTCGCCAGGGAAATGGTCACAGCACCAAGCCTTTATTTATCTGCTGTATTTATGGCAAACGGTGCATCTTGAAAGCATCTCTACACATTCTATAGAGAAATTCTTTGTCTCTTGGTCTCTAAATTCTTGTTTGAGTCCTCAAAATTTTTGCAAAAATAATGGACTGTCAAGTTGCTTTGCTGTTGTGTGCACCAACTGAATGTGCCAGGATTGGAATTGTTTCAAGTACTTAAATCTTGCATCTGCAAATGTCCTTTGCAGAATTGAACATTCAGAGATTTGTTGTTGCTGTTACAATACTCTGGGGATAGCATTGCCTTAGAACAAAACACCCCGGAGAAAAGAAATGTGCTTTTATCTAGTCTGGAGCAAAGAACTGGATTGTGATTTGGATGCTCTCTCTGCAGGGGAGCTGGCAACCAGCGCTGGCCAGTGCAAGCAGGGACACCTTGGTAGCATCAGGAGACATGCTCCTATCTAAAGCTCACCAGGGCATCTGCAGAACACTATTGTGCTCACTTCAGGGGTAAAAGCGTGCAAGAGCTTTTGCAAGGCAGGAAAAAGCATTAGTTTACTGTCAACGTGGTCTGTTGCATTGAGTTTGGTAAAATATGTGAAGCCCAAGTATCAAAGTATTAATGAGGTCCTACCAATGGGCAGTCAACAGATAACTTTAGTAATAAGCTTCCAATTTGTTTTGGTCTGCTGCCAGAGTCACTGCTGAATTAATTTTATGTTTATTTTTTAAGAAATTAATTAAATAGACAGAAAAACAAGGGAAATAGTGTTGAAAATGAAAAGCTTTAATAATATTGCACTAACTGCTTAGCTGTGAGGAGTTTTTCTAAAGAAAATTCCACATTTAACAATCCTTTATGTGAGACAGAAACACTCTGGGGTCAGGACAGGGGAAGAGATTTATTTATTGAAATGAAATATTGTTGTGGCAGTAGCTGTGGGTGAGGTTTGGTCCCACTGGTCGTTCTGAAAGTTAATTCATTAGAGGGATCAGAAAAGCAAGTCAGAGATTTAAATATATCTTTTGCTTCTGCTGCTGATCATTACTTGGATACTCTTTTCTTGGAGGGAGGCCCAGCACAGGGTCACACTGTTTTCACTCCCGCACCAGTACAGCTGAAGCATCAACCTTCAGGCAGCTGTAGGGGAGGGCCATATGACACAGTCCCTCCTCTGTGGACACCTCTGGTGTGGAGACACCTGGACACACGATGACCACAAATATGTTGTAAAGAAATATTACACAATTTATAGAAAATTTTTTTTTAATTTTTTATCCCCATTATTTTCTCTTTTCATCGTCTGTATCTCTTTTTCTTGTTTTGAATGTATTTGTTTGAAACTAACTTGGCCCGCAATTTTCAGTTTGGTCTAGGGTTTGGTCTTTCATTCTAATGTTATATTTCATTGCCTTTCTTTCTCTTCATATTAGATATACTTATTGGGTCTTTCTGGCTTCATTTCTGTTTTCTTGACTCCAGTTTGCCTCCTTCTTCTCTGGCAGTTTTTGTTTCCCTCAGTCTCCTTTCACTGCACGTTTGTAATTTCCTACACAGAAAGACTGCCATGAAGGGAAAAATCTTTGCTTTCTCAAGTATCCTTTCTTCTAGCAGCATTCACAGCATAAAACATTGTCCTTCACAGAGAGATGAAGAACTTAAAGTCCTTTCCACAGATAAAAGAGCCGACAGATTGTGCTATCTGGGGAGGACTGGATTTTTCTTCTTTTCCTTATTCCCCTTATGGATATGCCTGTAAAAGTTCTTGACTTTTATTTCGGGAATCAGGGAAGTTCTCATCCACATCCCCTTTCTAGCAGCAGCGCAGGAAATGGTAATATTTGTTATATTATAACAGCATGGGAACCCCTCACTGATTTCAGCTGACTGAAAGTTGGGTCCCCACTGAGGAAGGGACAAAAATTAAACAATGCGTTGGCATCATTTTTCTTGTTCAAACATTCTCACTCATTCAAGACTTGAATGACAGTCTGTGACTCTCCATTCCTAAAACTAGCACAGGTCCAAGCAGCTACATAAACATGTTCGGAGCTCAGCCATTGCACAAAACAGTAAGTCTGAATTAGTGCTTCTTTTTGTCAAATCTTCCTTTGCTGAATGAACAGTCTTTGTGTTATAAATCAGAAGGAATAGACTAACCCCAGATTTGGCTCTATTTCTCCTGGAAGTCAATAGCAAACTAACAAAAAACAGACAATGAGGAAATATGTTGGTTTGAGTCAGTAATAAATGGTTGCTAATTCCAGGTGAACTCCAAGGGCTTCTGCCTGCATATGGATGTCTTGCTTCACACCTCTACGATATTTCTCACTAAGGACTTTCATATCTAATCAACATTAGAGTAAAAAAAATAAAAATGGTTATATCAACTTCAATATTTGAATACCTTTTCATTCCTATACATTTACTGACATATGGTTCGCATCAGGGCAGTTTGTTACAGGAGCTGAAAAGTAATTTTAAAATATAAAATAACAGTGAAACTATCTGGAAAAATTTGTAGACTTATTCCCATGAACAATACAGATGACACACCACAGAGTGCCAAACTCCCACTCTGCAGCAATGAGAAGGGATTTCATATAATTAGCCATGGTGGTAGATTGACACTGGCTGGATGCCAGGTGTCCACCAAAGCTACTCCATCACTCCTCTCCTCAGCCAGATAGGGGAGAGAACATATTATGAAAGGCATGTGGGTCAAGATAAGGACAGGAGAGACCACTCACCAATTACCATCATGGGCAAAACAGACTTGACTTGGGAAAATTTGTTTAATTTGCTACCAATCAAATCAGAGTAGGGTAATAGGAAATAAACCCCCAAATATTAAAAACAACTTCCCCACCCCCCTCTCTTCTTCCTGGAGTAAACTTCAACCCTGATTTTCTCTTCTCCTGTCAGTGGTGCAGGGGAACAGGGAATGGGGGTCATGGTTAGTTTATCACAAATTGTCCCTGGTGCTCCTTCCTTCTCAGGAGGACTCCTCATACTCTTATTCTGTTCCAGCATGAGGTCTTTTCCATGGGAGACAGTCCTTCATGAACTTCTCCAGCATAAGCCCTTCCCACAGGCTGCAGCTTTTCACAAATGGCTCCAGCCTGGGTCTCTTCCATGTGGTGCTGTCCTTCAGGAACAGACTGCTCCAGTATGAGTTCCCCACAGGATCACAAGCCCTGTCAGAAAACCTGCTCCGCTGTGGGCTCATCACTCCACAGGACCACAGGTCCTGTCAGGAGCCAGCTCCATAGCTGGCTTCCCATAGGGCCACAAACTCCTTTGGGCATCCACCTGTTCAATGAGTTGCAGGTGGATCTCTGCTCTGGTACCTGGAACACCTTGTCCCCCTTCTTCTTCACTGACCTTGACACTTTGCAGAGCTGTTTCTCCCACATACTCTCACTCCTCTTTCTGACTTCTGTTGCAGAGGTTTTTTCCCCCACTTCTTAAATACACTAACCCTGAGGTGCTACTCACCGTTTCTGATGGATTTGATCTTGGAGCTGACTGGCTGTGACTCTGTTGGAATGGTGGAAGCTTCTGGCAGCCTCTAATAGAAGCCACCACTGTAACCCTGCTACTAGCAAAATCTGGCCACGCAAGCTCAATATAGGCATAGAATCTTGCAGGGCCTTTAAGTAACAGAAAAAAGCATAAGAGAGCATAGCTGCACAGGTTACAGTGTAAAGACCTCAGTTAGATGTTTTCCTATAAGATTTGCTTCTAAATATTATAACAAACTATAAAGTTTAGAAGATGTGTTTTTAATGCAAAGGTCTCCTAAAAGCAGGGAAGAATCCATGTGGAGAGGATACTACAGAATTACTTGGTGTCTTACTGGGGAAAGACACTGTTAGCTGTGTTTCTTCTGGGCCTGTATGGCTTGACTCAGTAGAAGTTTAATGGGCATAGAAATGCATCACACAGCAAGGTGTTAGAGCTGTTTCAGACATATGAAATGGCCTGACTAGGTTTTTGAGAACAGAAGCACTATGTTCTGTTCAAAAGGAAAAATGTGAACAAAAGAGGTGAACAAAACAACAATGAATTGGCTTGCTTGGAATGATAGTTTTCTTTAAAAGCAACATATGGGAGGTTAGCAACAGAGGAAGGTTTGGAGGAAAAAAAAGTCACATTTGGTAAGGTGAAGGGATTTAGTCAATACTGCGTGTGACTCACAGACTGTCTTATTCTAGAAAAACATTGCTTCAGGTATACTAAGTGAGTACAGGGAGGATGCAGTGCTATTTGTACTAAAGAAGCTTTAAGGTTTATTACTCAAGGCTTTTTTGCACCTTAATTCACTTCAGCCCTTTAAAAGTCCTCAGGGCATTTAACAGAATGCAACTAAAGTTGTAAGGTGCAGTTGCATAAACTGCCTCCTGGAAGTATTGACAAGCCTTCTGAAATCAAAATTCTTCATCAAATCTCATCTTCTTCCCAGTATTTCATGCTATAATCAGATAAAAGCATTGGAAATATTTAAGGGTTGAGACTTCTTGCTTTTTAAAAAAGTAATGTAAAATTAAGGGTGAAAGGAATAGGAAGGGAGCCTGAGGACTGAAGAGAATTCCATGACTTAAGACAAGGAAAACCACTCAAAAATAATGCATGCAGCTAGTGGTGGATTGTCTTTCAGTTATGGACATGTTATAGATTAGAAAAAAATATCTCAGTCTTACCAACACCAATATCTAGATCTCTGTTTTTCTCCCCTTGTTTGCAGATCCTCCTCAAGACCTTATTCTGATATAGAGAAAACTCCTTGGACAAGAGTTTCGGAAAGGAGACAACTTCCACAGATCCTTAGTTGATATACCTTAGCTGGGCTGTATTTTGGACACAACCACTCACTCAACACTTTCTACAATTACAGTTCCCTTACCTATCTTAGTCTTGAAATTCTAGATTAATGTACTTCCAATTACTAGTCCATTTTAACAAACATTGTGAAAGCAGTGACAGGTGTTGTAAATAAAAATTTCCCTCCAAACTCCATGAAAAACCTCCTCAGAGATAAAGGTGCCAACTGGACTGAAATTTCAGAATTGTGTTTATATAGAGTGATTTGATGATGCAAAAATGCGTGTACACATCTGAAACCCTTTTGAAAGCTTTTGAATTAGTTTAATGGTATTTTCTGATTTTAACAGATTAACAGTTTCTCAATGTGCATGGCACTTGCACTATTTTATATAGAACTGATGTCTCAGTCCATTAATGTCATACATTTATGTCACATAGGTTTGCTACACCTTGTTCCAAACCTCAGGTTGTTACTCTTGAACCATTTTTGAATCTTCTTTCCCCAATGTTTTAATGACTTCATCTACTCATGTGAGGTCTTTCATCAGCTGTTGAAACTCTCCAAGTGTCTGATGTCTTGTCCTTATTCCTCCTTTTCCCCACCTGAATTCCCAATCTGTCAGAGTTAACAGTTTCAACTTAAAATGATAAACCAGAAGTGATTTCTAAGCCCACAAAGAAGTGACAGACCAGGAAACACGTCTCTACTGTACCTTCTTACTAGTAAGACTGAGGAGCTTAATGCCCTTTCCCCACTGTGCGCCTTTCCCCCCCTTCCTTCTGAACAACTGGCATATTTTTAATGTCCACTCCCCTGCACATGCCCCCAGATATTACCTTCTGTTTCATCACTGAATTGTTATATTCATGCTTGTGCCTATCTTCCAGGAGCCACTACAGTGTACTGTCAGTGTGTTTCCAGCTTTTTGTACTGAACTGGGTACTTTCTAAGGAAAGTATTTTTTGCCCACAGATGATATTTTGTCTCTGTCTGGGCTCCCAAAATGATCTCTCCATGCACTAAATCTTCATGCTTGCTCCTTTATATCCTAATTTTTTTATTGTTGCTCTTTTTGTTCTCTCATCCATCTATATTGCAAATGTTCTTGCAACTTCGTATGTTTAAAAGCCAGCCAGATGAAAAGAGGCATATGTAAGAGCAAACACAGCACGGACATGTGTGCTGATAAGATTAATTCCTTGTCATCCGCTATAATGTTAAATCTAATTTGAATTGCAGCCCTTGGGACCTGCAATTACAGTTGTCCATCTGTCAATGAACTGCCATTTTGAGTTGTACTGTAGTTAATTGCAGTTAATATACAAAGCCTTTCCCTTGTTGTTCTTCCATCCCCCCCACATCACCTCTGCTTTTATTTTCAAGATATAATTAAAGCCAAATAAAGAGGAACAACACCTAGTTAGCAAGTTATTTATTTAAGAAAAAGCTGAAGGATCAAGACAGATATTGTCTTCTCAAGTCTAGGAAAAAAACACCAAATCTCTTTAAATAGAGAAAAACCAAGGAATAGGTATAAATAAAACAAAACTATGGGAAACTAATAAACTAGAATGTGTAAGAGACAATGCTTTCCTAATACTTACTCTTTGTTTCTAAGGATTTACTATTGGTGCATGAAAATGTTCACTCTGAATATTCAGATTGGAATCTGTTCCTTGTTAGCATCTAGGATAATCTCTGACCCGGATAATGAGTTATGGATAGCCCCAGTGTCCATTTCAATTCCACCCAAAGGATGGTGTGAGCCTCATTTAAATCTGCTTTGCTTAGCTTAGCCATAGCTATGCTTGTACTGGTCTTATGCACTCTAAAGAGTCTTGTAAAAATTCTTAATTCTCTATGGAGGATGGAGAGAAATTCGAGTTTTTATTTTTGGGAGCACTTGCTGCCTTCAAATTCCCCAAGTTTTTCTAGAAAATGTCTGGTGGATGCTAACACCTTGAAACAAATTGGAAACTTAGAGATTTCTTGTGGCAGCGCCTGAAATACCAGATATAAGCACTGATATACGAGGGAGTCAGGCTACCATCCAGAGGAATCTCTACAGGTTGGAGAAATGTGCCAATGGGTGACATATCTGGGATGTTGCATTTCGAGTGCAAGATATGTGGACATAGTGGAGATGGTCTGCTGAGGTGATCACAGAAGGCTGAGAGAGCTGGGACTCTTTAGCCTGGAAAAGAGAAGGCTCAGAGAGGATCTCATCAATGTGTATAAAATATTGATGGAGGGCAGTAAAGAACCCAAAGCTGTGCTCTTCTCAGTGGTATTCAGTGACGGAGGTAGTGGACACTGTTTGAAATACAGCTAATTCCATTTAAACATGAAGAAGAACTTTTACTTTAAGGATGATCAAACACTGGAACAGGTTGTCAGAGAGGCTGTGAGCATCCTTAGAGAATCTGAAAACCTGACTGCACATGCTCTTAGGCAGCCTGTGGGGTGTTGGATTAGATGATCTCCAGAGGTGACCTCCAGCCTCAACCGTTCTGTGGCTTTGCAATCGCCTTGGTGAACACAATGTCCCCTTGGCAAAGGGCTTTCTGTTCGTTTTTTGAAATTGCCTTTTTGTTCTCTGTGGGCCCAGAAACTGATTCAAGGGATTTTGCTCTGGTGTCTTCCTAGAGACTGAGGTGAGGCTGAGCAGCCAACAGTTCACCTGGTTCTTTTTCCATGTTTTGCAATCATATGTATTTAGTTAGCTTTTTTCCAGCTGTCAGTGACTTCTCTGTCACCTAAAAAGGCCCCAAAACTACAGATAGCAGCACTTTAATCATGGTGGTAATTATTTTCAGCCCCATGGTTGAATTCCATGCAGTCCCATTGATCTGAATTCATTCAGTTTATCTAAGATGCCTGTAAATTGTTGCTTACCATAGTCTTACCCAACTAAACAGGTATGGTCAGAGGTCCAGAAACAGGCTTTGCTTGTGAAGTATGAAGTAAAAATATATTCCCGTATGGTCCTTTTTCTCTTTTACTTATAGAGAAGCTCCATAACAAAGCTAGGCTTTTGCCAAAGCTCCCACTTGCATTGTACAGTAAATTTCTGCTCCCCATCTCTTCTTCACAGTGGTAGTCCTAATTGAAAGACCTGAATATCTGGCCCTGGTGGTAGCTGTTCCTTCTGCTCTGTGACTGAGGCTCTGACACTATTCCTTAGCAGAAGAACTGCAGCGAGAAGGAAGCCAGCTGCCCACAAACACCTGCTTTCAGCAGTCACCCCTCCTAGGGGATCTGCATCCTCACAGTGTTCCTCCTCTACTTCCATAAACACTCCACACCACTGACATCGCTTGGTCGGAGCTTAGGCTTTTGTTTTTGCAGAGGTTCTGTGATGGTCCTCACAACTCTCTGTTCACCCTCAGCCCTGATGGAGCGAAGCTGTTTGCCCCTTCCTCTAGCTCCCATGCCTGATGCTGCAGGGTCCCCTCCAACTGCTGAGGCCATCCTCACCATTGCTGACCCAGGAGCACCAGGAACACACTGTGGTATGAGAACTCCATGGTGGTGTCCACTCAGGAGCTGCATGCGGACAACAGTGGCTGCCCTGCAGGGGATGGGTGCACCACCTGAGTGAGGTGTCATCTTCGGGGCTCCTTCTCTCCTCCAAAAGGAGAAGGCTGGAGTCTTCTTTGTGGGTAGAAGGCTCCTGTGTACCAACTTACCCTGCAAAAATGAGCTCTGCCACGAGCTGCTGCCTTGCGTGGCGACCGACACAGTCACTTCAGATCTGTATTTGATGAATGATAAAAAACTTTACTACTCCATGCTAAGTAGGTAATTTGAAGGGAGGTAAGGCAGGCCTGCATCTTCAATATTGTCAGACTAAAGTGGGATTTGAATGTGCAACAGAGCTCTTGAAAATCTGTTGTTGAAAATCTCACTAGAGAGCTTTCTTATACTCTAATATTGGTAACAGGTTATTTTGAACAGGATGACTTAATTTAGACATCCATGTTTGAAAATCTCATCCAGAGTTCATCTGCAGTTCAACATTTTGTTATATTTATCATGTCTTAAATTTTACTTACAAAAATGAATACATAGTATCATACAAGTGGTACTTTTCATTTATAAATTTCGATGCAAGCAAATTAAAATAAATGGAAATTCTGTTTAGTACAGAGATGAGTAAATAGCCTGGGTATCTTTCCAGCATTGTCTTCAGGCAGACACTTAAATTAATGTATTCAAAATAACATTTCAGTCAGCATCTTAAATCACATAATTGTACAACTCTCTGAATTTACAGCAGTAAAGAGGCTTTAATTTTGAATTATTTTCAATTGCCTTAATTTGTTTTATTTCGGTTTATTTTGGAAGGGAGATAAGTTAGCTGCAACAAAGTAACTTTAATTCAGAATAAGAGTGTTCCTAGAGGGATTTAGTGCTGTTTAATGACTTGGTAATACCCTCCCTTTGTATTTTCATGTAGTTAAGCCCCAAGCACTAAACAAAATGTGCACAGCTTGTTAATTCTGAAGAAAAGTCAGAAGTGTTTTCAGGTTGAAGAGGTTCTTTTAAGATCAGTTGGATAATAATGCTGAGATGCTTTGCATAAATAGGTTAAACCATTCATTTTAAAAGGTTGACTACCCATTTTAATAGTTCTATGCACAGAAACATCTTAATGAATTATATTACGTAGCTGAATTTATTGTGAAATACCATATGGAAGATCCTTTTAACAGCTGTGAAAGATCCCAAATGTTCTAGCTTGACAAAAAAAATGAAGGCTCTTCTGAAATATCCGAAGGTGTATTTGAAACTGATGGGTTGTATAAACTTATCATATAAAACTTTATATGATTTTGTACCCAAGCTTAGTTCTTCAACATTTACATAAAAATTCTCCTGCAATTATTTTTTTTTTTTCACAGAAAAGAGGTATTTGATGCAGATTACATTAATGTTTTCCTTTCTGTATTTAACAACCAATATCCAGGACAATTCTGTTTACCCTGGTGTTCGTCCTATCTTGCTTTAGTAGTGGTAACTGTAGAGCAGCGGCATTGGCAGCTGGAAACACCTCTGCCAAGGGTGAGCTGACTATGCATACTGGGTACGAAGTGAATAAGGGTGAAGCCTAAGCTAACATGGCTTGGAAAAGGTTTGGAAGATTTGGCATGGTGGAGATATGTTACAACTGCATAGTAATGACATCTACCTCAATTCCTGCCAAGTTTGAAATGTAACAAAACATTTGTTTCTCAGATAGCTACGGCAGAGCGATGCATTTTCTCCATCACTGGTTGTCAAACAAGGTCTGCAGGGTGGAGAGGGCCCAATGAAGAGGAGGAACTGGACTAACCTGAGGACAAGTAGAGGTGTGTCAGATCATGCTTTACTTCAGCTACTTGATTATCCTGAGACACACAGTTTATGGACATGGCATAACTATATCGTCACAGCAATATAGTCGCAATGACACTAAGTCCTAAGCCTGCTCCTGGCCTTGCACCTCAATGTGGCTGTAGCAGCCTACCCAGAGCTGGGGAGGGGGTGGAATCTCTTATTTGCTCAGGTGTGGATAATCTGGAAAAAAACACATGGGTGAGGAAGCTGACTAAGGGAACAAGAGGTTTCCATTTAAGGGCTGCTAAATAATCACAAAAGCCCTTGGAGTAAAAGATCTAAGAAATCGCTTACCTTCTCTTGATTAGAGAGAGATTATATCAATCTCTGCTGAGGAATAGAAAAGTAAAAAGAAAACTGATGATAAAGCCAAGAATACAAGTCTGGCCTCTTCAGTTCCAGTGTCATACCATGAATACGGAAGTTCTTTAAATTAAAAAGCTATAGAGAAAGTGTTTGACCTCAAAGAGACAGTGATAACAAAACAGACAACATTGGATTTTCCTTTGCTTTTTATGCATAGAATGTTTTGTGCTGCCACTGTAAAGAGTCAAAACTCCAGTTTCATACAAAAGCAAACACATTGTCAAATGTGCTTAGACAAGAAAACAATGGAGAGAAACAGTAGCTTGCAAGAAGGTCTGAAAGAGGGGCTACTAAATTTTGATTTAAAATAATTTTACAGAAGAAATAAATGGTTTGATAAGCAGAAAAGAGCACAGGGAAAACAGTAACTATTGTTATGAAAAGCAAGGACTGAACAAAAAAAAAATCAAAAGAAAGGGTCTTTTCAACCCATACTTTTACCATTTCTGTACTAATATTGGACCTCTATAATACTAATATTTGTGTGTTTACTTCCACACCTCACTGTGTACCAGGTCTGAGTGAAACGTGAGGACAAATCTGAGTGAAATGTGAAGACTTCCACCCTGTTTGTGAATGGCTGACACGCAAATTTAGTTTGATCTGTTTATTGTTTGGCCTATTCTACATCAGCCTTTTCTTAAAGAACTCGGCTCTAGCTGCTTTGCTCTGTTGGGACTTTTATTATTTGATGAAGTGTGTTCAATTGGAAAAGGGAAATATACAGTGCTTTTGAAACAGGGACATACACAAACCTTAAGACAATTCTGTTAGACCTTAGTCAATAATTTAAGGAGAAATGTAATTGGTTAATTCAGCCTATTTTTCCAGTGTGTGTACACAGAGATATAGTCCTGTTGAGTCAGTAATTTGCTTGCATATTCTCCCTTTTTCCATATACTGAATTGAAACAGCTTTTGTTAAATACAAATACTTGATACTAAAGCTCTTCTGTATAGGTTGAATTTTTGAATTGTAGACTAATTTGCATGATTAGCAATATGTTCACATGAAAAGAAAGAGTGATTTCACTGATACAAAGTGCAGTATGAATGTAAATTTACGGGAGAACTAAGCCTGAGAAGCTATAAAACTAAAGAGAAGGATGGGAGAAGATACAAAGAGATGGAAAGGTGATCAGAACAATACAAATTATAAGATTTAGGGTGGAATAGCTGAGCTCTTTCACATAGGTTCCTTAGTAGTGTCTCTGCTATGACTAACGACCCCGGCAGCTGCAAATATCACAGCAACTGAATTTTGCATGAGAGCAGTTACAGAAGACTTTCATTAACTTTTGAGTCAGTGAGACTCAGCTGCTTAAATTGTCACTGCGAGCAAGTTCAAGAGGAAATGATCACTCAGCTCATGTAGCTGCCTGGGGATTTTTCCCATTGCCCAGAACCTTGTTAATATTTCTGTTGGCAAAGTTAGATCAGCCCCTCAGTCCCCACCCCAGATGCCAATTTGGCAAACTGGCAAACAGTGTTTAATTCCTTGGAGAATGAAAATTTTTCTACCTCGGATCATGAAAATATCTGAACAGTGATCTTTTTTGGTTGGTTGGTTTCTTTTTTTTTTTTTTTTTTTTTTTTTTTTTTTTTTTTTTTTTTTTGTTGTTTTTTTTTTTTTTTTTTTATTAGGATGAATACATTCTTAAGGATCAATCATGCCAAACTTAAAAAATACATCATGTAAAGAGAAATTTATTCAAACACGGAATGCATTGCACAGTGACAAAGAATCCTTTTCTTAATATTTGGTACTAATGCCTATGCATACTAATGTGTTTGTAACTGAGAATCAGACCTTGCAAGCTCATGTATATGCCATTAAAAGGATGAGAGCAGAGAGGAAGCAACAACTAGAAAGAAGGGTAATAAAGATGTTCCTGCAGTTAGCAGTATAAGAAGGCTAAATGTATTTTTTCTAAGGATTCTGATTATTTGAGAATGGTACTTGAAAATGCAAGTTTTAAAAAGCTAAATTCTATCTTTTTATGTCTTTACATTTTTGTACATTATGTGTTCCAACCCCACTGGCTTAACTGGTGTTTTCATTGCTGCAATCAATCATGCATCCTTCTGAAAGACTTAGCTATAGGTGCATGTGAAAGTTCAATGCATGCATGATGGAATTAACCACATGGCAAAAAAGAAAATCATGTTCTAGTGCACTTAGTGTAGGAGCCTTTTCATGTTGCCACCTTTCTGCTTTTCTGTTAGAATGGTTCTGCTTGCATTATAAATAAGAGCTCTGCTCCTGCTCTTACATTTTTCCTTCAGTGAGTAACTAAATACAGCATATTTTTACTTCAATTTATTCTTCATTTATCTGTTCCTGGGCTTGGTGCACATTCCAGACGGCTCCCTGATGGTTGGGTGTGCTTGTGGTGAGACTGGAGTGTCCCTACCATATTCTTAGAGTCCAGCAGTTGAAGCTATTTCTGTGGTCCCTTCTTGCATGGGGAACGTTTTCACTAATTACTGCAGCTCTGATTCAGAAAAGACCTGGATTTCAATATTGGCTTCCACAAGGACAGAAGTCTTTAGAAATTTCCTGAAGTGAAACCTCTTTTCCTCCAAGCAAATAGCCAGGTGCAGAACACTGTGCTATAAAATTAAGTGACTTGAGAACTAATTTTTGCTTATGATTTGAAAATATCACAAAGGATGTGACTCAGAGGCTGAAATACATACTGGGACTAGATATTTGCTGTTTAAATAATGTAATAATAATATTTTGCTTTGCTGTTCAAAACTCATTAGCAGAGCATGACTACTAAGAAGAAGAAATATGGGTGGATTTTTGAGCAGTCACTGTTATGTGGCTGTGCTTTACTGAGCCATCGGAAGCTGCCTTGACTCATTTCAAAAGACAGAACATTCATTCCCCGCTTCACTCGACCCCAGCAGTTGAACCTCAGGATTAAAGGGTGGGCTCAGTTCAGCGCACACTGTGTCTCACCTAAAAAATCCACTGCGCAGGCTCGAAAGGTAATGACCTTTCCCAAATCTTCGTTCACGAAGACTGGCCATACATTCCCCACCTCACTCCTCGCATTTGAGACAGTGATGGTGTAAGCATAAACTCTTTGATAGAGCCCTTGTTGTACTGTAATAAGTGTTCTGGAGCTGTTCTTATGATAACTGCAGAATTTATATAGTCAGTTTTTAAAAATCAGGTTTTAAAACTGTGAAGGACTAAGTATGAAGATGCATTGTGAAAGAATTTAATCTCCGAAGCTGATTGAAGACTTCTGATTCCATAAATTTACTCATACAGAAAAAAAATTGAGCAGGACTGGAATGGGTTCCCAAACTCATAAATTCCTGAAAGTAGAAAGGACTCCTAATTATTATCTAAAAATTTTATTATAAATTCAAATTTTACTTATTAATGTTAAAAACTGAATTGAGCTCAATTTGTTTCAAGAACCACCTGTCCTAGAAATGCCTTTGTGCTCATATATGAATTATGGAGCTATGACTTTTATGCTTTCAGATTCATTAGACGACTGGCACATATTTTATTATTATGTTTTTGGTTAAGTTTCATGGAATGAAATCCTAATTTGAATTAGAATACAAAGATGTAATTGAAATATTCAGATCAACATGCAGAAGATCTTTTAAATCTGCTCTTCAAAAACCTACTCTCAGGATGAAGTATGTCACACGTAAAATTCAGACTGGGTTATTTTGTAGTTGTTTGAATAAATTTTTTCATTTAGAGTCTTAAAAATATCCAGTGGAAGTGATTGCATTACTTACTCTTCAGCAGAGCTAACTGTTCAGTAACTAGAGTATAATTGATTTAGTGACTGTGACCTAGAAACCCTGGTTCATTGTGGTAATCAGTATCAGTAAACTCATCACCTGGATGGATTCTTTTGTAAGTTTTGGTCACTAAACTTCCATTATGTGCTAGTTCTAGGGCCATTTTACATCTCAGAGGAAAAATACTCTTGACCTGCCACTGCCCTGACCTCTTGTGAAATACAGAGGAGCCAAGAGCACTGCAGGATTGTGCTCTTACCCAGGCACCCCTCAGGTGTTGTGACACTGCAACCTTGACAGTTGGTGGAAAGCTTAAGGATAGCAAAAGCTGGTAAAATAAATAATGAGTGAAAAGCCATCAACCTCAGAATCAAGGTTGAAACATATAATTTCAGAATATATATGGCTGTTAATGCAGTATGTAAGTTTCTATAACAATTTCAGAAATTTCAGAGATTAAATTCCATCTTGTCTGTGCCTTCTTCAGTTTGTGATGTTTTGCTGTTTTCCTCAGGTATATATTTGAAGTGTGTAACTGACATCAGTTAGGGGGTGCAAGACAAGGGAGATGTAATTCTATTTATTATTTATTTTTACTGTTTGATTGCTATGACTTTAGTGAAGTTAGTTGAATAAATACATGGAAGATCTGTTATGTAAAGCTGTTCACTCACCATAGCTTTGGAAAGAATATCACTGTGATATACATTAACTCATGTTAGAATTGCCTTAAGAGATGTTGGTAATGAAGTCTAATCGTTATCTTGAGAATGAGTAACCATTAATTAGATTAAGCTTCTTTAAATTCCAAAAGACACATATGGAAGGACAAATGTATGAAAGAGAAGAATAAAGAAAAAGAAAGTAAGTGACAAGATGGGAAAAAAAACTAGGGAAAAGGCTGCCTGTGGCCAAAGTTAAGTTTCTTGAAAGGTCTCTGATGGCTGTTACAGAAGAAAGAGCCATTAAGCTCCGAGAATTCTGGAAACATCTATTTGGGAAAAAAAGATTTCTTAGCATTCATCTTGTACAGGACCATGTTGAAGAAGATGGCATGCTTTGGATGATACACAAATAATTCAGTTTTGTCCAATGGGTTTAAAAATACAAGGTGCTTCTAAGGGGTGAATCATGCTGCCTAATGTTAAAACACAATTGGGAGTCCTGCTTTACATAAGAGAACATGACTTATCAATTCTGTTTCAGTGCTTTTGAATTCTTTAAAATTTTATTTTATTCTAACAACTGTTGTGATGGTTGTATGCAACACATTGTGGAAATTTTCACCATTTTCTCACTTGCTTTATGGAGTTTCAATAACTGTCAGATCTTTAACAAGGGTCTGCCACAACAACTGTTTGAACCACAAGTAGGTGGTTAGAGATGAAGAGTGAAAGACTGTGAAAATGGACTGTTTGAATAAAAATAGCTTTCCTTTAGCTGTAATCAAGGATGAAAGAAGTGCTATTTGTCTAACATGCATAGTTGTTTGGGTTTATGTTTTGTTCTTCTCCTTAACAAAAAGGTAGGTGACAGTACTGACAGTCTGTGGTTTGATAATAGAAGCTGAAAGGTGAAAAACCTCTCCTAAGGTTTTCTTCCCAGTACTCTTGAAAGTACTGGCCATTTGGTGCAATCTTACCCATTTTTAAAGAAAAAAAATACAGTTCAGAAAAAAAAATGAAGCAATGTCTAGCGAGGACAATTTAGAAGGGAAATTATCTGATTTCATCCTCTAACTTGAGATGGAATTTGAACAAAGAGCTCTTGAAGTGCTGTGATGCTTTCCGACCCCTCACCAAAAGAACATGTCTGTTAATTTAACCAGTCCTTCTTGCATCCAAAGTAAGTTGGAAAGATATTTCTCTTTTCCCTTCAGCCTTTTGGCTGGTCTAATTGAGGCCAGTGACCTACTTTGCTCTTCTTGTGGAAGACACTTTAAAAAATGGGTTCCACTTTGTACTTTTTAAAAGGCTATTCAACTTTAAATGCTCTTGTCACAAGATGGTGTCATTTTAGTTACTCCAACACATTCGTCACTTAATGTGAGATCTTTAAACAAGGGAGAAGTCTTATATATTTCATCTGACTAATAGATACCTCTGCCATGGAAAAGAATATGTGAGTCAGATATTTTAGTAGGCTTGATAGGCATACATATAAAAGACATTCTGAGGAAAAAACACCCCAAACCTTATTATTATTTAGTGTTTACAATGCAAAAGAGACCTCTGACCCTCATATCTCTCAAAGGATTACATCGAGAAAGAAAACCGTGATAGATGCATTAGATTGTAGGAGACATTTCTTACCAAAACCAGATATCACTTAAGATTGAAGCTATACACATTTCTTGTAGGGTCAGGAAAGAACTTGTGTGAGCTTGCTCCTTTGACAAACACTGACAATCCTTTGCTAATTTGAGAGAGGAATGGAAAATAAAATGTCATACAGGCATCTATAATGCGCTTTGGAAAAGAAGGAGAGATGATTCAACTGACTGCAGTGAAATGTCAGAGATGTGACTGACTTTGTGCTGTTTTCATACTAGTTCCAGCAGAAGACTTTGGGTGTACAGGTTAGGTGTTGCAAAATAAAATTTGTGACTACTGACACAGAATTCAAACCCCAGTTTGGCAGTCTATCTGCTAAATGAGAAGAGCTAGGTGTCTGAGGAAAATGGTTAAAGAAATATTAGAAGGCAATCAAGGGAAAGACACTGAAAACAGGAGTGTGTCTGAAATCCTACTTCTATCTAGACTTAAGGCATCTGTCTTATCTATCCAGAGACCAGGGGTCTCTCTGACTATTTTTGGCATTCTTAACTATTAATTTTCTAACAGTTAGTAGTTTGTGCATTATAAACCACAAAGAATTTAATCATATCTTCCATGACTAACTTGAGCAAACTATGATACAGAATACAGGCTCCCCAGGGAAGTGGTCACACTAAGCCTGACAGAGTCCAAGAAGTGTTTGGACAACACATTCGGGTACTTGGTATGATCCTATGCAAGGCTAGGAGTTGGACTTAATGATCCTTGTGAGTCCCTTCCAACTCAGAATATTTATTCTGTTATATGGTGATTCTGTGAATTAAGGGTTTGGTTCTAGGGTATACAAGAAAGTTAACATATAAATTGAAAGGTTTCTTATTTCTGAAAAGTTCTTGATATTTTAGTATTTTTTGAAAGTTTTCCCACTGCTTATAAGCAGAAGGTACTTCTGTTTACTGGGCTAAAGGTTTGCAGTAGTAACTGAATGTCTAAAGACACAGAGCTGATTACACAGCTATTACTGACTACATTTTTATCACCTCAAATAAAGTAATAATAGAAAAGAGTTCATGATATCCTTATCTCTGTATCGTCCAGGAAGCTTTGCCTGGTGACAAGTGCTAAGAAATCATTCAACCCCAAACAAGCAGTGTAACTTCTCCTTGAGAGCACTAGTCACTTGGTATGGGTCCATGAGGGGACTGAGAACTGCCTCTATGGCTCCAGATGTGATAATTATTTTGCATGTATGTATTTTGTTCAACAGGCATAACCTGAAGCCAAGCGAGGGCTGTATTACAGCATGATGGAGTAGTAGGTGCTCTTATTATATCTAGGCAGTGTTTCAGGGTCTGGACTTCGAGGATGCAGGAGAGCAATGGCTCTCCTGCAAGGCTGTTGGAGGATTGTGAGAACTTGAGGGAACCCAGCCTGGCCTGGACTTGTGTATTGGGAACCTTGTGGAAGATGTGTTTGAGGAATTAGCAGAATCTTGACAGACCATGTCTGCTCCACTGGGCCTCATACTTAGCAACTGAGAAGCCCATATGTTATTATTGTAGTCTGTAATTTATCTGTGCTCATCAGCTGGAATGAGCAAAAGGGAGAGCTTCTCTCCACGGACAGGATTTGCTCTGTGCAGTATACTGTGAGAAAATCCATCTTGGCTCCATTCAAGGTTATGTGAATTGAGAATGCCTGGCATCTGAGGGCAGGTAAGATTTACTTACTGTCTATATGCCTTTTCTTATCCTGTCTCATTGAAGCAGTTATCTTATTAAGCTGTTTGTTGGGTCTTCCTTATTGCAATTCAGAAAAAACCCTGCACTCTCACTCCCAGGAAAGAACAAGTTTTCAATATGCAGCAGTCCTGGGATGAATTATCTCAAAGGCAGCTAGTTTGGCCCATTATGGCTAAAATCATATGAGGTGTAGATAATCAGGGGGTGGGATCTTGGAATTTTTCATGGGTCTAAGTTATTTAACAGTATAAGTATACTCATTGTGTAATACATAGCCATAACCTATTTCAAAACAATTTTTAATTTATAGGAGGAAATTTGAGACCAAATTGCATTAGATGATTTTAGTATAACATTTTCTCTGCCGCAGCAATGTATTTCACAGCATCAAACCCCCTTGTTTTCCTCCTACTATGTCTAGAGACTTTCATCTCATATGGGAAGATATCTTATAGACAAAATATACAGAAAAAAAACCAGAAAGCAATTTACCTCAATTTACCTCATATTTAGACCTGAAGAAGTCATATAACCTTTTTATACAAGTCAGATTAGCACCGGTCAGGGTTATGTTTGATGTCTTTTTAAATGCATTGCTTCTGACATACAAATACTAACTCCCATGCAAGTTAAAATTCTCCAAAGATTTACAACATGGATTTAATGAAAAACAAAAATGATTTCCACTTCAGCAAACCCTCTGTTTAGTTCTGATTTTATGTGTCTTAAAAGAATTCTTCTAAAAAACCAATCTATTTGTCCACATGATAAAATTGCTCAATTGCACAGCTGAGACTGGGGCTTATCACATGAATTACAGAGAGAAGGCAAGTCTCAACAGCACTGCTTATTGGAGTGTGGATGCTTAGAAACCCAGTCAAAGTGTTTGAAATGTAGTAATTTCCATGGCTTGTTATTACAGATTCCAAAAGGGATGGTTCAAGTGTCTTAACATTGGAAGTGTAAAATGAGAGGCTATTGATTGTCACTAAATGTGAGCTAAGGAGAATTAGTTTACCTTGAGGGCTCCTCTGTAACATGGGTGTTGTAATTCTACAACTAATATGACAAATTTGCCCATTCACCCAGAAGACGCAGAGAAGGTCATTTTTCCTATCTGGTATTCAGAATTACACAGGTAGAGAATGAACTGTTAGTTAGATGTACAGTTATGAAAAATCCCAATTACCACACAACATCTGGCATCTTCTTTCCTCACAGATACTGTTAATATTATCTCTTTGGAATATTGCGTATATGAATGTGATAAGGAAATGCTGATCATTCTTAAGACCTATGACCTAGGAGATATTTCTGACATTTTTCACTAAACTTTTCCACATCATGAGCTTCTGATACTCTAATACAATTGGCCAACAGTAACTATAACAAAAGTTAGCTGTTGTTTTGTTGGTACAACAAATGACGCTTCCCTTTTTATTCAATGCATCATTGCATTTCAGAAAATGAAACAGGATTTTCAAAAAACCCAATAATTTTTAGTCTTTATCAGAATGGAAGCTTTCCCCTATCTTATCACTCTACCAAAGAACATGTACTGCATTACAGATTCATAAGTTTTTGGGCTGGCACAACAGCATTTTGCCGGTACATCTTCTTGTCTCAGAGAAAGATTGCATCTAACATAAGCACTCACTAAACCAGCTAACAGAAAGGATTGTTATGATTATACAAGGAGATCTCAAGCCAGCCAACATTAAGTGCTATTGTATTCTGACAAGCTGAAGAGGAGAGTAGTGTATTTGAGGGTGAAGGGAAGTAGTTTCCAGGAATTTAGAACTTGACAATTACTTTTGCAATTTCAGTTCCAAATATTAGTATACCTGTGATAATTAGGGTCAAAATTAGCCAGCCTGAACTTTCTTCTGCAGTCTGAGATCAATGACACAATGAAACAAATTAGAATTTTTAATACAAGGGAAAAATTTCCAAAGATTGCATGAAGCAAGAAGGCATAGTTAACTTTTTCACACCTTACCATTTCATTAGGATTTTTTGTTAGGAGTACCCAAAAAGAATAGAAATGGATTTTTAAAAACTTCTTGTAAAAGTAAGGCAGGACTGATAATAGATTTGTTTACTCTTCTTGCATCATTATTTTAGTATGAGCAGTCCTTCAAAGGCCGCAGTCTGGATTGTATTTTCCGAAACGTGCTCACTGGCAAATGCTGTCCCTGGCCTGAAGAGTTTCAAGACCACAGCTTCAGTCTAGTGAATTCAACAAAATGTAGAACAGGATACCTGAAAGTATTACAGCCTTGGTTTAGATGCCAATGCATATTGAGGGCCCCGAATCATATGGAAGTATGTTGTTCTATTACAAATAAACAGTATCTGCTACCCCAGCTACTGTTTGTTTAGCCTGCTTTAAGTGGGTCTTATCACCTGTCAGCTCTTCTCAACAGCTATGATTTTATAATTCCCACTGTCCCTTTCTCTGCTTTCCTGTAAAGATAGGCTGACAGAGTAGGGGTTGTTCAGCCTGGAGAGGGGAAGGCCCTAGGGGACACCTTAGAGAAGCCTTCCAGTACCTAAAGAGAACCTAAAAGAGAGCTGGAGAGGGAATTTTCACAAAAGCATGTAGTGATAGGACAAGGAGTTAAACTGACAGAGTGTAGGTCCAGATTGGATATTAAAAAGAAATTCTTTACTGTGAGGGTCATGAGGCACTGGAACAGGAGAAGCTGTGGATGCCCCATCTCTGGAAGTTCAATGTCCTGTCCCAAAGCTACCTTTGAGTTTTCAGCCACCTGCTCTAGTGGAAGGTCTAGTGGAAGGTGTTCCCTGTCTATGGAAGGGGGTTGGAGCTAGGTTTTTGAAGGTTCTTTTCAAGTCAAACCATTTTATGATCCTTCGTCTGTACAGACAGGAGAATTTGGGTCTGACCGACTCCTAAGGACATTCTTTCCCAAATTTCCTTCCAGGGCTCCACAAACAGAACTGCTCTCATCCTTCCCATGCTATTTTCCCCTTTATTCCATGTTGCAGCTTTTTCATCAGTTTCACATACATCTTCTAGCAAAAGAACAAGTTTTTAATTTTTTTTGGTCAAAAATCTGTTTCACTAAATAGAATTTTATCATTATTAATGTTTATTTTGAAAGCTCAAGATGCAGACATCTAGCACTACATACATTTGAAACTTGCTCTATCCTTATATTCTCCAAATGAAAACTTTCACTGCACCTTTGCTTCATTAACTGGGCCAAACTGACCACTTTGCTGTTGCATTCAGTGGGTAAAATTGACCTTTTCTTGTTCCGGTTTGAGCTTGTGTGGGTAAAATTTGCTTGACCCTGTCAAAGATGTTATTTACATGTCAAATGTGCCTCTCAGACCAGCAAAAGAAATTGCTGAAGCTATTCCAATCCCTTTATTTAAGATTTTGCCTTCTTGACTCCTCTATAACTTAGCAAATTACCCCTTCATGCGTGCAAACTTCATCCAAAAGTCAATGCATGAGCTTCTCTCCCCATTTGCTCAGTCTTGGTCTGAAGCAAAATTATGCAACACCCGCATGACTAATCTGTTGTGAATAAAGCCCAGAGTTATAATTTCTGCCTGTTCTCTGAAAGTGGACTTTTGAGGATACTCCTTGAATACTTTACGCCAAACATGACTGTTTGGATATTCATGCAATTAAAAGAGGGGCCTCCAGTGCTTTTGGCAGCTCTGTTTATAAGTCCAGCTGCATTTGGCTTCATTAATGCTGCAACCTCATTTTTCCTCTGATTTCTTTTCCTCTTTCTTTTAAAACCTAATGAAATGACTGACTGAGATAATTTAAATGATCTATACATTTGTCAGTAATTACACCTATTTCTCCAATTAATTTGCTTTTAAATCTCACATCAAGTAATGTCAATTTTGTCACTGACCTTAAACTCAACATTTTAAATTCACCACCCCTGGTAAATAGTGCAAGGTAACTCTGCTTAATGGCATGATATTACCCTGTATTGACAAAAGAAAGCAATTTTAAAACACTCTGGCACATTTCGGCAATAAGTCAGTAAAACAAAGGGAAACAAAGGAACCGTTGTTTGTGTGTGAATTGTGAAGATCTCATATAAGGAATCTGGCTCTTGTTTCAGTGAGATTTTTTTTGGTGTAAGGTTTTTTTTTGTCTCTTGCGTGCATGATTTTACATGCATTCTGTTCCACAGCACTAGCATTAACAAGGCTGATTTATAATAGCTGTTTTCTTTAGCCTAGACTTCACTGAAATGCACAGCCCCAGGCATGCTCACCTCTGCCCCAGGGGAGCAGCCGTGAGTTGCCTTTGCACATGTACTGCGGGGTCCCACTTCCTGGGAGCGTACAGCTTAGCCTGTCCACACACTTGATGTTCAGCTCTTCTTCCCTGGATCAGTCCCATGGCATGCTTGCAGGGAATCTGGAGCTTCCAGGAATGGCTGGACTTCCAAGGCTTGTGAAGTAGGTTTGGTTATGGGTAGTGGTTATGGGTATTGTTGGATGTTTGTTGTGCAACCTATGACAAACAAAATTCTCGTGGAATACGATGATAGAAAGTGGGACATGGATTCACCCTAGAATAGTGCTGACAGCCTTATAGTATTGAATTTGTCTGTCTGCTGCTCTAGGATAAGCATTTGAGGTCAGTTTCACAGAGTTCTCCCCCAGTTCTCAATCTAGATTAAAATTCCCATAGTAGGTCTTCCAGATTCACTTGATTCCCAGCATGCTACTTACTGTTGTATTTAACCCTACACACTACTGTGAGATTTAGTCAGAAAACCGTACTATTCATACTGATACCCTCCTTTCCACCCTCTCCATCTTCATTTTAGATATGAAAAATGGATCTGCTTTCAGGTATTTGGGTAGAACTCTTTTAAAATGGCCATGTGTCCGTCTGAGGATTATTGAAGGCCTTTTTTTTTTCCTATCATAACACATAACAGTTCTTGTTCCCTGTCTCTGCATGACGATTTCCCCCCTTTTTTTCCTGAAGCACTCATCCTATCATTTAAATAGGATAGGGACAGGGACAGCCTTACGTGCAAATTGACCTTCACTCTTCTTTACACTGCCAGTATATTTATTTACTCTTCACTATTTTCTTTAACTATCTGGAAAAGGGATGAATAATGAGTTTGCAAAGTTTGTGATGATAAGTCAGTCAGGGCAGACTGTGGAATTACGGGTGTATTTTATAACAATGAACACCTGGGTAGGTAAAATGAAATTCACTGTGGCTAAATAATAAAGTGGCAAGCATGGCAAACAAAATTTCAGCTTCACTAATACAGTGATGTGTTCTGAGCTGACTGTTGTTACTGAGAATGCAACCTGAAAGATTTTTCTATCACAGTGTTGTCATTGGTCACTAGCAGTTAAAAAAGTATTTAAAGCTTTAGGAATGATTTGAAAGGTAATAGAAAACCAGCAAAAAAAATTATGCCAATGAATAAGTCTGCCATGTTTTTTCTAGTACATAATATAGAAAATTCTTTGCTAAAGGGAGCAGGAGATAACATAGCAAACGAAAGAAAACACGGGAAAAAAAGAAGGAAGAAGGATGAACCTGTGTCACTCCTTTTTCATGAACACAAATATACATGTGGCAATGGTTCAAAGGTCCACTGGGAAAGTTTAGTCTGGACATTAGGAAGTAAGAGGGTGGTCAAACACTGGAACAAGTTTCCTATAGAGGTTGCCAATGCCTCAAACCTGTCAATGTGTAGGAGGCTTTAGGACAATGCCCTTAATAATGTGCTTGAACTTTTGGCCAGCCCTGAAGTAGTCAGACAGCTGGACTAGGTGATCACTGTAGGTCCCTTTAAACTGAAATAATCTATTCTATACACACATGCACACACACACAAAAGTTAGAGCAGGCACTGTGGTGTCAAAATTATGTCTATTTACTCCTAAAATTGATTGGTGATAATTAATAAGAGCTTTAAAATATTAGGACAGATGTCTTCCCCTTACTATCTTGCTTAAATGTTTTGCAGCTGCTTGGTTTACTTTCAGGACATTATAATAACATTAGTGTAATGTGCCCTTAAAAATGCAAGAAGAGCCTCAGGCACAGTTGCTTGTATTGTTTCTCTACTGAGACCTCTGCACAATCTGCTGGATTCCCACCTTCTCAGCCCAGCTCCATGTCCCTTAGTTACTGCTCCTCTCCTAATCACTTGGAAGTTTCAGAACAGCCTGAAAAACAAAGATATCTGTTTTTATGGACTATTCCTAATGCTGTGAATCTATTCCTGATGGACTAGTATGAAGATACAGATCTCCAAAGCCCCCTGCCTGGAAGTGAGGTGGCATGTTGCCGCCCTTTTGCTGTTTGTAGACATTCAGGGGACTTTTAGCCTTGCATGAAGGGTTCACTGGTATTTTTATTCCGTAAAATTTCATGAGAGACACGAAATGGTGCAGTCTGGTGGATAGGAAACGGGAGAAATAGCACAGATAACTGCATTTCTAACCTTTGTCTTGATAACTTGGACAAGTTCATTTCAGTTTTTTTGTCTGGAGGAAACACTTGAATAAGGCTTTTACACAAATCACTGAGATGAAAATGGTGCATGAAATTTAGGATAATCTATCTTCTCTTTATAGACAAAACTTTCCACCGTCATTTCAGCCAGCATGAGAAGGTAGATGAGCACTCTTTATCAGCTCCAGAGTGGAGTCAGCTGCTTTCCTCCTGTTACCCCCCCCGGGTGCTCTTGGAAGAATCTTTTGCACCCTTAAACAAATCCCTCGAGTAATATCACAAAGTTTGTTCATATGGGTGAACTGAGGGAGCAGCGGCCAGCAGTAGGGTGAGTGGGTATGGGGGAGGAGGGGGTGGAAGGGAGAGTCACAGACAATTCTGTAGCATTTTTCTATGTACCACTGCAAAGCAAATATTGTTTGTGAAACACTTGCAATAAAAGCCATAAAAAACAGAGCACGTAAACCTTAAGTGATTTGAATTTGCACTGTTCTTCATTATGATGGGCAATATGAATTTTCTTTGACTGCAGAAAGGGATTCACATTTTTAAAGGTATTTTTCTTTCATTAAAATATTTATCCCCTGTGCAATATAACATGGATGGAGACAACTAGTTAATGTCAGCTTCTAGATTCTGCTTTTAACTTATTTGACAGTTGTTCATAACAATACTTCTGGGAATCTGGGTATGTCGTATTTGGTTGCCATCAACAACTCACAAAGTCCCTACAAACAGAGGACCTTGGTCCAGTCACCTGTGTTGCCTTACTGTCATTCTGCTGACATCAAACAAATGATTCTCAGTTTATACCAATGTGAACAAAGTAGTCTCTACCCAAAAGCTGTGAATCCTCACTGTGATCACAAAGTACATAAAAAATTGACAGATTGGGAACTGAAGATTTGGGGTGTCCAATAAGAAAAATATATTCTTAAGCATTCTATAAAAATTACAATTTTTAAATACCTAATATCATATGAAAAGTCAGAAATTCAAATAATGTCACTAATAGGTCTGCCTTGAATCTCCCCTTCCAGCATACCTGTACTTTGCTCACGTCCCATTTTTCACCCAGTGGTGTCAATAAAAGACTGGAAGTTGACAGCCTGGGTCAGATCACTCAGTTCTGCCTCTGGCAGTTGTCAGAAAGGAATATGTCATGTCACAGGGTCCCTCTAAAAACAATGTATTTCCATCTGTCAAATCAGCAGCTGCGACTGGACCAAAAGGAGCCTTTCCACCCATTTGATTTCTGTGGCCCTGCATTTGCCAAGCATTCAGCCACAGTACATGGCCTGGGCTTATGGCATCTGGGAAATCTCATGGCCAAAAACTGTGTCCAGAACTGTTTAATTATCAAGATCAGATGAATTCTGCTTGGCATTAAATGAACATGTGGACAATTTATTTACTGTTACAAATGAAGGAGAATAATATTTCTAACTCTGGTCAAGATGTGTCAATGCACTAAATACAATGTGCTTTTCCAGTGAGTTTCGATGTGTTGTGCTAGGAGTAGGTAAAAAATCTGTGGTCATGAAGTATCCTGCCTTTGTAAACATGACTCTGGAGGACCTTTTTGTCCTGCTACCCTTTCTTCTATGAATTAAATAGTCCCCACTTTCTCTATCAATTTACATGTTATTTCACATCTAAACTTTAAACCTTGGTTTCATTTCTGGAATTCACCCTATATTAGCTTTAGTGAAAAAGGAACACAGACTCGACAAGGGCATTTGGACAGCAATTCTTGTGTTTTATTAACGTTATATTACCTGTGTTAGAAGGATTAGGAAACAGAACAAGCTTCCCACCCTACTGGTAACATGTGACCCAGATTAGGAATGCCTACTCAAAGGAATTTAGGAGTTCTATTATCATTAAAATCCATAGAGACAGGCTCAAATGGCTTTGGGATTAGGGCCTGCATGTAGTACATTGATGATAAGATGACAAGAAATTGTTGCAAGACTATGTTACTTTTATAAAATATTCAATATATATACTTTTAATTTACTTACTTTGAAACATTATCAAAGTATTACATAGAAAAGAAAAAAAAATTAAATATTTTCATCATTACCCATTGATTTGTTGTTCAATTTTGTTAACAATCTAATATTTTGCTTTCCAAATCTTACCTTCCAGCTAATTTGTTTTGACATATACTGAAGTATGGATTGCCAGATGTTCATTGCCACTGACAATTTTACTGTTTAGTATTATACATCAGCGCTATGTAAACATCCTTTAGGAAGAACTCTCCTGAACTAAAAACCAATTACTTTCAATATTTTCTCTTGCCTATAAATCTTGCTCCATTTCATTATATTTATTTATTTTATTTCATATTGCCTTCATAAGATGTGAATTCTTCAAGCCTTTAAATTTGTCATGAGTTCACAATCAAAAGATTGTTTTCTTGGCAGTTTGACTTTCTGCTTTATACTCTTTCTTGCAAGTACCTAAATCTTTTTTGTTTCATCTGTAATCAGGCACATCAAAGTTGTTTCCCTCTAATTGTCAGAGCTGCTATTTGAGTTTTGTGATCAGATATTTGGATGCACTTAAGGCTAAATGAAATAAATTGCTAGGGGGAAGCAAGAGAGAAAACAAAAGCTATTATGGAATAAAAACACAGGAAATGAGAGACAGAAATATCACGTAAGAGTACAAGGACGAATTGTGCTCATGAGTTAAAAGAATTCAAACTATATACCTTTACTAAAGTGAATTTTGAATGAAAATTGATGTGGCTTTACAGGCAGTGTGACTTTTTAAATGGAAATCATTGGAGTAGGAAATATGCTGCATATGTACTTCTACCCTTAAATATTTTGAACAAAACCCCAGCGAGCCTGATCATTTAAGATTACTGATACATAAGACAGCACTTACATAAAAACAAATTATAGTTGCTCTGTGACAGGCAAGAAAACAAAAACAAGACCCAAGGTATAAGTCCTGTTTCCTCTTAAGTTAATAATTTTACCCCTGAACGGAAATAAATTTATACTTAAATTTACAAACTTAGAACATGTTTTGCACTTTCTAAGGAAAGGAGTAAGAAATACAGCCTGTGGTTGATGAAGACTAAGTTCACATCACATTTATATGGAAAACAATTAATAAATGAGTTGTGCATAGAAAGAAATAAGCCTTGGTCAGGCTGTAATTCCAGTTCATGTTGGCTATTACAATAATGACTCTTTGTATTTGTAAGCCCACAGGCCCCTGCATTCAAGTTGCACTGAGAAAGACAGCTAACACTTTTAAATGCATTAGATGATCTTCCATTAGATTGAACTAATGTTGTCTTCTGCAAAAACACAGAGCATTGACTTATTTGCATGCAATAAGGAGCTATATCTAATCACAGTAGCTGAACTGACTTGCAAATCGAGTCATGACATGTCAAGAATTGTCACTGTTTTGTTCATGTCAAAAAAGAGCCAACTACTATCTTTAGGCTTTTGAGCCTTATTCAACTTTAAACAAAAGCAAACCATTGAAGAGTATTAGGAATAATCAGGTCTAGAAAGAGGTTGAAAACCAGAAAAAAACCCAAAAAAACAAAACCTCCCCAAAAAACACCAAAAAACAAGGCAGATGAGTTACAGAAGACTGTATAAACACTTCCTGGGAAGCAGGATAGACTTAAATCAAGCAAATTTTTCCTGTCTGTGCTACATCTCTCACATTTTCCTTATGGACCTGATAAAGCATCAGGCCTCTAGGTGTCACAGGCTCCCAAAAGGTGACCCAAAATGTCTGTGAGAGAAAAACATGCAGGTCCTCTTTATCAGGGTTCAGTCCTTGTTGCTGTCTGACTGTGTGGATGTGATCAGGGACTGGATCAGCTGGGCAAGGGAAAAACATGTTCTATGAAGCAAAGTGAACACCGAAAATTTCGGCTTTGGAGGATGCCTGAGGTGTCATGGAGGTCCACTAAGATGTTTGGGGGATGACTGAAGTACATGACATACAGGAAGAGGGTGAGAGAAATGTGTTTGTTCACCCTAAAGGAGAGAAGGTTAAGGAGAGATATTATTACTGTCTGCAGTTACATAGAAACAATGGAGCCAGACTCTTATTGGAGTGGCACAGTGATAGGATGAGATGGAACAGAGAGAGGAATTCATATTAATGAAAATTCCCACTACTCACTAAAAAATGTCACTGTGAAGGTAGCCAGGCACTAGAGAAGGTGATGCAGTCAGTCTGTGAGATCTCCATCCCTGAAGGTACTCAAGACTTGGTTGTATGTGGCCCTGAACAACCAGATCTAACAGGCCCTGCTTTGAGCAGGAGGATGGAGAAGGTGGCCTCAGGGGTCTCTTCCCACCTACACAATTCAATGAGTCTTCCTCTATTTGTTTCTGTGCCTGCACAAATGGCCACTACACTGTAACAAAAATACTACCCCAGCTGCCATATTCCCCTTCCGCTCCCTGTGAGATTGTGTTAATACCATGAGTGTCCACAGCGTTTTGAGAATACTGATAGTGCACAGGACACTACAGAATTACTCATGCCATCTGTTTTTCTATTGTTAAAGATTAAAAATAAAACTCTGAACATTTATTATGTTGGCAGACTAAAAAACACAAATTGGTATTTTGTATTGCCTCACTTAAGTAATTATCAAGTGTCCAAAAAAAAAAGTGGGAAAGGAGAAAAGGGGAGACAAAGCCTATCTTGCATTACACTAAATGGTAATTTAAAAGCAATTTCCACAGGGCTTATCTCATTCCCTGTTATTCTAACCAAATCCTGTAGTTTTCAGCCCAACTTTGTCCCTTAAAAACTAGGAATTGTTCTTAGTAATCCCTTGGAAAGATCACCATCTCTCCTGTCTTGGGGTAAAGAGTCTTTATCCTGCATTAGGTGCAGCTTTTCATGGAAATCCCAATCTTGGCAAATCTCTGGTAATCCTCACGGGATATCCATGTCTTTGCTCTCTATATAGACAATGTATACAAACCAAATACCTTCAAGACAAAGGCATATGTCAGAGCTCCCACTCTTGGAGTATCCCTTTCCATCTCTTTTTGCTTTTTGCCTGTGAGCAAGCCACTGTTTACCACACTACTCCAGCCCTGCCTGATCCCGCTTCTTCATCATCCCAGTTCACTGGTTGAGCAAGCTGACAACCTCATACTCTTTTCTAACTGGGAGCAACTGGCCCATGCATTACTTTGCTGTATCAAGTAGCTGGTTGGCCATCCAGCAGATGACATTACCTGCACCACAAATAAAAGGAACAAAAATAATTTCTGGATTAATAATTAATCCATCCATCTGTAGTTGAAAAGCAGGTTATTCAAAACGGATGTTAGGAATTCAGGGTCGTTTTCTGCCATTATAAAAATTGTTGATTCACAGGAATGAGTTAAGAGCATGAAGATCTCTTGTGGCCAGGGAAGCTTGGACTTTGCTCTGAAACTGATTTGTAGTACTTCTCAATGGAATAAGTCTCCTTGCCTCTCCTTGCCTTTACATATTATGTTGTGGTGTAAAATGGTTTGGAATGAGGTCTCATTTTCCCTCATTTATGTTTACCGCACAAGTGCTTGTTGCAGCAGGAATGTATCTATTAGAAGTATGGCCTTGTTTCAGGCATTTAGTTTGAGGCCACACAGAGTCTAAAATAAAGGTAATGGATTTCTTTGTGCTAGACTTTCTCCACTCAGCGTGGCATTAACAAGGCACCTTAGTGACTATACTCTGGACTTTTTTATTATTAAAATTTTATTATTATTATTCTTTACCTATCTCTTAAAGCCCACTGTTCGAAAAACAAGTGTATGTAGACAAGCTGTTATACAAAAAGAATAGCGTGAAGGGAAAGAAATTGTCTTTGACAAATTAATTAAAACGTACTAACTAATTATTAATAAAATGTACTTTAATGAGAGCTTAGACATTCCCTGTCTGGAAGTGTCATTTAAAAAAATGGAAATTCCAGTTAAATAAACCTTTTATGAACAATTAGCAATTACATTTTCTGTTTCCCTGAGCAGAATAATGTGTACCTGCAATATTCATGTGATTAGTCCAAGCATGGGCCATGTTTGAGATGCTCACACATATCCTTCTTAGCACTATCAATGAAGATGTGACTGTAACTCTTTAGCATATTGGCACTTTGAATCTAAAAACTGGTATGGCCATAAAGCCTTTGAAAGGGGCTAGAACTAATAAGAAAATTCTGCACATTAATTCAAAGGTAAGATTAGGTTATATACCTGTCTAGGTATAAAAACACAGGGCACTTGAAGTAACATCATTGTTTATCTTTTACCAAGATGAAGTTTTTCCAGCCCTCTCTTCAAAACAGAATAAGAATTTAAAAATTGAACTTGAAAAAAAACAAATACCAAACACTGTTATCCTTCCCTACTTTTTTTCTTGAACTTTCTAACGTAACAGGTATACATATTCTTGATAACAAATTGTGATGCTGTTTTATCTCACCAAGAGCTTTGAGGTCATGCTTTCAAATGTGGTTTGGTAGCATGCGCGTAGAAATTTACACTCACTTATTTCACTCATCTACATTAAGAACAATACAATTTAAGACTTATAAAGAAAGCTGAAAACGCAGAAGTATATTCATCTGATTTTACTAAAAAAAAACAAACTAAAGAAATCCTTCAGTAATCTTGAAAAGTATCAGTGTAAATACATTAGAATTGTTAAAGAGTTTGGAATTTATTCCATTAATACACTTGCATGTATTTTTCTTGTGATCATGGCCATCTGATTTCACAGAGGTCAGAAATGAAAACTCATTCGTTGCCTGCAGTAGGTTTTAGACTAAGCAATTGTATGCAGATTTGCAGTAATGACTATCTAGGAAAATCCAGGCATGTGTACAGGAGTACTAGGAAGTATCCCTGCCAGCATGGCTTCACAAGGCTTCGCTCTTTTTAAATAGAGTCCATGTGAAAGAAATGAAGACACAGGAGTTGTGTTGGAGACCACTGTTACCATGAGCTGAACCAGGTTGCATTTGTGGTAAGAGAAGGAGTATTCCTACATCTCAGAAGTCACTCAGAGGACTTGTTCTTCTTAGCTTAATATGGCTGGGACCACAGCTTTTATAGGCAGAAAATCATCAGAGAGTACACTATTACTGAGAACTTCCAGCCTTGGAAAGGAAATACTCTGGTAATAGAAAATTCACCAAAGCTTCCAACTAGTTCACCCCTATCGATCATTATTGTCTTTCCTCTTAAGGTGAAGTATATAAGCCATCCCATCAGATTTTGATGTGAAAACTAAACTGAAGACGTACTTGTCTACTGAATCAAATACTTACATATTTCCCTAAAATATGCTTTCTATATCCTTATTTATTCCTATATTCTTCTCCAGTGCTTTCCTACATTATCAAAATCTTTCTTGAACTGGTGGTGCTTTTCAGCAGCAGTTACCACAGTAATAAATACAGGAATACAGAAGTTCCAACAATGTACTTCATTGTTTAAACACTGGAAGGCTGCATTAATCCTTTTATTCTAGTTGAGTATCAGTCATCACCTGTAGGTTCATTTCAGGATACATCTGCAGCTCAAGTTCTCTGTTGTGCAAGTGTGTTTATGTTATTTCCTTCTGCCTTTATGTCTTCAATCTTGTTCTACTGATCAAGACATCATTTTGTACCTATCAAAATGCCTTACAAAGTTCTAGGGATATTCCATCAGTTTTATTTGTATCTATTAAACTTACAAAATGCCTGTTTTCTGGATGTTTGTGTTATTTGTTCTATTCTTTCAGTTTTTTATTATCAGGCGAACATTCTGTTTATGTGATTCAGATCAGTGTCAGATTGACAAGCCTGGAACAGACTGTGTTGTTCAATTTATTTGTTTTAAATTTCAAAACAATTTAATCTTCCAAATTTCTAAAAACCATTTCAAGTCAACAAAAATTACTTAGAGATTTCTTCAGTGTTTTTAAAGCTCCTAAATGCAATTCTTTTGTATTTACTTTTTAAAAATATCTGACATTTATTGTTTTGGGTTAAAATAATGTTTGTTTAGCGTTATCATCAGAGAAAGAGAGGAGTTACTGGTCTATACTGCATCAAATAACAACTAGAAATGTTCAGCAAATGCTTCTACTTATTCTGGATCACTATTGACAATTCTACCATACTCCAAATAATCAGATAAAAGCGTAGTAGGAAACCTTCCCATCATCAGTTCTTGTTCTACTAGATAATAGAAGTCTCTATTATCAGGTTTCTCTTCAGAAGGCTTTTCTGGCACAGTAATTAAGCCATTACTCAAGAGTTTCAAGGTAATCAAGGGAGCTCTTTAAAAGTTTGAGCACACAATCCCAGTATAGCAGCTTTTATTCCGCAATCAGGCAGCAGAAGCCATACTTGCCTATGCTTCTCACATTCAGCAAAAACACTGAGGTGTGGTTTAGCCTAATCCTCCTTCAATTGCCTTCTGCACTAAGTGGAATTAGTTACTGTCGCTGATCTGATCTGCACTAACTGTTTTTGAACACCCCCAATCTCATTTAGGTCTCTTCCTCCACATTAATCCTTGACAGATATTTCAGCCAGAGGAAGATAGTCCTGTTGAAAGCCTGGGCTGAAGGTAATACAGCTATAGAAAAGCAAATGGCAAAATAGAGGAAGGAACGTGTACACGAGGAAAAATAGAAATACTTCAGAAAGTAGTTGGTGAGAAGAACCAGGTAAATTGCATGATTCCCCTCTGAGAAGGAGGGTGAAAGTAAAATAGCAGCAGAGCATGTTGCCCTGAAGTAAGAGAAAGAATGAAAAAAATGCTAAAAGAAATAACAGGTGATGAGAAAAAGAACAATACCTGATATTTCATAAAACAACTTCCAGCCTCTCCAGTTCTGATGAAATAATCTTATATGAACATTGATTATTTTTGCATTTCATATAAAGCTGCTCAAGAAAACAGGACTTTGAGGGTAATTAATTTATAAATCCCAAGTGACAGCACAGATCAACCTAAAGTATCAAAGAACATGTGATTAAACTTGCCTCTCAACTTCCTGGCTTCAAATCTCCCTAAAGTGTGAACTTTGAAGTCCAAATTACAGAGGATACCAGGCTTCTTGAATTTTTACTCCATACAAATGTTCCTTAAGAAATACCAAACCAAACCACCACCAACACCACCACAAACAACAAACAACAACAACAACAACAACAACAAAGAAAAAAGAAAAAAACCTTAATTTCAGAAAAATTTTTGGTAGAGTACCTCTGCACTTCTATTGCATCTTAACTGTATATCACATAAGCATCACTGGGACCAGCACAAGCAATAGGTGAACACATCAGCTAGAGGTAAACTACTTGGGGTAAGCTCATTTTAACTCATGAAGATTGTCAAATAAATATGCAGGAATTGCCTTCCTTGAACATCTTTTTCCCACAATTTCCCAAAATCCTGGATTTTTATTGGTACAGATACATTTAAGACTTCCTTAAGTACTTCTAAATCAGTTAGGCATAGCGCAAAATGACTGCATCAATGAAAGGGATGTGCTACAGGTCTCTTACTTGGGTTGTGATGGTAGATGCAGGCATAGTTCAGGGGGTGGACATCAGGTTCATTATATGGATGGAAGTTTTTTGTTTGACAATACAATATAGCTCAGCCTGAGTGCCCAGACTCTCTCATCACACCAAGGTTCCTGCCTGCCTCCTTCTGCCCTCCCAAGCTCTGCACATGTAAGAAGAAAAGGTCTCTTGATTACCATGCACTTCTAGTCCACAGAAACCAAACTGGAAAGCATCTGTAATGGAAGTAGGAGTATTGCAAAGGGCTTGCTCTATTTAGCTTGATTTATGTTTGAACCTCAGCTCCAAAAATTGTCCCTGTGTGGGGTAAGGTGAAGATGCAGTGGGAGAACAATGAGCAAGACCGCTGGTCTCAGATGTCTGGACTAGGTTTTTATCCTTCCCTTTGTTAAGAGATACTAGTGGATAGTCATCATCATCACGGCTAGGCTTTGCAAACAAAGATTTGTGAAGGGCTCTACCCACGTTTGTTGCAAGCACGTTGATAGTATTGCACATAAATCAGGTGGTGCCTATTTGGTAGTGGGGTACCATGGCATGGATAGAGCAGACAAATGATGATGGACCGTGTGTTACACGTGCTGGAGCTATGGGTTAGGTGCCACGCTTGTGATCGGCAACTCTGGGGACAGGAGATGGACCTAAAAGGCAGGTGAGGATGGACTCCTTCACCTTGGGTGCTATTGCAGGAATAGCATTCAGTAACCTACTGAGAGGGAGCAATTGTGCCAGACTGAAGAGAAACCCATAGGGCACCTTCCAGTCATAACCATAGTGCATGGCAATTTAATCTGCAGAAGTCTGCCCAAATTACATTCCTCTTTGTCTGCAGGGTCTGAGCGATACCCAAGGTTTCTGCATCTTTATTGTTACAACGTTATGAGAAAGTCATGACTGTATGATAAATATACAGAGTTGTCATTATTCAGCTTGCTTCTTTCAGGCTGAGGAAAAAATTAAATGTTCATCATTTGTCCTGTATAACATAATCTTGACTACAGAAGGTCTCTTCATCTCTATGCAATTGTAATGGGAAGTGATACAGCTTCTACTATCCTTCTGCTGCTCTTTTTAAACCTCACGAGACTGCCACTGGCCTTGTCCTGGTCCTACTGGTTGTCATCCTGTCCTTCCAGTCTGTCAACAGCACCACTCAGCTTGGTGTCATAAAGAAGTTGTCAGAAGTGGGATTCGAACCCACGCCTCCAGGGGAGACTGCGACCTGAACGCAGCGCCTTAGACCGCTCGGCCATCCTGACCTGCCTGGATACATGGAAAATTCTGTTCCAAGGTTATATAGATCATTTGCAATGACTTACGAAAGCAAATTCAGGTATTAGCCTCCAATGTGCCACAATTGTTTCTGCAAGCAGTAAGAGGATAGTATAAATATTGGTTTGGTTTTCCTTTTTGGTGTTTTTTTTTTTTTATACAATCGATGTATATGATAGTATTATTTGAAACTCCTTATAAGAACAGTTGAGTCTCTCCTATTATTAAGATTAGTCTTGTAGATATTTGAAACCGACATTTGTAAGAACCAACATAAAAAATATATGTGACTCCAGGCACACATGTCAACATAGCAGCTTTTAAGACACTAGTAGACATTTTTTTCTTTATAATAGCATTGCTTGCCAGGCATATCAAAAAACCTAAAAATATTTTACCAATTGGCTTCTTCTGTATGACATGAATAGATGAAAAGTTAAATAAAATGCTAAGTACACATGATGTACCTTTTTCCTGGCTTCTCCAGGTTAAATTCTTCATTAGTTTGCTGTTTGGATGAGATTCTCGCTGTGAGTATGAAGAATAATGAAGAATTTGCGTCACTGTGTACTCATACTAAGTCTGACTTTCTGTATTTGTTTTTAAATAAGCAAGTGAAGTCACTGCTCAGGTTTATGAGGAACCAAACAGGTAAGTTAGTCCCACTGTTGCTGATACAACTGTAGTTGAGAGAATTTGACTGTCAGATGGTGTAAAAGCTACAATTTTTCTAATTTCCATCATCCCACTTTGCCATTCCTGGCACTACTTTCTTCCAATGTTGGCATAGCTTCCTTGCTCAATTTGCCTTGTGCAACGCAAATGAAATGAAATCATCCTTTGAGTCCAAGACAGGATTTTCATCTCTCCCGTTTTGCTCATTGGTCCTCAGACAAGATGTACAACGGGAGTCAGAAGAGACTCCTCCCCAAGCTCGTGTGGGGTTGTGAGAACTGATGGTCCCTTCCCATGTCGCCTAGCAGTCACTGAATACAGACAAGATCCTGGAGCTGTCAAGGACCAAACACAGGGCTGGGAAGATGAGCAATAAATTATTCCCTGGTGTGTTTTGGGGACAGAAAAACTGTTCCTGGAGAGAGGAGGTGTGCTTTGGTGTCTGGAAGCAACCCTAACAGCAAATTTGGTTATAAATACACTGCTAGGGACTTGGATGGAGGGTTAGTTCAGAAACCAGTGTGCACAGCTGCAGGCTTCAGTCCCAGGGCTGTCTCTTAGTTTAAGAGAAAAAAAAAAAGAAAAATCTACTTGGTCTGTTTAAAAGAGTGCAAATTCACCAATGTTTTCAAACAACTGATGTTATTATATATTTATCCATTTAAAGCATGGCTTTTCCCTGCCAGTGGCAATCAATTTGTGTCTCAGAGAAAGCTGTGGCCTCAACTAAATGTTACATCCCAATTTCAAATGTTATTCCCAAGGACAGACTTATGCAGATGCTTTCCTTTGGGTATAGAGCACTACTAGGGAATTGAAAATTTATGATTTGTCAGGTCTGATAAACAGGATGAAATAGGTACTTTTAATATAAGGATTAACTGTTAAATCATCAATGTATGACTGCACAGAGGCTCAAATGCCATTCATAACAGAGATACTTTACTGAACTGGAGTCTATGACATATGTTTTAACTTCAAATAATGTTTAAGTGAAAAATGGCAGATGAGAGGGTTTTTTTGACCTAAGGTCTGTGCTACAGTTTTCATAGTTTTCCAGTTTTAGTTAAATATCAGCAGGAAGTTGCTCCCTAACAGCCTAGTTTCAAACTTATTTTGCAGTTCTTGGGATAGGTTTGGAAATTGATGCACAAAAATTCATGACCTGTCAGAGAATAAGAATAAACAATCAAAATTGATCCCTAGGTGGTTTTAAAGTCTCACTATTTAATTACTTGAAGAAGACCTTAATACATATTAACTATTAACATTTTCTTTGCTGCAGGCCAGTACCTTGTTTAGTCAGTTATTTTTATTCCATCAAAGTATTCTTTCTTGTTCAACTTAAATGAAAACCTGTTTTAGGTAAGCTATAGAGGAAACTGTCTATAAAACTAGCAGAGGAATAATTATAGTGAAAAATGGGATTTAAAATTGCTGAGAATTTCAAATAATAATAAATATTAACACAAATTCATACGAACTTTCCAAAAGCAGTGCATACACAACACGTCCAGATGCAAATGCATAATGAGTGCTAGAGGGTGATGCTAAAATACAACCAAAGGTCAGTAAAGAATATGAACAAAGAAAAACCTATGCCTAAAGTTTAGGGAATTTATGTAATTTACATTTCAATGTCTCTCGTGCCAATGACGAAGCTTTATTATGAATTTATAGATGACAATTTCTGCATGGGCCTTGGTACAACTGAGTTCTCCTCCTGGTTATCACCAGAATATTGTGTGGAACTGGGATTTGTCAGGAAGTTGGTGTTCCACATACCAACAGGGTAAGAAACTTTACCTCAGTTTAAACTATTCAGGCACTGAAATTGTATTTTCTTCTGGGCTGTTTTTCAGACTGAAACAAAACCTAATGTGTGAGTCTCGCATTGAGTGCACAAAATGGAAAGGTGAATTTGTCATCAAGCTCCCAAACCTCTGTGAGGCAAATCAAAATTCAAGAAAGACTGACAGTCAAAACTTTAAAGAATAGGAGAAAGTGCAAATCTTGAATTGGAAAAACACTTCCTAACATTTCTGTCAGATATTAATCATAAATCTTTTGTTTTCATCCCTCTTCTATCAGGTAAAAAATCATATTAGGAAACCAAATTAAACAGTAATAAAATATGCAAAAAACCTACCATGGTACTGCTTTCCAGATATCAGAATAAAATTTAATCAACATCAGTTTTCATGCCTATTTCTCTGACCTGTTTAACATATTGTTATGTCAGTGATGGTTAGAATGTTTAGGCCACTCTAGAGAGAGAATAAAAAAATATTTAATGTATTCTCATCACTTGGAAAATTGTTTACCTACACTGAATAAAAACACCTTGATTCAATGTTAATCCTACTGTCATTTTCTTGCTCATAGGGAACACATTACATTTTTCATGATTTTATCTCAGGTTGCCAAGGTGACATTTACTTTTTCACCTCATCATCCCCCGATTGATTACCTTTCTGTCTGATAACACAGTCCTGATTCCTCCACAGTTCTGTTCCTTTCGGCTACTACTTTTTCCTGTTTGGTATTACTGCCTGTTACGTTTCCATGGAGTCAGGAAGGCAAAAATCACTTTGTGGGAAGGGTATGAAATTCCACTGAAGTCTATCTCACTCCCTTACTTATGTTTTCTCATCCATGAATAGACTTTTACTGAGGCAGCTCTGGGAAAGGGAGGTCAACACCAGCTCCTCTCCTTGCTAGAGTTTCTCTTCTATTCTTGTAGACATTAACAGTCACCTGCAGAGCACTAGTGCTCGGTAGTCCTCCTATAAGCATAAGGTGGGATGTTTTCGAGTTAATATGCCTGTTCATCTCAACAATTTCTTACATTTTGATAACTAATGTAGCAATGTGTCTTTGTTGTGTTTTAACTTCTGGCAGCCACCAATCCCCACACAGCTGCTCGCTCACTCCCCAACCAGTGAGACTGGGGAGAGAATCAGAAGGGTAAAAGCTGAAAACTTGGGGTTTGAGATAAAGACAGTTTAATAGGGAAAGGAAAAACCTTGCATGCAGGCAAAGCCAAACAAGAAATTAATTCACTGCTTCCCTTAGGCAGGCAGGTGTTCAGCCATCTCTAGGAGAGCAGGTACTCATCACATGTAACGTTTACTTGGGAAGACAAACTCCATCATTCTAAATGTCCCCTGTTTCTCCTTCTTCCCCCCACTTTATATACAGAGCATGATGTCATATGGTCTGGAATATCCCTTTGGTCAGCTGGGGGTAGCTGTCCCAGCTGTGCCTCTTCCCAACACCTCATGCACCCCCAGCCTCCTCACCAGCATGGCAGTATGAAAAGCAGAAAAGGCCTTGGCTCTGTGTAAGCACTACTCAGCAATAACAAAAACATCTCTATGTTATCATCACTGAGTTCAGCACAATTCCAAAACATAGCCATGTACTAGCCACTATGAAGAAAATTAACTCTACCCCAGCCAAAACCCACACAGTTTTTTACTCATATTTTGGGAAAAACTGTCTCAGCAGTAGCAAAACTGGAGTTACTAAAGTTGTTTTCCAGTTTTGGAAGCTCTGCTAGTACTTCTTGTGCACCTCATTAACCACTATGCAACTCCCAGATACTATCCAGCTTCTGCTCAGCATGAAAGACAGGTTTACTTGCTAACAAGAATGTGGTTTTTTTTTTTTTATTTCTATATAAGACTCTCTACAAATTTCTGTAAATCTTTATAGATCAATCTATATATCTTCTAAAGCAGCTATTAATACTGCTATTAATATCACTGCTTTCAAGCAGGTTCAAAAAGGGGATAAATTGCTTTTGAGCATTCCACAAAATTTAACAATAAAGCGAGAGAATAATAAAGTATTTCCCAAGGTAGGGAAGGTGGGAGGCAATAAGAAAGGGAAATCATGTGTTCTGCTGTAAAATGTAGTATCCTGTGTCCATTATCGTGTATATAGAAGGATTGCTCCCTAAGACCACAATATTCAAGCTTTATTAATTGATGAGGAAGACTATCTATTAGTCTCAGACCGTGCATCTAATAACCCTTTTTAGAATTAATGTTGGTTACTAATTCTCTTATATCTGGGGATTTAGTTCCTTAGTAAACAGCATAATCCTGTGATTCATCCTAGTATGGTTTTGCCAAAATAATTGCAACTTGTATACCCTTTAGTTTAGGTGACCTCTATCTGTGGACTGTCAAAGTATTTAAAAATTTGAGGTGGTACAACTTCAGTCCTTTGGTTTATTAACAGACATGTTTCATGACCAAACATCTGTCTTTCATTTGATACAGCTGCTCTGCTAGAAGGAAACAGATTCAGGAAGATCTTCGTGAACCAAAGTAACAAAAAAGTTTACCTATTGATATTTAGCCTACCACATTCAGAAAAATCTTGTGAATTTTGAAAACTTCACAGATTTCAGTTTTCATGTTTATTCATTGGAAAATTTTCAGTGAAAATTCATTATTCCCTAGTCCTTGGTTTTAAAATTGCAACTATACTATTTGTAGAGGAAAAACAATGGTGTGGGACCTAGCAGATGTTTGAAAAATGAATAGTTGAAGCAAATGGTACACAAACAGCCCAAACCACTATTCAAACACATTGGCAAGTAGTTGCTATTAAAAAAGACATTTGTAAAATACTGTTTGATTTTACCATTTAGTTTGATCTCCTGATAATAGCACAAACTAAGAATAAGAAGCAAATAGATTACACAAATTTAAAATTTTATGGCTTCTTGGGCAGCATTCCAATATACATTGGCTAAATGCTAAGACGCGCAGTAGCATTGTACTCTTTATTATGCATTTGTTCACTGAAGTTTTCAGATTACAGGCATGGGAAATGCAAAAGTATAGTGACAGAGGTGGCACAAAATGGGAATCTGCACATGGCTATATCCATGGCTTTTGTTCTCGGCTTTACAGAGGCAGTTTCTCAGGCTAGGAAGTTTGCCAGTCTCGTCCTTCTTTCTTTTTTTCTGAAGCAATAAGTGGTTGCAAACTATGGTGTGCTATCATCCTTTCTGGTTGAGAACAGGGATCAGTAGTTTGGCTTTACATAAACCACTGAGGAGAAAATGCAATTAATTGGGAAACCTGATGTGGACTTGCAAAAGTAAGCTAGAGCTGAAACATTCCTGAGACACCTGATCCATTGAGTTTACTCTATATATACTAACATGAAATTAACCTTTACCCTATGGAGTTCAAAATCACATTTTTCAACAAAGATCTGAGGCAAAATTGCCCAATAGTAAAGTGAGATGTTTTCTTTTTCATGTGCAGCTAAAATGTTGATGTTATATCATTCATCAGATATAGTCAACAAGGCACACAATAAACCCCTTTTTGTGAAACCTGCCCTCTCTTTCTACCACACACCTTATGTTTTGTTATGTGTGCTGCATAATCACATGCTTCAAACAGCGATTTTCAGGATCCTGTCTGTTACATCACATAAAGAACAATCTTCTCTTTGGTGGGGCTTTAGTGTTTTAGCAAAGGATGATGTTGTTCAGAATGAAAAAGGGATTCTGCAATCATAAATCTTTTTTTGAATTTTAGCTGTTCATCTTTTTTTTATTATTATTATTGAGATCAGACAGAAGCTTTTAAAACCAGAAAAATTGTTGGGTGCTTTCTGATCCATAATTTGGAGTGCCTGTAGAAGTGTGAAATTTTCAAAAAAAGAGTTTTAAGAGGAAAAAGGAGAACTTTTGATTAGGAAGTTACCCACAATATACATTCCAAAAGATGAACAGAGCAAAGTTGTTTATCTTTGAGGAGAAACAGTATTCCTTCGCTAATGTTACCTTGCTAGTCTTTCATTCTTGAAAAGAGAAGAAAAAAATTCTTCTAAGTGTATCTGTCTTCTTTTCTGTTCTCTAAATGAGAAAAATCTGTTTTTCTACTGAAGTTCAGAAGAACAAATTAAAGTTAGTAAACACAATAGCTAGAGGTGACCTCTTTGGCTTCTCTGGGAGTGTAATTTTTCAGTAGTCCATACATTAAGGGAAACTATGGCAATGAGTAAATTTTCAGGAAATGGCTAGGATTATTAAGTCATCCTTTCATTAGATTTATGAACAAGTACAAAATTTGTATTTCCTTGTGGTCCACCTAGCATTTTTGTAACCAAATATTAGGTAGAACAAAACTCATTAACTTGAACCCCAGGACAATATAGAAATAAAAGGTGAAAAAATGATAGAAAATAAGGTTTGTGTGTTTAAATTTTGTGGGGGTTCAATTTGCTTTTTTTTCCCTTCAAATATGGCTTAAGGTTGTTGTTGTATATTATCTAACATTTTATTAGGCTAAAGACTATATTCAGGTCTGTATTTGTCTTGTCTCTGTACTGCAGTTCAGCAGAGCAGTACTTGCTCTTGGCACATGCTAATAATTTAAACCTAGAATTAATGCAGTGGTACTACTGTGCCTGAAAGAAAAATTATGTTCAAGTGGTAGATGCTTATGACTCTACTATGATATTAGTTTTTCCTTCTTCATTGCTCTATATTTTATACAAAATTAATTATCCAGAAGAGTCTACAGCTATGTGGTTTGGCTCACCATCTGCTTCTTCTGTTAATTTTACAGCAGGATCCGTATTTGTGCTGCTTTCCCACTGCATGTGCACGCACACACACACACATATCATATTATCCTACAATTGCTCTGGCATCTGGACATGGCCTACTGTGTAAGAGACCTGAGGCCTCAACCAAACCCATTTAAATAACTGGGGAGACTTCTGCTCAGTTATATAACTTTTGGATCAGTCCTGCAAGCTCCTAGCCATACTACAGTGTCCTGAAACCCATGTCTGAAATGCAAAGTGTGAGACTTAAACCTTTGAGTAACCCTGATTCCTTCAGTAATGCCTCCTAGTCATGTAACATGTTTACTCATTTTACCCTGAATTTGTGTCTTTGTAACATAATTTCTGTGCATATCCATTCATATGCATTCAAAACAGAGCATTAATCTTTTCCTCTTAAGAAAAAATGCGTAACTGGTTCCTCATATTGTGTATGCAGTGCTTGCAACTTTTCCCTGCCTCACAGCAAGTTGCCCTCTGTTTGCTGCTATTTTATTTCAACACTGCTTTTTGAGGATGTCTGCAGGGATGGACTGTATGGCTCTTTTCCCTCTTAAACTTCTTTCTGAAGGAAAACAGCACATGCTGCAATGCTTACTGCTCCAGCTAGTCAACATATTTTGCAGCTTAATCTGACTTTGTTCTAACACTTGTACGCTTTAGCCAGCTAGCAGCCTGTATATACACTGGAGAATATTAATATTAAATATTCTGCTCCCACTCTGGATCTGAAGCCCTGATAGCATGAGAACACTGATTTAGCTGTTCCCAACCAAAATCCTAGCCTTTTTCAGTTGCATTTAAATGGTCATAGGCAAAATGTATGTGAAGGTTCAGCTAAATTTGTACTGAACTGAAATATATGGATCTATTAGTCCTAAACTATGCTTACATAGATGATGGGATGATGGAGTTTTTCCAAATTATTTTGGATTCTTTTCAGAATTCAAACTATCCAACCAGTCCTGTCCTTACAGTTCTGTGGGCTGATGTTCTGCCTGGAAACACTCTTACATCACAGCCCTGCAATGGATCACCTTTCCCTTGCTCTCCTTGGATTTACCACCCCTCCTCACACTGTCCATGAAATCATCTCCTGGATAAATTTGGGCCTATTAAGACTGTTTTTGTTGCTGTGGCCCATTACCTGATAATTGAAGGAATCCAAGAAGTTGAAATACCTTAATTATTATGAATCAAGATCCCAGAATTCAGTCCCCAAAAAGCAGGAATTAAAATACTTCTACCAATTAACTTTTTAATCTACATTTAATATTTTTAGTCAGCAAAAATTATTTGTTAGCTACAGTATGACGCAATTTTGGCGCTTTTTCAACCGAAGGAGATTAATCTTACCTTGCTTTAACCTGCAGCCCTCAAAAAATAATAATTATAACTTGGTTGATATGTGAATATGTTTTTCAAAGTAGAGAATTGTTTCGAAACAGCAAATTACTTTCAGGAGCTTAAAAGAAAATGTGTTTAAAAATATTAAAAAGAGTAAGGGAGGACCTGATGGTCAAGAAAAGGAAAGTAAAGTTGGAAACCTTGATGTACCAAAACCAGCCTTAGTCAGTCTATCTTAACAAATATTCTTTAAAAATTACTCTACTATATGTGTTCCTGACCCTAAATGTCTCAAATTGCTCTGAGTCTCAGTTCTTTATGTAATCATCATCTCTATCACCTTCAATAGTGAAGAAATCATTGAATTGAATACCCTGTGTTTTTTTAACTGTCTGCAATATGGGCACCATTTTTTTGCATATCGCCCTATGGGAAAGCATATTCTGGAATTATTTAGAAAAAATTAATCCTACAATTTTATGTAATCTCCCATGTAATCCTGGGAGACCAAAAACATCTAACTTGACTCCTACAGTCTGTATAGCCCACATAAAGTCTACAATAATATATATGGCAATGAAACTTATTTTTCTAAGATATTCAATTTTGTGTAATTTGTTTTTTAAACTCCAGCATCTTTCATTTATCATGTCAAAGAAACTATTTTCTATGCAAATTTTGTTGTAAAAATGTAAATGGCTCAACTTTGTATTGTGTCTGGTATCTTTGTTCTTACTTTGTTCTTTTGTGTTCCCCTCTTATCAGATACTGTCTGCCTCTCCTTTTTATAAATTTGTCTTAAGCGATCTAATTTTTAACAGGACAGATTGCAGTGATGTATAAAAGCTATCCAGGAGTAACAAGCCCATTAACTTCTATGGTTTTGCTATTCTACTCAACAGCTTCCTACAGTTCTTGCACACATGAATTTGAAATTTTAAAAACTGATCCCTTTTAATAATACATATTCAGTTTCCAACAACAATACTAAAGCCATAAAATTTAGCAAATGCTGTCTAAGGATTTGTGGTGTGTACAAAAGATTGCTTGTGCCTTTCTCCCTTCAACTATATTTACACAACTCACAGAATTTGCATTATATTTCCAACATAAAGTTTCAACTTAATTGCAGTTCTTATGTTTCTGAAATGATCATTTCACTTAATACGGTATGAAAAATTGTCTTTGTTTCTTCCTTTTTTGCTTATGGGAAGTAAGAGATATAACGGAAGCTATAAAATACAGTACTGGATCTTAAAAGGAGGAAAAGATAGAGAAGACTTCCTACTGACTGGATTTCTGTAGAAGGGGAAAAAAGTCAGAGAATATCACAGAAAATTTTCTGCAATGTAAAAAAAAGTTTTCTCATAAAAAGTTATTTCTCAGAAATTCCAAGAAAGCAATGGTTTTGTGACTTTGTCACAAAATTGATAAATTTTTCTCTCTCAAATCTCCAAATAATTTTCATAATACTATTCTGATCAGCCTGACATTTTTTGAAAAGAATTAGAAAGTTTATGGGGTCATTCATGATCATTGACAATCGAGAACCAATTACAAGCAATCAAGTTACTCACAATATAAATGGATAATGACTATAAATAACAAAAGCATTTGTAATATCTGATAGACTTTTAAAATTTTCCTTCTAATAAGGGTTGCTATTTTAATCTAAAGTAACCTAAATGTTTCAGTAAATTATGTCTTTCAAATCTGGGTCAAAGATCAGTGGTAGATTTATCATAAATTGTGTATATCTGTTTTGTCAGTGAAGACTGAAGAAATATATTCTCAAAAATGATTCTCTCCTGTTCAAAAGAAAATATCATAGAAAATAGCTTAATCACTTAGTCATATTGTTGACAGAAAGAGTATGTGCAAGCAATTGTGACTGCATTAATTTGAATTAATATTTTGGGTCCATTATATAGTTCTACCATACAAGAAGACTGCAAGTAATTGTCTTCACCAGTGGTATTAAAAAAAAATCCCTTCAACACAACAATGAATCAGTCATATCCAGGTTTAATTTTTTAGCACAAGAATTGAATTAAATAACTGTCAAGAGATTATGAAGTATTAACTATGAGAAAGTTAAGCAATGCCTAAGTTATTTCAGGACCAGAGCTGACCTCTTCTAATACTGTATTTCTGTTAGAGTCTTTACCAGGAAAACCAAGTTTTTTTTAATCAAAATAAAATCCTTGTTAGGCTATGTCAATATTTAACCAACCTCTTAGGAAACCAAAAGCCATTAAGGATACACTTCCACATTTCAGGGAGTAACTAATCAGGACTACTTCGAAACAGCTTAATTTGAAGTGAACTTCCAATGTCCAGATACTTTAGGAAGATGCAAGCACACTGACACTGGGGAACAGCCAATGTTCAAGCTTTGACAGCTGTGCTTGAAACCTTAACTGTGCTTAACTGTGCCTGTAGCACGGTTCTGTTTAATCACCTCTGAGGAAATGTGTTTTATTTGTTTCAATCCTGTTCTTCTTACCACATGCTTTAGTGAGCTGTTTTTACTGTCAAGTGGAAGCTGTTACCCTTTTTCTCTTATACACGTGATTGTTTTTCTGGTTCCTTTCTTCTTTTCTTTAGACAATATCAACGGTGACATTATGGGGAACAACATCTACCAGGAAGCTGAAAAAAGCCAACAAACACAACAAAACTCTGTATTCCAACACAGAACTAGCGGGTTCATATCCTCTGTTGATGCTGTCCCTATCAAGGACTCTGAACGAGCTGTTAGTGCTGTCATTTGAAAGAGAACACAGGCCTCTTCAAACATTGCTGTGCCGTCCCACGCAAAGGGCAAGCAAGCCACATCTCCTTTCTTTTGATACAGCTGCAGCATTATATGTAGAGAAAGACCCTTCTTGTGCAGTGCTTGAGTAAGCAACCTCTGTGTGGACATTGCTGTGAGAGAATAAATATCGCTATTACAAGCTTCTCTCTTCTGTCATATCAGTTTGTTGAACTGAAAGAGAAACAAAGGTTAGTTTGAGGGGGGTTCTGCAGAACCTGTTTTAAGGGGACAGACATGAAGCAGATACGTAGGAATTGCCTTTCCCCGGCCTCCTCTCCAAGCAATTCCATAGCCTGGCCCATGGATTGATTGCGCTGTCATTGACACAACAGGGAGAGGCAGTGACTCTTCAGGCAGTGGCTCTCCTTGTGGTGGCAGACCCTGCATTTTCTGCTGACTGTAAACTAAAGTAAACCAGAGTAAAAGAAGAAAATAATAACACTGATAAAGCAGCCATGTGAACTCACCGCACCCTTGTCCCAATTCACTACATTCTCCACTTGATGCATCAGTTTTTAATGCCTAGTAGAGTTATGGGATGGGGAGCTGTAGCCACTACAGAGCAACTGATCGTGTGGTTGTCTTCTTCCTCCCTGACCTGGCATATCTATCGGATCTACAGGAACTGGGGGTGTTTGGCTCCATTTATCTCCTAGTGCACACCAGGAGCAGAGATAGGCAGCCAGTGTTGCCAGCTGGAGACTTGAACCATGCAGAGTCACAAGATTTGCTGCAGGCCAGTCCCTCTGCAGGCCCTGTGTCCCCATGCCCATGAGTGGCTACGGTGTTGGGTGTGCTGATGAGATTCCACTTTGACTAGGGTCATCTGAGAATAACTGGTTCATGTGCTCCAAGGTATTCTGGGGGTCAGCCATAGTGGATCATTGAGGAGATTCACTTATCCTCAGAAAAAAACAGTGCTAGTAGAGACTGCTCATTTCTGTCCAGTTGACCCACTCCTCCCAGGCCCTGTTGGTGTAATGTATAGATAGCTCTAGGGCCTCTGTGAGTCACTAAAGAGCTAGTGCTGAATCCTGTAGACTAAAGATTATTCTTATCAAACCTTTATGTTGCATTACTTTTGTGCCCAAACACATATTATTCAATGCTCTCTCCTGAAGAGTTTCCTGCTAGTGAGGATGGAGTAACAGGTCTTCAGCAACAGCAAGGAATATTTCCTGACTCCCAGTATCAAAACAATAATATCTAGACAGATTTTTTTTTATAGGAGTGGTGGGCAATATGAACTATTGTTGAAAAATCCCATTTAGTTTTGATCTAAGCATTGGCTACCTCAAAATCTTGTGATGTGCTCTACAGTTTGGGTAGAAGTCGATGTCTCTGTTTCCTTGAATTATAGCCAGTGAGCAGATATACTCTCCAGGATGTTAAAACAGCATTTACCAGAATGAACTCAGTTCTGGTTTTCATTTCAGAGCTGATCAAATCATCAGGGAATGGTGGCTTGCAGGTTGTTGAGCAAAGGGTCTCCTCATTATACTGAGAGTCCTGGAACACAGTGCTAAGGAGTTCTAATCAAATATCTCCACATTTTTAAGCACTCTGGTAGTGCTCATCGTGTCCAGAAGTATATTTTCAACAGAATCAGCTGTGTAGAGGTTCACAAAAGTTTTAGCATTGTTTTTCCACTCATTGAGATGAAGAAATGCTACTTATCTTTTCATTTGCTTAATAACAACAGTTTATGGTTTATGCGGTATTTTATGTGTTGTTTATGTCTTATGTAGAGTAGGTTAGCAGCAACAGGAAAGCTCAATTAAAGGGTAGTAACTAGTCTGCTGTTTTCAGATTGCATGCTCATTTACAGCATTCAACACTGAAATCAGCCTGGAAACTGTTTACTCATGATTTCTGTTTTAACAGAAGAAGAAACAAAATCCTACCAAGTAAAGGAAAAAAGACAGCTTTTTGTCATGCCAATCATCTTGATCACAGCATATCCTGTGGAGCCACCAGTGAGACAGTCACAAGAAGCTACCTAAGTTTACTGGAAAAAGAGCACCAGGAAAAGTCTTCCCAGACACGTCAGATATATTTGAATTCCTGAACAAAACAACTGGGTAACAAAGTTGTCAAACAAACTCTGTCTTTAATCCAGACTGATTTCTTGATTACTCAAGTGGAAAATTAGTGGAGAGAGGAGAAAAAATATAATCATTGTAAGTAACTGCATAAGACCATGTCAAGTTTGCAATCAATAATGTGCCAATTTTCCTTCTAGTTTCTTTGACAGAGGTTTTAGAGAAATCTAATGTATTTTGTTTTTAAAGAGGAGTTGCATGCACATCAGTGAGCAGTTTGTTGACTGTGAGACATGGAGATGTGCAGCTGTGCCAAATGGGCAGGACAGATGACTGCTCCCTTTTATGACAGAGCATTCTCCTGTGCACTAGGCTTACTGCTCCTCCTTTAATCATCTATAGTTTCATGGTAGATTTTAAAAGCATTTCAACTGATAATGAGAGAAAGTCTTTCTAAGTAGAAAAATTGATAGTTTATAAATCTATAGAAAGAGGTATGTTATAATGAAAACACCAATTTTCTCCACTCTTTGGATATCTTGAAAATGAACACAGTTCCTCAAGCTATAAAGAACACGCTCAAATGTATCACATTTTCTTTCCCCCCAATTTTTCACCCTCCCCCTCTTCTGTCTTTTTCAGCAAATTTTCGCCTCTCCAAGGTCGTTCAAGTGTTTTCTTCAGCCTCCAGCATCTCACTGTTATATTGCTCATTACCAATAACTCAGATGTGCTAATTCTCCAACTCTTTTTATTTTGTTCTTTCCACTTTTTCCTCCTTACCTTCATGATCTCTGTTCAGTCCTGCACAGAGAGACCACCACTGCACTGAGGCTTCTCCACAAGTCACATGTAGCCAGCATGGGTGTCCTTTCTGTGTGCATCTGGTGCCCCAAAAGCCCCACTCGTCCCTTGGGCAGCTTGCCTGGCTTCTTAAGTTTCGTACAGCTTAGCTTTTTCCTAAACCTCTGCCCACATTTGATGCAGGTCAGCTCTCTCTTCCTCCTTCACCTTCTCCTCCTCCTCACCAGCCTGTTATCTGGCAGTTCCCTTCCTTCAGCCTGTCCAAAGCCCTGTGCAGTTTCAGCTGTCTTTTCCACACTGAGTTCTTTATTTTTCTGTTTTATGGATCCTCATCCTCCAAGCTGACAGCATGCTTCTGTCCTTTCTTTCCTCTCAATTATGATATTCTTTTTAGAAATTTTGGTGAATTTTCCTTTAACTTCCAGTTTAAGTCCTAATATCTGGAAAAAGCAGAAATGTAATTTTTTTGAATCTAACCTTAAGCAATTTGATGGAATTCAGCTATGAAGTGAATTCAGCTGTATAGGTTAGATCAAATAGGTATGCAATTGATTGCAGAACTTCTGTGTGAAGGGAGAAGAGGAAATAACTAACTTATGCATACACAGAAATGATATAGGCAGTGGTCAGAACTAATTAACTCCTCAATACATACTATCCCTATATCACATTTTCTAACTGAAGGGTGAGGGCTGGTAAACTCTGAGGGAAAAAGGTCTATTCTAATTACTTAGTAGTCACTTTCTTAAGGACGTGAGGTTTGTGTGATGTATTTTTATCTGCTAACCTGCTGTTCAGTGTCACCTGGACCTGTTGCTCAGCTTTAGTCAAATGAGGCAGGGCAGCTGCTGCCTCAGGGATATACAGCCACTCCAGGTTTCATGGAAGTGGGTTGCTGGGTAAGAGAAAAATAGCCTTTCAAAAGCAAAAGAGAGAGAGATGCTTTCAACGCCTCTGATGAGGGAAAGACTACTGTGCAAACACAGTGCTTATAGTAATGTTCTCCCAAATGGATGAGAGAGTGTCTGACTTGCAACTGTTCATGCTCTATAAGAACCAGACAATCCAGCCAGAGGAAACTTGTCTACCTTCCACAGATTTATTTAGTCGCTAATTATAGGACTTCTCAAAGCACACAAGTGTTCAAGCATCAACTGTGTCCTGTCTCTTCTCTTTTAAAGGTGTGTGCTTGGTGGAGTCCTTGTGTGTGTTTTGCTGATACTTAAAAAGTCTTTTTAGCTCTGAATATCAAATTCCTCTATTTGCTGATTCTGTGTTTCAGATTAAGGCCAACATGTATGTGCTATGTTCTTGGAAAAATGGAAAAGGAAAGTGCGTTCCTGCTTATTTGATAACTGCACTATCTGCCAAAGCTAAAGCAGGCAAAGGTAATGTAATGTCCTTCCTCCTATATGATGACTTTCTAAAATAACACATTTATGTCTTGTATACACTTAAAAGTTTTTTCTGCTTCCTCCTACTGAGAAGATTTTATACTTCAGTACTTCAGTCAATCCAGACACCAGTGCCAAAATACTCACCTACAATGACTTGCAATAACAGGTATTTGTCTCAAAATTGACAAATTTTACAGGCAAAGAGAAACTCTTAGGCACAAGAAGAGACTAGCGACATTAACTGTTTTTCCAGCACTCTGACAGGGAAAACAAAGTGAGATAATGCTGTTCAAAATCAGGACATTTGGGCCTTTTATTGTCTGTGACAATTATTCTGGGTACTGCAATACATCAATTCTGTGCATTTAAGCGTCGCAGGGAGTTGGAATGTGGTTGTATAATTGAAATGTCCAGCTGAAGTGTGTCAATTCTTCTACTGCTTTGCTCTTCAGATTGGGCAGTGTATAGGATGACTTATCTTGGAGTTGATGTGAGAGAGTTAAATTTAAAGTCCTGTATCTCTCGAATATAAAGGTAATACTGAGAAGCAGGCCTTGGACAATCTTCATGTATTCTGAAAGAGTTTAAAAATATTTACCTAACGTCTCTTCTTCCAGCATCCTTGGAGATTCTGTTCTTTGTAAGGTTGATTCCTCCATGTAATTAAACAGATAAATAACGAAACTGAGTTTCAGGTATTAAGTATCGCTATTGAATGTGACTGAGTAGCTCAGTGTTTGAACAGCTCTTGCCTCTCCCAATCCCTGAAAACTCAAGAAAATTAATACTCCAATCAGCATATATAAGAGACACATGTGGATAGCTTAATGTGCACTGTAAATTGTTTGTTCAAATAAAAATAATATAATGGAAGTCAAAGTATGTGCAGGGAGGGGAGAAAGGAAAGTCAGGAAAAAACCCCCCAGAGAAATTGGTTTGCCTGATATTCGAAAGTCACTGCTCTTTTTTTCTCCTTTTTGATCACTTAAATTCACGAAATGATATGGATCTTCACATTCATGCCAAATTACTTCAATTGCACTAAAAATGATAGCTTATTCCATTGCTTTCACCTCTCCCGGCATGATCAGTCACTGTCTTAGGCTTGGGAACCACCGACCTCTCTGTGGGTGCTAATGAAAGCAGAGGTTACGTAGTTAATGCACAGCAATGCGTGTGATCAGCTGTGCAGTGACAGCCAGAGGGCAGATGATGCCATCTGCTCAGGTTTCTGTAGAAGACACGTTTGAAAAAGAGGAGACAGGGTATGAAAATACGTGACTCTTCGGGTTTTTTTACTCTGTACTGCCAGAGTCCAGTTAACGAGGATGAATGTTAACGAGATTGTATAATGGCTCTTGTATCTAATTTAGACATTCATTTTTCTCCCTACAGAATGCGCTCAATATGGGGTTCAATCCAGGGTTAAACCCTTGCTGCTCTGTATTGTTTATGCTATTAATGCCTGCAAATAAAAATGACTGGAGAAACTTGTCTCCATAGAAACTAGCATCTAACTAAATCTAAGAAGAAATTTCCTTGCTTCTTTTTCTTTGACCAGACCAGAGCAGGAGGAACATGATGTCCTTGTAGAATGAAAAGACTTCTTAATTTAAGTATGTAGCCTTCCATGCCTTCCCCCACAATTTATTTCTTCTAACAATGTCCCTGTTGCTCTCACCATATTCTCAAAGAATTAATATCTCTTTATTTGCAAAAGAATAGGGAAATTTTGATAAAAAATGCACTAGTATTGTGTGAGGATCATGCATCCTGTTCTTAGAGAGAAAACAGGAAAATTAAGAGAAGTCACATGGAAAATTACTTTCAAAATTATTGTATCTATTTCCTCCAGAAACTGGAAGTTGCACAAATGCCCTTTTTCAAACCATGTGGTGCTATTTTTTCTTTTATATTGAACATATAAGCCTGAGTTCTTCCAGACTTATGGAAACTAAAAGTCAAATCATGGCAGAGAAGTACAGTAACACAAGCAGAGCATAGCGTGTCAATCTTTATGTCTAGGGTTTGCTTGTCTTTCTTCAGATGTCCTGTTTCATTTTCAGAATTTTTTTTCTATTAGAATTTGAGGTCTCCACCCATTTGTCTGGGGTTTCCAGGTTCCTGGCACCCTGGTCAAAGTGGTAGTTTTGTACAGACATATGAAAGTATGTATGTGTCAAATATGGATTTCCCTCAGGTCTCTAAGAACCCTGTTGAACTGCATTGGATTGCTGATGTTAGCTCTGTCATGCAAGTAAAGTATATCTGAGAGGCACTGAGATGACTCAGCATATGGTGCACAAGTAGCTTAGGACACATCAAAATTTCTGTATGTGTGCAGAATATAGCTCATATGAGGTATGTTCCAGCACTCAAGACACAGAGCTTGCACACATATTTCTGTATGGGACTTCTGAACCAAGATATATGTATGTGACCTACAGGACTGCATTCTCTGGCTACTTTCTTTGTCCTTTATGTCTAAGCTTCAGGCAAAATGCATTCAAATATCTGTACTACTCTAGGACATAAAACTCTTTAAATAAGAGATGCCAAACTCCTTACCTTGTTGTCTGGGTATTTTTTTTCATGTTATGTATAATTCTGACTTAAAGGTGCCCTTATGATACATGTCTGATATCAGTGGGTATTAGAACCTGGTGTCATATGTGTGGGTTTTTAAATGGCTTTACATCACTTTAAAGGAAACGAAGAACCATGTAATTATACCCCACAGTAAGTAAAAAACTAAAAATTGATGAAGAATCTGTAATTCCCATGTCTGAGCCATAATTAAAACATTATGTATGGACATTTCTTTTTGGAGCATTTGATATGCAAAGACAAGAATCTGCAAAGCAGAGATGGAGAGGCAGAATTCTGGAGGGCAGTAGACATGAGATTTCCCAGCTGTTCCCTTGCCTTCTCCTCAGTTCTACATGCTGCTGTCATATCATCTGAAGATTCATGCAGATGTTAATTAAAAGTATAAAATGTTTAATTGTCATCCTGCATATTTTAGATAGGTCTGTGCTAGATAAAGACAGAAAGTGTCACATACTTCAGGCAGTTTGAGAAGCAGTGACCTATCGGAAAACACTGTAGATCCTCTGAATAGTGACAACAGTTTATATTTTGTGGTCTGGTAACTTCCTGTGGTTCAGCCAAATTCCCAGCACTTCCATGGGCAGCTGAAATGTAGCTTGTCATGAAGAACAGACATGGAAGTAAAGCTGGTCCTCGGTAGGACTGGGGCAGTGAGTTTGCCCACCTCTGGCCAGAGCTTTCTGGAGGCCTTGCCCTTTGGCAAACCACAGGCTGCAGTGGGTGCTGGTGCAAATGTGGTCTTCAGAGACCTGGTGGGTGGTGCAGGGCAGGGGCATGGGCTGGGTCACTGGGATATTCCTTACAGAGGGGAAATGGAAACAAAGCAGGTTCTGAAATGTGCTAGGGTTTATGGAATTGTGGTTGTTCCTGAAGGCACTCAACATAGATGGCAGTTTGGGTTTTCCTGGGGTAGTCTAGGGATGTCCCACCTTATGGTCTTGACTTGGACTTGGTTTGTAGTTGGTAGGGTATTCCTTGTGAAAGTGCTGGTCTAGAAATATAGAACAAAACCTACCGAGAGAGAAGAGCAGGAAATCAAAAGGATTCTTTTTTTAAAATTAACTCACACAGAAAGAAACTTTTCATGTAGGAAGACAAAATATTACTGCCTTCACCTTCTCCCTTTAAACTTATCTCTGCATTTTCAACCACTTTTGTGGATTGGTTTTATTATGTTTAATACCGTACAGTATTCAAACTTTCAACTTCTGGTTATTTCAAATAGAGCACAAAGCCTGCCTATCAATACCACCTGAGTCTCAGACCTGAGACAATACTGAAGCATGGAGCTGTATCTAATTTACCGTACAGTTGGTATTATGGATTGACAAAAAAACTGTTGTAGAAGTATTTAGTCTTTGAATTTTGAAATTTAGTCACTTGAGGGGAAAAAACCACAAGTATATAATCACATTTAATCACCACCAGTGCAATGCAGATGACCAATGAAGGGGAGTGGAATTGTATTGAATTTTGAGCATGTGGGGAAGAAAAATCTATGGCTGTCACAAATGAGTGTTTCTTACAAACAGGTAATTACTCCTGATGAGTAGCATAAAGATTTCTCTCATTTTCTTTGGTAAGTTGCATCAAGACATCAACGATGACAGATTACAGACAAAACCACAAGCAAAGAGCACAATGGAAAACTCACCCTGTTCAGCAGGCGGGTGTTCGAGCTGTATTATAGCAGCATCTTCTGGGCTTTGCAGTTTAATAGGCAGACTCTTGACATCACTTTCTAAATAAATTTATTTTCTCTCTGAGCTGTAATTTCTGGACAGGATTAATTTTAAGTTTAAATTGTAAATTTTTACTCTTTGCACAAGAATGTTGAAGGCTAAGGGTAAAAACTGTTCTACTATGGACAGAAAATTATAAACACTCAACCAAATTGAAGGAGTGTATTATCATATGTTATAAAGATGAATGGAGTCTGGGACTCATGTCTCTAACAGTGGCTGTAAGTTGGCATCTGTTTATTCTTTTGTTTTTTTTTCATATGAGAAATTGCCCAGCCTGTTAGCTTTGATCTTGTGTGAGCTCATAAACAATAAATATAGGATTAGTTATCACATTGCAATACAAAGGGGGTAGTTTGGAGGGAATTGAAGAACATTCCAAATAAAATTGCTGCATTATAACTCATTAAAAGATTCACATGTCCTATATTGTACTTCCATCTCAAGAAGGAGCTAACCATCTTTGAAGGATTGCAGGTGTTTACTGAAGCACCCAAATCTGAAGGTTCCAAGACTTAAATGGACTGAGTCTTTTGTGGAAAATCATGGTAAACCAGGTTCAGAAAGTGAACCAGAACTGATGTTGGTAAAGTAAATGTAAATCCTGGGAGAAAATCCTTTTCTGTATTAAATTAAAAAAATGTGTAAAGAATTTTAAATATTTACCCAATCCAATCAAGTAATTCTGTATTCAGCAGTTAGGTTGTTAATACATTTGATAACCAATTGTATCAATGTTTTGAAATGAACCTTGAGGAATTTGCTTGCATATGAAGAGTTGGTTTTCTTAATTCTGACTAATCGAAAACATAACAATATTCATTTAATTGCATGCATTATTTTTGAGGGGAACAACAGTTCCACAGTAAAGATTTCCTTCTGAACTGCACAATAACTACAACATTATTTAGATGTAAAAGTAAACAGAAAATGGCTAAAGCTGAAATATGTGGTATTGTATAGTAAAAGTGAAGCTTAAATCTTTAGTATTGTAAATAAAAGGCAAAGTTAAAAACTAAAAATGAGGACAAGGAACAACATAGTTTAATTATCCTGGTTTCTGTGTCCTTAGCTACCATCTTTATCAGCCATAAAGATAACATATAAAAGCTCGGAAAAGGAGAGGTAGCTTTTCTTTTCCTTCATCCCATTCATTGTGCTGGGATAAAACAGCAGAGTCCACTGAAAAACTAGTGCAAGATACTAAGGATTTGACAGCAAACCATCACTGAGATTTTGGAGGTTTTGAGAGGCAAAAAGCAGACAAGTGTTGAAAGTAGAAACCTAAGGACCTATTTACAGTTTGCAACCAACTTCTTACTACCAAAACTTGCAATGAATCCAGAGGCTTCTTTTAGCATAATTGAAAAATAATCAAACTTTCAATGTCTGTGACTTTTTGAGGCCCTGCAACCACTCAAAGATTGTGCTACACGTAAGGCAGTTGTCTGCTCTCCTGAGGTAGGTTCAGGTCTATTCCCTAAAGAATGAGACGTGGAAATTTATCCTTTGGGGCATTAACGTGGCTGTTTAATAGTACCAATCCAAACAGCTGCTTATGCAGTTTCTTTTCGTGATCCACCATCAGGTAGCTGAAAAGTCGTGTTGTTTTGAAGCTGATAATGCAGAGCAAGTATCACTGATGTATTGGTGGAATTTTATACCACAAATGTTTCAAAATCTTTCCCATGAGCTTCACAGCCAAAGAAGTTAATCAGTCAGTGTCACTAGATTTATCTGTAATATATGATCCTGTGTCATGATAATATGAGAGGATTCAAGGAATTGACAGTACTTCAAAGACATGGCAGCCTCCTTTGGCAAGTGACTTTAGAAGTTTGTTCTGCAGTGAGAAATAAAATATTGGCATGCAGCTAGTTAGGTTTGTGGCAATGAGCAGGATCATTGCATGTGATACAGGTACATGGACTTCTCATCACCATCCCAGGAGATGGTGCTGTCAAGCTCAAGAGACAAACAAAACCTACATGATTTTCATTAACTTCCCAAGAAGCAGAAGTGTGCATGCTAACTAGAAATGTGACTGGAGTCAGTTTTCCTCCAGATAATCTACTACTTCTCATATAGGAATTCAGAGCCTGACCTACTTGTCTTATTGGTAAGTGTTGCTTTCTTGGTGTTGCAAAGCTGTGTTCAAGAAAAACTGTAACTAGACTCTGGAGCTGAGACTCTCTAGGGTAAATGGGTCCCTTGCATTATGTAACAGCCTCATGAAGATGTTAAACTTCAAGTTTCCTGCAAACACAGGCACATCTCCCTGTGTCAGCTGACTGGCAATGGCCAGGAACCAGGCAATTAATTGAGTTACAGAGTTATTTATATGTAAAAGTACTTCAGCATCAGAATCAGTAACTTCTGCTTCCTAAAGACTGTGTCTCAAGGCTGTGCATGAACATGGACTCTTTGATGTCTGAAAAGGGTTGAATTAATGCTGTGGCTGAAGGGTTTCTCTTCTCGACCTGATCACCCTTTCTCGTTTTGGAAACTGGCTTGACTGGAAACATGCCGAATTTTTTTAAAATTGACCCATAAGCTAGAAGTTATTGAGGAGAATAAAGCTAGAGGGACATGTCTCATTTTCTCTGGAATCCACGTAAGAAACTGCTGGGACTTTCAAAAACTGCGTTTGCAATTTAGACCTAAACACTAGATTTTCTGACTAGAGGTGGAAGATGAGGAAGACAATAACCATTGAGTCTCTGGAACAATCTACTGAAACAGGCTTATACAACATGTATTATATGGTTTGCAAGGCTAGAGCAGCTGGAGTTTTCACTTGGAAAAGCAATGCAATAAAATGAGCAGCTGTGAAAAGCACATGGAACGGGAATTAAAATGAATGTAAAATAAATCTATGCTTGAACTTTATTTTTGCATTTGAATATGGCCCTGAATTCAAAGAGGAATCACTACAAACTGTTCAAGATAGAACAGAACACACAGAAAGGAAAAAGTCTGTGATAAACATTCACAGTTTTTCTGGATTTGTGACAATAGCCTAAGAAAAAGAAATGAAGAGCAGTATTGTATTCAAATATAGTGTGCAAAATTCACCCAGGAGTTTCTAGGAAAGCATTTTAGATGCACTACATTATGTAAGTCTCCTATATAATGTTTTCCAAATACAATTCCCTGAGTTGGTTGCTATATCCCTAGGTAAAAAGACAATAAAAGTTCCTAAAGTCTGTATTGGTTCATTCCTTTCTCAGGTTGGTGACTGCATATGATTAGGAATTTGTGGCATAATTCATGATTTTGCTATTACGGGATCAGTTTCTTACACTCATTAAGGTTGGGCTTTGGGGTTATGTTAATTCATAAGGAGAATTATTAATCTGTCAGATTAATTGTGAACTTCAATGCTTGTTTCAAAAAGAACCGAACTGAGACAGAACAGATTTTATAAGGGAATCCTGGAACAAGTAGGTGAAGTAACCTAAAAATGGGAATTTTCCTTATGAAAATGGACCCATAGCTGAGAAAAAGAGTTTGAGATGTGATCTCAGAAAATGGAGCAAGTTTAGATAGAGTTTGAGATGTGATCACAGAAAATGGAGCAAGATTAACTGGTGGATGCAATCTCTCCCCTGTCAGAATTAGGAATATTTGACAAGCTGTTCAATAAGCTACCTGTATGCGGTCGTGGTCAGAGGAGTCCTTTTGTCTTCAAGAACAAGAACTGCACCTTCTCTGTCCATCAAGTGGTTCCTTCTTGTAGCAGCTTAAATAACATCTGTTAAACATGTAATGAAGACTGGATCACTGAGCAACTGTCACTGAGAAATTGCAGACAGCATAGCTCTTCTTTGCTCTTTCAATACTGTAGACTAAGACCCATTTTTCTGACATATGGCATGGCCTTTTACTTGGAAAAATATCACTATTTTGGGGAGGCTGACACTTATGAAAAATACTTCTTCTGAAGATACTGGGACAAATTTAAATGAGTCAGAGCATGGGAAATATAAGCAATTTGGATGACAGAATATCACATAATTGACATGTCCTTTAGTGTTTTCCTGATTTAGTTCATCTCAAATGGCTGTCAGAAACAGAAGGGGAATCAAGAATAAAGTTCATTGCTCTTCACAGATTACATAGCCAACTACCCAGAGTGGTGGTCCCACCTGTTCATAGATTCCCCTACCAAATTTCTCCTTACAGGGAGGAAAAGAAGTCAGAAAACACAATGCTTCTTTTTGTTTGCCTTGAAGATTTCAGAATTTCTTGTGTTGTAAAAGGGCTTTGCAATCTTCTGCTATCCCTTTAACCTGCCTTTCCCCAGCTTTCCTTAGCCAAGCTTCTCATTTTACACTACCACATTCTTCTATTTTGTATAGCTTGATGAAGAGCTGATGTCTGTGACTAATTACATTAAAGAGGTTTATGTGTCTTGTTCTCTTTGAATCACAGCTGTCGGTTTTAACCTTCCAAGCAGCTTTGAAAATCTTCATTGGTATGGTCAAGGGCAACTTCCTCCTTCTTGTGGTCCCTTTGAAAAACTTTCCCCAAAGCCCTCACTCTTGCTTGATGGTTCCCAGCACACTCTATCTGATGCGTTAAACGTATTAAAATTACTTCTAGCAGGGTGACCAGTGCCCTTCTTCTACATACTTTTCCTGCTGACACTGTCTTCAAAGGTTCTTTTGTTTTATTTATTATTTATTTGTTTTGTCTTGTTTTGTTTTCAAAGTCTTCAAGATTTTGTGGCTGGGAAGTCCCCTGACAATATGGATATCTCATGTGGGATACTCCAAGGGTCATGCAGCTAAATAAGGAGCATTCATAAATCCTCTCTGTGACTTTTCTAATGGGGGGGAAAAGCACATAGAGATGTGAAAGAGAGAACTCTATTGACAAAGGCAATTTGCTTCTGGTGTATCAGTGCCCTTCCTGGTAAAAAAGGAGTTCATGCATAGCGTTTTCTACATTCAGTGGGAAATTAAAGAGGTTCAGTCAATTAAGACACATTTGGTAGTGTAAGAATTTATCAGAGTTTACAATATTTACAAAGTTGTCAAAATTGTAATCCCAGCACCTATTTCTACGCTTCTTTTGAACACTAGGGTACAGTGCCTAGCGTAGGTTTAAGTCTTGCCTTGGAACCCGAGTTTGAGTCTTAACTGATTTGTAACAGCAGAAGTTTCAATGCTACCTTGTTTTAAACCCGGCCAAATAGGTTGGTCTGATAATCCCTGATTTTTCAGAAAGAAAATATGAACAGAAAGTGCAAAACAGATGCTCTCTGTTTTTTACATGCAATTTGTTATAATGGGATTCACAGAAACTGTTGAGAAACTCTTTTGCAGAATTTAATAGTCCTCAATTGTGTTTTAATTATTGTATAATTATGTAGAGAATAAATAAAAGATCTTTTCCACGTTAAGAGGGGTAGGCAATATAGTGCACTTCTCATGCAAGGACAATAATTAGGGAGAACAGGATGTTGTACCGCAATAATGCAGTCTCTATGAAGAACAGCAAAATTCATATTCTCTTTGATGCAGCTGAAGCCAGTTTCTTCATTTTGCATTTTCCACCTGGTGCAGTGCTGTCTTTATCAGCAAGCCTTTGAGCTGGGTCTTGTGAAAGTGAACTTTGATTGCAGTACACAAGAAGAAACATGGACAAATCCTATTAAAAAGAATGATGTGGTTAATGTATTTAGTTCCCTATGCATTATTTGTAAAAAGCTGTTCTTCACGCACAAAATCCCTCCTATATTAGAACATAATTATCTCTGTATTTGTTAATACCTTTGTTTCCTTACAAAGAAAAAATTACACCCTTCTTTTTAGTCTAAAAATCTTCTTCGACAAAACCTCATCTTTTGCAGGAATCAATCTAACTGGTTTTCCTTTGATGATTCACTGAAATAATAGCAAAGATCCATGTATAATCATTGTAAGACCCTGAAAGTGTAGTTATGGTAAACAGTTTAACTTCAAACGCAAAACACCTAAGACAAAGTAAAAGTATATATTGTAGCCCACTAATAATTTTCTTGGGAATTTCTTGTTTGCTTAATTCAGAAATAACCATTCTAGTAGTTCCACTATATGTGAAATCCAACTATAATGCATTGAAAAATAATCTTTTTTAAGTCATCTTTCCTATTAAAGCTTATTGTGGAAATTCTCATAACCTATATGAAGACAAAAACTTGTTATTGCCTCTTAATTACTTAAGTAAAATAATATTTGCATAGTTTCTGTTGGATTCAGAAGTGTTGAGGAAAATCAAACCAGCAAATTAACTGAACAGCAGATACCAGAATTTTCTGTTCTAACAGAGCACCTTTTTATACACATGCTGATGATGTTGAATAAGTCCTTCTTAATTCTTGTTTCCATAGTTAGACCAGTTAATTAGCTACTCAATTAAAACTTTAAAATTATAATTGCAACTTTGAAAGAAAATCTTCCTGTCTAGACATAGAAATTGAGTACAATTTTCCCCTTTGGCCATTACTAAGCAGGGAGGTTGGAGCAGAAATATCCATGGTAGCTACAAAGGGAGAAAAGCAATGCCATCCACATGAGGGTAACCTCCCATCCCACCCCATCATGTATACGGTAATGGAAGACTTTTGAAACCTGCGAAGAATTTATGGAGAGAAATAATCAATCGCTTTAAAGTGGCATAACTCCCATTTAAGGAAAAATGGGAACTCCAAGAGCATAAGAGCAGCAACAGCTTCAGTAGGAAAGGAAGGCTGTGAAGGTGAACTTATCTGTCTCCCTCTGAAACCGCTGGCTTTCTACGACACTAGAGGTAGGTGGTCATGGAACAACCTGAACAATTAAACAACCTTCCAAATACATACAATGGACTTGTTCTTGTGAAGTCAGCCTGTATAATAAATTTTTAATACCTTTCCAAACTTTTTTGGATCACCACAGTTGCTCACTTGGTTGTCCCCCACCCTTCGGCTCGTGCTGGCTCCCTGACTCTAGACCTGCAGGTTGGCAGAGATAATCTGTATCTTTTGCTAGTTTCCTCTCTTCCTCTACCAAACCAAAACTCATGAGCTCTGCTCATTGATTTCTGGAGGTCACTGTGAGTTATAAGGAGGTCTAATCCAGGTGGATTATGGCACAGATGACTGTGAGCAAGAAGGCAAATAGCAGTAATTTTTGCTTTGAAATCATGCCATGTAGATCTTCCCCTCTGCATTTCCCAAGGCTCCCACACGTTTTTCTGTCACATGCAGTCATGATTTTACTGAAGACACATACAGGAAAGGGCCTGACCACTAAAACTCTGAATATTCAATTTTTGATAAATGCAGGTTTTGTATATTTTTTTTCTTTGAATTAAACTAGCGATTTGTGGATGTTACAGTGGGCAAGTACTTAGGACAACTGAGAAAGCAAAGTTAGGGTCTATACACATAAAGACAAATAATTCTTTAGGTACTTGCAGGAAGATCTATGATCACAAATGTTTTCCTTCCTAAACAGATTTGGAATACTTAGTCCATTTGGATGAACTCACTTCCCAAACTCAATGGGACTAATTATCCACTCTGATGTGTTTTTATGACCTACAGTTTTGATTGCGGCTGAGAAAATATGACTCCTATTGACAGATGTGGAATCACTTCTAATAAGATATAATGAAAGTGCAATTATGTATACACCTGCAAAGGTTGTGCAATACCGCAGTCTGGCTTGGCTGCTTCTGCAATTTTGTTTCATCATCCTAATGTTTGAGCTGGGCTTTGTTGCTGTGCTTTAGGAAAAAGTACCAATATTTCTCAAGCCCCCAAACCAAAGTGAAAGTGCTGGAGGCACATAACCGTGTCTGTGTTTTTTATATATATTTGTTTTTAATCAGTGCCTAAAGCATCTGGCACCAGCTGTCAGAATTTCTAGAACCTTTAATACTGTGGTAATAGCACATTGTCCTGTTCCTTCATCTCTCCTCATTCCTGATCTTTGCCTCTGGGAGCTGCCACCCTCCTCATTGGTGCTGTCAACAAGATGAGTCAACCATCCCTGTGCAGTGACTTCATGCACCCAGGTAATCTGGGTGATGCACAATTGATGGTAGATTTGCCCACTCTGAGTGTAATAGCAGCATCCATTGTAAGCCTCTGCTTGTCATATGAAAAGTATTAAAGAAGCCCACACTTCATTAGCACCTATAATATTAATCACAAATGCTGTAACATCGAAAAGATTAACTGTTGTGTAAAGATAATTCGATACTCCCTAAAGGCTGTAATTTGCTCATTAAATGCATACCATCTTTCTTTTTTTGTCTTTCAGTAGTTATTTGAGCTGTGGCAATAACTCCATATGAACAAGCACTTGCAGCTTGTGCTTTGTGGAATTACTTGTAATTTGAGTACTTTTTTTTTTTTGTGTGGAGCAAATAAGCTTGTCTCCCATATACATTTCTGAGAGGGACAGAAGAAACAACTTTTCAGAAGAAGGCTTTCTAATCAATGCTACAGTGAAAATGGAAGCCATGTTGCAAAGGAAAGAAAAAATCTCTGTAGGGTGGTGAGACATTCAGTTTATCTCTAGCAGGGCAGATCAAACACTGAGATTATTCGTAAAGCTTTTTTCTTTTTCTTTTTTTTTTTTGGCATGGTGAGGGAGGGCACAGGGAGAGTCAAACATCTTATGTGTCTTTTTGTTTGCTTCAATCCAAAAGGATTTTTTTTTCTATCAAAATAAAAGCTCTGAAGCCTCCCTGTATTTGCCCATCTTCTAATTCTGCAGGTGAATTCAATTGAATGAAGTTAAAAACATTTTGAATTTCTTCCTTATGAGCCACTGTGAAGCTTATAGCTCACAGAATCACAGAATCATAAGTTGTTTAGGTTGGAAAAGACATGTTTGATTGTCAAGTCCAACCATTAACCTAACACTGTCAAGTCCTCCACTAAACCATGTCCCTAATTATCACATCTATATATCTTTTAAATATCTTCAGGGATGGTTACTCCAGCACTTCCCTGGGCAGCCTGTTTCAATGTTTGACCATCTTTTTGGGGAAAAAATTTTTCCTAATATCTGATCTAAACCTCCACTGATGCAACTTGAGGCCATTTCCTCTTGTCCTATTGCTTATTATCTAGGAAAAGAAACTGATACCCACCTTGCTACAACCTACTTTCAGTGGCGGTCTGAAAAATAAAAGCTAGACACGATTCCCATATGGGGGAACTGGAATAGTTTATTGAACACGAGAACATTACTTTAAAGGCATCTGGGGCTGGACATGTTAATAAAGAGGACGAGCTATGTTAATTAGGGAATTACACAAGTTTTTACTACCGTTGCCCAATGGGTTAAATATTTCCCTCAACCAAAATTACATAGGGGGAAAGGGATTAAAGGGGTTTAGACATGGTCTGATACAATCATCTCAGGAGTCCTTTCTGATTTCTGCTGGAGCCAGGCTTAATCCATAAGGTAAAACTTTAACAGGTCTTGTGAGAAGGGTCCAGCTCCTTCAGATCACAAGGTTTTTGTCAGCCCTTGTTTTCCTTTGCTGAAAGCTGGGTTTGGGCTCCCACAACTTTCAGGTAGTTGTAGAGAGTGATAAGGTTCTCCCTGAGTGTCCTTTTCTTCCAGTCTCCTTTCTCTCCAGCTGAGACAAACCCAGTTGTCTCAGCTGCTCATTGTAAGATTTATGCTCCAAACCCTTTTCCAGCTCCATTACCCTTCTTTGGACATGCTCCAGCACCTCTGGGTATTTCCTGTAGTGAGGGGCCCAAAGCTGAACACAGGATTTGAGGTGCAACCTCACCAGTGCCAAGTACAGAGGGACAATCACTGCCCCAATCCTGCTGGCCACACTATTTCTGATACAGGCCAGAATGCCATTGGTCTTCTTGGCCACCTGGGCACACTGCTGGCTCATGTTCAGCCAGCTGTTGACCAGCACCCCTAAGTCCTCCCTGCTGGTAAGTTTTCCAGTCACTCTTCTTCAAGCATGTAGTGCTGGCATTGTTGTGACCCAAGTGCAGGACCCAGCACTTCACCTTGTTGAGCCTCGTACAATTGGCCTCGGCTCAGTGGTTGGCCTGCCCAGATCCTTCTGTAGAGCCTTCATGCATTCTAACAGAGTGTCACACACTCCCATCCAACTTTATATTTATAGTTCAATTACAAGTGATGATTGGAAAGTATTATAGGAGCTATTTGAAAAGTAGATTTCAGTAGAAAAAAAAAATCCTCCACTCAGAATAAAAGCACTTTCTTATGAAAGTAATGAAAGCGGTGAGCACATACTGTTGTTTGATCAGAACTCCAATGCCATCATATCTATCATCCCCAGATATATTTCCCTGCCCTTGACAAACATGTCAGTTGTCCTGATATGGCCTGTTTAGAAGTCAGAAACAGAGGAGTGAGGAAGAGCTGAAGGTGTGTCAAGTGTTTTGTTGAAGAATATTCAGGAAACTTGCTCCTATTTCCTCTAGAACATCCAATGCCACTGCAGCTCAGCACTAGAATGGTCTGTTTGATAGCACTGGGATCCCTTGAGAGACCTAAGCTCTCAGATTTGGATATGTTTTTGTTGTGTTTATTTGGTGCAAAGTGACAGAAGGGCAAACCTGGAAAACATGGGTGGTAGAGTCAGAGGAAAGGGGGCAGCAGGGACTGGAGAGATAGTTACGAGCCTTGTTAATGTTGCACCACAGAACCTTTAGAAGGAAAGACATAAAGGATCAGATATGGAGTTTGCTGGAGGTCTTTTCTGATAGGTGTTGTGAATTCCTGTCTTGGATTGAATAAGCAGGAAGTGCTGTACAGTGCCTTTAAACACTATATACCTGCAACTGCTAATTAATCTGATTCCCAGAGTAGCGTAAGCATAGCCAGGAGAAGATAGTTACCTACCTTATCATTACCGTTCTTTTCTCAAAGTGATACTCAGAAAGAGGAAAGAGCTTCCATTAGGTCTGTGAGTGCATTGAGATTAATACAACTAGTTCTGGTATATGTTCATGAGAATTGATCCTTGCATGAGTATCAATGGTGTTCTTTCTCTGTACACTATTGAGGGATGGTTGTGGAGTGGAAGGTCCCTGCGAAGTTATTGCATGTCACCAAGCAAACCTACAGGGAAGACTGAAAAATACAAAACCTAGTAAAAAAGTTTTTGGCGAAAAAGAATTTCATGGAGAAAATTTAGCATGGCATTAGAGGGAGGAAAGGAACCTAGGTTATAATATCACAGATTCAAGTCAAAACAGAATTTTAAGTATTTGCAGATGGGTTGCTGATCCCATAAAAATTTATGCACATAATCAACTCAAGGACAACTAGAGAAGGGAGTCATGCAATCACTGGTATTTGGTATAATTGCAGTTCCTGGGAAAATATCTGTTCCTTCACTTATGCTGATGAGTTAGTAATAGGTTAAAGGAAAAAGGTAATACAATACCTGGAGACAGGCTATGTGGTAGAAGTTATTAGAGAATACATTTGAATTGTATTTTTTTTTAATCCCAGTTTAATCAGCAATGGAGACAATTATTTTTTTCTCATTTATTAAATAAGGTTTGTGCAAGGCTCTAATTTTAGCACATTATCATCAGTGCAAAAACTATCATTATGCTTATATTTGACTATTTTCTTACACCATTTAAAAGGTAGTTATTGCTCTAGAGGTTAAAAATTAGCTACAATCATATGTTGTAAGATTATGTAGTATTTACTATGCAACATAGTTTTAGCTTACTTTTCTGACAAGGACTTTATTAGGACTACAGGGGGAACTTAAACAAGTAAGATTAATTCCAGATTATTGTTGATTTGACACCTACTAACCAATATTCAGAAGAAAAGATGACAGAAACTAATATCTGAAAACTCATCAAATCACTGCTGTACCTGGGTACTAATGTGACATTCTTAACACTGTTCCTGATTTCATCTTCAAGATCAGTAATCACCGTGATCCAAACCACATCTGAAATATTCCAATATTTGACCATGCGGGAATCAACATAAAAATGGCAACAACTTATAGCAAAAATCCAAAACCCACTGAATCTTATTCTTTAAATCTCACCCCATTCATAGCACCCCTAAAAGCTGTGAAACAATCAAGTCCTAAATAAAATCTTATGAGGACAAAGGAGTTTCCTCTACAATGTTGACCTTATCAATTAAAAAATAACTGTAATCAAATGAAGATAGTCCTCTACCAAAACAGATTAAATCTCTAAAGGTGCCATGAGGTATTACATGCAAGCTTATCCAACACAAAAAATAACTCCTCAGTAACGTTAAACTGTATTTTAGGATATGCCACCTTATACACCACAGACATTAAAACCTTATAGGAAGTAATTTAACAATTACTAGCTGCTTTGAAATAAATTTAGACTGTGCAAAATGTTTTTCTATTTGAAGTTTCAAGCAGAAATGTAAACTTTTCAAACAAGCCACAGGAAGCAACATATAGAATAATAGCCACAGAATATTTTGAGTTGGAAAGGACTTTTGAGATCATCTAGTTCTGTGAACAGGGACACCTTCCACTAGACCAGGTGGCTCAAAGTCCGATCCAACCTGGCCTTGAATATTTTCAGGGATGAGGAATCCACAATTTCCACTACGTGTCCTTGTTAAAATTCCCTCTCCAGTATATGCCAAATAGACCAGGCCTGGAACTTACAAAAAACCTCTTCAAAACAGCAAACCAATAAAAACCAGTGCATCTTTGTGTTGAAAATCTACTGACAAAAGTCCTGGGTGTGTATAGGACTAAGAAAACAATTGGGCTGTGGAAGCGGAACCTTTGGGCTCTAGGAATCACCTACAGATTTTATGAACAAGGCCGTAGAAGGCCTGGGAAATGAGCTCTGGGTTAATAATGACAATGCTAGAAAACAGCTCAGGCTTTATAGAGGTGCTTAAACACAGAGACTCAGTGCAGATAATGGTTTAACAACATACAAACACTTTCATGGAGTCTTACCTTTCAGGGAAACTAACCTTTCCCTGAAATGACAATTTAGTGTTATAAACAATAATTCTTTGTCAACTTTTCTCCAGAAGAATTGGATAACTTACTGCTTCTTCTTGATAACAGGGAGCAAAGGAGGACTTGCTAACAGGACTAACCATGCATTTTATCTAATTTTTAAAAGTAATTAGGCTAAATATAATTAAACTAAAGTCAGAAGTAATTAAGGTAAATATAATTAAATTAAAGTCAGAGCAAGTGTTTCCAAACACTAATTATTTTAAAGTTTGTTAATTTTGGTTCAGACCTAAAAAGAGGTACTGAGATACTTTCATCTTATTGATTCCCTAGGTTTTCTTCAAAGATATAGTATTCTCTGAATACATGGTCTCTCATACAACCTTTGATACCTAGGTTATCAAATCTTCCTCAACACGAGAATAAAAATAATGACATGCCTGGTTGAATCAGCATAGCCAGGAGGAAGGCTGCATTCCACTATGTTATCCAGGAAAGAAAATGGAAAAATTGCAATGAATTAATAAATGGAGCATGTTTAAGGTACTAACAACACAGAGAAACAGAAAAAAATAGTCATAGCTGAAAGTGATATAGAAAGCCTTTAAAAAATGCTGTTTATTTCTAGTATCATTTGCTCTGGCTTTATATTGCTATAGTTCATTGATTTGATCCACTTTATAGGCTATATCACTGGGAATAGGATTAGAATGGCATGCACAGGATTAAACATCATTAAGTTTGCAATGTCTTCAAAGACTGCAGTAAGGAAAAAACCTGATTCCACTGGAGGCATCAACTGCACGTCTCAAAGTCAGGCTGTTTTCACTGATTCTCTATAGTTTTAACATTTTAATTTGAGCAATAGGATTTGTAAATTTAGCCTATAAGTGATCCTGGAATGCAGCAAGCAAACACAAAAACTATTCTGTTGAATATTAATTATGGTGTTACGTTATACACAATGAACTCAGAGGACAATAAAAATACAGCAAAAAAAAAGTTTTGAAAAATATTAAATGAAGCTCAATAAAGGAAATAAAAGACAAAAATCTGGGGGCTGTATTTGTCAGTCATCTAGTCAGAGGGAACTTTTCACCAGCCTGCAGCCTTCAGCTCACAACAGCTGCTACAGCATCAACTTCTACTCTTCAACTATTTTTGTAGTATAAAACCAACATGAGACAAAAACGAGGCTTCTCCTTTTTAGTTCAGAACCAAACCAAGCATACTGAAAGGATTTTATTGAAAAGTTTCTACACAGCCCATAAACTAAAATCTGACAGGAAGATGCCAAATTATAACTTGCCTACTTTTCACAGTACAAAAAACTTTTCTGAACAAAGCCAAATGCACATTATCCACATGTAAACTTGAAAGTGTACCACATCATCTACATGTATTCTTGAAATTATGCCTAGCATTCATACATAAACAAACATACACACACTTATACATATTCATCCTTACCTACAGGGTTTGACAAAAAACTTAAGACTCTCGTGAGTGTATGTCAGGGACATGCACTTCACAGACCTGAGTTATCATCTTTTATAGGACTTGGTTAATCCCACATGACAGAAGGAAGAAGACAGATTTCACAGTGTAATCTGGGCTGGACACTGCTCATGAGGACTCCATTGCAGAGGCAAACAAATATTGTAGCTTTAAAGGTTTTCATGTGGTATTTGTGAAGTTGCAGGAGTCCCACTGAAAATCAGTCAGCCCTGCCCTTGTAGGTCATTTACATGATTTTGAAAAATTGAAGCTTTCTGCTGAGTCTATTACAAGTGTATTTCTTGCTGAGCATTTGGTGATTTTAATAATGATGTATGAGTGGCTCAGATTTTAAAGAAATGCAGAAGAGGCCAAGGGAAAATAATTGAAGACTAGAGATAAATTAAGCCAACCTCTGTTTCAGAGAGTTTGGCAATGCCTGTTTTCTGACTTTCCCTGTGTCTGGCACAGAAATTAGTAACAGACCTCAGGACATGTCTCCCCTCTCCCACACAGAGGGAAGTTGGAGCTATACAGAGCTGGTTATATGTGCTGGGAGGTATGCTGCATCCTGGAAGCAGCTGGTGGTCAGAATAAGCAGAGAAAGTTGATAATCCCTCTGGATTTACAAAGCCACCTCTTCATTATGTACTTTTTTTTCTTTTAATTTTCTTTTTTTTTTTTTTTTTCAGAGAAAAAAATACCTGTGGGCAGGGTGGGAAAAATGGGATATGCTGGGGAAAATTTTGGTTAAGGAAGGGGCTAGGGTTTGGCGGCAAAGGTGAGTAGAAGCTCTCTCTATGATTTTGTCTTTTTTGATTCTGCCTTTCAGAGGGTAAGACTGAGAATATCACAGTACAAAGCACTTTTTAGAGAGTTATTTGTTCCTCACTACTCTGGTTTTCACACTTTCCTTCTTCCAACATTCAAATTTAGCTCCAGACTCATCCTATTTTCCACTGACACTTATCACCTCATTCTTTTCTGTGACATTTCCTGTTCCTTTTGTTCAGAGACACTTATGTCTCTCAGCTCCAGCCTCCAGCCCATCACCCTCCTCTCTGTCCTCCATGGCTTCCTCCAATGGATTTAGAACAGTTCCAAGCTATCTGTTTGGTTCACAACGTCCTTAATGCAGAAATGCCTCATTTCTGTGCCTCTAAACCAAGACTCTACATTCCTGGTTGCCTTTCCTACTTGTCAGCTAACTAAGGGAGTAATTTTAAAAATTATTATTGTTTTAACCAGCAGCCTGCTTTGTCTTCCACCAAAATGCCTAATAGGGTATGTGTGAGAGAAAACATGTTTATGAGCTTCAAAGAGAGTCCAAGGGGACTCACTATTATTCAGTGTAAGCTGGACTAATTTATCATCCTTTTAATATGAAAAGATAAACAAGTAATAGGGTACTGAGAAAACATAGATTCATTGTCCAGAATGGGCCTTCCATCCAAGGACACTACTCAACAGAAATGGCTTAATTCATTAAATGAGGAAAATTTGCAGATAAGACAATACATTTAAAATTAGTCTATTGAAAAAATCTGAACCTGAAAAGTTAAACCTGTGGAAAATTTCAATTAATGAGCAGGTTGTGGCTGAAGAAGTTAAAAACTGGGGAATGACATTTAAACTCTTTTAACCACTTGGTAATGGTGGAAAACTTACTACCGTTGACTTTACCAGGTGCTCTCAGTCAAGAAAGTCTCTTATCAAAACTGATGTAAGGGCTGCTCTTAACAAAGAGTATGTTGCCACTTTGCTTTTGATGCCTCCATATTCCTAGTGGAATCATAAACAAAACAGAAAGTTTCCTGATTATCTCCTGAGCTGGATCCCAAGTCCATTGCAGATATGTATTTTATATCTTCCTAATGCTGCCACCCCAAGACTCCTCCAGTGTCTCCAGTGAGTGTAGCAGAGGTTGCAGCATCAGTTGTGCAGTGGACATGCACACACATTTGATAATATCTCAATCAAACTGTTATATATTACCTATCACTACTGAGGAGACAGAATAAGTGCAGTTCCTTTTTGTTGCTGATGCTTTTCAAGTCTGCTTCAGTATAAAATACAGCTAAGTTTAAAAGTAGCAAGACGAATAGTGTAGCGCGTTGTCAGTGAAAACTAATTATTAAGGCAAATGAAAAGAGCGACAGAAAATCTTCTTTCCTGTTTAAGTGAGTATGACTACACTTCTATTACACGAGGTCAGCAATACTTGGTTTATGAATTATTCAGCAGGCTCTATCTAGTAACAGGAGGTACACAGCTGTAGGCTGAGTAATTTCTATATCCACTATACCACAGAAATGGTTTGGCAGGAGTGGCTACTGGTTGCTGAATAGCTATTCAAAGCAACAAAACCAGGACTTAAATATATCCAGTACTGTTTGGTTTTGTTGGGTTCTGTTTTTTTTTTTTTTTAAGATTGTCAATAATAGACAAAAATAGATGGGGGAAGAAAGCAATGGAGGATAATACTAGTATGAAAATTAATAGATGCAGAACATATCTCTGCCTACTGCTACAGTAACTTATAAGAGCTAATTGTTTTCAAACAGTGGGAATAAGAGATTCACAGAAATCACCTTTCTCTTTTTTTTGTTTTGTTTCCCCAGCTGTTCAAATTGTCCTTTTCTTTGTCCTGGTAGATATTAAAAATTAAAAGCAGGTTCATGACTATAATAATGCCCCATGCCTGGAAGAGTTCAAGGCCAGGCTGGACTGGGCTGAAAGCAACCCTGTCTAGTGGAAGGTATCTCTGCCCATGACAACAGAGTTGGAACTAGATGATGTTTAAGGTCCCTTTCAGCCCAAACCATTTTATAGTTATATGACTCTACAGAATTATAAAATATCTATGTTCAGCTGTGCAAGATAAAGGTACTTGAGATCTGCATTTGTTCTTTGCTTATTTACTATCTGCCATTAAGAAAATATGTTTATGGAACCAGGTACTGCAATCCTTTGAGTAGTTTATTTTCTGCAACACCCCCTCAAGAATAAAAAAGATACCTTTAATTCAAAATAAGCATCTGCTCAGTTTATTTGCATTTCTTAACTCACAGCCTAGCAGATTTGAAACTTTCTTTGAGAAAGGACACAAACCAAAATTTTAATCGCTATTTTCTTCTCTGCTTTGTACCTCTGGAGTGAAGGGAATGTCAAAACCCCACTTTTACCATAGTTTACAAATCATAGGTACAAATCCAGCAGATATTCTGGTGTAGGGACCCAAAACTTTCCATCACAAAGTAAGAAGAAAAAATTAAAAAATATAAAAGACCAATTTTTCTAAATAAAAAATCTCCTTGAACCTTCACAAATTGGGAGTCAGATGTTCCAGATGGGCCCTTAATAATTCTCACTTGTAGTGAAGAAATGCAAGTACTAACAATCAGTCATGGCAATTTGAGCCAGTCAGAAATTTTCATTGGGAAAAAAGAAACTTTTTCAGATTTGGCATGTTCCTCAGGTAAGTCTGTATCAATGACATTTTCTGTGTACATTTCTCTGTTCAGATGTTCCCTGCCAGCTTGGTCCCCATGACTCACATATCTTCCCATTTGCTGCTTAACCTGTCAGCTGAAGAGGAAAAATTTCAGAATATTCTGAAAGTTTAGTCTTGCAAACATCAAGCCCTCCTCTATTGCTAATCAAAGGTAATCAGAAGACAAAGTTAGAATCTGTTGCTCTTTTGTCCTCATATTTGTCACTATTTATTTAATCTTTTAACTTACCCATAACTGTACATTCTGCTTCCTTGTGCTTTCTTTTTTTCCTCTTTTGCAGGCCCCAAAGTCATATGTACAGGACATAGCAGTGTTGATGCTGCTGCCAGATAGCTTGGGATTGAAGCACTTTCTAGTGAGATAGCCAGGTGAATAAAATGCTGACTTGAGGCGTGTTGCTTGCGTATGTGGCAGTAATTTAGACTGGGATTTGGAAAACATGAAGGTCTATCTGCAATAGTCTTTGCCATGTTTCACAATTCCAGTGTCAAATGAGAATGCCATCACTTGCATCTTAGATATAATCATGATGTTTTCTTTTGGTTTGATAGGAAAAAGGAGGTGTCAGCATTTGCAAGTTGAATGATTCACTAAGCATTATAATTTCATTTATCTTTTCTTTGCCGGTGCTCTAGTATTTATTGAAATAATGCTGGGCTGTCAATCTACTGTCAATTTAGTGTGAAGCTGAGATCTTCAGAGTTCAGAGTAATCAGTTTGTTGGATATTAGACAAATAAATTTTTCTAAGTTTCTGAATTTTTTTCTCGTAATTCTCAATGTTCATAGTGGAGCAGAAGTAACAACGCACAAAGTGTGAGGTCAAACGATTTTGCAGATACATCCACCTAATGTTTCTAATTTTGGAATTAGCATTCATTTAACCTCTGTCAGAGGCTGAGGGACCACATGAGAGGAGCACTCAATCTGTAGCAGGTCAGTAAACTGATTTCTACCAGTAAAAATGCTTCCCCTACAATTTAGAATTACTTTCTCTTATATCTTTTGTTCTTGCAAATGCAGTAACAGCTTATGGTGTTTGCAGAGGTAGCAAACCAACTGGAATCCAGCACATATTAGACCTGAAGTGGTATATCAGAGCTGAAAACCTACATGTTGCTGAAGCATCTTAAGCAAAGAATTTTTACTACTGAAAGTCTCTACTGTGCTGAAAGATATTTTTGAACATGTGCACACTGCTTTCTACTTTGATCACTTTGATCAATTCAGGAATTGATTGAGAAATAGCATTATTTCAGTGCTTTTCAGGCAATCAGAATTATAAAAAAAGGTTTCTTTGTCTAAATGCAAGCTGACAAAATATTTAAATACAAAGCAACAGATATACAAATATTTTTCTTAATATATGCAAAAATGAAATTCTACATACAGCTGTAGAGACTGCATCTTCCTAACCAGAGACTAGTCAAGGAAAAGAAGACCTATAAAGTGGCAATTAGCTTAGCAGATTGATGTTCACCACTGCTAGCAAAGTTTTGGCCAGGATACTATCTGATGTGTTCATAAAAGTGCTATTAAACTTACCTGATCTCTTGAAAAATTACTACAATACCGACTGTATGCTACAGAAGTTTCCCTGCAGTTAGGTTCTAAAACAAGTCTAAGTGATGCCATTCACGTGCTATGTTACTGCTACAGTTACTCCGACCAAAAAAGAGACTTTGTTCACTGTCTTCATTGATTCACTGCCACTTTGATGTCTCCTTGCTGGTTCCACATCACACATGTGCTGGTTTACTCTTGGGCATCTTCCTGAGGCAAGCCAAGTAATTGTGTTTAAGAAGCTACATCAGAGTTCATCGCAGAGCGTGCTCCAGGCAGACACTCTGTACAGTCCCTATCACCTTCATCTCTGCCAGAGCTCACACTCTTGGACAGTGTCATATGTTGATGGGTGCACGATGTCTTCCCTCAGTGCCGTGTTATGAGACTGCCACACCAGTAGGCTTTGAGATAATCCTCCCATTATCTGTGGCATTTTGAAAAAAGACAACCCACAATTAAAAAAAAATAAATCTGCAATTTGTAAGGTGTGCAGACAGTGTACGTGAAATATATTTTGAAGCCAACCTACCATTGCTAACAGTTCCAAGTTCTATACTCATTCATCAAATAGGACCCTGTACAAACCCTGTTTAAGATCCTAGTGGGATCATGGCCAAATAAAGCTGGAATCAGACTGCATGCTGTGCATTTTTGTATTGGGTCTGGTTGAGCTGGAGTTCATTTCCCCATAGTAGCCCTCACAGTGCTGTGCTTTGCATTGGTGCATCACCATGCTGTCTTCCGCTTCACTTTGCTTTTGTGCACTCAAGCTTCCACTTTGCTTTTGCTTTAAATAAATTGCCTTATCCCAACCCACAAGTTGTTTTTCCACCTTACTGTCTCCCCTATCTGGCTGGGAAGGGGAGTGATAGAATGGCTGGTTTGGCACCTGGCATCCAGTCAAGGTCAACCCACCACAGTTTGTTAGCGGATTTATTTTAACTTCTCTATCCAAACCAGTGGGTTAAGATGGCATTTGGCATTATTCTAAAATTAAATACACAGAGTAACACAATCACATTAGTCACTGTGACCTCATTTTGCCATGGAAGTTACTTGCATAGGAAGCAAACAATGACTCTACTGATTACTTTTTTATTTATTAATCATGATGTTTATTTATTTTATTTATTTATTAATCATGCTGTTTACATGTCACTAACTGATCTTTATATTTAGCCTTCTGAGCACCTCTGTGCCTTCATTAAGCAGCCTGAAATAAAATTTTTCTGAACTGCAGGAAAACAGAAGACAGAAAAAATTACCAACAACTGACTTATGAGTTTGCTTATCATTTATAAGTGTCTTAATTTTGGTCATTTCTTACAGAACTTACAAGAAAAATTGTGGCCAGTGACAACTTATATTACCTGTTTGAACACTTTTGGAGTAAGTAAGCAGAACTTCATGACTCTATTGTCTAAAAATTTCTCAAGAAAATGATCCAGTGACTACTCTTTTTCAGTTTAATGTGTATAGCTAATAATGCAGTAGTAGTTAGTCTACTTGATTTTTAATTAAGATGTAGATGTTTTATGATCAAATATTTTGATGGTTTTATAGTATATCATCATGTTGCATGTGGAAGGTATTAAAATATTTTTTGTTGTATTTTTGACTGATCTTTCCATGTTACAATACCTGATTAGTTTGGAAGCTAGAGATCTGATAACTGACATCTCTGGTTCCTGGTCAGGGAGGTAAAATGATCTTCACAGTTCAGATTTTCTTTCAAGTATTGACATTTCTTATCCCCCACTGATGAGTAGGCATTTAGGAAGTGAATTATGCAGAATTTTAGTGAGGAAACACATGGACACTTACTGAATTCAGTGTTAGTGACACCCATCTCAATGCTTACTTTTAATAGTTCCTGCTTATGATGACTGTAGGGCAGTGAAGGAAGGTAAAGGACTAGTGGAACTTGGTTGTTCTCGTAGCAAGTAAAACACCAAAAACTGTCACAAATTGAACACTTGTTTTTCTTTTCTCACTAAAGAGAAAAATTCAGTGGTTACTATTCATAATTATGAATTTCTGAGTTTATATTACATTCTAAATTTATCCTAAATAGTAAATGATGGGTGGTTTAAAATCAAATAACACAAAAGCAGAAGTAAATCATAAGCTACATTTAATTATGAAAATCTAATACATCTGTTTCTTGCAACATGAAGCTCCATCTCCAGGTTACTTCATTATTTCTGGTAGCTGAGCTGGAGCAGCCCAGCTAAGTTAGAGCTCTGTTTGTTAAGCTCATGCAGAAATCGTCAGTATTGCAATAGTCTGCATATTAGAGTTAGAGCCAGTAAAGTTCTTGTTAAAGGTGTTGTTATTTAATTTATCAAATTCTCTTAATTTAAAGATGAATATTTTAGTTTATTTATGCCCCAGACAATTTGAATTTGGTAAACAATCTGCAATTCACACTGTGCAGTGACAAGGTTTTTATGTGTTCCTTTATCAATTCCTTATTAACAAAAATTACAACAGTCAGAAAAGGATTAATTAATTCAAAATTTACCAAATTATTTATGAGAATTAATAATGAGCAGGTCTTTTCCTTTTCCACTCATCCATTAACAGGATAAATCCAGAGAATAGGTCAAGACTATGTTATTGATCTTGATAAGCCATATTGAGCAGAGTGGTGCAAGTAAAGCAAAGTTTGAAAATGTAATAATATCGGCATGAAATTTTCCCCATAGTGTAATAATTGTTATATGGCTTTCTCTTTTTTGGTATGTTTTTTTTTTCTGAAATCAGAACCTTCTTTTTGAACTGTGCTGGTTTCTTAGACTGTTAAAGAGATATTTTAATGAAAAAATATTTGAAGGATTTTTACTTTCTAAAATTTATTTATTTTTCTGAACGTCATTGTGCATTGTAAGCAAACAATGAACAGAAAAATCTGCTTTCTTCCCTACATTTAATTTATTGTGATATATAGTAAAATTAGATTCATACTTTTAATATGTCACAGAATTAATCACATATGCAGCATAAATCAGGTATGAAAATATTTATGCTAGAAGCTGAAACTTTTTCCTACTGCACTTTTTCCACCATTTTCATCCCAGGTACATTGGTGGAACACTGTTTTGTCAGTAGGATGTAAAAATAGAACACAGATAATATTTATTTTACAAATTTAAAGATGTTTAAAAAAGCATATTTAAATACAACTTTGCCCCAAATTCGGTATCAGATGCACTGGTCTAAATCAGGAATAATCTGATGGAAACTAACAGCATTGCTTCTGCTTCACTTCATTGTAACCAAGAGAATAATCATCCCTCTCCAGAAAAAGGACTTGGATTTCTCAGAAACCTTGCTGAGATCTGTGGAAAAACAATAACCATCTCTACAGAAAAAAAAAAAAACAGGGAGAGCTGAATAGATCATAGAAGTCAAAGTAATATTTATTATCATTTTTACTGATGTTGCCTATCTGGAACAGAGTCATAAGCGAAGAGATGAGGATCCAATTACCATGTGTAAAATACCATGTGTCATGATATGTCAGAATTCTTCTTCCCCAGATATCCAGACAGGTGAACTGCTGGAGACTCAGTTTAGATGCAGTACTTTTTTGCTGTTGCATGCCCTGCTTAACAGAGTCTGGAGCAAGGTGTCAATCTCACAGTTTGGTGTTAAAGGAGTAGGCTGGTGTACGATTTGATTCAAATCCTGGAACTTTTCCTGGCTGTGAAGGTTTTCCAGCTTTTTCCATATCCATCCTCACTAACCATGCATGCTCATCTACCTGAATGACTCATCTCCATGACCCGTCAGCTGAATCGTGGCTGATCACGTCTCATAGGTGCTGGTGCTGATGATACACTATTTAAAACCATATCAGCTCAAATGCCAGGTAAAAGGTTTGGGTTTTTTTGACAAGATGTGACAGGAAAATCTGTAATGAAGGGCATGGCTCTGTTGCCTACACTCTGTTGTCTGTAGAGTGGCACTTCAGAATCTCTGGCACGATATCCCACCTCCTGTCAGCCCAGAAGGCCATGCTTATCCCAGGGATCTGGTGTCACCATGGCTCGCCCCATAAAGATGTTTGGATAGCACCACGGCATGTGAATACCATGCAAGTAGCACTTGATTCTTGTGTGTAGGCAGTGCATTTGAAATATTCCTGTCAATGAAGGCATAGGATGCAGACCCTCACAAACCTGGTTTCATTGTTTTCCTGTTAAGACAGCAGAGATGATCAAGAAAGATTGAAAAGAAATGTTTCCAAATCTTCCTAGCTGTCCTCCAGTCTTTGAATCTGTATTCCTTTTTGTGTACACTTCTGCATCAGAACTTGGTAGAGAAAGATGTGGACTAGTTTGTCTCCAGGCAGAAATTCATCAAGACTTATGAATCTGAAGAGATATTTAAAATAAATATAATTTCAAACTGTATGTGTTTGCTTGTAAGAATTATGCAGAAGGCTTAAGTACCTTCAAAACTTCATGGCAGTTTTCCCTTCTACCTTTGAAGTTATCCAGACTACTGTATCACAGTATAACTCCCCTCCACAAACTTCTAAGGTAGAAAAGCTGCTATTAATTGAATATCTTGACAAGAAATAGAAAAGTCCTGTGTGACATACAGTAAAGGGTTTGTCATGAATCAGACTATATACAATTGAGAATAAAATGTCTTTTTAAACTTTTAGTAAATCACTTAAAATTAAATGTCTCTAATTTAGAGCAATTATGCAAATGTTTCTACAGTGAATGAAGAGCATGATATGTTTAGTGTATTCTGTTAATGCGAACTTCACTCCATTTTTGTCTGGTATGATTGAGGCTGTCACTTACAAAGACGAAGGGATTCAATAAGAAAAAGAGTACTGGAACAGAATATTAAGTATATTTCAGTACCTGGTGAAGCTAGAAGTAAAAATGTGTGAAAAAGGATAGGTATTCAAATCCTGTTCTACCTAACAAAGAACATCATTAATATAGCTTTTAAAAGTATATATATTTTTTTTTGTGGAAAAGTTTAATTAAAAAAAAGTTAGGGAGCTAAGCAAATTTTTGTGCATGCATGCTACTCATGTTTTTCCTTTAAGTGTTATCAATACATCTTAATCTTTTTTTGCTATATTTTTTCCATTTCACTTACTTATTCTTCATTAGTAATTAGTTATAGGACTTCTGACATTTGCATTGCTATTGCCATGGGACTCTTTTGGAGTCTTCTGTTACTTCTACCTGACTGAAGGAAGGTTTTTCCATACTTCTAATTAGGTGTGTATAAGCTTGAGGAAACATCCCTTTTCATGTCCATGGCTTAATACAGAGCATCAAAATGTGATGATTATTTTGCCATCAATATAAAAAATGCAAGATCCTTATTTCAGATGGTTTTGAATTTGAATAAGCAATTAGTAACTAAAAGATCTGCTGGAATGATGTAACACCAGAAAGATCTAAGTTTGTTGCAATGCCTGGTATTTACTAACAGAGTTCTTTGGGATATGGACTTGTGTAGAGTTTTAGACATCTGTATCATTTGTAAAGGTGTGAGGGAAATAACTGAAATAACCTGTAAGAATAGATGACAATGTTTACAACAAATATTTTCATGGCAAAGGGAAAAAAAAGAGATTACGTGAAACTTTCCTGAAATGAATGTGTATTTTGTTTACTGGGAGAAATATTTTTTTTTTTCTGAAAGGAAGCAATCTTCTTACCAGTTTTGTACATTCCTTCTAAGTGTGTGCCGAAGGCATGAATTCCATAGGATTGCCCATTCCATGGTGAAATAGTGCCCTAGGATCTATAAAGAGGACCTGATAAAAAATCACACATTTCATTTTGAGATAAAAAATGTATAGGACAATGTACCTGAGAAATACAGAAAGGCAGCTAGCAAGTTTAGCAAGAACACTGCAGAGAACAGTCCAAGATGATCTGATACAGCTTTTGTCTTGTCTTAAAAGTACTCTCTCCTTTTTTGTCTGTATAGTGACTTTATCCTTTGAAAGTCAATAACACCAAAGTATGTTCCAGCTCTTTCCTAGTTTGCACTTCTTTGTGCTTTTCAAGTGAATCCACAGGAAAAATTGTAAATTAGTTTGAACTGTACCTGGTTCACAGTTGATCTTTAGCTGGATCACTCAGCCTCTCTGCCCTCTCCAATAGCCTGCAATGAAAAAAGCATGGTACAAAAATACAAGTACCCTTTGGACACCATTCAGTTCAAAATCTCAAGGGATGAAGTCTAGCATGATGTAAACCACTTCATAAAACTGTTGCAAATCCAATCAGAAAATGAAATTTTGTAAACACACCAGATGAGAAATGCTGATTTATTGTAATCAAGAAAATGAGTGTATCAGGGATAAAACCCACCCTCTTCAGCTTTAAAGAGCACTGGGGCAGGGCATTCGGCAGTACAAACACATAAGAACATGCTCTCATTGACCTAAAAAGTCTATTACTGATATATGAAATGCTTCTTTTCACTCCTCCCCTCCCCTCCCCTTCCCTTCTCTCCCTTCCTCTCCTCAAAAAAGATGACTTTTGGTAACATCTTGTGTTTGGCAACAGCTAGAGGTAGTGAACAGCAGATTATAAGACTAGAGCATGTGGATTCAGGAGAGATTGAGCCAGGAGAAGGGCACAAAAATTACATAGGTGAACCAAAAAAATGATCAGCAGATTAAGTTCATTTTTTAAAAATGTCCTTTCAATTTCTCAGTTGTATTCATGCTTTGTTTTGAAAGTTTAATTAATTGTCAGTAAGGGACAAGAGGTATTGTATCAATACAATTTTTAATGCAATCTGTAGATATTACCATGTCTGGTATACTAAGGAATAATGCTACTATCCCGTTCACGAGAATGAATGCAAAATATACAGCTAATGTGCTTCCCTAGAGCAATGACTTTGGTATTGCATAGCTAATTCTTTTAAATATAGCAATATATGCTGTATTGCCCTTCAGTGACAAATTCACTGCAAGCACAATTATTGCAGTTAAAGACCTGGTGAATCCTACACTTCAGGGTAAATTCTTGGTTTTGATTTGTTACAGTAATTTTTCATGTTAATCGGATGTATTCATGTTCATTGAGAAAAATATGTACCCTTTCAAACCTTGCAGCTAAATGAATACAGTTTTTAATAGAAGTGCTGAAATGCAGTATTGGTTTACTGGCATTTCCTCTGAAAAATTACACATGGCACCTCATATAGTTCATGCGCTTCATTTCATGTGTGACCAGAGACAAAAATGGGATGGCTGCTCTTACGTTTCACAAGAACAGCAGAAAGTCCCTGGTTTTGTTCAACCAGATCACCTCTACACTGGAGAAATAAAACTGTGAAAACAGTTGTAGCATCGGCTCAGCTCTTGCATTTGTTTATGAGTCTGTCAACAGCCATTGCTTTCCCAAAGAAGTCTTCTCCTTCCCAGCTGCCACTTACAGCTTTCTGAAAACATCACAGTCTGATTTTTCTGATAGATGTTGGTCTTTTTAGGCACATACATAATGATACCATGTGTTATGTGTGATGACACGTTAGATACATGTTCCAAAAGATCCTAGGAACACCAGCTGCTAGTCCAGACATCTCCCTCACCCACATTAAAGATATCCAGGCTGTGTTTTTCAGTATTTGAGTTACTTTATTGAGAGGCAGAAACTGACTGATAAGGTAGCTCAGATGTTTTAAATTAGCAATGCAGAGAACCACACAGCTTATGAGCTAAAACTCTTTCCAGCTATTGTAGACGTATGTGCTTAGATTTTTATTAATTTAGGTAGTTTTGTAATTTGTGAAAAATGTCTGCGAAACAGAAAAACAGCTGTGGCTCTAAGCAGAGGATTGTGAGTAATAATTAATAGAGCTGTTATTTAGGGTTGAGAGTACTCCACAGCTGAATAGATTCAAATCTGTAAAACATGAATTCAATTAATATCTTTGTCTTATGTTTTGGCCACATTCAAGTGGGTTGAGCAGAGCAAAAGGCATAGAAGATCTCTTTATTTTTCTAGTCAAAGCACTTATTTTACTGGCAGCTGCTCTAATTAAGGATGCCTGAGTAAATGCAGTTTTCAAGCTTTGTTAAAAGAACATGTTTTCTTAATGCTACATTCGGAATTGTCATGCCTACATACAATGGTACAGATGGGTGAGTCCTGTGGCACCAACATTCGAGGCTTTCTGCAGGGATTCAGCTGTCCAGAGCTGTCAGTACCCAGCTGTGGAGACACAGGATTTGGCTGCTGTCAGATAGTGGAAAGGGGTAGGGGGCTCCCAGCAGTCTTAGGGTTCTCACTTAGGCAGATGTTGCCTTCAGGAGGAGAGGAATGTGCTCCAGCAGCTACAACGCCTCAAGCTGCTCCCCAGTAAGAGTCAATGATAGAGAATGACAAGAAGGAAAACTTTCTTTTATAAATTCTGCAGAACTGAGTTTTCAGCTGAGTTTCTAAGGGAAACTGGAACTTTCCAGGGAATGTTTCCCTCACATTTTATGTAAGTTATCAGACTCTAAAGATGGAGGATAGCAAAGGTGGATTTTACATCAATTTTGAATAACTATTGCATGGGGCTAATGCAGCAGTAGCTCAAATCCAACACAGTAACCCTAGCTAACTTTTTTAGCCACCTCAGAGTCAGAAAAAATTTCTTCTTTAGCTAAATCCCTGTCAGGTAGAAACACAGAAATGAACCCAGAATTCCACTTCTTTCAGCTTAATGTCTTAAAGACATTTCTTCAGATCTGAGATTCAGATCTATTGCTCTGATAGTATATAATCATAGGTTGACAAGGAATTTTCTTTTTCTTGATATTCTTTATTTTCAGACTTACTCAGCCACTTTCACAAGATAAGCCTTGTCTGTAATTGTCTCAGCTCAATCACAGCTGAAACTTAATCCCTTTTTTGCTTCCACAGCTGTGGTTTTCTTTCAGAACCAATTTTGTGTTTATGGAACACCAAGGACTGCAATTTTCTTATGTGTTTTTGTTGCTGCTTTTTTGCCACTGCCTTTTAAATCGGGTTTTCTACTTCTGCTCATCATGTTCTTAACCCTACACTCAGGAACAAGCCCAGATAAGGTTAGAGATAATTCTTGGAGATAAACCTGCATAGAAAACCCCAGACAGCAAGGGTTGTCTTAAAACTGGTGAGAAGGTGGCTGTAAGCACCAGAGCTAACCAAACATTTAGGTTCTTGGTTTTCCACTGAAATATTCTGGTGATCTAATAGGTCAATTATATTGTCATGGAACCTTAGAAATGTTATTAGTTGCACACTATTTGAAATAAAGAATAATTTTCCAGTTTTTCATCTATAAAGGCATTTGGACTTACAAGGAGTACAGCTTGCATGTCTGATCCCTCTAATAAACAGAGCACTAAATGTCACAGACCTCTTGAGAGCCAGCTGCCCTTAAGCACTTCTGCTTCACTAGCTCAACATGGGATTTATCTGCCATTTTCCGAAGAATCAATTGCCGATATTAAGCGGAGGATATTGAAGCGCAATGATTCTGGAGAATGAGAAGGGGTGAAATATAAGTATGATTAGCTGTTAGTAGTTCTGCTTTAGATGTTCTGGGTTTTTCTTCTCAATTAATAGGCAGTCCACTAGCCTGCAGGTCGCATTCTGACAGATCATCCTGAGCTCAGGATGTAGGCAGGGATATAGAAGCGTATCTAATGATACTTTTCTGTCAGACATCAAAAATGATGAAGTAAAAGATGTTTTTTAATATAAATACAGAAAATATAGAACTTCATAAATGTGTTGGGGATTGGTGGTTAAAAAAAAGTCATTATTTTCCTTGAATAAAATCTGCTTGCATGGATGAGGACAAAATATCTCAAATATTTCATGTCTCAGGGGTTAAACTGTGTTTGCAATTTTTAGGTGATATATAAAACTGGATAACAACTGATTAAAGAAATGCAAAGAAGATATAAAGGAATAAAATATACATGGCAATATGCACAATTCTTCCTGGTATTGATAAGTTCTAGAAATCTCATATCTTATATAACTGAGAAAAGGACTTTTCATACGAAATCATACACATAATAGATAGTTTGCAGATAAAAGTCCTTGCTGGAGTCAAATCTTAGAGATATAATTTTTACTGTTATCATGAAAAGAATGATCCGGGTTGGTGAAATCATCCTTTGTGAAACTTGGATAAATTCCCACATCAAAGGCTTTTGTTTAACCATGATGTAATGCACATACATCAAGAAAACTTTTACCCCTTAAAAGTAATATGTAATTTCATTTTCCTTTTCCTGGGTTAAAAGTTTACCAGAATCAATCTATTACGCACCATAAAATTTCAGGCATGCCTCTAATCTTAAAGATAGGTTTAAACATAGAGTTATTATAGTTGACTTATGGAAACAGAGTGAGAACCTTAGAAATGATCATGGAACAATGTCATTTGGGTAAAGAAGGAAATGCCATTGGATTGGTAAGTAATATATTCAATATATTCAAAAGAATGGTAAAATCAAGTCATATTAATAATATAGAAAATGCAGTTTGGCATGTATAGAGATGCACCTTGCAGGCACATGACCTCTCCTAAACCAAGTGTGTAAAAAAATTCACAGTCTTACAGGTTCATGTCTCCATGGTAGACAGAAAAACCAGTGCTTTGAGTCAGCCAGAGTTTCAGAAGTGCTTGACTTTGGTGTTTATTCAGATATTCTCAAGATTTACAACTTTATTTTACTTGTTTTCTGTGTGATTTCACCTGCAGTCACAGGGCAGTTTGTCAAAGTATTTATTTCCTAAACAGCTGTCATTCTGAATAGCTCATGGCATGGCATCCATAGTAATACCCCTCTATCCAAAAATTATGCTTAAAGAGAAGAGAAGAATCCCAAAAGTGCTGTATGCCCTCTATTGAAACTGAAAGATTGTGGCAGAATCACCCTGAAATTAACTTTTGTCCAAGGCTTTATTTTAAGACCCTTCATGATAAAAGCTGTGCTTTTTAAAAAATATTTTATTTTATTGCCTGTCCAGATTTCAAATGTCCATGGCCATTGTTCTCAAATAACACTTTACCTCGCAGTTACTGTTTCACTTGCTTCCTCCCCCACATTTCTATATCAACAAACAAATGGATCATAATTATATTTAAGCAATCTTTTTTTCTGTAAGGAAAGACAGCATTCAAAGCACAGAAGTAAACCAAGAACACTAACAAAACACACCTTTATGACCTTTAAAATTCTTCTTGGGAGCACAGCCGAAATTTCCTGTGTTGTTTTACCATACAGATGTGTTAACTGAGATATGTTTGTTCTAAAGGGTGAACAGTCAAATTTTTTATTTGTGCTATTGTAGAAGACTACTCATCAAGGAGAAAACTTAACTTCTCTAAAAATTGAAACTGAATATTTAATATTAGAATTGTATAAACTCACAGTAGTCAGTAATTTAGCAGAAATTCAAGAAGGTAATACTGCCCTGTGTTCTAAATAAATTTATCTCTATGTGGATTAGGTGTATGTGTAATTAAGCAAAAATTACAGCCACATGTGAGTAATTGATTTTAATCAGTCAAAGGATCTGTGCCAGCAGTTGGCAGATCGATGTATATATATTACATCTGTGGTTATTATATTGGTTCTTAGATTTGGGGCAGATTTTTTTAGTTGGAGCTGCATGTACGAATTAGGTCTGCAAGTACAAGAGCTGGCTACGACCCAGGAAATTACACCTGTTGTGATGTTTGTTTTGTTGACCAGGAGTTGAAAAACAAAATATTTTGATGCTGTCAAACTGTGATGGAACGAATCCACCCCCGTAGCACAGGCTCTCGGCAATGTTCTCTGGGAAATGTAATCTGGGTTTGGGAGCTTACAAATTTCTAACTAATGTATCTTGGAGGATGGTTACACACTACAAGAACCCTTTCTCCATCCTGTTCTTTATTGTGGATTATGGCAACATTCATTTCCACTCATTCCTCGTTGTCCTGCTGTGATGTACTCTGTCATATGAAACATTGGTACCTTGCTTGTTGTGATGTTTCATGGTGAAGACCATTAAGAAAACACACAGTTCACTATATTCTTTAGGTGAAGCCTCTGAGAGCAGAAGGCAGAGATACTGATTTGGTGCTGCTAAGAAAAAGGAAGGCGGTTTTTTATTCAGTTATAAAAAAAAATTATTTCTGCATTCTGATCCCTATTTTGCAGAGTTTTCTGTTAATAATGAGATATCCAGATTTCTTTAACTTTTGATTATCTGAGAGTTGACCGGCTATTGTTTGTGGCAGACTGAACTCCGAAGAGAGAAAGCTATGAATCCCTCATGTGTTTGGTTTCCTCTTCCTAAAAGGAATATTTCAGAGAACATATAGCATCTGCAGACCAGATTCACATTTCTCTGACCTCTAGTCACTCTTCCCGATGAATAAAAGATACTGGCACATTAATAAAACCATCAAAAACAGGAGTAACATTGTTCTTTAAAGTGCCGGTTCCGTGCTGTGTCACTGATAGCCAGGTGTATTTAAAAAGAAGAGTGAGGATACACTGTGCTTAGACTTGTTCTTACCTAGTTACATAACTTTAATGAATTTTACCTTGATTTACCTCCAGGTGTAGAACTAAAGCAGGTCTAGTCCTTGGCAGAGAAGGAGGTTCATAAGAAAAGCTGGCTCAAAACTTCCCAGTATCTTAATGAAAACTGAATCCAGTCACCATAGTAATGAGAAGAAAGTAAGAGATCTTCACTGTACAGGCCTCCTCCTTCCTGGCTGAAGGCTGGAGCTCCCCATACCTCTTGCCAGGGCTGCCAGGCTGCTCTATAGCACAGTCAACGCCAAGATGATGCAGCTGGATTGTCTTCATCCTCTGTCTTGTATACTGCTGCTGAGTTTCGTCAGCATCTGTGTTATGTGGAAAGGTTATGGTGGATGCAGGTATGAAAGGTCAACACCTCTGTTAGCCCTGCTCCTTCCTCCCCCTTGGGAAATGCCCCATCACATTCAACCTTCGCAACTTAGAACAATATTAAATAAAGCTGATCTTTTCATACTATTAAGTACTAAGAACAGCTTCATGCATCCTGAAAAAGAATTATTTCATTTTATTTTAATGTAGTATTTCCTAACTAAAAAAATGCCTCAGTCTATAGTAATTTTCATGAGGTAGGCTTTAGGAGGTATATGAAGCACAGGTACTGAAGACCTTTGTGATTAACTGTGAGCTAGCCATATATTAGTTTCCCAATACTGTTCTGTCACTGCACAATAACTTGTGAGTCCAGGCTTAATAATACGGTCTACAAAATAAGCTCCTGTGTGTGTCAGGAATGCCTTAGCAATAAGTGCAGCATTCTTGATGTGCCACAGAGTCATAGCGACAGTCAGTTTTTAGACAATCCTCACAGGTACAGTGACTCTGATCTCTACAGTCTGTCTATTAGACAGTTGCTAATTCCTGGAAAGACAAAATGATATCATTACACCATCTCTGTTCAGTACTGGCTTTGTGGCTGCACTGCAGATGCAAACTGGGTAAAAAGCTGATACTCCCATTCATATATTTCCTTGATGTGACAGTGTCTTCCTGTTGGGCTGGAACTATTTTGACGGATCTTATACTCAGACCAGACAAGCACCTGAAAGAGCAGTAATGAAGTGTTGCTATCATGCAAGAGTAAGTAGCAGACAAAGGTCTCCTTGGGTGCAATCTCCAATCCTCCATCTTCTCCTGAAGCTCACAGCCTACCTCTGCCCACAGCACAAAATCAGGCTCTCTTAACCTTAAAATATCCAGAGGAAATGATCTGCCAGTATTCATTAAAAAGTGCAGAGCACTGGTGAAAGAGTCATAAAATCCTGTCTTCACTGAGTGTCCTTGTTACTGACCCGGTGCCATGGCGTGCCACAGGTTGACCTGTAGACCAGGAAGTTATGCAGTAGGTGGCACTGCAATAAGAAACAACATCTGAAGCATCATGCATTTATTGTCTGCAAGGCAGAGAAGGAAAGCTTCATACAAACAAATAGCTGAGAGATAGGTCTTTAACTAGCGGAATCTTGCACTGTCTCAGTTACCCCCAGTGGATCTCTGCTCAGTTTCTAAACTTTTTAATCAGATGAAGATTTCAGTATTTATTTGGAATGAAAAGATATGGTAGTAATGGCAAGAAGCTGTGGTAGGCTGAACTATTCAAAAAGGCAGCCTGTGAGCTGAAAGATGACAATAAAAGGCACCTGGTACAACATTCATAGAAGGAATCCCCAGAATGCTTAAGGTCAGAAATTGTATGAAAAATCTGCCTCATGACATCAGGCAAATATTTATAGTATAACACAAAATGTTTCCAGAATCATTGTAATGGCACAAAATACTTGTTTTTCAACCTTTATGTGTTCCACTTAGCTTTATTGCTGACAATGGACTTAAAGAATTGTTTCAGATGCCTGAGAAATAAGGTCCCTTCCACAAATGACCTACGAATAAGTGGAAAGCTCTCTTAATAGAGTGCCAGTCCTGGATGTGACTTCTCTTTTCTTTTAAAACTAAAATGATTTGTGCCAAAATTCCCGTTTTGATTTTCCTCATGAAACATTAGAAGGAACACTAGTACCCGGGGGGAAAGACAAAGACAGCTGTGCTGACATTTAAGCTGGCAAAACACTGCAGTGGGAATGCACTGCCCTGGAGAAATTTATGAAATACGAGTATCCAGATTAAGCATATCCTATTTAGTGTTATGGACTGCCTCTGAAGCTGTTTGAAATCTTTAACTGCTTACTATTAAATGAATGTGCTTGCCTTTGGGGAAGGCTTCACATGAAACCACAGAGCCAATAAATAAGGAATTCAAAATAAAACTCAAGAAAATTATTAGCAATTAGTTTATATGTACAATAACTTATTTCAGTTTTCCTAATTAGTCATGGGAATAGCAGACACATATGCTAATATACTTGTGTTATTTGGACTCACCGGAAACATTTTATGGATATTGTCTATCTTTTTTACTAGATATGATATGCATATGGAATTGGGATGTGCTTTCCAGGGAGTGTCCATCCATTCTAAGAGCAGACATGGAAGTAAATGTGTTGAAAGTTTTTTTACAATGTGTTTGTTGTAACACATTTGAGGCAATAAAAGCCCAACCTGCTTTTATTGCATGAAACTTTGATAAATGGCAACTGGTAGTCTGGCATTCACTGGATGGTGAGAATTAAAGGATGTGATAAAGAGCTATATATTGTGGTGTCAGTGAGTTGCAGGCTGGCAGGAAAAGTTAGAAGAAACTAGAAATGTAAGAAAAAAATGTGCATATTTATATATAATTTTGATGTGCTGAGAGTTGTAACATTTCCTAGGCAGCGTTTGCCTTTGGGTCACAAAATGTGAGTGGGTGGTATGCTTGTACTGGCAGGAATCAAATATCCTGTGATTGCAATTGCACTTCGTCATTGAATCTCTATATGTAGAGGCAGTTAAAATAGGTACTTTCTGCTGCTTTGGCCCCACCACCCAAACTGTGTGTCTCCAGCAGGAAGAATACAAAACAGAATGAGCAGTAGAGGGAGAAAGAGGTTTTTTGCAGAATCCTTCTTTCATCTTTTTCTTTTGAACCCCGAGCTTGTGCTGTCTTCTGGGAAGCAGAATGATTCTCCAGTAACAGAAATGAGAGCTCCAGACTGGATAATTTCAACCTGTGTCCTGAGGGATGCTAGAGATTAATGGAGTATTTTCAAGAGGTCTGGGAAAGTGCCTTAAATGAGATTGTTGTCTCCAAACATCCATTTCACTGTCATCCATAACTTCTCTGGAAAACTCCGAGTAGGCATTGCTGGTGTAAAAATGGCACATGCAGTAGGACTTCAGTCCTTGGCTCCAGCTTGTACCACTGAAGGATGAGATAAGCTCTTATGTTTAGGCCTTACCATTTAACCTTTAAAGATGCAGTGGCAAGTCTAACTGATCTTCTTCTCAGCAACTTCTCCAAAACTGAATGGCCATTTATTCATATCACAATCTTTTGATTTTGCCTTACATGTGGAAGATGGGCTTTCCCTAAGGTGAATGTAGCATAGACAAGACCCTACAATACCTGGAAAATAAAGTGCATTATTTGCAATAAAGGTGGTTGTGAAATAGCTTTAAAGCATCCCTTTGTAAGTTTTAAGTGGGATTTTGTTTCCTCAGGTCAATCTGAGTTGTATGATTCAAAATCCATTTTTTCTTCTAATTATGAGAAAACTTCCCATCATAAAGAATCTGGGAAGTGTACTCTCATTGTGCTTTCTCTTCCTCTCAGTAGTACTTCAAACACTCCTATGCTCAGGTGAGATGCCTTTGTCTCATCATCATCAAACATCCCTATGGGCTATATTCTGGCCTTACTGAGACTCAGCATTCTAGAGAATCCATCTAGCTGAGAAGAAATCTGATTAGTTTACAGGAAAATGGCCACATACAATAGCAGTGTTGAACAAACAAGGCAAATAGAGTCTGACACTGAATCTCAATTTTCTGAATGGAGGTTTTCTTGTGTTACCTCATCTGATTTTCTATATGTACTCACCCGTTCAGAAAAAGGTGCTCATTGATGAAACCACTCATATACATTTATTTAAGACAAAGATATTTGCTTCTTTTTTCCCTGTTGCATCATGAGTAGAAATGTATACAATCTAGATACACTGTTTCAATTTCTGTGATGGCATTGATTTTTTTTTAAGAATAGACAGAAAGAAACGGGACGGTAATTTAAACTACGTGCACTTTCACATGAGCATTGTTCTAAAGCATATTAAAAATATATGTTATTTTCAGATCTTTTAGATGGCTAACTCTTCAGATCTTCTGCAATAATATCAATAATGTATTCAGTTTCTTGAATAAGATAATGTTCTGTAAAATTAAAAATTCAGAATTGTATATTTGAGAATTGAGACTTTACAGATGGTTTTTTGGCAGAAAGAGGCTAGGACTTTTTTTGTGAGTAACAGTTCAACAATATAATCTTTATAAAATTAAGGGATTTCATAACTGTTCATTTGCTCAAGCTATTTCTAATACACTAGAGCTTTATCTACATGACCAAATCAGACATGAAAATTATAGGCATTAGTATATCCAAAAATGGCAAAGCCTGTTCAGTCTCCAAAAGTTCTTGTATGCGTACCTAATGTAAGAAATACAAAGCAAGGAACTATTTCCTTAGGAGCTGACGATGTTTCGTAGTGACCTTTTTTCAGCTGCCAGAGGGAGAGCTAGAAGTTGTCCAGTGGTGACACAGTTGAAGGCCTGTAGTATGAAGGTTAAACAAGCCCTTATCAGGACCCTGGTAGTGCCAGAGAGAAGGAAAGTTTGATGAGATGTGACAAAGAATACTTGGTCCTGACCTAGTGCAAAACCTTCAAGGCTTATGTTTCTGTGATACATACACTGATCTGTGAAATAACTCAGAAAATTTCATTGGAAACAAGGGAACAATTTTTATTTAGTTCACCTACCACATCATCTGGAATATATAGGGTGAAGAGAACAATTAACTGAGAAAGAGTGATTTTAAATCATTCCCTCACAATATTCTTCTTCCCTTTGGATCTCTCCACTTTGAAATCTTGTGCAATCAAGATTTGATGTTGATGTTTCCCCAATTCAGTGGGATTATCAAGGCACACATAGGTCCATAACATAGGGCATTGTCCCAGTTTTATACTTTACGAAGTCCAAAGGAACTCACAGCTAGGTTCAACAGCAGCTGGATATGCCTCCATGGTCTTTTTGTTTCTCTGTTTGTTGGATTTAAGCAATATGTTCTTCTTTCCCTTTTCTTCCTAGCACTCAGGTTCACTCGTTCAGGCTTAGCCCCATTTCACTTCCAACCCTGTGATTTAACCAGTCAGCTGACTTCTTCCTTCCTGCAGAGCGGGGCTGACATCAGTGCACTTGGCTATACCTGAGCATGTGTGCCTGGCTGATGATCAATATTTTTGATCAGATGCTGCTTGGGGAAAGAATGGTCACCTTGGGTATTGTTGTGCTCTCCCTTGTGGCAGGAACTCTCTCTAAACCAAGCTCGTGTGCTGTGCACGCCACTGGAGCCCACTCCACTGGGCAGCCAGCAGGTGATAGAGACACAGAAACACTCAGTGTGTGCCTCCCAGCCAGCCTTACCCTTCCAGTGAGCCGGCCCGGGAGCAGACCCTTGGGTGCACAGTGGGAATCAAGCCCAGAGCTCCTCCTTGACAGGCTTCATCTGCAGGCACAGATGTCTCTGAAGTTCTGCAGAGACTCGTAACATGGCTCCTGGCTGAAGCCCAGATGTAGCAGCCACCAAAAGCTTGATGGGTTTTGGCTGCTCCTGAACTCATGGGTCGGCTGAAGCAATCAGAAAATGCTTGGGTGACTGTGAAAACTTCTAGAAATGTGTATGTAGGAAAGAATGCTAAATATTTCATATATGAGTTTTATCTAGCTCCAGCAAAAAGTCAATTTGGGAATACTCTTCTGCTTACTTTTCTTGTTTCAGTTTTTATTCCCAAGCACTAACAGAGGCATTTAAATCAGGAATTATTTTCAAATGTGAATCACTACTCACCATATGGCTTGAAGTTAGAAATAAACTTTTGATCATATTCCCATGCAAAAACACTATTCGGAAAATTCAGATTTTTTTTTCTTTTATGGAGTATTACCCTTAACCCAAAGCAGAGATTACGGAACAACATACACACACAAACATAAAAGCAAAACAATGGCTTTTTCCTGTCCTAGATTTAATCTCTTGTTCCTAAAAACTGCAAATTTTGGGTAAGTGGTAAGTAGTCTTCAAGAATGTAAGTATATACTGTTCAGTCACATGCTTCATTCAGTCAAAATAAGTGTGTTTGTTTTTTTTTTTTTATTAGTCTCGCAGAATGTCGTAGCTAAGACAAAAAAAATTACGATCTTGTAAAGGAAAGTTCTTGGAAGGAATATTTTTTCACTTTTCATTTTCTACATTACTCAAACATATAGAATATATATTTGGAAAGTATTTTATTTTTTTTTCCATCAAGACACTTTAGACATGGTCCAGATGAATATGGACCAGGTGGTGAGTATAGGCCTATGATCTGTGCTCCCTGTGGACACTGCTGAGAAGAGCACGTCATAGCTCAGACTCCCTGCAGAACCCATGCAGCTCTCCCATACCCTGTTAGGCAGGAATGGGCTGAATGTTTGTCAGTGAACTGCTAGTACACATCATGTAAGACAATGTGGAATACAAATATTGCAGAAAATTCAATGCAATATTCTTTTTTTTTTTTAAGTTCCCAGAATGAAAGGCAAATCTCACAGGCCAGCAGGCTTGCTGAGTTTATAATCCTGGCATAAGATGTCCCTAGCCTATTTGAAAAGACAGATGGTTTAAAAAAAAATCATATATAGTAGAGAATCTAATAATTCAATGCATACTGGTACATACTGATATAATTATTTGAATTTTTTTAAACTTTTTTTTATTATTATTATTTTCATTTATTTTTTGCTAGAACATACCTCAGTCCTGAGATTAAATAGTCAGGATAATTTGAGAGCAAAACAAAATTATAGTGCTCTGAAGCAAAATCCATGTGGAATTTTCCATTACAAGGAAAACAAGTTCTCAGCAATTGCAGACTGACATATCCCAGTCTTAAAAGTGTTAAACTGGTGGCATTAGAAAGCATATCAATAGAAAACAGATACACCATTGTTGTGTAAAGGTTATATATTTTGGTAAGGCACATGCTTTACTGTACCTCCTTTTATGTCAGCAGCAGTTTTTACAATTTTTCCAATTGGCTCCTTTCATTTTTCGTATTAACATTTATTCATTAGAATCATAGAATGGTTTGGGTTGGAAGTGTCGTTAAAGATTATCTTGTTCCAGCCTCTCTGCCATGGGCAGGGACACCTTCCACTACATCAAGTTGCTCAAAGCTCCATCCAATCTAGCCTTAAACACTTCCAGGGATGGGGCATCCACCACTTTCCTGGGCAACTTAGGTAAGCTGATGTTAAGTAATAGCTTGTGGCTTCATGGTTAGTTACGCTTTAGTGTACTTATGTGACTACTTAAAAATAAACCAGCAAGAAGTGAAGAAATTCTATAACCTTCTTTTGAAAATTCTTATGTTAAAAAGGTCACGTGAGAGAGAAGGAGAGAAAAGGAAAGAAGAAATGTTCCTCTGAAAGTTCAGTCTTTCCTGGGCTGTTGATGCTGTTTTCCTAAACCCTGCAAAACTAAGATACTGATGTGTGCTAGTCTTCACATACAGTATTAGTCTAAAGATGTATTTATTCTTCTGTTTAAAACCTAGAGGATTTAAAGAGTATTTTTCATAACGAAGGGGGATATGAGGCATTAAATGTCTCAGGCAGGCAAATATATGCTTCCGCATGTGAGACTCACTTAAATATGTGTTCAAAGTGCCAGACATATGTCAGTGAGGAAGATGCAGCTCAGTGTTATGTTTTCCCTTTGGTATGGGAATGCTGAGCTTACTTTTTGCTTGTGATACATTCCCACACATTTACAGAGTTGTGCCTTAAACTTAAAGAAAATAGTGTCTGGAGGTGACAGAGTTCCCCACTACTATTCCAAGACTGGAGTCAGTAATGAAAAGTTACTAGGTAAAGATAGCTTGACCCAAAATATCCATCTACACTTGCATCTGTTTTAAGATCCGCTCTATTTTTTAATTTCTTCCAACTGGAAGTTACCTATGTCTGTGTCCTTCTTCTAAGGATAAAAAAATTACATCACTGGGGTTCTGCCTTCATCCAGGATGAAATGAACAAAATGCATTTCTGATCCATGTATGAGATGTTTTACAGTACATAACTGCACAAGGCTTATGTGGTCTGTCAGATCCGTTTGGCACAAAGAGAGAGAGAATGGCAATGAAACTGCGATAATTTTGGCAAAAAAAGCCTTTGGAATCTGTGTTTTTTGACAGTAGAGATTCCTGTGAAGATGGGGAAAAAAACTGAGTTATGCTGGAAAGCTCTCTGTCAGTACAACTACCTGTTGGTAAAATGTTTTCCCTATAATTGGGCATCTGCACTCATTTTGAAAAGTCTTATGATTCTTCCTTTCACATATGAAAATTTTTTCATATATAAAACAGGACTAAATTTTTTTCAGTGGTTCCAGCAGCATCATCTAATTCATTCTGCATCTTCAGATCTGAATTTCCCAGATCCATTCTCAGGATGACCAAAAGTTGCATTGAGTTTTCTTGGGTTTCATCAGGAAAGCCTGCACACAGTAATGATGATTACCAGAGTTGCATGTGCCTAATAATTTGTCAGTAATGAGATTGCTCCTTCAAGAGACTAGAAGACTTACAGTGAGTTTTCCACTGCAAAATTCTTTCTGGCTCAATACCAGTATGGGACTTTCAATGTCGGACTGCGAATCTCCACAACTCACTGAGTGACCTGAGATAGATAGTGACTGTCTCCTGAAAACTCTATTACTATCTTTCTCTACTTTCATAATTTTCTTCAAATGCTCAAAAAATTTCATTCCAGGTTCAGGTACAAGCCAGTCACAGTTTAAGCAAGTTTCAGTATTGAAGTGTCTCGGCAAGAAAGTCCAAGGAGGAAAGTCTTCACTGACTTCACTGGTCATTCTCTTCTGTTGCAGTCAGAACAAATCAATCTTTTTCTGAAGTTTACTTGCCTCCTCCGACTTCAGTTAGAGTCAGAACTACCAACCTCAGCAAAACCAGGAGAGGAAAACCTGGCATGTTCCTGAAGTCAGACTGCACGTGGCCTCCATGAGTAGTTGGGGATATTCAAGATACAACAGTCTCTGCTCTGCATCCATGACTAATGTTTACTTGTGCTCTGGCTGTTTGTCCAGAACTTGGGCATTATAAAGCTGGGACTAGCAGGTACTCAGAAAACAGGGAGCCAATTCATGAAGTTTTAGGGGAGTACATTGCAGCTATAGAAGAGAGGGGATTGCTGAACTTGTCTGTACTTCAGACTTTTTAACAATTTTTTTAAACTTCTTCTGGAAGAAGCAAATCTTGATTTTAAAGTTTTTGCAGTAGTTTTCAATACTGTCAGTCTATCTATTTGAGTTTCACACAGTGCTCTCTTCTATTGTAATATTCCTATCTCATCATGGCATCCAACTTTCTCTTTCTCCCATATAACTATATCACCTTTCTCAATAGTATTGCATATTTTTTTATAAACCCTGAAGGCAGTATTAGAAACAGTCTAAACTTGAGTAGGATGAGACAGAAATGCTAGGCAATATTTTACAGTGGCAGGAAAGAAGCCATAGATAGTGAAAAATGGTGCTGAGATACAAAAGTGGCCTATAGGGATAAGTTTTATCAGTATGGGGGGGAAGTATTAGAAAAAAAAAACCCTTCTTAAAAATCTTTAATATGTCTTGAGTGTTACAGCACTCTGAAATTTAACTCTTCCAGAATGCCATAAAGCTTTTTATAAGACAGATAAATCTAATTCTGCTAACCTTTGGCTGATTCCCGGTTCAGCGCACGGGAACAGATGTCAAGACAATCTCCCGCATCTTTGCCATGTGTTGCATCTCATTGAAGTGGAAGATCTCATTGTGGAATGTCCCAAAGTACCAGGAGGCCAGTCTGGGAGTGGAATTTCAGTGATGCAGAGACCATACTGTCTCTCTGCACCTGAAGGGGCTAAACACTCTCTAAAACATGCTCAGGGTTGGAGAGTTTTGGATTAAGTCATGCTGTATAGTGTTTCTCTGATTGTTAATGAGAGCAGCAAAAATGTTATGATGCCCTCTTTTTAAGTGACCTTATGTATTAGTTGGTGCTTTCAAGGATAAGATTTTTAGTAGGACTTTAAGTAGCCATCTAAGACAAACAACTTGTCTGGCTGAAGACCCGAATTACATGATTACACTGCACAGCACTTCTTTGGAGCTTTTCAAAGGAGAATTTTTGAATGACAGTGGTAGCAAATGTTTTAAGGAAGCCTTGAATGGAATTATCTACTCTCAGGCCCAAGATGAAGGTTTGAAAAAACAGGCAGTATTCAAAAAAAAAAGAGCAGATGTTTAAAAATGAGCTTTTACAGAGTTCTTCTTATCCCTGGTCAAAGAATGAGAAGATGAATTAAAATACTCCATGAAAAATAACCTTAGCCATTCTACACACCACTTCTACTGTCTGGTTATTTGAAAGCAAATTTTATTTCATATTTCAAATTATCCATATTATGCAGATAAATGCCTTTATACTATAGCACACTTGAAGTAGCCTTAATGAAAATTCAGCTCTTTCTTGTTTTCCCAAGTGGTATGTTTTGGGAGCAGAAGGAAGAAGAAAGGGGGAAAACATAAAAGAGAAAAAGTCATGCAAAAACCATGATCTCTTTCCTTAGACTTAACTGTCATGTTAAAGTCCCAAAGGCTAGATTAAATAATCTCTTTCACCTAACAGGAAGATTGTTATAATAGCCCAAAAGCAAAGTTTAGAAAGCTGCAGCAGTTACATTTTTGCCATACCTAGAAAAATGAACGCATCCATTTCTGTGACTCTGTGCTGCTGGAACCGAATTCATGCCTGTGAAATCAAGGAAATGACAGAAAAATGTATTTATAATTATAGCTGCTGGTAATGGGCATTTTTCAAGTTTTTAAGTACTTGAAATGTCTTACCAGGTGGCATCACCTTCTCAGAATTCAGAATTTGAAGTTAAAGATAGCTAGGATGTAAAGCATCACCTAAAGCCAGCCTCCTATCTCAGTTTCTTTTTTGCACAGCAATCTTACCAATTCAAACCACAGTCTACAGCTGTGATGGCTATGATACTTTGAAAATATTTATACACAGAAAATTTAAGATCCTTACTTTTCCAGTGCTCTCTGACAACTCAGTGTCACCACCTTTATCCAAAACCAAGCCAAACCAAACCAAACCAAACCAAACCCCAAACTAACAGACAACACAAATAAAATAAAATTTTATATATGAGGACATGCTTTTATCAGTCTTCTGTTTGCTTGAGTTATTCTTGTCTATATGAACCCCCAAGCTGTTAAATTCTAAGAGCAGATCCTGGTAACACAGGGGGCAAACTTTGCCTACAAAAAGTTTAGAAAACTGTGCTCCAAAATTATATTTATTTTTACCCTTATTTTGGGAGAATGTTAATATGATTCACTGGAGTAACTTGAAAGATGAGTCATCAGAACACAATGACAGAAGAGCTATGTTTCAAGGAAAGCATAAATGTTAAGTTCTGACAATTTTAAAGAAATAATAGTATGGTAAGAATGATATGTGTTACACTGCAGGCAGTTACATTCCTGAAGTCTCATTTAGGATCAGATTCTGCTGTTACCTGCATTGAATATTGTCACGGTTAATGAGATTGCTTGCAGAGTTTTTTTCTATCAGTTTCCAGATCAGGGGTTTTTTAATATACTGCCCCATAGGCAATATATGATCAGTGTTCTCTTTAATTATTGCATGGTGTTTGGAGATACAATTGTGATAAAATCCTAAGTATTGCATTAGTTAATACTAATTTAAGTGGGAGTTCACTGCTTCCTATTGCCTTAACTTCTGTTCCATGGCCATGACTTTCTCAGATGGAAAGCACGTGGCAGTACAGAGGTAGTAAATTCCTAAGCATGTGAGATAGGGAGAGGAGCCAAGAGGAAACAAAAGACTCTTGTGGGCTGCATAAGATTTGCACTCAATTTTCATTTTGAACAATTGAATTCCATGAAAATAGATGACCAGATTCTTCATTATGCAGGATGGAGTCCCTAATCCCAGCTTTTAAATGCATCCCCATCCCGGTCAGAGATACATATTTCCACATACTTGATCAGAGCTTCATAAGCTTGGTCAGAACTTCATAATCTCTGAAGCTGCATCTTCAGATAAAAGAAAACATGAAATCAAATTATGCTGTTTCCCAAAATACATTGGTTGAGTTGCAATAACATGGGAGATTTTGGTGACTGGAGCTTTGGTAGAAGGGAAACTGGGTATAACAAAGTGAAAGGAGGTCCCATACTTCTTTTACTGATAATCTTTCCTAATGGAAGGTGACAAATGCCAGAGTATGGATGGGAGATTGATGTTGTTAGGTTAGGACTGACAGATGAATTGAAGGTGAAGCCTGAGTTACACTCATGGTTTGTTTCTGAAGAAGCAGATTCATTACTAAGGTATACAGTAAGATCCTAGATCCAGAAAAGCCCAGACTGGTTCAGATGTTGCAGTGGTTGCAATGTGCACAGCTGTAGCCCTGTGACCTGGCCTTAGCAGAGGACAGCAGTAGACATCTGCAGAAAGAGGTTAAGTTTTTGGTGGTATTCCCCGACAATATTGCTGCACAGATTTTGACGGTTTCTCTCTGTGTAAAACAGCGTGACACAGAGCTCAGAGCTAAAGTATTGAATTGTACACTCCTGTGGCTGGTTTTGTAGCAGGCACAACTGCACAACAAACAGCCTGGAAGTCAGCTAGTCTGGAGCTGCTGGGGATATTCCCAGTAACAAACTCAAGACCAGAACCAACAAATTATCAATGTGTGAAAGGAGAAGAGTAGAAGACAGAGGATATCAGTCCCCAAATAGGTGTCCTGGGAATTTGTTAGATAAAATATTCAGCTTCACCTTTGGAAGCAACATATGATTTGTTCTCCAGAAAAGTGTGAAATCCTGAGGGAAAACCCCTTCTCCCTGTCTGGTCACTACATTAATCACAAACAGGAAAAGACCAGCAGGAGGCAGGACTCAAAGTCCTATTGTCTCCGTACCAGCGAGTGGCCCACACTGTGGTCTATGCCTGCTGCTTCAAAGGGGGGAAGTGAATAAAGCTCAAAAGCTTTGTTATTCTTTCAGGCTGCAAAAAAATCTTCCCCAACCTTGCAGATGAGCAGCAGAGCACTGAAGCATGGAATTAATTATATACAGTAATTATTTGTTTTGACAGAACAATAAAGACCTGATAGCAAAGGCTTTATTCAGTCAGTTGAACTATTAGAAAAGTGTTGCTGCATTCACTGAGCTCTATCTTGAAATAGAAAAGGTTTCTTACTACTATCCCAATTAAAAAGCAGATCCAGAACCTTCACTGCTGGGATGACTTGAGCCTCCTGATACCAGCCTAAATTCACTCATACTTTTCACATACTCCTGTGATGCTGCAGAAAAACTGCCCTTAAACTGAAATAAAATCTTTTCTTTCCATTGATACTTGTTTCCCTGGAATGTGTTTAGAGACATTTCTTCAATCTCTGTTGCTAAGTTGGCTTGATGTTTTGCAAATGGCAGGCATCTGCACAGCCAATCATCCTACCAACCCTTTTCTCTTCATGTTTGTTTGAATTGATGTTTTCTGAACACAGATGTCCCTCACAACCTACTTTCATGGAGGAGGGAGATGGGGCATGACTATCCCAAAGAAACAGAAAGGCAGACAGTTTGTTTGACTCTCTGTTTCTTTTCAGTCCTTGTGCAGAGCACTCCTATAGCAGAACAGGAGTGTCTGATGCCCTTTCTACAGAGAAGCTGCAAGGCAAGGGAAAAATGCCCTACACATACAAATGACACTATTTACAAGAGCATGTAGGGGACAAGGGAGAATAGCTTCAAATTGACAGAGGTTTTGATGAGATATTAGGAAAAAATTATATACTGTGTGGGTGGTGAGGCACTGGAACAAGTTGCCCAGAGAAGCTGTAGCTGCCCCATCCCTGGAAGTGTTCAAGGCCAGGTTGGATGAGGTTTTGAGCAACCTGGTCTAGTGGAAGGTGTCCCTTTCCTAGGTGGGGGAGGTAGAACTAGATAGTCTTTAAGGTCCCTTCCAACCCAAGCCATTCCATGATTCCGTGGTACAGTAGAGATTAACCTGTTATAGTTTCAAGATTTACACTGAGCATAGGAACACCTGGGGTTTTCTGATGGTCTTTTCCATAAGGATTAAATTATACTTTTTTTCTCCTTTCAGAGAACCAGCACTTATAAAAAGGCAAGTAACTAAAACTAATCGTGTTGCTGTTGTTCATACTTCAAAAAAAATTCCATTTTTAAAAAGTTTGAATTGAAAGAAAAATATGGAAAGGGCATGATGGAAAGGGCATGATCTTGATTACATCAGTATAAATCTATTCCAGCTGTAACAGAGTCTGTGGAGTTTAGTGAGGGGTTATGCTCTGCTGATCCCATATTTCTGATGACCCCAGTATGTACATCCTTCTGTTCTGGCTGGTCTCTCTCTCTCTCCTGACATAGTCTGCTTTTCTATCTCTCATATTCTGCTCTCTGCCTTGTTCCACTGTGCCTTTCTCTATGGTTTCCCAACTGTAGCTTCTAAGAAGCTAAAGAATTTTAACTGAAATCATGTTGTGAAGTTGCCCTAGTATAGAAGGTGACTCTTAAATATGTCCAAGGAAGAAGAGACTATAATATCCTAAGGTAATTCATCCCAGGTTTTTTCCACAATAGATCCATGGTGTCACACTCAGTCTTTTTTTTTTCTGAAATTCAGAAAATTTCTTTCCCTTGCTTGTCAAGAATTTTGGGGGCTAATACTGTTAAACAGTGTATATACAACAACTTCACACAGTGTACACTATAAAGGTGGGTCATGTAAGAATAGTAACATCATGTGTTCACTGGGTCCAGTGAACTCCTTTGTTGTGTGAGCACTTTCACACAAGCATCTTCTATCAAGCAGATCACCCTATATTTATCTCCTAGTTGGAATAAAAGTAAATTGGCCCATGTCTTCCGAAAAAAACTCCCACCAGCCTGCTCCAACAGAATTCACAGACCTGTGTGTTAATTCCCTCTTGATGTCAAAATATTTGAAATCAATTTTTACCGCCAGATTCTATCTTTTAGGAGCATTTTAGTATTCAAGAAGACATTCTCATACACAGAACTGCTTTTTCAGAGGTTTTTTCACCTTTTTGTTTTCTAGGAGCCACTTCCATCATATGCTCATCTTCATGCCACATCATGACATTTTCTTGGAAGTTTCCAAAACAATAAAGAAAGATTCCTCCTATAAACCCATCAGCACATCATAGCCTGTAGATAATTTTATGTTTTGTGTAGTGATAAAGAAGGAATTATTGGTTTCATTTAGCCATGGTGATTAGTCAGCAAGTATCTCTAATGTTACAGAGCAAACACATAAGTGGAACAGAAATGTCTATTCTGACCAAAGTATGAATACTAAGATGCAGTACTTTCACCATTAAATGCAACATGTGTTTAACAATTTTCCAGAAAAGCAAAACCAGTGGGGTAAATGATTTTGGTGCGGAGAGGCTTTTTCTGGAGTTTAGTGGGCTTGGCAGTACTCTAGTGAAGGTCTATGTTAGCAGAGACAACATATGCATAAGCAGTGTTCACTCCCCTTCAGTGAGAAATTACAGTAAGGCAAGATCAGCCTTGCAAGATGAATTGTTCTCTTATGAGAGTGTAAATTTTAGCAGGTCTTTCATAATGTGTGTTTTAACATGCAAGCAAGGAAACTTTTCTGCTTCATAATGAGGAGGGAATTTGTACGAGACAGTTTGTGACATATTTACCCATGAAGAAACTTATCAGATGAAGAGCAGAGTGGCAAATGTCATAACTGGATGCTCTTGATTTGAGTCCCGTTCTTAATGTATGATTTCTGACAATACAATCAGATCTGTTATAAAATAACAGTCAAGAACATGGGAATTGTTTGGGAGTGGAAAATTCGACTCAGTCAGTCATGGGGCTTGCAAGTAAATGCTTTTCCTGATATTTCAAATTTTCTGACTCTGTAATGAGCTTCTCCATCTAGTTAATATATTAGTAAAGATATTAGTAAATATATATTATATATTTACATATTTATACCAGTAAATACATGAATTAATTTATCCAATGGTTAAAAATTTCGTAATGTGGTGGGTTTGTGTGCGTAGTTTTGGCCATTCAAGCAATTTCACAAAGCTCTACTGTGTCTTCACAAAATGCTTTTATCCAGAATCCCCCAAAACTCTTGTCAGAAAAAGATGTATATAAAGCACCATCAGGTTGGTGGTTATCTTTCAGCTGCAGTCTCTTGAATTAATTGAATTTATTTCTGCTGTGACTATAAATATTCCTGGACAGCTTATTTTCACTGGATTATTAATTTTCTGTAAAAGGACAAGGGTTATGCAGTTGGATTGCTTGCCCCAGTGGGAATACAATGGTTTAATGGTCATGTAAAAGGAAAATTTGATTTTTCTATCACATTAAAATATTTTTTTCCTTCCACATATTTCTTCTGATTTCTTTGTCAGCTCAAACTCTTTTCTACACTGTTAATAAATACACTATCCAAATAAATCTCCAACTCTGGAAATAAAAGTTTGTTCTTTAATTTGTCTCTTTATCTGAGCCACATATTTGCTAGAAAATGCAAAAAAAAAAAGTGCATTCATGTATAAATTCCTCCCATATCTTTACATTGAAATCCTGTCTGCTGATGAACAGAGATTCCTGCAACCAGATTCAATTCAAACCAAAACTGATGGTTTCCTCCCTTGCCAGAGGTTGAGGAGCACTGTCCCAATGTGCTCCCAACCTCTGACAACAGGACAGTGGCTTTCTAATGTCGCTAAATCAGGCTCTCAGCCAGGGAAGGCTCATAAACACTTTGATGTACTGTGCATCATCTGCCAGCCTTTCATCCCTTCAGTCAAAGCATTTCCTTGGGAAATGATTTTTTGAAACTGAATGATAGCTTACATTTTATTTTATTTCTGTATATCTACAGAAGTAGTGCTGCAATTGCATTTTCATGCCTCAGTATGCATGCCTTAATTGACTTAACCTGGTGAAAGTACACCAAAATCAAAAGATTCAGAGACTGAGTAGTCAAATGGAGCAATTATGGGAATTTTTAGTTACTTCAGGTGTAGAGATACTGTAGCATTGAGCAGATGACATTGTAAGTTAGGTCTGCATACAGATCTGTGTGTCTGGGACCACGAGCTCAAGAGCAGAGATCGTAGCACAGACATTGAATTTTTTTTCTAAACTGCTGGAGAAAATCTTTGCAAGACACTTGTGACCTTTTTATTTACTGACAGCTTTAATTTAAATTTTTTGAAGGACAAAGATGAACATTTACCGAACCCAGACGAAACCAGATATAAATTACCATCCAGGGAAGCTTGTCCACTGCCTCTCTCAAATTTAGCCAATAGAAAATGTTTCTCTATCAGGATCTTGTTTTAAAAATATCTTTCCCCAAATCACAACCACCTCATCTATATGTTCATTTTAAAAGTACATGTATTTAAAATACTATATTTTCCACATTTTTAAACTCCAGTTATTGTTTAAAGCATTGAAAATATCTTTCATTTCTGAACATGTCACATATGTTGCAGTTCAATGTTCAAGTTTCGGAGTTGATGCCTGCAACCCTAGCTCTCAGAAGGCTCTCTGAGGTCCATTTGTTTCATTTATTCAAGTAAGAACTCTGAAATACTGGGGAGTGGATAAAGGTGTGGAATATAAAAGCAAGGACAGCACAGTAAGGAAATATTCAATGTATCAATGTGTTTTAATCCTAAATATTAGCCAATTAGTTTGTGCTGCTCAAGTATCAATTTATGTAGCTGAAAATCTTAGAAACACTCCCATATTGTCATCTTCTTTTTTCTCTAAAAAATAAAGTTAAATGAATTTTAATAGCAACAGTTTTATCTCAAGGGATAGCTTCCTCTGAAAAATATAAACTACTTCGCAGAAAAATTTTCCCAACTTACCATCTCTGGAACTTAATAAGATGTTCAAGAGACTAATCAAATTACTATGTAGGAAAGCCACTGCTGGTATCATGTTCTTTCAGTCTGTTAGATTTTGGAATGTTCAGAAATTTGAAAATTAGCTTGCTTTTTCCTTTATTTTTCAGATCACTACATTTAGGAAAATTAAAGTCTTGATCAACCGTTTTGTATTCATGAGTGATATCTTGATAGCATTTAAAAGTAAAATTTTAGTTGTTATTTTTATTTTAAAATACTTTCCCTGTTAAGTCTTTAGAAAATATTTACTTTCTGCCTTATGAATACACACTTGAAGGTCGAAGCACAAATAAACCAAATCAGGGTTGAAATCCCTCCATCACTCTCTCATCACTCCTGACAGCATTAAGAAAGTGACAAAAAGGCAAATGTTAATAATGTAATGTCAGCCTGGATATTTGTCACTAATGTTGAATGCCCTTGCCCTTGTGTGTACTTTTATCAGTGCCCTTACATTACTTTAAATCATTCTCTAGGAGAAAAAAAAAAACAAACTATAAGAGAAAAACAGCACAATGTCAGCAAACAGTGTAATTGTCTGAGTTCTTTGTGAGGACTCTGAGGATCTCTTCAGATCTTTAATCTAGCTCCAAGGTTGCAGTCATCTATCCTTGATAAACCCCTCCCTAAAGCTGGACTGTTCCTTGATGGAGATGACACAAAAAGGACATCACCAAAGGAAAAAACTAGGGAATTTATGACTTATATGTTTTTCTAGAAACCATCAGAGATACTGGACATTTTCACTGGAAAGGCCCATGTCTCCTACCAATTTTTGTGTAGGCCAGAGGGGCTGGTCCAACAGCGTTCAGTGCACTCCCACTGATGGATTGTTTTCATTTGCTGTTTAAAATTTCGCCACCAAGTTCACAAAAATAAAATATGGCTAACAAGTGGGGACAAGTTCGTCACATCACAGCAACCTGGTCAAATTGCTACACTAGTCATGTCACTTAACTAGTCAGCCCAATTTCAGTTGTCATCAGAACTCAGGTTCCACCTACCAGAGGTGTCCTGGGGTGCCAAGAGCAGAGAGTAGGTTGTCATTTCTCTGAGACACTGCTTCAGGTCTGTTCCTTGCCTCCCCTATCATGAGTCAGTTGTCTCACAGCCCATTCTCACTTCTGCATGCTTCTCAGTCCAGACAAAATCCACTGCCCAGAGTGGATGGGCAGCAGAGCTGACACACTTGCTGCAGGGTGGGATCCTTCCAGGAAATGTTCTGGCCCGCAGAAGGCCTTCATAAATTATGGCCACTGCGATAGTGACCAAATTGACACTGGCCATATTTCTCTATTAAATGCCGTACTGGGGGTCAAGCAAGTTAGTCTCTTCTGCTGAGCCTGTTAGAGATGGTCCCAGAGAAAGGACACTACTGGAAGAGGGTATCCAGACATGCCCAGTACTCCCTCCATCCCATTAGCATTACAAAACCAGTGTCTACAGAGTTGTCTACAAAGCATTTGTGTTACAATACAAGCAGGCTCAGTGAAAAAGTTTTACACCAAGAGAAACTGTACTTGTGGGATTGGTAGTGCTACTGGAGACAAACTTAAGTTTTAGAGTGTGTTATAGAACTCCCATACACTGTATCATTGTCCTATCTTGGACTATGGTAGAGATTTAGGGTTTTGAGTTGCTACTGGCACTGCAGCTTTGATGAGCTGGCCATGGGTTTTGTTTGTTTATCTGTTTGTTTCTGTGTGCTTGCACTGGCTGATAATTTTTATTTATTGTTTTTAATGTACTTCTCCAATCTGTCTCCATCAGGTTAACAGAAATGAACTGACCTGATTCACATGACAGAAGAAAGGAAAACCATTTTCCTTAAAATTCAAAAGAAGGCATTTTGTTTCTTAACGTGCAATAGACTTTTGAAGTGTGAAATGGTCAGTGCAGTCTCTGGTATGCAGTCTAATATGACAGAAAAATCTATGTGGTGAAATGAATCTATGGGAGAAGAACAAGTGCACAGCTGTGGAACAAGCCTGCTCAGTCTGGATGCAGGTTGTGCTGTGGTCCCATCCTGTGCATGTGTCGGTTACCTCAGAAATTGTCTGTCACTGGGAATCCCTGGGATGCAGCTGTGGGGGTCTCCCACCACAAGCACCAGATGTGTTTATTGAGGGACATGGAAGGAGCTGGGGGGCTTCCACATGTGTGGAAGGGCACAGCATGCTTTGTCCTGTGGAAGCAGCACTAATCAGTGCGGCTGAGGTTCTGATGTGAGTAGTGATTCCTGTGGGTGCTTTTTTACTTCAACGTAGTAAAACTAAAGGATAACTGAAAGATAGTTAAGAAGAATGAAACTAGAAAAAAAGAATGTGTCCTGGTCCCTTATTACTGGTAGAGAAAAATCCTAATCACTGTTACAATTTTGGAGTCAGAGACAGAAAGAGATGAATGGGGCCATTAGTATTTTCAAAAGAACTCACAGTTCCTGCAGCTATATGGCTGAGTAGGATGAATTTACTCAAATGTTTCAGTAATTTTTTACACAGGTATTTAGTCTTCTGAACCAGTCAGCTAAGTACTTCTGTTCACCTTGTTCTACAAATGAAAGAGGGGAAAGGAGTAAAATTGAACTGGCAAAACTTTTTGTTTGGTTAATCATTTTAAACTCCAAAGTTTCAGCCTCAGAATCTGTTCTCATTCTACTAATGTTTTATGATCTCAAACCTTTGCTCAAGAGAATATTTTTTTTCTTTTTTTCATCTTACTTTAGGATTCACACTACAGTAAATCAATTTTCACATTAAAGGCGTATTAACCACCCCAGGCCCCATTCTCCTCCATGTTGCAATCACATATTCTTTAAATTGTCCTGACCTGGAGACAAATTAATTTATTATTTGATTGTCAAGCATTTTTCTAATGCTGTATATTTGTTTTTGCTTCAGCAGCATATTTATGACAGGAAATCCTTCTGACTGTTTTCCTTAATGACTAGCAAAGCAGTTACAGGCAGCACCACTGAGGGTTCATACCACATGTTTTCTGATTAGTTTGTGGAGGACGGCCTGGTTCATTACTTATGATTTTACTGTGATTTTTGTGTTTTAGACCTCTTTCTCATTTTATATGCTGGTATTTTGTTTTTAAAAATGATAGCTGTTAAAATGCCTTAAAATATACAAGCACTTAGTTTATTTCGAAGTCCTAAAATAATTGAAAAAAAAATAAAAATCAGAGGATTTTCATTATGTAACTTCCTTAAAGTTCACTGAAATCATTGTAGATGACTAATGACTCCATCAATCTTCTTATTATGTCATATCTCTAGGATAAAATAGATGGTAATGGTACAGGCAAGCACCAGTATTCTGAGAGGTCCTAGTGAAACTTGCACTGATTACCATGTAAGTGTCTATCAACCTGTCAAAACTCATGAACCAAAAAGGTTTGCAAAACCATATCTGAGTAACTACAGGGGGGAAAAGGTGAAAACTCTAGCAGAACTAGTTAAAGATGGCACTGGAATATCTCTGAGTATGAATAATTTATTTTTCCAGGCATGGGGTTTTAAACAACACAGTTTAGAGATTTACGATCCCTTTGCTGCCATGGAAACATCAAGTGATTAGTGTCCAAATGAAGTCTTCATCACAACAATGCTGTTAAGCAGATTTCACCTCAAAAAAATGCTAATTGTGTACACACTGTAAATATAAACAGTTTGGGAGAGGGATATGTATTACACCTTTCTTAGGTATAGAACAGGTTTCTGTCTTGGAGTAGTAACTCCAGAGGAATGAGGAACCCAGAAAAGCAAAATTTGGATCAGTATGGGAAGAGGTCTTCTATTTAGCTTTCTGATTTACCCATTTGAAGAGCAGATACAAAGGCTATTGCATTGTAAACCATCTCTATGGCATTACAATAAGATGGACAAAATTTGCTCAGAAGAAAATATTTTCATGGATCTCTTCATGACTTTCTCCTATTCACAGTGAAAACAAACGATCTTCACCTTCCAAGAGCTGCCAGCAGAGTGTCTGGATTACTCCTGAGTCTATACTGAAGAATATAGTACATTGTGAAGATTTTCATCTGCTTTTGCAACTATACCAAGAAGTCTTTCTTTTTTCCTTTTTTGATTGTTTAGTCGAAACCACATCACGTCCCAACATGCTGTGGTGGGTTGAGGTAAGGCTCACGGGTCGAGGTAAGGACAGAGATCACTCAGCAGTTACTGTCACGGGCAACACAGCCTTGACTTGGGGAAAGCAATTAATTTTTTAGCAATCAAATCAGTGTAGGAAAAATGAGAAGTAGAAACTAAATCACAAAACACCTTCCCCCCACCCCTCCCTTCTTTCTGGGCTTAACTTCATTCCCCTTTTTCTCTACCTTCTTTCCCCAGTAGTGCAGGAGGATGGGAAAGGGGGCTGTGGTCGGTTCATCACACATTGTCTCCTTCTGCTCTTCCTCCTTGGAGGGAGGACTCCTCACACCCCGCTCCAGTGTGGGGTCCCTCCCATGGGAGCCTGCACTCCATGAATGTCTCCAACATGAGTCCTACCCATGGGCTGCAGTTCTTCAATAATTCCCTTCCTTGGGGTGCAGTCCTTCAGGAACGGACTGTTCCAGTGTGGATCACACAGAGGGTTACAAGTCCTGTCCAGCAAACCTACTCCAGTGTGGGCTCCTCTCTTGATGGGACCGCAGGTCCTGCCAGGAGCCTGCTCCAGCATGGAGGGTCACAGATTCCTTTGGGCACATCCGCTTGCTCTGGTGTCGGTCTTCCATGGGCTGCAGGTGGGTGTCTGATCCACCATGGACCTCCATGGGCTGCAGGGGAACAGCCTGCCTCACCATGGTCTTCACCATGGGCTGGATTCTAGGTTTTGTGAAGTGGTTAGTGCAAGCTCTGCAAGAAAAAAAATTAGTGAAAGTAAAATTGATATTATAAACTGTGAGACTTCACTCTCTTCTTCATTGTTATCAGTTAATCCCATAAGAGACTAAATCAGAGAGAACTGTTTTTCTCCTTATTTTTACATTTTTATTTAATCATGAAGCAAAAAAACCAGTGTTATTCCATTAATACTTTGTTTCCACAGGAACATTCAAGAAAATTAAACTGAATTACCTAATTATTTAAATTTAATGCATGCAGAACAACTTGCCCTAGACCGCAGTGCAGCAATGTTCAGAAACAGCTTTCATTTATGAAAATTTGTTTCTGAACAATTCAGACTATTTCATCTTGAGTGAAATTTTCTGAGGAGAAGTCTAACATGGTTTAACATGTGCCTCATATTCATACCTTTGGGTAAATGGACTTCTCTTTCTTAAAGAAGTCCTGAGAAATTAGATATTCACAGAAGAGTTTAGATTACTTCTGTGTCATAACAGAACTTCATACCACATTCTTGATTTTAATATATCCTCTGAGTGATATATTTTAATATATAGTTCAACAAGAGAAACACTACTAAAAATTATAGAACCATAGAATCAGCTGGGTTGGAAGGGACTGCCGAGATCATTAAGTCCAACCCTTGATCCAACACTGCCATGATTACTAGACCATGGCACTAAGTGCCACATCCTGTCTCATCTTAAAAACCTCCAGGGACGGAGAATCCACCACTTCCCTGGGCAGCCCATTCCAGTGCCTGATTACCCTCTCTGTAAAGAATTTCTTCCTAATATCCAACCTAAGCCTCCCCTGGCAGAGCTTAAGACCATGCCCTCTCGTCTTACTGACAGCTGCCTGGGAGAAGAGACCAACTCCCACCTGGCTACAACCTCCTTTCAGGGAGTTGTAGAGAGTGATGAGGTCTCCCCTGAGCCTCCTCTTCTCCAGGCTGAACAACCCCAGGTCCCTCAGCCTCTCCTCATAGGACTTGTGCTTGAGTCCCTTCACCAGCCTCATTGCTCTTCTCTGGACCTGCTCCAGCACACTTGCCCAACATCATTGGGTTAAAAATTCACGGAAAAAAATAATCTCACTAATACTACATGGGCAACATTTTTTACGAAACACTTAGGGGATGAAACATAAAACTTTATAGTTAAGGATTTACTTTACAATTTCTGAATCAGGTAAAGCAGCATTAGATCTTCATTGGGAGATTTCTCTTGAATTTTTAGCATTTCATGAGCCATGTAAAAAGAAAACCGAATAACTTTATAAGGATTGGTAATAAAAATGATAGATTTTTATGTACCTCTTGCAGCAGGATGATGGTCACATTTCTAAAGCCATATGAAAAATTTAACTACTTGTGAGACACTAAGTGAGAAAATGGAAATGGAATAGGATGGTTAAGAAGAAATGATAGTCAAAACCATGACTACTTGTGCTAGAAAGTATTAGGAACTGAAGAGCACTCAGAAGGCCTTGCATTGCACAGGTCCTATAACTCAGCAATCTTTTAATTTCTCTCCTCCCCGTAAAGAATATTTTGTTTGGAAACTACAGAGAGATTTTAAAGCAAGATGATTATATTTTCTTTTTGAAGAATTCTTTTTTCTTAATGACTATTTGTTGAACATACAAGGGGGGGTGTCATTATTTGAACTCTTCATGTTAAAACATTTGAAAATTATGAAGACAGTCTTAATGAAAACAAGTTTTCTACACAACCTATTACATAGCAACAAAACAATTTCTTAGGAATGTATTATGAAAACTGCATGAAAAGAAACTATTCTCCAAAGTCTTGGGGCCCATTTTGAAGGCAACAGGACACAATTCTCTGAAAATCTTATGGTCTAATTTTTTTTATGTGAAAGGAGGAAGAGATGAAGAGGCACTTCCTTCTTTGACAGCAATTAAAGGTTAGGGCAGGATGCCTGGATTCTCGTTTTAAACAAAGAGCTGTTCAGGTGTGTGAACATAATATATGGCATGTGAAACTATTTATCCTTCAAACAATACAATCTATTTAAAGGAAATAACTGTATGGGCTGAAGGTAAAGAAAGATTTCTGGCTGATTTCTGACTGACCCTTACATCTAACTGCATATCAGTAACCTACTGATAAAAGGGCTCTCTCTGCACCCTCTGGAGTCCCTCCTTGCCAGTTACTGGACACATTCTGACACACTGTCTTTACCTATGACATAGAGGCACAGCTTCAGGGTGTGTACATTAAGATGCCTACTAGTATCATGGGTATGTTCATGTTGTAAAGCGTAAATGAGACACAATTTGATCCTCCTTTACAATGACACACAAGTTGATTCCAGACAAATTTCTGATCCACCAAACTACCAGTGTTTTACACAAGAATGGAAAACAATGGGAATGGGTGGGGTTTCACCTATGATTTATGTAGATATGTATTTTCACATCCATTATCCAACATCTGTTTTAACAGAGAACACTTTACTTATTAAGGTGTAAAGTGAATGGGCGATTGTCTACATTTGCCACTGGAGATTTTCCCAGTGTTGGGAAAATCATAAAGCTGAAGCATAGATTTTTCATCTGATTTAAGGAAGGCAAGAGTTGCTACTTCTCTGTCAACTGCTGACGTGAAAAGTCAAAATGAAGCTCTTGAACATGGTAGAACTTCTGGTTTATTTGAAAAAGAGTGTTCACAGCTGTCAATATTCTGCAATACAATGATCAGTAAGGTGCTTATTGCCTGTGTGATGGTGTGCTCCTTTCACCCCCAACCTGACCTTCATTTCCCATATCTCTGCTCAAGTGATAACCATCAATGATGGCTGGAACAGATGCCTCTGGTTACGTTGGTGGCATCTGACTCAGTGGATCCATGAGAGATCTTATCCATAAATACTGGACAGCTGTCACTGCCAGAATGGAAACTTTGGACAAAGTTTGTCAGGAAGGCCCTCTTGTTGAATCACAAGGTTCAGAATGGACTCCCTTTCTGCCTCAATCCCTTCTCAGGGAGGAGTCCAGGTATGCTTGGATCCAGTCTTAGTCCCAGACTTGGACAACTGTTTATGTCTAAGGGATTACATTGATGTAGTTAATCGTTTATACTACTTTTTCCTACAGGGTTAAGGACAGCAAACTAAATATATTTATATAGGTAAATAAACTTTGTATTTCAATTGATGATGGTAGTGACAATTGTTAGACTGAAGAACTTCAGAATTATCTACTACACAGTATAGACAGTTATAGGTGATATTAGATGGTACTATTTATTAAAAGCATAGTTTCAAACCTAGATTCATAATTGTTAAATAGAGATTGATGTTACTGACCAATACTGATGACTATAGGTAAATCTTTTCTGCTAATTCTCAAGGAGTAATCTTGAGGAGTGTCCCCACTCAAGGAAGGAATCTCGATACACTCTCCTGGAAGTGATGTGCTAGAAATCCCTACCAGTAAAAAGTGGCACTGAGCTTTAATATTATTAAGTGGTTGACTGTCAGTCATATGTTGCTAGGATAGCTGTGCTAGCTCGTAGAACATAATTTATCTTTAAATTAGTTATCAGTGCTATCACTTATCGGTTCCTCTATCAGGAAGCATCTGTCCTTCACAACCCTGCCAGCACAAGTTTCTGTCAGGAAACACATGTTCTTCACATCCTTGTGATGTTTAATTTTGGTATTCTCGAGTCAGGCTGGTCTCAGCATTCTCTAACATGAAAAGCAGCATGACCTTTCCCTCCATCACGGATACTCTGAGCAAGTAAGGTGAAGTTCGAGCTGTTCCACCCCCACTTAGAGTGTCCTGCTGCAACAGTCCGGGGCCCATTGAACCCTGCTGCACAGGAGCAGGCAGCACATCTGGATCTCCCCTAGAGTAGGGATGCCTCTCAACGCTACTCCTCCAGGCTGAGCAATTCCTTGTCACAATCGATTCTGGGTAAGTGATTAATAGCATGTTTAACTTTGAAATCTTAGCTAAGTGATATAAAGGATTGATTATGAACATATAATCCTTTAGACATAAATGAACCAATTTTGTGGCTAAGTTTGTATCCAGTTGCATCTAAACTCCTCTCTGAGAAGCAGTTTAGAATGCAGGGAGTTCCTTTCTGACCTCATGACTCAATGGGAGGGTCTACCTGACAATTTTATCTGATCCTGTCTTCTATGAAGTAAATAAAGTGTACCTTGTCATCGAATCTTGTTAAACCACTGTTGCATTTGCTATCAAACTTTGTAAAAACGTTGTTTTTATATCAAAAAGCATATTGCTACTTCTCTGTTAGGAATGAAGTGCTTCAGTGCATTTGCAACACCCTGGGACCAAATCAGCCTGGCCCTGGAGAGACCAAAGCAAAATAACTTGGCTCACAATGTCTGTGATCATGCAATATCTAACCTCTAGTTTTCCAAGGTTCTTGTTACTACTAAAAAATAAATAAAGAGGAATTTAATAAAGCAGGATTCTGAGCTGAGTAGAATCCCATGTCCTATACAAGATAAAAAGAAGAAAATAAGCAAATTGGATATAATATTATCCTGTAGTGAGACATAAAATTTTCCTGTGCACAAGCTTGAAGTCCTTACTTATCTCCTAATAGCATCTGTGGATGTGGGCTCACATGTGGAAGCTGGAAGGCAGAAGTGGTTTATGTCCACAATTTCTACTTCTCCTCTGGGATGGCTGGTTACACCATACATCTGCTCCTGCAGGAGGTTGTAATGTAAACCAGCAGTGGTTTTGGTTTGTTTTGCTTCAATGACTGTGACACTGGACAGCTCTGGAGCTGACAAACCTTCTGTTGACCCATGACAGTATGAAGGTGGCAGGTCTCAGACAGGGGCTGTGTAGGCAGGTTGAATAAATTAGCCCATCACCTGGCCCAGTTTAATCCACACTATATTCAAGGAGATACAATAGAATCACTCAGTACTACTTCCTGAGTTGCAAAAAGTCATGTTGACTTTAGCAAAACTTTGCAGGCAAGGCCCCTATCATGTTCATCAGAAATAGGTTGAATCTGCACACTGAAGCTTAGGATGTTTGAAAAAATATGAATGTTATCACTGACAGAGACCGAAGGAAAACTGAGAGCTGAAATTGTGTGCTGACAGACAGCAACTAGCTGAAAATGGAGCTTTTTTGCTTCACTTCATTTATTCTCACAATACAGATCATACATTTTTCATGAGAAGCAAGTGCCTATGCAAATAAATGTCTGCTGGGAGTCCAACTGGGATGAAAGTACCCACTTCGAACTCATATGCGAGTAAGCTTTTGAAGCTACTGACTATAATATAATATTGTAATGGTTTGGAAGTTATATATGAATTCTGAGTCCTGCTTCTCTAAAGATACACCAACCTATTGACTCAAATGGGAAAACAGATCAAGAACAGAGAAAGGCATTTCTCATTTAATCTGATCCTTTGACTGATACTTTCAAAAAAATTACAGTAAACTTCACTTTTCAGCATATTTTACTGGTTTTATGTTTGCATTTCCTATTTCTACAACAGAACAATGAAGAGTAAAGCAAGTGGCTTTAAATGTCAGGGGTAAGCTCAAAAGCTTTATTTACTTCTGTTCATCATGTCAATCTTCTGTCCATTTCTTTGAAAATATATCCCATGTTCACACAGAAATGATTGCAATTTTCAGTGTAGTACAGAGTATTCATATCACTTATGAGCCACAAGCACAGGTGACAGAAACTGTCAGCCTCCAAACAAAGAACACAACAAAATCCACTATAAATTTAAATAATTTAATAAATCTACTTAAAGTTTAAAACAATGTTCATAAACATTCCATTATATCTTGACAGCTGTTTCTCAAAGGGAAGGGATAAAACTTGTTTACAAAATACTCCCACAATTCTGAGAAAAATTACCAGCTCCTCCTGTGCTCCTCACTATAGAGACAGGCACTGTGCCACTGTGGAATTAAAGTGCATGATTTTCCAGGTTTGAATGCACAAAATCCGTTTCCAAGACAGGTCAATTTATTGTTGGAAAAATCTGTTGGGGAAAGAGGAAGGGAATAGGGATTAGAAGTTTATTTGCTTGGTCCTGATATTGATCACAGTGATTGTCAACATAATTTAGGGAACCCTAATACAATATTTGAATCTTCCCTTACGCTCAATCACCATCAGTCTTGGAAATATTTCCTTCCAACAGTGCTTATATTGGTGATCAAAATGGCTCTAAAAATCAGCCCATGAAGAAGGTCACTGAATTCAGCGGCAGGATTTCACTGCAGTAGTAGGCTAGACACCAAATGGATTCCTTTATCCTTCCCTAGCATTCCAGATTTTTCTTCTTATTATGTTTTTCCCCTTGTTATGCTTTTTCCCAGTATGAGGATGGTATAAATGCAGGACAGAATAAGATTAATAAGATTGTTGTTCTTAACTAATCATATTTTAAGATTATTTGTGCAAGGATACATAATTCTCAGAGGGAGAATAAGAGAAGCATTAAAACCTCCCAGGACTATTAGTTATTACAGCAGGCTGAAATCTCTTTAATTTTCAAAATGACTTCTAGAGCATGGAAGAAGCAAAACAAAACAGAAAGAAAACAGTTTGCAGAACCTGTGTAATATGTGAATGAGTGCGGTAATTCTCCAAGAGTTTCGGAATCATATAATGGGTTGGCTTGGAAGGAACCTTAAAGATCATCTAGTTTCAACCCCTCTGCGATGGGCAGGGACAGCATCACTAGACCAGGTTGCTCAAAGCCCCATCCAACCTATACTTGAAAACCTCCAGGATGGGGCATCCAAAATTTCTCTGGGGAACCTGTTCCACTGCTACAGTAGCGTCTGAGTAAAGAATTTCTTCCTAAATCTAACCTAAATATCTTCTCTTTTAGTTTAAAACCACTCCCCTTTGTCCTATCTGCCCGCAAACAGTCTGCCTCCAGCTTTTTTGTAGGCTCCCTCTAAGTACTGAAAGGTTGCAATAAGGTCTTCTCCTCTTCTCCAGGCTGAACAACCCCAACTCTCTAAGCCTTTTGTCATAGGAGAGGGTAGTTCCAGAAAACTTGCTATTCAGTGGGTATCACCATGATTATTCCTCTTAGACAAAGTTTTGCCTTCACTTTATTCTTTGACCATAAAAGGAGGTGATGTGCAGTGCATCGGTATTTATTTGCTATGGCTCATGGAAACTTTTGTAGGAGATACAACAAATCAGCACTCCAAGAAAATTCATACATTCAGTGTCCAAATGATACACATTCACTTAATGCAAAATAAGATCAAGAAAAAGAATGTAATTTTTAGATTTTAGTTTTGCCTCTTTTTGACTGTAGAGTTTTAAAATCTGCTTCTTGAAATAATAGGAGAGCAGTTCCCAAATGATGAGAATTATGCTATTTCATCTAAATGATATGAAAACCTGTGTCCATAGGAATACTCCCAGCTCCAGGACTCCCAAAAGCTCCATGGAGCATTTACTTTGTCAAGATTCAGAGAGGGCTGAAACTCAGTGCTGTGATAGCTCTGATTTATAAAATGGTGGGATGCAAAATAACTCCAGGCATGCTCAGAATGTGGGTGCTGTGAAGCCACTTGTCAGAAATATGCCAGGTGACCAGAGGGTCAGGAGAGACCTTTCTGCACCATACAGTAAAATGATGGCAGCTGAAAAATGCATTGTTAGTAGTGCCACTGGCTGGTTGAACTTTCCTTGGATACAGTCACCTTTTTTTCATCAGGAAAGTTTGTCTAGGAGGAATGGGAACTTTAACAATTTGGGATTCCTGAGCATCCTGTAGCATCAGTGGGACAGTGTCCCTGACTAAGCTCAGAATATCAAGGAATTGATACCAAGAAATCACAGAGCAATATCCCCAGTGTGTGCCCACAAGGTCCAGTGTATTCTGTGCATGTTTAAATAATTTGTGCAGCATATGCATGGTTAGGCAAACACATTTAGATGCCCAGGACTCAATGCATTTCTGCCATAAGGCATATACTCACCTAATTCTATCAGAGAGATCCATAAATAGGAACATTCTACATTTAAGTTTCTAATTTGTATATCTTCATGTTTAGGGTAATATATGTGCGTGTGTGTGTGTGTGTGCATGTATATATGTGCACATATGTATACATATGTGGTATAGGTATAGGCCTTGTTGGTACAGAACCTGGGATGTTTTGCACAAAAGCCTTGTTCCCTAGTAGTTGCTCATGTCCCTGAACGCATTGATCCTGTAATACGCTGAATGATTTCACCCAGGAAAGCAGGGCAGACTGATGAAGTAGGTTGTTATACAGCTAAAGATAATGCAGGAGAAATAATATTAGCCTAAACTCAACCTTCATGTCCAAGCAATTCTTTGGACCATCTGTGAGTCAAGATTTCATTCAGATCTGATTATTTTAAAATAATAATCAGGTCTCTACTAGATGTGATTGAGCCAGAGTCATAAATTGTTCTGTGTTTCTTTAGCTAAAATTGACCTGCTTTGGTCTACTTTATTTGTGTCATCTTTTGTAATTCGAAGCACTTTACCTACAGGCTCCATGCTCTGTGAAACCTTCTGTGTCTGGACCCCAGTAATTCTTTTTCCAGCATCTCTTAATGCATATTTCTTGCCAGGGCACTTTATTGCAAGATGTCTGGGAATAATTGGGTACAAAATAATATCATATCAGTTCCATAGAAAAGTCTGTGCAAAAGTATAAGACATTCATTGTAGTATTTAAATTATCAAAATTATTGAATTAATAAATCACTGGTGATGTAGAAAGACCAAAAAAAGACTATGATCCACTTGAAAGTTCTCCTTTTTTCTCCCCACTGTTTTGAGATCAATATCTTTTCCCTCTTCTGAGCTGTTCTTTCATTCAGGACTGACTAAACACAGTATGATTAGCTCCTTTCAGCTCAGAGGTTACGTATTTTGCATCCTTACAGAGGAAAAAAAATAATAAGCCACTCAGACTTTCCAATATTAGCCAGAGAGCACAGAACATGTTTTGCAAGTGCTACTGAGATTGAAACAGAATGTTTGTTCCAAATGCTCATTTTGGCTTTGCAATTAACAGATGATTTTTTAGTTATGCTATTTAGTGACATAAGTTTTTTTACCAGATCTTTTTCCAAGACCCTCTTTTGTTTTAACACATTGGTTTTAAAGGATACAAGACTTTCTTCCTCTGACTGAAGTTTTTACTTTGTCAGCAATTTAAAATGAACTGCATGTGTATTATGGTCAAGATGTTTACAAATTACCAGTGGAATTCTACGCTTAACCATTTTTACCTTGCTTTCTTTCAAGATTTCTATAGGAAATATCAGTGATTGAGTTTTAATAGCACATTCAATCACCTCATAGCTATTACAAACACAAATACTATGCCTCTTGTATCAGACATGGAGTCTGACACTGAGGCATTTAGCTTCAGACTGAGTGTTTTTCTGCTTTCTGTTTTCACACTTATTTGCTAAATAGCAGAATTAGACCATGAGCCCTTATTGCATTGGACATAATCCCTATAATAAATATTCAAAGTATTGTGGACTTAAACAGGAACTTTCTTTAAAGTTCCAGATCTAAATAAAACTGAGTAATGAGAGAATGCAAATGTTCTTTCTTAATTTTAACTGAGAGCAATTAATCAGCAGTTAATCAAGATGAAGAGTAATTGCAGTGGCTCAGGTTGGGAAAAAGGCCAGTTTCATTTTAGGGGATTTTTTTTTTAATTTTTTTTTCCCCAAGTGACTTCCTAATCTGAGTACTGTGGCTCCCTGACTATTTCTGGTAGGACAGGGTGGTGCTCTTAATGATGCTTCAAGGTAGAGCTTATATTACTAATATATGTGTATCACCTTTTCCCACCTCTGAATATATTCTGCTCTGGACTGAAAACCACCAATAAAAGTATAATCACTAGAGTTGAAGACTCTGGTTCAGTCTTCCACTCCTGGGAATAGAGAGGTTAAAGGCATGACAGAATCACATACCGTTCCCATGGAAACTTTTTTTGCATTGATGTTTCCAGGCAAATGACAATACCGGTGAATATTTAAAGATCGGGATTTCAAATGTCTGTTTGAAATATTTTCCAAATCTCATTGTTGTCTCAGAGAGAAAAATAACAATAATAAAATATTGATATTAATAATAATAATAATTTTCTGATTCCTGCACATTGTCTTCAGTTCAGTTTTTAAGACTTGACATTGGTTTAACTGAATGTCTGGATTAATTTTGAACTGGGCACTATAATTGCATCTGATCTGGTAAAGGCTAGAGGGGTGGTTTTTCAGGAGTAGTTTTGTTTTGTTTTGTTTCACTTCCGGTATTTATTTTAAAATCACTGAACTGTTGCTTTATATCTGGGGACTGAAGCTTGCCATAGATTATTCTGCTAGCCTTCATCAGCCTGCCACAGAGAAAGAGGGGTGTTACTTCCTCCTAAGGTGTGTGTTCCAACATGTGGCATTAGATAACCCCTCCTTGCGTCCATCCTCACAAGTGTTCAGGTCCTGCCCATTAGGATTTATACTGCAGTGATCTCCTGGGGAAAGCTGGAATCTGCTTCTAGGCACTGAGGCTGGAGCATGGAGGGAGCAGAACTTTCTCCGGCACTGAAGCATCGTCTATTCACCTGCAGGTCACTAGATGAAAATCCCTTACAGTCTGCCCCTAAGGAGCAGCCTCAGGTTTTGCAGGAGGGATAAGGAGAAGTGTTTCTATCCCATTTTCTTAGAAATCCTACAAAATCGGACAAGGGCCCTACACCCTTGGAGGTCAGTGGAAAAAACTTGCTCCTCCCCCATGTTTTGGGGCAGTCCTGCCACTCAGCCTGGGTTGAACACGCAGTGCAGAGCCCTTCCTGCAGCTCTTCATGCTGATGGCACACACAAGGGGCACTACACCAGCAGCATTTTTTCTTGGCCTGTTCTTTACTGAGTTAATCCTTTTTATCTTTTGTACTGCTTACTTACTAGCCTTATTAGAGGAACTTCACTGATGTGTTACCTGTCTTCCTTGAATATTACAAATTACTTTTCAGTTCATAAGTTACTCTCTTCCAAGAGTATAAACAACCACTTTTCTCCAACAATGCTGAATGCTGCACCGAAAAAAACCCAAAAACCTTATAGTTTTTCCTCTTTTAAAAATATCGCAAAATACAGAAAGATAAGCAAATCAAAAAGAGTAATACTTAAGAAATTAAAATATTAATTAAAGCAAAAAACGGAAAGAAAAGCAGAGCTAAATTTTAAGGAACAGGGAGTTACACAATTCTGGGGCTCCTCCAGTAAAAAGTTTGTCATCCAGGGACTTGGACCTGATGCCAAAATCCTCACAGCCAAGCAAATAGCTACGGCCAAGGTCTAAAAAATAAACATTACTAGTTCTCACTGAAAATTTGTAGCAGCAATGAAAACGACAGAAAGAATTTTGTACTGTTTTTCAAAAAAAAAAAAGAAAATATGTAGTATTTTATTGAATATATCTTTTTTGTTCTCCCAGTGCTGTTCTTAATTGGTGATTCCAAGCGGCAGAGAAATGAACATTACCAGCTGAAATGGCATCTGTGAAACATAATGTCTGGCACAGTGGGCAGATAAAAATATGTTTTGTCAAACCTCGTGGTTGCTTCTAACACTGCTTAAGAAAGGGCTGTGGGGAGACAACAGCATAGTAAGGGAGGTAGTTCTGAAGAGTGCTCTCAGTTACATATCCTAAATGGGACAATTCACTCCACCGTCTTCCTTTTCTGAGTCCAAGTGATTTTCCCTGTAAATGTGGAAAAGAGAAAAGAGTTATTCATATAGATAGAGAGCATGTTGATCCTTCTGGGAAATAGTGTGATTACTAGACAGGTTTTGCTTAACATTGAACAAAAACCTGTGCTATCAAAGGACCAGAAACTGCTAATTATTGTTAAGCTTTCTGAAATTGTTTCACAAATGGAAAGTAAGTGCTGAAGTGATGAAGGGCTAAAGTGGTATGAGAAGGAACATGGTACTGTGCTGTATCATCACTGGAGCATACCAGCAAGCTTCCAAATATTTTGACCAAGCATACATACAAATGTGTCTGTTTGAAATCACTGCATTAATGGAGCCCCTGGGCAAAGGTGACAGGTAATACTGAAGCAAAAATACTAATTAGTAATACTTTTATGCAGTAAACAAATACATATAAAACATTGTTATTTTTTCCAGTCCCAGAGCCACTCTTTTGCATTCTAACAATGGCAAAGTCACCTTTCTGGTATATCTAACTTGAAAAGGGGTAATAATATATTATTTATGGTAGGTAGATTAGATGCCAAGGCCATTGTTTCCAACAGACATTCCATAGTCTCACATGGTATGGCATTTTTGTTTTAAAACACCCTTGTCACCCCGGACTAGGATTAAATCCGTCTGAGCTCTGGATGTTGTGTCACCTGTTCTGCACAAAATGGGTGATGAGGAAGAGAAACAGAAACTCAATAACTGACACACAGGAATGAAAGCTTTCTCTACTTTGAATTAGAATCATGATGAAGCTAAGAAGATTTAAACCAAATTATCATCTGAATTTTAACACTTTCACAAAATACTTAATAAACACTGACATATGCTATTTTTTGGAATCACAGTTATTTAAAACTCCTGTCTTTGTAGTAATTTTATTTCAGGAATTTCATGAGATTTCCTGTACTGTACAAGGAGTTGATTTTACATTCTCTTTTTTACGCAAATGTTCTCCTAACAGCTTGCCTGCATAAAGAATAATTTTAAATCTGAATAAAGTAGTGAAGTTTAGTACTATTGAATAAAATTTCTCCTCTTTAAACAAAGACCATCACGACCCAACCTTCCCCCAAAACAAAAACTTTCCCACACTATGACTAAATTATTCTATTAAAATAACCTTCACTGTTTTCTGAGTAAAAATGAAACACAAGTTTCTATTTCTGAAGGTTTGTGGGATTTTTTAATCACTTTTCAAATTCTTGCAAACTTCTTTGTTAGAGTTTGGGCAGAAAGCAATCAAGGAAAGCTGAAATTATGAGAGATTGGCCTCACTCCAGCTGAGTGGACAATTGCATCAGCAGAGCAACTTTTCCCAGTTGAAGAAAAAGATGAGAGCTTGGTCAAGCAGCAAAAAGAGGAAGACATCACAACCCCAAAATGTTAATTCCAAACCCATTGATATATCTCTGATTCCACAGAAGGTGAGGAGAGGGGAAAGTCATCCAAGGGTAGCTTTCATGGCATCTTGAAAATTATCACAGAAAGGGAATGAAAATAAAAAGGTGACTGCTACTCCTGACTGTGCCATGAAACCATACACCCTCACACACACAAAGTGGGCACCTGTTGAATGAAACCATAATGGAAGAGGTTACAGCAAGGATGGGTTACAGGGTGATAACAAGATATAACTTCCTTTCTGCAGAAGACTGGCCTCTGATCTTGCAATTATAATGTAAGTTCCAGATCTTATTCAGGATATATGCCTATAAAAGACGTCATAGAGAATGAGAGGTACCTTATAGTATCTGCCCTGTCATTTGAACCTGGTGCTAAAACAGGGAACTGATAATCACAGGTGGGGTTCTAGGTGGACCATACATCTGATATATTACTACAATTATTAGGCTTCTAAATAAATAAGAAAGTAGGTGCTGATCACTACAGAAGCCTGTGGTTGTCTTTCAGTTACAAACAGTCATTATTTATTTAGCATTTCTGGTATTAAATGTTGAGATGTGTCTCTTTTCTTATAGTAAATATGTGAATTTTCAGAAGTTTTCTCTTATACCCAAGCAAAGGAAACTGGGGGTGCAGACTCCTTGTCTTAATCCATGTCCTCCAGGAGAGTAAACAAGCTTATAAGTTTCTCAGGCTGAATAAGGAATATCTCTCAGCACAAAGGTTCCTGTGATTCTCTTCTAGAGAATATGGATGATGAAGGTTTTTCCCTTTCTCTTTAAGCAGGCAGACCTGATTCCATAGAATTTTTCTGAATTATGGGAATATGGGCAACACACAGCTGTTGGCAGTAGTCAGGCTGTAAGGACAATTCATTCTGGTTCATTTATAATGTTACATGGGGAATTAAATGGACTCCCTGACATTCCTGGAAGTAGCTGGAGAGCTGGCAGAGACAGTATGGGCTTGCCAGGGTGCAGGTGTGGGTATGAGCACAAGTATAGAAGTGGCACAAGTCCCAGTGCTCTCCCTGTATAAGGACATGGTGCCTGGCAGGGAAACTCATTTTTGTGGAGCTCTCCTTGTCCACAGATGAGCAATTTCTGCACCCAAAGGGAGGAGCAACATCAGTGCTATAACGCACACTGCCACAGAAATCTCCTTGAGAGAGGTGTGAACATGGGCCGAATGCACTCGTTACAGTAGTGGAAAGAGAGCCAGTTAGAGGGAACAAAAAAGGTAAACTTAACATCCCTGAGGCCTAAAGGTCAGCAACCAAGATGCCCACAGGTTTTCACTGAATGCTACAGTTCCTTTTCACTCTTAGGATACCCTTGGGATTACAGGAACAGATACTGCTTCCTGCATCTGAGATGGAAAACCTCAATCCTGACCAGGTGCTCAGATCTGCCATCAGACCCCGTCCTGTATCCTGGTTGGGAAAAGAATCCAGCTCAAATCAAGCACCTGGGTGGTACAGTCCTGGGAGGTTCAAAGGCTGCAGTACAGTTCATCTGCTGTCTCACTATTGCAGATACTGTGTTCTAACTCCTTTCTACAATTTGATACCAGTCAGGAAGAAGAAACAAAGTAATTAATGCCTTACCCAGATCAACATTTGGGTTTTTCTCATTAGCCTTCACCAGACAGCAAATTATGAAACAGAAGTTTCAGAGAAAGCTTTTGATGCTTATTAGCAAACCCCACAGCAGCATGCCTGAATCAGAGGACAATGTCCTGCCATGTTAACATCTGTGCAAAAACCAGTCCCTTCCACTCGCTTCAGTGGGGACAGTTTTCCCAATGAGATTTTCTTTGGGCTGCAGCATGGATTGTGTTATATTTATCTGAAAGCACATGACCGTCCCTACAGAGGCAGTGGGGCTATTATTAGCTTTCCGTGTCAATATACGTGTAATTCTAAAAGAATAATAATATTAATCTGATGATGTCAGTAAATCTGATGGCATTAGTAGGACCTAATTTCCAAATTCAGCTTCCTCCTAGCAGAGACTGCTTGAAATAACTCATGCCATTTTTATCTTTTCTATTCACCTCTCCTGCCATATATGTATCTGTAGTCTCCTCTTCTTTGCAAAAGGCAAACGAGCTCCATGCAAACACTTTGCAACCTTCCAGACTGTTAACATCCCCGATGATTTTCAATCTCTCTGAAGCATGCACATAAACATTAGAAAGGAAAAGCAACAAGCTCACACATACCTAGTACCCAACTTTGCACATCACCTGAGCTACAGGAACTTTCAGGTTCCTCCAATATCTCAAAGACTTCCTCAAACAAAGCTCTGCATGGAGAGACCTTGGTCTGGGTCATGTTCACCTCTGTAGATGACTGTTCTAGAAAATACCCACTCAAAGGTCTGACTATAAAAAAACATCATGCAATAATGCAGTCACAGTTGTCAGCCTGTTTCTGTGACATTAATGATGCTTCTGTTCCGCTGACTTCTGCATTTCTTGTCAGCCGTTTCAGTGAAAAGACACCTGCTTAACACCCAGTCATTATGTTCTAAAAGAATTGTTTTCATTTTAAGACAGAATCCTGACATCCTACCTCAAGGCTAGGGAAGTTTTTCTGAAGCAAAACAGTACATTACAGTCCAAAAAGGGTACCAACATGTGAGCATCCTCTTTCCAGGTAGTTTGTCATCATTCACAGCAAATATTAGGGAGAGAGAAACATTGCAAAATTTAAGATTTACAGTGCAGAAGAGTAAAAATTTTATTTTCTTTCTTCTAAATTAAAAAAAAAAAAAAGGTTGGTGCAGGAAAAAGTTCAAAATTTCAGCTTTTACTAACAGTGTTTTATCTCCATCAGAGAGCTGGAGCTGCTTCTTGCACCAGCATGGATTTACAATGATACTCTGCTTCCCCACTGTGGCAGAGTTTGGTAGCTCACCAGTCGTGCAGCAACGTAGCAAGGAACGGAGGAGGTTTGTACTTCTGCTTATTAAAGAATTTGAATGAGAAAAAGAAAAAAAAAAAAGAAGGAAATTAGGAATAATTATCAAGAACAGTTTCAATGGTGTTCATCCTTTCACTACAGTCATTCATTTTTATTCCCATATTCCGCCCTTTTCAAAACTATTTTTGTCACCATATATTCCACTTCGAGGCATTCTTTTTAAAATCTTCCTGTTACTGTACTTCCTGACTTCAGGCTCGCAGCTGTGTGTAAGAGGAAGAACGGCGGGGAGGAGGCTTTGCCCTGCGGGTGGGGGTCTTCAGCACCCCCTATCTTACACCTGGGCACGTGTAGGTCTGAAAGGGCATCACTGCCATTGTGGGGCTTGTTGATTTGTGCACTGCTGTAACTGCGTGGCACTGCCGCGGAGACCAGTGGAGCACATCCATGCGACATGCCACTGCGACATGCTGCTGTGCCGGCACGATGGGACAGCTGGACCCACGTGGTGGGACAGGGCCACTCAGGCCTCTGTGCCCTGTGGCAGCTGGGTGCAGCATATACGCTCCTCAGCTTAGCTCTGTGCCCAAACTATAAGGAATAAAAAGCAGAAGGCAGCCCCAGGGATCCTCTCCAGGGTCTGTGCTGAAGTGTTTAATAGGAGGTCAATCCAGGTGTGCAATTTCCTTTTCACGTAAGGAAACCAGACACCAGAATTACAAGTCAATGAAATCCAGGGACAGAGAGTCACAGTTAAATCTTTCCAACAACCAATTCTTCTCTATAAGAAAAACCCCAACAATCCACAGACAGAAGGCAGAGTAAAACCTGATGACTAAAACTACTCTAATTAAGCAAGACTCCAAACAAACACATTGGCAACCACTGTCTCCTTATTATACATTGCTGTTGGAAGACAGTGTTAAACTTTAGGTAAATAAATGTTGAATTTGTATAACCTCTATTTATTTCTTTTACAGGCAAAAAAATGGTATTTTAATTTATTGCTTTTTTCTGGCTCTAACTCTGCAACTCTTTTTGGAGGGGCAGATTCTCAAAATTTATTAAATTAAATTTGTCTTACTAATCTGAAAGCATTTTATGTCTCCAGACAATGTATATGACCATAGGCTAAAAGTTAATTATTACAATATCTGTACAAACATATCAGTATTTTAATAATGCAAGTACATAATTAAAAATTAAGCTGCGTCAGATTTTAAATTAATGACCAGTGAATCAATGAAATTGTGTTGCCTTTATTACAGTAATTTATAGAATGGTTTTGTTGCTCTACAGGGCATTTCTTAGTTTCTTACTCTTCTGTATCTTCTATTTACACACCTTTTTTTTTTTGGTCTTATCTGCACTAGACTCACTATTTCCAAAATAAGATATGTTGTTTCAGCTGTTATTGCTCACAATTTTCATTTCTTGCTTTAACCACTATGTGGACACAGATCTGAACAGGTGAAATGATAATCTGAGAACCCAGAATGGACCAGTCAGACCAGAACGGATCACGTTTCCATTGCCATTGAAACAGGCGTGGCAGCTGTCGTACCTGCCTAAGGAAATCATTAAGTGGCGTGAAAGGCAAGGAGAAGAGCTTGATTTTTATCAGTATGTGGTGGGAAATGAGCTTGAGAAAACACAGTGGACGTGTTTGTATGGCCTAATCAGAAATCAACAAATCTGGGACATCAGAAATACTCCGTTTTAATGATCTCTTAAATGAAAGGTGTCATTTGGGGATATTCCTGACTACTCTCCTATGGCAAAGTTCCTTTTTGAATCCACATGTATGTAAGGAGTGTGTTAGGATGGTACTCCGCACATTCTCAGTATATGGATGGATTTAAAACAAGCACTTAAAATTGACTGTCACAGAACAGAGGGATAAAGAGTTGAACACTGAAGCAATAGTAAAATGCAGAAAATATTCTGACAAAATATGGGCAGCCTGATTGATGCAGTGTTGGGAGAGGTGAACAGGAAACTACTACTGTTTGTACTGAGTAGCAAACTTGCCCAAAGTAGAGGCAGGAGTTTAAATCTCTAGAATTGCAACTCATTGCTTTCAAGTTTTTGATTTCTCTGTGAAAGTCAGAATTTTTGTCAGTACCCAGGATCATACTAGTATTACAGTTGAAGCTGAGAGAGGGCCAGTCCAAGCTCCTTTTTCTGATCCTTCAGACGCCAGTGCTGCCAAATCACCATAAAAAACTTGAAACAACAGAACGACATGTTCGTGGAGCAGACAGCGAGTCTGGGATTTTTCAAGATGAGCACTGTGTGAGGATTGCAGAAGCCTCCTCACACGATCATCTTCCATAAGTCTTTTTATGAGACTAGTTATGAAGCTATAAAGATGATCTATGATCCTTTCCTAAATTTAGTATATTGAACTCTGCTGTCAAGCAATATATAAAGGTGAAACATTTTCCAAGACTGACATAACATAGGTGCCAGAATATACATTGCTTCTTCACTGCACTGGAAATAGAAAAGTAATATGATTGTACAATTGCATTGCAGGAGCTATGTGCACAAAGTGACAGCAGGCAGTTTTGTGTCAAGGAAATGAAATTCAGCTGGCTGCCTCCTGTCTGCTCCTTCTGAGTGACTGCCCAGCCCTGATCTGAAATGTTTCCCTACTTTTTTGCCAGGTGAGTTGTTGTGTTGCCTTAGAGAGATTAAACAGATCTGCACAGGGGCAGACCAATGCTCGAGGCAGCAAGAAGGCAGAGAAGGGCAGTAGCAGTAGATGTAGTCAGATTGGTTTGTTCTGCTGTGACAACAGCAGAATCCACAGCAGAGCAGTGCCTGATACCAAGGTTAGGGTAAGGGATGGAGGGGAGAAGTTGTAACTAGTGAAAGGAAAAGGAGGGGTCTGAACCATCCTTTTCTCTAAGTGGCTAGGAGCTGACCTGAATCCTTCGGAGGTATCTCTGAGGACATTTTCCTGAAGGTTTTCTCTGTTACATCTGCCTCATAGAAATGGAAAAAAAATAAACAGAGCAAATATTCCTGTGAACATTAGCCTTGCAGCTTCTCAACTGCAGGGACAACCACATTTTCCTTAATAAGCCTGTGCCTCAAAAACTGGAGCTAATTCTGCCCAGGACATATTCTCTGCATAACTCAAAAAGGTCTCTTAAATGCCATCCTTTTCCTCTAAGAAACACCTGAATTTGGAAGTAGTCCCAATTTTGCCTGTTCTCTTTTCTCAGTAATTTGTTTGCCATGCTTGACTTGGCTTGGCTACAGTTTATGGAAGTAACTGGTGCTACAGAGACTGTAAGTAAAGGGTCTATCTCTGTAAAAGTCTGAAGTTCATCTATACTGATCCCAGTCATGGTTTTTATGAGTGGTTTAAATAACTGATGAGAAATTTGCATCAAACAATGGAAATAATAATCTAGTGAAAAGTCATTAAAAAATCCTGGAATTCAGGTCTCCTCTGATGTTTTATTTCAGACCTCTTTTTTTTTGCCTTGCATTAAGTTATATCTACTTTCACAGTCATCCTCTGTTGATCTAGGTGTATACTACCACAGTAATCCTCTGCTGATCTAACCTTGATTCTCAGAAATGCTGAATGTTTATGGCTTTAAAGAGAGCAGTGAGATCTGTGCTTTAACTATGTGAAATCACCTGTAATACTAGGGGATCCAAAACCCTGTCAGAGAGCTTTCCCCACAGCTAGCTGGAACTTCTCAAGCTTAATCTCACATGCTTAAGAAATGTAGGGAGGAAGGGATTTCTAAATGTTGTTAGTTCAACCTCCTCAGAGGTTGCTCAAACACCATCATAACCAGCTCTAGATCTGATTGCTTATGGGTTTGTCTAGCCTGATGTTGAAAACCTCCAAGCCTGGAAACTCCACTACCACATCCTACTGTCATAGTGAAGTTGTTTTTGTAGAAGCCTTTTGTTACACCATCTGCCACTTTCAAGAAGGGTGTAACCCTGATATCTCTGTAGATATGCTTCGACTGCACTTTAGTCTTCTCTTCTCCATGCTATAAGCCCAAGTAGCAGTAATAGTAAGAAGGACAGTAATAATTTCCCTTGATCTACTGGTCATGATACACCTTGCATGTGTTTTGCCTTTTTTGCAACGAGACAGTGATCCGGGCTCATATTAAGGGGTCCACCACAAGTGTACTTTTCCATAAAAGGGATCATTCTTTCACCTCTCAAGAAAAGAAGTATTGGAACATCAATTTTTTGAAACTTCTCCTTAGCACTCATTGAGTGACTGTGTGATACTTTAGCACTCTCAAAAAGAATGAATTGCAACAGGAAAAAATGTAGGTAAAGCTTAATCTCATTGCCAGGGCACTGGAATGAGCTTAGCAAAATTGATAAAGGCATAAATTCATGCTCATTTTTAAAGTTGCCATTACACTGCATTTTAAAAGTAATTTTCTAAACATAATTCAAAATTTTTGAAATCAAAATGCAGGCAGGGAAGAACAAATTGCTGTCTGAGCTCAGAAGCCAAGTCAGTCCCAGAGTCCAGGCATATAGCCCAAAGAGGAAAAGCTGCTAATTCTCTGCAATTTAGACCTTTCAGTGCTAAGTGGAAGACACAGTGTACCCCTAGATAAATGCACTCCTGACTCTGCTTCTACTGTCTGTAGCACAGAGGGAAGGAGCTGAAAGTTTATTGAACTGGTCAAGTTCACCTAACATCAGCCCACTCCTTTCTCAATTAATTTTCCTCAGCACAAGTTTCTGTTTTACTAGCATGCAGGCATATACCTTGAACTGAGAACAAAAGAGAGGAAGTGGCAATTTGGAAAGGTTTTGATTTATAGATCAGATATAAATCATTTAATGCCTTACAACAAGACAGAAATTGAAAACAGATTTTGTTTTCAAATCGACTTCCACCATCATAGAAATTGTTCCATAGACTTGTTCCTTTTGTTTTCTATGCACAGAGTATTTGAGTCAACCAAGGCCATCTAAAGAAAATAGAAAAGCAGGATTGTCTCTGAAGTTTCAGATGTCTAACAGCTTTATTAATAAAAGAGACTCAGAAATATACCTATTATACCATTCACATAAAGAAGGGAAACTCAAAAATTACTTTTGCCAAAACCAGTCATAGATCTGAGACAAAAACTGGAACTTTGTGATTTAGTCTTCCTTTAAATTTCTATCCTGAATTTTCTTCTGAGGAACTTCTCTGTGAATCCACCCTGGAAGGTTTCAAAGTGCTCAAGCATTTGCAGTTCTCATTAAACACTCACAAACCCTTCCACTGGAGCAAACATCTGAATATCACAGTTTAGATTTAAGTCAGACTCCATCATAAAATGCTTTGGAGAGTCTTCAAGACATAAAAAAAACTACTGTCACCTGCATAAACATCAAGGGTTTCCATTTCTAGATACAAGGAAGAAACACAGTCTGAGTTAACTGCATGTCTTTACACAGAGGATCATCTGAATTTCTATCTATAGCAATATAGTCACACCCTTTGGCTAATGCTCAGAACTTTCAGCAAAAATGGCTGTACTGAGACAGTGGGAAATGGATGCAATTCATCATGTCCAGAGCCTCGGATGTTATGTCCACTCTGTAACCAAGGGCACCATAATCGTGACATAGGAAAGCTCAAGTCTCTCTGTCTTTACTGTCTGGGCAGAAGATTGTCAACATCAAGATGCCGAGTCCCTATATTTTAAATTATTTATTATGAAGGCAGCAATTTAAAAGGATTACTACAATGAACCACTTACAACTAGAAGGTTATGATCACATTGTTCTCAGGTCGTCCCTTGCCCATTGTCATGGGCAGGAGTGTTAACAAAAGGCACAGAATATGATATTTTTAATATTGTTCAGATCTTTGCATTTGAAAAGGTGAAGAAAACTCAAAATCCCTTAATTGCTAAAAAAAGGGAGGACATGAGAATATCTGTAATTGTCAAGAATTTTAATATTTAATACAGTGAAATAAAAGATTTTTCCATGAAGAGAAAAATATTTCTAGAGGTGCTGCAAAGACTGCACTGTTGATCCTAAAAATCTTTATTTTATATTATTTGTTGCATTTTTTAATAGTGCCACTCACAAACTAGGGCATGGCAAATACAGATGAGTGGGTCCTCCAACACTGAAAACGTCTTTGAAGCATTAATTGTTCATTACCATTTCAAGCAAATTCCCTGTGCTTTCTCTATTATGCATTTACAATATAATACTGAAGTATTGAAGCACACAAGAATTAATTTTGTATTTTTAAATAATTTCTGTGTGGATGTTAGTTCAAGTGAAAAAAAAAACAATAAACCAACCAATAAAAAATACAAAACCAACCCAAAACCTAAGTAACTCATCTATACAATTTTTCAGTTTCGGTTTAAAAGTTGTATGAAATACCAATGACAGACATTTTCTTCTGGGCTGTCAATATGTCAAAACCATGATTTTTCATCTCATCTTCATATGAAATTAGCAGACTAAATATTTGATCTGAATGACCTCTGACACAGTCCCCCACATCATCCTTCTCTCTAAGCTGGAGAAGTATGGAATTGATGGGTAGACTATTCAGTAGATGAGGAATTGGCTGGATGGTCCCATCCAGAGGGTAGAGGTCAATGACTCAATGTCCAGATAGAACTCAGTGACAAGTGATGTCCCTCAGGGGCCCACGTTGAGACCAGTGCTGTTCAATATCTTCATCAATGGCACAGCGGGATCGAGTGCACCCTCAACAAGTTTGCAGACAACACCAGGCTGAGTGGTGGGGTTGACATGTCCAAAGGACAGGATGCCACCCAGAAGGACCAACAAGTGGGTCCACATGAACATCAACAAGGTTCCACCACACAAAAAGGCCAAGTGCAAGGTCCTTCACCTGGGTTGGGGCAACCCCTGATGTCATGGCTTGGGGATGAACAGGCTGAGAGCAGCCCTGCCAAGAGGGACTTAGGGGTGCTGGTGGATGAAAAGCTGGACGTGTGCTGACAAACCATGCCTGCAGTCCAGGAAGTCAACTGTATCCTGGGGCTGCATCCAAAGAGCCATGGCCAGCAGGTCGAGGGAGGTGACTATCCCTCTCTACTCCACTCTGGTGAGACCCCACCTGGAGTGCTGTGACCAGCTCTGGGGTCCTCAGCACAGGATAGTGGATCTGTTGGAGCAGGTCCAGAGAAGGACCACAGAAATGATCATAGGGATAGAGCACCTCTCCTATGAGGAATGGTTGAGAGAGTTGTGGTTGTTCAGCCTGGAGAACAGAAGGCTCTGGGGAGACCTTATTGCAGCTTTTCAATACTTAAAGTGGGCCTACAAGAATGACGGAGACAGACTTTTTAGCAGGACCTGGTGCAGTAGAACAAGGGGGTAATGGTTTTAAAGTGAGAGAGTAGATTTAGACTAGATATGTGGAAGAAATTTTTTCATTATGAGAGTGGTAAGGCATTACCACAGGTTGTCCAGAGAGGTGGTACATTCAAGGTCAGGCTGGACAGGGCTCTGAGCAACCGGATCTTGTTGAAGTTGTCTTGCTCATTGCAGGAGGGTTGGACTAGATGATACTTTAAAGGTCCCTTCCAACACAAACTATTTTATGATTTTGTGACATAAAGTAATCTCAGTTTCATTTCCAGTTGGATCCCCCTCTGTCTCTCTCCTTTTCCCAGTGCCCTGGACATGTGACTCCAGCCATAGAAATTCAGATCACATTCCACAAGTGATTACAGTGATAGAGTTTAGGAATTATTCATGCACTTTTCCCGCCTTGACTGTAACTTTATTAAGAAGGCAGAATCTCAGTGCAATTTCAAAAATGGGTAGCAATTCTTCTTATTTTTGTTTTTCAAGTGACCCAGCAAATGTGGATTGAGGAAAATCACTCCTCCCTTTCCCACAGAAATGGTGCTAAACTGGAGGCAGCAACACACAGCATCCTAACAGGCTCCTCGCCATTTTTTGTAGGATATCTTTTGTCCTAATTCAATTTCTGCCTGTGAAAGTGTTAAACATGGAAACAGAAATCCAGAGGCTGTTACTCAGTAAGGATTTGCCTCTGATGACCCCAAGTAAACGTGTATGATGATGAACCACCTCCCTTAGCCCAATCCCACAGTTAGAAGACAGACACACAGCAAAGCTCAGCCTAGTCCCAGTGCAGACGGTCAACACTGCAGGAAGTGCTTGTGATGGACATGGACCAAGAAAGATTCAGTGTTTTAAAGCATTTCAATTTATATGGAGGACAGCTGTCCAAACAGGCAATCTTTTCTTTTTTTAAAAAAGATCCCAAAGTAAACACTAGCTTTCTTAATTTCTCTTCATCTCCCAAAGTAGCTAAGGAAGTTCATTTTCATGTTATAAGTATTGCACTTAAATAGGCAGTTATATATAATTAACAGAAGGAATTATTTGCACGCATAAATAGCAACTCCCAGATGAGCTCTCTCTTTAAAATGAGGATGCCTATCTCTCTCCAACTATTTTTTCTGCTGTAGTTAGACCTTCTGGTATCCGTACCATCCCTCTGGCAAGCAAGGACACATTTACATTAGCTTTCACAATGGGAGTAACAATCCCTGCAGCAGAAGACTGAAGGTTGGATCATAGCAAACAGATGTTCTTCAAAACTCCTCACTTTCATTTTGCCTCAGGTTTGACTAAAGGAAAGTGTAGGGAGGCAGAGAGCAGCACACGCTTGCTTTGTCTGTGCAGCTGGAATGTTGGGGACATGGACATTTATTTTTTTTCTCTGCTCCACAGGCAGGAAGGTGGCAGTCACTAGAAGTCCATGTGGTGCAAATTAAAGGAAATGCAAAGAAAACAATAATATTACATTTTTAATACTGTACTGGAAGACAGTTGAGGAGAAAAGCACTGCAAGTTTCCTGTAAAAGGCTGAAAGAGAAAATCACTTTTTTTTTCTCCATGTGAGAACATGGAGAACAACTGCCAGTGACAGAAATAAGAGAAATAAACCACAAACAACTTCAGTAGCAAGAAGCTGATAAAATATTAGTGTGCTCTCTGTTCTTTGTGGCAAAGTGGCCAGAAAGAGCCTGAAAACGTATGATGGAGCTGCTTCAAGAGGTCCCAACACGCTGCTGCAAGATGCAATATTTCCAGATAAAGATGGAACAGCTCTCACGTGCAAGAAAAGCCAAGACAGAAACTTGTTCTTTGCTATCTTGAAGGAAGATCAAATTATATCAAAATACATGTCAATTTATATTAGCTAGAAGACAAGTCTTGATATTTCAACAGGAGTGCATTTTAATTGCCTAAGCAATAGTAAAGGCTTTTTGATTTATTAAACTAAACTGATAAAAATTTGTCTGGTGGTGGATCTACATTTTAAGAAAGAAAAGAAAAGGGGGGGGCATATAACAGAGGGTCCTCAAGTCATGCTTATGGTGGGTGAGAATAAAGATATTATTTCCATGAGACTGAAATGTACAAGCTGTTGAGCTTATAGAAGTGGAGGAGTTACTCCTCTAACAATATCAGTCGTGAGCAATTAACTTGCAGTAGCAGGTGAAGTGGTTATGTACTTAAAAGCACACAAAATTTGAATGTACAGTTGTCACAATTGACCTTATTCACATGACTTACAGAAGCAAAACTTCCACGAAATGAACACGCACAAAGACATCATGGGAAGTTCACACCATGCCTTTCCAAGCTTGTTACAGATGTCCATGAATTCATGGGATAAATTTCAAGGAGTCTGAAAAGTGCTACTTAACAGAAAGTATATTACCAGTAGCTTAAACCCATTGCACAGAAGCAAGCAGTTTGACTGCCATGTTATATAAAATTAAAAATACAAGAGAAAGTGTGCATTAAAATAATAGAATCATTTAAGGTGGAAATGACCTATAAGATTGAGTCCAAAAACTCAAGAGTGTTATAACAAGCTGTCAAATTGCACAGGAGCAACTAAGTGCAGCCCTCTGGACCAGACCCTAGAACTCTGTGGGTGCCCTCTTAACTAAAGACATATGGCACAACTGAGGAAAAAAAACGGTGAAAGACTTTCTTTGTGAAAAATGAAACGGGCACGTAAATTCAGTCACCAAGCTCTTTTTGGCTCTTCAGGGCATTCATGAAAAGACAGAGCCCTCTACTGGCCTCTGCTTCCCCCTGCCCCAGGCCCTTTAGTACTAGAGATCCAAGTGTCAATGCTAAAAGCTTTTCTGGCGCATGTAGTGTTCTTGGTATAAATCTACTAGGATGGAGTGCAATTTAGGTTCTAAAAGCCATTCTTAAACATGCATAAAACTATTTTTGTAAAAGAAGATTAGGAGCTTATCAGAATAGTAAACAGATCTGGGTCAGTTCAGTCCAGTAGAAAATATATATATATATATACATATATAAGAAATACTTTACTTTTGGAAAATAAATTAAAATCTTTACTGCTGATACAAATATTTCCAACAGATTTAGGTATTATTCCAGAAAATTATCAGAAGCAGATTAAAGCACTTGCCTTTCCCCTGGTACAGATTTCTTACATATTTGATCCCTTTATTTTAGTTGAACACTATCCCTTGGCTGAAGTAGAATGTGCGCTATGCTACTTGCCCTCTGCAAATACAAACACACCATACCCACGCAGCCTGGCTGGAGTTCAGATGAGAGGAGTGCAAACATGACACATTCTTAACGCTATAATAAATACATTCCTTTGGAAGAAAAATGAGTGGTTTTTAAATGTAAAAGCCAAATCTGTGAAGTTTCTTCTCTGTCCATTGCCCCTAACAGAATTATTTATTAGCACGTTTGCTATGTTTTTCATTTAAATCATAGCATTTAATTTGGAAGAATTCCTGTAATTTGGAGTCATTTTACTTAAGGTGTATGATGAGTAAAGGGCCACCAAGCTTAAGCCTACAGCAGAAGTGATGGGCACCCACTTTGCAAGATGGGAAGAATCCCTGCTCCTCTCGGATGTGTCTTCCCCAAGACACTCTTCAGAGCATCACAACAGACAGCTCTCTCTGAATTCCTTTCCTGGTTAGATTACATATGATAAGGGGTTTCAAAACACCTCTGTACAGCTCCTGTGGCATATATTGCCTAGAGTCCATACAAGTCATACCATTCTGAATGACCTGAACTGTCCAGCACATCAGACAGTACTATGCATGATCCCCTGCATGTTTTTTGGCCTAAGCAAACCAGACCATCCCAAACTATTTCCCAGGCACAGTTCAGTAGTCTGCACAATCCCAGGACAATTCTCAATGAGCAGTCCACAAGCAGCTACTGTTTTAGAGTCTGAAAGTGTTTAGTAGTAGATACAAACAGTGTTAGTGCCAGAGCACAATTCTAGGCACGCTAAAACGTACCTTGTGTGAATACTGACTGGACTGTACTGGCACAAAAGCTGCCTGGTAACTTTGGTTCCTACCTGGGAAAAGATGAGAATCAGCAAAGCACATCAAGGCCAGTATTACCAGGATGACACGTGACTTCACTGTACATCCAGCCCTGCACATATTAAAGCATCTTTCAACTTATTCCATGGTTTCACTTATGAAGAGTGGCACATTATTAGAAAAAGGGCTTGTAATGGTACAGTTAGTACCCTACTACTACTATTCTCATGGAAACATGAGACTTGAACAGAATCAATTAACATAATTAGGAAGAGACCTGGAGATGATGTTGGAAAGAAAACTTCTTCAGATCCAAGGAACAATACTATACAGGGGATTTCTAAGCACTCATTTTCACAAACTGACCAACTTTCACAGTAACACACCTATAAAACCAAAACCAGTGAGAACTTGAATTATATTTATCACCTGTCAATAATGATAATCCCTCAGGCAGAAACTCTCACACACATGTGGACATAGCACAGCTGAAGCAACCTGACATGCATTACTGGAAAAAGGAAAAAAAAAACAGCTGGTGCACAAAGAAACAATAAAAACCCAACAAAAAGACAAAATATAGAAAAACACCTTCACAGACCAGTAGTTTCAGAGAGTTTATTTATAGAATTATTTCAATTTGGCACACAATTGGAAAATGCTAATACAATTTGGTGGGACAACAGGAAAAATGCTGGAGTGTTGCCAGTCCTTTGGAGAGAAAAAATGAAATGTGAATTACAAATAAGGAAAAATTGGGTTAGGAAATAAGATTATCTAAAAGTAGGCTCTATCAATTGTAGACCATAAAAAAACCTGAAAGACTTAGAATCTCAAGACACTGGGATGATGTTTCCGAATGTAGATTGAAGCTGCCAGAGGCAAGTTTAACACAACCCAGGTCATCTGCTCTATTGACACAAGTTGAGCTTTTCAGAACTTACTTTACTGTTCCTGTTTTATCTGGCTTGTTTCTGCTCACAATGAGTTCAGTGGGAATGCTGCTATTGAGTTCAACAAAATCAGGCCTTTCACAGAGGGCCAATGCACCCTCTTTCACAACCAATGAAGCTCTGCACCCAGGAGGCCACAAATGTCAAATGCTTGTAAGATTACACTGAAAAGCTGTCTTGTTTTTGTGTGTTTAACTTCCCCTTAGTCCATTTGCATCTTCTCTGCATGTTCAGTACCACTAATCACATGAACATCTCTAGGTTACCATTATTTTGTTGGCAACTATTACCCTTCTGGTACAATCAGTACATTAGATGTTGGTCCCAAACATTAACACCTTCAGGATGAACTGGATAGTTTACTGCTGGGGCCCTCTCATTTTGTGACTGTCTTCACCTTTGATCTCTCATTTTTCTTTTCCATATCGACTAAGAAAGGAGGAAGGATCAGAAAGGAACAGAGAGGAAGAGCAAAGAGGGAAAAGTGACCACTAATTACTGACTCCAGAGGGAGCTCCAGTAAGAACTCAGATGAGCACTTCTGAACTTCTCTCAAAAGAGCTGAAAGAGCTGATGTGGCATCTGAAGACCATGAAGTGAAGGCTTCAACAGCTTCTCAATATGAACCGTGAGCGGCACGACCTGCTTTGTAGGGTGGGGAGACACTCACAGCAGGTGCCAGCACTTTGTTGTAAGAGCTGCCAAACAGAAGCTGTGGTTCACAGATCAAGCAATTGAGTCCTGAGAGTTACCACATTCTTGTCTCAGTGAGTTACATTACAGTGAAGGGGCTATAGTGCAGTTTTATCATTAAGGATAGCAGATCAGAAGATAAGACCATCAGGCATATTTTGGCAAAGTCAAATCTGTAACTGTTTGTGTGAAAGGGTCTAAACATCTAAACCAAAGCATTGAAGAAAGGCTCAGTATGAATGGCCTGACAGAAAACCATCCATTCAGGCTCACCTTGATTACGGGCAGTCCTTTGCACTCTCATCAAGCTGGGGTTTAAAACCTCACAGGCATTTATTTGTGGTTCATTGAATCTTAACTGTATTATTATCTAACCCCTGAAACGAGGAAAATTAAATGATCAATGTAATTTAAAAATCAAGAAATAGAAATAAGTGTTTTGTGTTATAATTTCTTCAGCACAGTCATCTGCTTCTTTCCTCTCCACTTCTCTAGTTTGCTCAGGAAACAGATCTATGCAGAGGTTGGGCATAACTGGGGAGACAGTAGCCTAGAAAAGCAGTTTTGCTATGAGACAGACTGCAACTGGAATGACATCTATGAGACAATGAAGCAGCCAGTCTCTGCTGGCATAACACAGCAGAAGTGCAGCACAACACTCAGTCTCTTCTCACTGCATTGTTCTTGGGGGATATAGATTCCTGGTTTTACACTGCTAATCCAAGAGTACACAAAATTGAACCACTGTTGTACAACTCCAACAGACAACAGGATGCTACAAAGATGTTGGAATACACTTGTTTATAAACAAAACAGCAGAGATAAATTCCAATGCTGACTCCACTCTCCCCGCCCCTGAGCTCCAGCCACTGGCCATTTAAAAAAAATCAAACCTCTTCTCCACATCTGAAGCCAACTAGAAAATCTTCCCACTCTAACAACCATGAAGTAAGAGTAAATGTATGAACCAACATCACTAGATGACTGCAGCTTCACCTATATGGTTAACTCACTATCCAAGTAAGCCATCTATGCTAAGTATTTTCATTATTATTATGTGCTTTGTAGATTGGGACAGCTCTTATATAAGTCCATCTGTAAAAGTCTGCCAAACAGGTTAATCTCAAAACCAGTTAAGTACAATAGTCAACCCTTTTATTTCTGTGTCCATTTATTCAGAAAACATTCATTCAAGGAATGAAAGCTAGGACTCTTGGTACAGTACTAGGTATCATTTATCTACCATACACTCTTTTTAGCAGAATGAAAAAGAGAAAATACATATAGTTTTAGAATAATTTCACTTTCAATTACCTTAACCATAATAGCCACTCAAAAAATCCATCACTGGAAAACCAATACTAAAATAATATATTCTCTTACTTCTCTTATTTGGAACTAGGATGATACCACGATTTTTAGAAAATATATACTTGTGTAGGACTGACCTACATCATGCAATTGTTTTAAGTAGCATCCCTAAAAATGGTATGACAGTTTTATGTGGAAAAGGTTAGGATGCAAAGAACAATGTTCTAGCCTAGCAGTGAAATACAGGTATGGTACGATTTCCTATCCCTCTGGGCATAAGCTTACATCCACGCTGCTGAGACCAAACCAGTATTTAAGCTAAAACAGCAAAATGATTTAGAATGGAGTAAATGGTGTAAACATAGTCAAAGAAATAGGATATGCTGAGCATTAACGTCGTACGAACAACGCAGTGCACTGGCACACGTGCACTAAGCCAGCACTTTTGAACATTTGCTGGTCTGTGTAACAGTTACATTTATTGCAAAATGACATCAGAAACTGATATTCATCAGCTGCTTACCTATTCTCATACCAAAGCAGCTACTTTTTAAACTAGAGTGGGAGACCCCAAGCACTACCTTAAGCCGCAGCTGTGGGAAAACTCTTTGAGCTCAGGCTCTGCTAGAAGTAATCAACTGGGCATTGCACTCTCACCTTTCCTTGGATTTCACAGGAAGTGAGATTAGGCCAATAAGGGTGTCCTGTGACAGGTACTGAACACTGTGATCCATTGCAACAAAGCAATTCAGGACATAAACGGGTCCAAACAAGCACAAGTCTTACTAATGGAAGACCAGGTTCTTTAGCCAGCACATGGAAGGAAGGAGAGGGCTTTTCCTAAGGTATTTGCTTTTCCCTCAACTAAGATGCAAGTAAGCCCTGATACATTACATAACAGCTTATTTTTCATTTCCCATACAGAAGCTGTCTGATTACAGCTTATGCAAGGAAGTGACAGAAGCATACCCAAAATAAAAGCAGTCACATTTTCACAAGGTAAGTTTACACATGATTTCAGGCTGAATCTAAAATCACAACCTGCCACAGCCTTTGTCTTAATTGCCTATTTAAATATTGTGCATTCAATCCCCCTGTGACACAATTGGGTTTTTACACTAGGCTAACTAGGGCTATTTCTCATATTTAATTTTTAATCTGTCTTCTTTAACAAATAAACAGGTTTTTTTATTAGGCTCTAAGACATTTAAATCAGCCTTAAAAAGCTGCAGTCTTCTTGTATATTACTAAAACCTTGATAAATATCTGGCTTTTTATTCTTCACTGTGGTTTAGAAACTAAACAAGTTTTTGAAATAGATCAGATCCTTTTCAAAAAGGGCATAATCGCTTATTTGTCATAGCATATAGCAGTTTATTAAATTTAAGAACTAGAAGTAAAGTTGCTTTGTGTATTATCTACATATGTAAAAGCTATTTTCAAAGAGCAGCAATAGTGTTAACGTCGGAAAAAACGCTCCCTAAACAAAACTACCCGTTACCAAAAGGCTAGTAGGACTAAGCTTCAGTCTACTTTGCCAGTAAGATTGAGGAATAAAAGCCTGTATCCATAGTTCTGCAACATATGAGAAGATCTTCTGGAAATGTGAACTTCAGCTAGAAGTTAAAATCAATACCTAGCCACACTCCACTACTGATCTAAAAAGAAAAACCTCTTTTGACTCAGAACTGCAGTTCTGATTAATAGCATGAAAGAAGTTAAAGTCACTAAGAATAAGGTTTAAACAACCTAAGCCTATACTGATTAAACTTCAAACAGAAAACACCTGTATTAATTAAAAATTTTAGCTTTCTTGAGGAGAGAGGGGAATCTTCTTTACGATAATTCAAACAACAGGTATATTTTAACCTTCTGAAACCCTTGAGGGGGTGCAGAGAACAACAGTGCAAATGGTTACATTTTTGCAGATAGAGCTCCACACATTTTAGAGGTGCAACAAATTGTCATTTGATATCAAAGAACTCACATTCTGTTGTGTATATACTGGATTGGAAAGAACATTTTTCAGTAAAGTTCTGGAGACCCTGCTGTACTTCAAGTGCCACATGTTCTTCAAATTTGCTTAAACAGATTCAAGTTCAAATGGTTTCTCTCTCTCTATGTACATTACCACAACCCACAAGCTGTTTGGGATGGCTCAAGAGCTTTCTGCAGAAAAGAGTGCACCTTAAGATAAAAAGACAAAGTTATTTCAAGGGCTGCAGAAAAATTGCTGGTTTGTATCTCATGTTGTAAATGGAAATAACCAGTCAACTTACTATTTCTGTTAAACCCATTCCCTATGACTCCATTCAAACAAAAAAAAAACCCGAAACAAACAAAATAACAGGTACTGAAGGAAGAGGCTGCTTCTATCGGCACTAACACCAAATGATGAACAAGTCCTACATTAGAGAAAAATCTAGCATGCATCTTCAACACTGTACACAGAAAACAAGGACAAGAAGTAACTGCTAAAAACTATACAAGGAAACACTGCCTTCTTTTAAAAAGGTATATGGAAATAATTACACTGATTAATAAAACACCGATATTCACAACCCACCTGAACTAAAACTGGTTTACATCTTCAGGAAAGAAGTTAAAATAGTACAGAACATTTCTTTTTTTCTCTTAAAAAGCAGGAGTGCCACACTGTCAAAGATAAACTGTTGCTGCATATAGATTTGAATCAACCTTCTTGTGCTTTCCATTCAGGGGATACAGAACATGAGGTCATGTTTCCTGACAAAACTGTTCACAGTTATCAGATGCCTATTCAAATCAAATTTTTTTAGTACCTAATTCATTATGGAGTTGCTACAACTACAGTAAGATGTAAAAGGTTTCAAGAAATTCCTGTGAGAAATACTTAAGTTATTTTATGAAAAAATTTGGATTTTTCTTTAATTCACCTAAGTTCACTAATATATACGGTATACGCACCTTAAGTATGAGAACTGCATGAAAACAGTTTGAAAAAAATAAAACATAAAAATTGATGTGTGAGGCCATCGGTCCCCTTCCTACTTCTGATTATTATTATTTTATTCTCTTTTAAATACCACCACTGACGAAAACCCAATGCAGGATATAGTCCTCAAACCCACACCAAACTGCTTTGCTTTGCTGTGCATCTTTCCCAGCAGGTTTTCATACCTGCTTCTTCAGACAGAGCATCTGGAGGCTACAAAAGCACAACTTGTACTTCTCCATCAGTCATGTTTATTTGTGTGATGTTTTTTCCAGGTCTGGAAGTTTTTCAATTAGTGCTTTATGGTTCATGTTGATACTGGCTATAAGTCCTCCCTCATTGCCATCTGAGCCAGTATAACTGATTTCTTCACCAGTCAGGGTAGTCATATGGCCACCCAATGCTCTCAACACTGCATTTCCAGCACATATGTCCCACTTCTTAATGTAGGTGACATGGATATACACGTCAGCTTCTTCTTGATTCTTCTCAGGCACATCAAGGAGGGCCAACACTTTATAACCTAGAAGAAATGGGCAGAAGTAAAAAAGAAAAAAAAAATAAACCAGGTTTTCCTGTAGAGACATATTAAAAGAACAAGATCAGAAACTCAAATATAGTTCTGCTCTTACATTTATACCCGTATGTCTCAATCCCTGTATCATGCTGAAGTCTACCTTTTTCTTCCTGGTTTTTTATTACAATTGAAAGAAGATGCATACACCACTCTAATAAAGCACAGGGCATTCCCCTTTATCATTCATTATGCAGTACAAAGTCATTATTCAAAATAGTACTCTTTCTTTTATGGAATTTTTTTAGTTTTTCAGCTCTTTGACCGATATTCTTGTTTCATTAAACTGTTTCTTTCTTTTCTTATACAGAGTCAAACCCTGGAGAAGATTGGCTATGATCAAATACACTTACACTTTCTTTGTCATAAGAAGTTCAGATTAAGTATCAAGAACCAATGCAAAATATTCTTGACTAAACAATCTCTAGGGCAGCTATGGCTTTCCACATTAAAGACACAGAAAGATACATTTCTGTAAAATTCAAACTTTGCATGGTTTTTCTCAGACTTTAAAACTGCTAATGCCTCACACTAGTGCCTCACATATTTGCATTCTGTGAGTAACATGCACAAGGATATTGTGTAAGTAAAAAGTATGCTAAAAACCTCTTTGAGTATGAGGCAGATAAAAATGGACTATAGTGACACTAGTTTTCTCTTTTGACATAAATGCAAGAAATAGTACCAAACTTTCATGGCTTTTTTTCTTAATACTTTTTTAATCAAACATACTAATAGCTAACTAACAACCAACAGATTCTCTTCCATGATTCTGTCTGTGGTCACACAACCCTTTTTCTCCCACTGAGGCATCAGTGACTTCAAAGAACACACATTAGTCTGTTCAATGAAAGGACCACAACAACATTGCTGGTCCAGCCCAAGAGTCACTAACATACTGACTTGTGAATAGCCTGAAGCCTGAACTAAGGTTTCATCTACATCCCTAGACACAGCAAAAACTGTGTTCCTGTTGTCAAGTGCTTGCTTTTAGGGATGTGAAGATCAAAAAGCAAGAGGGAAAAGAGGAGATGCCACAGATACATTCTTTTGTCTGATAAAAGCTACACTGTTAAAACATTCAAAAGCAATAAAAGGGATAGGATGCTTAAAGAACCAAACCTGCTCCACCAGCGGGGATTATCACAGTTTTATTTCCAAATGTCTGCCGTGCAACCTGCTCAACTTTTCCTGCATGGGAGCGGGATACAATAATCCTTGGAGTTTTCTCATTGTAGGAGGAACGAGCTTTTATGTTCGACCCACCATCCACCATTGCCCAAGCTACAAAAGAAACACAAATTCTGCTAAGATTTACAAAAGAGAATCTCTGTTAGGTGTGGAGATAAAAGGATACTTATGCAAAAAAATACAATTGATACCCCTGACTTAGTATCTCTCTCCCTACTGTAAAAGAGAAAGTTAGGGCTGACAGAGGAAGGAGTAGATACCCACATTTGCACACAGGTAGAAGAGAAACAGACTCCCCCCCCACATTTATGCATATGACACTACACCATGCCTGCTTTTCTTACGTGATACTTTCAAAAAAACAGAGTAAGATGGAAAAATCACAAGTAGTAATATTTAGAATTTGCAATTGGAAAGCCATAGAAGTTAAAAGGATGGCCCCTAGTCAGAAACAGTTCCAATATTTCCTGAAATAACATTTTTATACAAGAAAAAAAAGCCCCACTACCCTTCAAAGCAGATACCAAAAATGTTATTGAGTCATTCTGTTCAGAAGGATAGTGATGCTAAGGAAGGAAATAGCTCAGGAGGATAGCAATACAAAGAAAAACAGTCAGTGCTGTATTTCAGAGAACTGAATTTAGAATACACAACTTCCCACGTGTTTCACCGTGAGGTTCAAAGCCAAGCTTGGTAGGTGGCATCCCCTAACCATTAATCTGACACTTACTCAGCAAAGTAACCAGCAATTTCATCTCACTAGAGGGCGAGATTGTATGGCAACAGACTGAGCTATGTGTGATAACAATGCCGACTGCCCTTTATCACTTCGTATTTGTGTGGTACTATTAGGAACAATCCTACGCATAACATATTGGGATTTCCAGCTTGGAAAATGAATACTTGTCACACAGAATGACAGAATTCATTGCATCTCATCTAGTGCCGTGTCTGAGTATTTCACACTTCACTATTTTTAAAGGAGATAAATTTTTTAACATTACAATGCTAAAACCTCATTTCTTCAGATAGATATTGATACATAGAAAAATGTTCCAAACCCTCTATGATTCTTGAAGCATAATGGAATATAGCACATACTTTAAAGATTAGAAATTAATTTCATATTTAAAGACAGTAAAATATTGGGACAAAATATTGAGTGTTCAGTGGGCCCCAAAAAGAAAACAAATACAAAATACCTTTATTCATTTAGTTTTTATGCTAGACCTACTGCATAACTTCAGAACTCTAGAGGTCAGTATTGCCTAAGGGAAACTGTAAACAGAACTTCTTGTTCCAAAGACATAGCAAGACATGAATACTTAAACTACTTTGAAGCCTTCAGAAGTGCACACACATTGCCAAACTTGCAGCAATGCTCGCTGATACACCATTAATACTAAAGAATTAATTACTTCACAGTTGTGGCATTAAAAGCATGGCAGATAATCAATAAGGCTATGCTAGACAGTCTTGCCTGTAACATACAAACAGCTGCCATTAAGATCTTTAATCAATCTTTGTTATTCACACTGAATAAACACCAGCTCCTGGGTATAATATTACAGACCCAAGTTATTCTGCTGAATGAACAAAGAACTCTTTTCTGCTAAAGACTAAAAGCAAACGTAAGACTGGTCAGTATTTGTAGGTTTAACTTTTTTGGTTTGCTATAAGCACTCTGATTGAAGGGGTCTTAATTCCTAAACATATTTTCAGTTAGTTTGTATTAAATGCATCATTTTTTTGTTAAACAAGGACAGCCATTTCATTTGTGGTTTATAGCACAGAACACATCTGCAGCCCTGATTGTGAGGTCTGCAGCAGTGATCTTTTACCCCAGGTACTATTTTCTCACTGATACCTAGAGAAGTTGTCTGAGACATCAAATTTTAATTAACACTATGGTTGATGATGATGGAAATTCGTGAAGGCATGAAGGTACCTGTATATGATGAGAATGGCTTGTGTATCACTCCTATTACTGGTTTACCATTTACAGCCACACAAACCATTGTGGTGACATACTGTCGAAGATCCTCTGTGGGGAAAACAAGAAAGTGAGCAAGTTTACAATCAGATGCCAAGAACAGAAAAAGAAAAAAAACATGAGATTATAGAAATGTTCTCTGAAGACCAGCCTACATTCTGCCTCTTGCAATTAAGTAACTTTGATGTATTTTCAAATAACCTTGCAGTTTTCAAAAGACTTTAAAGGCTGTTCAGTTTTCCAGCAATTTTTCCTGTTCAGCAGAAGTAACCTATACTACCAGATCTAATACTAACAGCTGTGTCTTATGTAGCACATATTTTCATGGAAATCTGTGCCCCTACATTCTCCTTTCTCTGCCTCACCTCCTATCATCTATTGGTTCAAAAGTGATATTCAAATACCAAGGAACGTTCACAGGAAAAGATGATTGCATAATGAAATATTCACAAAAAATTCTATTTGTTCTGCAGTACTTATCAGCATGAATTTTAGTTTAGATTACCTTGAACTTCTTACATGACAACCAAAGACTGAATTATGCATGCCTTTTTTTAAAAAGTATAACAAAAATTTTCTTTTATCAAGTTAAATAGAGTATTTACTTAGTATTCCCCTTAAATAAACAAAACCCAAAATCTGAGATACTTAGTGTTGCCACGGTAATAACTGAAATAAAGAAATGTGTAATTCCAGTAGAATCCATAACTGAGTTACCATTTATTATAGCAATTACTTAGTTGTGAGAAATACCAAAGTAATTTCAGAGCTGGAATATATAAAAGTAAATGCTGTGATCTGGGAACTACAGAAATTTCATTATGCAATTTGTTCAATTAAAATCACACTAGCTTTGACATAACACAATTTAACAAGGGATGTCATTTTAAATACTTACTATTTTGTTTCCAGTATAAAAGGCAGACATCAGAATTACACACATGATTTGTCAACAAGAATCAGCTACCTGTGTATTCTTGTGTAGCATCTAACGGATCAATCCAGACAGTAACACTTTCTGCTGGAACCTCTTTAGGCTGTATTTTTTGCTTTATGTCTTCAGGAATACTGTGATCCCAAGGGACTGTCTCCTGATCAGCTGTATCAACACGCTCCTCAGAATTTATCTGTGATAAGACAACAAAAGTAGTTGCATTAACTTATGAGACAAGGTAACTGTAGTACTTGGGAAAATTATAGGTTTGCTCATATTTTCTCCTTCTTCCTTCACCTCTAGCTCAAAGTGCATGAATTACTCATTTTTTCAGCAACTCACAAGCTATTACCATCATGTTACAAGCAATGGAAAACCACAATCAAGAACTTTACTTTGAACCAGATCACAGCTAGACACTGCTGCTTTGGCTGCAACTCTCCCTACTGAAAACTCCCACAGTATGAACTGCATTTTTTAAAAAATCAATATTTAAATGTGGTTGCTTCAAAGACTACCAGCAGAACATTTGACTATGGAGAATCATACAGTATACAGATAGTAGGGGTATAATATTCAATTTATACAGATCAGTAGCTGCATATTGAAATGTGCAGATACACTATAAACAGGTATTTTGCAGACTGTGTATGACTTGGACAAGTAGGCATCTTAGTATATATTTATTCCTGCTGCCAGTATTGAGTTACAGCCAAAAATCTAAGAAGCTCAACTGAATGTAACCATTACACAAACACAAATTAGTAACATCCCACATCTGTCTTTAGGGCAGGTTGGGATAAGGTCCTAAGGTGGTCCATGAAGAATAGTTATAAACAACAGTCAAAGGTCACATTTAAGCCTACTGTCACCTGCTGCCTAGCTTAATGAATTTTATTCCACACCAGAGGGCATTTCAGTATGCCAAATAGAGTTTGGTCCAGTAGCGGAGCACACAGCATCAGCCTGTTGAATGGAATAACGTTCTGTAAAACCCAATATAATGTCATTGTGACTACAGCAGCACTACATTTTTGGATCACAAGAGATGCAGTTGTCACAAAATACTGTATGTAATGATCTCTCATGTTACCAAAACATTGCATAACCTGGCGGGAAGAACCACTGTTCCACTAATTATCCAGCAGGATGATGACGCTTATGGCTTAGATGTATAGGTTAGATGTCTGAAGCCGAGTGTAACCAATCTGGACTTTTAGGCTATTTCAGAATATGAGAACACAAGCTTTTTTATTCTTGCTAATTTTAAAGGTGTCTTCCTCTAATATAATTCTAAAGGGTTGCCAAACTGATTAGTTCCCAAGTCCAGTCAAGGTAAAATAGTAGGTGCACATGGCATGCAATGTATCTACAACCTAGAACCACCAATTTCCCTTTACTTGCTACAGATAGAGTCAAGATGATAGTTCAGGTTCAAGTATCTGACTGCAGGAGCAGATAAGTCCCTTCTGACTAAAACAGCTTATTACAGATGTTGTAGGCAAGTGACACTGAAAGACAATTAAAATGAAGCAGCTATAAGACTATGTTTGAATGTGACAGCCTTTGTAAGAGCAAGATTTTTACATAATTCACATCGTGACAAGAAAAGACATCACACACACCTCAACTGTAACAGATATTTAGCAAAGAGTTTAGTCACCTTCTCCAACAGAATTAAAAAAGAAAAAGCAAGCAGAACTGCAGCTACTCCAGCCATACATCATAGCTGTCTTCTCACGTAAAACCAGTATCTAAAGCATTGTATGCCAGACACAGAACCCTTGAAGTTGCCGTGACATTTACAAATTAAACATCTGTCACTGTACAATAAACCTGATGATTGTGTTTTCCCCTAGGGAAAACGGTGCTGCAAAGTCAAGATCAGTAGTTTCACAGACTTGGCAGTCTCAACACAGCCCCTGGGCAGTCTAAGTTCCACTACGGCACACTACATACCACTATAAAAGAAACATTTCCTCAACAGAAGAAAGAGGCCTCCAAAAAGTTAAAGGGTTGGAACCAATGCTCAAAAGGAAGAGTATCTTGTTAAACCTGTTGTTACAGTACACTAAAAGTCAGAAACTCTCTGAAAGGTATTGTTTTCAGAGAAAGATCTCCTAAGTAGTCTAAATTTTGCAGTGGTGGCCATGACACTGTAGTATTCATAATGCTTGTGAGGAGTCTCTTTCAACAGCCATAATTATTCTGTCAGGAAAAAAAAAAACAACAGAGAAATAGTGATAAGGTTGCAGAGCCATCTGGAGAAAATAAATTAAAAAAAATAATCAACTGGGTCACTAGTTCTTCCATTCATATGACCATTTACTCTGTAGCTGTGGCTAAATACTCCATAAATAATAGATCAAATAGAAACACATAGCCATTCCAAAATATGCAGCTATTAAAATTATTGTTAGAAAGTTACAGTATAGGTTTTGCAAGACATAGTCACCTGAGAGAAAATCACCAACCCTTAACACTGGGAACTTCTTTTATTCCTCCTTTTTTTTTTTTAATGCAGGAGAATATACTCAGAAACATGTCTTTGTGTTATATGATGTCCCTTCTTACATGTCATTCTCATTTGCTGGATGCCTCCAGAAGCCATGACCTTATAATTGAAACTTTTCTGAAGTGATATGAATATGTAGTTGACTGCATTCCCAAATCTTCACTCACAAATTAGGAGCAGCTATGGTAGAAAGACAATCATAACACCAAACGTTTTAGACAACAGAGCTTGTTTCAGCCAGATGCTCTGACTCAATTAACCTGATACACTAGTGTAAATAAAGTTTACATGCATGTTATCATATAGAGAACTTTGCCTACTCCTAAGAGTCACATTTAGATAGTAACCCATCATGCAAGAATTTGAGATAGCAAGCATAAGACAGGAATAAATTGCTATTTGGGGTTACCCGCCTAACAGCCGTAATGTGTAAAAGCCCATTTTGGCAAGTTCTGGAAGCTGCCCACTGACACCAAGCTTAACTACATTTCAGCAATCTTCCCCAGTTATGCTTAAAGCAAAAGCCCTCCTCACAAAGAACTGCATCAAATACAGAGGTTTAATATATGTAAATCAGTGCATGGAATACTGCTGAAAAAAAATTCATAAACAAGGCGGTCTGGCTGCATCTTGACTGCACAGAGCTTCCTCAAACTGAGCCTGTGAGGTGCAGGAATTCCATAAGGAACAAGGGATGCCACTTATGGGAGCCAGCAGCAGATGTCCAATGGTAACACCAGGATCAGCCCACAGTGTATCTTCCAAAACATTCAGGTGTTTCTAGCCTTCAGGAAACTCTTGCACAGAGAACACTCCCCTCCAGCACACTGGTGGCTGGAATATAGACCTGCTCAGGGACACAGGAAGCAACTCCAGTGTACTACGAACCTGTCTGGATAAATGCAGTACTCTTAATAAAGAGCCAACAGTCCTGACCACGTAAAGACTTCAGGGAACCTCACAGTGGCTCTTTGTCCTGTGTGGGGATGCTCCCTACCAGCACTTCATGATGTCTTTGTGGCAGCTCATCACCCAAAAAGCCTACTTGAATACTAGCTAGGTGTCCGTGGCATGGTGCACAACCTCAGGCTTTTTCCTGGTTTAAAAGAGGAGGACACAACTGCAGTTTTGCCTTTGAATCCACCCATTAAAGATAAATTAAACTGAAAAAATATATGCTAAAAAAATAAATAGAAGCTTCTTTCAAATACATAGGTGATTTTTTAAAAACATGCATCAGTACATGAAAATGCAACGCTTTTCTTAGAAAGTGTTTGGTGGTACGTGAATTTGTTTTAAATTTAGTACCCCCCCTTCTTCCCCACGTACTTTATACAGCCCAACATTCATTTTGTATTTTAATATACAAATAATCCAGCATCTTGAAAAAGATCAGGTTGCACAGCTACCTATTCCTGAGAGCATCAACATCCCCATTTGACAATTAAGTCCTCTCAAATCCAAATTTTAGTGCTGTTTTATTAGAAAATAAAACAACACAAATACTATCACACCTCTGTTATAAAGAAGAAATACTCATTAAGATACTTAAACTAACAAAAATAAAACAGACACAAAACAACCCCCCCCCCCAGAGTACAGGTAACAACAAAAGACAACGTGCACCTGTCGGAATGTTGTAAGAGTATTCCAGGTATTACACTTCAATAACAGAGACTGAAACATGTTACCTAGAGAGGTAGTAGATGCCCCATTCCTGGAAGAGTTCGAGGTCAGGTTGGACAGGGCTCTGAGTAACCTGATCGAGTTGAAGATGTCCCAGTTTCTCTTCTGAGACAGACTGCCAGGGGGTTGGACTAGATGGCCTTTAAAGGTCTCTTCCAACCCCAAATTTTCTGTGATTCAATAGATAAGTCTATCGATTTGAATGCGACCACGAAAATGAAAAGCCTGGAGGCCTAGACAAAACAGCATGCACAGGGGAGCATAAGTAAAACATTAATAGATGTTTGTCTGTTTTGTTAGTGCACTAACGCTGCATGACCTACACAGCCACTTCACCAGCGAAGATGCAGTGTAAGCATTATGCATACCCAAGACTCAAACTTAACTTTGCCATCTGTATTCACCTGAGTGGAGATGGAGGAAAGAAGTGGAGAGACAGAAGTAAATACAAACATTTACAAACAATAAGGCAACAATGATTCCAATTTTCTGGCTGACTGAGAGATGTCCTCTGTGGACAGTAGAAGATATTTGACACTACATATATCCTCTGGACTAATGTCCAGAGCAACTAGTAAGAGTTCAGGTTCATGTCTATCCAATCTGGTGGCCTTCTACGATGGAGTGACTGCAACAGTTGACAAGAGAAGATCAACTGGTGTCATCTAACTAGACTTCTGTAAGGCCTTTGACATGGTCCCACATGACATCATTATCTCCAAATCGGAGGGACATGGATTTGAAGGGTAGACTATTTAGTGGATAAGGAATCGGATGGATGGATGCTGCCAGAATGTTGTGCTCAATGGCTCTACACCCATGTGGAAGCCAGTGACGAACGGTGTCCATCACGGCTGTGTTTTGGGACTCATCCTCTTTAAAATCTTCATCAATGATATAGTAAGATCAAGTGCAAGTGCACCCTCAGCAAGTTTGCAGATGACATGAAGCTGAGCAGTGCAGTTGACACAACAGAAGGGACACCTTTCGGAGAAACCTACTCAAACTTGAGAAGTTGGCTCACGAGAACCTCATGAAGTTCAACAAGTCCAAGTGCAAGGTGCTGCATCTGGGTTGGGGCAATACCAGGCATGAGTACAGACTGGGAGATGAACTCATTGAGAGCAGCATAATGGAGAAGAACTCGGGGTTCTTGTGGATGAAAAGCTGGACATGAGCTAACAGTGTGTGCTCACAGCCCAAAAGGCCAACTACCTCCTGGGATGCATGGCCAGCAGGTGGAGGGAGGTGATTCTCCCCCTCTACTCTGTCCTTACGAGACCCCACCTCAACCATTCCTCAAAGTGCTCAAGGCCAGATTGGATGTGTCTTTGAGCAGCTTGGTCTAGTGGAAGCTGTCCCTGCTCACGGCACGGAGGTTGGAAGAAGATGATCTTTAAAGTCCCTTCCAACCCAAACCATTCTACAACTTTAGGATACCCACAACTATACACCTTGAAAAGTGTACTGCCCTATTAGTTGGCTCCATGGAACTGTACTTGATTTGCTCTTACTTGACTGTGCTTCAGAGATGTCACAACTCAGGGGAGAGAGGTTCAACAAGTAGTCTTTGGGCCTTCTCACACTTACAGACCAAGCCTCACCCCTTCATCTGCTGTTGCTGCACTGCACCAAAGAGCAACATGCCCTTATACCCACTGCACTACAAGTCAGATTGTTTTACCTCCATTGGCTCCGCTTCTCTGCTTTTTTCCCCAAATGTATCAGAGGTGAAAGCTGTCTCAGCTTCTCAGAGCGTCTGTACATACACAAATTGTGTGAAGGAATCAGATGCCAAAACCTCTGAATGTAAACACCCACTTGACAAGTCAGGACATAAATATGCACAACAGCAGAGCACTCTCCAGGAAAGCAAAAAGCAGTCAAAGCACCATATTTCCAGTATCTGAGGAAAGTATCTAACCTACCACGGTTATGAAACAGGGCTCCAGAATCTGTTACAGAAGGAAGGATGTGCATTCACACCAATACCTAGCTCACATGCAGCCAGGACCACTCATGATCCCTCCTTTCCAACTTTTGAACTTGGGGGTGGTGAGCAGTAGTTTTCACTATGAATGAAAGCTGCTTCTTGAAAGCTTATGCTACTTGACTTCAAAATGAATGCAAACTCAGAAATCAAAATAACACTTTTTAAGTTTAAAATGCCTTTAAGCTTTAAACAATTTGAGTAGTTGCATCAAACACCAATGCCTGATTCCAGCATTATCATGCACAAACTTGAAATGAGTTTTAAACTGGGAAAGAGATAGAAAAGTTTGGATTCAGGACAGCAGGAAGACTCATAAAAAGATGCTCAAAGAGAAAGATTGGGACAGAGGAAGACTTGACTTCCACCACAGTCACAATAAAAAAAAGGAACAAATAAGATGAAACTCCATTCAGTATTTACACTAGAAAATAAGACATATAGCTGGGGCAACTATAGAACATAATTTAATGCACTGGTCAAAAATAAGCCAAAACAGCTCAAAAAGAGAGTGTAGGACAGAATTAAATCAGACAAACAAGACTGAAGTCTTCATCCTGTGAAAATAATGATAGTACAGTGCAGAAGCAAAATTGTCACTTTAAAATTGGCTTTTTCACAGTCAGAGCACAGAGAATGTGGTCAAAATGCAAGTTTAAGGAACACATTGTCCTCTGTCAATCACTCCTGCCTTTGTGACCAAGTAGGGCTGCTCCTTCAGATGTGTTGAAGATGGCCCGTAATGGGAAATGAACCAGGGTATTCCTAAATAACCTTTATTTTAAATTTTTACCTTGGATACATTCAGTTATCAAGTTCCTGACACTGACTCCCAGACAAGCCATGTAAGAGCCTGAGGCACAGTGCTGAAAGAGATCTTTTACCAGGTAATGCTGCTGAAACCCCAGTATTATGAGATCATTTCTTCACAGAAGCTCTTCTGAGCAAAACATACTAGTGTTTCTGGCCAGTCTCTAATTGAATTTGGAAAGACTACCTCCCCAGTCCACTCTCCTCCCACCAGCAAGGCTGGCTCAATCATGTCCTTAATCTCCTCACCTAAATGCCATCCCACTCCTTATTGTACCACCACTGTAGTGTAGCCCAAGAAATAAATAGGGCTGCATGGAGAACCAACCAGGAGAGCAGAGAAGCAACCCAGAAAAGATAAACAAGATGAATAAAAAATGAAAAGGAGCAGAGGGGATGATTACAGCTGGATCAGAGCTTTAACTCATTCTCAGCACGACAAATAGATGAGGACAACATACTGGCACAGTGAACACCTCAAGCCTGTAACTGCAGTTATGAAACCGCTGCATATATTTTAGTATTAAGTATGTTTTAAAATCAACTGTACAGACAGACCTCAGGGAATACACATGCAAATATTCACTGCTGAGAGTGATCAGATAACACTGAATAACACCCAAGTTACCCAACTGACTTGCCCCTTCCTCCCTTATCTTTCTCACCCCTGTTTCTGAGGGATATAAAAACAAGACTCAACACCATTCAATCTACTGCACAGTGATAAAACAGAATTGATCTGCTTCTCTTTGGTTTTACCTAACATAACTTTGAGAAGTCTTGAACTGCATCTATTTATATCAAACAGAGCAAATGATGTAAGCAGTTGAGTTGTTCTTCCTCTGTACAGACAACAACTTTACATAAAAGAACAAAGGCAAAATATTTCCTTTGTGGGTTTTTTTTCCCCTCAGATTTTGAAAGTTTTTTTATAAATCCTAGTATTGTAAGACTTTTTCCAGATTTATTTCAGCTTCTGCAAGTGAGAAGCCTAACTTGTCTATCTTCTCTTAATAACCACACCTTAAGAGAAGATCTGCTTCAGACAGACTGTTTACCTGCTTTCCTTCTTTATGTCCAGCAACACAAAATAGGAAACCCAAGGCTGCTCACTGACAAGTTTATTTCAGCCAAATGCCTTCTCCCCTTGGTCATTTTGAAACATTGGAAAGCCATGGCTATTCTTAAGAATCACAGAATACTAGAATGGTTTGGGCTGGAAGGGACCTTCAAGATAATCTTGTTCGAACTCTCCTGCCATGGGCTGGGACATCTTCCACTAGACCAAGCCTTATCCTGCCTACCTCTGAACAGTTTCATGGAGGGGTCACCCACAGCTTCTCTGGATAACCAGTTCCAGTGCCTCACCACTCTCACAGTAAAGAATTTTTTCTTAATATCCAATCTAAACTTGCCCTCCTTCAGTTTAAAGCCATTCCCCCTTGTCCTGTCACTATATGCTCTTCTAAAAAGTACCCCTCCATCTCTCTTGTAGCCCCCTTCAGGTACTGAAAGGCCACTATAATGTCTCCCCAGAGCCTTCTTTTCTCCAGACTGAACAAACCCATTTCCTTTGCTTTACAGGCATATTTTAGCACCTAGCTTTTGTGCTGGTTCGTCTTCTTCCCACCTGCAGCATTCGGCACCACTTTAAATATTGAGGTACCTCTGTTAGGCTCAAGGATTTCATTATCTGAGAAAATTAGCATTTAGCCTAAACTTACTTTTGGAATTATTTCAGTTTTTGTTTGACAGCTTTTATTAGCAGCATCTTCTCTTGCAAGGAGAGAAGAAGGGATTTATTTGACTTCAATGTCTTTTATTCTAGAGTGTCACTCTGTATAGGGGGATAAGGCTACAGATATAAAGTAAGATACTTCTTATGAGATGCAATTTTATACTGTCCTAGAAAATCCTCTGTAATCCTTATATTAACATCAAAACTGCAGCAGGTCTGTTCTACGAAAGAGCTGAAGTTTTAGATGTGTTGTTCTGAAGTTATACATGCAGGATTTGCAGATGGAGGTGATATCTTGTCTTTACACCTGAGAAGTGTATATAGTATGTATATAGTAAAAGAAAGCTTTTATTTTGGTTTGGGCAAATGTTTATGAATACATCTTCATCAAAGACTTTAAGAGACAGAATGTCTTATTAGTATATACAGCGTAGTGAATACTTTTAAACACCAATGAGATAAGCTGTTATTATCCACATCATGGACTTAGAATACTAAACATCCCAGAGCTGATCTGTCAGATTGAATAACTCCTGATCACCTGAAAAATCTGTCAAATGCATTCTTCCTGGACATCCTCAATGCTCAAGCTCAGTCAATCTGAGGAGGAGTGGGGAAAAGGGAAAGACATATGCCTGGTATTTACCAGTTCCACAGACCTACACACACATTTTTGTCTTCATACTGGTTTTGAGAACACATCTGCATTTTATACAGTACCATCTATTCTTAAACACTAGCAGCACGAGTCAACTGTAAGAAAAATGAAAAACAGTACTGAAGTTCTTTAAAAGATGTTTGAAGACAGCACCCTCTAAGAGAAAGACACACAAGTCAGGCTGTCACTACTAAGAATCCCAGGCACCACAGTGGAGTTCACACATGTGACCACAGACATAGAACAGTTCACTGAGTTCTTCAAGCCCAGACCAAAATCCAGTCTTCTCTAGAAGCACAGGCAACTCTTATATCTAGATTAATGAAGTCGCTCTGTCTGTGAAAGGGGAGAAAGCAAATAGGTTTCAGGCTGTGACCCAGGTAAGCTGTAATGCCAAGCTCCATGAGGACACTGAATAATAAAAGAGAATAGGGGTCAATACTTTTTCCTCCTTTAACGTAGAGCCTGTGAAGTTGGTTTGTCCCTTACATACAGAACCTTCACGATTTTTCTGTACGGGAAGATTCGTCACATATCAAGTTTATTTCAAACACTGAAGAATTTGTTGTTTCTTTAGATTTCATATTCAACAGGTTCTTTAAAACACTTTAAACCCCCACCAAATCCAAACAAACAAAAAAGTCAACAAACAATGACACACTACCGTGAGGAACTTCCAAAATAGCCACTGAAAACTCACTGTGTAGTAACTAAACAACCAAATTATAAACGTAACTACTTTTTCTCTCAACCTGTCCAGGAGAAGCATGCAATCACCACCTTTGAAATCCAAATTTAGGGGTTTCTAGCCATTTCAAATGCCTGTGAAAAACTAAGGAATTTAACATCGAGACAGCAGTTCCCACTTACTGAAGCAAAAGCAGAAACAATGCCAATAAACCCCAAAAAGCCTCAAAGTATAGTTCTGGTTTGGGTGTGACTTGAAGCATTAGACCCAGATTTCAGAAGCGAAGGAGAGCAGGGAGGGGTGCGTACACCTCTGAAAACAAAGTAAACTCATTTTGCCCACGTAGGCAGTGCTCCACAGCGTGACACAGCTGTTAACTTATCTGCTGTCCCACAGTCGCGAGAGATAAACACTGTTACTGCGGCGCTATGTTCCTAAACCTCAGATTCTAAATCGCTTCTCCCCGTTCTTGGCTCTTCCTCTAACTGAAGGCAGGAAAGACAACTACGAAAATAACAGCATTCCTAATTTCAGCACCTTAAGCATACGCGGAATTTGCGCTGCGAAATTACTTGTATCCTTAACCAGAGAACGCATAATCCACAACGGTGTTTCCCGCACCCCTCCATGCCCGTATTACTTCGTACTCTATCACCTCGCGTGGCTTCGCTTACAACACGCACCAACTCCTTCCCCTGCAACCCAACACCCCCGGCAACAAGCTTGAGGTGGCACTGCCACAAATTCAGCGCGAGGGGAAGGAAAAAACGCAAATCGAGGGCAGTGCTTCCCGCCAGCGGTTACAGACCGGAGAGGCGCCGGTGACGAGTAGCCCAGCTGGGGCTCCACACCCGTACTGGTAGCGGGGTCTACCAGCCCCGGCCTTCGGCAGCCCCCCGGCCCCGCAGCGGGAGCTGGACACCCACCTGCACGGCGGGGAAGGCGCTCTTCAGCAGGTAGAACATCCTGCGGTTGGAGAGGAGGTCGCCGGTCGTCAGCTGCTCCTCGGCCCCCTCCCGCGTCTTCCCCTTCGCCTTGGCGTTGAGGACGTTCCCCTCGCGGACCCGCTTCACCTCCTCCCCGCCCCTGGTGGCGGCCAGGACGGACACGGCCAGCAGCTCCCGCAGGTCCACGGCGCCGCCGGCCGCAGAGCCGTGGGGCGTCTCGGGCCCGGCGGCCGCCGGCTCGCTCAGCATGAAGAAGGCGAAGCGGCCGGCCAGGAAGCCGGAGTAGAGGTGGTAGAGGACGCCCAGCCCCAGCAGGCAGAACACGGCCATGCCGAGCGGCGAGAGGCGGATGCCCATGGGGGCCATGGCCGCGGGGCAGGGGGGCGCCGCGGGACGGGCGGGCGGCGGGGCCGGGCGCTCAGCACAGCCCCATGGCACCGCCGGGGCGCTCCGCTCCCTCTGCTGCGGCGGGGCCGGACCGGCTCCACGCTCCCCGGCGGAGCGGCAGCGCCGTCTGTATCCGGGTCAGGCGAAGGCGGAGCCCGCGGTTCGCACTGAGCATGTCCCGCTGCCCGCGGGTGGGACCGTCCGCGCCCGCTGCTGGGGCCCGGCGGGAGGCATTGGGATAGCTGTGCTACCTGCCGTGGGCATTCTTGGCAGCACACACTGCCCTTCGCGCGCTGGTGCTCCTGAACGGTGTAGTTCGGGGTGATTTTTTTTCCCCTCATCTCCTTCTAGGCAGCAGGTGCGCCAGGAGCCCACAGCGGCGGAGCCGAGGGAGCTGCCCCAGCCCGCCCGGCACGCTGGGAAGGAGTTTTCTGCTGGAAGTCGCTGTTAGCGTAAATTGCCGCTAAATTTCTGGAGACGTGCTGTTAGCGGTGTTGAGTATCAGTGCCGAGCATCTCCTGTTACTGTCATAGTGGTTCGGGAAGTTTGAGACTCTCGGCCCGGTTGGAAAAGGGAAGGGCCACGAAGCTGAGAATTCCTCTCATTCCTCTCATTCAGTAAAATGAAGCAAATCCAACTGTTTTCTTAGCCAAGTGATGTGCTAAAGGCCTGCCTGTCTTAATTTATACTTTTTCTTTGCACTTCAGTTGGTTTGGAGTAGTGTGAAACTATGTTTGTAGCCGCGATGGGCATCTGGGGTGGAAACTGGGAAGAGTCTGATTTCTGTCTGTTCTCATTCCTAATTCTTTCTAGTACTTTAGAGTAAGTTAGAAACAAAAGAATTAATTCAGCATTATTCGAATTAATTACTTATTGTTTACTCAAGCAATATTCATGTCTGTTGAAATTCAGGTTGTAGGAAGAGACCTCGATAGTAACTCTGGGAAGAAGTAATTACTTGGGATTGTGCATTATAACTGTTTTCTCGTGATCTTGTGAGTTTTTTTTGTTTGTTTGTTTGTTTTTGTTTGTTTTTGTTTTGTGTTTTGTTTTGTTTTTATTTTGTTTTTTGTTTGGTTGGTTGGTTGGGGTTTTTTTAAAGTTATGTAATCAAAAATGTGAAAACTAGGAAAGACCAAAATTAAGATTGATTTTCAAATTGAAGTTGACATATCATCACCTCTGTGTTCCTAATTTATTGGCATCTGCAATTATGTGGTTATGTACGAAATATCCTGCAGGATCACACCAAATCAGAAGTGTACCTGAATGTGCAGGGAGTGAAAATTAAAGAAAGAATATTAAAACAAGAAAGCATTCAATTTGAAATAGGATTCATGAGTTGGATTTTACTCTTAGCTATGCTGGGATTAAAGTTTATGTGTTACAACTGGAATGTCCATGTTTTTCAGCTTCTCATTCTTTTTAAGGTACAAGTTGTTGGTGTTTTCCTACGTAGTTGCTTCTCTGGCAGAAAAGGGGCTTGAAAGCTTGAAAGTTCACTTTCCTTAATATTGATTTCACGATTCAGCATTTCACATAATAATAATTAATGGTAAGAAACTATGCAGCAATACAGGGCTGGTATTAGACAGAGCTCACTTGTGTCAGTAATGAGCTATAAATACAAGACTTTACAAGCATGCATAGTTTTTGTGTCCCCTTTTAAAAAATACTGGGCAAAATAGTCAACAGCTGTGCTACCTGATGCTATCAGTAACAGTTTATGTGTGTTCAGTAAACTGGAATTTTAAACTGCTGTTGGAGAAAACCCAGAAAAAGGAAGAAAACCTGCAACTTTATGAACTGATTTCTTACTTAATGGAAAGAAAGTAAAACACTAGGCTTTTTGTACCACTGACGTTTGCAAAGACCTTACAGAGGTACAGAAAATTAATGGATTTATTACTCGCTGCTTACATTTTTATGCCTGCAATAAACATGGACAGAAAATATTAACAGTAATGTAAGCTGTGAAGAGAACCGTGCACAGAGGGCTCCTTATTTCCGTGATACTGTATGTACCATCTGTGCCATGTTTCAGAATAAACAGTGTTCATTACTGAATGCAATCATACCAGTAGACAATATGCTGACATCTTGCTTCTCTGTAGCACTCTTATTCTGTAATTAGTGATATAATTTTTAAAGGTCTCAGCCTGGCACCTCCCATGCTGTTTTCCCTAAATCCATAGATCAAGTTCCTCTTGTTTATCCAGGGTGCTGTTGACTTCACATGGACTCCAGAATGCCACAGAGACCTTTGCAAAGTAATCCTGGCAGATGGTATAAAGGGAGTTTATGCAAGGTTTCTTTATTGCTTCAACCTGTAAGATGGGTTTTCAGACACCGTGGTGTAGGCATAAAATGAAATCAGCTTGGGAAAAAAAAGTGTCTATTCACTCTTAGGAAAAGGAGATTTATCTCTTTACTTGAGGGGTGAGGTAAAAATCTCATGGAAATGTTCCGCTGGAAAATATATAATTATTCTTTTGGACACTTTAGCTAATTGTCAGCCAGATAATTTGATATATTTGAAAAAGAAAAGTCTGAAACAAACCAAGTTTTTCAGCTTATTTGTATTTTTGACAGAAAAATTATAACCATCTCTAATACTGACGTGATCCTTAACTGGACGAAAAAAGGGTGCTCCAACATGGATTGAAGCTGGGGATGCAGATCTGATGTTACATATGTTCCTATTGGATCTGTGTCAGCAGCCATTTTAGGAGTCAGCTTTATATGAAGGCAGCCTTGAGAACCTGAACAACAGGGTGATGTGCTGAAAGTAATGTACCCCTTTAGCTTCCCAGAGAAACTGTCACTGTGGAATGTCTTGGCAGAGTTTCTCAGGTGAGTTGCAGTGTGGTGGGAGTGAAATGCCTTGCTTTCCATTAGGTTCATCTAGCAGAGGCTGTGCATGACAGAGGCAACATATTACACTCTGGTTCCCTCCTGGAACTTACCAAGAGAGATGCTTCTGCTGTTCACTGCAGAACATTCATGAGATGAATGGTGGTGACTTCGTCAGAAGAATTATACTTTGAGTTCTGGAAGTTGACAAATGAAGAGGCCACTTGCTCGTAGGGAAAAGGCATTAACATGTCCTGAGCACTAGGTGCTGATCCCCAAGAAGCACAGTGAGGAAGGCTGTGTAGGTACTGGTAACCTCTGGCCATTGTCAGGGAAGTCAGTGCTGGAGAGGAGAAAGCCATGGCTATGCACAGAACCCTTGTTTGTGCTCTGTGTGTGTGGGGAGAGTGCCAGGGCACAGGGAGTTCGATGTCACTGACTTGTAGAGTCTGTGGCAAGAATGTATAAACTAGTGAGCTCTCATCTTTGTCCCGGCTAGTAGTTTTTTGTCAGCGGTACTTTATAGTGTAATGTATTACCGTGGCTGCTTTGCCAGCATCATTGCTAACTCGTGTTAAAACAGGATATCTTCCACGTGAGCTGGTTAGCAGGGTCTGTCAGCAGCCACAGAAGTGTTACTGGTTGTTTCTCTGTGACTCCTTCCTAACCCTGATGGCTTATGAAGCCATTCACAGGCAACCTTCTTGAGTGCTCAGTTTTTGTCTGCAGCTGCAGTGTGTCTGTGGAAAAGACGGGGAGCCCCTCAGGGTAAGAGCTGAGTTTGATCTGCAGCACATGAAAAAGATCTGCTGTGTCTGTGCTTCTGAGAGGCCAAGAAAGAGCAGATGGCTGTCGGATGGGACCAGAGAACCCGGGGAAGAACCTGCTGTGAAAGTGCCAGCACCAGCTGCAGCCACTATATTTCCCTGTCAGTGCTGGGAAGGTAGTCCATGAGGGAGTCCCATACAAGATCTTTCATAATATGGAGTAGCTTTTCCTTGCATAGAACATTTCATTGGTGCAGTATATGTGTATGGGCAGCTATGAATAGTTGGTTTTTGCAGTCAGGTTCTTCCTCCTTTCTCTCTCTTTTCTCCTTTTCTTTTCTGTCCTTTCCTGGTGATTTCGCTTTTAACACTGCCTTGCCCAATCCTGTTTGCAGCAGCAGTTCCAGTTATAGCTGTCTCTTTCTTATATCTTGACTTGACTCTTCAGGACTGAGAGCCTTGGGGGGGTTGTGCAGAGACATATCAAACTTAAGGGTATTTTTTAAGGGCTTTATTTAAATTAGTTTGTAAAATAAAAGCAGAATGCTATAAAACAGGTGAAGTATGAAGGTGGACCAAACAGGATAGAAAAAGGTGGATGAATGTCTCTGTTTTAGAGAGTGTATCTGAAGAGTTCCTAGGTACCTGTAGTCCATGTTTTCTCACAGGTTTCCTCCCCATAACAGTATGCTTGTTGGTCATACTTGCTTGCTTTTCCTTTGTGGAGAAGACATGGAGCCAAATACACCCGAAGGCTGTGCTGCTGTTCAGTGGAAACTCGATAGGCTGGAGAATTGTGCAGAGAGAAAGCTAATGATGTTCAACAAGGGCAAATGTAGGGTCCTGCACCTGTGGAAGAATAATGCCAAGTACCAATACAGGTTGGAGGCTGACCTACTAAAGAGCAGTTCTGCAGAAAAGGACCTGAGAGTCTTGGTGGATGACAAGTTGATCATGAGCTGGCAGTGTGCCCTTGCTGCCAGGAGGGCTAATAGTATCCAGGAAGAGTGGCTAGCAGGTCGAGGAAGATGATCCTCCCCCTCTCCTGGGCCCTAGTGGGACCATATCTGGAGTATTGTGTTCAATTCGGATCTCCACAGTTCAAGAAAGACAAGGAGCTACTGGAGAGGTCCAACTGAAGGCCACAAAGATGATGGAGCATCTCTCTTATGAGGAGAGAGTGTGGGAGCTGGGCCTGTTTAGTCTAGAGAAGACTTAGAGGGAATCTCATTAAAGCATATAAATATCTCAAACACAGGTGTCAAGAGGTTGGTGCCAGACTCTTTTCAGTGGTGCCCAGTGACAGGACAAGGAGCAATGGCCATAAACTAAAACACAAGAAGTTCCACATCAACATGAGGAAGAACTTTACACTGAGTGGGGCAGAGCACTGGAACAGGCTGCCCAGGGAGCTTGTGGAGTCTTCCTGTCTGGAGACATTCAAAATCCACCGGGACACGTTCCTGTGTAACCTGCTCTAGGCTACTCTGCCTTGGTGGGAGGGTTGGACTAGATGATGTCCAGCGGTATCTTCCAACCCTAACAATTGTGTGATTCTGTGAAATATAAATATAGGAATGGGCTATACTCTGCAGTCCATGTGGGAATTACATCTGTGTTCCTCACCAGGACAAGATCCAGCTCCTGGATCCCACTGCCAGAGCCAGAGCTGTCATGAGTATTCATGAGCTGTGCAGAGCCTGTCTCCTGCATTGCTCTGCTTAGTGCTGATACTGAGATGTTCAGCCAACAGCGATGCAGCAAAGCTCCTCACTGATTGCCAGGAGAGATTGCTTTGCCCCCCTACCTGCTCTCTCCCATGAGTTTCTCAGTGCACTAGGCTGCATCCAGGGAATGCTACTTATGGCAAGTCTGGCTCTGTGCCAGGGCTTGGTTCTCACTTAGTGGCAATGCCAAGATTATAATGAATCTCCTGTGATTCAGGAGAAGGCCTAAGGGAAAACGGAAGAGCCCAATCCAAGGGAGGGTATCCAAGGTGAAGGACACATGCAAAGTGTTATAGAAAGAGAGCTGACTATGGTGAGACTCCAGAAAGAAAGAGCATGGTCCAAGCCTGCATTAGCAGAAAAGCATCTGCAGTAAGGTCCTGTGAGCTCAGGAGTCAAGCAGTGGGAAGGGACCTGAAAGGATCTGTGGGGTGGTCTGGGGAATTCTGATACAGGTACCTTCTGTTCAATCTGATGCAAAACTGGTTAACCAAAATGTTTGGAACAAATTTTAATGGACAAATTTAATATAAATCAGATCAGAACTTATCTAACTCCAAAATTTTAGTGTGCTCCTTCAAGACCTTATGCCACCTTATGGGTACAGCCAAACCTTGTTTAGGATGATGAGAAATGCTACCTTTTTGAGTCACAGATTTGTTAATAAGCCAGTTAGGTACAGAGCTTAACAGCTATTCTGAAAAAAAAAGTATCTCCAAGGAAATTAAAAAGTCTTTAAGAAGTCAAGTTGAGAAATATCTTCTGAATAAGTAAGAAATTAAGAAGTTTAGAAGGGAAAAGGCTGAATTTGTATGCAACCCTTAGAGGATTAGAAGAGCGAGCTTATCTGTAAAAGCTTATGTGATACATAAAAAGAGGCTCTGTAGATACACTAAGCTATATGGTATGCAGAAGACTACAACCAAAGGAAATATGAGGAGGGATTTTTTTTTATATTTGATCTTGGTACGAAAAGCTTAAGTGCTTGTAACTTTGTCAGTTTTGGATGCTGTACAGAGAAATTCTTTTGTTTGAATTGTAAACAGCTTAGGAGTTAAATGTAATTTCACTGGTAACTGAAATCCAAGGCTGTGGAGATTCTGAACCCCACAGCTTAGGAAATGCCCAGCACTCTGGCACAGGTGAAGTGCATTGAAGCTGTACAGAGCTGTTTGACAGAGTGTTACAAAAATCAGGGAAAGCAGAAAAATTTGATGGTGACAGCAAGGAAACTGCTGTGTTGACAATAAAGCAGTGGGGAAGACACTGAAGTGCAGGAATATTAAGGGATTTTGTGGCAACTGTCAAGTATAACCTACACTTTGATCAAATAAATTACTTAGTGTGGAGTAAAGTGTAGGGGTCCAACATAAAGAGATTATAGTAGATGACCTGATACTCATTTCTGGTCCTACATGCAAAAGTGCAAGTCTGTAAAGTGAGTAAAAATGCTATCAAATTAGAACAACGTTTACATATGAATTGAAAATATCCATTAGCGTGAAATACTCATTCAATTTATGAAGTAATAGATGACATATAAGTACAAGCCAGTGAAATATCATATTTTACAGCTTTATGGAGAATGTTCTTTAAAAGTCTAGTATATATCGCCTGAGGGGTTTCATTGCTGATGGATTCTAACAGAGCCTTCCAGAAAGGGTTGTGATGGTAAGATCCTCTCAACTAGGCAGAACCTAATTTTAGCACCGTGCTGGTTTACAGAGACACCTCTCAGAGTGGTCACAATTATTCGCAGATTTTCTGTCTACTCAAAACAAGGCAGTGTGTTCTCTTGCTTCTAGCACAGCAGAAAGTTTCAGAATTGACACTGAGTGCTATCAGTTCATCAGGAGTTGGGTGGCAATCACAGCTGAAGAGGGTTTTTGCTCCTCTTTCAGTTCATGACTGCTCATTTCTGGCCCCACACTTTTCTATCCCTAGTTGTATCAGCACAGCTATTCATGGAACTCTCCTTCAAACAGAGCCAGAGTTAAATCAGTTTTGTGTCCCTGTGTAGTGCTGCCCACCTGAGCTCTTTATCTTGGTATGAGCTCAAACCGGCCTGCTCTCCCCGTAACAAGCTGTCCTCAGCTGTGTGTTTCCACTACTTCTGTGCAGAGTACTGTAAATGAAGCCACATGGAGAGATGGACCAGGGAACTTGTCCATCTGAAAACAAACCCAGCAAAGTGAATAGAAAGCATTGGGCATAGTGTTGTCCCTGAAGTCCTGCATTGTGAAACTGCCTCCTGTGCTTCCTGTTGTAGCTGCAATATACTTTTGCAAAAGAGTGTGAATACCCTCAATAAAAGTGCTTGTGCTCATTGAATATCTGAGGATGGTTACTTCAAAAGGAAGTAATAAAACCCGAGTCTTCCCATAGACAATGCCTTTGAAGGAGGCAATCTTAAAGTCTAGGCTGATTGAGTGCTCCTGGCCACAGCCTTCAAAATTTACACTAGTGTAGTGCTGTGATCCCCTTGGTATGCCTTTTGCAGCCCCAGTGTCCCTGGAGCTGTAGGCTTTGTGGTTCTCTGAACCCTAACCCTAATAACAGCTTGGGGTTGAGGCTGAGGTGCTCACTGCCATGGATGGCCAAGAACAGAAAGGTGTGGAGGCAGCAATGTTGGTGCACTGCTGTGCTGCTCTCAGCATGTCTTTTACAGCCCCAGTGTCCCTGGAGCTGTAGGCTTTATGGCTTTCTGAACTCCTACTCTTTTCTCTTCTTGAAACCAGTGGTAATTAGTTGCTTTTGGCTTTTTCCTTTCTGCCATACCTGTATCTTGGTTTTTATCTTCTATGCTCCCTTAGTTAAGTTGTCATTGGTTTACCTTGTTGTTGATAATACTAATAATGCTAGTTTTTGTCCTGTGTGAAATATTTAAAGAATTACAGAATCATAAAATCACAGAATCATTAAGGATGGAAAAGACCTCTAAAATCATTGAATCCAACCATTAACCCAGCACCACCATGTTCAGCAGTAAACCGTGTCCCCAAGTGCTACATTCACATGTTTTTTAAACACTTCCAGAGATGGTGATTCCAACACTTCCCTGGACAGTCTGTTCCAATGCCTGTCAACCCTTTCAGTAAAGAAATTTTTCATAATATCTAATCTAAACCTCCCCTGGCGGAATTTAAGGCCACTTCCTCATCCTGTTGCATGTGAACTGTGTAAAGAGACCGACCTAAAACTCACTACAACCTCCTTTTGGGTAGTTGTAGAGAGCGGTAAGGTCTTCCCTGACCTGCGTTTTCTCCTGGTTAAACAACCCCAGTTCTGTCAGCTGTTCCTTATAAGATTTCTGCTCTAGATCCTTCACCATCTCTGTTGCCCTTCTCTGGACATGCTCCAGTGCCTCAAATGTCTTTGCTATAGTGAGAGGCTCAAAACTGAACACAGGATTTGAGGCGCAGCCTCACCAGTACCAAGTACTGGGGGACGATCACTGCCCTAGTCCTGCTGGCAACACTATTTCTGATCCAAGCCAGGATGCCATTGGCTCTTTTGGCCACCTGGGCACGCTGCTGGCTCATGTTTAGTCAGCTGTCAAACAGCACCCCCAGTTCCTTTTCCGCCAACCAGCTTTCCAGCCACTCCTCCCAACCTGTAGCACTGCATGGGGTTGTTGTGTCCCAAGTGCAAAACCTGGCACTTTGCCTTCTTGAACCTCATACAGTTGGCCTCAGCCCATCAATCCAACCTGTCCAGGTTCCACTGCAGAGCCTTCCTGCCCTCCAGCAGATCCAAACTCCCACCTGACTTGGTGTCATTGCAAACTTGGTGTCATTGGACTAAGGGTACCCTTGATCCCCTTATCCAAATCATCTATAAAGATATTAAAACAGGACTGGCCCCAATACTGAGCTCTGGGGAACGCCACTAGTGATGGTTGCCAACTGGACTTAACCCCACCCACCACCACTTTCTGGGCCTGTCCATCCAGTCAGTTTTTTATCCGGTGAACAGTACACCCATCCAAGCCATGAGCAGCCAGTCCCTTCAGGAGAATCTTGTGGGAGACAGTGCCAAAGGCTCCACTGAAGTCCAGGTAGACAATATTCACAGCCTTTCCCTCATCCACTAAGCAGGGTCTCCTTGTCGCATGAGGTCAGGTTGGTTAAGCCAGGACCTGTCTTTCATAAACTCATGCTGGCTGGGCCTGATCCTCTGATTGTTTTGTGCGTGTCGTGTGATGGCAGTTGAGATGATCTGCTCCATAACCTTTCTTGGCAACGACGTCATGCTTGACAGGCCTGTAGTTCCCCAGGTCTTCCTTCCGGCCCTTGTAGATGGGCATCACATTTGCTAACCTCTAGTCACCTGGGACATCCCCCATTAGCCAGGACTGCTGAAATGATTGAAAGTGAGCACTTCTGCCAGCTCCTGCCGTACTTTTGTGTGGATCCCTTCTGGCCCCATAGACTTGTGTATGTCTAAGCAACATAGCAGGTCACTGACTGTTTTCCCTTTGGATTACGAGGGCTTCATTCTGCTCCCTGCCTCTGTTTCCAGCTCAGGGGGCTAGGTACCCTGGTCTTTTACTATTAAAGACTGAGACAAAGAAGTCATTAAGTAGCTCAGTCTTCCTCATCCTTTGCCACTATGTTTCCCCCTGAATACAATAAAGGATGGAGATTCTCCCTAGCCCTCCTTTGCTGCTGATGTATTCGTAAAAACATTTTTTGTTGTCTTTTACTGACTTAATAGATTTAGTTCCAGTTAGGCTTTGACCCTTCTAATTTTCTCCCTGCATAACCTCACAATATCTTTCTAGTCTTCCTGAGTAGCCTGGCCTTTCTTCCAAAGATGATAAAAAATGTTTATCACCCTCTGTTTATAATACTTAATTTTAAAAGATGAGGGTTTAATAACAATTTTTTACTACTTCATTTAGGAAAATTAGGATATTACGAGTGAGATTTATGGACTACCCAGGAAGAATAGCTGAAAGAATAATTGCTGTTTTGTCCTTTTAGTACTTTTCTAGATGTCAGACTAGGCAGATGAAAAGGAGCAGTGGGAACAGAGGAGAATGTTGGCTGAAGGATGATGGGTATAAAGTGGCAGTGTGTGCTGTTCTCAAATATTTATGGGAAACTATTTGTCTCTGTAGTTATCATTAGAAGTTGCAACAAACAATTTTCCTGAGACATTCATAAGTAAGATCCACTCTGTTAAAAATGCCATCCTTCTGCATATATAATATTGTTATGTGTGTGTGATTATGGAACTCTGTTTATGGTTTGAGATCTTCAAAATTCTAATTCCCTAGTCCTAGCCCCCTGTCACATCTCAATCCAATGTGAGATGGGTTTTTTCCAGACAAAACACACCAGACTCAAATGGGGGAAAGGGAATATATATACAATGACTGTACAAATAAATATTATAATACATTATACACACAATCACAACTATCTCTACCATGACATAAGTATTTACAATGGATCAGATCTCTTCTCGCCTCCAAATAAAAGTCCAGGAGGGAAGAAGGACAGATCCCTTCCAGTCTCTAAGCAGGAGTATCTTCTACAGCAGCAAGTTTTCTGTCCTCTCCACATGCAGCAGCTGATAGCCGGATTTCTGCCAGCACTCACGAGGGAGGCCTCCAAGCCTCTCTCGGCCCCTTGACGCAGGTAAAGGGGTCTTCCTTGGGCTACGTCACCCCAGACAAAGGTCGTTCCACCACGGTCATATCACGAAGTACAGGGGGTCTTCGTGACAGTCTGGTATCTTCAGGGAATTCAGATTCCCCTTTGCAGAGCTCCTGTGCTCTGCCTCAGGCTGCCAACGTGGCAGCAGCAAGGGGGGGGGGGGAAGCAAGGTCACCCCCCTCTGCATTCCATCTGGCCGTCCCGGTCCAGCTTCCCAGGATGCTCTGAGCTTCTCAGCTCCTCTCTCTCTCTAGTGCTGCATGTCCAAGACTCTTCTCCTTAATAGGAGTCCATGTCCCTCCTCTCCCGGAGGTCTCAAAGGAGTTTGGGGGGGGGGGGGGTCTGGTTCAGTTCTTACCCCCAAAATTCTGTAGCTCTGCTGCTGACTCTTTTTCCTCGGCTCTCCGAGACAACTCGGTGTCTTCCTTACTCAGTTGCATGCTGTTTCTGCTGCTTCTCCAGTTCAGTTCTTATCTGTCCTGGCTCTTAGCCAGAGTCTCTGGATGCTGCGTCTGCCGCTGCTGTCTCTGCTTCTGCTCTGTCTCCGCTTCTCACGGTGGAGAAAACATCTCCCAGCTTAACTACAAACACTTAACTCAGTCTAACACTATTCCAAGTCTCTGCAGTTCCCCCAGCCGGGGCTGGAGGGGGCGGAGCCCTCCAAGGGGCTCCGAGCCCCTTCCTCTTGGCTCACAACATGGCCACCTCTCCTACAACAACCAAACTACAACTCTTCTCTTCCGTTTGCTTGTGGTATGTTTACATTTTGCAGGAGCGCCCACTGGACAAAACTTCAAAACTTCCAGGGGTTTACCACCCCCTGGGGTTTTACCACTTTTTTTCTTAACTTCAGGGGGAAAACTTAGTTCAAACCACTACAAATGGTGTCCTTTAGTTTTTTACTAGTGTTGTGTAGGCAATGCCTTGTTCCCCATTTCTAAAAGAAAACTGTGCACTATCATAGTATCTTCACATCAATGAAATATTTGGAAACAGTGGGGTTCTTGTTTGTCTTTGCCTCAAAAAGAGTCAAACTGTTGGCTGCCTTCCTTTGTCATGTTTTGAATGTGAGCATGTTGTTCCATGATAATGTTTGGAAATAGTAGGCTAAGAGAGGAGCTGCACAAACTCAGACTCTCTCCCCACAGATGCACAAAATGTGCTCTCAGACATCAGGCAATGTTCTCATGCTCATAAAAAAGCATATTTGTGTATTCAAATAAAATTTCTGTTAAGCAGAGTAGAACTACATGCAGCAATTGCATCAGTCAAGTGGCTGTTTTTTCAAAGTATCTTTCAATATTAATCAGAAAATTGTTCCAAAACAACTGTATTTTATTTGAATGTTGCAGACTGGCTTTTTGTCTTTACATATAGTTATGAGCCTCACAAAATATTCTAGAATAGAAATATGAATTTTTATTATTAATATTCTTCTGGGCAGTAAGAGTAATAATATTTTTTTAGAGAGACTAAAATTTGATGCCTTAAACATTTTTCCTGGTTAGTCAAAGAAAATGTCGTTGACTGATACATCTATTTTGACATTAAAGAGCTTGAACAGTATATTTAAAATTTTTTCCTCATAAAAATTTATTTCTTATTTTGCTATTCCCTTAGTTATTTTCTGCAATCAGCCCATGTTAATCTGACTTTTACACCTAAGAACAGCTGCAAACAAAATTTGGCTAATTTTCTCTTAATGACAATGTTTCTCTAGAATAAAATAAATGTCTTCCAAGACACTTAATCCCTCAAGCACATTGAATCCAATGAAGTAAGGATTTCCCCTCCAAATCCCACCTCTTGCTTCCTGTTTTCTTGCAAGAAATGAAGAATGAGCAAGACAGTTCTTGGAAAGTAAAACTCTTTACACAAACACCCCTGTTCTTCAATGTGTAGTCTCAGGAAGACCATGAATACATTTAATTCAGAACTCCAGTTGTAAAATGTTTCCGGTTCCCTGACCAGGAAGGCCTCTTGTGATTGCTCTTCAGTCACAGTGTGCAAATGTTGAGTTTTGAAGCAAGTTAAAAGCCAGGGAGGCATGATATGTGTGTCATGGTTTGAGAAGGAAAGAGACAAATTTTCATGTGGCTGATGTGGCTCTAGTTTCCATATAAGTTTGCTGTGGTTGGTTAGTGCACACTCAGCAAGTCTCTAACCAGCCAGATTCTTGCATTAACATCAGAGATGTGTGGTGGTGGTGTTCAAAGTCGCACAAAAATGTTAGGCTGTGTTAGAACTGAGTACAACCAAATATGTGGGTCCTAGTTCTAGATGTATCTGGAATATCTGAACAATAACAGATGGAGACAGACTGCAAGTGCTGTTCAGATATTAAAGTGCATTATAAAGCACATTCCTGTTTGAAAAAGAATCTATCAACCTGGAATAAATACCTAGGTGCTTTGTTTTTTTCCTATCATGTGTACATGAGACAGTGCCACTCATAGATACTGTTCAGCTTTCTTCCTTACAACCTGTAAATAGGGACTGCAGAACTGGGCTCTCAATGCACACCTTGCAGCATAACCTTGAACATTTGGATACTGATGACAAAGTGGTAGGGAAAAAACTTTTTTTTAAAGCAGGACCCTAAAGGCAAGCTTATATATATATGCTATGCCACTCAACTTTTTTTTTTTTAATGCTAAACATTTAGATTGACATCTAGGAACAAACAGTTAAAATAGGTTATACTATTATCCCATTTAACTTTATTGGTGCCTTTCCACATCTTAAGATATAACCTGACAGGATGAGCCAGCAATGTCAGAAGGAAATGAAACTATATGCTTGGTTTCCAATCTTTGCTTAAGCACAAAATATTTGTGTATATGTATACATACATATATGTACATATATATATATATGTAAAAAAATGCTGTCTTCTGAACAATTCAAATAATACTTTGCCAAATGTGACTGTGGTCTTACTGCTCCATAAGTATAATCTCCCACAAAGTTTATATCTCTTCCTCTGTAGCCTGAGTAGTATATCATTTCCAGGAACATTTAATTTCTTGCTGATTCATTTTAAGATATTGAGCTGTATTTCATCAAGCTGCAGGTTACCTTGTTATTGTTGATGCCTAATTTCAGGACACGGAAACCCTTAGGTTGCAAACTTACCAGTCTACCAAAGAGCTGTGTGTTACTGGTGCTATATTTCTGGTTTAGTGATTACTGTCCCTATCACAGCAGCATTATTCAGACCCTTTCTGGGTTGATTGCTCCCAGAGCTGTTGCTTTGTAATGCACAGCACTAAATAAATTGATATTCCATACCCCAAAAGGCAGTAGAGTAGAAAGTTAAACTGGAATGTCATCATTTTATTAATTTCCCAGGGAGGAAACAGTGAACTTAGTTGAATCAGACTGTCTGCTGTTGCTAAGATACTGGCATATGAACAAAACTTCATGGTCAGAAAAATAAAGCTAACACATGTGAGAGAATCAGCCCTAGGCGCTCAATCTCTTCCCACAGCAGAAAGCTATCATCCATCAACACAATCACCAGAGGGCTACATGCAATCTGAACAAGCACTTTAACATACTGGTAATGCAGCTCAACAAAGGTGAATTTGTCAAGAAAGTGTTTAAAGCAAATGTCCATGTGTAAATTTGTCACACTACATTGCCTGAGCCAAAACTGGTTGAGGTGGTGCTCCAAGGATCTGTCTCTCCCTCTTCCTCTCTCTCTCTGTACGTGTGTATCTTCGTATGTATGTATTACACAGACTGTCACTGATGCTTCCATTCATTGTGTATTCAGATTTGTTCCACAGGGCAGGCAAGAGGTGCTGGAGCAAGTTAGAGTCCAAAGAGCTGACTGAAAATCCTTTATCTTGTACCATTCAGAATTCTCCAAGATTCTTAATAATTAAAAGCTTGTAGTTAGGCAACAAAAAACACAGTTCATCAAAAAAAGATTCAATAATCTGTGAAGTAAAAAACCTTACAAAGCTTTCTCTTTGCAATACAAGCAAAGGCAATAATTGTTCAAGCAAACACATGATTAAATCTGACAGTGCACATTAAACGTTTGGTGTGGGCAACAGTCAATACTAAATGGAATCCGCTAGTGGAAATGTTCTCTGAAGCATTTCGTAGGTGAGGTGGATTGAAAATAGTGAAAAGACGGATACATTAACAATCTGGTACTGTGTTGAATTCTAAATCCCTTCACAACAGCAGGAAGGATTAACAAAAATAAAAGAATCACAGGCTGTGAATGAATAGGACTTCAGCAAAGATAGCTGCTAAAATGACTAAAGAGGTAAACTGTTTTGGGGTTTTTTGTTACTGTTGTTCAGTAAATTTATTTCTTTCCTCATGCAACATATCTAGCCCTGTGTTGTTAATGGCGTGTGTAAGAGCTCTATTTGACGGGCAATTGAATTGACAGAGAAATCCAGTCACAAAAATAAGTCTGTGTTGAATAAATGTACATCACATCAGAAAACAAAGAAAAGAAGATATAGCATTCTAACATTCTGTAATGATGGTCTGAACATTCTAGCATTCTAACATTCCCTGAAGGGTGGTCTGAACATTGAGTGGTGTGTTTGACACACTGGAAAGGATGGGATGCCATCCGGAGGGACCTAGACATGCTGGAGAAGTGGGCCCATGCAAATCTCCTGAGGTTTAACAAGACCAAGCACAGAGTGCTGCCCCAATATTAACACAGGCTGGGGGACAAACAGATTGAGAAGAGCCCTGCCAAGAATGACTTGGGTGTGCTGGTGGATAAGAGGCTGGACATGAGCTGGCAATGTGCACTCACAGCCCAGAAAGCCAATTGTGTCCTGGGCTGCGTCAAAAGAAGAGTGTCCAGCAGGTCAAGGGAAGTGATTCTGTCCCTCTACTCCACTCTCATGAGACCTCAACTAGAGTACTGCATCCTGCTCTGGGGTCTCCAGCACAGGAAGGACATTGACCTGTCGGAGCAAGCCCAGAGGAGGGCAACCAAGATGGTTGGAGGTATAGAGCACCTCTCCTGCAAGGAAAGGCTGAGGGAGTTGGGATTTTTTATCCTGGAGAAGAGAAGGCTTTGGGGTGACCCAATTGCAGCCTTCCAGCACCTGAAGGGAGCCCACAGGAAAGATGGAGAGGGTCTATTTACAAGGCCATGTAGACCAGAAAAGCGGGAATGGCTTCAAACTGGCAGAGGTTTGGATTAGATATTAGGAAGAAATTCTTTATTCAGTGTGGCGAGGCATGAGAACAGATTGACCAGAGAAGTTGTGGATGCCCCATCCCTGGCAGTGTTCAAGGCCAGGTTGGATGGAGGTCTAAGCAACCTTGTCTAGTGAAAGGTGTGCCTGCTGATGGCAGAGGGGCTGGAACTAGATGTTCTTGAGGGTGCCTTTTAACCCAAGCCATTCTATGATTCTGTGACTATGATAAACTATTTGTAATAGCATATCATTAAATCTGCTTCAAATAGCATTCCGCAGTGAAGACACTATGCTGCACTAGACAAAATTTAATATTACTTCCAAGAATGGGCTGAAATACATACAAAAGTTCAGTGTTTTTGAAAACTACCTGTCAGAGAAGTGGAACAGATTAGTTTATGCATTGCAATAGTTCTGTGTTACCAATTATTGGAATATCCCAGACATCATACTCAAGGGCATACTGATGCTGTGCATCGTTAAGGTCTAATCCTTTCCTGTTTCTGTGACACTAAGGAACTATATCCTGCAAGAGGGGCTAGCTGACAGATGCCCCTTGCACAGAGGAATTCTGCTGGTGGAAGCGTAAGTCTTCCCTTTTTTTTTTGCAGCTATGTCCATTGTCAGGTACAAACACTTTGCAAGCCTTAAAGCATGCATGGTATAGCTTCTAGCTGCAGAAATCCATACTTTATATAATTTATGTTAACAGCTGGTCGTGTTCAAATGTGGCTGAACATTTCTGACTTTTTGAAAAAATCTCTTCCTGAGGTCCAGCCCAAGTTCTCTTTGTGTTCTTGTTTGTCAGGTGTATTTCATGGGTCTGAAATCAGTCACTGGAACATTGTGACCATAACTGAGCTCTTTGTATTTCCCAACTGACTTAATGATGCTTCGTTTCCTGAGCCCTTACAGGATATCACTTGTTTGCGAGAGGTATACAAATGTTCAGATGGCATATAGAATACACATTTATTGAAATCTGGATGTCAATATATCACTATTGGGAGCTACGATAAGTTATATTCACAAAGGAAAGTTACTTTTCCTGTTTTGTTATTGCTGGTAATTCTAACTATTGGTGAAGTATCATCTCTGCATATCCCTTGCTGTGGGCACCATGCAAATTTAGCATCACTCTAGAATGTTACTTAGGTAATGCTGCCATCTGGACACTTTGGAGAAGCTTACTTCAGAGAAAAGAGTTATTTGCTCCAGAGAAAACAGTTCTTACTTGTGGAGGTTCAGCTCATCACCTTTGCTGAGATGAAGGAGGCTCCTAGCTCAGCAGCTGATATGTCTCAGAGCTGTAAATGTGGGCTGCAAAGTTCAGGCATATCTCAGAGCACTTGATATGCTCAGTCTTTGTTTACTATTTTAAGCTTTTATTTTTTTTTAAGTTTTAGTGGAATTATGAGATTCCAGGTTTGATGGTCAAGCCTTAACCTTGGAAGCCTCTTTTGAATGGGCTTGTCCTGATGGTCTCTCTTGGACTGGTTGTTCAACAGTTTACTCAATAAAGGAAAAGATTAATCACACTGAAGTCACCCATTTAGTAACGTTTAATCATGCTTTGCATATTATTCAGTTCTGTGGAGTTGCTAGGTTTTTCCTGTTTTCAGAATAGATAAAAGGAGGTGTGAGTAACATTTGTATTATGCACTTTTTAGTTATCTTTTAAAACTATATAAGGCCTATATTCCAAGTTATCCTGGTGAATATCTGGAATAATTTCTTTGGGGCTAATGAAATTAAAGTAGTGAAAAACAAAATGTGGTATTAGAATCTAGCACAACAAGCTTAAAAATATTGGAATAATTAATCACAATAAAGAAGAATCAAGTGTTAATTTTCTTTCGCAGGCACTAAAATGGTATTCTAATCAACATTAGCTAAAATTAGAAAAATAACCCCATTCTGGATGAGTGGTTGCATTGCTTGCAAGCTGCTTCACAAGGAGCCATTATATACATTCATTTGAAAGTGACTTGTTTCCACATTCTTGCTCCATCTTCCTCTTTAAGTTACATTAGTTAAAATTCTCCATAAAATTAAAATGTGGTGTTAAAGTGAGGACTAGAAGTGCTTACTGGAATGTATTTTATTCCGTATTACACTGCCTTGAACCTAGAATAATTGTAGCAATGAAATAACTTCAGATTTATGATTTATTTTATGCCACTTTCAGTCAGAACACATTCTGAATTTAGAAAGTGTGATTCTGATGTCATTTACAACTTTCTCATTCATATTAAGAGACACTGATGTGTCTCCAACAGAGAAAATCCAACTTGGGCAAGACTTTGCTGTTATGGAAAGTCATTTGTGTTTAATATGCTTTTGAGATGTAATATAGTCTTGCTGAAAGATTTTCTACTTAGAGACCCCCAAACTGCTGGAATCCTTTGTGTATGGTTCAGCCAGGTCTCTAGTTTTTGTCTTTCCAAAGCAACTGGGAAGTGGATCATTGGGAGGAGGGTCTCCCCTGCCAGGGGAAGTTGTTCGGCACAGGACTCTGCCAGCGCTGCCACTAATAGCGAATGAAATTTGTGGTGGGATAGCTGAAGGATGAGAAAAGCACACGGAAGAAGAGCATAGTGGTATCTGGGTAGATATTATAAAGGGAATGGGAAGAACTGTTCCAAAAATTGCTCTTGGGTTATACTGCTTTAAAGCATTATGACTGATTGCAGCTCTGAGGAGTGCTTTTTGGTATTTTCACACATCTCCCAAATTGCCTAGCACTAGTTCCAAGGGCCATCACTGCTTTGTGGGAATGGAACAGTGTTTCAGAGACAAATGGCACTTTTTTGCTTTATCATAATGACAAGCATTTTGGGGATAGGAAGAGGCAGGACTGAGAGCTTCATGTATTACTGGGGAAGTTAAGCATATACATTTTATAACAGGCAAGAATCTTCCACTCAGTGTTCTAGGAAGTGCAACTGTGTGTTTCTAAAAAATGCAGAAACATGCCTACATTCACCACCCTGCAGCCTGATTTTAAGGCATCTCCTGATGCATCTTAGGTTTTGGAGAGCTGTACAAAATCCATGTGTGTTTTTCATGCTGAGACGGATTGTGTGGGATTCATCTCACCTACCTTTGTAAATTCCAATAATTAGGTTCTTTCTGTAGTCAGTGGAAGCAGAGTGAAACCGCTGGATTGCATTTATCTGCTCATAAGATAAAGTGAATTGTTTTCTCAAGCAACTTGTTTTTCTTTATTGACCAGACAGGCAACACAGAGGACAAGCTAGCTCTTATGTAGCTACATTCAGTTGAAAAGTAGTCTGCTCACATTATACCACATCCCAAAGGAAAAATGTACCCACTCACTGTCTTAGTATCTTCCCTTCATAATATTGAGTAAAAAGTATTTAAACTATGAGGAATCTTGCGTTTGCCAGAACCTTGAGGTAGAACTGCACTACTACTTCTGTGAAGGTGTTGGCCAAAGGGTTCTTAGTCTCCATGGGCTGAATTTTAGGACATAAAGTCTAAACTAGAACAAAATCCCTCCCATCTGCTTGGTGAAGCATTCTAAGTGTAAAGATGCAAAAATAAATTTTTCCCTTCCTCAGTAGATTTGTGCAGATGGGATCTGTTTACTTCAGTTTTGTTTTCTCTTTTCTACATCTCTAACCCCCAGAGAAAGAGCAAAACTAAACTAATTTCAGGGTAGTTCAGGCTAACGTGGCTGGAAACCCTGGAGCCCCTTTCTCCCATGAAACCCACAGAAGTGACTGCTGAAGTGACAGACCCTGACTGTGCCCCTGACTCCAGCCTCCCTGCTTTCCCGCGGCTGACCCGCCTCCCCCCCTGCCCACTAGCTGTACCTGCCTGCTGCCCCCCAGCCCAGACAGCACAGCAGAAACAAGCATCATTCGCATCCCAGATGAGAATAAGAAAGTAGGATTTCTTGAGAGAGCTAGCATACATACCTGAGAATATTTTCCTATCAATTACATTCACTTACATGCTATCTAGCAGATGTTGCTGACCTGTGGCCTGGCAGGTTTGTTAGATGTGGAAAATATCACCATTATAATTGCCTTCAGTATATCATCTTTGTTCCTGAGTTCAGCAGAGAAACCAAGATCACAAGAATTTTCCGTACAAAATCTGTCCAGATTAAAAACAGAAGAGTCAGTCAAAATGGTGTAGCAAGCTTATTTATTTGTATTTTTGGTGCTTGATGTCTGACTAAGGAGCATACGTAAACCTTCTGTATTCTATGGCCATTGAAATGCAAATACTTCTTTTATTCTTTCTCAGACCAATATTTTCCTGGCTTAAAGACAGGAACAATCTGCATAGATAAAGTTCCTGCATAGGTAATGAAAGAAATGGAGTCAGAGATTGCTATAAATGAATGATGTTGTCATTATTCATTGTGTTTAGATTTTCTGTTCTATTGTATGTGAAACCTCTATCTCCCTGCAGAGGGAGTTCAAAGTGTGAGAGCAGCTAGCTAATGTTTAGCAATTAAAAAAAGAATTGTTGGTAAATAGAACTCTGAAAATCATAAACAGATATTTGAAGATTTAACTGTTAGTAGAATTGCTTGCTATGTAGAAGTATATGTATAAACATATACTTCTGTCTATATTACCTTGTGCTGAGATTAAATATAACCTCTCATATCATGCAGTTATTTAATAACTTTTACATCATAGAGTCAATCACAGAATCAATTAAAGGATCAATCACAGAATTGTAGAATGGCTTGAGTTGGAAGGCACCTTCAAGATCATCAAGTTATAAGCCCCCCCCACAGGCAGGGACACCTTCCACTAGACCAGGGTGCTCAAATCCTCATCTGTCCTGGCCTTGAACACTTCCAAGGATGGGGTATTCACAATTACTTTGGGAAAACTGTTCCAGTGTCTCACCACCCTCAGAGTAAAGAATTTCTTCCTAATACCTAATCTAAACATCCTCTCTTTCAATTTAAAGCTGGTGATATTTTTGGTAAAAAAAAAATAAATTACAATTTAAATGCACATTGTTCTACTCCAACAGTAAAACTACTGGAGAGAGTAATGGACAGATCAAGGCATTTAACATGCTCAAACACTTATAAAGAAAGGAACAAATGCAGTAGAAAGCATTAGGACAGAGTGTCTTTTTCCAGGACGTCCACTTGCCATCACGACAGACATGTTGATCTGCTTGTGAAACATGACACATAAGTCATGATCAGAAGTGCTGCTGCCAGCAGAACCTCCCTATACAATGTGGAGGTAGTTGCTACAGGTACAAATGCATAGGCATTCAGCTTTAGGGGAAAAAAAATGTTTCTTCAGTACTTTAGCAACATGGAATGGGCAGAAAAATCCATTTTTAAACATATAGCATCTTTTGCTTGGAACAAAAATTTTTATTGTCAAGTGGCCATACTCACACACACACTCACACTGCTGGATATCTACCAGCTGAAGTTGGCAGCCCAGACAGTAGAAAGGTTTAGCACTTACTGGAATACCAGTCTAGTGTCCAATACTTGAGCCTAATCGGTAAGCATTAGGGTGAACCATGCTAGTCACCAACAGTTTCAGAAGGGCAGACAGGAAGAAGTTTATCTTATGGCTCACCCAGTCATCCATGTAAAGATTGGTTTCTTACTGTCTCAATGAGCACAACTTTTACCAGAAAGTGATTTTTCAAGGTGGGTTTTCTTGGTTTTGGTTTTCTTTGTTATTGTTGTTGTTTGTTCATTAGGGGGGGTTTGGTAGTTTTTTTTTTATTTTTATTTTTATCTCAACATTCTTATGAATAGCTATCCAGAGCTGTCTGGACTTTCAGTTGTTCTGCAACGGTAGAATTTCATCTTCAGTATGCATTTCATCTTCAAAAAAGAACTGTTAGTCAGAATCCAAATCTTGAATCTTATTATATCCAAATTCCTTTGGAACCTCTTGTCGAGTATTTGTTTCATCTTGTTGTGTCCTGAAAGGGCTGTCCTGGACAGTTTGCTCTGAGGTAGCTGATGTTTGGGATACCCTTAAACCTTATGATAGGCTGAATGGCCCATAAAAAGGAGGGAGAGGAAGGAAAAAGGAAAGAAGGAGGTGAAGGAAAGAAGGAAGGAGGGAGCAAAGGAAGGAAGGAAAGGGAGAAGGGGAGAGAAAGAAAGAAAAGAAAGGGAGAAGGGGTGAGAAAGAGAAAGAAAGAAAGAAAAAGAAAGAAAGAAAAAGAAAGAGAAAGGAAGGAAGGAAGGAAGGAAGGAAGGAAGGAAGAAAGGTTCTAGCACTGTCTCTGGTCTGGTTCTTTGGGATGGTGGGTGCACACCCAGCCCCTCTGAGTTGCACTATTTATAGACTAGTCTCAGCCCATGTGCATTTTGTCATTCTCAAACTTTCTAGAAAGAGTTTGGGAAGGTCTCTGGTGGTTTTGATCCCCCTCCCCTCTGTCAGAGATGCAGGTGCAATGCTGTCTCAGGCTTGTTTTTTGAGATAAGAAAGTTGTCCCCAGCAAAGCGCTATTCTGCCTTTGCAAGATCCGCTTTTCTAACCTTATCTGGTGGGCATGGTAACATTCTTTTCCTCTTCTGAAAAGTGTTTTGGACATTAACTCTTTTAGATTTTCAGTTTCTCACACATGTTCTTCTCCTGTAACATTAGTTTTCATCACTGAAGGTCTCTCCAGACTCTTGTCCGTCACCATCTTCCTCAAGTAAGAATTCATCTTCATCAGATGTCATCAGATAGTCATTACACCAGTTATTTTCATAACTTTTTGCATTTTCATATACATCCTCGGAAACAGGATCATCATTCTTCTCTATAGGGCTGTTTAAAAAGGATATTTGGGATCTAACCAAGGGCTGATGTTTCCACATAGTAGATGTCATAAATGTGTTCATCTTCTTGTTCACAGTGTTCTTTTTTCCATCTTCAGAAACATCTAAATGCTCATGTGTCATCTCTACTGCATTGCAAAGAATCACATCTGGATCAGTCTTCTGTAGGTTTGCAGTCGTTATGCTGTTGTCTCCCACCATCTCCTCTTCTTGTACAGTATCAGACAACTGGAATTTCTCATAGCAATCTGAATTCTTATCAACAGCACCGCTCTCCTCTTGTGAAGCATCTCCTTTTGCTTCAGAGTCTGATATGTCACCTTCAGTTGAACCCTTGCCATTTATGACAGGTGCAACTGTTTCAGTACAATCAGGTCAATAGCTGACTATTACATGGATGCAGTTTTCCTTCCTTTTCAGTTGCTTGGAAGAACAAAGTTCCCGAATTATTCGCTGAGTGCTTCCCAAAGAAGGTCACAGATTTTGAGCTGCTTTGTCGCCCGCGATCATGTCCTTAACATATTTCTGAACTGGTCCGTTCTTGGAGGACACGATCACCAGGAGCTCGAAAAGGCTTCTTTCTACCATCTGGGCACCACCACACTCTGTGCACAGCTGCTTGCAGGTGAGGAGCAGAGCCTCAGCCAGCTCCATCCCTCCACGCTTAATGCACAGCACCGCTGCGCACTCCCTAGCAATCCACAGCTACATCACAGCATTTGGTACACTTTCAGTAGGAAGTATGTATCAGATGAAACTACGTACTGATGACAGCGTAATTTAAAAGTTCTTGCAGATAGCTCCCACTCTCCTTGGGACCCCATGACTGCATGCACACAACTGGTTTGGGTTACTTTTTCCTCTTTTTGTATCCGATGGGAGTTCTTTTTGTCAGCTTGACCTGCAAAATTTGGAAAGGAAGAAACTTGGTTTCATGAGGCAGACGAAGTTTTGTATCATGCTGTTCATAAGTGTGGGTAGGTTAGTCTTTAGGTAGACCCTGCATTTCCCTTGTGAACAAGTTTCTGATCTTGTTCATTGCCGTATCCATGCAGCTGGAACTCACGCTGACAATCTGTGACAGAGTCCTGGTGGGTTTGACAGGGAAAAATAAGGAGGCCCAGCTGCTTACATCAGGTCAAGCATAAATTGGAGTAAACATCAGCAATCTCAATACAGTTAACAGCATATCAACTTGCAAATTAGAGACGGAGAAAAAATATTTTGTGGGAATAAAAATTGATGGGAAAGCCCCATAACCTCAACTCGTGCAGTGTCTTGCTGAATGCAAAAATCATTATCAGTTTCCTCCTGAAAATGAAAACCCAGACCAGCAGGTTTAGACACATGTATGTGTATGTGGCTAGAAGCTTCTGAAAAATTTCTGAAAAATTCCCCCAAAGCTTGGCTGAAACCTGCCAAAAATTTTTCAAACCCAAGAAAAACATAAACAAACAAACCCTAATTTTGAGTGCAGCAGATACTACAAGTGAAAGTGCTATTGACTCTCAAATCTGATAAACGGATGGAAACTTTTCAAGTAAGTCTTCTGGTGAGAACAGACTCAGTCAACCTACCAGGGTACTACCTTCTCCTTGAACTGCATTGGCCCCAGTTGCACTGTAACACGTGGCAGGGAAGAGACATAAGGCCTTGAGGCTCCTTACAGGGTGGGAGTGAAAGCAGTAAAACATGGAGCCAGATATACATTGCATTTGCAAGATAGGAAGATAAGGAAAGAGTCTTATTTTCACCATACGCTTGATTGACTTCGTCCCTGGGTAATAAGGGTAACACGAGTATCAGCTTCCCCTGAAAACTTGTGAGGCTGCAGAGCAGAATCTTACTTCTCAGTTTTAGGCAGTTACTTGATCACCATTTAACCATCTGAGGTGGTTGCCAATTTAGTCACTTCTGAGGGACTAAATTAGGGATTATTTAGGGAGTTTTTCTCCCTGGATATAGCTTTTACGAAAGCAACATGCATGACTAATTACAAGGTAATAAAAGCTGGAGACTGAAATTTACGGAAAAGCTGAAAAAAATCTTGTCTTTTGGTATTTTTTTTACACAGTAAATCGTGGGTAAGCAGATGTAAAATGAGCTTAGGTCATCTTGGCAGTTAGTGTGGTGATGTTGATTATCATGTGTTCTTTTGCCTCAAGCTTTCCCATTTGCACTCCAATTTTGCAGTAAGCCCCTGTATGTGTTTGTTACCTGGGCAATGCTCAGAGCTGCAGGCGCAGAATCAGCCTGAGATAGAGCTCTTCTCCTCTCATGAATGGGCTTTTTTAAGCATCTGCTTTCTGCATTGATATCCCACAAGATATCAAGGCAAGGTCACACAACAGCTTTGATTTTGCCTTTTAGCTAGTGTCTGGGACCCAGCATGTGGGAATATTACCTAGACTGAACAGGTCGACATTTCTGCTCTTGAGGCAAAATGGAAACTCTACTATAAAGGGAAATCAGAACTGTTTTGGAGACACAGAGATTAATAACAATATTACTGCCATTTCTGCTGCTGTTGAGAAAATGTCTCAGGACCTCCCATGATGACATCCAGACAGCATGGAGGAAAAAGAAATCCCCAGTTTTTATGCACAGTGGACTGAAACTTGTTTGATCATTGAAAGAGAAAATAGATGTGAAGAGGGAGGCTGAAAGCAGTTGGCAACTGGAAATGGGAGAGGCAGCCCAAAGACACTGCAATGCTGGATCAGCATTGAATACTGTGGTGACATGAGGCTCACCCCAAGGTGGCTACTAGATGTTTACTCACTGCTTTAGCAGGTTTTCAGTCCTGGTTTCACTCTTAATACTTCCTGTGTTAATTAGTTTAAAGCTAGCTTGGCTACATTAACAAAGGCTCCATATGCTGAAGCAACTGCAATGTCAATCAACCTGGAATGGGTGTACAGGAGTTGGAGACCAGATAAGACTGAGCTTGACTGAGAAAACTGAAGAGACTAAAAGGTGGGGCCGGGAATGGATGAGATAAGAAATCTGGTGCAGAGGAGAACAGACAGGAATGGGCAGTGAAGAGATGCTCTCTGACTGGGTGTGATGCGGTAAATGTGCAGTGATGCTGAGCAATGCAGAAAGTGCAAAACGTGAAGTAAGTCTTCTATCAGTGATCATTGCTCATCCAAGGCACAGAGTGTACTCCTGCCCTGTGAAAAGAGCTGTGTGTGAGCATGTAATGAGAGACTATATCATGAAAAGTGCACAGAAAGAGGCTTCATGAAGGCTACACAGGGAATCTTAATCACAGACTTTCTTGCCTTTGAAGCAGAGTTGCCAGCCACCGTGTTCATTCTCACAGGTTTTTCTGTCCATTATAAGCTCCTGTAAATTGTCAGTAAAAATATGCTGTATGTTTTTGGATGTAAGTGAAAAAATCTGTAACAGGGAAAATTTCTACATATCTCATGGAAAAATGGCTGTACAAGTTTTTTGTTTGTGTAATTTTTTCCTGGAAGAGTTCAGTATTGAAAATGTCTAGAGGCAGAATGTCAGAAAAAGTGGCTTATTGAATGATGATAATGTAAGGAAATTTGCTTGTTGAATAAAAACCATATTCCTCTAGAAGTTGAATCTTTTTCTCTATAATTGTTTGTTGGTTTGTTGGAAGGGTTTTTTGGGGGGAGTGGTGGTGGTGAAGGTGAATTCTTTATCTTTTCACCTCCTAAAACAGGCATTGTAGTAGACAGGATAGTATATGCCTTTCTCATATAACTTTTTTTTTAACATGGTGAATTAAGTCTGCTGATCAATAGCTCATTGAGTTCAATAGATAGATTTGACCTTTCTCTTTTGGTTGAGATGCTAAATGCAAACTCTTTTCATTTATATATTCACAATTAATGCAGATACTCTGCTATCTACTCTTTGATAGTCTGTGCTATCTACTATCTAATAGTCTATGTGAGAATAAAACCTGATTTGATATTACACATAACATCAGCAGTATGAAGAGTTGTGATATTCAAATAAAAAATGAGACTGTTTGAATACCTTTGAATAGCTTGTAGGAAAGTGCATTATATATAAAATAAAAAATAAGGAATTTACCCATAGATTTCTAAAACTTTCCTGACATGCAATGCCATATAAAACTTTTGGCCTTTATCCCCAAATATTGTCTATGTGAAAATTCAGCTAAATCTTTTGGCATATGGAAGTCAACAAAACATGACATTACAACTCATTACGTTGCTAGTTTGCTTTCCAGAATTTTGTGAAAGACCCTCCTCAGAAGACCCTCACTAGAAGACAGAATGGAAACATAGGGCAAGGTAGCTCAAACAATTGCAATGCCCAGCTCCCCATTGCCATAGGAGTCCATCATACCATCACCATCCATGAACTTACCTTGCTCCAACTTGAAAGTCTCCTGGCCTTCATGAAACTATGCCAGTACCTCAGCCTGATCTAGATGCTGACAGTCATCCTGGGGAATGACGGTCCTAGCAAGACCAGCTTTCAGAAGTCCAGGAGACCAGCAGTTACCTGGAGACCAGAGGGAATGTCTGGAGCAAAGATGTACCCTTAGTGATAGAGGATCAAGTTAGATCAGGTACAACAGGATCAGACTAGACAATATTTAACCTTCAGGACATGCTGTCTCTCCTGAGGGACACAGAACATCCACCAAGAGGATATTCAGCTTGTGGCCAGAAGGAGAGCCTGTCAGGAGCTGAGGGAGGTTGTCAGCAACCGTGGGGATGTCCATGTGGGAAGCCAGTCTGCATGCCTCCTGGCTGTCATCCTGAAGGTCAGTTCTGGAGGAGAGTAGCACAGAGAAACATTTCTCTTGTTGTGTTGGAGCACTTCCTGAAGGAGCTAGGGATTGCTCCATGGGTGACTGATATCAGAAGGGGAGACAAATCACAGCATCCCAGCAAAGGTCGTCCCTCTGCTGTAGATCAGGTGTGGTCAGAGAGCCTTCCCTTGAGGTGGGATTAGATGAAATGAGGAGCCTGGAAACCAGGCTGTGCTGTTTTCCAGAAGCTCAGGAGCACCAAAAGCTGGCTGAGGGCACTTGAAAATCTACACAGCACTGCTTCTAGATTCCACCTGCCTTAGGAAAGCCTGGGTGATGTGTTGGCAACATCTAATTTCATGGATAATGCAAACCAATCCAAGTGCTCTATTTTTAAGAGCAAGGTAGAAATTTGGCAAACAGTAGCTTGCTCCCGATTGTCACCTGTTAACTTTCACATTTTAATTGTCCTTGGCTTTGACTCCAGTCACTCTAAAAAGCATGGTAGGTTTACCTCTATGCTTTAAACAACTGGAGAGCTTGTTAGAGGAAAGAATATGTTAGCTTTAACTAAAGGAAGAATTTATTGAAGTTTATTATGGCTTTACCTAACAAATAACACTATTGTATGGAAGAGTTTGCGGTCCCTTCTCAGGGAAACAAAAAACCAGAACAAACAGAAAGAGAAAACAGACCTGTGAAGAGAAGAGTGAAAGCCAACCAGACAAGAAATGAAGAAAGAGAAAAAAAGAGCTTTTGGGGGTCATCAATTTAAAAGATACAAGAAGGCTGAGAAAAACAAGAAGCCCAAGTAACAAAATCTGCTGTTCACCTTTCAACACTTTGAGTGTTACTCTAAGTACATGCAATGTCTCTATGATGCACAGTGATGGAAATGTGTGTCTGGAGTAAAATGCCACTCCAAAACTTTGCACTTGTTGAATGTCTGCTTTTACAAACGTAAGTAGATACCTTTAGGTGTGTAAGGTCACAAGAATCATGTTTTTTAGGTCTTTGACCCTTAATGAAAAGGCAAAGCCCCTTTTTTTATTTTTGTCAGTTGGCAATCCCAGTGCTGGCTTGTATCATCTGAATCCCTGATAGGCAGCAAGGATTTCTTCCAAGTAGTTTGAGATGTGAAGATATTGGCACTGCCTAAAAATGGTCATATTTTCCCTGAGGTAGCTTATAGAGAGATGAAAAATAAAATTAGAAAAAAAAAGGCAAAACCATCATGGCCCTGTGCACACAGTATCTAGCATGGTGCTTTTGTGTTTTTTCTCTGCACTGCTCACTAGTGAGCAAAGCAGTCCAGGCTGACTCAGTGCAAAGGGATCAAATCATTGTGCTCAGTGAAGTGTTTTGCAGAAAGAAGGACTCAGGCCCTGGAAGCATCACAGTCCTGGCCAGCTCAGCAGCTCCGCCTGAGGGAGAGCTCTAAACATGTTTTGCCTCTAAACATGGATTGCTAGAACAGTGGGGGATGCTACTGCTCAGGCTTAGGAAATTACTGTGTGGTAGCAACTCCGGGTCTGCCTCTGAAGCCCTGCAAAAGGGACCCTGTAAATCTGTGTATCTGAGGTTATCTGAGGTTATCACATGTTTAGAAGATGCCAGAGCAATCCCATAGCCAGCAAGAGTTCTCTCTTCTGTGCTATGAACAATTCTTTTTACATTGTATTTGGCAAAGAAAGAGAAACAAAATCTCACCTATTCCTGCCTTTATGATGCTGTCAGTCCTTTTTGATTCTATCTTATAGGCACGGATTTATTTTTAGCAACTGTGGCTGAGCTATGACTCCTGGGCTACCAAGGGTATGATGTGACCTCAGTGCTGTCATGGTAGAGGTGAAGGGAGGTGAGTTGAAGACAGAAGAACAGTCCATGCACTGCTGCTTTTGCTGGTGGATTATATTCAGATAGGACTGAGATGGATCAGAAAAGGGTGCCTGGGGCACCTGCCTACTGGGTGCCAGGCCCAAACATTTCTGTTGCTCCCTTCATTCCAGGGCAATTCATGCACCATCCTCAGACCCTCCCCCTGTGGAAGGGAAAAAGTTTCTTAGAGGACAAGATGCATATGAGGGCAGCACTGAGTCTTGTGCTGCATGCCCTCTGCCTGGTATGGGGTGAGCAGTAAGTGCAAGAGGCATCTGGCCTGGCAGGTGGCTTTGCTGTCTTTTTTTCAGCCTCACAAGCTCATGCTCACCAGCTGGCAGAGCTGAGAGGTAGCTCCATGTCCCATGGAGAGCACTGGGGAGCTCAGTTCTTCAGCGCTGGATCACATTTTAAAAATTGTTAAACTACTTTGAAACAAGGGCTAAAGTGATTAGGATCCTGACATATTTTCCATTTCAGGATTGATTCTAGTCCTGGTATTATTGATTCCAAAGCTTTAGAAAGAGTTGAAACAGCATTTCTTTAGCAGGTCATTACAAAGGCTAATATTTTCAGTAGTTTGTCTGAATTGGTCCCTACTACCTACCTTATAATTGTGTCCCAATGTAGGATTTATTTCCAATGCACTGAAAACTGCTGACATATGGACCTTGGAACCTCATCTCTTCTGTGGGATCTTGGAACATGTTGAAGTGCCTTTTAGATTAGCAATGAGTGTAAACCTTTGCTTGCATATGGAAGGGCTTCTATAATCAATTCATTGATTAAAGACAATAGAAATACAGAACTGCATGTGACAAGAAGAAAATACTGTTAATAATTCTCTGAGAAGCAGAACATTGAAGCCCACACCTTTGTACACTAGGGCCTTATTTACCTTGCAGTTGAGATTTGATCATCATTTTAGTGTTTGTGAGAAGGAAAATATTCTTTCTGTATACATAATCATTTATTTGCATTTAATAAACAGCATGAAATTCTACTGCATTAATAATAATTTTTCCAGGCTAATGTAAATTAAAAACAAAAGTATGCCTGCTAAAGTAAGTCTAACTTCTGTTACCAAATAAAAACCAGTAATTGCTGCAATTGCATGAATTTGTAGCTATAGCAGTGTTGCTAACTACCATACTCTGACATCCAAAACAGACTTATCTTGAAGACTTTATAAAAATGTAGTGTTTTTAATATGGCACTCCCTTAAAATAATAATTGTTCAATGGTAAGTTTGTAAATGAAAGCATACAGATAGAAACGTGTTCCTGCTTGGCAAACTGAAAAGCACAAAGAGGTTAATAATTAAGCTGTTAATAAGTCACTATTTGTTGCCATTACTTCTGTTTCTTTTCCTCCTTGCTCTACCCTCCATATAGCCTTTTCAGGATTCCACATGCTTACGTGAGATAATTCCGTCCGAGAGATTGCTGTATGAGTTGTCCAGTTTGCAGCTAACAGTGCAACTGCACGCCTCTGTGAAATGCTCCTTCAGGAGTACATCTGAAATATGCATAGATGTAGATAGACCAAGATCAGCTCCAAGGCCAGATTATGGTTTTGGTCCTGGATTCTCTTTTCCAGCAATTGCTCTGTGAGACCAATTGCCCAAAGTTTTTCCAGGGGGGTCAGGACTGGGCACATGGCCACAAAATGAGGATGCGCAAGGCCACAGAGGATCATGGCCACTCCTCCCAAATGGAGGGGGAGCACGCTCTGAGTTAGGGCTAATGAAGGAGCAATGGTCCCTGAAACCCTGCCCTATAAATCTTCTATTTATGAAGTTTTGTAAACAGACATGTTATAGAATATGGCCACAAACATTGCTAAACTCTCTGATTAGCCCCGAAGTGAGGAACACATTCAGAGCTACCTTGTCAAACAAGCTTTAAAGTTACTGTTTAAATTTAACTTAAGTACACACCTTCTTGAGTTGCAGTGCAGCAGCTCATATACACTGTTCTCTCTGTAACCTATTTCTCCATGCCAGGAACTACTTTTTGCCTATCACATGCTTATACCTGTAATACTCTCCTACAGGAAAAGATTGAGAGCGCTTTTAATGAAATCCCTACTAAAGATGAAGTGATTTCTGTGATTTTTCTATTTGGAGAGTATCATAACAATAATATTTCAGGATATCAACAAAAATTCAGCTGTATGATAAAACAGGAACTTTCAGGCACCCCTCTACCCTGAAAAAAATGAGCAGAAAACTGTGGTCCAGGAGCATGTCATGGTCTTGACCACAGCCAGTGTGATGTCACATGGACCTGGTCTAAAACTGCTCCAAAAAAAAATCCACACTCACAAAAGAAAATAGAGGTAGATAAATCTAACCATACTATGCTTATAAACTCAATATCTCTCTTCACAAAAGGGACCATCAAGATGATGAATTTTATTTCTGTACTGGGCTCTTTTCAAGTTGGTTAGGTCATTGTTTCAAAAATTGAAGGTTTTATTCAGGAAAATATTCATTACAGAAAGTAGCCTCTATTTTAAGTGGTCAAGAGAAGGCACAACACACAGTTACATCTGCTGGTGTGTGAGCTTGTGCCCACTGGAGTCCCTGGACAACTTCTCCAAGATTTCCATCCCGAGATCATTCTTCAGTGTCTTTCAGCTGATTGACGAATACACAGTCTGTCTGCTGAGTGCCTCTTCCAGGCCAGCATATTTGTTCCAGGTGTTTTATGCTCTTCTACCTATCTTTCTAAGGGAAGAAGTATCCACAATGAAAGTGTTTTTAATCATAACTGGGACAGAACAAAGGTGTGATGCTGCACAGTTTTTCCCTCTCAGGTAGCATTAATTTCAGGCAGTACCAATAGGATTTTAGTCTCTTACCACAGCCTAGGGACACCTGTGTCCAGTTCTGTGGTGGTCTTTGCATCACCCAAGGATTCAGGATTACACAACAAATAGATGTAGGATTCACTTTTGATTTTTAATACTATTTCTAGTATTTCCAAGACCTAAATATGTGATGCAGCCCTGGCATCTTCTTGGTGAAGTAGAGGAGAGGCAAGAGGAGGAGAGAAAAGGAGAGGGAAAGCACCCATGACCTGCTGTTCTTCCAATGAACTGCATTCGAGCTTGAGTGAACCAGAACAAAAAAAAGACACTATTGGGTGCTTGCCCACTGGGTGCCCTGGCAAGTCTGTGGCAGTTCAGCTTGATGCAATCCCTTTTTCCAGAGTGAAAATAATCAGTCTTTTCTCTGCTTTCCTGATGATCTTGCCTGCCATCAAACCCCGATGCAGTTCTCTTATGGTTTCCCATGCCAAAATCCCAGTAGTCACTGCATTGCTTTTCTTCTAAGTTTTCTTGAGAGCTAATTTTTCTGTGATTTCCTCTGCTAAGTGATCAACACTGCTGGGCTGCTGCTGCTGGCTTGTGGGGCATGAAAACAAATCATAGTTTGTAGCCCTGTAAGCAACTGAGTTTTCAGTTTCATAGATTAACTTATATTAAAAAAAAAATAACTGAAAGCAAGGCTTTTTAAATTTTCTGAACGAAGCCAATCCAAAACCCAGTTGCTATCTGAAAAAGGATTTTCAGGGCATATTAAGAGGACAGCAATAAGTGGGGCTTGTGTTCCCTGAAAGTATCTTGATGTCTAAGAAAAAAATATTTAAGTAAATTATTTCAGAATAAAAAAGTGTGAAAAATGCAAAATGTCAAACTGACACATTTTAACTTGTTTTGAAGTTGTATTTAAATTCTCAGGAGGCCAAGCTAATCTGATAAACTGAAAATAAAACTTTTCCAAATCAGTCTTTCCATATACTTTCCAGTGTGAAAAGCACTCTATGGAAAATTTGAGTCAGCTGGATTTCATTGGTGCATTTTCTGTTATCCATCATTTATCTCCTGTTTCCATTGTTATCTCTTTGAAGCAAAGGCCTCTATACATGGTTAGATAGCAGACAGAAAGATGGGGTATTGTTCTTTTACAGCAGCTTGTATGCCTACGTAAAAAGACACAAAGGCCTGGGATTTCCAACCCAGTGTTAGAAATGCTCTATTTCAGGTCCTAGTTTTTATTCTGTGTTCAGTTTAGCTTGCTAAGGCACTACAGTTCCCCATGCTGCATTGCTGAACTTCTCATCACTCCCAGCCAGCCTCATGTGAGAGGCAGCTGTTCTTCCTCCCAGCCATGTCACTGCATAAATTTCCAAGCATCCAAAAAACATCTCACATCACAAGTTTTGCACCTATGCCACCAGGGGAAGCAAGAAGCCAAGAAAAACAAAGGAGGACAAACTGCGTGGATAATGATAACTTTTGCAAGGTTTGTCCAAGTTAGACAGTATTAATCCCAATTTACTGCTTATTATAGTAATGTTTTTTTTTTTCCTTCTTATGTAGTAATTATCAGATTGGCTCCCAGCTGCCCTTGTTTTCCTCATTATTCTGATCCTGTATGCCTCCCTGCCCATCTGTGGGTGGATTACCAGAGTCCCGGTTGTCCTTCACCTTCTGTAGTCATTTACAAGGATGATACATGCCCCTGAGCTCTGCTCAGCTTATAATGCCACAAATGTGGCAGGCAAGGGTGGATTGCCTTTCATATCTGTTGTCCGGCTGTCTAGCAATTCTCATTCCTCCTTCTGAGAGACTAAGGTCAGATCTAATAAAGACATCCATGGCTTTACTTGTAGTGCTGGTAAGGAAACTCCATCTCATTTGTCACTCCTGTCCAATTTTCACGCGCACAGTGTGCCTGTGGTGAGTGTCCTTTGCTTGGTGGTGGTGAAGGGCTGCTACTCACACAGGGTGGCAAAGCCATATGTGCCTGGGACCTTGAATGGGCTGCTCACAAATTCTGTACGTGCAATAAACTATTCCAGTTTTGCTAGCTTGTGGCTTAGTCCACATCTCTGCCCTCATATCTTGTGTACGAAGCTTGTTTCCAGATAAACAATCTCAGAATATGCCTAGTCCTGCAGGAAGGCACACCATAAATGCTTCATCTCTACCTTCCAGTTCTTTCACTAGTGAAAACATTTCCAGCGAGAGACAAACTGCTGAAATTGTTGCATTTAGGGGTGCTCCAGAAGGGTCCTTTATTTGCTGTAAAAAAACCTGCTCTGTTTTGAATATGTAATTACATACTTGTTAGATTAGGGACTGGAACATGGACTTTCCCACCTTTGCCCAGTAGAAGTCACCCTCTTCCCAGTTTTTTTGTCTGGGGACAATTAATATTTCATTGAGTGTATCCAAGAGAAGAGCTCCAAAAGAAGAAATTAAAAGAAACCTCTTTCAGAAGACCTAAACTGATGACAAGGCCACTCAGAGGTGGATAAGCCAAGTTTGTGTTCCAGTTCTGAGTTACACAGAGGGGATTTGAATGAATGAGCATGATTAGGTGGAAGAAGAGTAAAGTAACTGTAGGAGACGGTATATTAACAGGCAAATTTCAGATATTGCGTCAAAGTAGGTTTTGATTAGCAAAAGCCTTTCTCAATAGTGATTAATGACAACTTTTCAGGAAAAAGAAAAATAAAATTGAAAAGCAGTAGTATCTGGTGGGGGGGGGGGGCGGGAAATAAATGTCCTGTGTTTGAAAGAACTTTTTTTTTCTTCCTTTAAGGTGTATGTGACATCTTTGGCTACTTTAGGAATGAAAATTTTGAAAATAAATCAATATATTGGAAGTGGGAGGTAAAAGAACAATTTTCTGTTCCAGAATTCCCTAGGGAATATTTGAGTTCAAATTGCTTCAGTCAAAAAGCAATGCAATTGATATTTAATTAAGTGTAAAACCTACATTGCAAGTAATCTTCCAGGTCTCATCTAGAAAGGCCAGTTATCCCAATCAAAATAAAGTGCATAGGTATACAGAACTTTGAGAATGGTGTTAGCTCAAGGCAATTCAAAATTGTTAATTTGATTCTTTCCAGGAAAATTACAAATGATCAATTTTTTAAAAAAATTGAACAAATGAGGAGTGGTCAAAGTTTAGTTAGAAATTATGTACCTGCTCAGTTTTTGATGGCAATAACCAAATTGTCATAGACTAGAAAAGAAAAAAAAAAAGGAACAAAAAAGAACTGAGAAGCCTCAGAAAATTTGACATAAGTAGAATGACTTTACTGTATACAAATGTTTGATCTCAGTCCTAGCCGGAGCATCTGTCACTCGTGCTGGAGTGAACCAGTATGTCAGCACCACAGAAACAAACCTAAGGGGAGGGAGATGTTAGGAGTCATCCCCACATCTCCTGTTGAAAAAAGGATACCCCTGCTTCATTAACAGTATTATTCCATGGAAATAATTCTCAACCCTTTCTTAAAAAGAAGAATTGTTTTTGACTTTATACATATGTCCTAGTTTTGACTGGGACACAGTTCGTTTTCTTCTTAGTAGCTGGTACAATGTTGTGGTTTTGGGATTTAATATGAGAAGAGTGTTGATAACACACTGATGTTTTGGCTGTTGTTAAGTGGTGTTTGCCTAAAGTCAAGGACTTTTCATTGTCTCATGCTTTGCTAATGAGTAGCTGCACAAAAAGCCAGGAGGGAGCATGGCCAGGACAGCTGACCAAATGTATATCCCATACCATAGATGGTCATGCTCAGTATGTAAACTGGGAAAGTTCCCTGGAAGGGGGATGATCACTACTCAGGGATGGTCTGGGCATTGATCAGTGGGTGGTGAGAATCTGTACTGGGCACCATTTTTTCCCCTTGAGTTCTGCTACTCTCTCCTTCTCCTTATCATTATTATGAACATATTTATTGATATATTTTGTTTCAATTATTAAATTGTTCTTATCTCAGCCCATGAGATTTACCTTTTCCCTCTGATTCTCCTCCCCAGTGGGAGCAGGGCTGGGGGGCACTGAGTGAGCAGCAGCATGGTATTTTGTGTCTGACTGGAATTAAACCATGACAACATATGACCAAACAACAAAAGTAACTTTGGCATTTTTTCTTTTTTTTTTTTCCCTAGAATTTTAGGATTTAATCATGATGGGAACACAAGAATAACCATAACAGTGATTACAATGGCAGCCCAGGGAGAAGGAGGAACAGAACAAGATCATATGACTTTTTCCGTACTACTCTTCCATCATCTGAGCTTTTTGAGTTCTGGGAATTTCCTGAGCACTCCATGATTTTTCTATTTAATAACTGGCAATGGATCTCTCTTCAAAGTTTGTGTCCAGGCTCTACTTATATTCACATAAATTTCTCACTTCCTCTAGGAGTGCCACAGGTCTGCTACACACTGAGGGATGAATCACCTTCTTTTTGTACTTTCAAACCTGGCTTCCACTGGCTTCCTTTAAGGCCTGTAAAAATTGTGCTTGGCCTCTGCTCTATTGGAAGAAATTTTGGTGGTGGTGGCCCCAAAAATAGGGAGGTCTGGCTTGCTAGTGAGATTTTTCTTTTTTTTTTGTCAGGAATTAGTTTCTATCAGAATAATTCTCTCGCTCTGACTAGGGGTTATTTCAGAATACTATATATTTTTTTGCCATTGGACTTGACCTGATTTCTTCCAAACCTCATTTGACAGAAGAAAAAGGGGCATGTTACATAATTTATTAGATACCAGAAATGCATTAAAAATGTATTTAACAAGAACTAATCCCACCAGGAAATCAAATAACAGTATATTTCCTCAAAGTAGTCTTGATGGATCAGGCCAGTATTTAAACATTTGAGACTTCCTTTACATCAATTGGGCAAAAAATGATTCATCATGCTGCTTATGCTAAAAAAAAAAACCCCAAAACAAAACAAAACACAAAACAACAATAAGGAACCACAAACCAACAAAATAAATCAAACAAACACGCAAACAACAAACCAAAAAAGCCCATGACAAGTTCAACTGAACAGTAGGAGCGTAATGAACCCAAATAAATAGTTCTGTGCTCAAACTCAAAATACAAGTACCTTCAGGCAGCAGTCTGAAGAAAAACTAGCTTGTTGGATTATTTAGTGAACATGGCAGATCCTGGATAAAACCCTTTTTCATCTGCTCAGCTCCAAGTAAATGGCATGTATAGGTAACCTGTGCTTGCAGGTGAGTGCTTGCCCTCCTACAGAAAGAAACAGGTGATATGGCAGTTGCCCCTGGTGCTTGTGGTTAAAGGGTGACCTTTCTGAGGACAGAGGGTTTACTTTGAGTTCCCACAGTGGAACAACATTGCCTTATGTCAGTGAAGATATTTATAGCAATTCACTGTATGCTTTGAGCAAAACTGTCAAGAGATCTCCGGAACCCATTTTAACATCAGCCAAACATAAAGTATTGATTGCTCTGCTGTTCAGATCTCTCCTCTTTAATTCTTCGGATTTAACAAGAAACCTGCTACTCTAGGAGATCTGGAATACAATCACGTAGAAATTTTCAGATGAAATATTTCTTTTTTCTTCTTTCTTTTTTTCTCTTTTATTTCTGTCAAGAAAAGTCGGTATGGAAGAAATCAAAACATCCTGTAGAATCGTGTCAGTTTGTGGATCAGCTGAGCAGAGGCAAGGCAATTTTGCCAGGGAAATTTTCTCTGTTTTCCTTCCGGTCTGACATGCTCTCCTCCAGCCTGTCTAAAAGGCAGATGCCAAGCCCATAGCCTGGCAGCCATGGCCAGGAGCCTCAAGGTTTCTTATAATGCAATAGGGTGTCTCTTATATGTGAGAAGGGAAAGAGTTCACAAAGAGTAATCTCATCTGCTTCAGATTAAGTATGAAATATAGCTGGGATTTTTTTCCTGTGGTTTTTGTAAATGTTCAGTGCATTTTGAACGATTAAACTTGTTTCTAATGTGTGAAGTTTTTGGGTGATGGCTGGGGAGAAGATGCTCACTGAAGAAGGCAGGAGGAAAATGAGGAACATATTCTTTATAGCCTAGCAATTTGAAATTCTTAATGGATAAATGATTTCTTTCCTGTCCCAAGAACATATCCTGCAGTACACAGTGCTCTGTAGTATCAATAGTCTCAGATCAATGGCCTATCTAGAACAATGTACATTTTCAAATCCTCAACTAGATATTTAATTAGAAGGCATTTCCATTCCAACTGCCTCCATGCAGCCCATCAATACTCCTAAACTTTCATCAATATTTCCTTTCCCACTCAGTCTGAGAAGTGCATGCCTTTTCAAAGAGTTATTTTGGCAATTAGACAACTAAAGAAAATGACCAGAGCTGTAAAAGTGCTTAACCCTAAGTCTCACCCATTAAAAGCAATGATAGCTGCTATATATTGCAAAATGATGAAACCTCCAGTGACTGTCTGCAAAGAAAAAGTTCCATCGTTACTACCTATGATTAAGACAGGAGAAGAAATAGATTCCATAATGGGGAAGACATTAAAAGGACAGATGTTTAATACTAAAAACTAAAAAATTATTAGTTTTGAGTTTTTCCCAGGCCTGTCATCCATTGTCTAGCATAAACTGAAATATAAATTTGAAGTACAAAACTAGATTGTACTATTTAAAAAAAACCAACCAATCATGGAATACAGTTCTAACTCTACATAAATTTAAATACCTGCATGCCAATTTTAATACATTTTAATCACATGAATATTGCAAGTAATCAAAACTACTTAGTATGAGTAATATTTGGGGCTTTTATTGTTTGCAACATCTGTATCACGAGTAAATACTAAGGAGTCCTTGTTTTTAAGGGTTGCATCAGGTGTCGAGGCATTTCTTTCCATGAGAAATTTTGCCATTATTAGATTTTCACTGAAATTTGATAGTTCCCTATCAAAAGCTTATTCATTTGGAAGCAGTTTGTCACTCCTGAGTCTGATTATTCAGTGTAAGAAAAGAGAGCTGAGTGTCTTGCTTTGTAAGAGACATATTTCTGAGATCTATTAAAAACACTGTTTAGCTCACAGCTAGATGCCACATTTTTCTTACTGTTCACAAATCTTTTATGTAGATGACATAAATGAAACAGTAAAAATGAAGTACTGTTTGTGAAATTTTATATATATATTTTTTAATTTAACATTTCCATTTCATTTCCCTCATAAAATTCTGTTCCCAAGCTGCAATTCTTGGTCAGAGAACTGGTGGTTGTAACTCTACGTGTTATTACTGAAGTTAGTCAAGAATATGATGTATTGTTTTTTTAAAACGTAAAGTGGGATATCTGTGAATTTGAGATATGATGGAGAGAACATTAAGAAGATGTGGACTTAGCCTTACACTAGAAGCAGGCTTGGTGGAACATAAATTTTAAAATGAACTACATTTATCGGCTGTAGTTTCACATTTTAATGTGAATTATATCATGAAGATATATTCATGATTCATTTTATTGAGTTATATAATGAAGATTCAAATCACATTAACCAAATTCCTCCTTGGTCCCCATCCCTATTTGGTGAGTTTGGGCCTTCAGGGTCACCTTGCTAATAGACTGGAACTTGACTTATGTTTCCAGTCATGCAAATAATTAGTATGACCAGTGGTAATAAAACTATTAAAAGAAAATGAGTTACCAGTTGAAGTATTTGCAGGAACAGAGCCCCACATCCTTAGATATATTACTTTTAGTTTCCTCACTGTATTATTCAGCCTTCTCTTTGCTAATTTTGACTGAAAATATGGAGTTATTTTCAGCAATGAAGTATGAAATAGGGTGTTAGGAAAATCCATATTTTGTTTCTCTTGGTCTCAATTTTTAGTTTTTAACATAAATTACCTATGAAGTGAGATCCAGCAGAACACCTGCAGCCTAGTCATGTCCCTGACCATTCAGCAGTCTATTACATCCTCTTGCAGAAAGTCGTAAAATTTCTAATGGGCAACCACAACACCTTCTGTGTCTGAGAAGCAGAGTAATTTTCTGATATGCTAATTGTGAGAGTCCAGGGAGAGTTAGATTTCCAAGACCAACTGTCATAGCCCTGGAATCAATTTAAAATGTTTCCATCAACACCTACAATTGATACCAATTTGCACAGTCTGCCGTTTGTACTTTGTGTCCAGAATAGCACTGTAATTTTTTCTCTTATATTTCAGAGGTTTGCGAGATGACTGACTGTGGCTGTCACATGATATTTTGGAATACATAGGTTTTTGGATTGTGATAAATTCTAGTGGAGCAGTTTAGGATCATCCATTGTCTCAGAAACCTTTACAGTGCAATAAAAAATCATAGAATGATTAGGGTGGGAAAGGACTTTTGAAGGTTATCATAGAATTATAAAATTACTTGGGTTGGAAGGAACCTTTAAGACTATCTAGTTCCAGCCCCCCCTTCCATGGGCAGAAACACCTTCTGCTACACCACATTTCTCAAAGCCCCATCCAACCTGGCCTTGAACACTGCCAAGGATGGGGTATCCATTACTTCTTTGGGCAGCCTGTTCCAGTGCCTCAGAGTAAAGAATTTTTACCTAATGTCTAGTCTAAACCTACTCTCAGTTTAAAACCAAAACCCTTGTCCTATCACTACATGCCCTCCTAAAAAGTCCCTCTCCATCTTTCTTGAGGGCCCCCTTCAGGTACCAGAAGGCTGCAATTGGGTCACCCCAGAGCCTTCTTTTTTCCAGGCGGAAAAATCCCAACTCTCTCAGCCTCTCTTCATAGGAGAGGTGTTCCATTTATCTAATAATCTTGGTGGCACTCCTCTGGATTTTCTTAAACAGGTCGATGTCCTTCCTGTGCTGGTGACCCCGGAGCAGGATGTAGCATTCCAGGTGGGGTCTTACCAGAGTGGAGTAGAGGGGCAGAATTATCTCCCTTGACCTGCTGGCCACATTGCTTGTGATGCAGTCCAGGACACAATTGGCTTTCTGGGCTGCGAGTGCACATTTCCAGCCCACGTCCAGCCTCTAATCCACCAGTACCCCCAAATTCCTTCTTGACAGGGCTGCTCTCAATCTGTTCATCCCCCAGCCTGTGTTGATACTGGTCCTCTAGTTCAGCTCCCCAATTCAAACAGGGTCACCTAAGAGCAGGTTGCCCAGGACCATGTCCAATGGGGTTTGGAATACCTCCAAGGCTGGAGACTCAACAACTTTCTTTGGTAACTTATGTCAGATTTTGACTACCCTTACGGTAAAAAAAATGTTTTCTTGTGTGCAGTTGGACTATTATGTGTTCTAATTTGTGCCTGTTATCTCTTGTCCTATCAGTAGTCACTACTGAGAATGGTCTGACTCCCTCATGTTAATTCACTCTCATCAGGTGTATCTGATCAATACATATTGATTAGATGCCCATAAGCCTTCTCTCAGCTGAGGAGTCCCTGTTATTTCAGCCTTTCCCCATTCAAAAAAAAAGAAGGAAATTTTCAACATATCATCTGGAAAATTTTGGAAGGCTTTCCTAAATAAGAAATTTGAGACATTAGTTTTGATCTAGTTTTCCTCATAAGCTATGCAATTTCAGTTCAGTGTGCAAGTGCCAGATTAAATCATGAATAGGGTGTTAATTTGACAGTTTTTGTTATGAAGCTTATCAGAACTCTATGTTGTATATCTGGAGATTTCACATGGGTTTCACCGAGGCTGTATGCTTAATAACACTGTATTGGCAGAGCAATGCCATGGTTACTGTTCAAGGTATGTGTACATTGATGACTCACACTGTGTCCTGAATTTTCTGATCTCTCAGGCTGTTTTGATGAAAAGCTATTGAAAAAGGTATGAAGATGGTGCAAGGAATAAGTGTTGGAAGAATCTCCCACGGTCTTGCTCTTGGTGGGAAGTCGTTGGCAGTGTAAACTATGTAATGTGGGATATTGCTCATTGCTAGTGCAGAAACCAAAGTAAGAAGATGTTAACGTCTACCATCAACCACTGAGGGACGCTGTAACTGAAAGTATGCATTGATTTGCCTTGTCAAAGAAAACTCTTCCTCCACAGTTTCTCAACATAGTCAGAAGTGACATTGTGCTACAATATTAGATAATTTTTGATGCCTTGATTTGCAAATCATCCTTGCTGGCAATGGATAAATCTGTGCTGTTTGGCTCGTAGATGGCGTTACTTTCCAAAATATCAGTTAATAATTTTTGTCCATAATTTTAAGTATTGTTTTCTCCTATAAATGGTAGTATTTCTGATTAAATTTTGCCACCAGTGTTCAGGAAGTTGCCACAAGTGACAGAAGGGTCTTCCTGGAGACATCACAATAACCCACTTCACCTGACAAATGCGCTGCCTTCCTCTGCTCTGTGTTTGCTTATTTTGGCTCATACCTTTAGAGGCTCAGGGGTCAGGGACTGACCTTGAAATTTGAAAAGAAGTCTAAACCCTGCAATATATTACATGCACATCCCTAAATCTCCGATCTCTTTGAATCTGCAGAAGGTAAGTGGTTGTCCAAAATATTTGTGAGCCTGTTTTTTGTCAGTGTTGTTTCTGGCACTGTGAAGCCTGTGAGCATCTGCCGCCGATCAGGGTCAGGACAGTTATTGCTCTGATGACTGTCCAAACACCAAACAGAAAGGTGATCTGTTACTCCAAATCCTGTAGTTCACAAAGGCACCAACCTTTTCTCACCCTAGCGAAGTTAACCCTCCAAACACAGGTTTCTGTCTCTTTATTTCTCACCATGCATGTGGTAAAATATTTTCAGTAGGAGGTGGTAAATGGTCTATTTACTACAAGTGATGGTTTTGTTTGGCTGAAGAGACATAATTCAGAGATATAAACTGTTTTTATAATTTGCTAATGGATAGCTGTATTCAGACTACCTGTAAGTTGAGTCATTCTTTTATGTCTTCTTTGAAGTGACAAAATATTTGACCCTTATTTTCCAGATTGTAAATAGTGGCATGAAGAGATGATGCCCCAGCTCCTCCAGGGAATTTATTTCAGTGGAAATGTGGATTTAGTGATTTTCCCAGCCTGCAGGAGACAGTAAACTGCAGCTTCGCAAAGTCTAGGTTAATAGGGTCCTACGAAATGATAGTCTGCTTCCTTCGCCCACCAGCTCTTTTCTACAGAAAAAAAGAAAATATTAATGAATAAAGCTGCCATAGCTAAGTCCAAGGAAGAAAGATTTTTTCCATCAGATAAAAGGAATGTCTCTAGTCTCTCTGTCAGGGCCTGCCAACTAATCTAATAGGGAAGAAAAATTTTTCGTGTGCTAAACTATTTTCTCACTAATCTTATTTTAAGGAAAGTAACATAATGAGGATTTATTTGGGGCACTCAGTATACTTTTTCTTAAAACCAGACAAAAAAGGAAATCTGTTATTTGTTTTATTTCTACTTTAGCACTTTATCTGACAGGTTGACATGAGAGCAGACATAAGAGCGTAGCTTTGTGTAAGATATTAAATGATCATAAAGCAATTTTATTCTCCAGATTATCAAACACAATCTAATTGGCAAGAATGGGTCCTTTGTATAAAAATAGTTTGGAGATGCTATTCTTGTAGCAGGGCAATATTTTTTTCTGGAATCTATTTTAAATGCTCTTATTAGTTAGCTCTGTTGGCTTTTTTTTTAGGCTGCATTATAAATCTTTGAAAGCTCTGAATCTCAAATGCAGCCTCCTGACAATGAATTCTGGAACAGTGACCGACAAAAAGCAATGCATCTTGAGTGGCATTTGAGCAAGCTACTGCCTTAGAAAAATAAAAAGTGCTTTATGAGTGTCTCTGAGAGTCTTGTAGCTGGGTATTTAGGTAGACATCTGAAAGTAGTGAGTTCACAGTAACCCATGGGGTTGCCATGATGTCTCTGAGAGTGTCATACTGAGATCCTTTATCATGAGTTTGATCAGATTATGGGCTGTGTACACTGACATTAAATGAGAGCATTCAGACATATTTGAGAACAGCCTTTATGAACTCGGTAAAATAACTCATGCACTGATAATTAATGCTTTTTAACTTGGGATCACAACATTCAAAGCCCAGTGATTCAAGTACAGTTATCCCAATCTCTTCTCTGATATGTACCAGAAGAAAAGCATTAGGAATAGATATTAAGTCACTGGAGGGTCAACACAAATGCTACAGTGCTGGGAAATTATTAAAAAGTGACTTTGACATTTTGACAAATGGATAAAATTAATTGATTTTATTTTGCTGTTTTATCTGATATCTCCTAAATTTTGCATGTTCCAGATGTCAAGTAGGTTTCTGAAACCCCAAAGCAAAAGAATAAACAGTGAGATTCATATTCCCTCTTCATCATGTGTTTGCTGAAGGTCTTTTTCACAGTGGATGTCAGCTAGAGTTAGTGGTTTCTTTAGTTTCATCTGGAATTGCTACTGTGGTGTCTTTCTGTAGTTCTATATTATAACACTAAACTTTTTATGGTTTGTTCTTTTTTATTAACAAATTCATTGGGGGAATATGATGCTGCAACATCAGGATTTTGTTCCCGATGCCCCGGCATGCTGTTGACATCCCAAGTAATCCCAGAGCATCATCTCCTTCTAGCTCCTTGGCCCCCTGTGCCAGGTACCACTGCCTGGGGCAGGGGACAGGCTGTCCCTCTCTGTGGTGTGGTCATGGCCACCTTGCTCCTTGTCTCCAGCCTCACCTGCTTGTGGCAATATCATGCCAGCCTCTGCAGGAAGGGGTCTAGGTAGATGTATACAAGTCAGAGGAGTCAAAGAGGCTGGGAGTCCATAAAATGGAAAATATTTAGACAAATTAATGAGCAGTTGCTATGAGACAGCAAAGTATGGATGCTGTCATGGGGTAGGAACTGTGTAGCCAGGGAACAGGCTATTCAAGGTGCAAATCTCTAATCTTTTATAATACTGTTCCTTAAACACCTTAATTATTTTCTGCAGTAGTCTGTCTCTTCCAGCCACTGTTCAGGAGCCCCATGCCTTCCTGCAGGGAAGGCCCAGCGTCCACTTGGGGCTTTGCAGGAGCCTGCTGCAGGCTGTGAGACCACAGGCAAATCTGTGGGAGCACTGGGCTTGTGCTAAGCACTATGGAAAACGGGGGTGATTGGAAGAGGGGTGCAGACCACTCAGAATTGTGCCAGAGCTTCCTGAAGTCAACAGGAGTCCCTTCACAGACCTGCTTGGCCACACATCCCTGGAGTGATCCCAGTGGGTTACTTGTGTGGAACTCCATAAAGCCCATGGCAAGACCAACTGTCATTCTTCTGTTGTTACTACATATTAGTGGAAAGGAGTCTAAGACACACAAATAGCCTGTCTGGATCCTTATAAACCTGTGACTACTTCCTGAATGGCAGTCCCCTCCCTGAGCAAGGGAAATACATCACCATTAGCTGCAGTTTGGTTTTCCTTACAGCAGATGGAGTTTTCCATTTTTAAATAAATGACAACATTCTGTCAGAGAAAGGAGAGATGGCAAAAACCCAACGAAAACACTGGAGCCAAGCACCCATGAACGTGGGAAAGTTGCCTTCTGGATCCAAGCGCTGGAGGGCTCTGGGAGGCCCACCTATCTCAGAAACAGATGTGAGTAATTAATATTTGACTTGAGCTAGCTGATCAATCCCACATAAATTGTCTGAAGATTAATCTCAAGGTTCTGAATCACTTTTATTTTTATTTTTACCTGACCTTTTGTGAGATTTCTGCCACATGTGGGAGGAATATCAGGACTATGATATGCAAAGGAACTATATGGGGGGAATCTCACTGCCACCATGAAGTGTTTGGTGATGGGACTGATAATGATTAGGTGTCAAAAGGACTTAACAAGTCTGTATACAAAAATGTGTGTTCTTGGACCGATTTACAGTGGAAAAATCAAGAGGCAAATAATTGTCTTATGCGCTCCAGCATGCGAATCAATAATAGTGTTACTAATTGGTCCCAGGTAGCTTTATTCAGATTCAAACCTCTCAGTTCATGATTTGGGTCAGTCTCATTTCCCTGCAGGTTTCATTCAGACAAGTATTATTTGAAACCACATGAAGCAGAGTTTTTAGCTAGTACACAGCTATTCATCCATCACTTCATGTCAATGTGCATGAAAAAAAATATCATTGCATCCTTCATTTAAGTGTACAAATGTGGATTCTCTGAAATAACTCCAACTGCAATGGAGTTACTGTAGAGAGGTATTTAATCTATAAAGTGCACTGCCATCATTTAGAAGCTAAGTTCTGCTTAAAGATAATTCGTTATCAATATATTACAGTGCTCCTGGCCAATTGGTTAGTGCTACATATCTCTGAAAGTAAATTATTACCATAGAATACATAGTATTCACTTCTGTGTACGCTTTTAAAATAAAATGAGAGCTAGTTAAAATTCCACTATAACCATGGCTTACTCTGTTCTGGGAATTTTGTATCAGTTCAAGATGACTTCTGTTCTGTTTTAAGATTTACAGTCTCCCTAAATCTTACAGAGGCATCAGATGATTTTTTTATCGTGTTGGCTGTTGTCAATTGCCAGGAAAATCTTGCAATTAAGTATCAGGCTGCAAACACAGGATATGCAACAATCCCCTAAATCCCAGATAGGAGAAGGGCACTGTGCCAAAGACTATTATTCTTATTATGATCTCTCTTTATATACTTTTTCTCATTAATATTTGTTGAGATGTCTATCCGCAGGTACCAATAATTTTTCATGCTAAATAGGATTCCATCAAAACATCCATTCAATGAGTGGTAGATCTGCAAGGCAAAGTGCTTGTATTAAGTGTCAAAGTTAAGTTTGCCTGTACAATCGAAGATTTGCACTTTGCATTAGTGAGGTTGGACTATGGTCCTTCAAAGAACGGCATAAGTGTACTCTGGTTTTCTCTGAAAGCACCCAGTTTCATCAAGAAGGACAAAACTGGTCATGCTCAGTGGCCAAAGTGATATCCAACTATCATTTTTATCCCCTTATCTCCCTAACCAGTTGCACAGCTCTCAAACATGTGCAGACCAGGGAATAACAGGGAAAGGTGGGGAAAATAGTGAGGGAGGTCGCTGGGGAGTACCATTTTATTTGTATGCTAGGGCCCACACTAAGTACAACGTGCCCCTGTGGACTTTCAACGAGGACAAACCCTCCACCATCTGTGGCGATAGTGAGGCAAAAATGCACTAATGTACTACCTGAGCTGACAGCCTGGAGAAGCATCCCTTGGGTCTTATACAAAAAAGCTGGTGACAACCCATATATTTGTGGACAGGCCACCATTTCATGTCCTCACAATCATGAACCGAGCATTGCTGGGTGCCCAGCCCTTATACAGTGGGGGAAGAGAAGGGAGGATGTGAGTTCTGTAAGAGTGCTGGTGCTGGGTCTGTGTGTGCTTCCTTCCTGCCATATCTTATATGTTGGCATCCTTTTGCGGGTTGCACAGGAAGAGTTTGAGGACTGTCAGTGCAGCATAGGACACAATTTCGGGATCCCATAATTGTAATGTTGTGTAGGTAAATGTAATGGTATCTGAAGCCTGCAGTGGTAAAGTAACACCATCCTGCATTTCATAATTGCCAAGGGCTACTGGTAATTGTTCTCTCTTTAGAGTTGAAGGATGATAACCCTCACCACAGATATCTGCAACTTTAAACCACTTATTTGTACTCCATTCTGGAGGTATTTGAATCTGACTTCAGACACTCTGACCCTAATGATCTCAACTCTGATTATAAGTATTATGAAGTGCAGGATCCAGACAGACTGTTCAGGTTTAGCAGTGATTTGAATTCAGCAAGTTGCCTCATCTGAGCAAAATACTTACTTAATACTATGTTCTTAAATCTAACTAAAGTTTCCCCCCCTTAATTAATTACATATGTGATTTTTTTTCTGCTTCATTTTACTGTGTCACATAATTAAACATAACATCTGTTTTTCCCAAGCCACTGGGCACATCTACTGCTAGCACATATTTAGTGGTTGTGTTGTAATGGATTCCCAGTTGGGCATGTTGCAGTAAACCAAGGCTTGGCTGATACAATGTCAGTAAGCGCTCTAAGGAAAACAGACAAATCTAAGGATTGCTTGTGCCTATAAATGTAGAATAATCAGGATGCATTTGCAAAAGAAACAAACCTGTTCTGGGTTTGTTTGCAGGTTGCTTCTCTTAAGTTAGTTCGTTCATTAGAGTATCTCAGAAACCGAGGGTTGAGTGTCATCTCAGGAGAGTAGTTTATCCAGTCCCTCCATGCTGGGACAGGATTAGTTATCAATAATGGGAACAGACTAGAAGTGGAAGAATATTTTTCTGAGACAAGCAAAATGCAAAATCAAGTAGATTAATTAGAGCAGATCAGCTTCAAAGGCTCCCTGGTCTTTAATATATTGATCACAGTGTTCAAAGTTCTTCATGATGCCTCCTCTCCAAAATATGTTCCTAATTGAATATTGGACTATATTCTGATGAAACCTCATGCAAATTGCAAGTGTTAAGTGAATGTCAGAATTAAAGGCAGCAGTTTCAGTACTCAGAGTGCAAGTCTGTGATTTGAGCCTTCTTTTTTTTTGAAGTGAAGAAATAAAGTTGCAGAGATTCGCAAGTGTTGTGCATGGTCCATGAAACAACATGGACATCAGAGTATTTATCCTTTATTGTTGCAAAATGGAGTCATTCTTAGCAAAGTCAACAGAAAGGGTTTGAGACTTTGAGTTTGGGCAGTGATGACAGTAGGAAAGGAGGTTCAGGACTTTAGTGCACATGTGAGTTAACAAAGATCAGGCCAGTGCAATCCCTCAGATTCCTTGCAGAAGTAGCAGAGGTCTGTTTTGGCAAGCCTTCTCTCCCTTCTCACCAGGTTTTTTGCTTTGTTGCCTCCATAAGACAGTCGAGGAAACTCGTCATCCTGTAGGATGGGAGGTGAGCAGCAATTCCATTGATTAAAAAGGGCTGTGCAATCTGATTCAGAGAAGGTTATTTGATCTGTACATGCTGCTTCAGGCTCCTCAGCATGCAATGAGAACTAGGGGCACTATTGATCTGACACTAAGAGGAAATCTTACTGTGGGTACTGTGGAAGTTGAAATAAAGGGTTAGGTCAAAAAAAAAAAAAGCCTTATAATTCTGACCCTAACACTTACTGATATCTTTACAAAGAGAGAGACAGTTCAAAAGCAGCTGTGTTGTGTTTCCCCTTCTCCCTGTCTTTTTCCTCACCAAGCCTGAGGGTCACAGTGACTTGTTGTGCACAGATGTCTGCTGGTGGGCAGCCCCCATTAGCTGGGGATGGCCTCAGCAGATGGCTGTGTGGCTCTTCTGGCCCTCGGGCTCTGACACATACCCTTTTTGTCCTGGCAAAAAGTAGTGCACATATGATAACCACCAGTTCCTTCTGAACTTGGATCAATAATTTTAGTTAAGAAAAAAATGGGGGAAGATACTAAAAAAGCTAAAGCATTTATTCAGACATTTTAATAATGAAAAATAACAGCCTGTTTGTCTTGACATAGTCTAGATAAAAAGTTTCTCATTTTCATTTCAAGAGAGAACTCTTTTCATTTAAAATTGATCTACATCTAAAAGGAAGGGTAACAAGAGAGCAACATAACTGAAACACTGATTTTTCTTTTGCCTGAGAAAAACTTCGAAGGCTGACCTAAAAAAGTTTATCTGGTTCTGGACTTTGTTGTTGTTCTTTTTGGTACGTGACAATTAACAAAGGAAAGAAGATATTCTGCTGCATTTTTCCTTCATTCAATTGTGGTCTCCATCTTCCCTCCCACTCCCACTCGCCAATCCAGTTGAGCTAACACATTTCTTTGACCAACTCTAGATGTGAATGAGAGCCATTAAGTGATATTTATTCATCACCATTATGCTTTCCTTAAATCCTCACAAAATTCTTACTCTCTTATAATCTATTTTTCCAACCAACTTCTCAAGCAGTGACACTCAGCAGAGTCACATTTGCAGGTAGGAGTGGAAGGCAGCAGCCTACACCTGGCATGATCCTAGTAAGTTATAAATAGTCCATAGATCTTCTTATAAGTAGTTATAAATAGGATTAAAAGGCTTTTTCTTTTCAATGGGTAGTAAGACTATTCCCCTTATGGGGAGCATTGGAGAAGGCAGATAGTATATATTCCAGTGAAAATTTCCTGTACTTGCCATGTGAAGTCACAGAGCACATAACTCAGATGTGATACTGACCTTTTCATCATGTTGCAAAGCAGGGCTTACTTCGTCATCTAAGCATGACATGTGAATATATCTCCATTTTCTTTCTATCTGCATTCCCTTGGGTAAAGATTTCAGCTTGCCATAACTTTAGCGACCCATCTAGAGAGTTCAGTTCTCACTGTTCTTGGTGAAAATTTCTTTTCTTCCTGTTGTCATGGATTACCCTATTATACCAGCATGTACTATTTGAACAGCTATTGTTAATCTCTTGAAACTGAAGCATATTTGAAATTACATGTGAGTACTTTCAGTAGTGAGACTACCATAAGCCTTAAAATCGTAACCTGTTTTTCTACCTCTTCTGTCCAGAGAAAGAAACCAACCAGTGTGAAAGAGAGAGGGAGGCATGACTACTTGAGAGAAAGATCTTTAGAAGTGTAAATTCCCTTAATAGATCAGAAATATTTAAGTCTATTTGGCTTATACAGCAGCATAACTGTATTGCACTGTGAAATGGACCACAAGCATCTTGGCCTAAGGGTGTCAAGGTGGGCCTTGGGTGATTTCTGCTCTCATCTGAACAGATGCCCTGTGGTCCATAACTGTGGAGACATCCTTTGCCTCACTGATTCAACCTGTTATTCCACAAACACCTGTTTGATGACTTTTGTCTTCTCCCCTTTTTAAACACTATTCTTCTTTTGAGATGTCTTCTTTCACTTGCTAGTACTTATAACTTTATTCCGATGGTGTACAACTTTATTGTAGTCCATGATGACTTCCTTGAGGAAGGGCTTTCATCTGTAGTTACCTAAGTCTGGTCTTGCAGGGAGCATGAAAAAGTTTGCAATAAGAGCCCTGCTCACAAAGGAGGAATGAGACATTAAATGAGGATCACCAAGTGAATTGATATTAATGTCTAGCATGGCCTATGGAAAAAAAAATCTATGCCAGATGTCTCTCTTTACCACAGACTTGCTTTGGAGTCACTCATGCAGTTCAAGCAATTTGGAAAATACTATCTAGTTAGCACAGTGGTGCACAGCAGCTTGAATTTGCAGAAGTTCACTGCTTCGTTAACTATTCACTTAGCAATGAAGCTGCAAACAATGTGAATATTAATTTTTCTCTGTTGCCCTAATCTAAAAAAAAATAAAAAAATCTGATAATCTGTTATATGACTCTTGTATCCCTCTAATTGTTAAAAAAGGGTGTTGGAAAACTTGTCTCTTACAGGTTGTACCAGACTGCAGCAATGCTTTTCTGTATTCAGCCAAGCTGAATTTTGATTATTGTCCAGCTTATTCCCTTTGTGCTGCCAGCATGGGCTTTTTGTCTTTTCAGGCATTCAATCTCTGTTTTGCTGATGCCAGAGTTCAGCTTTTTTTGCCCTGTGTTTGAAATATTGTTTTCTTCAGAAGCTGTAGGTCATGTACTTACCTACGGATTCTCACAGACACTTAAGGTCAATGCCTTCCTATTTTTCACCAGTATATTATTGTCATCTCTCTATTGCAAAGCATTCAGTATGTGCTCAGTCAAACAGTGATGTTAAACTCCTATCTCAGTGGACTAAAAGGTTATTTAGTCCACTTATATAAAATGTGAATCCATCCAAGGTCCTGTTCTAATAAAGACTTACACTTGAAATCATACACTGACCACTGCCACTGAATTCAGGTGGTTAATTAACCAAGACATAAAGATTTGCCAAAGCATAAACACTTGTGGATCCGGTGTCTTCAGGTGACTGGTAACTTATTTGATGTTATTTACATAATACTGGTGTTCTGGTAGCTGAGATAACCCAAAGGTATAAACAAGGCGAAAACTGTAGGGGTTTGGAAGAATATTGTGATTCACCAATAGTTACAGTTAAAAAGTCCCCTTTCAAACACAGGACCAGGGTTTGTACATTCAGCATTGTCTGTATATGGAGGGGGTTTGTTCCAGTTGTGCATTACCTACTTATTCTCTGTAAATGCCAACATGAAGAGAAGAAAATCCTTTGTGCCCCAGAATTGCCAGTGAGCCTCCCTGAATTCTGTCTTTGAACCTTTCACCCCTGAAGAAATCAATGTATCTCATATTTCCAGTGCTCAATTTCCTTTAAATACTTCTTGACAAGAGGAAGGATGAGTTCCTTTTGGCCTGAAGAGCATATAAAGAAAACTACTTTGGTGGGACCACAGGTGAGAAGCAGAGAGTGCTTGCATGAGTCAAGCGCTGCCTTCGAATTATTGCAGCACCTGGGGTGCCAGATCAGTGCTCCACCACCCACAAAGGACATGCCAGCTCTGCAACCCCACAACACAGACCCCTGGGGACACCCCTGGCAGGTGAGGGAAAGGAGACCAGCCATACCTGTGCTTACCCACCTTCCCTTTCTGTCTTTGTTTATGCCTGTAAAGTGGCAGGTTGACCCCAAAGTCCTCATCAGCATAGCAGTGGTGCAAATCTGTGACCAATACAGGTTTGCTCACTAGCAGCTCCCTAACTCCAACCCTTAATAAAGCTCTAAGATAGAAGACAGATGAAAGAAGTTTTGTTTTCAATGTGGGTAGCAAAACACTGGAACAGGTCAACCAGAGATGTGGTAGATGCCCCATCCCTGGAAACATCTGAGGTCACACTGGATGGGGCTCTGAGGAATCTGATAGAGTTGAAGATGTCCCTGCTTATTGCAGGGGGATTAGAGTAGATGGCCTTTAAAGATCCCTTCCAATCCAAACTATTCTATGATTCTCTGATTATAACAGCAGAAAACATGGGTAAAAGGTAACAGTTGAGCACCGGAGAACCCTCTGGCCCCAATGAGGGGTGCCAGTGCTAATTAGGAGGGCTGGTCCCGGGCTGTGTGTATTTGCGGCGGGTGAGCGGGGTGGGGGAGTGGAAGTTATCCCCGAGTGACCGGGTGGTCCGGCTGGGTCCAGCCCGGGGCTGGAGGCGGGAGTGCGGCGATGCCCACGAGGAGGAGCCCAAGGGATGCTTGGCGAGAGGCTCCGCGCAGTGCCGGCGGTGTTTATTTATTTCAGAGGTCATAAAAACGTGGCATGGCATACGTGTAGGACAGGGTTCAAACACGCCTTTTAGAAAGCTTGTTACCCAGGCAATCCTGTGCTACTGCAAGGGGGTGTCCGTGCATGGTAAGGTAGTAAAATATATACTGTGCTTTGTAGAACATAAAGCAGTATTAAAATGAAAGAAAGCATATAAAGCATAACTAATAAATGTAATGCCATGCCTGTTACATTTTTGGCATTCCAGTGTATGAAAATCTGCTCTGTGAATGTACCTGAATCTTTCTACTGCTGTTTTTGTTAACAATCATCTCAGGAGAACGTTGTGTAAATCATGACAGGAATCCTCCTCTGGTACATCAGTTTAACCAGCTGACTTTCTTCATCTGCAAGTAGGGTAAAATCTCTAAAAAACAGTTACCATTAGTATTTTGATGTTCATTTTGTTGTGGGCAGGAAGAATTTTTGTTAAAGTCTAAGTGAAGCCCATTCTCCTCAGAGCTTTGACTCAAAGTGGACTTTTGTTTGGTGTTCAGGCTGTGATTTCAGAGAAAGATTTTTCATTTTTTTCATGTTTACTGCTTTGCTAGAGTCAGACCAACTTATTCTAGCAGGGAAAGAACATTTCTCCCCAGGCACTCAATAATGTATTTTAGAGCTCAGACTGATGCAGGGTTCATTCATTCAGTGCTGGAGTGTCTTGATTTTGAAACATACCAGTAGAAAAACAGACATCCTGGTTTGGCCTTCTAGGTCTTGCTGCTCTTTTAGCTAAAGTGAATACGAGAGTGGAAATTGGTTATTTCTTCCTGTGACCGCTCTGTACTCATCCAGTTTCACAGGTGGTTACAAACCAAGTTAAGTTTGGTGGTCCATGCACAGTCTCCCTGGAGATGCAGAACTGGTGTGCAGTTTTTTAATGATTCCTGAAGCATAATCTTGCCTGCTTGCTCTACAATCACTTTACAGAAAACTTTGAAAAGAATTATAAAGAAAATAAGGAACTCTGTTGTCAGTGATGTGGATCAGGGCATGCACTGAAAAACAGCCATGTAAGCCAACCTGAGCTCAGAATTAGACCTGTCAGCTTGCACTGTGCAGAAGGGTATTGTCCCCTCTGGAATGCTCACTGATGAAGGCATCTGGTCATCTGTGTAATGTAGTAATCACTTTCACAATGGGATTATAAACCCTGTTTATAAATACAGTCTGTTCATTTGCATGATTTTGAGTCACTGGTTTGATACTCAAGCCCTAGGCTGAGACACTCATGGGTGTGAGTGCATGCTAGATGTACATTAAGCTGTAATCCTTATTATCTCCATATAACTTCAGGAGAGCATGTGATGCAATTTTTTTCCACCTCCAAGTCCATCCGACTTTTTGTACCCGTTCAGAAGTAACTAAAGAGAAAAGCTAAAACAGGATGCCAGTATACTTACACAATGACTCAGTAAATTCTGCCAGCCTCACTCTGCGGATTGTAAGGTAGAGATACCTTCAGCAAGACATAAATGAGTTTTTCATTATTTAACCTTGCTGACATGTTATAAACATCTCCAAGTTGAGTAGAGCATTCAAGAACAGACCTTCTGGAGTAGCCCCAAGACTCATATTTAAAAGTTTCCCACCTGAACACGCTAAGTTTGCAGACATGTATCTCACTTGCAAACCAAGTCTTTTACCCTGTAAACACAATGGCACAGAAGTATGCAAAGCACAACAAAGATTGCCAAAAATCTGCTGCATGTTTTCAAGGATCTCTGAAAATTTATTTCTGTAGTTGATTTGCACTATTTTATTTCCCCAGGGCTGAGTCACTGTCAGGAATAAGAAAAGAGCTTTTGTGAATTCATTGCTCAAAAGAAAGACACTCCAAACTGGGTTTATGGCTGGAAGGAGAAAGGGAAGAAATGTGCAAGACTGACAAAAGCCTTCACATAGGTTGTGTTATTCAGTCACACGAAGATAAAGCCGGGGCTGGAGATGCTGCCTGTTTGCCCAGTGAAAGAAGTTAGATGTGCATCTAGGAGATTTCCACCCAGTGCTCTGGGTGTACTGACTACAGAACCCACCCAGCCTCATGCTTCACAGCCTGCTCATTGCACCCATGAAGACTGAGGAGGCAGAAGAGCTGGGACAATAATCCCTATTACATGTGAACTTCTGTGAGCACTCCTGGAAGGCCCTTGAACCAGGAGAGGAGGAGACATCAGGCAAGAAAGAGCAACATGAAGAGGAAGAAAATCCACTTGCTTTTCTAGAAAAGCTGACGAGAATGTAAAATGCTAGGAATAGAAAAGGTAGGATTGAAAGAGATGCTCCTGGCAGCCTAGAGCATGTGGTGGCAGGCAAGGCTCAAAACACATCATTTCACACAACAGGCACCACACTTCGTTATTACTGTTTTTTCTACTGCATTGGTTGACAAAATGTCTAATGCACATGAATAAACCACTTAAGGTGATGGGAAAAGTCCTGTTCTGTGCATTATTCATGTCACAGTAGCACCAACACCTGGAGGTGCTGAGGAGCACCTAGGTTTAGATTCCTGAGGTCAAGTGTTGAGATGAATTTTCTGTAGTGTTCTGTGGTACAACTCTGAGTTGGCCTAAAACCACCTACTAAAGAGGCTTCTGACCTGCAGCACTTTACAAAAAGTGCCTATGTAGTGGAAACCTGATTAAATCCATCTCACGATTCTTATGATCATCCTCAGTCAAATGTGGCATCAAGGGAAGGTCCAAAACATTAGCATAGGTTATCAGGTCTCTTTCTGTTTTTTTTCTCAGGCAGCAATGTTCAGACTATTTATGGAAAGAAATATCTATCATCTTGAAATTTAGAAGCTGACTTTGACTCTCAGTTTTCCTCTCCTGCATGAATATTTGAATTCATCTTGGAAACTGGTTCAACAACATCAGTCAGCTGGCACTGACAGCTTCTGAAATACATTGTGAAGCTTGACAAAAACAGCATAAAGAGGATTAAATCAGTCTTGGAAGTGTAAATGTCAGTAACATGGTGACCTTAAGGTTGGAAATAAACATTTTTATGTGCAAGTAAAAACATATGTAATATTTATACATACGTAATAAACACATACAGTAGAGACTGATTTTCAGGGCAATATTACACACCTTGACACTACCCCTTCACATACAAGTTTTGCTGATTCTTTCCTTAGGAAAGGCTTCTAAAATTTTCTCCCATACATAAGCTTTGAATTTTTATTGAATATAAAATGATAAATTAAAATTGACATTTCTGTGCCACCTGCAGTGTGAGGATTGCTGTCAGGGACTGTTAACCAATTTAATGCCATACAGAATTAGCCACAAAAAGGAAAAATGTGAAGCTTTATGTCTTGAAATTCAATGATGCATTTAAAGGAGAGGGAAATTGAGTTACTTGGCCTTTAGTTACTTTGGTCTTTTGAATGCTCTCCTGGAGAAAAAAACAAGCTTTTTCTTCAGATCCTGATCAATTTGTTTAAAAAACACTTTGTAGAAATGTTGAGGAGTTTTTTTCTGTGTCTTTTTCAGTTTAGGATGCTGTTAAATGCCCAGGGAATTCTCTTCCTCTGCTGTGGTGGTGCATGGTAGAGCCTCTCTTGCTTTGGCAACATTTGCTGATGAGAGAAGGACTAGAAAAGTGTGTGCATGGTTTTGGGAGAGTGCTGTTAGTGCCATCTCTTCTTCTTCTGAGTGAGGAGCACCTCTGAGCACTGCTTACCTCTGGGGCTTGGTGACAGTCACCTTCCCTGTCATTACAGGGACCTACGCAAGATCCTTCACTTTGATTTCCAATTATGTTTCTAGTTAAATCCCTTGAGAGGACAACCTTAGAAAGGAAACCCAGCTGAAAGGCATTAATTTTCCCTTAAATAAAGTCACAGGTCCTCCAAGTTCTGGCCTGGCTGGTTTTTGGTGGAAGTGAAGATGGTGTGAAAAGTTTCATAGATTTTTTTATTCTCAGGCATGAGAGCTGTCACCAAGTCCTCCCTCTCTCGTAGCTCCTGACACCGGACAACATCGCTCATGTGACTTCTGTCCAAGAGGGGAACTGTGACTGCGTGAAACATTGACGAGTCTGGCTGAACAGGCAGAGCTGTGCAGTCATCCCAGAGCACTGCCCTTGGCCCCAGCTTTCAGTAAATCAGGTAGTCCTTTTAGGCTAGTTAGTGTAAGCTAGCAATAATCTTAAAGCCTGATAGACATAGTGTCACTTGCAAGAATTTTCCAAGATGTCAGAAATCTGTTGTCTACCATCACCCACATCCCCAATTTACTTGGACAAATGTTCCCTTCAAACTTTATTATTTTCCAGTTTTAATTCCTTACACCTGTGTCCACACTGCTGGTGAAACATCTGTTCTCCAGTTTTGCAGCTGGAAGCTTGAGACCCTCTCTCTGTGACATGAAGTGTAAAAGGTGTCAACTATGTTTGGATTGGGTCTGAGAGATTTTCATTATTTTTTCCTCTAAGATCTTTACACTGGGATTGTTGTGGCCATCATGAACAGATAACCATTCTGCCTCTGAGGGAGCAGTGACAAACTGCTTGGCCAGAAACAACGTGCTAAGGATTTGGATATACATATCTTAATAAAAAGGAGAGTAGAAATTAATTTTGTTTTGACCTTTTTCCTCTTTAGTGAGTATATGACTCCCTTGTCACAACCTTTAACTATACGTTTTGCCCCTCAGGCTTAAAAAATCTTAATTTTACTGAAACCTCCATTTCAAAGTCTTCCTGTAGACCGGGCTGAAACACTGCATGGGAAAGCAATGGACCTAAACTAATGGGAAAAAAAATTGTATTTTTTAGGTTTTAACATGGTGCTAGGAAAAACTATTTGACACCATGGGCTGCACAGCTGCTGGGGAAAAGTGCTCTTACGCCAAGAGAAATGTTTCCCAAACTGCTGCTGGCCCTTGTTAAAGCTGAATATATTTCTCGCTTTGAGTGTAGTGAATATTTGGTGACAAGTGTTGCTGACAGCTTTTAGGTGTTGCAGCCTTAGAGGGAGAAGTAGTTCTAAGCAAATCCATAGGCTAGATCCATCTTGTTTGATAACTGGAAATGAGGGGGATTTATAAGGAAGGCCCTGAGGAGACGAAGGGTGCCAGGATGTTATTTCTGTGAGACTTTGGGGTCCTGTCTCTGACTTTGAGGATCTTACTAGACGCTAGTTCTTTAAATATTGTTTTAATGAGAGTAATTTTTGTCTTACTTATGCTTATGATTATGGTGTGATTATGCTGGAATTACTAAGTCCTAGTTTTTGTTTCTGTTCAAAGATGAAAGAAGAGGGTTTGGCTGGTATGTTGGCTGCTTAGAGGAGGACCACAGAACTCCCAAACCTGGATTCTGACCATAGTTTCATTCTGCAATAAAATAAAATACTAAGTTCATAGGTGACTAAGCAGAGAAGATTTCAAATAATTTTGTTTTCCTTTAACTGCACTTATTTTTGCTGAAAAACATTTCCCATCATTATGGTCTCTGAATTACCAAGTCAGAAAAGTTCTTTTAGCTGTTTTTTACCAAACATGTGATAGATACTGAAACCTTCAGACAAGAGAGCTTGGCCTTTTTGGCCATGTACATACTTACACAAGGTCTCAGCCAGTCTCTGCTGAGTACAGTACCATAAACCCACAAAATGTTCAGTTTCCAAGGAAACTGAAAGCTCCACTTTTTGACGAATGCACACAATTTATTACTCATTTCTACTACCACACTACTTTCTAACTATTTCTCCAGCTAGAAGAATATGTGTTTTCTAATACAAAATGAATTGAGGAGCTGGTGGTTGCTGTAGGACAGAGTTTTTCTAAGATCACCATGGTTTCACCCTAACAGTGCATAGCACTTATTCACCTACCTCCCCAGAAAAGGTGCTTGATAACTGTGGTTCAGAAGTGAGCTCCAGGGGAAGTCTGCCAGCTTGGTGGCCCCATGACCTTGGGCCACATATTTAAGGGTAGGCAGATAAGGACTCAATGAGACTTTCAAAAGCTCTTAGGCATCTCTTTCACCTTGAAATCAACTCATTACCACAGCTGCAGCCTGTCAAGACAGTGAAGTGAGAGCTAACAGAAAAATCTCTTCCTCTATTATACCAATGTTCAACAGAGAAAAGTATGGCACATGTTCTTTCCACCTCTCACCAGAGAAGTGCTTGGTGCTTCAGAAGGTGCGTAGCTGGATGGCCTGAGAGCCGCTCTCTGCTAATGTTACCGTCTCTGCTAAGCGCTTTTACTGAGCTTCCTGCGTCTGGGTGCCCCTTGCTCAGAGGGACAAAGCAAAGGGAGACAGCATGGGATTTTATCTGTTGGCTCAGTGACAGTGTGGGTGGTTCTCACTGGTCAGACTGGTCAGACTCACCAGCAGAACACAGGTCAGGTGATGCACAGTGATTGCCCAAGGCAAGCATCTGCACACATGGCAGCATTGTAATGCCTGATGTGTGGACACTCAGGACTAACTGTGCACTCGTAGCTACTGTGAGAGAATTGTGGTAAGCAAAAAGACGTTTTTTGCTGGGTTCTGAAAGCCTGACTTTTAAATGCCTTACTGTACCTGAAAGAAATGCTTCAGGCTGAAGTGAGACTTACTTCTATCTCCTGTGACAATCCAGAACACAACATTTCTATGAGGATACTTACATATTTCCCATGTGCAGTGGGAAAGGAGAAACAGTTAGCTGGCACACGCTGCACCCTTACTAGAGCTGCACAAAGATGCAGGACTGCATTAAGGGCAGATGAAAGCTGTGTTTGTAAACCTCAAGGTGAATGCTGTAGGATCTGCTTACCCTGAAGGATTGAATGGTAAATAGCTAGTACACATTTTAACCAACATAATTGTTGCAAGTTTAGGAAGCTACAACTTGTTTTTCAGGAGTGCGTAGAATACTGAAGGTTTGGAGGACAGCTAAAACTTTCAACTATGTTAGAGTTGGACAGGCATTTGGCTTTAAGCTGAGGGCAAATGAGAGCTAAAACTGGAAATTCAGGTTTTGAATTTGGTTGCTGATATCCAATAACTAAACCTGGTAACTTTTCAGAGCACAGTGTCAGAAATTAAACATTTATGTTGTTGTTAACTTTGCTGGATTGGCCAATTCTGGTCAATTCTGTCCAAAGTAGGAAAAGGGGGCACGTCCTAGAAACCCCTTAAGTCCCAAATCAGGACAGGTTCATATTTCAGATCCCCATGTTGCATAAAATTAGCCTAGTGGGAATTCCATGTTTGGAATCTGATCTATCCCTAGTCAGAATGGATTTGAATAGTATCAGGACTGCCATACACTGAATTAATGCTGCTAGAAGCTTTCAAAGTGCTACACTTCTGATGTAATTTTCTCCTTTCGTTCTCATTTCATAAGCTTCATTCAAGCCGTTTTCCCAAAAACACACCACTCAGCTTCATCTTGTCTGTGGTTGATCCTGGACAGCACAGAAAAAAAACAGTTTAAGTTTTCACCTCAGGCCCCAGATGGCAAAGTACCTGCCGTAGCTGCCAGTAAAGTAATGACAATTGGCATTACCACAAAATTACTTCAAAGGTAGCAGCCATTAAAGAACATCCCTTTTAATATAGATTGATGCTTTCACATTTTTGGCATGTTTTGCTGCTTTTGAGGCTCATTTAATTTGTTAGAATCTGTTTTTTCAGTCAGGTTAATTTTTTTCTTCTTTAAGCTTATACACTGTATTTAATCAATTTAATAGAACAGGATAAACCCCTGAGTGACCTGCTCTGATGTAATTAATAAATTACACTCCTTGAGTAGTATATTGGACTAGGTGACCTTCAGAGGTCCTGAATTTTCCCGTGATGTAATTAAATGCAGGAAAGTTATGATAAGAAGTCTGAAATTTGAACTCCCACATCTCACTAATATCGCCTCAGTGAAAAAAAACCTTGCATCCTCTTGTGGCATTGTTATCTTTCAGAAAAGAAAATAAGTTTAAATGGCATGATATCTGTCGAATGCCAGGTTTATTGTCTCAGTTCATATTAACATCATTACTTTCAGCTGTGTTTCCTAGTACCACATATGATGAGTGTATCCAGTTCAACTCAAGGCAATTGCCTCATGTGTGAATATGGTTTTATAGTAATAAATAGTAGCTCTTGGATGCTCACACATAACTATCTCAAGTTATCCTGAAACCAAATTGAAGTGTTCATGTGGTTAGTGAAAATTATTTTGAATTAGCCACATTAGCTCTTCTGGAGTCAGAGGAAATCTGAATTCTGGTGTGTTAAATGATTTTGCTGTGTGGAAATATTTAGTCCCATACAAAACTCTTGCTTTATCTCACTCTCTGACTCTGTTTCTGTAACTTTATTTGCTCACCAGGATACTGAATAACGTTATAAAAAGATGTGTACAAAGACCCCTTGTCCAGAAAAATCAACATATTAAGACTAGGGACTGTCTGGGACACAAACAAAATTCAAAAATGGCTGGAAATGTATACCCTTTTTCAAGGGCATAAATCCTTAATGATATTGCTTTTTTTTTCTTAGACAGTGTTCAGCCGGTTCTAGTTCTATGCAAAATCATAGGGTATCTAGTCCTCTCCTCTCTTTTCCATCACCACCTTCGAAATTCAAAGCAGATTTTGTGTGAAACTGTTTGTTTATTTTTGAAAAACAGCTAGACTGAGTGAAATGTGCCACTATCACAGGCATATTTTGGGGGAAAAAAAGTCATTAGAATTAATTTTTGTTTTTAATTTCACACTGCACTCAGCATTAAAATTTTATTCAATGCTGTTCAGTATAGAAAAGTTACCTTAGGAGTATCCTTAACTCACTTAGATGTTCTCCTAATTTCAATAGCTCCTGGAGGAGTACAGTTTGTGACCTAAGGAAAACACAATCCTCTTTACTGGCTATAAGGAAGCTGAGATTTTCCAACAGATCTGCAAAATAGCTTTTTCTATAAAACAACAAACAGCCCTTATACTGTAACTAACCTATTAACCCTAGATTGTGAAAAATGTAAAAATTATCTCTAAAAGTGTTAGTGGAGTGACCAAAAAAAATCTGAAAAAGGTAATGATTATGAAAAAAAAAAAATTTCAGTTTGGTCCATTTTTTAAACACTTGTACCTGAGTTTTGGCATCAGAACTGTAGCGCAGGTTCTTCATGCCCTTTCCACTTCCTGTGGACCAAGAAATCTGGACTGTATCCTCCCCTGAGCACTGTTGTTTTTAGAAAAGGGAGTACAAGGGGATCTAGACTACCATCCCTCTGATACAGGACAGTAGTTCATGCAGATTCGTGTTATTTTTTAATTGACTTAAACCAGAATGTTGAGCACAAATGGGAACTTAGGGGCAAAATCCTTTCTTAGTGATAGGCAAAAAGTTATAAAAAAATTAATGTTACCTCTCCTCTCCAGTCATTTTTAGAAGTCTATTTTCTCTTCAGAGACTCTTCTACAAAATAAAAACAACAAACCAAACCAAACTTGCTGACTAACTCTGTTGGAGAGAAGCATATTCTGGCAACACTTTTTTCCATCCCCTGACAGTATTTAGTCTTGTGCCAGGAACTGGGGTCACATAGATTTATCCATGCTGGTCCTATGCCATCAAGACATTATAGATGTCAGAAGGTTAAATAAGTACTTTGTAACAGCCTCATCCTGTCATCTGGATAAAGTGGAGTTTATAACTGCACTGTGAATAGCGAAATTAGCTGAAGCTGTGTTGTTTGAACCGTGCTGAAGAAGTCGACTAGTATTATCACAAATGTGAGTGACCGATGAAACAAACAGCAGGAGATCAGAGATGGCATTTCTGAATTTGTCTTTTATTTTTTTGCATGAGGAAAAGAGAAGAAGATGTTCTCCAGCTGTGTAGAAATAGAGTTCAAAACAGAATCACTACCCCATTTTGTGCAAGCCACTGGATTCTTTGGAGGTTTGGTTAGAATTCAGGTAATTAATATAGAGCAAAAGGAAATTACTATTTTTGCTAAAGACATACTTCATTTTTCTGGCTGAAGTTAGCTTATTTTGTTGGAAACTGTGGCATACTCTATTTGTTTCTATATAGCAGGGAAGATAAAATGCTTTGAAGTATTACAAGCCAAGCTTTTTAGTGGGGTGTAATTCTTGAACTCCCTTGGAAAAAAAAAAAGGAGTTACCACAATTTGGAAAGTTTCTTATGAGTTCTGGTTGACATTGTGAAACTGATGTGCCATGAATAGGTGTTCGAAAATGTCATCTGATTTTGAGGCTGCATACTGTATATGAGAGAAACTGAGTCTCCACATTTTCATTTTTGATGGAGGCTCATTTCTAATTTCTGAAACGGGGAATTTAACCTGAAAAGACATGAATTTGGAGAATGCGTTCTCTGTCCAGGAGAAACCAGAAGCATTAATGGTGCCCTGTTATGTAGTGACAGAGTTTGGGGGATCAGGGCCTATGAGGAAATCAGCCAGGAGAATCACAAGGGACAAGCACCAGTTTGCAGCCTAGGGACCTTTTGAGACTGGAGTAGACTATTCCAGCTGGGAGAGACCTACAGTGATCATCTAGTCCTTTCCCATAGGAGTACCAGAGGAGATCCCATGCCCTCAGCCTGCAGGACAGCAGTGGATGGAGAGTTCCATCAGGCTAGACTTGTGCGATATCCCATCCCTTAGAAAGGCCTCAGAAAAAATATAAAACCATGGGAAGAATATAATAATACTTTCCCATAATACTTTGAGTTGCAGAAGTAACCTGCATTACCTCAGGGCGATTCTCCCCTCTGAAAATCTGCTGTGGTCTCATGAATCTTGGGCACCCATATAGGTTGTTGTTATTTTTTATTTAGGCATGCAGACTACCTACGTCCCTACTGTGTAAAGTCATGGTCCCCAACCCACAGCAAGTTATTTACGTGGTGTCTGACATTGCTTGCAGAGACAGGAAATAAAGAAGTTAATTCTGAAATTTGCAAAGGATTTCACAAGGAAACTTTCAGGGGAAGGAGGTGCCTGCAGCACTTTATGTGGTCAGCACAAAAACGTGTTGCTCAAGAGCTGTGGAAGTCTGAAAGGAGACCTAGTCAGCAGTATCTGCTGAAACTAGGCATAAACATGTTTCCAAACTTCCGCAGAGCTGCTCAGTTTGCTTTCACCCCCCTACCACTGCAGAGATGACTGGAAGTGGAGCTCCAGCAAGGGATTTCACTCAGGCTACTGAGTGCTCAGTGCCAGTGCTGGGAATATGATGGTCCTTAGCTGACAATCTGCATTTCTGCAGAAAACTGCCAGGGAGTTCACAAAGTAGTTAAAAGAGGAGGACAGAGTTACAGCTACTCAGACCAAGGAAACTTGATCTCGCTGTGCTGGGGTGCAAACATAGCTCCCAGTGAAGTGGCAGAATATTTCATTCTCTCTCTTTCTATCTGGATGCTGGAAATGTAATGGAAAGCATTAAAGTGTTCTCAGGGCACTGAGGCGAAGATTTGCACATAGTGATCAAAGTAGTCCTCTTCAAGGTGATCTCAATTGCATTATCTCTGGAGAAGAGCAGTGACATTTCTACCGAGCAGATTTCTGCCCTGCTCTGCTTGGCTGTGTCTGACTAGTGAATCAGAGTTTGTATACAGTCTCATGAGCTGCTGTTGCTTGCCCACATAAGGATTTTTTTATGAAGATTTGAGAAAGGTCGCATGTTATTAAAATTCAGGGTGCACTGGGCCTTATCAACAGTTAAAAAATTTATCAAGCCGCAGCCCATCAATAATCACAGCAGACGGCGTTGTGGACTTAGCTCAATTTCTGATAATAGCAATGTTGCCACCATATTAACTCGAAAGATAGATGGAAATTAGAATATGATTAATCATTGTTAGCCTTGCTTGGCTGATGCGTTTTTGCCTTTTAGGTAATGTATATGTATGATTTTTTTGAATGCACAAATATCTATTATGCATGTACTGCCACACAGTTTCTTTCAGATTTAGTTAAATAGAAGAAATCATTTTCAGCAGACTCAGGCAGTTTGAATACTTTGCATTGCCATCACAGACGAGCAAAACTTAGCAGTATTCCCACACATCTTGTGCATGCAATTTTTAGCAGCATTCATTTCTACTTTCAAAAGTGCACCATAGGTGTTTTAAATCACTGACATATTATGAATATTCCTTGTACTTTTTCTTATGTCTAATCCCATAGCTTTTTCCGTGAAGTGAAGGTGAAAGGAAGGCAAGGGTGTTATTTTGTAATACCTGGATTCTTCAGGATAAATACCATTGTTAGGATAAATATCTACACAAGATTGTTGTGGTTTAACCCCAGCTAACAACTAAGCCTCATTCAGCCACTCACTCACTTCCTCCCTGGTATAAAGACAGCTTAATAGGGAAAGCAAAAGCTGTGCGCACAAGCAAAAAAAACCAAGTTCATTTACCACTTCCCATAGGCAGACAGGTGTTCAACCATCCCCAGGAAAGCAGGGCTTCATCATGTGTAGTGGTGGTTGGGAAGACAAATGCTATTCCCCCTTTCTCCTTCGCCCAGCTCTATGTGCTGAGCATGGGGGCATATGTTGTGGGATATCACACTGGTCACTTGGGGTCAGCTGTCCCAGGTCCTTGTGCACCCCCAGCCCCCTTGCTGGTGGGATGGGATGAGGGGCTGAAAGGCCTTGACTCTGTGCAAACACTGTTCAGCAATAACAAACTCATCCCTCTGTTTCATCAGTACAAACCCAAAAGATTGCCCCATACCAGCTACTGTGAAGAAACTTAATGCTACCCCAGCCAAAAGCGGTACAACAATAAATAGCAAAAAAGAGAAAACTGCTTCTTCATGTTTTCAACAAAACTGGCAATAAATTCAAACGTGCATGATTATCCATTTCTTTTTGAGTCCTAACATTACCCTTGGTAGGGTAGATACATAAATATGTATTTGAAAATAAATGTTTCCATGGGGCTGCAGCATCTGAGAATTTTGAAGACAAGAAAATTTTGTGGAGGTGAAAGATATGAAAAGCTGCTTCAGGCATTGTGGCTTCCACTTATACAGCCTAGAGATTTTTTCCAGCTGTCTGAATTTGATGTGTATCTTCTCCTTTGAATACAATTCAAGGCAAACTGGTTCTGATCTTTATAGTATGAGTTAGTAAAAGCCTTTGAGCAGTTCCAAGGTGCTGTGTAGCTGTTCATCCAGACTTCTGGTAGAAAGCTAAAAGATTTTGATGGGGATTATCAGAGTTCTGTTTCAGGTACCTAAAAGCCTACTCTACCTCCTGTAGGCCAAAATTTTAGAAAAAAAAAATATTTGATGCAACACTGTTTTGTTTATAGGGAAAAAGAAGGATATGTTTCAAGAGAATCTCAAAGGATGTCAGATAAATATATTTCAACTGAAGATTTGGACTCATCTAGGCAAATGAATACTTGAATCACTTAAACTGCTGAACGAAATAAAGTTTGTTTTCTATTGGAATATTCAGGTTTTAAGGTCTTGTTTATTGGATGATAAAGTGACATTTTCTGTTAAAAAAAAAAGATTATTTATTTTGTTGACAATTCAGGTTTAGGCTGTTCAGGGACTAATTTTTTTTATCAGACAAATCTGAGCCTTGCGTTTGTAGTAGTCCCTCATGCTTAAACCAATCTTTTCAAAATGGGTCCCAGTCTTTGATTTTCTTAGGTACATCCATACCACCAACTCCTGCAGTCACAGCAGTGAGGCTGAAGACATGAATTTTAGAGACTGCCACATTCTGTCTTTCTCTGTCTAAGGAAACTCCACTGTCCTTGGCAACAATCCCAAGGCTTTGAGACTTATGGCTGCCTTCTTGAGCTTCAGCTAGGATACTCATGAGCAGAACCACATCATAACCAGTGAGACAGGAACTCAAAAACGCCAAGTTGTTTCATCAGCCTGGAATCTTTATTGCAATCCAACAGTTTCTCCCCACCCAAGTTATAAAATTATTTCCTATTTCTCTCTTCCAAGAGCTGGAGTATTAAATACTGTCTGGAGTTCCTGACAAGATCAGTTATGATTTTTAATATCCTTGGTCTGGGAAATTTCCTTTTCCTGGGTGGAGGCACGAAGTAGAAGCGTACATACAGCTGTAGATGCATGTTACAGTTCTTCAGGCTCTATAGTTCTTTGTCTCCATATGTGTTTAACTTCCCCTGATGTTAATGGAAGCTATGAGTGCCCTTGTGGAAGAATGTTTTGGAGAAGGGAATATTCAGCTAGACGGGCTCTTCCTTGTTAATATATTTTATTGCATTTCTGGAAGAAACATTTTCTTACTGTGGGAAAATGATCAGAAAATAAGCCTGCTTGATGACCTAATCCAAAACCAGTTACACAATGTATAGCCACTGGACAGCTAACAGGATCAGAAATACCTCAGCTTTCTAAATCCATAGGGCCCATTTTTTTTCACTCGCATTGTATTTAAGGCAGCTAATCTCAAAAGAAAGCATGCCCAGAAGAGCTCAACATCATGCACTGGATCTAGTCAATGTCATCAATAGTCATGGGGATGGATGGAAACCCACCATACTTAAAAATCAGTGATTATAATAAAAGGATTGAGCCAATGGTAGGGGCTTAAATGCCAGATTCACCACTGCAATTTGATATTGACAATATATCCATTCTATTCCATTTGCAGTTTTTTAAATTGCAGTTAATTTTTAATTTAAGCAATAGAAAATGCTATACAAGAAGAAAAAATGTGTTTCTGTCATAGCTTCCTGAACTCAGACTAAGTGTAAAATTATTACTACCACTGGTGCTTGAAAATTGCCCATTTTGGTACCAGTACCACATTAAAGTTGAAAAGATTGTTTTGAATTTGGAGACTGAAAAAAAAACAAAAACCCAAACAAACAAACAAACAAACAAACAATCCCCCCAAAAAACAAAAAAAAAAACACCAAAAAACCCCAAACAAAAACCCAACCAAAAAAAAACCCAAAACCAAACAAAACCCAAACAAAAACCAACCAACCAACCAAAAACAAAACAGAAAACCAACAAAGCAAACAAACCAAAAAAAAACAGAAAAAAAAGAGACAGGACATCAGGGAGTTGCACCACCAGGAAGCTTTGAAATGTAACAGGCTTCTGTGAACACTCAATGGTCAATATGAAATAATAAGACTTCAGATGTGGTTTTAAAGAGATCAAAATCTTTACACTAACCAGTTAAAAGAATGTGAGGTAGGAGAACATTTACTTCATACTTGTATTGTCAGCAAAAACACAATTTTCTATAGTCATTTGAAATTACGGGCAATTATAATTACATACCAGAGAGATCTGGAGGCTGGCTGGCTCAGCAGTAGCATTGCTGTGGTGGTAGAGCTATGGCAGCAGGAAAATGCTTTGTGATGGAGCACCTGGAGCTCTCCAGGGAGCAGAGGCAGAAGCAGAGGGACGCTCTCCATGTCCTGCTGCTGGCACAGGCAGTGGCTGTTGTGATGTGGGCAAGCTCTGCAGGCAGCACAGCAGCAGCTTTAGCTCAGCACCCCAGTGTGAGGCTGGTGCTGCTCGTGGTTCCTACTCACTCACAGGCGTATGAAGCTCAGCAACTAGGTTGTGAAGCCTTGTGGTAGTCATTGATCAGCCTGTGCCATGTGCAGTGCCCGAGGGACAGACTTTGGCACAGGACATATGCTGTAACTTCCACTCAAATAAGGTTCCATTCTATCTCCTATATTACTCGTACTGCTGTGACAGTGTGGTAGACACCAAGCAATACATATGACTTTCATGCAGACCTGAGGTCTGGCACTGGCTTCCAAATGTTCATTAGCTGGGATCCTGACTCTGGTAATAATCTTGCTTTGCTTAGCCTGTCACCCAGAAATAGGATGGGACTTGTATGCTGAAGTCCTACATTCTGGGGAACAGCAACCATTTTGGGAACTACAACTCTGCTCCTCCACCCTACAAAGCAAACTCTGAGCCCTGACAAATCTGTCCCTCACTTGGTCATGGCACCTTTGTGTCCAAAACAATATATTCCCTGTGCATTGTTGCCTTTTTTACACCTCTTCACATTCAGAAAGTGTTTTCTTTAATTTCTTCTTTGCTTCTAATTCATACATTTTTTGTTAGTCACTTCTGTTTTCCTTTTCACTTCTTATATGGTGGATTCTTTTTCCTCATAGCTACCACTTTTTTAATTGTAGCTTTTCCTTCTTTCTGTACTTTTTCTTTTTTAAATGAATATTTATATTTTAATTAAATCACCAGGAGGCATATTTAGAGCCCCCAGGGTTCTCTTTGAACTATGAAAAGGAAAAGGCTTACTCTGTGCTATAAACAAAATGTTAATTTGAATTAATTGAAGGAAATACTCTGCCTATGATAGATTAGTTTCTGAATAATTAATAATTTCAGCCAGAAAAGTAAACATAATGGCTCTGAATCTTGCTTCTGGTCCTACTAGTGTCAGCCTGGAGCAGCACTGCTAATATGAGCTGAATTGACCTCATTTGGTATCAGTCCAGTCAAAAGCAAGTTCTGGCCCCAAATAACCATGGGAAAAGTGCATTTTATTCTGTGTTGTATCCAAACACTTTATAGAGCTGTAAGTGCTCTCCCCCACCTCCAGTGCCTCATATTTTAGAGGAATAATTTCCCTCGTGACTAAAACATGGTGATAACTGGGGTGGAGTAGGGGTAGCTGGGGTTCAGGAGCCCATTGTCTGAGGAAGGGGGATATGGTAGGGGGGAGAAAAAATTGATGGCTAGTAAGATCTCACCTGGAAGAGGTGAGGGAATGCCCCATGGCCAGAAGAAGCCTGTGGGGAGGGAAGGGGTAGGGGCATATGCAAGCAACTCTAAGTCCTCTGGCTCTTTAAAGTATTGGCCTAAGACAACTCTGGTAGATGTGCCTCTGGCTTGTGATCCAACTCCTCTTCTGCAGTTTGAAATTCAAGGAATAAGAAGTTTCTGTTGCTTTATCTTTCCTCCTTGAGAATGCTGAAGCCTTGGTACGTGGGTCTTCATGAGTACTATGTGTAAGAGGGGAAAGAGAGTGCATAAAGTTGAGGGCAGGGAAGAAAATAGTCTTCTGAAGAGCTGAAAGATGAAGACTGAAAGGTGAAGGCTGAAAGGTAAGGACTCTTCCAAACTCTGTTACAACTTTATCCCCCTCTACCTTGCATCTCTTTTGCCAATTATTGGTGATCTGTTTGTTCTTCTCCTACTTGAGAAGCACTGCAAAAGAGGGGCAATCACACATATTGCCTGCTAATCCAAAGTTGAAACAAATGCTGCTAAATCAAAAATTGCCTTTGGCCGTTGTATGCCAGGGTCACACACAGAGAAGGAGTATCAATACAGAGCTAGAGATAAGTGGAGCTATCTCAGATATATAACACTTATTATCTGGCATGATAGTATTATTTAATATTTTCCACAGTGCATGATATCCAGCCACTGTCCACTGGATATCAGTTAATTCAAAGGTTCATAAAATTAGACATACTAATAGGAGTTGCTCTTAAAGAGACATTTCCAGATTACTGTTGATTGGAGGTATTGAAGATGCATGACTGAAGCCATTGCACTCACTCTCCTAGTCCTTTCAAAAGCCTCTGTTGACATTTTCAAGAGGCATTTGGCCTTTTGGTTTAACCCATGACCAAATGTGTGGTCTTACTCATAGCTGTGTATTTCCTATGAAACCAAGAATCCTCAGATTCAGTTTATTGCATAACAGCACAGGTTGTCTTGACAGCATAAGCACAAGGCAGAGGAAAAAGAAATATTTAAAGTAATTTCGTAATAATTAAAAGGAATAAGTAAATGGTACTTCCTGAGAGTCTGGGACTTGACACATTTACCAGTTGTATTTCTAGTCTTTACAGATTCTTGTAGCCCACTCATCGTATTAGTATCCTGCCCTTTCCAACAGAATTTTTCATAAATTCCGTAATGTTCAAAACACTCTTGGGCAGTATCTACTCTTAAACCATGCTTTCTGGCATAAAAAGTGCACAAAAAACCCCCAAACCACAAGGGTTATTATTTAGGTGTGCCAATAAAGTGAATGGCAGGTTAAAAATAACCATTACTTTTACATATAACAAATGGAGAAAAATGCATATGTTTTAGAGTGTGTGAGAAACTTTTGAGTGAAATTGCTTGTGTCATTGATCAGTTTTTAGATTCCCTATGATATAGAGTAATATCCAGATAAGAAAGTCTTAAATATTATTCAACTTCAAAAGAGGAAAAACTATTTAAGCCTATCAGTCTTTACAAGGCACTTTTTTTTTTCCTGTATGTGAGGTGATTCTTAACAGCGATTTGAAGAGAGGTTGTCAGAGTCTCCTCTCCCTGGAATTAGAAAACTATGAGGTCTGAAAGAAAATACCTGACTTAAAATTTTGGTCATATATTCAGAAACTGATTAGAAAAATAGATTTGCAGAATAGTGTTATTAATATTGAAATCAGTAATACCTCTAAAGAGTTATAATTCCTTTCTGCTAACAGGACTCTTAAAGAGATTTATTTTATCCCACTGAATAATGTGAGTCTCAAATACCTAAAGAGTGATTATTTTCACAGTGAATTTCTAAAGCATAGCAGTCAGGAGAAAGTACTGGCTTTTATGGAATTGCCCTTTGAGTTATAAAGTTCAACTCTGCATTAATGAATCTGTGCATACTTTTGGCAGTGAATAGCTACTGGTGTTTTGTAGTGTCTTAGAATGATCACATATTTCTATTTACTTACCAGGTCTTTTTATGCTTCATTCTTCTTTCTAATTACAAAAAATATGTGCTGGAGAAGAGCTGTCCTTCATGCTGCACAGAGAACTGCTGACATACTGATGTCTTAATATTCTTGCAGGAATAGTACCCAAAGCCTCTAGTCATAGACCCTGAGAATCCAGTAAGGTATCCAACACTGCTGGTAGTTTCTAACAAGTTCTACAAATGAGGGTTTCTCCTCACCCAGGAGCAGAAATCCCACAAAGAAGCTAACACCTTGAATGGGCTCATAGAGCTCATGGTCAGCACACAAGAGCTGGCTTCAATAGAGAAATAAGCATCTGCCTGTGAAGGTTGGAGTTTTTTTCCTATGAACCCTGTTGATCTGGTTTAGAGATGGGACTTTCCCAACCTCCTGAGCTTGACTCTTCTGCCCTGCAGCTGAATGCCTGACCTGATGCCTAGAATTGCTATTGATCCACACCAGAATCAGAGCCACGCATCCTGTTTCAGTTTGTGTCTCAAAACATGTCTAGAAAGAGCTATTGAATAAATAAACTTTTTCTTCATTATACAGAATTTTTCTGGGCTGAATTTTTGAATGATCATTTCTCAATATTTCTTGCTCTTCACTGGTATTTTTTTATTTTGGTGGTTTTTCAATAACTGTCTCCCACATACTACGTGGATTTGCAAAACATTCCTCAATTCCGTTTTTAGTCCTCACCTCTCTTTCTCTCTCATTTCTCTCCCTCCCTTGCTTTTTAGCTCACTCGTTGTCATGCTGATTATCTCCTTCAAAAAACTCAGGCTTCAAATCCATGTCTCCCACAGCTTCCTCCTCCCGTGTCAGTGTTATAGTTTAGATTGGTCCAGTAATCAACTGATGCACGTTTAGAAAACTCTCTTTTAATGTATTTAATTAAGAAGTCCCCAAACCCTTAGCTGATTCCTGACAGCTAGATTTGGTCTGAAACACAGTAAATGTGTTTATTTGTGTGATTACTGCAAGAAATCCTGTAACGTGGCAAAAAAGATGAGGGCAGGTATTGTTCATTCATGCTGGTGCTCCTGAGGTGCCTTTTCGGATGATGATGTGCCAAATTTTCCTGCCTTATCTCAGTTTCCTAAACCTATTTTCTGTCTTAAATTCAGCTCCACTAATGATCACCACAGTGTCAGTGCCAAAGCAGATACAGTTGACTACTTATTGTTCACCACAAGGTCATCTAAATATTGCTCTGAGCTACTCAACATACAGCAGAGGTTCTTCAGATCTGCTCTCATCCATGCAGGTGCAGAAGACAGCTAACTATTACCATCTGGTCTCTGGAACTGAGTTTGCAGGGGCAGCCAGAAAACAGACACCTGTTTGGAACAGGATCGCACAATAAATCATTGCCAAATTATGTTGCAAGAAGGGTATGAGGGAAAAAAACTGAAAGAGGAAACAGACAATTCCTTCCTCAGTAGTAAAAAAAAGAAAAAAAAAAGAAGAAGGGTAAGAGGGACAAAGCTGTTGGGGCTGTAAATTACATGTACGAGGAAGAAATGGGAAACTTATTTGTAAATTTAGTTTTAAGGAAAGGTGGATGGTGCTGCTGCACTTTCTCCTCAGGTCCTTTGCCAGTTTACATTATCTACCAGGGAAGTGCTGTTTCTTCAACTTTGTCTGAACCATGGGTAAGTCTACATCAGTTTCTCACACAGAGCTGTTTTGTTCATGACTTTGGGTTCAGAGAATCATGGAATGGTTTGGATTGGGAGGGACATTCAAGATCATCTCATTCCAACCACTCTGCCACAGGCAGGGACACCTTCCAATAGAATAGGTAGCTCAAAGCCCCATCCAACCTGGCCTCAAACACTGCTGGGGATGAGGCATTCTCAACTTCTCTGGGCAACCTCTTCCAGGGTCTCACTACTCTCACAGTAGTCTTTCTAATATTCATATAAATCTACCCTCTTTTAGTTTAAAATCTTTCCCCCTTATCTGTGCACTATCTGCCTATGTAAAAAGTCATTCTTCCCTCTTTTATAGGCCCCATTTAGGTATGGAAGGCTGCTACACGGTATCTCTGGCAACTTCTTGGGGCTGAACAGACTTCTCTCAGCCTGTCCTCATAGAAGAGGTGCTCCAACCCCTTGGTTTATCTTCCTAGTCCTCCTCTGAACCGACTCTAACAGGGTTCCCAATCTGTTACCATTGTCACTTCTGCTGAGTGACTTCTGTCACCTTTCTTCACTCTTGCAGGAACATGTCCCTTACACCTGCCAAGTGTCCACCCCACTGCTGACTGCATGCAGCATAACAATGAAAAGATGTTTGTCAAATTAGAAACCAGATTTGCTTGAAATTTATTCCTAGTTGCTACGTGAAGGTGAACTAAAGTTACTTATAATTAGGACCTCACAATTTACTTATGAGTAGAACTCCAAGTTTCCTGATTATAAGATTTATCAAGATTTAAATATTAGTAATATAATCCTTGTTTATCAGGTTTTATCTGCTTAGATTCAAAACACTACATAAACATTTATTTACTTTTAAATACCTTCTCACGACAGCAAGCTGGAAATGGGCTTCAGGCGAAGTATTGTTCTAAGTGCTGCCTTAGACACAATTTCTTCTTTCCTGTCTTTGTGTTATAAATCATGCTACATCTTTTCAGTCATCATTACTTCTTTGATTTTCTAAAATTAAAGCGAAGCAGCTGTCTCTCCAAGACATTGTGTCATTATGTTCTGTAAAGTGTGTAGAGCAGGTGTTTTCCTCTATGTGACTTTATCCTTGCATTTGACTTCTGCTTCTTGGCATAGATTTTAATTGTCTTCTCACAACAAACAGTGATAAATCTTCAAAGGAATGTAACTGTAGCTCTAAATTATGATGCATGGATGTACATTTAATACCTCAGGTTGCCCGCTAACTCAGGATAGTAGGTGATTCAGGAGAGGAAGTCACTAACAGAGCAGCAAGGTTATTTTGAGCAAGTTTCCTTGCATGTGCTTTTCCTTTACTTTGGAAGACACAACATTATGCAGTAATTTAGGCTTGATTTCATGAATAACAGCCTTGGCTTCCAGTCTGATTCAGTCTTTCTTTGCTTCACATTTTCTGGGCATTTCCTGCCAAGATATATTTCTTCTTCCTTAGCAGATTGCTCTCCACTATCTCCTGGTTTCTCTTACACCAAGTCCCTTTAGGCACTGTATCACTTCTTTTGAGCTGTACTTCCCTGTGAACTGTGGAAGAGATGAATGGAAACTACAGTTCAAGGAACTGGTAATTTGGCAGGACACCGCTCATGCCATAAATCAAACCGACAATAAATCACTAACTATTATTTGGTATGGCTAGAACTGAAATGAATATTGTACTTGGAAGAGTCCTTTTTTCCATCTATACTGAAAAGCCACATGTTTCTATTTTTCTGTCCAAAAATATTATCCCTGGGTATGGGAAATTAAAATAACTTTTCATCTGTGTTCTAAATACTATTTGCTTAAACTAATGTTTTCATAACGCATTTTTGTTGTTCCACAACCTGCTAGCTATGTAGAGGACTGTTTCATTTACTTCATCCTAATATTATTAATCCTACAAACAGGAGAAAAATTGGAAGAGGAAAAGTGATTATCTTTCTCATTAACAATGTAACACTGGCATCTAGGTTTTTGTTGTTTGGGGTTTTCTTAAAAGACTTGTTACAAAGCTGCCTGTGGTTTGATGATAGTACATAAAAATTGTGAATATGCATGTATTACTTCTATATATTTTTAATGAGATGCTGTAAAGCCCACTTCGAGAATTTGTTAGCTCATAGAGCAAATAAAAAAATGAACTAGATGAAACAAATTGGGCCAAGCTTCTACATCTTGAAGGTGAAGCAGGAATGACTTAATGCTTCCTGGTTTAAGAAGCCCTGTTGGGTAAGCAAATGGAGTATGTCCATCTGCAAGAGCTAGGAAAGGAGGAAAAAAATCCAAGGTTCCTATTCAGAGTCTGTTTTCAAGCCTGTTGGCTTCTTAATACCGCGGGTTAGATCTGGGAGTTTGAGCCAACTGAGGTTGAAACTTGAGCCTGGAAAATGAAAAAAAAAATACTGTTGAGCAGCAAATCCAAGTTTGCTGTGCTGCTGCTGAGACGTCTCTCTGTTATCAGTCTTGGATTTCAGGGAAGCTGCTTATCCAGAACACATTTTGTCTGGGTCAGCAGCAGCAGCAGCCTGAGTGTTCAACTGCCCATGACCTGTCAGGAAATGAAGCAATTTCACATGTTCAAGATCTCTGAGAACCCTGGTAGCCTGCAATGTCCCATATTAAGAGATTGCTCAGAATCACCACATTTCACCAGTCAAATAGCACAATAGATCAACAATGACTTCTGGCTTGGCAGAGGCTGATAATACCATACAGAAAGAGGGTTGTGCAGCAAGACTTGGTTCCACGGTTGAAAAATAATCAAAAATGCAATTGGATTGTCAGGAGCACGGTGTAGAAATGTTTCCTCTGCATGACTGGTTGTGTGAATGCTATGTTTGGTAACTGGTACCATGATTTATGGCATTGTGGAACATTAAGTTTACAGATGCTGCCAAGTGATAAAGTGGCAGTGTTACCAGTTTGTGTAAACTCAGCACTTAGGAAGTCAAGATCTTAACAGCACTGGTGCAATATGTTCAAGTGCTCATTTGTCCCGCAAACTCTGCCAAGGCACCTCCCTCCTATTCTAGTGCAGGGAATCTCTGTGAGAAGTAATGAAGATCTGAATTGTACAGATGTTTGGAATATGGAGAAGCGGATAGCCAGATACTACAAATTGAACCTTGCTCCTTGTGCTCAGGGGACCATTTGAATCTACATACAAAAACTGTATTAAAAAGAGGTGGGAGAATTATCAGACTTTGCAAGAAAAGACTTACAGGCTGCCTGAAATTAGGTTTTTGGCACCAGTTTAATTTCAAAGGCCATCTTCCGTTCCAGAACCATACTTGTTAAAGTCAATTTTGTATTCCCAGCCAAGCCCAGCAGAGTCACTCAAGAATTTCTTCAGGTTTCTCTTTACTCTGTGAAAAATAAATGAGTACTGTTTGCAAAGACTGCAAATACCTCAAACTCCCTGCCGTAGAATATTAATAAATAACTATTTTTACACTGAAAGCTCTCAGGTAAATTGGGCTTTTGTGAGAAAATCTTCAAGGTTTGCTCTTTTATTACTGGCTTTGTATTTTCCAAAATCTGGCCTCATATGTTTCTGTTGCAAAGAAATGGCAAAACACTTGAGGGTATTAAGACTGAGCAATCACTTCATTTAGCTCTTTCACTGTGGTTTCACTGAGATTATTTGATGTTACCCAGACTACAGCAAAACCCATGTGGTTTCGTTCTGTGACATGGGCTTTACCCAGGTAACCAGTCTGTGAGTAGCAACTGCCTTTGCCAGTAGTACAGACCATGTGCAGGATTAGCTGTGGTGTCACCCCTGTGCTAGAGAGGGCCAGGTTTAACTGAAGTTTCTTCTATGCATGCCTGTATTTTTGAGTTATGAGTCAAACTTTGTGTTCTCTAGATTTGCAGAGAAAGGCATTTTCTGTCTCGACTAGTCATATTTATTTTTGCCTAAGCCTAAAGGTTTGTAAATTTGACCCAGCTTCTTTATGCAAATATAATAGAAACATTCAAAAAATATCCCCTGAAACACAAATCCCTAGGTTGTATTAGAATGGATTCTTGTACTCAAACCCAATTTTCACATAAATATAGAAACTTGGGCAAACATTTACTCTGTAATAAGTTTTCTTTTTTTAAAAAAGGAATCAAATGGGTTCTTTGAAGAATACCTGAATATAAACAACCAAGAGCCCAGAATGGTTTCAGGAGAAAAAACATCCACTGTTTTTGGAAAAAAAAATGTATTTATAGCTGTCTAAAATACATGATGAAATGTTTTGGTATTCTTGGAAAATATATAGTATATGCTTGTGGTTTTTTGGAGTGAGAGAATAAAATATTCACTTTTATCTAACTTGAGAAAAGTCAAGCCCTTAATCCTTGTTTCCTGCTGGTAGTTCTTTGTCATGCTGCATTATGAGCGAGTGTAAAATGGTGAGTCAGATTTTGTAAATGAGGGGTAAGAAAAATGGGAATTGTATTTTTAGAAAAAGAGGAAAACAAACTGAGACACAGAAACAATTGGAAGCAAACCTGGTTTCAAAAATACTGTCTGTAGAAAAAATGAAGGGAACACAGATTCTTTATGTCAGGCCTATAAAAACTGTGGAAAACTGTGGCAGTCTGAAAGGAAGTTTTCTTATCCTGATGTGGGCCAGTCTCGAAAAGTATTTTTGCCTCCAGAGAGTGTTAATTTTTTTTTTTTTAATTGATATGCGTAGTTTAACTGCAGACTGGATCAGATATTAAAAATCATTTCAGCTAAGTAAGATTGTCATTGGGATGCTGTCCATACACATTAAAAAAACAAAAGAGAAAAAAAATGAATGCACCCCCCTTCTTATTTAGTTTTGAATTTGAAAATTAGTGGTACAGTGGAAAGTTGTTATACACTAAAAGTAAGACCATAAAGCTAGCAAAAAAGTATGGATATAAATAAATTCCTAAAAATATACCTAAATAGTTGACTGTCTTTCAGTTCAGGTCATAAATATTTAAATGAAATATTAAAATCATACATTTCAATGATAATCTACATTAACATCCAAGTGAATATTTATTAGCCCCTTGTGTTAGGTATGCTAAATAACTTTGTTATGTAGTGGTAGTTATTGGATAATTTCTGTAAGAGTTATTGATTCTTTTGGGGAACATCCATTAAAATATGCCAATATGGAATTAAGTACAGCTCATATACCAAAAAATTATATAACTTTTACCAAAAAGGAGAGTACCTTACGCACTGTTAGCCTATTATAGAGTCCCTCGTCATATGCTTAATTTTTATGTGACATAATAAAGTTGCAATTGTTATTGATGACATTCATTAACTTATATCAAACTTTTTAATTATAGTTGGAATTAAACATAAAAACCCCCACCCCTCACCTTTTAATTAAACATAACTACAATAAATATATGGGAAAAATACATTTTCTGGTATATCTGACTGTAGTTTACAGTTAATGATTTTTATTTAATAAATAAATTTTACTGCGTTTTAGTGAAATGAGGCTTTTATTCCCTGTTGCCATATTTTTCAGAATTTTAGAGGTAGTATATCTCAACTTCCAATATGTTGTTTTCATTGATAGATTGGGAGAGGAAAATCAATTTCCTTAGCCTTTGCTTTCTGGATTTCATATGATGTAGCTACAGCACTGGCCTAGACTAAATAACTGAAATAAAGATGATTATTGGTGAAGAGCAGCAAAAGATAAGCTGTTCTTGAAAAACACTGTATCACCTTAACATACTTTTTTTTCAGGTTCTAAGCTTGGCTTTTCACTGGTTTGATGCCCTTAGAAATTTTGACAGAAGATCTGGACACCTTGAATATAATTTTTCTCTAGTATGTGCAATCTGTTATAGACAGCGCAGGTGCAATAAAAATTAATTTGCCTTAAATCGATTTTAAAGAAAAAAGTTAGGTTTTATTTTGTTTATTTGCTTCTTAAATGAAAGCATATTTTAATTTCTTTTGCCTAGGTATTAACAGTATAGAGAGCTCAAAAGCTGTGGTGCATATTGGACAGAACTGTGAAATACTCCAGACTGATGTAAATCCAGCTCCATCCAAACCCCCATTCTGAGCTCATCACATGAGACAGGAGTCCCATGCAGGTACTGGAAAACTTAATTAACAACTGTCCCCTCTTGGCATCTTCCATGCTGGCCCCTAGAAGAGCAGCATGCAAAGTGCAAGGTTTTGTTCTGAACTCTTTCTATTCTGCATATCTATATATACAGTCCACACAGATACATCCATATTCTTTAGCATGCCTTAAGCTAAAGAAGGCACTGATTTACATGGCTACATATTGATTTAGACACTTAGCTTTGGGCTTCCTCTTTAAGTCACAAGCAGGTGATCTAAAACCATGAACACCTTTAAAATAACTGCACAATGCCTCTAGAAATGTGTACAGTCTAATTTAACTGGCTTTTAAACAGCCATTATTCACCAGTTTTTCCCTCATATTCCTGCTTTTCAGAAATCCTCGCAGTATACAAATCAAATTCCTAAGATTAAATTTAACCTTTGAATATGTATACGTTCTTGTACATCTTGTTTTTATTTCTTGATCCTAAGGAGACCTTGTATACCATTTCTCAGAGAGTTGGAACAATCTTTAAGGGAGTTTGGTAGCGGGAATCTTGCAAGAAAAAGTGGAGAGCAGCCCAGACTATCACTATAGAGGAGGTATGAATTGTTGCTACTATGTAAACCTTTGCTTCCAGTTATCTGGTTTGTGTTTATTTATGATGCATGAGTTATACAACTTGGACAAGTTCTTTCAATTACTTAATAAAATACAAATATGTAAATACAGGTAATATCCTCACACACTGCTTTCAATTCTTATCTACTGCAGCACATTTCCTGGATTTTACTCCTTCCAGTGCTGTTGGTAGTAAGTGTTTATTAGATAAAGAAAACAGGAAATAATTCTTCATTTCAATAATTCATGGAAAATGAACAGAAACTATGATATCTGTGACATAGGAGAGAACACATCTCAAACTGTGTTATTAATATTCAGTGCTGGGACTGTAGCTCTGGAACATATGCTTAAAACATTGCTAAGCCCCTTTAGAATATCATTTCAATAGAAATTCAGTAATCTGTTGAAATAAGTCGACACAGAAAATTATTATACAATTGGAGCTGTTTAATTGCCAGTTATGGCCTTTAGTTGATCCCCTGAAACAATGTTATTAGTATTTAATGTGAAATTTCTGCAGTAAAAAAGGTGAATTTATGGGGTGAAAGGACAATCTTCCATTTCATGAAATATAACTGGCAGATGGAAACATGAAATAAAGTGCCTCCTGCCAGCTTTTACTATACCTGCTCGTAAACCTTCCTGCCTTGAGACACTAAAAAGAGTTTCTTTGGGCCACTTAGCATTTACTAAAGGATCTGCTCTTCCCCCACCTTCACAGTGATGCAGCGTTTTTATAATTTTTAATATATTATACAGCACTTCAGTGAAAAGGGTGGTTAAGTTGAATAGTGTAGTTCCCATTGTTAACAGGAGAACATGCTAAAGCATGACAGACGCTGCTGTGGAGTTCAGATCCGTTAAAGGATAATATTTTACATAGGATTTAAGAGTACAAGAGGTTTACTGCTGCCTGAGTAGAGCCTGTGTACTCCAGTTTGTTTTATTGACTCTCTCCCCAGAATTTTAAATCTATGCTGTTGTGGTTTAACTGCAGCCAACAACTAAGCCTCACACAGCTGCTTGCTCAACTCCCCACCCACCCCTTAGTGGGATGGGAAGGAGATTCAGAAAGAAGATAAAGCCATGGGTGGAGGTAAGAACAACTTAATAATTGAAATAAAGGTGGTAATATTATTATTATTATTATTATTATTTCTAGGCTTAGGATAAGCACTATTTAGCAAGAACTGAAACATCAGTGTGTTATCAATATTATTCTCATCCTAAATCTAAAATCACAGCTCAATCCATCTACCAGGGAAAAATTAACTCCATGCCAGCTGAAACCAGGACATATGCCCAATCCCCAGGCCAAGGCCTCTTCACCTTGCTCCTAGTTGTGGAACTGTGAAAGGGCAGACACAAGTTCCTACACAAAAGTGTGGCTGTGCTACAAGAAGACACATTCTCCAAATACAGCAGATTTCAGAGCCATGGCATTTAGAGCAATTTCCTTATAATATCATGCTTTTATCTTAGATTTTACATCATTTCCTTTGGTCTCAGCACCCCAGTCCATGCATTTATCTTACTGTCAGGTAATAAGTTTTTCTCCTCCAAACAGAAAAGCTTTTCTCCTCCTCCACCCCATAATATACCTCTGCAAAGGCAACAGCAGGCTGCATCTAGTCCTGGATCCCAAAAGCTTTTCTCCGGAGAAAAATATTTTACAGTTTGAAAGTCCATTGTTTCAGATCACGGAGGGATGGAAAGTCTTAAACCATCACACTTTCTGCACCTCCTGGAGGCACCTGCAGAGAGAAAGTGTTGGTCTTCAAGATTGTACTGCTCAGAGCCAGTTTGGGGGTGTCTTGTTGCTTCAAGAGGACCAAAAGCTTTCCTTCGTGTCAGGCACAGTTACATGACTGATTCTAGCCTCAGGTATTTACATGAAACCATTGTTGTACACGTGTGAATGCTACTTTAAGTTCAGTTATCTGTTAAATTAAAGCAAATGGTCAAGCATCCCACAGAACCAGACTGATTCCATTGCATGACAGAGAGACTCCTATGCTGTCCTATCTCATCAGAAAAGATTTGTAAGAAAGGATCCAAACATGATTTCAATGGAACTGAAAGTATTTTAAAGGGGATGTTAGTATATTTAAATGTGTAAGGGTTCCTGTAATAAATACAGACTTGCAGAAAACATAGTGGGGAGTTTATGTAAACTGTAACGCACTTCCTTTGGTTTCTTCTGAGTGTCACTGACATCATGCTAAAATGTTGTGGTAGTTTGGGCTAGGCCTTCCTTGGTGACCAGTTTGTAACCAAGGAAGGGTCCAGATTTACCCAGTATTCCCTACGATTTTTACGTAAGCCAGACTATAAGAAGAAAGGAGGAGAGGCCTTTGCTCTCTTTTCCTTCCGGTGGCTTGGAGGTGCAGGTTCCCTGCTGTCAGGTCTGCCATGTTGGGGAGCGAGGCCTGGTTAGGCCTTGCCGACCTTGGGAGGCGGAGGTTGCCGGCGATCGTTCCAGAGTGACTCTCGGTTGTCCCAAGGAGAGCAGTGAGATATTTCTTTGCTAACTGTTTTAGTTGTTAGATATTGGGCTACTAATTGGGATATATATATATATATTATTTTGGTTTTGTTCCTTTTCCCTTCCCCCTTCCCTTTCCCTTGTGAAATTGTATATATTTCAATTGTATATAACTGTAACATAAGTGTAAATATATTTATATATATTTATATATATCACTTTAGCTGTCTCTCTCTCGTTTCGGGTTTTCTTAGTTGTTTTTCTCCCTCTTTTCCCTGAGGTTTTGGGGGGGGGGACTTCTTGTGGTAAGCTTTGGAGATTTGGCAGGGAGCCAGCTTCAAAACATATCAAATGTTCATCAAGGGTTCAGTCTGAGAGTGTACTATTTAAAAAGTAGTCTTCTGTAGATATTTTGGCTGCATGTTACATGACACATTATATTAAAGTTAGTGGTTGTTGTTAGGCTTTCATTGCTATAATATTGGAATGGCTAATACAGCCTGAATATTTTGCATCATCTCATTAAAACTCAACATTCCAGAGTCTCCTTAAATTTTTTAAGTAATTCAGGAGTAAAGGATGTATTGTCCAATAAAATTTTTAATTTGCCGTGCTTTTGTATTAAAAAATGAAATAAAGGTACAACACCATTAGTGGATGTATTTATTGAGATTATGTAAATTCTATGAAAAACAACAAGAATTTTAAAATCTAACACAACTGCATTATGACTTTCTCACAAGACTGAGCATCAGATATTGAGGTCTGTTTTACAACACTCCCCAAAACAAGTTAGAGCCATCAGGGAACAGCTGCTGACTGGTGAAGTCCCTGTGCACCCCAACTGCCCTCACCAAACTCTCTACGTTGACTCGCTTTGTGAATCACTTTGCCTTTTTCACCAGTGGGTTTTTAAGGCAGATGTGAGAAAGAGAAGTCCACAGGAAGAAGAAGCCCTCCAGACTGAATGCTGACAGGAATTTGCAGTGCGAGAGGGATCTCAGAAGTGCCAGGAAGAAATTCTCCTGAGAGGAGTGCCCATTGCACCCCTCGGCATAGCGAGGGGACACGACAAGCAGAAAATCTGAGCATGGTTTCCATCTCATGCAGCAACTTCACGAAAGTGTCTCTGTTGGATATGTAAAAGGGTTTAAGACCTTCAGACTCATTGGCCATACTTGACTGTCCAATTATGCATATTTATAGTAATGAAAAATTTTTGCATGACTTGAACATTTTGTATTGCATGCAGTTATGTTTATTTTTAAAGCATGATGTGAGAAGGGAAAATTTCAGCTCAAGTGTTGCACTTTAGCTAATAATTGACATATTTAACATGTATTTTCTATGGTAACTGAGAGCATTCACTTACATACATATTGGCTTTGATGTCAAAGATTACCTCTTCCCGTGTGCAATTACCTATTACTTTCCCACTTCTATAAAGTCCTGCTTTTATTGTGTTTAGTGAATCTTTGAGAAGCTGGGCTGTAACCAAATAATCAAAGGGACAACAAACTGCAACATGTGGACAGAAGTAGCTGGCCACAGATAAGGGCAAGAGCAAGAACTTGCAAATTTGATTTGGCAGGTGACATGATGAATCTGGGATGTTAAACATGATCAATTTCATATAAAATCTCTATAGTGAGTTTTCTTTGTAGGCACTTAATTTCTGAATGAATGAGGTCAGACAGCTGACACAAAGAAATGTCTTGAGGTGGGTAAATTATGTGCAAGAATTCCTTAGAATAAGGAAGGTGGCATGAGAAGATAGAGGCTACAAACACTAAAATAAAATCCATTGGAAAACACAGCAAGTGTTCTTGCTATAGTCAGCCATACTTCATGCAGTAGGTCCCTCAGGGCCTTCCTCCAGAATTTAAACTGTCCACCTAAACATTACTTCTTCCAGAAACCTGGCACAAACATGTATCTTGACCAGTAATGCTGGCTTCCTGCAGCAGGGCAATGTGATAAGGTCAGAACCCCCCACAGCACACATTTTCCTTGGGTAGCTTCTGTCTGTGGATGGAACATGCTGGACTCTCTCTCAATGGCAAGGCTGCTCCCCTTGCCAATCTGAGGACACTGAAGGACCCTTACGAGGCCAAGAACTATTTATAGTGTTTGTCACCCTTCCTTCCAAAAAATAATCATTCAGTGGGTTAGGTTGTTTCTTTTTTTTTTTTTTTTTAATAATCTCACTTTTCTTATCTTTTTTTTTTTTTTTTTTAATCTCACATGCTACTGTTTTAAGTTGATAAACACAGAAAACATCACTGAGTGCATATTAAATAGGATGGTCAAATGACATCCACAATTCCTGGACTGCTTTTTGTGATGTGTTCAGAATGTTGTTAACCTCCCAGTTTCACTGTAGGACTTACAAAATGAATATAGTTGTGCATATATCCATTCATATGGATATGCATACACACACCACACTCACACACATACACACAGACATATTTTTATGGCACTTTTATTCTCCAGCTAAAGCATAATCTTTTCTTTTGCTCTGGTTAATTTGATCCATTCTCTACACCTAAATCCTGCTTGACTGAGTTTAAAATTTCTATAAGCTGTTTATAGTCTCACATGGAAAACATAAACTAAAGAAAATATACTGTGAACCTGAAAGACACGCAAAATTTGCCTGAATTCTGGATTTTAAGAAAAGAGAACACAAGCATATAAAGCATCTGTGTCGTGTGCATCCCTCCCCAGCCCACAAACATCCTCCACACCAGAATTGTACTGGAACGTTTCAGTAACTGCTCCTTTGCCCTCCTCCCCACCCAGACAGGTACTTCCCCTCCTGAAAACCTTTTCCTCCCTTCTGCCCTCTGACTCTTAGACCTTCTTAATCTTTTGAGTTCCTTTAAGCAGAGTGACATGACTTGTTAAAGTGCTGCCCTGGTCAGGATGGTCACTGGGGACCTTCAGATGTTTGTCATAAGAAGGGAAGAACTGCAGCCCCGGGGTGAGAGGTGACCTGTCGTCTCTTGTTTCTGCTCGGTTCCCACTGAGAAAAGCAACGGGTTGAAGTGGCTTTATAGAGAAAACTCCTAGGATTCTACTTACAGTTCAGGTTTTGGTGAGTCTCGCTCTCTCTGGTGTAAAACTTTTGACCGAAATCAGTATTAAAGGATATTCTCATGTACAGTTCTCAGAGTCAGGCTTTATGATTCTAGGCACAGCTCATATCTTCCCATTTTTCTGTATAAATGGAGATGGAATAATGATATAACCCACATGCAGTCACTTACCCCAGGATGGGCTGTAGTCTGTTCAGAAAGGAATTTGTGTGCCTTACATGAGACTATCAATATCTTCCAGTCCATGAGCTCTTATCAGCATCTTAAATGGAAGTAATGCAAATCTGATTGAAATTTGGGGAAAAAAAGTAAAGAATTACATAGCAACAAAAGTACAATAATTGTAAACGTTTACTTCACCAAACAAGGAACAAGAAAACTCCTTTAGTGGTGTGCCATGCCTTTTGCAACAGAGGTGATGCTTTTTATGGTAATCTTGAGGAAAGCTGAGTTCTTAAGCAAAGCAGTGCCACCCTTTAATATTTAAGAAAAACTATTTGAAGGGACATATTGTGAAAAGCGACACTCCTAAATCATCTGGTGTCCTGCATACATTTAAACTGATAAGATGTATCTATCTTACTGTTAGTTTTTAATTCGAGGAAGATTTCCATAGCTAACTGCCAGATGGTTAAATTTAATTTTGTTCTTGAAATATAACTGGAAAAGCCGCAAATTATGAGCTAACACTGTAATAATACAAATAGAATATCTACATGAGCTAATGTATTTGGATTTTTCTTTTTTTTTTCTTTTTTTTCCCACACAAATTAGTAACCTGAAGAAGTAAGTTTCTATGTATGCTTCTGAAACATAATGAATGACTTCATGTTGCAGATTCATATAAGGGACTTAACATTCAAAATACATTGATTGGGGTTTTTTGCCTAGCATGTCTGCACCGCTACATTCAGAGGGTTTTAGGACTCTTACTTGCTCAGGTACTAATCTGGTGCTGAATTAATTGTTCATTCTGAAAAGAGAACACAGTAGACAGTAAAATAGATTTCTGAAGGCATTTTGTGCACAGAATATGATTAAGAAGCAATCAAGCACTGGAAACCCACTCTGCTCCTGTACCTTGTTCTTGGGCATATGGGTCATGCTGTAGGGGATGGATTGAAAGCAATTAATTATTTTACTAAAAGATAAGCTTGAAGCTCTGTGTGTATGTGTGTGTGTGTGGATAGTTCCCCCTCCCCACCAGCTTCCTGGAGTTTATTAAAGACACATGGTATAAAAGCGAGAAAATAACTGATTTTTTTCTTTTTTCTTTTCTTTTTTTCTTATGAGAGGACAGTTTTGCATTTTGAGACTTCTGCAGTTAATAGGCTTCCTTCAATTTTTCTCGTGGCAGCTTTTGTCAACTAACATATTTTGGGATTTCAGTTACTTCTCCTAATGTGCAATTTACATTCTGGTAACACATGATGGACAGCATGTGTTGACTCTAGACAGTGACAGTAGAAGATTAAATAGCCCAGCCAGTTCCTCCTCGGTCTCTGGAATTTTTTTCAATTAACTTTAAACAGGCTGAATCAGGATTTTCAAATCTAGTGTTGAAACACTTTTTTTTTGTGTCCTGCATTCTTCATTTAAAAATAAATGAGGCCTGTGTTATGAATTCCGTGGATGTCGATAACTTACACTGTTAAGAAGAAACTGTGCTACAAAAAGGAAGCTCGTGGTAAGCACCAAGGAAACTTGTTGTCTGCGTAAATTTCCTGAGGATAAACAGAAGTTGACAAGAAACTTCTATTCCAGCAATGCCTCTTTTTTATAAAGAAAAGTTGAAATAAACTGTTAATTTTCTAATAAAGTCCCTTCCCAGACTTGGTGTTATTCCTCTGTGTCACAAGGTGCCATGCATCATTATAGCAAAGGTCATTTCTTCCCTAGACTGCCAGTCTTCCTCTGCCCTCTCAGAGCCTGTGTTTCATATAGGCGGGCACTAGGAATGGTATTGGCTGGGTGATTTAAGTTAGATCAACAAACATTAACTTGGCACTTGCTTGGATAATTTGACGAGCCACGAATAAGATTCCCTTTCCATTGCAAAGCTCTGTTGTCTCTGTCTGCTTCTCAAGCTTTACAACAGAAAATTAATTTTATTCATAGTTGGAGGAACAGACACAGATAGTCGACGCAAAATGCAGAACATAATGGTATTGACATACTCTAGATCAGGCCACTGCTTTTAATGGGAATGTCAAGGTCCCAGATAAGGGCAGGCATTCAAGTTTATCCTTTGTCCAGTTTTCATCACTGATGTCTGATTGATCCATGCTGTTGTAAAATAAGGTGCTACAGAAAAATCCAGGAGGTGCTTTCCTCTAAGGTGTAATAATGGAAATGGCAAAATCATGAGGCAACTGATTTTGATTTACGAATAAACACTGAATATTGTGCTGGTTAAAAGTATGAGGAGGTCTCTGTCCTCTTTTTTCTGAGTTTACAGACAAAACCACATTAAGCTGAAATGGTCTTTCTTTGAAAAAAGAAAAAATATTTATTGCTGATGGTTTCATATATCTAAATAGTAGCAATAAAAATGTTTCCATACAGAACAAAAATGTTATTTGGAGGTGTTTGTTTTCATTGTCTTTCAGGGATTTGTTCTGTGCAATGTGTGAAAAATAGACTCCTGTGTTTACAGCCATACAAATTACATCAGCCTCTGTGTGCTGTCTGCTCTCACAGGCATTGTTTTATCTCTTAGCCTCCTTTTCAGCAGCTCTGAAATGCAGGCTTAAAGAGGTGCACGGGGGCTTGCAGAGATGAGCAGCTTTGTCTGTACAGTCCCCGTGATGCTGCAGAGCATCGGCACTGCAGATGCTTGTTTTACTTGAAAGAGGACGGACACACTGGAGGAAAGGACAGGATGTGCTGACCAGTGTGGCGGGAGGTCAGATTGATTGGGTAGGGTTACAAGAGGCTTTTGGAGGCTGAAGCAAGGTTTCTAAATATGAACTGAAGAGCTCACACGTATCCTCCCTTTCTCAAGTGCTGAGCACACATTGCTTTAATGGCTATTGCTACGGCTTCAGCTTTCTGAAAGGGTGTTAGAAGAAACAGCTTAACCAATATGAGATTGGCAGCTAGAGGTGGGGAAAGCAAAATGTCCTCATGAAGGGAATATGGTCCAGCACTTTAGACTCATGATAAGTTTAGAAATCACTGGCAAAATTACCGTGTTGGCAAGGAAATTGCTATATTGGTAAGTACAGTAGGCTTTGCTTTTATCCCCTTACCCTTAACCCAGCTCTTGAAAGGTCAAGAGATTTTGATTGGCTTAGTTTGGGGTTATTTTGGTGGTTGTTCTCTCTTGTCCTTTTTTTCAAGTCTTAGCAGAACATACTGTCTTCAGATCCTTCTCTGTTTAGACTCCACTTTGTCCTCCTGTGCAGGTGCTGAGTGCTATGCTGCAGAGCTGTCTTTTGGCAAACACCCATGCAGGCCTGGAGTGAGGGCAGAGCAGGGACATAGCTCAGAATTATGGTGATAAAAGTCTTCTCCTCACTAATATTAGTCTCCTTTAGGGAATTTGCTCTTTTCCAGACAGTACATAGTTTTTTGATTGTGCATCTCGTCTTCCTAATAGAAGAAAGTTAAATATATGAATTTCCAATTAAATGCAAACCCTACTTGCAAGTGCTTTGGAGGGCTTTGTCGGAGCTGTGTCTTTTGCTGTCCATTAGGCAGGACAGCCTAGGACAACAGGACAGCCTAGGAACAGTCTCACTGACATCACCAGTAGAGTTTATTTGAATGCTGAGTATCCTCCTCCTTTTTCCATCAGAATAATTGTCATCAAAACTGACTCAGAAATCCATTCTTCTATTGTTTTCCTCAGTACTTGAAAATGTTAATTACTTAATCAATGAAGAGATTTTTTTTTTCTCTTCTATAATATTGTTATTTTTTAGAAATCCAGGAATTAAGTGTCCTAAGAACAGACTTTCTTCTCTGCAAGGGAAAGTAGAAGATCAATTTGTCTCCCTGGCTGTAAGATTACCTTTCTTTCTAGTGCTGCAGCCATGATACCTACGTCTGTTTTCTTAGAATGACGTGCACTTGGAACCCAGCACAACTGCGGTTGTCATTTCTCTACCCACCCAGAGACACCTGGGATACATGTCTCTCTTCAAGCATTTAATCCCCAAGATAACACGCAATCACCATGCAAAATGCCTTGTTTTCTACAGCTAACACTCTGCCCTCAGCTGGGTAAGAACAGGGTCACCCTTTCTCAGCATTATAGATGCAGCAGATAGGAAAAAGCAGTAGCTGGAAAGAAGAACAGAGGGTAAAATCCCATGCTGTTGTCATTATCCTGACCTTTCACAGCATAGCTGCAGAAGCTTCCAGCTGAAACAAATGCAAAGACAATTCCATGCTGTAAAGAGTCCTTTTTAACAGCAGAGAATTCATGGTCTTTTTTGTTACCCGGGTACAGAATACGTTCTTGATTAATTCCTATTAATACAAGTTGGGGTGACAGCTTTAAGACACCAAACGAAGTTTTCAGATGTTATGACCTGGCACAACTCTGACCTCAGTGGAGACAACACTTTCTGAGGGTGAGCTCTGCCCCTGCTGAGCAACGGCACAAAAGCTAAGAAATACCTCCTGGATGATGCTAACTTTATTTTTTTGCTCTAAAACACTTTTGTACTCCTTTCCCCAGCTAAAATCCTTGTTATTAAGATGCTCTCCTGCCCTATGACACCACTCAGCATAGGCAAGGGCAGGAAGCGGAAGGGAAAAGTCCTGGGGAAGGCTTGCAGGGCTGTCTCCCAGCCTGGCTGGGAAGGGAGACCTAATGAAACACCACGGGGCAACAGCAAACACGGTTTGGCCCCTGGGGTTCTCCTGGACCCTTTCCATCCTGATTGCATCAGTGAGGTTGTTAGGTGCCTTCTTTGCACAGGTAGCTGGGATTGCCTCATCTGCAAGTTACCTTAGTTTAACACTTCAAAATAACCCTTCAAGTATGGGTTTTTCATTATTCTCTTTTCTTTTTCCTGAGTAGTTTTGTCTGTAAAAATATTGACTTAGAAAATCGAGAAGTTTCACCTAGATTTCTCCATAAAAATAAACCTTTGGTATTAAACATGGAACTTAAACTTGGGAACTTAAAACTCGGTGTTAATGCTGCATTTTACTGCCTTTATTGATGATAAAACATTATCACACATTGTGTTTTTAAAGGACAGTTTGTAGAGCTAGTTCCCTCTGGGACACCCATTTTAATTCATGGTTATTTATTCTTTCCTTTCTTCTTATACAGGCTGGCTTTTGTTGTTTTCTTTGGTTGTTTGTTTTTTTTCTCTAAAAGAATGAATACTCTGTTGCAGCCATACTTACCATACAGCTTGTTGCTCATAAATCTACAATCTAACATCAACTCATTAGTTCAGAGACTGAGAAGGGCAAAGTCAGTTCAATGAATTCTGTCAATATATGCTGTTTCAGAGCCTGAATAAAACCGGTTCCTAAAACAAGCTGAAAAGCAACACAGCCTTGATCATTGATTTGCATTAGAGAATTTCAGTCAAATACTTGCAATAAGTCTGGTGTTCCAATTTTCACAGTTATTTAGGATTCTAGAAATTTCACCCTAAAACTATAATGGAGTGGGGTGACTGTGGTTACATGGTAAGGTGGTGTTGTGGTTTGAAGCTGGCTCCCTGCCTAGTCTCCAAACCTCACCACAAGAACTCCCCCCCCCCAAAAAAAAAACCAAGGGAGAAGAGAAAAAAAACCAAAAAACAAGAGAACCGAAATGAGAGAGAGGCAGTTAAAACAATATATATAAATATATTTACAGTTAAATTACAGTTATATACAATTGAAATATATATACAATTTCAAAAGGAAAAGGGAAAGGGAAGGGGGAAGGGAAAAGAGGAACAAAACCAAAATAAAATATACACGATCAATAGCCCAATATCTAGCAACTAAAAGAATTAGCAAAAGACTATCTTACTACTCTCCTTGGGACAACAGAAAGTCACACTAGAATGATCACTGGCAACCTCCGTCTCCCAAGGTCGACAAGGCCTTACCCAGGCCTCGCTCCCCAACACGGCAGACTCAACAGCAGGGAAACCCTCACCTCCAAAACAGCTGGAAGGAAAGAGAGCAAAGGCCTCTCCTCCTTTCTTCTTATACCCTGGCTTACATAAAAATCGTAGGGAATACCGGGTAAATCTGGACCCTTCCTTGGTTACAAACTGGTCACCAAGGAAGGCCCAGACTAAACTACCACAGGTGGTTTCATTAGTGACTGTTCTTCAGATTGCCTAAATTTACCTCATTGTATCAATTTATCTCATTGTATCAATGACCACTGGAGTTTGAGGATTTTTTTTGGTTTTTGTTAATAGTGATGTCTGCTGTGCAAGACTTTTTTTTTTAGCCATAAGAGGATAAAAAATGGAATTTCATCTTTTTGAATGTATTTGAATAAAAAAAAGAGTATCCCTGTATCAGGCATCTATTTATTGCCTTTTCACTTGCTTACGGTAACACTAAAATAGTATTTGAGGGGAAAAGTCCATCAAGGTCTCACTTAAGTGCTTATGAGCGTTTTATTTACTATCTATTTATGATATGTGGCACTATGAATTTGGTTTATCCAATCAAGATTGGTATCAAGATCAAACCTTTTATGGTACAGAAGCTCATGTTTCTGAACAAAGCAACTGCTATGATGATTTTGAAGTAACAAACACCTATAATGAAATGCTGATGAACGATTTGTATGTGAAAATCATTAACTGAATTTTTTTAATGTTTGCAGAAAAAAAGAAATAAATGAGATATATTCAGTAATTGAGTTACTAAAAAATTCCAATTAGGAACAAAATTCATGTAATTAAATAGGAACCCTCATTAAAATTTCATCGTAGGAGTTTATTTTTCTAATAGAATTATGTCCTAAAGTAATAGGGCATTCAACTTCACAAAGAGATGAGGAATTCAGCTGAAGTACTAACAGTGTATAAAAGTGTGTGCTACTAAAATGATGACATCCAATTCTACATACATGTACTGTGAAGACTTTTAGCACTGTTACATTAATTATTTAGTTGCTATTCAGCACGAGTGGGTATAGGATAGTTCATTTGTACATGTTTACTAAAAAGAATAAAATCTGACTAAACAATTTCTTCTGCAGCTTTACAAGTGTGAAGATGTAGAGCCAGTGCACACTTAGGGCAAGGAGAAATAGCACTGAAGCTTGTGCAGAAGAATTCAGCTGACTTACTTATAACAAGTACACTAGCATTATCATAGATGTCATTCTCTATAATTTATAGAGCATTTTGCAGTTCTGTTAGGTTGAATCAGTCATAAAGAGAGAACAGACTGTAAAGTTACATTAGTGTACCACTCCTAACTTGTAGGATAGCACAGAAAATTATTTATATGTGTTAACAGGGCTAAATGTCCCTCAGACACTTACAGAGAGAGATGGAATGGGTGTTTTTGAGATGTCAGGGTTGGCAGAATGAGAGTCAAGATTACTATTCAACATGAGGGTTTTGCAATCCCTACTTTATTTAGCAAAGCAAGTAGGTTAGTTTTCAGTAGAATACAGTTATAGCCTTGACCCAAAAGTTTGCTGCCTGTGTCAGTGTATCACTGCACAAACAAAGATAGTATTGCTGATGATTGAGCTGCAGACAGCCTCTAGCAGGAAAACTGGGTGATCCAGAAGAGTACTGATAAAGAGTTATGATGCCATTACCTGTCATGAACACCATCCAGATGGGCTTTACAATTTATGCAAAGCCAAAGTCAAGTGGTAAAACTGAAGGAGACCTTGAAAACTATCATAGAATAAAAACTCATGAATTTTATATGGGAATTTTCTTCATAATTTGGAGTTTGATGCTACTGGTGAGCTTTCAGAAGGACTCTGAAAAAGGATAGTTTTGTTGCAAATATTCTTGCCAAGGGAACAAAAAACCCAATCACCCCTGCATGTTTGATTTATAATTAACAGGAATAAAAATGTAATCACAAATGTAGCTGCCACATCTAGGCATGATATAAATATTTTATGCAGTGCTTCAAAGTTGCGTATAATGTGCACTGTAAAATTTGAGTATTATAGTAAATGAAGTTATTAAACCTTTAAACTAGAAATTCTGGACTCTCACATTTATAGAAACACTGGTGTGTTTGAACAATGATCCTGTAAATTACAGCATGTAACAAAAAATGCTTATCTCTCCACAGAATGTGCAGGAATATAAATTACTCATAAAATTGGTAAAAATGTAAAGCTGAAGGCTTAAAGGACTTTAGATGAACTTTAGTTTATGAATTCTGCTCTCAAATATACTCATAGATTATATTTATTGTTTTAAGGCGTAAGCTATTCTTTAAGAGGGGATGCCACCCAGGTTATTCTTAGGTCAGGTTGCAGTGTTAGGAGCTTCAAACCTGCTTTTTCAGGTAGCTGTTCTGCACCTTACCTGTGGAAACAGAGACCTGTCCCGGGAATGTCATTGTGTCTGTTTTTTTTTCTGTAAGTGGCATATCTGAGCAGCACACGGATTTAAAGTTCCTGATACTATTAGAGGACACCTCTGCTGTAGAATGCTTGGAAAGCTTCTGGGAAGCCTGGTCACTCCTTTGATGCTGGCAAGTAGCCCAAAAAACCACACGGCAGCCATTGTATCAAGTTCCCAAGTCAGAGGACTTCACTGCGTCCAGAGGAAGCTCTGGGTGCTGAACAACCTGATTTCCAGAGGCATAAGAGATGTGTGTCACTTCAGCGAGCACTGATGAAAGTGCCCATCGTGCTGTGTAATCTGGGCATCTGGCAGATGGCATTTGTGATTAGTATTGATTAGTGGAGGATGTGAAAGGTATCTACCTGAGAGTGCAGCAGAAGGGAGCATTCAGACATCTGCACAGCCGCCCACAAGCACCACAGAGAGGATCTTTCCTTGTCCTTACCATCTCTCAAAAGGGATGATGTCTTTTATCATTGGTAGCTAGTGGCTCTGCCTGAAAAGCTGTTAAGTACCTATTTCTCCTTCCTTGCTTCTTCCTTCCCAGGATCAAACAGATGCTGCAAAACAGCATTATGACTTTTTATAGAAAAGATATTGCAGCCAATATTGACATGGAAGGTGGCATTTTTATGAACTCCGAAAGCAACTGAATTATTATGTATATAATGTATATCTAATGTTTTATTTTTGTGCAGTGTACATATAATATATTAATGCATGTAGTGTATCAAGTGGAGTTTTTGATGAAGTTCTTGTTAATGACATTATGGGACAGGAAGAAAAAAAATCTGACATGCAAATAGGCCTACCAGAAAAAGGTCAAGTGGGGGAAGAGGTAGCAGAGGAAAAAACAAACTGTACGATTACTACATACTTTTCTTAGCTTGGAGCTAAATAATAATTTTTCCCTTTCTTCCCCTCTCCCATCCCAGGGTTGAAAAATAAATCATTTTGTTTCGCTGTGAGTACAGTTGATTTTTGGTCTGAAAAAACTCATGAAATAGAATTTCATGTAAATATAGATCAACTCTTTCAGCAATCCTTCTGCCCTTCATAATAATTTCATTACTATTCTGGCCAAGATGGAAATGTCAGGGTGGGAAAGGAGACTGGAAGTCAGTGTCTACCTTGCAGGAATTCTCAGTCCTGATAAAGGCACTGTAGGATACTTGTGTTGCTGAACTGCACTGAAGTTTGTATCTTTTCGCTCTTTTGTGCAACAGACTTCAGGAAAACATGAAATAACGAGCATCACCTTGTCCTTTATATGCAGAAATATCATGATGTGCTGTGACCCTCACAGCAGTAGAATTGGGGTGCATGAATGCAAAATCAGTGCACGACAATGTGCAGTGCTGCACTCCAGAAGAGCTATGCTTAGGAGGGTCACGCCAGGGCCAGCACAACCAGCCCTGCGGAGCAGGGAGGCAGGATGGAGGCAGCACTGCAAGTGGCTGCTCTGAAGGCCAGGAGAGTCTTAAAAGCTTTCTACTCTTCTGAAACTTCTACTTGCTACTTTTCACTCCCTTTGGATCTCACCATTTCTACCAAATCTGCATGTACATGGTAAAACATGTTTTATGCCTCTCCAAGGGGACGTGAGCCCCTTCTCGGCATCCCACTGCTGGTGCCAGGAGGACTACAGGGCTGGTGTGATCACAGTGGGTGCTCACCTCTCCAGGTCAGGGAGCAGGAGAAAAGGCATCATCAACTTACACTGCTTTTCAATGATTGTGCCCAGTACTTCTGAGCTTAATTTTGTGTATAAACACTGTATGTCTAAGGGGAGTTCCTCCCCTACCTTGAGTCCTCCACCCTAACAGCAATTGTGCTCTTTAGCAATGATTTTGCTGCCTGTTTCCCCTTCCTTATTTTCAGGCAGTTTGCTGGACTTCAAAAGCAAACACTTCTTAAGTAAAGGTGATATGTGAATTTCCCTGAGCAAGCAAAAATCACCACCAAAGTCCTCTTTTAGAAAAGGGGCGCATGATGGATGGAGCTTTTAATGTGCCAAAAGGTTGGCCTTCTAATTCTAATCCTCTAATAGTTGGGAATGGGGAAAAGTATGAAATGTAGAATTTCATGAAGAAGTTTGCAGGTCAAGAGAAAATGGTATAATTCATTAAAAAAATCAAGTCAAATTTTGGGTTGTTTACCCAGATAAAGATCCTTTTCAGGCTTTTAATATGAGGTTTAGTATTCTTTCTGATGGAGTTTTGAACACCAGAGTATTATCTCTGAACACCAGAGCACTGTAAAGAACCCAGTATTAATGAGGTTTAGCTAGTCATTCTTGTATCTACTAGTAGAGGGGGAGCAAAGAAAGTGATGCTTGCTTTGCGTGCCATGTCTTTGCACCCAAAAGTATGCATGTCATATTGTTTGACAACACAGTCAGACACAAAGCCATAGCTATTTATCTCCTGTGAACACTAAATTTCATAGCTTTTAACCTAAAGAAGTAAAACCATAGAGCAATCATGATAATAGAGCTGAGTTCCTGAACTTCAGCAAACTTGGAGTTCATTAGTCTGTGTCCATTCATGGAAAGCCTGTGATACCTTATCAGGAAAACATTTACATTAAAGAGCAAATTACCAAAGTAATCCATATTTTCACACATTTGCAAAGGAAGTGGCTTCTGGTCTTTAGGTTGGAAATGGACAGATTTCTGGGAATTTGACTGCAACAACATGCAAGAAAGGTACAACTGGTTTTTTAAATACTCTGTGAAGTGTTCACATCCCACCCACTCTTGTTACCACAGAGTGTAATCTGAGAAGCATCATACAGAATATGATGTTGAAATCAGATGTCTGGATCTAGAGCTGACCTTGAATGAATAAAGGAAAGGAAAAAGTGTGTTTAGAACAGTAGATTGGAAAAGAAATTATATTTCTGTTCCCTAAGGGGAGCACAATCTGATAGAAGGTATCAAAAAAATAAACCTGCTTAGAAGCAAACTGAGAGTTACTTTACAAATTACATTCTTAAAAAGAGAGAAAATCAACCAAACCACACCAGTCCTCAGTGTGGGGCTGGTGAAACAGTCTTGGTTCAGTCTTATTATGTTTCAGAAACAGAGAAGAACAGCAGTCTGCTTTCAATAAACTCAGTCCAGTCATTTCCATTTCACTGGAATATGAAAAGCCTGTGACCGAACAGAAGTACTTACAATGCACATCTCTACGTCTGACTAATCATCTTGGTTCCTTTAGCAGTCATTGGAGAGAAATGGGCAATAAGTGAGGAGGAACTTTCAATATTACAAATCTTTAATTCTCTTTGCATTTCAAATTTGCAATGCATTTACAAAAATAGATTTTGGAAATGAAATTTGTAATAGAAATGGAAGTTTTGTATTACACGTAAACCAGGGAAGTCCCAGGTGATTGGAAGCTGGCTAATGTGATGTTCATCCACAAGGAGGGCTGGAAGGAAGGCCCAGAAAACTACAGGCCTCTCAGCCTGACCTTGGTGCCCGGCAAGGTTATGGAGCAGATCATCCTAAGTGCCATCACATAACACCTACAGGACGGACAGGGGATCAAACCCAGCCACCAAGGGTTTAGGAGGGGCAGGTCCTGCCTGACCAACCTGATCTCCTTTTATGATCAGGTGACCCACCTGGTGGATGAAGAGAAGGCTGTGAATGTGGTCTACCTGGACTTCAGCAAAGCCTTTGACAATGTCTCCCACAGCATTCTCCTGAAAAAGCCGGCAGCCCACGGCTTGGACAGGGGCCCTCTGTGCTGAGTTAGGAACTGGCTGGAGGGCCGGGCCCAGAGAGTGGTGGTGATTGGTGCTGCATCCAGCTGGCAGCCTGTTGCTGGTGGTGCCCCCAGGGCTCAGTGTTGGGCCCAGTCCTGTTTAATACCTTTACTGATGATCTGGATGAGGGGGTTGAGTCTACAATTAGCAAATTTGCAGATGACACCAAGTTTGGGGAGAGTGTCAATTTGCTGGAGGGCAGGAGGGCTCTGCAGAGGGATCTGGAGAGGCTGGATAAATGAGCTGAATTCAATGGTATGATGCTGAACAAGACTAAGTGCCGGGTCCTGCACTTCGGCCACAACAACCCCCTGCAGCACTACAGGCTGGGGACAGAGTAGCTGGAGAGCAACCAGATGGAGAGGGACCTGGGGGTTCTAATGAACAGGAAGCTGAATATGAGCCAGCAGTGTGCCCAGGTGGCCAAGAAGGTCAATGACATCCTGGCCTGTATCAGGAATAGCGTGGCCAGCAGGACCAGGGCAGTGATTCTGCCCCTCTACTCGACACAAGTTAGGCCGCACCTTGAGTACTGTATCCAGTTCTGGGCACCTCAGTTTAGGAAGGACACTGAGGGGCTGGAGAGTGTCCAAAGAAGGACAATGAGGCTGGTGAAGGGATTGGAGCACAGGCCATATGAGGAGCGGCTGAAGGAGCTGGGGCTGTTTAGTCTGGAGAAGAGGAGGCTCAGGGGAGACCTCATCACTCTCTACAACTACCTGAAAGGAGGTTGTAGCCAGGTAGGCATTGGTCTCTTCTCCCAGGCAACCAGCAGTAGGACAAGAGGGCATGATCTTAAGCTCTGCCAGGGGAAGTTTAGGTTGGATATTAGGAAGAAATTTTTTACAGAGAGTAATCCGACATCAGAATGGGCTGCCCGGGGAGGTGGTGGATTCATTGTCCCTGAAGTATTTTAAGAAGAGACTGGATGTGGCACTTAGTGCCATGGTCTAGTTGACAGGGTGGTGTTGAGTCATGGGTTGTACTGGTCTTTTCCAAAGTGGTTGATTCTGTGATTCTCTGTGATATATATCTATATAGTGAGAATTCCTGCCCTTGCAGTGTCCTGTTGGAAGGGAAGAATAAACAGGGTTGGTTTTTTTCCTCTCTCTACATATGCCACTTCAATTTTTGTTTCTGAAATGGATTACTGCAGTAGTGCTGGCACTTCTGCAGTGCTAAAGATACAGAAGATACTAAATTATTAGTTTTTCTCACGTATGAAGCTTGTGCTTCATAACAGAGGCTGTGACAAATTTAACAGGCAGCGTATTCCACTAATTGCTGGTCATAACTGTCATCCCAGGCTTGAGCAGTCCCAGTACACACAGAGTACAAAGAATAAGAAATTAAATAATCTGAAACAGGAATTTCATGGGCTGTTGATTTGCCTTATTTCATTTAAATCTATATGTAATCCCAGAATAACTTTATACATTGTCTTTCAGTCCTACGATCAGTGCATCCATTCCCAGGGCTCTGGTTCCTCCAAAATAAAGATGTGAGCCTCAGCAGATTGACAATACACACATAAAAAGGGTTCTGTAAAAGTTAATTCCACCCTACAGTTTCTGAAGAACAGCACTGGTCTCAGTGGACACGAAAACTGACAAAGACTGCCCGCAGACTCAAGCCCAGAACCTCTTGTGCTGCATGATACCTTAAGTGGGTGAATGCCTCTAAATGAAGTATCAAAGAACTGGGGTGTCCTTAGACTATCAGAAGAATTTAGTGAGTAGCTAACAGTGAGATACTAAGAAAGCTGCCTTAAAAAATGCCAGTCTGCTTGTACTTTAAATAACTTTAACATAACCATCTTCACTGCTAGAAATTTTGTGTTGTCAGCATTTGCAAATTGGTAGATTTTTGAGCAATATCAGTCAGTTTGTGGTTCCTTATTGGAAGCACATGAGCCCTGAAGGAATACCAGAAGGAAAGCACTGGACACATTCTGGTGTCTTCCCAGCATCCCCCCTGAGATGGCACACATATACAACAGAGTGAATGAGGCCTCAGGTGACCATCTCATAAGTAGAATTTTTCTAAATGAAAGCACCAATCTTACTAGGAGTATGGAGAACCAACCTGAATTTTTTATTACTACAGTTTCGGAGTTTTGCTGAGCCTTGCAAATACATTAAAAGAGCTAACATATTCTTGATCTAACCATTGCAGCACTGGAACTGACAAATACGAAAGAGCATTCAGGCAAACAAAGAATGGAAGGACTAAAAGATGGAAACAGAAAAGTCAGGCTAGAGCTAGAAAATATGTCAGGCAAAAGACGGAACCTACACGGCCTTGAACCACAAGCTGATGGACTTAGGTACCCATAGGATCATATCCCTGACAATGTCTTGTTCTTCTTTGTGGGGTATTTTTTGTTTTCACTCATTCATCTCTGCTCCTTCCTGAATAAAACCATAACATCTTCTAATCCTTTTGTGAGAACTCCAAAGATCCTCATACTGGAATTGCCTCTAAATATTGAATTCTGAACTAATGGCTGCCTGGAAAGTTGCTTCCTGTCGTAGGTACTGCATTGAAGGGGAATTCTTGCAGGAACTTGCAGTGACTTGAGTTCACTGCATACAGGCAAACTGTTTAATGGGAAAAGCCAAGTCAGAGCTTATTAAACGCTGTTTACATGGTGTCAGGACAAATAGTATTAATCCCACATCTCAGTACAAAAATATGTATCACTTGCGTAGACTCACCCCACTCTGACTTTATAAATTGTTAATAAATAGTGCCACGGTCTATCAAAATACTAAGTCAGCTTAATGATAAACTCAAAGTTTTCCATTTCCTTGCCTTGAAATAACAACTCATATGTGTTTTATACAGCTATTACCTTCAGGGAATTTAGACTTTCATGAGTGCTTTGGCTATTTACTTTATTTGCTAATGGAGTTAGCTGGGCTGTAATGTGAGGAAAGTTGAAAAGGTAAAACCGGTTTGTGTTTAGAAATGCCTAGCAATTTGCAAAGGAAATAGTAAAAGTAAATAAAAAAAAAAATCCAAAGTAGTCTGTTACTTCTAATAATGCAGAGAGATGCATTCCCTCTAATTAACTGCCAGCCTAAGCACAGTCCCGGAATTTTTAGCTGAGCAGCTCAGTTTGCTAGGTATAATTGTTTAAATTCCCCCTTGGGGAAGGCAGGTATGTCTACAAACCTGCAAAGTCACCTTAGACTGTTTGTTGTTCCCATTGTTTATTCAGGCAATATCTTGAGAAGACAGCCCAGTAGAGCTGGTGATAGAGCGCATCATAGGTTCCTCCCTGGAGGTATAGGCATGAGGGGACCTGTCCCAATGGCCTGAGGGCTGCTGGGTCCCCAGGCACGGGTGTTCTGTGCTGCTGAGGTTCAGGCAGCTGGAAGTTAAAACGCAGTCAAGAAGGCAAGACCCAGGAGGTCACTCAGAGAGTTTCTGGGGGAGACTCACCCTATTGCCATGGGCCTGGAGGACTGGGGAGAAGCCCCTGGATTTGACTGGCTCGAACAAATACACCTTTCACATGAAATCTCCCTGGGATAAAATCTACAAACAGCCCTGAGAAGAGGGAGTGAAGCCCTACACGACTTACTGTGAGAAGTGTTTCTCACAGCTGGTTTGACACCCCAGGGGGATGCTTGCGTGAACTGGACTTTGATGCATCTATTAACATTTCCTTCCTTTCCTCTTGGCAGGATGACAGATACTCATTAGGTTTTGGACAAAGGCAGGTTCACTCTCTCTGTGCTCCAAGCTAACTCAAGACCTCTCTCAGGCCCCTCCATGGGCTGCCCCAGAGCCTTGGGACCGTGTAATGCAGCACTGAGCTCCACAGCTCATAAACCCCAGCCCAAGGATTTACAGCTCTGGCCAAGCATTATATTAATGTCTTCATGCAACTTCCCTTTTATCCCCCCTCTCCTCCATCTCAAACTCCTGCCCTTGATATACAACATCAGTATACTCCTGCACACTGTAATGATAGTATTTCACTCGTGTGTGAGAAAAACAGCAGTCTGCCTTATACTGTTAGTGGCATTACGAGCACCCTAGATGCCGTCCAAGGGCAGAGGCTGAGTCTTAGTGCAGAATTACAGATTTTCATTATTTCAAAAGCCCTGTTACAATCCCATCTGCTGTCTGTTTGCTGTAGCGTTGTCAGATTTCAAACTGTAGGAGAGAAAAATAGAAACTACTGCACCAAATGAGGCTGTTGCACAGGCTGAATTTCATTATTGCACTTTATTTTAAATGAGCTTAACAAAGACTTTTTAGATGCTTCTGTCTAATCATCTATTTAAACAGGCATCAAATACTAGATATCAAATGAGGCAAGCTTCTAAATCCTCAGAAAATTAGCTATTAAAATTGCTCCCTTTCTTTTGCTGTTTTGCTTCTTTTGCCCACACTAGAAGGGCTCCATGCAGCAAGTTGTGTAATTAAAATGAGTGTGTGAGTTAGAAAGAAAAACTCATATGAGAGAGCTCATATAAGTACTAACCCTCTTTCTGTCTTCTGATAGAGCTGAGCTTGCAGGGCAGCTCTGGAGCATGTCCATCCATGAAGTCATTCAAACATTGTCAGGAAGATATTGGCAGCAGGAAACAGGCCAGTCTGGCAAAACACCATTTTCCAGCATCATTGAAATGCAATAACTCAAAATAAGGAAAAATGCTTTGTCTTTCCAGAAAAACAATCTACAACTTTAAACAAAGTAGGTGAAAAATGCACTGTCATCCAACTCCTCTATTTACTTTAAATCCTCCTAAGGCCAAGGCAGTGACCTGATTGGACAGAAGTTTATTTAATATTGGAGTGAATAATTCTTTTCAATTGCCTTTAGTGTAAGGAAATGGGGCTGCAGGAAAAGCGGTTTGTCTGGCCAGCCTGTAAGAACTTAGAACTGAATGGGAATATGGACTGTAAACCAAAACATGCTAATCTTGAAAATCTTTAAAAACCCCAAACAGAGGAAACTAGAAGAGCTGTCTGAACGTGAGCTGGAGCCAGGCTGAGGTGCAGCTGAAGCAGCAGAGCTCTGTTCCCTGACTTTCCCATCTGCTAGCGACCTTTCCCCTTTAGACAACTGTGAACCCACCTAATGAGGAGGTTCAGTGCATGCTGCGAGCTCTAACAGAACATGATGGAATTTCACTTTTACTGCTTCTCTGCAGTTGCTGTGCAGTGACCTGTGGAGTTTGTTAATAAACTTCTATGCCTATTACTGTTCCTCATTACAATAGACATTATCAGCGTCCTCTCCCTCCACTTCAGCAGATTCAATCACTTTATCTTGGCAATATATTAGTAAATTAGTACTACAACTGAGACATTTATATTCAACTGTCTGAAAGACAGACTACTCACCTGTTTCTACAGACTTGAATATAATTTTATTAAATAAAGATGCTGTGCAGGGCTCACAAGTTGTGTAATTATTTCCACAAGTTGTTTTCTCTTGTAAGTGAAAATTTTAATTCTTTCTTTTTTCCTCACAACCCTCCTCAGAGGGCAAGAATTCTCATAAATGCAACCTTCAAATAATCATGTTTTTACTACCAGTATATAATTTAATTTAAAAGGAAAGGAGGGGGAAGTTTACAGGGTTCTTATTATCCAACTGTTACATTTCATGATTAAATTCATTAAAGCAATAATTCAGAGCAAAGGGGTAGTGCTGAGGGCAGGAAAGTTTACAGTGTAAATACTTAGTGAGCCATGCTGGATAGCCAGGCCCCTTATCTTGTGAAAATGATTTATAGAAAACAACTTGATTACATTTTCAGCCCTACTACCGCTGGGTGATTAGATGAGAGCTCTTTGTTGTTATGACTGTCTACTTTAACTAAACTTAACTCCATCTGCTTTTCATTTAGCAACCACCACGTCCCTCTGGCAGGCAGCTGCCAGGTAAAGAATAATTTGGAGGCTGATGCTGCTGATTGTTTGCAACTCTAAGTTCTGTTCCTCGACCTCCCACAGGCTTCCTGCCAGAAAGTCTGACGTCCCTTAATCCCTCAGCAAGGTCTCTTGAAATAGCTCCTCCATCTTGTTTATTTAGACTACAAGTTTCTCATGCAGAGTCTCTTTTACTAAACTGAAACTGGTGCATGTTCAGGCGTCAATGAAGTGCAAATACTACAGACAGGACTATTTGGTATCATTGTGCTTGTGCCCTCTAACAATACAATTGAAAATAGTACTAGCGTTGTGCCTGAAGGATCTGAGTATCACTCCATCACTTTGTAGGTGGAGGAGAAAAAGAAATAATCTAACGTTTTATGATTTATCTGATTTCACCTTGTGCCAGGCCCTTTACAGCAAGGACTTCAGTACTTGCAACTGTGTTTGGAAATGGTATGTATGGAGGAAATGAGGACTATCTTTCAAACACTTTCCAATATACAAATGATTATCCGCATTCTTATGTACACATATTTAATTGCATTTAATTTTTATGCCTTCCCAGTTGCAAGCAAAATGATGTAAAGCGCTTTGGACCTGATGCTGCTGTCAGAAACACTGACTTAAATCCTGCAGGATACCCACAGTGTGCTTGCTGGTATGTATGAGGACAGAATCTTCCATATGGGAGCTGTAAATGGATGTATATGTACACCAGAGATGGCAGAGCTGTTCTGCAAGGGGAGAGAAACACCCTAACTGGTCAGCTTGGGGGTTTCAATATTTGCATTTGACATGAAGGAGATCCATAAGAGGGCCTTTGGCACTGTGATGGGGCCCAGAGTCAAATATGAAGGCTTCCTGTGAGGCATGCAGCAAACAACAGAAAGACAGAAATGGGAACTGAAACTACATAAACCAGAAGAATTCTGTGAGTGATTTATTCTGAGATAGAGATGTACTTACTGCTGCTCAGGGTTCACTGCTTGGATCTCAAACCCAAACTAAAGGCTTAGGTATCTTTGTTTTCAAAGACAGGAAAGACTTCGCATCACCCCAAAGAGGAAGGACAGGGTCCTTATCCACATTAGCATAAGTACTCCTCTTGCACAGCAACCCAGGAATCCAGGCTCCATCCTTCCGCAATAGTTTTAAGCCCCAGGACAAGTCTGTCTCATCAGGTGTGCTCTCAATAGTCTGCTTTACAAGTACTGAGAAAATGAGAAAAAATATTGACTACAGGGGAAAGAGTAATCTTTTAGCTTAGGAATTAGAGCCACCATCTGAGGATCAGAAAAGCTGGGTTCTAGCCCTTTCACTGAATGATTAATATAACATACTATAACTGTGCAATGGGGCTGGGTAGCATGTAATTTACACTTCAAAGCAGTTTCTCAGCAGGCAGGTGAGTGGGGGGTTAATCTTTAAGCTTTATCCCAAGAGCCTGGCTCAGAAAACCTAGTGTAACAGGGATGTTATACTTTGCTCCCCTTTAAGGGGTGGACCGTGAATTTTCCCATCTCTTTCTTTCCCTGGAGGTACTATGTTGCTCGTCCAAATCCTTCCTTCAGTTACTGGAAACTCATCCCTCCTCTGGCTAGGAAGTGTTGTTCTATAGCATGTCCTATAACAAGACACAGAGTGAAGGTTACAATGTTAATTAAAAAAATCAAATTATGGGCTTGTACGTCCAGCTGAAATGAAGAGATGGTTACATGTGCAATCAGGGAAGCTATTCAAAGGGAAGTTTTTTGGCTAAATAAAAGGAAATTTGTGCTTGGGAAACATATTTCCCTGTTTAGTCTATTTTCAACTAGCTCCCTAAGGTTTCTGATTTCGTCCGGGGTTGTATCCTCAGGCCAGGATATTAAAATTTCTAAAGACGGAGGGAAAGGATAGAAACAGAGACATGCAGGCTCTGCAAATGCCCTTGGAGTTGACTAAGAAATGGGATATAGTGCAGGACAGACAAGAAACCCTCCCTGCCCAGGGCAACCTGTGCCTCAGTTTTCTTCTGTGTCACCATCACATACTGTCTTTTTTCTGAAGATTGTTACAACTATTTTATTTAAAAACATAACATACGTGATTGGATCATGCATATTTTTGGTGTGATCAGACAATATATTGAATGTTTACAGTAGCAGCTATGAAATATCATTATGACCATTTTAAACAGAGGCAGATGAAGTTTTTGTGACTTGCCAGCTGTAGTCTTGGGACACAACACATAATGCTCATTCGTTGGTCTTAGATCCTATTCTGTACCTGGATTATCCTTCTTCTACTGAGTAGAAGATTGCAGATCTACTGATTGCAGATGTTGTAATGGGACCTAACTGACTGTTCCCATCTCACAAAATATTGCCTCTATTGTTTGAAAGCCCTCTAATAAGTGTAATAGGGAATTAGGAAGGGAGAGTAACTGGCTGAGGTATATGGGCCATGATATATCATATCTGCCTTTTGTTCTAAAACAAAAAAACAAGGAAGATTTTCCTGAACAAGGAGAAGCCATTTCACTGTTTGTCCATTTAGCAGCTTCCCCACTCCTGTGCAGTAACTGCATTTCTCTGTAGCTGTTCAGAGCTGGCTGTAGAGTATGCAGCTGATGATGTTTCAGTCTCCAGATAGTAAAGGCTCAGGCTTAAAGGAAGATCTCCAGAATGAAAAGGCTTATTCTGGAAAAAGTTTCATTGCCTTACTCGCTGCTCCATTCCTTATTTTACCTGAAGCGAGAATGTGGACTTCATTTAGCTGCTGCACATTGTAATGGTGCTGAGATCACCTCAGCTGCCCACTGAAATCACTTTTGGCAGGGTAATGAGCAAGATCATTATAGAATCATAGATTTGGTTTGGAGAGACCTTCAAGATCATCTAGTTAGAATCACAGATCAAAGAATATTCTGAGTTGGATGGGACCCACAAGGATGACTGATGTCCAGCTCCTGGTCCTGTATAACACACCTCCAAGAATCACACCATGTGCCTGAGAGCATTGTCCAAACAGTTCTTGAACTCTGTCAGGATTGGTGCTGTAACCACTTCCCTGGGGAGCCTGTTCCAGTGCCCAACCACCCTCTGGATAAAAAACCTTTTTCTAATATCTAACCTAAATTTCTCCTGACACAGCTTTATGCCGTTTTCTTGGGTTCTGTCTCCAGGCATCAGAGAGAAGAGGTTGGTGCCTGCCACTCTGCTGCTTCTCGTGAGGAAGCTCTGGACCATGATGTGGTCTCCCCTCAGTCTTCTCCAGGATGAACAAAGTGACCTCAGCTGTTCCTCACACAACTTCCCCTCTAGACCCTTCACTGTTACCCTCCTTTAGAAGCTTTTAGCTTTACATCCTTCTTGTATTGCAGTGCCCGAAACTGTTCAAGGTGAGCCACATCAGTGCAGAGCAGAGAGGGAGAGTCACTTCCCTTGACTGGCTGGTGATGCTGTATCTAATGCACCCCAGGACATGTTGGCCCTCCTCGCTCCCAGGGCACACGGCTGACCCATGCCATGAGTGGGGACACCATCCACCTGACCAAGTTACTCTGGGCCCTGTTCAACCTGGCCTTGAACATGTCCAGAGCTGGGGTATCCACAACTTTCCTGAGCAACCTCTTCCACTGTCACACTACACTCACAGAAGTGCTGTGAGATGCTGTGAGATGTTCATTTATTTGTCAAGGAAATTAAGGCTGAAACTAATCTAACTTTATTATCAGTCATTCTGAAGATGAGGTAACTTGGCTAGAAAGAACTTAAAGTAGATGCTCAAACCACAATTAATGTGATTTATTTTAATGACACTATGTAAGGATAAATAATGAAGAGTAGACCATTGCAGCTCATTTGCACCAGATGCTGTATAGATCTTCTGCATTACAAAATAATAAATTTTGTTTCCGTCATTATATACTGCCCCCTCACATTTAGAAGAATCATTCATTTCTGATATTCACAGCAAACTGTGAAGCTAGGAGAAAAGGGGAAAGAAAAGAATGTCTATCTCCTGTTCCTTAAGCTATGCAAAATATGAAAGTTTGCTAAAAAAGAACCTCAAAATCTTTATGTGATACTAGTCAAAGCAACTCTGATATACAGAAAAAGGGTACATCAACACAAGATCTTGTTATCCAGCAAGAAGTCTCTCATATATACATGGGGAAAGCAAGGCAGATCAGACAGGTGGCAAAATCTCATTCTGCCTTAAAATGCTTTGGGCTGATATTTTTTCTGAAAAAATGTTAAAATATCTGAGCATTGGCAGTTTCCTGGGCATCAGCCTAGAATGATCAATACAAAAAGGGGACTAGAGCAACTAGCACTAGAGGAAAAAAAGTCTCTGATTTGAATAAGAAAGAAACTCATTAGTTCTTTCAGAAGTACTCTATCTCATCCATCAAACACGTGTCAAACTTTATCCTTAGACTACTGAAAAATCAGGTAAGTAATAGTGGAATTGCAAACAGTTTAATCATGGAGGAATAGTGAGACTCCTCTTTTTTAGAGGAGTTCTCCTTAATTCTCTTGAGGCAATTCACAGTTGTTTCCCTGCTGCTTCTTAATGCCTCAGCAGCCCCTGGCTCTTCTGGAGTGCTTAGAATTCCATCTCCTTCCCTTGCTAAATCTAGTTTAAATCTCTGTCTATAAGCTGAGCCAGCTTGTTGCTCAGGACACTCACGAAAATATATCCATGCAAAGAAGACTAAAATCATTTTCGGATCCAGATCCCCCAAATTACCAGGAATCCCTGGCTTTGCTTGATCCTCCTAGTATAGCATCAGTTGTGGATCAGATAAGGAGTTGATATTGGATTCTAGAGAACAAACTCATTGTGAATGATTATGAAACAATTTATCCAAAAGAAAACATTTTTCACTGCTCCCAACCTTCAAGTTATGCTTGGCAGGAGTTAGTTCAGGCTGCGTGACCCAACCTTTTCCACAGTGACTCAGCGTTACATTGCCTACAGTTCTTTGTAAAGCAGACATAAGGTGAAGTCTGTTTTCTTTTCTGTAGAAATAGGGACAGCAGATGGCTCGTGGAAGAAACTAAACTACATTTCAGGTCCTCCTGGGGCTTGTTTAACTCAACCTTCCACATAAATAGTCATATTGTGCTTACTTGCCAATGAAGAAAAGCCTATTTTCAAGTTCTTTTATTTTCAGAAGACATAAATGTCAGAAGAGGTTGAGATAATGTTCAAGCAGTTTTAGTAAATGAGTAAAAACAAAATTTAAATTGCAGAGGGAGGATAATAATATCAGCACTGCTATTGTGAAAGGCTAAAATAAAGGCAGAAAATGCATTTCACACACTTTTCGAGATTTTGCAATAACAAATCTTCATCTGCCACATGCAGATCTGAGCTGGTAATGAGCATTCAGACCTTTAGTTTCAGGCTCTCTGATCATTTTGTTTAGCCTTTATGTGACCGACACACTTTTAAATTAATTTGCTTTGGCATTTATAAGAGTTATTTCCAACAAATTATATATATACATACTTTTCATATCTTCCTAATGGTGACCTGAACTTGTAAAAGTGTCAGAAATTTGTCACCTCAGTGTCTACTTGCAGCCTACAATTAAGGCACAAGAAGTAGTCCATCGTTTGCAATGCAGGCTGATACAAATTATGTATTTTCTCAAACAATTAACAAGGTTTATAGATACTTTCATCTAATGTTTATGTTACAAATTTGTCTGACATAGGACTGTCATGTTAAATTATCTTCCAAAGGTCTATTCAAATAGATATATAAACAAACATCCCAAAGGAGATGATGATGTTCCAAAAAGTTCTATCTCCTATCATTTAAGGATTGTGCACATCTTGTTACTGAAACATTGAAATTTATCTAAAAGATCTCATTAGTTGGGATTAAAGAGGATTTTCTTGTTTCCTATTTCTACTACACCTTTCCATATTTTCATGAACTTCTAAAAATGTTTCCTAATTAATACATGTAGAGACATGGAGTCCATCACATGGAATGAGAACCTGATCAAATGCCATGCAATGGTATCATTGAGAAAGAAATTAAAAATGAGTCCTGTGAATGATGGAGCCTGCTGCCCTGCAGGGAAAAAAAAAAAAAAAAAAAAAAAAAAAAGAAAAAAAAACCAAACCAAACATGTTTTATTATCTGAGTTAAATGCCTATCCAATTTATCCTAAGACAACTGAAAAGAAGTGTCCAGAGAGTGTCCAGAGCTGCTCTCCTCTCTGATGGTATGGTAGGATGCATGCAGGGTTTATGGCCTTATGTCAGGGAGCACTCACTGACTTCCTCAACGGCAATCTCACAAACATGTGTGTAGTATCTGTCTGTACTGGAACATCTTCAAAGTGCCAAGTAACTCTCAACCTTGCTCGAGAAAAAGACTACTGGCACCATCTCCCTGTCCTGTGTTCCTGGGACTTGAGTAACAAACTAACAAGACATAACTAGATGCCAGATTTTAGTTCATAATACAACCCTGGTACAGCAGTGTTGTTAATCAGGACACAAGCTTTGAGAAATTCTTTATTAGGCTATTAGGTCACTGCTAATGCTATTTGCATAACACGTCTTTCTGTTGTTAAATTAAATATACCCTTAATGGATGGGATTGACATCCCAGAAGGAAAATGTTGCTTATAGTTGTTGAAAGAGACTTCAGACCTCATTTTGTTTCTGGGGAAAAAATGCTAGATAAATTGGTGCTACTTCAGTTGTCCTCTGGGGATATAATGTCCTCTAATAAGTAATATGGGACCTAGATAACAGCAAGCACCTTTTCTGAAGAGAAAATACAGAAATATGTTATAAATCAAAGACAAGAGTGTAAAAGAGAAAGGTGCTTTCAGTTTGAGAAAATTGAAAGGAGGGCAAGATATCAATGAAAGCACTATCTAGGAGTGGATAGCAGAGCTTAATGAAAAAATACTGTCTTCAAACAGCCCTGTCTGGAAACCTAAGAAAAGTGTAAATATGAAGAAGGGGAAGAAACCTTTAAAGTGATCATTGGCAACATTATCTGAAAAAAGCTTTCGAAGCTGAAAAAGAAATATTTTAGAAAGTGAATTTATAAGAGTACGTGGTAACCTACAAAGCTCTGTCATGTTTTTATTTTGAGATTTCTGCTTGAATTCTTTCCCAGATAAATCTCACCTTTCACAAGAGGTGATGACAAGAAAAAACTTCTGCAGAGGAAGAGAGAGGAGCATGGCACAGTGGCTCTGGGGTGCAAGCCATCCTCCATGCCAGGGACACTGCCTGGAACTGGGAAAGGTGGTCTTTTCAAAGCATCTAGACTCCTGTTTCTACCTCCAGTGGTTATCTCTAGGTGAATCTCCAACATATTTCAACCCTTATCAGAGTTCCCATGCTAGAGCTCTTGGATGTTTTCAAATGTGCTCTTTTGCCCTCTCTTTTAATGTCTAAAGGGAGTTTTGTAAATTGTTGGTACGGCAGTCAGCACTTTGGCTTCTGGGAGCAGGTGGTTTCTTCAGAGCTGTCAACAAGCTTTTAGGAGACTTTGCACACCTGTTATTTATCATTTCTGAAGCCACATGCATCTCATCCTCCAGGGTGAGGCTGTACACATGTATGTTTTAAGTTATGTTTAAAAATTAATATGCAACTTGATATTTATAGGAATCTTGACCTTGGAACTTTTCTTGCAGCTGTGTGAGTTTTCCTTACTTAGGGATGATCATCTCTTTTCAAGAAAAGTCATCCCAGTTACCTGAGGAATATTTCCCATATGTCATATTTATAAAAGAAAGAAAGTTAAAAACATCTTATTTCAAGTGGGAAGCAGTGAGTCACAGTGATGACAAAGAGAAATATGATTCATGACACTTGTTCAGGTATTTCAGTTGCTCAAATATCATAGGTAATGATTCATCAATTCTTTACAGATTTCCAAGTCCCTCTAATATTTTGTTCTAACAGCTGCTTTATGATGGCTGTCAGCTTTAAGAATCTTACTCTAAAAACTAGCGAAGTCTTAAAAATATGCACTGAAAAGTTTTACAGAAAGTACAAGCCCCTTGCTTTTGCCAACAATCCCACAACTTCTCAAACAAAATTACCGACATTTTTGCCTAGATATCTGAAGTGTTCCTTGCTGTTTGGATCAGGAAGTAAAGTGATCTGAGGAACAAAGGGAAAAAGACTGAGTGAGAGGTGGTAATTGAACGCAGAATCTGTATGTGAATTAGGAAGGGCAGTCAGCTGTTACAAGCAGGGCAAAATGGTGGATATGGGTACTATTTACTTTTTTATTGCCTCACGAGAATTATTTCAAACTGTTCATTGATCTTTTAGGAGGCAGGAGGGGTCTCCACAGCACCTGGCTTTCTGTTCTCATTTCCTCTTTGCTTCAGGCTTTTTATGAAATGATCCTTTTGCCCTATAAACTTCCAGTGAATCTAAATATAAAATGAACCAGGCAGAATGTAACATTCAGCCCCCCTTGACTACTCACTGCCAGGAATTTGCCTCTGTGTTCAGAGATTTAATAGCAGAGCTATTGCTCATGTAGCATCTACAACAATAGCAATCGTGGCAATAGCGATCTCATTGCTAATTTCATTTTTGTGACTGTATGGATGAGCCTCTCTCTTGCAGCATTTACTATTTCAGTAATAATGAGACTATTTCTTCTAAATGTATAGAATATATTTTATGAAGCATTTGTCTTTCTTTTTTATCCTTCTGTGGAGCTGCATTCTCATTCACAGTATTTAGCAATTCATAAGTCTAGTATTTCTGTCTAAAATAATATTTTCATATATTTGAATCACAATGTTACAGTCCACTGACATTATCTCTTAATGTCTATTCTGTGGACTGTTTTAGTACAGATTATCTATTTTCCTGCCACGTTTCCAACCCTGAATTTCAGTAGTCATTGTGGTTAGGATGCTTGACTTAGAAATGGCCCCTTTTCTATATACAACACTCTTACCTGTTCACTTTCCAGAAATGTATCTTCTGACTTTCTTCTCTGCTTTCACATAGTTTATTCCTGTTCACATTAGGTTTTGTTTTAATCTTTATTTCTCTGACATTTTCAGCCCTTTTTTCCAGGTTTGCCTGTCTACCCACCCTGGTCTCTTACCACATAGAAATGTAAGACCCTATGGTCTAGAGGGGCTGATTCCTCTTGCTCTTCACTGAAAAAATGTTTGCATGGTGCAATGCAAGACATTGCAGTGCAGGAAAGTGTGTAATCACATTCCTTTATAGCATGGTACCACATCATATTTTCTTCCAAGGGTAGGAAGCCATTTAAAGAGTTGTCCAAAGACTGCAGTTCTCATGTTCTGAGGAAGGGCTTCCTGAAGTGCTGGGTGAGGGGTGGAATGCCACCGAAGGATTGTGTGTGGATGGAGCCTACTCACTGTCGAGGGGTGCTCCTGACAGTTACTTGTTAAAGTTCTTTCAGTACCTAATGAGCATGTATAAACTGAGGGGTTTAGAAAGTGATGATTTCCTGAATTCAAAGGATTTCCAACAAGCAGTAGCATAAACCCTTGTTGTTCCTCAGTCAGCTAGGCTGATCACCTGTATCACACACCACATACTACTTTACTGGGTCCAATGGCCTTTGTGTTTTGAATAGCACATCTTCAAAGCAAATTGCACTGCTTTTATTTAAGGATGAGGAGAGTTTAGGAGATGATGGATTTTCTAAGCAGTTTATTCAGGAAATAATCTTTTGGAGTGTTACTGTGTTTAGTAGCTTATTTCTTATCAGAATTTATCTGATTCAATTTCTTAGATTTTTTATACCTTTTTCACTAAATAAAAGACTATGTACTCCCCTCTGTTTTCTCCTTGTGAAGGTATCATACTCTGTAATCAAATAATTCGTCAATCTTCCCCATTAATAAGCTAACCAGATTTAAGCATTAAGCTTTTAACAGCAACATGTTTTCTCCAGAAAATAGAATAAGTACTGTGGTTATCGTCAGAGTTCTCTTGAGGCTTCTAAGCCCCACTATGAATGCAGCCACCAAAACTGCATGCTGTATTTCAATACTAGCCTCACCTATGTTTCACACAGGGATAAAATTACTTTTACTTCATGGATTAAAGCGTTCAAACAGTCCTTTTTCACTAATACATGTCACTCAGAGGTATTAATTAGGTTGTTTCCTCCACTGAGAATTTTAATGCTTTACAGAACCTCTGCTTTCCAGGGTACAGCACTGCATTCTGTTGGTATATTCCATCTATTAAGAGAGATTGTGTTGTGTGGCTTCCCTGCCTTCAGTATTATTTACCAATTTCTCAAACCCACTAAATTTTAGCAGAAGCACTTTTTCTCCTTGCTTTGTAATTTCCATTGTTAGACATCACAGGAGAATAGTGGGGCCCTGCACAAATCCCTCATTAAAAGTTTCCTGGACTGATGACATTAATAACATGATTTCTTCTTCATATGCTACTCAGAAGTGCTTATCAAGTAACTTGCTCTGGTTTTTAGTTTATAGAACATTGCACTGGTTTTGTTATTGAACCGTAAGTGATCTGTGAATGCTTGAATATTCCCTGTATTATTAATAATTACAAAGCAAGGGTATGTTAAGGGCCCTACATAACATTGTTTTGCCTTTATACCCTTTCTATCTTTCCTAAACAACTTACATTTGACTTTTGTTTTGAGTGTAGAGAGTTTTCCCCAAGCTTTTACTACTGTGGCTTAACAGTGTGTTTTTGATTCCTGAGAAGGTAAATTTTCTGTTAATCTTACACATTTCATGTCTTCATATCGCTACAAATCATTGTGCACTCAATTAGATGGGTGGTTTTTTTCTTTGTTTATCATTAGTAATCCCTTCATTCCATCTCTTACCTGTCTAAGAGGCTTCTTTCCTGAGTAAAATAGCCCCTTGTTCCAACAAGTCACATCTATGCTAGTAACAACTTGTCATTAATCTTCTCCTGCCCACCAGCCAAGGACAAGTAGAGAGGTAGCATCCACCTGGCCTTTCTTCCAAAGCCAACTATACCCCACAAAGTCCCCTGTCTTTGGTACAGTCAATGACATGGGTTTGTTATTCGACTCTTTTCCCATCAGTCCTGCAGTTGCATTTCACATTTTTGTGCCAGAAAGTCAACTCACTATCCTGCTGCAATGAAGGCCCTTGTTTGCATTGCATTCACAAGTAGATGCCAATGATTTTTATTATCTCACAGTGTCTGGAAGGATTATTAGTGGTGGCTTGTTATATACTGAAAGGTTCCCTATAATTTTTTGGGGGGCCCCCTGGTGGTCTAGTGGTTAGGATGTGGCGCTCTCACCGCTGTGGCCCGGGTTCGATTCCCGGTCAGGGGACTTCCCCGGGCAGATGGAGCTCGTCAGCCCTGTAAGGCCATCCATCTAAGAGAAGGTCACTCTAAACAAACCTACATCCTGAGGACCTCACTGCCACTGTCCAAGCTTGCTCGGCCCCAGCAGATGAACCTCAGGATTAAGGGGTGGGCTCAGTTCAGCGCACACTGTGTCTCACCTAAAAAATCCACTGCGCAGGCTCAAAGGGTAATGACCTTTCCCAAATCTTCGCTCGCAAAGACTGGCCATGACAGCCCCAGCCCTATAATTTTTATATGTTTTATAAAAAATAAGACATAGCACAAACCATAACATAGAGAGAGACCTGTGTAATTGAAACTGGTCTTAGAAGGAAATCACCAGACAGCTGTGTCTAGTTAGTGCTGTCAACTCCCCATAAAACACATACTCCATAAACTGTAACTTAGTATGATACTATTAAATCTACATTTATTTGTCATGCACAGCCTTCTTCCAAACAATTAATTTCCTCTTGTTAATACAAAGTTTTGAAGAATCTGGAAATAGTTGATATCTAAAATGAGATGGGAAACCTGGGTGCCAACTGTTTTTGTGTTTCCAAAGGGGAGATATGTCCCAAATCATTCTTGCTTATATTTAGCATAGATGAAACTTAAGGAAGAGTAGTACAAAAGCAGAAAACCGTATGAATTGTTCTGTCTTTAAGGGCTAGGTGTTTACATTTTATTCTTGTAATGAAGAAGAATATTTTTTAAAAGGAACATATTTTCTGCTTTCGATTTTTTGTAGGAGTGTGTTTTCTGGAATGTTAATATAATTTTAGCATTTTCATGGTTTTCAGTTTTTCTAGTATACACAAGAACATATACTCTCCTTTAGGTACTTCTAGGATTTAAATGTTTTCATGGAAATTAGTGTATCATACCTTGCTGAGACATGATGTGTGAATTCCACCTTTTTGATAATTGACTAAATCATTTCAGCTGGCTTAAATCACTGGAAGGCCTTGAAATATGTTCTTTCTTACTGAAATCAGAAGAAATTTCTCTATTCGTTTCAACTGAGCTACAACATGTACTGGTCTTCAACTAAGTGGTTGGGCTTTTCCTTGGACACAAAGAATATCTGTAAAAAAAAACAGCTGAAGGATAAACCCCTTTTACATAGAAAAAGATTTTCCTATCTCTTCAGTCAAAGCCAGGCTGATACTTTCTTCAGTTTATTGTAGGAGGTTTTGTTTGGGCATCTCTTCATTATAAATTACTTTGCTAAGATGTCAAAATAAATGTAATTCATGAAATTATTTAAGCCCTAGGAACGTCATTATGTTTAGAAAAGATGTGCTGTAAATTGACCTTTTTTAAAAAACACTTGCTGTCTCAGAAAATCTGCTTGTATAAATATTTTAACTGAGAACATCCTTTATTATTGCCTTTTGACATGAGCTGCCAGGTGGTGAATCTATTTATATTTTAGTTTGCTTTAATTTCATTTTATTCATTGGTTTGTTGATTAAATTTCATATGAAAAATTCAAGAAAGTGCAGACAATAATAGTAAATATCAATTATGTAACCTCTCAGATGAGCCTGTTCAACAGAATTGCTAAAAACCCATCTATTTTCTCCATACCAAGCAGTAATTTCTTTTAAATATTATGCAACATATGAATAAATTGCATTAGTATAGTGTAATAGAGCTGTAACTTCAAAGACAAAACCAGAGATTAGGGGAGAAAATGGACTGGTAGTTCTAGATCAGCTGTGAAAGGAATAAATGGAAATACAGTTTAACTTTACATCACAAATGCATCTGCTACTAAAGCTCAGCAACAAAACACCTAACTCATATGAATTGGACCACTAAATTCTGATTCAGTTCTCACTCTGAAACACTGTTCTGTCAACAGCGTTAATATCCGAAGCATATTGTAACAGCTTTTGCCTGTATGATTTTAGAACAATGCTTCAAAAAACTACCCAGACCATCACAGACTAAAACAGGAACACCTCAAATGAACTTATCAAGATCTTTTCTCGAGAGGTGAATATACAAAGACTTAGGCCTATAGAGCCTTTTAAACAAAATGAAGAAAATAATGCCTGAAAATAGCATGAGCAATACTAAATACTGTATTATATAAGGAAGATAGCCATACAACTCAGCCATCCTGTTTTCCATACATTTTTCTCTTTTTCAGTAACCTTTTGGTAAGATTGCAGAGGTATGACATCAATGAGAATCACCTTAATACAATTATTTCACTTTCAAGATATGGTAGGGTGTTTTTAAGGACACCGTATGTAGAATATGGAATGTATGTGTAAACTAATATATATATATAGGAGATAAAAGGATGCTTAAGCTCTTAATGAATGTGTTCCAGGGGAAATAAGCAGAAAAGGCAAGTGCAGCAGTTTGGATCTGAAGTGATGTGTTGTTCAGAGCCCGCCCCATTGCTCTGTCTCAAAAGGAGTCCCAGACCTCGGGCACAATGGTTGAAGCAAGACCTGGTTTACACTGTCATCAGCCTTTGGCTTTCTGCCCAATCCTAAAAGTACAAGTTGCCAAAGGTACAAAACAAAACTCAATACATTAGGCAGATTTTTTTAACCCCTAACTTTTGTTAAAGTATCAAAAAATGAATGTTTTCATATGGTAGAACTGCCCTCACAGACTGTTGTGAACATCTCAGGTGGTTAAAGAGTTTGAAAGATACTGATTGTCTGTCTTACTCTTACCATTTTAATAAAAAGCAGTGTCCAACAAGACCAATAGGATGAAAATATCCTGGTTTTAAACAAAAATCATCCTTTTGTTTTGGCTTGATTTTTGTTTAAAAAGCTAGTAGATAATCTTACAAGCCTTAATCTAATGTTCACAGAGTCAGAAGTGGGCCAATTTAAGATACTTCCGAAGTTACTTTCTTGGAGGCAAATTCATCCTTATTATACACCTCATCATTAGTTTAAGTGGAATTATTCTTAAGAGTAAAACCAGGAAGAGTTTCATACTCTTTCAGTGCCTGGAAAAAATAAAATAGACCTTACTGTATGGCAGTAGTATGTTATAATTGGCAGTCATATGTCATTTCATACTCAGGTATGACTATTAATTCATCTATAAACAGTACTTTCTTAAAACTATTGTGTTCTTTAAATATTTGTGATACCTGAAATATATATATATAAATTACATTAGTTTTATATGATTTGTCAACATTACAAATCTTCAGCTTTCATAATTGGTTGTAGTACCTAATTTTTCTCATATTAATATACATGCAAATCGCTGGACTGAATTACATTACTAGGGCTAGTGGGTTATGAAGCACAATTATATTTTATAGATTGCATGTTATGAGAGTAATGCAAAATCAGCCTCCAGATCAGTTCTTTTTTTTAAATGTCTTCAACTGTTCTTTGAAATCGAGGGTTTTTTTCTGAAAAGTAATTGTAGTCATATGTGAGCTTGAGATATTTCTATCTTTTCTTCTTTGGGTGTTTCTTTTACTAAATACGATGTATTTAAGCTTTTAAAAGCAATGAGTCTCTTTTCATTGCATTTGTGTAAAGGCTGGCATGATGAGGAGCTTCCTGTATTCCAAGAATACAGCATATGTCCAAGGCTGAAATATGATCACATTGAGCCAAGGCTTTTCTTATGTTTTTGTAAAAGTTTTTCTCAGTCATTACTTTGCTATCTTGACATTGACTATTTGCACTTGAACTTTTTGTAAGCTGTATGGGGAATTTTATCTCATCCTGTTCTCTCTACATTTCTCTTCTAAATATTTATACTAAAAATGAGCTAAATAAACAGAATTGCTTCCCAACCCCCAGGAACCTTTCTAGTGACTTTTCATCTCTTCTTTCTTCCTGCTGGACTGAAACACAAAAAGATGACTGTAGAATTTTCAAGCTGTGATGAAGCTGTTGCAGTTTTGAGGTTGTCCTCTACAAGGAAAGAAATCCATTGATAAATTGTGCTTGTGTCATTTGACTAGCCATTATCATTATGCATAAATTCCTCCTTTGAAAAAATAATTTGATAATCTATCAAAGAACTGGATGTGAAAATTGCTCTTCAGCAAGTTGACAGATAGGTTGAAGCTGCTAATTGACCTGTGATGTAGGTAGTCCTGCAGTTTCTTAATGGAGCTGCTAATTGCAAGATATTTAGGCTTAAAACCCAGACAGTATTTTAGAAAACATTCTTTAGTTTAAAGCTTTTTTTTTTTTTTGCATTCTTGCCTACTTGAAATGGAGTTTATTCTGTTTTCCTTTCCCTGGACATCTCAAACACCGAAATGTGAAAGGCAGAGCAGAAGAAAAATGCTGGATGTCTACATTCTTGAAAAAGTTTCAACTGTGCATTTTGCATAAATGGAGTCTCTGCATCCAACCTGCACTGTATAGAATGTATGAAGAGTTGTTAGAAGATCCTGTAAGATGATGTGGATTCAGCTCTTAACCAAAATTAGTCAGTGGGCAGACAGTGGTTTGCCATCTATATCATATGGGCTACCACTACTGTCAGTGTGGCCCATTGCTTGGGTAAGTTCAGTCTGCAGATGAAAAGAAACCAAGCATTTACAGTGAATCTTCAGTTTATGCTGGAAGTCAAGGAGAGAGCTCTGTGGGAGGTTGTGGCCATAACACCCTTTCTCTGTGTGCAAATATAAATCTCTACATCAATCAACTCAGCATATAGGTTCAGGAATTTTCACCGACTATAGTTTGCCACATGGGAGAGGCATTTGTGGATAAGTGGCTGCCATTTTTAGTTGTCCAAAAAGCTGTCCTGTTACAGATGTGGTAGACACTTCCCAGTCAGGCTGCAATGTTGCACTATAACATCTGGACATCCCCAAAAGTCCCCAGCTCACATGGATTGCTGCAGAATATCCCACACCCCTCTAATCATGCAAGGGGAACTTTTCCTTAACAACAACACTTCTATATGTAACGAGAAACTAATTTCTGTGTTGCACACATAATTTATTCTGGAGACGGGATGTGAAAATGATTCACACATGTCAGAGATTAGTTAAAACCCTTCTAGAAAATATTTGAACCTGCAGTAAAGAAAGCAGTAAAACAACTTTTGGAGAATAAAGCACAACCTGTATTTCTGTAGATAATGTAACCCAAAATGCTTTTTTGTCCTTGGGATATAAGTCACGGACTGCAGCAGTGATGCTGACACACCAATTTTGAGCAACTCCCACAGCATTTTGACAGTCCCAGAGCACAGGTTTTCACATGAAATATAGTTGCTCCATCTGCTACTCCCCTGGCATGAGATGCTCTTCTTGCTTTCTTGCCAGTGTGGTGGGAGAAACACTCCTACTCACACTAGCTATAAAATACACATACCATAATTGTTTTTCTGTTATTGCTGCTCCTTTTCTTTGTTGCTTTACTCATCATCTTTGTCATTTCCCCTCCACTTTCTATTGCCTTATCTCCTAACTTGTACTGCCATCAGTCTGGAAGAACTTTGGACAGAAGCACTCTGCTGAAAACCACCTGTGCCTTTCCTGCCTTTGTCTGTCTTTGTTCACAGTAAGGAATAGGTCATTCCTGCAACACTGTATGCTGATGGGCAGCAATATACAAAAAGCTGTCTAGAGCCTGTAGACTCCTTCAGTTGCACTTTGTCTCAAGCATTGCTGTTCTAGACATCTTGCAGCGAGAGTTTTGATATCAAAGCTGTCTCACCTTCACAAAACATGATATTCAGGCTTGTCTTTCCTGTAAATTGCACAATCTGATTGATGTATTCAAGCCTTTCAAATATAGCTCTACCCATAATAGTAGCAGAACTCTTCCTGTTGAGAAGTATCAAGTATTACAAGCTGATGCACATTTTAGTTGAATAGCCAACTTCAGTTGCTTATTCTGTTATTCATCCAAAGCTATTCTGATTTCACTGGCTCATTTTTTGCTATTCATCTCTGAATCTGTCTCCAATTAGACTTCAGTGAACCAAGCAACTCAGAACATCATACAAAGCTTATTTTTCCCCTTCATAACAAATAAAGCCTGTGAAACATAATGTGTGTGATTGATGGGCACGTTGGTTGGTAAGTAGGCAGGTAAATACACAGGTAGGCAGACAGATCTATAAGTAGATGGATTTGAAAGATTTTTCAAATCAAAAAGCATCTTATTTTAATGATAAAAGATATTTCTAAGAGCAAGACCATGTTCAAATTGTGATCAACCACTGAACTACTTGCAGCCTGTCATATCTCAACTTTGTTGAGATTTTTATCTTGTAATTTTTTCATGTGTTACTTCAGAGACCTGGAATTACCTGGTTGTTTCTTGATAGAATTGTAGTTGATAAAAAAATGTATTTTGATTATAAGATCTTTTATGACCCTAATCTTGAGATGTTCAGGAAACAGTCTTGAGTACATGTAACAAACACGTTAGCCTACACACGAGCTGTGTCCAACTGAAGCAGTAGATGCACACTGCAACCAAGCCAATAAGTGATGATAATGTGGTTTTACAATGCATACTGTCTGTTCATAGTTAGGCCAGAGCATGTAACTTCATCTCCTGCTGCATGCCTGGGAATGCGATGCTCCACTGAGAACGAGGACTGTCATGTTCAGATGACAGATGTAAGTCAGGATACGAAAACCTGTCTTTTCCGCATCTGTAAGTGATAAATGTCTTGATAACTGGTAAGGTCTTCCCTGGGGAAATGGAAGAAGGCTATGTTCTCTATCTGTCGTTTTCTGGTAATCCAGACTTAGAAACCATAACCAAGTTATGACTTTGTTCTCTTATCCATAAAGCACAGGTAGCAGGCACTTTTATACTGAAAGAAAAAGACCAGTCTCCTTAGTCTTACATTTACCTCCTTGACCACCTTCACAACTTTTTGCTTGATTTCAGACTGCTTGTACATTTTTTCATCTTTTTTAAATTTCTTATGAAAACAAGGGTGTCCAGTGTGGAGATTATAGCTACATGTGCTTTTCTCTCAGTGCAGCTTCCTCTCATTTGCCACTTCACTGATGACATTCATGTCTATATTTCGAAACATGCATTTGAAGTCACTGCTCAGAACCAGGCACATCATAGTCTTCTGCAGCCCAGTGTCCTATGGAAGAAAAATGAGGCAAAAGGGCAGAAGGATGCCATAGGAGATTGTGATCAGACCCTAGTTTCCATGACTAGGGACCAGGACCCAAAAGATATATGTTGAAGACAAATACCTTCACCTGCAACTTGGGAAATATGCAGCACAAGGGGAAGATTAGACCTGTTCATTTTCTAACTGTAATTCCTAAAGTCAGAACCCCTGACAATTAACCTGTAAAGAAAGGCTATAAAATGATCTTTCTTGGACAGATGCAGATCCAGCTAAGAGGAAGCTTTAATCAGTATTCAAATATGAAGAAACTTGGACTCATAATTTTTTAGATACTGAAAGGAATCAATGAGGTTGGACACATTTGCAATAACCTGGAACAAATCCATTCCTGTGCACAGGGACCAGATCATCCTGCCATTATTTATGTATATATTTATTTTTGCAGAGGTAGATCATTTATGAGTTCCTCCATGCAATATGATCCATTATTTTTAAGACATCTTGCACTGTTATTCATATTTCATTTAATTGTAGAGGTGACATGGGCTAGCAGTTAAATGGAAGTGTGATTATCAAGAAGAAAGAGGGATTGATGCTGGTGAAAGATAGGAGACAATGGAAATGCGTAAAGCAAAAGAAATCAAAACTTTCTACAAAATCTAAGATCATTTCCATGTCATACAACTGGTTTGAAAAAACCCGAGATACAACATACTTCCCCTCAAGGTGAGCTGAAGAATTTTGGTTTTCTTCTATTTCTTCTTCCCAAAGGGAATAATAGTATTAAACAATGATATTTAGATCAAAAGCTTGTCCATAAAGTGGTATTTCAACTCTGTTATCAGCTAGGTAGATGAAGCATCAAGATATAATATGTTTTAAATATGGCATTTGTGTCTCGGAGGATGTTCTTTCCTGAGTACAAAAACATTTGTTTTAAGACACACATTGCACAGTATGCAGGAAGAAGAAAAAAAGAAAAACCTAAATCAACAAACTAAAACTGAAAACACCAACACAAAATAGCTTATTGTTTAGAAATCACTCCAGTCAAGATAACAAACTAGAAAAATAAAACTAAAAAAGTGAAAAAGAAATAAAATTGAGCCACATAATCTGTATTTTCACCCAAATCAGAAAAGTGCTTTCTTTATACTCTTTCTCATACTGCTTGCTTTTAAAATATTCTTAAACCTGCTTCAACAATTGTTTCTATCTATGGGGGAAACACATAGAGAGTATAAATGGATGATATGAAATTGCTAGTAGAATCCTTTAGTTTGTAGTGTTCATAGGATTTAAGGTCATAATTTACAAATATGGCTCTATCTCCTGGTATCTTGTATCTTTTTTTCAGAAACTGCATTCTTCAGAAATAACAAGTTGGATGAAACTGCCTTGTCAGGGGTTGGTTTTCAAATAAAGATAGTTTCATCACAGGCACTGAAGAAGCAGGTTGAAAGAGGCACCACAACAGGCATGTTTTGTTTCCTGGTTTCAGAATTTCATGCTATATTAACAGCAGATATAATTTATCAAATACATGCATATGTTGGGTTATCTTAAAAGAAAGAAAAGAACACAGAATTATTGCTCTGTTGTGTAACCATTTATCATTATCTGCAGCTTTTTCACATTTATTTAGAAGATGGCTTGGTCAACTTACCCTGCACCTTTGGTTTTTTGCTCTTATATTTTGTTTAGAAAACCTGGAGGGAATTACTCAATTTCACCCCTCTAATATTTGTACATATACAGCTATTTCCAAAGAAACTCCTGGGATTCAGGTCACATTTGCTGTCCCACTAGCTGGAATTCCTAGAAAAGAATGTTTTGCTAATGCTACAGACAAAACCTTCTCTGAATTCTGCACTACTGACCTCCCAGGAAGTGAGGTTTGGGAGGCTATTGTCTTTCCCTATTGAGTTGAAAATTGAGACCAGTTCTGTCAAGGTGTGGGAATAGATTCTATTCTGGATTTTTTCCACTTAGTGCAACTGAAAATGGGTGCTAATCATTTAAGTCATTTTTATGATGCTTTAATTTGTTTGTATTAATATCAAAGAGAATTTCTTTAGCTAAAGAGTTGTATCTACCCTGTCAGTAGAATTATTTGGGACCCAGAAGTCCATATGTTTCACTGCCTGTGAATTGTCCTGCACAGCTTCTTCCTGAAAGAAATATCTACCAGCTTTTCAAGTATTTACAGCTTAGGCTGTGATTTTATGATGGCCCTAAATCAACAGAAGTGGAAACTGTCTCACCTAACCTTGGCTATACATTCCCAGCTCTCCTTTTTTGCCACCTCTACTACTCATTCTGATGCTCAGTGAACCGGTTCAGTAAACTGATCTCCCTGAAAACCAGCCCAAAAGTAATAAAAAGCGATGAGTTTCTGACCAGACTAGTTTTCTGATTCATTTATGTCATAGAGACATTGGCACAGGACTGGTGATGGGAACATGTAGCTGAAGATAATTGGGAGACATGAATCTGTCTGACAGTGCCAGTCTGCCCTTTAGGTGGTTTCAACAGGAGCTGGGACCTAGTATTTGCCTCATCTTTGTTTGGTGCATTGCTCTTATCTTCCTTGCACTCTCTGACTATCCTTCTTAAATAAATGTATTTGTCATTTTCCTGGATTTACACTACTTCAGCTCTTATTGTTTCTGTGTCCTTCAAGAAGAGGCTAAGGAGACAGATCTGAATCGTGAGTCTAGAGTAAGCACTGCAGCTTTTTACTGACCTTTTCATAATGGATTACAAGCAAGTTGGTAAAAGCTCCAGTCCAAAGAAAAGTCTGCTACCTTTATTGGTACCTAACATAAAGACTGTAAATATACCCCTCTTCATGTTTGCAGTTTAGAAATTAGAATTCTCTTGCATCATTCTTCTGTTTCACTAGACAGAAAGCCAGAGGCTGAGGAACAGTTTCAGCAAAAAGCCAGGGACAAATCCAGCATTTCAAGGAGCCCCTTTGTTGCTGAATTCTAACACAGACAAAACGTACTTGCCCTCGATCTGTGTGTATGTGCTCGGCCTTCCAGGGACTTGATGACATGAACCCATTGTCCAACATCAGCCAAGGATGGAAAGGTCTGAAATTCTCAAAAAGAGCATCAAAATCCCTGTGAGAATCACAGAAGAAAAAGAATGACTCTGTAATAAAGAAAAGTGAATGCTGGTCAGGGGAAGGTTTTCTCCTATGGAGCACACATGCTGCTAAACAAGAGGAACTTGAGAGAACAAAAGTCTAGTAAACAGCACAAAACCCCAAGAATCTTTAATCTGAACCCATACTCTTTTAGAAATCAACATCAACCTGTTAACAAACAAAATACATAAATATATACAAAATCAGAACACAATAACTGTAGAGCCCACTGAAGTGGGCCACACCACTCTTCAAACATGTGTTAAGATAGCTTAAAATGCAATTTTGCTTCTTGTCTTTCCCTTAGGTAAGTGGATTATCCACGTGTTCTTCCTTTCAAAAAGTTCTCAGTGACAGTGTAGACCTAATGTTGTTGCAGAAGTTTATTCATTCCTCTTGCATCAGTATTCATCAATGATACAGATCCAGTCTGAGCTTGGCAGTGACTCAAGGGCAAGCAGTCATTTTTCTAATCAATGCACCTTCAAAAAAGTAATTTACCATCCAAGTCTAGACATATAACAGAAACCTGCTTTGCCTTGCTCTACTTAACATCCAATCTATTCTCTAGAAAGCTGATAGCAACTTGAATTTCCGTTGCCTCACGCAGATTCGGAAGGGTGCCACATGGATTGTTAAGGTTAACAAACACTGTCTCTGGAGCTCCATATAAATGGTCTTTGAAACCTTTGAATGGCAGAATAGATAGGCTTACACACAATCAAATCATGCAATTCCTCTTTAGGATTCATTCTGAGTACTAAGAACTCTTTATTTTAACTTTCCTGAGCACCTTTCACCTATTGTTCTAAAGATTATCCACTATTCGAGTCGGGTTGTTCTTTTATCACAACGCCCTCTGAACACATCCCAAGTCTTGTATCAGCCTGTGTTTATATGATCAGACTATTGTCAGAGGGCTCTGTGAAGACTGACATGACCTTGCTTTGTAAGGATGACATCTCAGTTCCAAAATTACTTCAATAAAACTAAAAAAGCTCTATACAATTTAGTGGTCAGATTCACAATCCAAATGAATTTTTCCACAGATATCAGAAGTGTAGGATGCCATGTGTAAAGATTTATTTTCCTTATTCTTGCTGCTAACACTCACTCACCTATTCCTGGCAATGGGGTCACTTATCACCCTCAAAAGATGTTTTCAGTGCATAGGATATTGCCATTTTGAAAGCACTAGCTGGGTGAGTCATCACTTCCTATTGATAGCACCAGGCTTGTGCAGTTCTGCTGTGTCTCCTACTCCTGATAAAATTGCTATATGATGCAGCCATAATGCATGCTACACCACCGTAAATTTTGGACCTCAAGGACTTAAATCTTATCAATCAGGGAGTGCAAGAGCTCTAAAGGGCCACTGGGCCAATGCATAATTTAAAACCTAAGATTTATATGGCAAAGAGGACTATCCTTAAAACCATTATTGCATCATTATTTCAGATTAGTTCTAAGGATAGTTATGCAAACTGACACACTCAGCTTGAACAACCAAGCAATTACAAAACAGTATATGATGGAAAAGGGCTCCAATAGCCCTCAGGTGTTCCAGAAGACCCTATCGATTCAAGTTGCCCAACAGATTTATGGCAAGCAGACAGAGTGCTTTTAAGAGTAGCTGTTTCTCCTATCTCTGTCAGCATTACATTCAAAATGCACTCAGGGTGTGTTTTCCTTTTTCCTTATCCTTTTTTTAGTTCCTCCAGTAGAAATAATATTCTACTGACAGATGCCTGCAATATTCATTGACTCGTAGGATCATCAAGTTTAGAACCAGAGACCTTGAAGATTACCAAGTCCAACCGTCCAACCATCCTACCAGCACTACTACTGTAACCCTAAACTCCTAAACCACATCACCCAGCATCAGATCCAGGTCCCTCTTCAACACCTCCAGAGATGGTGGCTCCACCACCTCACTAAGCAATCTCTTCCAATGCCTGACCATCCTAACAGTGAAAATAATTTTTCTAATATCTAATCTGAATCTCCCTTGTCTCACCTTAAGGCTGAAAATAAGATGAATGCTTATTTTCAATAAGCATTCTTTTAATCCTATATCCAAGGGATTTTCTTAACAACTATGTCTTTCTTCAGTTTTCAGATACTCGCTTATGCATCTGTAAATGTAGGAGAACAAAGAAATCGCTCGTGATCATCATGCAGAGACCACCTCAGTCTATGCATTTTAACACATTATGGTGAAACTGTTCTCTACCTCTCCTTTAGGTCATCAATCACTTTTGTAGCTGCAAAAGAAGAGTGGATTGCCTTGTTATTATGTTCAGGGCAGCCACCCAGCAGTAAAATGTCCTGCAGTTCCTTGTTGGGCTTTCTCTATCTGGCTCTATAAAGTGTCTGAGTTGTAGGCAGCAGTCTCACACTGTAGGCATCCAACCACCTGACTTGCTTCTGTCCAAGCACTTTGTGAAATGACACGCCATTTTTGAAAACAGATCACTTTAAGATTAAAATCGAACTCTGGACTACAGATATGTTTGTCACAAAGTATTCTGGTCATATCTCACAAGTAGGAATTATCTGCTGTGACAGAAAGTGGTAAGTAATGATTGAAATTACATGGTGGCTCATTCTAAGAGACCACATAATCAGCCTTTTATCTGACCATTTGAACTGTTCTGTAATAGCATATCTGATTTCTTTCATTGTTAATAGTACCTATCCCTCATTTTCCTTTTTCTTCCTGAGACCTGGTAGATGCCACACCACTCTTCAAATGATTTTTTCTTTCTTTAAATTCCTCCTTCAGGCTGAAGTTCCTAAAATAGTCACATCAATGCATTCATCAGACCTCCAGGCAGGTGATCCAATTAGAGACTTGTTGCTTGCCATGGTGGAAAGACATGGCACCAAGGGCACTCCTGAGAGGATTTGAACTGGTTTCTTCCTGAAAAGCAATAATGAATGTGTGCTGGATGTTAGCATCTCTTGATTGCTGGCCCATAGGTAATTCTGAGTAGATGTTGGGCAGTTTGGTCCTGCTTTTCTTTATCAGGTCTGCCAAGTTTCCTGCTTGAATTAGGCATATTACATGTTAAAGAGCACTTTCCTGTGGTTCTCCATTTCCACATCGTGCTTCTCCTTAGACAGGTCTTTCCTAGCGCTGAACAGTTCAGAGAAGTTCATGTTTTCCTTGGCAGAAGAGCTCTGTAGTGAAAATGAGTGCAGCTATAGAACAGAGCCACAGGAGAAAAAATCCGCTACAACTAGACAGTCAAAATGTGGCTTGGAAGTGTGAGGTCTCCTTAGAGAGAAGGGAATGTGAAAGAGAGACAGGGAAGAAAAAGACAGAGGAAGTAGAAATATGATTTAGGAAAAATATTGAGTGAAGGGGACAGACTAAATGACAGAGATTCTGTTATCACCTGAGAAAGAGGCAAGTTAGTCATTTGTGTCACTGATGGCTGTCTTGCCACCAAGCTGCACTCTCTTATTCTCCTTACCCCTCAGTCAGTCAGAAAGCTGTACATGCTGGAGCCCTCTTCCTCCCCCTGTGCACCCTAATCTACCTGACACACAGGCTGAGTGGACAGACAAATATTTAGAGACCTTCAGTCAATATTGTATGTAAGCACTGACCTAAGCAAGGGCTTGCAAGGTGGGAGAAGGAAGCTTATTAATAAGAGCAAGGACCTCTGTATCATTTGCTTTTCAGGCAACTGTCATGAGATGCCATCCTACAGCTTTGGTGACCTTACTCTAATGTAATCCTCAATCAGCTTCGCTGTAAAATTATGCCTTATCTTTTATCACCTACCCTCAGAACAACTGATCTTCATTGTCTTATTTTAAGGCATCTTACTCATAGAAAGAAAATTTTGTAACTGCTTTCACAAAGACCTATATTATCCCCAAAATTTTGTCTGTCCAATCTCCTTTTCACACTTGTTTCTCTCCTCTTTATTCTCTGATTCATTATGTACTTCCTGAGAGGCGATACACAACACGCAGACCCTATGGATCATCTCAGATTCCCAAGGCAGGTAGCAGAGCAGAACACTTGCTTTTGGGGTCCTGGAAGTGACAGTTCTGCTAATACCTCTCAAAATACGATGTTTGGGTTTCTCTTTTCCTGGACATGCCCTTATATCGCATCTAGTGTAATGTGTACTTGGTTAGGGGACTGAGATCTTCATCCTAAGGTAAGCTTCATCCTGGGAACTAACGTAACATATTTCCAGCATCTCCTATTCATAGATCTTTTTGGACACCAAGTCTGACTATATGGCTACGTAGCATAGTGTCACAGTACCCATGCTGCAGGATCTAACCTGCTTACTACCTGAAGCCAATGGTTTATGCTCTTTAGTCCTTTCAGAAAATGTTTCCAATGCAATGGTTTAAATTCATCTTCTTGTTCTGTCATGGAAGGGACTACCTGTACTTACTGGACTGACTGAATAGGGACTGAAGAAGCTGCTACCCCCAGCTGAGATATGCTTCTAGAGACCCCTCAGGGATCTCTCCAATAAAGCTCTGTACCATTTCTCCATGTCCATATGGCATGGCAACTTCTATTTCTTCATAATTCTACTATCTTGGCCCACACTTTCAATCTCCTTCTTACATATGTGCTAAGTGATTAAAACGTTAGCAAGGTTTTAATAAGATCTTGGTTTGTTTGGAATTCCTCTCCATTCTGTGATATATTCTGAGGCTCTACAGGTCTCAATTTTTTTTTGATTTTTGTTTTCCTTCTGGGTAATTCCCAGCCCGTTGCTCCTCATTTTGTGCGTTTGATTTCACCTCAAGCAGCATAGCCTATTGCATCTATCTTCATCCAATTTAATCAGAAATATTCCAGACCACCCATCCCTGGATTCATCAAGAGTGAGCTGAATTTGGATCCCAAACTTGCTTTTTTAAAGAAGTT